>NW_024429267.1:5546088-6755817 GCF_017639785.1 Mesocricetus auratus | reverse complement strand
GATACAACCAAGAAAGAGAACTTCAGACCAATATCCCTCATGAACATTGATGCAAAAATACTCAATAAAATACTGGCAAATCGGATCCAAGAACACATCAAAACAATCATTCACCACGATCAAGTAGGTTTCATCCCAGGGATGCAGGGATGGTTCAACATACGAAAATCCATCAACGTAATCCACCATATAAACAAGCTGAAAAACAAAAATCACATGATCATCTCACTAGATGCTGAAAAAGCCTTTGACAAAATCCAACATCCCTTCATGATAAAGGTCTTGGAGAGATCTGGGATAACAGGGACATACTTAAACATAATAAAAGCCATATACAGTAAACCAACAGCCAACATCAAACTAAATGGACAGAAACTCAATGCAATTCCTCTAAAATCAGGAACAAAACAAGGCTGTCCACTCTCTCCATACCTTTTCAACATGGTACTTGAAGTTCTAGCTATAGCCATACGACAACAAAGGGGGATCAAGGGGATACAAATTGGGAAGGAAGAAGTCAAACTTTCACTGTTTGCAGACGATATGATAGTTTATATCAGTGACCCAAAGAACTCTACCAGGGAACTCTTACAGCTGATTAACACCTTCAGCAAAGTGGCAGGTTACAAGATCAACTCAAGAAAGTCAGTAGCCCTACTATATACAGATGATAAAAGGGCTGAAAGAGAAATCAGAGAAACATCACCCTTTACAATTGCCACAAACAACATAAAATACCTTGGGGTAACGCTAACCAAACAAGTGAAAGACCTGTATCGTAAGAACTTTGAATCTTTAAAGAAAGAAATTAAAGAAGCCCTCAGAAAATGGAAAGATCTCCCATGCTCTTGGATAGGTAGGATCAATGTAGTAAAAATGGCAATCCTGCCAAAAGCAATCTACAGATTCAATGCTATCCCCATTAAAATCCCAGCACAATTCTTCACAGACCTTGAAAGAACAATAATCAATTTTGTATGGAAAAACAAAAGACCCAGGATAGCCAAAACAACCCTGTTCAACAAGGCAACGTCCGGAGGCATCACTATCCCTGACCTCAAGCTCTATTATAGAGCTATAGTCCTGAAAACAGCTTGGTATTGGCACAAAAATAGACAGGCAGACCAATGGAATCGAATTGAAAATCCGGGTATTAACCCACACACGTACGAACATCTGATCTTCGACAAAGAAGCTAAAAATATACAATGGAATAAAGAAAGCATCTTCAACAAATGGTGCTGGCATAATTGGAGACTGGCATGTAGAAAAATGCGGATCGATCCATGTTTATCGCCATGCACAAAACTTAAGTCCAAATGGATCAAAGACCTCAACATAAATCCAGCCACACTGAACCTCTTAGAAGAGAAAGTGGGTGGTACCCTTGAAAGAATTGGTACAGGAGACAGCTTCCTGAACATAACACCAGTAGCACAGACAGTGAGATCAACAATTAATAAATGGGACCTACTGAAACTGAGAAGCTTCTGTAAGGCAAAGGACACAGTCAGCAAGACAAAAAGGCAGCCCACAGAATGGGAAAAATATTCACTAATCCCACATCTGACAGAGGGTTGATCTCCAAAATTTACAAAGAACTCAAGAAGCAAGTCTCCAAAACAGCAAAGGACCCAATTAAGAAGTGGGCTGCAGAACTAAATAGAGAGTTTTCAATAGAGGAGTCTAAAATGGCTGAGAGGCACTTGAGAAAGTGCTCAACATCCTTAGCCATCCGGGAAATGCAAATCAAAGCAACTCTGAGATACCATCTCACTCCTGTCAGAATGGCTAAAATCAAAAACACCAATGACAATTTATGCTGGAGAGGATGTGGTGAAAGGGGGACACTCCTCCATTGCTGGTGGGAGTGCCAACTGGTTCAGCCACTTTGGAAAGCAGTATGGAGATTCCTCAGAAAAATGGGAATAAACCTACCACAAGACCCAGCAACTGCACTCTTAGGCATATATCCAAAAGATGCCCATTCATATAACAAAGATGTCTGTTCCACTATGTTCATAGCAGCTTTATTTGTAATAGCCAGAACTTGGAAGCAACCTAGATGTCCCTCACCCGAAGAATGGATAGAGAAAATGTGGTACATCTACACAATGGAGTACTATTCAGCAGAAAAAAATAATGGAATCATGAGATTCGCAGGCAAATGGATGACACTAGAAGAAACCATCCTGAGTGAGGTAACCCAGTCACAAAAAGAGAAACATGGCATGTACTCTCTCATATATGGATTTTAGACATAGATCTGGGGAGTGCCAGCCTACAATCCTATTGCCAGAGAGTCTGGGAAACAGAAACTTCATTTACTGGCTGGTTAAGTACTGAGCTGAACTCAAGAAAGCCAGTATCAGAGAGGGAGGACTGATGATCAAAGGGATTAAGACTGGGCTGGTTGAACCCCCAGAAACAGCTGACCAGACAAAGGTTAACTCTTGAATCCCAGGCATCAGCCTGGGAATCCAGCATGGGACTGATCAAGACCCCCTGAATCTGGGTGTCAGTGAGGAGGCCTAGGTAATCTATTGAGCCTTGGACAGCAGATCAGTACCCATCCCAAGTATACACACGGTCTCTGGACTCCCATAGAACAATGTGAGGTGCACTCTCACCCTGAACTCTTGGGGAAGGGTCTAGGCCCTGCCCTATATGAAATGACAGACTATGGACACCCCCATGGAGGGCCTCACCCTCCCTGGGGGAATGAGGGGATAACGGGGGGGGGGGGATGGGGGGTGGGCACAGGAGGAGGGGAGGGAAAGGGAGAGGGACCTCGTACTGACTTGTGAAGCAACCTTGTTTCTTATCTAAATTTAAAATGGAAAATAAAAAAAATATTAATATAAAAAAAAAAAAAAAAAAAAAAGAATGCAAAAAAAAAAAAAAAAAAAAAAAGAATTATCATGTCCCGCCGGGGAATTGGTGGCGCACGCCTTTAATCTCAGCACTCAGGAGGCAGGGGCAAGTGGATCTCTGTGAGTTTGAGGCCGGACTGGTCTACAGAACTAGTTCCAGGACAGCCTCCAAAACAATACAGAGAAACCCTGTCTCAAAAAAAAAAAAAAAAAGAATTATCATGTCCCATGTGTCAGTAGCACCAGGATTGAGAAACCCTACTCTAGGGCTATATTATTATTAAAGTACAAGCCCCTTACAGGCAAAAATAATGTTCTGTACTTCTTTTATAACCATGTTCTAGGAAAATCATAGTTACATGGTTCAGTCCTATTTGTTTCAATTTGGTTAACTCTCAGAACACACGCACACACACACACATAACCATCACATGCGCCCTTGCATGTGATCTCTCCTAGAGATTTTTTTTAACTTTCTTTTCCTGGAAGAATGTTTGGATTCCTTAGCTCTTCCAAAGGAAACTATATAAAACGGACCCTAGTTATAAATGGGCCTCCATGGAAGAGCCTGCAAAGAAATCACTCAGGGGTCATGTGGACAAACAACCTCATGCTGTAAACCTGAAACTGCATGTTATCTAGACCCGCCCCAGGTTGGCTGTCAGCCCTTGTGAATTCAGGCACCCATGGACGGTGGAGGGTAAGAGCTGAGCTTCCTGGGGGCTGCTTCCTCATCTTGCCTCAGGAGGTAGCTTTATTTGCTGCCTGTTTTTTGAGTATGAGGAAAGGGAGTACTTTTGCCAAGTTTCTATAATCAGTCTAAGTGAACAAATTTGCCTTTATCTACTGCAGATTCTCCAAGGGAAAAGCTGAGCCAAGCCTCATGGAAGCAGCATCTCTGACCAAGCTGTGCAGGAGGGTCTGTAGCAAAGTTGCATTTGGCCTTTGAACTTGATGTCCTAAGCCAGGGATTAGTCTTCAAGCTTCTGCCTAGAGCCTTCTCAAGCTACTCCAGCCAGACTTGCAGGATCTACCAAAGCACTCAGCTGCAAAGCTGCCTGTATGGTCCAGTCTGCAAGCAGTTACTTAGACCTGAGCCCATCTAAGGAGATGGCTAATTAGCGCCAATGCCACAGTCCATCGGTACAAGTGGGGATTACTTTTAGTTGTCATAATCAAATTCCTGCACGGTTTCTTCTGATCCTCTGTAACTGCCCCCAAACACTGACCCTGCAATGTAAAGTTAGGATTGGCAGTTATTAGTATCCATTTTGAGTCATAATATATTGGCACTGAAAGTATGTCAGAGCAGGTCTCCAGCCTGGCATCCCGTGGCCCAGGAAACCAAGGTCAAAGAAGGGTGTGCCAGGAGAAAACAAAGCAATTCCTTGAACTGAGGTCTCCTGACTTCAGGGGAAGTATCCGTTACCCTCTTTCAAAGTACATATACAGACTAGGTCAGAGAACAGCTCTTATTTCCCTTGAACCATAAGCAAAATCTTGCCTGAGGACTATGGTCCTCATCTTTAGGCTTTTAAATTTAAGATCTGAAGTAGCTCCACACAGAGTGTAATGCCTCGTTTCTACAACTTTGAACCCTTGAGATGTTGAGGCAGGAGAACCACAAAGTCAAGGCCAGCCTCGACCTACATAGTGGGTTGAAAGGCAGCCTGAAATATAGGCGACCTTGTCTCAAAAACATGGAGAACTGAAGTACCTTCGTTCAACCCTACATACTACATAATCCACTTAGAAGACTAGGGAAGGAGAATTCTGTGCCCATAATGGAGAGCAAATAAAAACATCCCAGGAATTCAAATCTTTCCCTAGAAAACAAGTGGGTTGTCACTTTCTTACACATTCTTGGGTTATAGGAAGGGCCACCCTGTTCTCAGATTGTATTTCAGACTCAGAAACTGAAGAGAAGGGGAATGACCTTAATTGAGTGATATCTGGAGAGAATACAAGGCACAAACCCTCCGGCATGAGGATAACCCACAGAAGAGTCTACAGGTATAATGCTGGCCATGTGGATGGGTCAGTTCAGCAGGGCAGATTTCTACTGCCTTCGAAATGCAGTCTTCGTTGGCTCATGACTAAACTGAGCAGGTGACAATTACAGTCTCACACAGTAAAGGAACAACAACAAAAAGCATCGGGTGAGATGAGGGGCCTGGCTCCTCTAACAGGTAGGCTTATGTATTGTTTTAAAATATGAAACCTGGCCCTACTGAGCTATGAGTGACGTAAGAAGGTGACAGGGGCACTTCTTCAGATCTGCACCGCTTCTGACAATCCAAGATCCCTAAACTTGGCTAAGCTCAGGAAGGTACGGTAAGAAAGTTACCTCAGAGGTTTGAAAATGGAGACCGACAGCAAGTGTTCTCCTTATCCCCATCACCACTTTCAGTGTACTGATGGAGGCGCTGAGCCTACGAAACATCCATTTCCTCCTAGTCATTGCCTTAGAGACTTAGAAGGAATAGTGAGTTCCTAACAGTTGAAATGCACCAAACTACTAAGCTTTACTCAGCTTGGAATATATTTTCTGGTGTTTATGCAAGCTCCAAGATTAGACAAAAAAAAAACTGTGAACCCTAGTGCTTGCTTGCTAATGGGTCCTGCTACGTGAGACTTTGAGGGGATGTGGACATGAACATGGGTTATACCCTTGACCTTACAAAGAAGCATCTATAGATGCTTGTAGTATGTAATCACTCTCCTTTGGCCTAGTGAAGCCAAGAGGGTCTAGGGTGGAAAGTTAGAAGTCTCTCCTTGTGCAGAGGGTTCCGTGTGTCTTAGGATAAGGAGTAATTCTTTAGAGCGCAGAAGTCCCCTAAGAACATCTCATCTCCACCTATGGGTGACCCCCAGATTTAAGGGTTCTGGCCTGTGCACCTCAAAGTCCTGGGCTTCTCTCCAAGGACTTGAAGTGGAGATCACTGAAGGGAGACTACTGTAGCCCCTACACCAGAGCTCCTAGATGTGCTCTTGCTCCGTGGCAGCCAGGGGACTCTTAGCCAGTCTCCTAAGAGCTGTTTCCTACCAAGGAAACAAACATCTGGTAACCAAGTGCTGCCTCCCCCTTCCCCCAGAACCTTTCTCACCTTGTCGGAAGGAGATATACACCAGCCTCTCATCGAACTTCTGGACCTGCCGGAAGTTGTTGACCATTTCTTTGGGGGAAGGATCATCCATGTGTGTGAAATACAGAGCTGTCTCCAAAGCCAGCAGCTGAGGGGAAAAGCGGAAATGGGTCTCATGAGTAGGAGATGCTCGCTGGCCTGGCTTACTGGGGAGAGGACTGGGGAGAAGCCTCTGGAATCAGCTAATGGAGTGCTTGACAGGAGCTATTTGAAAGCAATGGGAAAGCCAGAGAACAATTTCCCCATCCTGAGGGTCTCACTAGCTAGCTACTGCTTGGTTGGGCTGGGTCCTTCCTGCTGTCAACGTTCTTAGTGATCCCAGAATCTGCCCCCAAAGAAGGGAAACTGAAGAAAATGACTACTTAGGCTCTCACCAAGATCACATTCCTTTCATGAGCCCGAACTCTTAAAGCAGTGGGGGCTAGGCTTGGTTTTTTTAGTAGTCAAATCAGAATAAAAGACAGAGGGAAGAGGCCAGCTGGTGATGTGACTGCTGGCTCCCTGGCATTTCACACCCCCATGAATATGATACAATCGGTTTCTACAGCAGCTTCTGGGTTAGACTATGACTGCTTCTCACACTTTTCACCTCTGATTCAGCTCATCCCCTCCTCTGTCCACCCACCAGCTGCCATTTATCGAGGTTTCTCCGTTCAGAAGCTAGTAGTGAAGAGCAGGAGTTTGACAGTGAGAACTGACTGGCACCACCGGGGTGGAGGTGATAATTATGCAGCATCATCCAACCTTCTCTACACCTCTCTCCTTCTTGCTTTTAGGCTGTGGGGTAACAGGATGAGCAATGACTCAACTCAGGAGTCAGGTGATCTGAGAACTTCTAACCCTGACTTCCAACCTGAGTAGTTGCTAATGACCCAGCTCCCAGCTTACACCTCTAGATTGTGAGCTCCAAGAGCAGTGACCCTTTCACCACTGCAATCCCAGGGCCCACGTGTTAACCTGATGGGAACTTTCTTCTGCCCCACCAAAGGGGCCAGGCTCTCCCACCCGGACAGCAAATGCCACCCAGCCACTGATTGGGTATGTTAGCAAACTCAGTTTTGCAGCCCTCTTTAAAGAACTATGGGAAGTGTGCCCACTTTCCTAGCCTGATGTTTAACTCCTCTTAGAGCTTAGTCTGTAATTCCTACAGCATGTCAGTGGCAGGCCACTCGAGAGGTTCTGGAGAGCTGATAATGGAACTCAGAGGAAGTCAAGTCATTGATTAGAGCAGATTGTGGCCAGGAACAAGATGCTGTATAGTCTCAGGCTTGTTACCTGATCCTGGGAGATCTGCACAGGGTTTCGGAAAACTGTCCAGAGCACAGTAGGGTAGCAAGGAGGTGTAGTCAGGGACCCTTCATAGCGGTAGTACTCGCCAGGGCTCTCAGGCAGAAGTTCTTCAATGTTGAAGCCTGGGATGAGTGCTTGTTGGCCTGGAGAGACATATTGGGAGTGAGGGCACCAGCCTACCTCCTGATAGGACAGGCATATGCATAGTAACTGAGCTTAAATACTCACATTCAGGTCATTCAGGCACAGTGAATGCGGTCTTTTCTGGGCCACCTGACCCAGTGTCACAACACTGCCCAGTAACCTGCTGCTGTCAATGTGATGAACACAGACTGCACCCACTCCATGCTGCTGTTATTCTTAAAGTGACACAGGTGTGACCACATCCTGTGTAACAGTGAGCGAATTAAGTAGCCAAGAACCCCTCACCTTTGTACTTAACATGTTGAAGATGACTGAAGATCTTGTCATATGATGGATTGGTGGAGCCTATCTGCAACAGAGACCAGGCAGGTTGAGCTGGGACAGAATAAGATAGGCTCAGCCCTCATTGACAGTTACCATTAGAGGGCTAGACTGGAGGCCTTCCCAGAGGACCTGCCTTACAAAGAAGATTCTGACCCATCACCAGACTGTTAAACGTTAGTATAGTTGACCTTTTGCATCAAATGGTATCTAGTTTTTAGCTTAAGACACCAGGTTTGAGTATTCCAGCATATAGGGTATGTTCCTGGTTATCTGATATGAGCCCAAAGACTATACCAGTCTATTTTACCTAGAGCTTCAGGGAGCTTTGAGTTCACAAAAGCCAAGCCAGATAAGTAAGCACACTGGGAAATGGGAGCATGTTGCCTCATTTGGGGAAAACAAAGCAAGCTGATCATTCCCCACCCCCATCCCCAATTTTTGAGCTAAATCTTGATATGTAGCTCATGTTGACCTCAAATTCTCAACAAATCCTCCTGTCTCAACCTCCAACCTGCTGGGATTACAGGCATTCACCACCATACCAGGCTCCATTCTTGATTCCCAGTATTAAATAATTCATTCCGGAATGGATTAAATAATTCATTCCAGAGCGTAGTTTGTATGCTAGGTGTTGTATCAGTGATGGATGCATCTGATGGTATAGCACAAGGATCCCTGTAACCCAGCCCTCCCCAGCCAGATGATCTCATACTATGCAACAGGGCTGGAGGAGGAGGCTCATATTTTCAATGTCACGAAAGCTATGTCTGTTTCAGCTGCCTAAGTACACAAAAGGCTTCCTCTGAGAAAAGACAGGAGCCATATGAGGAACAGCCCTGCTCTAGAGGCAATGCAGGGCCATCCAGGAGCAACTCACTACCCATTGCTGTGTCGCATGCCTAGTTCCTGATACCATCCCTGCTACAGACCTCATGTCAAGAAGCCCTTTGAACCTCGTACCTCAATGAGAACGGCAAGGACAGCGAGGCCTTCTGACTTGTCACTGGCGGTGCGGAAGTCAGGGTACAGGTCTGAGTTATAATGGACAATATGCAGCTGCAATAGGAGAGAAAGTACCCAGGAGGGGACAAGTGACTCACGGGAACCTTTTGTTTCTGCAGAAGACTTGAATCCAACTAGAAAGATAGGCATCTGTCCCTTCTCTCCCCCAACAGAATTGATTCCTCACCCATAGCATCTATCCAGTTTTCCCCCTTCCCTAGTCCTCACCAGCCTGCAAACCAGGGCACATCCTATCTAATTCATTAGATCCCTAGTATCTGACACGGCACCTGTAAAATAGCAGAAGTACAATAGACAAGAATGAATGAGTGAGTGAATGAGTGGAGTTTTATGTTAACCATAGTGCTTTGGAGATCTTCTCCCTTCGGGTTTTTTTTTTCTGGAGCCTGGGGTCAAGTTGTCTCTGGTAGTTTAGCATCTCTATACTTGATCTGGAAGCAATGGCAGTGGGGCTGCCGGCTACAACTTAATCATAATTGATAATGCACAAAACATTGGTGTTTATCCCTCAGGCAGACAAAATCACAGCATGGCTTTTACCGGCTGGGTTTACCACTCAGATTTTAAGAGTCTATAAAAAATGATATTCCACAAATGTAGACTTTTATTTTCTCAAAATAAAATTCTAAGTGGTGGAGTTTTAATCAGGTCAGAAATTAATTATTAATGTAAAGAGAAGTTTTTGAGAAAAACCTAGATTTAGAAAGTGTAGGCACACAATATGACCCTTATTAATATAAATTCTGGTGATGCTTAATCTGACATTTAATCCTAAACACAGTATCACCTAGCCTTGAGAAAACTTTATAGTGGATAGCTCTAAATGTAAAATACATTCACTTTCCTTCTGTGCCCTTACAACTATTGCATATTGAAGTATATCTTTACTTCTTTTTTCTATTCACTTATCATCTCCTTTGTTGAAAGAAATTCACCATAAGGTCTGTTTTTAATGCCGTTACATAGCCCTTTTTCTGTTTTTCATTTTATTTTTATGTGTATGGATATTATGCCTATATGTGTATCTGTGTACCATGAGCATGCCTGGTTCCAGTGGGAGTCAGAAGAGGGCATTGGTTGGAGTTACAGGTGGCTGTGAAATGCCAGGTAGGGAAACAGAACCAGGGTCATGGGGGGGCAGAATTTTACTGTATAGCTTAATCTGGCCTTGGGCTTGAAATCCTCGTGTCTCAGCCTCTTGAGTGCTAGGATTACAGGCATGCACCACCATATCTGACTTTCATGTTACTTCTTGCAAGTTACTATCTGTTAAGGTTTCCTTGGGGGCTCTTGCTTCACCATCTTTCTCATAAATGATGGTCCATACCATCTTAGAACGACTTGGAAAAACAGTAGGCTTCTATTTGTGTAAATTACTCAAGGTGGTTATTGCTTGATCTTTGACCCTGTGGTTTGCTTCAGCTCTTAACATATTCAGACTAAATAAAAATGAAGTTAAAAACTAATCTAGGTCTATTGCGTTCCCTGGTGAGGGGCTTCAGAAAGAGTCTTCTGCATCCCCACCCAATAGAACCACTACTTCAAAGAGATTCTCTACAGAATCTGCCCATTAGGCTTGCCTTGATGCTTTTTCTCTAGAATTAGCAATTATGGCCTATTTTTACCAGGCTTTGTCTGGTTATTAGCTTAAAAGCAAAAAATACAATTATTTTTCTTAAGATTTTATTTTTATTTTAGCTAGGCATGGGGCACATGTCTTCAACCCCAGCATTAAAAGGTGGACGCAGGAGAATTTCTGTGAATTCACGGCCAGCCTGATCTGCATAGTAAGATCTAGGCCAGTAAGGACTACATAGTAAAATTTTGTATCAAATGTTAAAAGGATGTGTGTGTGTGTGTGTGTGTGTGTGTGTGTGTGTGTGTGTGTGCGCGAGCGCGCGCGCGTGCATGTGAATGCAGAATCTGAGAAGGCCATAGGAAGGCATCAGATCCAGTGAAGGTAGAGTTACAGGTAGTTGTGAACTCCAAAAATGGGTTCTGGGAACCAAACTCAGGACTTCTGTAAGAGGATCATGCTGTCTTAATTGCTGAAGCATCTGTCCGGCACCCCAGAAATATTTTTAAATGCATATACTCTCCAAACCTACATCCTAGCCGCCACGTTATTCTCCCAGGGGGCAGTGGAAGCCTCAACATTGCAATTAACTTGCAAGAAATTGCAGTTCTTGAGCTCCAGGGAAGGGAGGATCTGCTCTGAAATACGTGCGCCTCCAGTCATACCATTCTATTGGGCCAGAATCACATCCCCTCCACACTTGTAACAGACCTATAATTAGGTTGAGACATTAAGCAATTCAGCAGTTGTGAACAGAGGAGAGAATGGTTGTGTCGTTATTTAGCATGGGATCTGCTGGCTAACCAGCAGCATTTATCTCTTCTTATCTATTTCCCTGTATACAATCAGAGCCATATCCTCAACTCACATCTTGGAGTAGAAGAACTCAAGACCCCTCATCAACCCACCCCATCACATGCCTGTGGTACAGCAAGAACATTCTGCCTCCCCTCTCATTTCCTTTGGTATTTTAGATTAGAATCTCAGGGCAACATGACACAGTGCTGTGCCCACATCCCAAACCATGTTCGGAGAATCTCCGATCACAGTGATGCCCTGCCCATCTTAATGCCAGTCACCCCTTAATCTATGGCAAGCTGCAAGAGCAGTCCTGGATCAGTGTCCTCATAGTCCCAAGTACAATTCATGGATAAGAAGAGGAAGGACGATATGGGAAAGGCATTTGTAAGCAGCATGTTGTGTGAAGACTGAAAAACATGGAGGAGCAATGAGCTGGGTATGATTAAGCAATGAGCTGTGTCAGCCAGACAAGCTATGAGGTCTTCATCTGCACAGAACGGGTGGATGTCTAGAAAGGGACCACATGCATCTATCTCACCATGCCATCTGCAAGGCCGGTGATGTGATGCTTCTCAGCAGCATCAAACTCAGTACACTGCAGCAAAGGGACAAGGATACCTGGAGAAATGCAGGGCAGTGAGACCTTCCTGTGCTGCTGACAGGAGGGTGGTAGGGACAAAGACTATGAAGGCTGCTCTATCCCAACGGCCACATAGAGGGGAGTCAGTGCCAGGTACTTTCTCCCAGACAGGCCATTCACTCACCTCGGCAGCAAAGTGCTTCCCACTCACGGTGTGTTCAGAGCCGTGGGGGTCATTGCGGTTCCCCCAGTGCAAGTGCAGCTGCTCTGCTCTGTATTGGTGAGGCTGGAAACCCTGGATATACATGTCCGAGTTCAGATTCAGTCTCACTGTGAGGAATGGAGGAGCAGCCTTCAGAGCCCTGGCCAGCTGAACGTGGGCCAGACCAATCCTGGCAGAAAGCAGGCAGGCAGGCAACCCCTACACAGGTACAAGTGACTGCAGGAACTAAGGGTAGACCAGAGCAATAATGCCCGCAGGCCAGAGACCTGGCCTCTTTCTCCTAGTGCAACTCCAGTGGCACCAGCACCTTCATGGGTCTCCCTGGAAAGCATCTATGCCAATGGTGGTCATTTCTTTACTTATCCATGTATCAGGCTTCTGCCTATAATAATAGAACCTTCAGTGAAGAACTTTCCAAGTTGGAAAATAACATTCCAATGACAATTGCTATTTAAGGAGCATTTACTATGCAACAGATTGATGTACCCAATCTCTAGTGTTCACTGAACAGATCAGTGAGTCTGTCTTCCAAATGACAACTCAAGGAAGTCAAAATTCTTGCCCAGTCCGATGGCTCATTAGTATCTTTGAAGGCTAATTTTGGTTTTCCACTTAATTACATCTGGAATCAACTACAACTTAAGCAGCTGGGCACTCTTGTGAGGATTTTTTTGGTTGAATTATTAGAGTTGGAAAGACTCGCTCTAAACCTGGGCTGTGGTGTGTGTGTGTGTGTGTGTGTGTGTGTAGCAAAGTCATGATTCAACCCCAATCTGTCTGACTCTAAACCCTGAGTGTCTACCCTCAGCAACTGAATTGCTGGTGCCTTGAACAGTTTGTGTTGACCCAGAACTCACCCTGGCAACTTAGCCAATGGACCAGTGGGTCAGACCTATCTCTCCCTCTCCTCCCCACAAGAGATGTGCTTCTGAGATGTGCTGCCCCAGAAGAAGCACCAGAGCCAGAACTGTAGCACACACCCATACATAAGACAGTAGGCCAGGCATGCCTCACAGCCTCCTCCTAGCTCCTTCTCCGGGCTGCCTCAGGGGAATCCCTCCCAGCCAGATGAAAAAGTCAGGCAGGGAGTCAGAGGGGCCTAGACCTGACTTTCAGGGTCTTTAAGGTCTCCCCATTACCTGAATGGCCATCATTGGTCAAGTTCAACAGCTTTTCAGCAGACACATTGTAACCTTGGAACTGTAAGGGTGTGAGGCTGGCATCATACTGGAGGATGTCACTATGTAGGTCTATCGGGGACTGTAGGAGGCCCCCACATGATGGGTACTTCTTGGACCAGTTCTTTTCCCCAGTAGGACCTAGAAGGAGAGATCCAAGCAAGCTCAAGCTCAGTTTTCCGAAAGGAAATTTCCTTGCCTTCTAATCTCTGTTTATACCACAGTTCCTTTTTATTCCCTTATCTTTCCATAGACAACCTCTACTCTACATGAGACAAGTGTATGTGCTGGTCTCCTGGCATCCTTGTGGACTTCATCTGAGAGTGGGGAGAGTCAGAAGAAATATTTGACGTCTTTGCTCATTGTAACTGCTATGAGGGAGAAGAGTCGACCCTAGTTTTAAAGATAAACTATTCAAGACCTAGAGATACCAGCTTTTAGAATCAGGCCCAGCAAACATCTCAAAATCATCTGCCATTAAAGTGCTGTGAAGGATGAGAGATTAGAGTAGCCCAGGCCAGAAACTAGGGCTCCCACCCAACCTCCACTTTATTCCCATATTCACACACACACACACACACACACACACACACACACACACACACACACACACATATATATATATATACTCCCTACATGAAGACCAGTGATTCACTAATTTACCATCTGCTTGTTAAGCACCTATTATGTGCCAGGGATTACTCTAGGTCTTGAGGTCACCAAGTTGGATACTATAGGGACATCTAAGCAGGTATCCTAGTGGAGAAAATATGATGAGTCTGCCAAACTGTATAAGGTGGTGTAATTGTTATTTAACTAGCCATAGCTCAAATATGTCTTTGAGGCTGGTGGATTCACAGTGTGATGTTCCTGATAGGAAACCCTGGGGATACAGACTCCTGATACCCACATCTGGAGTGCAGGATGCAATTCAAAAGGGATACTTGAAAAATATTGAGTAATTATAGGCCTGCAATCACAAAGCCATGTACAACAGGGCTTTAACTAGAGGGAAGCCTGGTAATATTACAGTCTAATTACTGTAATAAAATTGACAAGTCCTCAGTGAGGAGAAACAGGCTTAAAAATGAAGACCATCCAGGGCTCAGGCTCCTTGCTAAAAGCTGGATAACAGTCACTGCTCTGTGAATGAAAACATCCCATGTTCAGATAAACCAGCAGTTCTCAATCTGTGGGTCACTGACCCCTGGGGTCCAACAGGTATCACTTAAGACCATCAGAAAACACAGATAGTTACATTACGATTCATAACAGTAGCAGAATTGCAGTTTCAAAGTAGCAACAAAACTAATTTTGTGGTTGGGGGTCAGTACAACGTGAGGAATCATATTAAAGGGTCACAGCATCCGGAAGCTTGAGAACTATGGTACTTCCCCCAGGGAAGAATCTTGAAAGAATGTAAATCTGGGTTTAAAAGATTATCCACCATGGTAATTAAATGGATTTTCAGGCTACTGGCAGATATTTCCTCCCAAATAACTGAGATCTTTGGAGGCTGTAAGGAGGAAATTGTGTAAATTATGTCCTACATAGTCATCATTAGAAGTCAGAGCCGTACTGGGTATTTGGGGGTGAGAGAAATAAGCATGTTAAAGAGAGCAGAGTCAGTGCGGCCAAGGCCTTCAGTAGAAAATAAGGTGGGGACACAGAATACCCAGACAACAAGACTGCAGCAACACCTGTCCCACCACCTTGGCAGGTGATCACAGCCAGGTCATGCTCCCTGCTGGAGCTGCTGCCGGCCTTGGGAGAAATGTCAGGATTGGACATGAAGATTACAGGACTAAGCACCTTCACTCTCTTCGCCAGGCACGTTGGAACGGCTCGCTGAGGCTTGTTCATGTCAAGGCGGCTCCAGTGCGTGTGATAAGATGCCCAGTGGGAACCAGCTTCAAAAGCGATGGCACCAGATGCCGGTGTCCCTGGGCTGCCTGGGGTGTAGACACCACCTCCCCAGTCCTGGCCTCTGTCCACAGGCAAGCCAGTCGCAGGGTCTAAAGAGCCTTTCCCACCTACCCCACCCCCAGCTTCCTTCACTGTCAGCAGCCTGCTTTCTTTTAGTAATTTTGATCCTTCTAAAAATCTATAACCTTAGCCTTAGCCAGGGGGAGGAGATGAAAGCATTTTCTGGATGAAATACTGAGATGAAGTTAGACTTTGGCTTAATAGCAGAGCTACCTGACTTGGTTCGTGAAGCTTTGGTGTCTTCTCCCCGGGTGTTTATCTGGGGGACTTTGTGCATCTGTTTCCTCCCCCTTTTTCCCCCATTCTCCTTGGAGGTGAGGAGCATCTCATTCATCCCCACATTTCCTACAGTGCCTGGTGCAGGGCAGGTCCTCACAGGCTTACTAATTCCCCCACCTGTTTCCTGCTTAGTTTTCTCTGAGGGCATTTGATTACCTGTTTGAAGTCCCTCACGTGCCTTTTTCTCTTAAAAAAAAAAAAAGGAGTTGGAGGCAGCTGTGATGGTGTATATCAGAACCTTAGCGCTCCTTCCTGCTGCCTCTCCTGCCCTCCCTCCTTTCTTTAATGTCTGTGTGTCTATCTCTCTCTCTGTGTGTCTTTCTCTGTCTCTGTGTGTCTGTCTTTATCTCTGTCTCTCACTGTCTTCCTCTCTCTGTCTCTCTCTCTCTCTGTCTCTCTCTCTCTCTCTCTCTCTCTCTCTCTCTCTCTGTGTATGTATGTATGTATGTATGTATGTATGTATGTATGTATGTATGCATGTACATACTCCAGGTTAACTGGCCTATGAGTTTCCGGGGAGATTAGATTCTCTAGTTTCTGCCCTCCATCTCTGTTTAGGAATGCTGGGATTATAGATGTGTGCCACTATACTGTGTGTTATCACACGGGGCCCAGGAATGAACTTGTGACCTCAGGCTTTCACAGGTAACACATTTACCCACTGAGCTGGTCCTCTGTAATCCTAGTATTTGTGAGGTAGAGGCAAGAGGATCAAGAACTCAAGACCAGCCTTAGCTACACTGTGAGTTTGAGACCAGCTTGTCTACATGGGACCCTGCCTTAAAAAAGAAAAAAAGGTTTGAAATTGAGATCACTTGTTCAGGTTCAGAATGTCTCTCCTTAGCTTTTAAATTCACCTGTGTGAGGATTGGTTCTGAGTGGCTGGGACTACTTGTTGAATAGGAAGCCTGCTTTCCATCCTATAGTGCAGGATGTGGCCTGGTAAATATGGCTTCTTAGAGTTTATAGATCCCTCCAGCGCCTCATTTGGACTCTGCTTTCACAGCTGGGGACATTGTCTTGCAGCCTCATGCTTGTGAATCAAGAGAGGGAGGCACATGGCTAAGTCCCTACACAACCAATATCAAACATGACAGCAACTGACTCTGTCATTGTCTTCCAGTTTCTGTCCAGCCCACGTTCGACCTGGGAGGGCACTGGAGGCTACAATTTCTCATCTGAGTCTCAGCTTTCAGTCTTTTTTTTTTTTTAACTGAGACTGTGTCTCATATTTCTCAGGATTACTGTGTACCTCTGATCCTCTGCCTGCATCTCTCCAGTGCTGGATTACAGGCATGCGCCACCATGCCTAGCTTAGGTGGTGCTATGTATCAATCGTTCTACCAGCTGAGCTACATAACCAGCCCCAGCTTTCAGACTCTTGCCACGTGCTTTTTTCCAGAGAGCCTGTGCTGGGAGCAGCTCTTACAAAGCAGTTCCTGTAAACATTTGCCTTTGCTCTGGGTTTCCATGGCACCTCTTCCACTGGTTGGAACCCCATTCCTATCCCTAACACATGATCATGAAGGAGACCATATATATACCAAAGCTTGTTTTCCCAAGTATAAGCAAAACATTGTTTCTTTCTAGTTCCTGAATTTCCCTACTGATGGCAAAAATAAGCAGAAAGATCTTTGTTTTAAAATCTAAAGGATTAATATGGCACAGGAACTGCATTATCTGAGGACCAGATTATTTGTATAGACAATTTCAATTATATCCAACAGCAGAGAGAGATAAGCAAGGTGAACTCCACATCACCCAGCTGTGGCAGTTTGAGTTATGGCTGGTCCTGTTTCATCTTCTCCATCTGCCGGGATAACTCAGAAACAAACCAGCTTGATTTCATCTGCACATGTCTCGGGAGGCTTTCCTAAACCATGAGCGCTCAGAGCAAAATCTCACCACTGTCACCCCAATAAAGTTAAGTTAGAATTGTTACCAAATCCAGTCAGCATTCAGTTTTACACATAGATCATATCTCCTTTTCCCCAAGGAATCTAAGCTGGAGTTTATTAAGAAATGGTGCTAAATTGGGTGGTGGGGTGCATGCCTTTAATCCTAGCACTCAGGAGGTAGCAGCAGGTGGATCTCTGAGTTTGAGGCCAGCCTGGTCTACAGAGTGAGTTCCAGGATAGCCAGAGCTGTTACACAGAGGAACCCTGTCTGAAAAAAGAAAGGAGAGAGGGAGGAAGGGAAGGATGGTGCTAACAGAGTTTTGTGAGGGTGTTAGGGGACAGAGGGCAGACAGGAAAAGAGCAGTACAGACAAAAGACACAGGTGCAGACTTACAGAGGGGCTTGTATTTAAGTGTTTTAGGATTAGCAACAGATACAGTATTGGTATTTCTGAAGTTCTGTTGTTCAAAAGGTTTCTAAGAGATGTTCTTTTTTTCTTTTAGCAAATGTGTTCATTGGGTGGTTTCTAAAAGTACTGGGTGTTTCAGGCTGGTAGGATTGAACACAAAGGTCACAAGAGACTATGGGATCTTCACCAGGTCTAAGTTACAAAGACATGTTTTCACTGTAGGCAGAGTTCATGCACTTGTTTGTGAGAGTCTCAGAAAGCTACAGCTGGGGACGAGGTGAGGTTAAATCCAAAGGTCCTGAGCCAGAAAGACTGCAAGGAAAGAGCCTGATGACCTGAGTTCGATTCCTAGAACCCATGTAAAGATGGAAGCAGGGAACTGAGTCTACAGAGTTGTCCTGTGTGCCCACATATATATCATATACCATGTGATACTTTTTTCAAATTCCAGGGTTATATGTGATTAGGCTTTAAACATAATCTATTGCCTTTTAAATTTCATTTATCATACATGTATGTGCCACTGAGTTCATGCAGAGTTAGAGGACAACTTTGTAGGAGTCTGTTCTCTTCTCCTACCACGTAGGTCCCCAAGGATCACACTCAGGCCATCATTCTTGTCAGTAAGCGCCTTTACCCACTGAGCCATCTCACAAGTCATTCATTGCTACACTAGCATTCTTTTTAACTACTATTATTATTATTTACAGTACTGGTGAGATAATCTGAGTCCACATGCATGCCAGGCAAGTTCACTATCACTGAGCTCCAGCCCTCGACTCTGCTCTTTTAACATTCTTATTTGCAATATCTCTATGGAAAAGAGAATACTGTCTCTGTGTGGCAGTATTCACGGTGTATTTTAGTTATGTTAAGATTCTTGACTCTCAGCTAAAAAGAGGCTTCAGCCAGTCACCAGAGTGAGGGGACCCTTTCCCATCTTATGTCCTCTCAACTTTCCCATTTTCCTATCCAGCCTCAATTTCCCCCTCTTGAGATTTTGGCCCCTTAATTTTATGAGTTGATGATGTTTTTGAATTTTATGAGTTTTTGAAACTACTTGACTGCTGAACAGGGATACATCCTGCTAGATCCTGCCTGTCCAGGATCTGAAGTCTAGACTTGCCTTCCCTGAGGGGGAAGACATGAGAAAGTCTCAGCTTGAAACCTGGAGGATCTTCATTCTCTGGAAATCAATAATGCTTGAGTGTCATCTCAGATGACACTAGGGAAGATGGCGTTAGCAGTAGAGGACACAGGAGCCTGAATCCTTTCAAAGACATCTGCTCGGGCGAAAGTAAGGAGCCTGACTGTGCAGAAGGAAGTAATTTCAGTTTGAATCAGTATGAAACAAAATTGAAGCTGACATCAAAGCATGGATGCCAGGAGGAGAGAGGGCACTTAGGGAAAGGATGCTTATATCCACGACGTGGTGCAGGCTTCGTGAGGGAGAGCTGCCAGCTTACAAATTGTCAATCATTTTTGTTTTGTTTTGTTTGCAAAACTTAGTGCTCAGTAAGGTCCACACATTGCAACAGTCAACAGGTTGAGCGCAGGTCACAGTTTGATGGCCCAGTGCCTTTGTTAGAGAGCCCCTGGGCCTCACCCCTGCAGCACGCAAAATCTCAGTCGGTGAGCCCTGCTCGCCCCCTGCCCCTAGCTGCCATCACCACCTCCTCCACCTCAGGTTAGACCCTCCCTATACCACCCTGCAAGGGCCCTCCCCAGGCTGCCCAGTCTCTGCCTTCCTTGTCATGCTGCCAGGCTCCCTCACCTGCTTCAGTCACGTTGATCCCACCATCCTGCCGTAACCAGACTGCACTAGTGCTGGCCTTGCTTCTGTGGCCTGGTCGTCCAAATGCTCCCTTATTCACAGCATGCTCTCCCCATCCCCCAGTCAGACAAAGCAGACATGAGCTGTTCTTCACAGACTGTCAAGGTTTGCAAAGGTGCTGCTTTCTCCAGCCCCCCACTCTCTTTCTCCTGTAGCCAGCCTTCTGTCCCTGACCTCTTTTGCCATCTGCCTGGTGGAAATCTATTTAAATCTCCCCACTAAGGAACAGAACAAACCTTGTAACCACTGTTCCTTTCTCATGCCTTTTGGCTGAAGTTTCTGAAATGAGCTTAACAAACTGTCTATATCCACGGTTTGTAGCCGCCGTGTTGTGTTCATAGGGAATGGCCTTTAAAGGTCTAAAATCTGTGGAGAAAGCTGTAGTCTGGAGATAGCCTCTGGCAACTCAGGTGCAGAAAGGGTTGAGTCACTGCCATTGTGAGAACCTCAGGTCAGCTGGCTGAGAAGTTCAGCCATAATAAAGCACACACTGGCTTTGGCAAAATTTGAACTGGGCTTTGACTTACAGCTGAGCTTTGGAAAAGCACAGATTTTCAGCACAGGACAGTCATGAAGTTTGTGGGTACAGCATGTTCAGAGATTGGAAAAGTAGTCCTGACCATGCATCCAGGAGGGGGGGGTAGAGAGTAGGGGGTAGGGGGTGGACCACCCTGTAACATCAGAATTCATCCTGGTTGAAGAAGGTACTCAGTGAATGCTGCAGACCAGAACACAGCAGCCTGTCTGAAAATGACACCCAGATAATGAAAACCCCAACCAGAGATCCTGAGATTCTGCAGGCTGCAACGTGATGGGAGAGGAGGATCAGCTATGGGAAGGCAGCGGTCTGAATGACTGGCATTCCTAGGGACTCAGCCAGAGCAAGCCAGCCATCCTAAAAACACGGCTGTGGTCTCTAACGCTGTACCCATCTCTGGTTTTTTCGTTTGTTTGTTTGTGTGTGTGTGTGTGTGTGTGTGTGTGTGTGTGTGTGTGTGTGTGTGTTGTTTTTAATGTACACTCTATCTTTGCTTTTTTGTCCTTTGGTCTTGCTTGTTTTGTTTTGAGACAGGGTCTTATCACGTAACCTTGGCTGGCCGGGAACTCAGTACATACACCAGGCTTGCCTCACACTTGGGGCAGGCCTCCAGTCTCTGACTCTCAAGTACTGGGATTACAGGCATGCACAACCACATTCAACTCATTATGCATCTTGTTTTGAATTTTAATTACAAAAAATTTCTAAGCATTAACAAAAGTAAAGACACATAGTATGGGCTGGAGATGGGCCTCAATCCTCAGCACTTCAGAACTCCAGGAATGAACACATGCCTGTAATCTCAGCACTCAGGAAGTAAAACAAGAGTTCAAGCCCAGCCTAGGTCACATGAGGCCCTGTTTTAAAAGGGAGAGAGAGAGAGAGAGAGAGAGAGAGAGAGAGAGAGAGAGAGAGTATGTAGTGTAAAGACCATGTACCCCAACTTCTTCCATTCCTTCTCTCAACTACAGAAGAAAATCTTTTAGTGCTGGCTAGTTTTTGACACAAACTACAGTCATTTGGGAAGAGGGAACTTCCCAAATGCCCCAACCAGACTGGACTGTGGGCAAGCCTGTGGGGCATTTTCTTGATTAATGACTGGTGTGGAAGGGCCTGACTTACTGTGGGAGGTGCCACCCATGGACAGGTAGAGCCAGCCATGGGGAGCAAAGCCAGACTGGTGTCTTCAGTTCCTGCCTCTAGGTTTCTGTCTTAAGTTCTGGCTCTGACTTCCCTCAGTGAAGGAATGTGACCTGAGAGTTGTAAGCTGAAATAATTCCTTTCCTCTCCAAGTGCTTTTTGGTCATGGTGTTTATAAAAGCAATGGAAACTTTGACTAAGACACTGCTGATATTTATGTACCATTAAAGATAAGGGTTCTTTAAACCATATGCTCATTTCACATGTAACACTTATTTATAACTCATTAACATTAAATATCCAGTGAGTTTTCAAATTTCTATAACCATCTCATAAAGCAATTTTAGGAATTTGTTTGTAGCCTCACTGCTCAGAAGGCTCTGCACACACAGTGTGAGACCCACTATTGCTCTGGGCAAATAATTTATGCACATGATTGAAGGATAATTTTATAACCTGTTTGCAGACATGGTGTCTGGGTAAAAAAATGTATGTGCTAAATAATTTCTTAGGTTTATATGCCTGATACATCCACATTATAGCACATATTATAATAATAAAAGCATGATACATGTAATTACCCATGAGGCTTGTTTACAGTTTCTCACTGACTATCCTGTGTGCTCAAAATTAATAATAATTTTTATTAGTTTTAATTATGTGTGTATATGTGTGGGTGCAGGTATGTGCATGTAAGTGCAGTGCCCATAGAGGCCAGAGGAAGAAACAGGATCCCTCAAAACTGGAGTTAAAGGCAGTTGTGAGCTATTTGTCATGCATTCTGGGAATCAAACTTGAGTCTCTTGCGAGGGACTGATCCATCTCTCCAGCCCCACAGTTTTAAAGAAAATGTTTGTTGTTTGTGATTTGACAGGAGTTATGGAGTTTGGATTGACAACAATAATAAAAAATGAATGTATATTCATTGTGTCTGGTTTTAAGGTTGGCCTTCGGGGTCTTCTTTAAAAACTGGTTGCTCAGTCTTGCCTACTGCCCTGACTTTTTGGTCACACTCTCTGAGGTCAATATTCTGGGTGTCTTTGTGAATGCTTAAGGCAGGCAGCTGCCTGGCAACTGGCTACAGGCCATGTCTCTTTGGACTGGCTACAAAACCAGATCAGAACTTGACTATGTGGCAAAGTTGACATTCTAGATATTGGTGAGATTTTATACCAATCAACCATCATATTTTCTATACAATGAACATGTGTAGGTTTCGGTTAGTCCCTCAAAGACTTTGGTTAGTTTGTTGTATTCAGAGATCTAGGGAAAGCAAAACGGTGGCTAGTCCTAGTACATAAACGTGCATGAAAATGATGAGGGATTGTAAACCACTTAACAATGTGAATGTTAAGTGAATGCACACTTAACGATATTGAATGCAGTTACAATAAAAGCAGTGTTCAGGAGCTGGGGCAAGAGCTCATTTGGTGAATTGTCATGCGAGCATAAGATTGTGAATGTGATCCTTAGCACCCACATAAAAAGCTATGTGTGCATGTACTTATAATCACAGTGCAGGAGAGGCTCTCTGGGGCACACTGACCAACTAGCCTAGCCTAAAAACTGGCAAGCCCTGGGTCCTAGTAAGAAACCATGCATCAAAAATAAGGAACAGCACCCAAGGTTGACCTCTGGCCTCTACACACATGTGTACATGCCCGTACACATGCACAAGCACACACACACCTGAGTAGCCATATAATGGATAAATGAGAAAAATCTCCAATCAACTTCCTCCTTGGGCTGCTATTTAATTTTAAAGTTAATTTATTCATTTCTTCAAAAGGTGCCTTCAGTGTACCAGGTATTATACCTGGTGTTGAATATGATGAAGACAAAGCAGATCTACTTTCTGTCCCTGTAGAGTTACACTCCAGGGATCAAGACCAGTAATGAATCACAAATAAACAACCTCTACACAAGTCAAATAACTACAGTCTGCAATTGGTGCTTTGAGGGAACTGAACAAGGGCTGTGATGGAGGAAACGGAGAACCACCGTTGGGCAGTGGTATGGGCAGACTTCCTGAAGGAGGTGCCATCAACATTGAGGCTTAAAGAGTGAGATAAAATGACCCATGAACAAAGCTGGCCGAACAGTCTTCCAGATGGAGACCGTGGGGAGCCTATGGGCCTGCAAAAGCTCATAGTTGGTGTATGTCATGTGCCCAGGAGACATGCACTCAGAAAGAACCCGGGGTCCATTGGGTTTCTTGCCAAGGAATAAAGTGCTCTGTAGTGAGGCTGAGCAGGAATCATTTGACACCTACTCATTTATGGTCCTTCACATGTAGAAGAGATCTTCCTTTCAGGGGGCTGGAACCCACCTCTCTCTAGAGAGGTCATCTATCAGTTCTGATCCTGTGACTGGAACCACAGAAAATGCATCTAAGCCCCAGAATCCCATTGAGAAGGGAAGGATCCCTCTGTTCCTTCTAAAACCAACCAAAAAACACATATCTCCAGGATATTCTTTGGATACAGAAGTCACATCATAAAATACATTTAAAGTACGTTTTAGTTCCTGGAGTTCATTGAGAAGTTATTCTTTAAAAATATATATGGCTTCTCATAATGAACCTAAGCATACTTGGCTGGACTTGACCTGCCCCTGTCTATAAGGTGGTCAGATACAAGCATAAAGGCAAGAACCAGCCAGGCGGAAGGAAGCTGCCAGGACCACAGGTTAATAATTGATGGCTGAGGTCTTCTGATTGTGTTATTTACTAACAGAGGTCAAGGAATCACACCAGCAGGGGAATGTTGCTTTTGTTAATGTTATAGATTAATCAGGCCTTGGCTGGGACAGGGAACAAAGACGAGAGGGCCAGGGTGACTCCTTACTTAGAAAACTCCAAGGGCTGCAAAGGCCACTCTTTCCCTTGGATTTTGCCTTATAAACTGATCAAAACAGACAGTTTTCTAAAGGCCTCTAAGCCATCCTTTGTATCCAGATTTTATCTTCATTGTATCTGTTTTAATTTGGGTCTACTTAAGAGGCAGAATCATTGTATATTTTTAGCTTCTTTGTCAAAGATCAGATGTTCATAGTGTGTGGGTTAATATCAGGGTTTTCAATCTGATTCCATTGGTCTACCTATCTATTTTTGTGCCAATACCAAGCTGTTTTCAGGACTACGGCTCTATAATAGAGCTTGAAGTCAGGGATGGTGATGCCTCCGGACATTGCCTTGTTGAACAGGGTTGTTTTGGCTATCCTGGGTCTTTTGTTTTTCCATACAAAATTAATTATTGTTCTTTCAAGGTCTGTGAAGAATTGTGCTGGGATTTTAATGGGGATTGCATTGAATCTGTACATTGCTTTTGGCAGGATTGCCATTTTTACTACATTGATCCTACCTATCCAAGAGCATGGGAGATCTTTCCATCTTCTGATGTCTTCTTTAATTTCTTTCTTTAAAGTCTCAAAGTTCTTGCGATACAGGTCTTTCACTTGTTTGGTTAGCGTTACCCCAAGGTATTTTATGTTGTTTGTGGCAATTGTAAAGGGTGATGTTTCTCTGATTTCTTTCTCAGCCCTTTTATCATCTGTATATAGTAGGGCTACTGATTTTCTTGAGTTGATCTTGTAGTCTGCCACTTTGCTGAAGGTGTTAATCAGCTGTAAAGTTCCCTGGTAGAGTTCTTTGGGTAATTTATGTAAACTATCATATCATCTGCAAACAGTGAAAGTTTGAGAAAGCATCTTCAATAAATGGTGCTGGCATAACTGGAGGCTGGCATGTAGAAGACTGCATATAGGTCCATAGGTATCACCATGTACAAAACTTAAATGCAAATGGATCAAAGACCTCAACATAAATCCAGCCACACTGAACCTCTTAGAAGAGAAAGTGGGTGGTACCCTTGAATGAATTGGTACAGGAGACAGCTTCCTGAACATAACACCAGTAGCACAGACAGTGAGATCAACAATTAATAAAGGGGACCTTCTGAAACTGAGAAGCTTCTGTAAGGCAAAGGACACAGTCAGCAAGACAAAAAGGCAGTCCACAGAATGGGAAAAAATATTCACTAACCCCACATCTGACAGAGGGTTGGTCTCCAAAATTTACAAAGAACTCAAGAAGCAAGTCTCCAAAACACCAAAGGATCCAATTAAAAAGTGGGCTGCAGAACTAAATAGAGAATTTTCAATTGAGAAGTCTAAAATGGCTGAGAGGCACGTGAGAAAGTGCTCAACATCCTTAGCCATCCGGGAAATGCAAATCAAAACAACTCTGAGATACCATCTCACTCCTGTCAGAATGGCTAAAATCAAAAACACCAATGACAATTTATGCTGGAGAGGATGTGGTGAAAGGGGAACACTCCTCCACTGCTGGTGGGAGTGCCAACTTGTTCAGCCACTTTGGAAATCAGTATGGAGATTCCTCAGAAAAATGGGAATAAACCTACCACAAGACCCAGCAACTCCACTCTTAGGCATATATCCAAAAGATGCCCATTCATACAACAAGGATGTCTGTTCCACTATGTTCATAGCTGCATTATTTAGCTGCATTATTTGTAATAGCCAGAACTTGGAAGCAACCTAGATACCCCTCAACCGAAGAGTGGATAGAGAAAATGTGGTACATTTACACAATGGAGTACTATTCAGCAGAAAAAAACAATGGAATCCTGAGATTTGCAGGCAAATGGATGACACTGGAAGAAACCATCCTGAGTGAGGTAACTCAATCACAAAAAGAGAAACATGGCATGTACTCTCTCATATATGGATTTTAGACATAGATCTGGGGAGTGCCAGCCTACAATCCCATGGCCAGAGAGTCTGGGAAACAGAACCTTCATTCAGCGGCTGATGGAAGAAGAGGCAGACTCCCACGGCTAAGCACTGGGCTGAATTCAAGAAAGCCAGTAACAGAGAGGGAGGACTGATGACCAAAGGGATTAAGACTGGGCTGGTTTAACCCCCAGAAACAGCTGACCTGACAAGGGTTAACTCTTGAATCCCAGGCTAATGCCTGGGAATCCAGCATGGGACTGATCAAGACCCCCTGACTGGGGGTGTCAGTGAGGAGGCCTAGGTAATCTATTGAGCCTTGGGCAGTAGATCAGTATTCACCCCGAGTATACACATGGACTTTGGACTCCCATCCAACAATGTGAGATGCACTCTCACCCTGAACTCTTGGGGGAGGGTCTGGGCCCTGCCCTGGATGAAATAACAGAATGTGGACACCTCCATGGAGGGCCTCACCCTCCCTGGGGAAATGAGGGGATATTGGACGGGGTTGGGGGAGGGCATGGGAGGAGGGCAGGGAAACGGAGAGGGACCTGGAACTGACTTGTGAAGCAACCTTGTTTCTAATCTAAATTTAAACTTAAAAATAAAAAATAAAAAATAAAAAAACAATAGTTAAAAAAAAGAGGCAGAATCAGCTTGGGTCTTGTAAAGTCCACCTCAGGCCACTCTGCCATTTCTGTATCTGCCATGGTGGGAGGGGCTGATGGTGCAGGTTGGGAGGATGAGGCTGCGGTTGTCAATCAACTCTGCTAACTACTGCAAACCTTCTCTTCCTTCTGCCCTTCCACACCCACCCCTACCCAACCAACCACCGCCTATAATCTTCTCCAATATTCTCCAATATTGCTGGGGTAAGGGGCAAAAGGGCTCCATAACTATTCACACTCCGACGTCAAGGCTTTTGTTGAGTTCTTTCTGGAAGAAAGCTTTTTATAGTGAATAGGGTGGGGCTTCCAAGATGCCAAAGGTAAATTATCTATTTGCTTTTGCTCCCCCATCTCAGCCACCCTCTGGGCAGGACCTGCTGTCTTAGAGTCTGTCTGTCACAGAGAAGCTACACCACCTCCCTGGGCTGCTATGTGCTGTTCTCACCGTTCCCTTTCATTCCAGGGGGCTGAGCTTCAGAGCTCCCTGAATATCTATGTGCTCACACTCCGAGGCAGATCAAAATACTTGTCCTCATCTGTGCTATGCAGGACCCTGTGCACTCTTCACCTCTGCAGCAACTACACTTAGCAAAAGAATGCTTAGTCTTAGTGCTGTCATCATCATCTACCTAGAGCCCTTAGGATATATGCTCTAACTGGGAATGTAGCTCACTTGGTAGAGGGCTGGCCTAGTATGAAAGAAGCCCCAGATTCCACCCCCAGCACCAAATGAAGTGTAGAGGAGCATAGGAGGGATTCGACCTCTCAGGAGATTAGAGACAAGAGGATCTGAAGTTCAAGGTCACCTTTAGCTAAAAATCAAGGAAACAAGAAAAGCAAGCAAACAATGAAGGCTCTCAGGCCCCATCCTAGACCTACTGAACCAGACCCTAAGGAATGAACACAGGGCCTGCTACTAAATATCACCTCCCCAAGTGATTGCCAAGATCTAAGGCACAATGCATTAGACGGCACCTTGCTTTTATACCTGTATGTGTGACTCCTGCTAAAGAGCCTGGACATCCTTAAGTGTTCAATAAATAGTTCTTCAATAAAGAAGCTACAAAAAACGACAAGCTGGTGGAGCACGTTACTAACGTGGT
Organism: Mesocricetus auratus; assembly: GCF_017639785.1. Taxonomy (NCBI): domain Eukaryota; kingdom Metazoa; phylum Chordata; class Mammalia; order Rodentia; family Cricetidae; genus Mesocricetus; species Mesocricetus auratus. The sequence goes on along the minus strand of NW_024429267.1, from coordinate 6,728,049 downwards.
GCTAGCCTACCCTGATAATGAAAACAAGCAGCTGCCTGTTGACAAGGGAACTGTGCTAGATGTGAAACTGCTGAGTCCACAGCAGACTGTGGCCACCAGCCTAGCCAGACAGCAACATCATTCATAAAGCCAAATAGTGGAAATAACCCATATCTGTCAACAGAAGAATGAGTAAGCAGAACCATGACATAGACACTCAGTGGAATATTACCAGCCATAAAGGGCCCCTCTTATTCCAAGAACCTAACCCACAGGTTGCCCGAGGGCTTGGGATAGGCCTCTATAGTTTCACAACAGCCGCCATGAAGCCAAGCACACAACAGAGGCTCCTAGAATTGTACTCAAAGGTTGAAGAAAGTATTCTCTGGTTCATATGGTCTAGACTCTGAAGAGTGGTTACCATACTTGTTACAACATAGACTACTGAAGCTTCCTGAAATTCATTGTTTCTTATGCTGTAGTTTGGAGATGGAGCCTTGAACACTACGTGTCCAGTACATCCTCCTGAGGTGCTGCTGTTGCTGGGCTGGGGCCCACATTTTGGAGCCACTGGCCTAAAGCAGCGTTTCCCAAATTTTGTCACACACAGGAATTTCTGTGAACTTCTAATCTTGGTTGGCCCTGGCTAGAAGGTTTTGTTTAACTGGTCTTGAGCTACCCCAGTGATCCTGATGTTCAGCTAAAGTTGAGAAGCGCTGATGGAGGCCCTTGTCTGATCGGAGGCCTTGTGGTTGAAGCTGTGTTTTTCTCTCCTGTCAAGGCAAGGTTGCTGCTCTGTTTTATAACAATAACCAAAAAAAATTTTTGAGACAAGGTTTTATATATCCCGGTCTAGCCTTAAACTCCCATGTAGTTTAGAATGACCTTGAACTTGTGGATTCAGAAGTCACAGTGCTCACTGGCACATTATTGAATTCATTAGCTTTGAACTTCTGGTGACCCTGCCTCTCCCTCCTGAGTCTCGGGCTATAGACATATACAACTACATTAGGTTTTATGTGGTGCTGAGACTGAACCGAGGACTCCCTGCATGCTAGGCAAGCACTCTTCTAACTGAGCTACAGCCCTACTTGCCTTTTTAAAACTTAAATGTGTTTACTTGTGTGTGTTTGGGGTGTCTGAATATAACTCGCAAGAATCAGTTCTTGCCTGCCACCATCGGCCCCAGGAACTGAACTCGGGTTCAATTGAAATGCTGACCCATTTCACCAACCCCACTTTGTAAGTATACTTTTTTGTGTGGAATAATAGACAAAGATATTCACATATTCAGTGTGTATAAAAATTATCAACTCGCCGGGCGGTGGTGGTGCACCCCTTTAATTCCAGCACTCAGGAGGCAGAGGCAGGCAGATCTCTGTGAGTTCGAGGCCAAGCTGGACCGACAGCCTCCAAAACAATACAGAGAAACCTTGTCTCATAAAACCAAAAAAAAAAATATCAACTCTGTTCAGTTCTAGAACATTTTCTTTACCCCCAAAAGACTCCTCAAACCCAGTCAATGGTTACTACCCATTCTCCCTCCTTCCAGCCCCTGGCAATCGCTATTCCACTTTCTCTATGGAGTTGCCTAGTCTGTATATTTGATATAAATTCAGTCACATGGTATGTGATTTCAGAGTGGCTTCTTTCATTTAGCATCACATTTTCAAGGTTTGTCCTTCTAGCCCAAAGTCACTCTTCATTCCTTTCTACAGGTGAGTACTATGCCGTTCTGTATATATACTACAATTTACTTATCCATTCATAGAGTTGATCTTCTTATAATTTAAGTATTTGATTCTAGTTATACTGCTTTTGCCCTTTCGTGTAAAGTAGTTGTTGGCTAAAGTAAAACATGGGTGGTTTTTCCCTCTCAAGTTTCAGAAAACAAGCTGTAAATGAACCTGGAAAGCAGTAGGAAAAGGCCGGGGGTCAAGAAGGCTGTTACTCATAACAAGCTCCTGGGAAGAAAGAGAAGACTTCAAATATTAGGTGCTACAAGGGGATGTAACAATGTTCCTGGCACAGGAAGGAGACCCGTGGGAGAGTAAACACTGTGGGTAGAGGCGGCCTCCCTGGCAGGCTGTTTCCCTGGCAGAGAGAGATTTGCAAATGTCACAGGTGCTTCTTCTCTTCAGTATGCAGCTGCTCGCCGGCTGACAGAAGGACTCTGATTTCCCTCACGCCTCCTCCAAATCCACCTTCTCAAGGCTCATCTGTTCTACATGAGAGGCTAGGGGGTGGGGTCAAGGCTTGACTGGCATTTGCACAGGGGTTCAATGAAAATTGGAATATCTAAGTTGAATGTCACTCTGGACTCGTGACTAGCTGTGGATTTTCCACGTCTGTCCACTGGGTGTGAACCATCCTTCCTGGCTGGTCTGGCTTCTCTCTGCTCTGAGCATCTTACAAGCGCCTCTACCTGCTCACTCCTGCATCTTGCCCTCCTCTTCCGACCGCGGCTGCTCACTCTGCTCAGCTCCATGTCCACGGACCATGGATTCAAATGTCCATTTTTTTGTCCTAGTTTTCTCTGCGGTCTTCACCCTTACAATGCTGCCTTGCCTCTGCTTCTTTTCTCTCCCTTTCTTCTCCTTTGACGTTATAAGACGAGGTCTTACTGTGCGGCACAGCCTGGCTTCAAACTCCTCATCCTCCCGCCTCTGCCTCCCAAGTGCTGAGATTACAGGTGCGCGCGACTCTAAGCAGCCCTGCAGCCCCAGCTGTTTCTAAAACTTCTCACTGTTTCCAGGACATGGTTTTGTCCCAGCATTACCTTAAATCTCTCACTCTTCTGAATCTCTGTGATGTTGTGGTTGTGCACCTAGCTTTTAGTAGTTAAGTCATCTCTCCAGCCCAAGGCTGCCTGTCTCTCAAGGTGAGTTGTTTGGTGGCGTTTTTCCTTGGCTTTTTTTCTTATACATGCCTCTGGCATGATCTATTATTCCCTTCTTATACCACATGATTCCCAGGAATCAAACTCAGGTTGTCAGGCTTGGTGGCAAGCACTTTTAGTCACTGAGCTATCTTGCTGTAATATCTGTTTTCAGGTATGCTTCCCCTTAACCATCAATCCACCTTGGGTATGGCCCTGACCCCACCCCATCCCCCTATATACCACCAAATGATCAGTCCACAGAACAGATTGGTGATATCTGTGGGAAGGATAAATCCATTAGTAAGTGAGAAAGTATCCAGAACCTCCCTCTGAGGTGGAGTTGGATATGAAAAATGAAGACGCTGACAAGCTAGCACAGGGTGTTGGAGTCATAAGCATGTGCACTTCCTACGGCAGCCTTCCTGGGATTGTGGGAGGGAGCATTTTGAAAACTCTTCTGGGCTACGAAGATGGCAGTAAGGTGCTTGCCATGCAAGCATGAGGATGTGAACGCAGATCCCTAAGGTCAATGTAAATGTCAGGCTCAGTGATGCACATCCATAGCTCCAGGGCTGAGGTGGAACTCCTTGGCCAGCCAGTCTAGCTATATCTGTGAGCTCCAGGTTCAGTAAGAGACTCTGTCTCAAAAGAAAAAAGTAGATGTAGTATGTCTACATGCACATATACCACAAAACACACACACACACACACACAGGGGGGGAGAGAGGGGGAGGGAGAGAGAAGACAGAGAGACCCTTTTCTCTTAGCTGAAGCTAAGACTGCTTGCCTAACATACACAAGTCCTTGGGTCCAATTCCCTGCCTAAGAGGAGAGGGGAGGGGAGAGGAAGAGGAGGGGAGGGGGGGAGAAGCCTCTTAGTAACCCAGGGGTCAGTAGCTACCCAGGTCCTCAGGCCATGTGCATCAGCTGTAGAGCAGAGCAGAGCCCCCAGAATCCTATTGAATGAAGCAGCAGGACACTCAGACATGCGCGCAGTGGTTCCGTGCCCTTTCACAGAACCCTACTTTTCTAAACTTATTCTGTACTGGACCCAGTTCTTGTTGCTTCACCTGCAGTGTTATTTTAGACTAAGCCTAGTGATTTTCAGTTTAAGTAATTTGCCCCTCGGGGAACACCTGGCAATGTGTAGATACATTGTTGGCTACCACAAGTAAGGGCATGCTGTTAGCATCTATTGGGCAGAGGCCAAGCATGCTGGGAAACATCCTGCAAGGCACAGGACCACTCCATGCAGAGATATCCCACTGCAAAGCTCAGCCATGCAGAAGGTCAGAGGATTGTTCCTGTCCCACCAGGACACAGAGAAGGCGGGACCAGATGACATCCACAGAGAACATTTTCTTGAAGGGAGTGGATGCTCTCACTGCCGGTCATAATGGCAGAAAAGTGGAGCAGGGGCCTGAAGTCAGGGATGAGAGGACACAGTCACAGGGGGCTTCAGCCCATGAAGGCAAGGCTGATGCCCATATCAGGATGGCACTGTCCCCTGCCATCTGAAAACTCAGGACATGGTGGTTACCCTCAGAGAACACGGACAACACGTGTCTAGTCTGGATCCCCCTCCACACTTCTTCTTTGAGAGAGATTGAGATCATGAGTGTGCATGCCAAGATTTGAGTAAGATTATCAGAAGACAATTGGCAGGAGTTAGTTTTCTACTTCCGCCATGGGTGCCTGGGAGTTGGACTCAGGCTGGCAGATTGGTAGTGTCTTTCCCCACTGAGCCGCCTAACCAGCACCAAATTTTCAGTGTATTTTTCTCTTTTGCCTGGTAGTGGGGATTAAACTCAGGACCTTGTACATGCTAGACAAACATTTGACCTCAGAACCATGTGCCCAGTTTACTTTCTGTCTTTTGAGACAAGAATCTCCTGTAGTCCAGGCTAGCCTCAAACTTGATATGGAACCCAAGACGACCTTAAATTCCTGATTCTCCTTCTTTTGCCTCCCATGTACTGGGATTAGACATATACTACCACATACCATTTATGCAGTACTGGGTTTTTCTCGTAGGCAAGAAATACATTAATTGAGTTACATCCTCAATTCCTTTTTAGACTACGACTGCCTTGGGTCATTCTAGACCAGCAGTTCTCAACTTGAGGGTCAAATGATCCTTTCATAGGAATTGCAATTTATGTTATAATTCACAATGGTAGCAAAATTATAGTTACAAAGTAGCCACGAAAATAATTTTATGGTTGGGGTGTCACAGCATTAGGAAGGTTGAGAACAACTGCTCTAGAGCCACAAATAAATTTTCTTAAACTCCAAGACCTAGTGGGTTTAAAGTTCTTTCCGCAAAGTTATGATTCACTGAGCATTGACTGCCCTGGGCAACTTCCTGATAAGGCATTGACTAACTTTTCCTACAAAAAGCTAGATCAGAAGGATTTCCAGCTTTTCAGGTTAAGCCGTCTCTGTCACAATCCAGTTCTGCTGTTGTGGCATAAAAGCAGCCCCAGGGAATATGCAGGCAAAAGACCAAGACCACACTCTTGTGCAACTTAATTCAAAAGAACAGTGGAGGGCCGGACCACAGTTCTGAGTTATTTCTATTTATACAGCTACCCTATAACATAGGTACCTTGCTCTCATTTAGTAGATAAGGTAACTGAGCTCAGAAAGATGGGACAACATGGTGTGCTGGATAGTTTTATGTCAACTTGACATAAGCTAACGTCATCTGAGAGGAAGGAACGTCAATTAAGAAAATGCCTCCAAGACTGGAGAGATGGCTCAAAGGTTAAGAGCACTGACTGCTCTTCTAGAGGTCCTGAGTTCAATTCCCAGCAACCACATGGTGGCTCACAACCATCTATAATGAGATGCAATGCTCTCTTCTGGTGAGCAGACAAACATCCAGACAGAATACTGTATATATAGTAAATAAATCTTTTAAAAAGTCTCCATAAGATCCAGCTGTAAGGTATTTTCTTAATTAATGATTGATGGGAGAGAGCCCAGCCCATTGTGGGTAGAGCCATCCCTGGGCTGGTGGTCCTGGGTTCTGTAAGAAGACTGAGCAAGCCATGATGAGCAAGCCAGTAAGCAGCACTCCTCCCTGTCCTCTGTGTCAGCTCCTGTCTCCAGGTTCCTGTTCTGCTAGAGCTCCTGTCGTGACTTCCTTCGATGATGAAGAGTGATGTGGAAGTGTAAGCTGAATAAATCCTGTCCTCCTCAACTTGCTTTTTGGTTATGGTGTCTCATCACAGGAATAGAAACCATAACTAAGACACATGGTACCCACATAGCCAGTGACTAGACAGGCTGAGCGGGGAACTGTGGAAGCCCTCGTTCTTCACCATAGCAACCTCTCAACAGTCTGGGCAGCGACTGGAGGTGACCAGGAGATAAAGTCCGTGGGATAGGTGAGAACTGAGAATGGCAATGGAGGAGACTATTACATCATGAAACATGCCCTTAACAGTCCCAGGGGAGGCCATAAAAGAGAAAAAGTAGAGACTGTATTATAAGACATCAGTGTGGGCTGGGGTACAGTGAGGGAGAGTGTTTGTCTTGCTCACAGGAAACTCTATGTTCAGTCCTCAGCACCACAGAAACCCAGAGGTAGGGGTACACACCTGTTATCTCAAGACTTCGGATGTCAAAACAGGAAGGTCAGGAGTTCAAGGTCATCTTGACTACCTAGCATGCTAAAGGCTATCTGGACTACTACTTGAGACCCTTTCTCAAACAGGCAAACAAGCAAAAAAGACAACTTTCTGCTGTTCCTCAGAGTGGAGTTTGAAGTTGGAATGGCCTCTGAATGCTGATCCAATGCTTAGTAGTTTTTATAATGAGGAAGTCCTTTCTGATAGCTGACCTATAGCACTATAGAGTGTGTGTGTGTGTGTGTGTGTGTGTGTGTGTGTGTGTGTGTGTGTGTGTCTACACCCTTGTTTTCCCCTAATGGAAAAAAGAATGGTGTTTTCACAGTTCTCACACTTGATAACGTTCATTCATAGGCTACTTCCAACACTCCTTCCTAAAGGTGTGAAGTACAGTGGGGAAATCGGAGGCTTTGAAACCATCTACAGGTGCTGCCACTCAAAGCTGTACTAGCTGTGAGACCTGGGGGCCTTTCTTTGATTCTGAGCTTCAGTGCCAGCATTCAGGGAGTAACGGCTGTCTCACAGGACAGTCATGAGGAATCGGGTCATTTCAGAACAGTCTAAACAAGGTGAACTATATTACTGGAGCTTGGGACTTGCAGCAGAGTCTCAGTTCTTCCCCAGATTTAGGGGCAGGCTTCCAAACCTTCACAGTAGGTTCTCCCTTTTACTTCACCCAGAACACATCTAGAGCTCCCTGCATGTCTTGTTTTATGTCTAGCGCACAATGGCATTGTATTTCATTCCATACTAGTGTCTCCTTTGAAAACCTACCATCCTAGGTCAAATGTCATGTTCTCAGTGCCATTTCTGAATCATAGAGCCATGTCCGTAGATGGATGCTTACTGAGTACCTCCTCTGAGCCAGTCACAGATCCTGGATCCTGGGTGTCCCCCATGGGGGGGACATCTCCTTCAGCACATGGTCACACACTCTGAGTAACTCTCCTCCTGGGCACACACATGGGGGGGGGAACATCTCCTTCAGCACATGGTCACACACACCCTCACACTCTGAGTAACTCTCCTCCTGGGCACACATGACCCCTTACTGACCCACTACCACTCAAAGGCCCTAGAACACTTCCCTGTACACAGCAAGACCCAGATCAAAAGCTGCCGCTGGGGAAAGGTCTTCACTGATGGTCAGTCACTAAGTTAATGAAGCAAAGACCTTCCTGGGGCAATTAGGTGTAAGGACAGCACTCAACCCTGTGGTTCTCCAGTCTTCTACTAGATATCCATTTAAAGATGGGAACCTTGGGCTGGGCGTTAGTGGCACACACCTTTAATCCCAGCACTTGGGAGGCAAAGGCAGGCAGATCTCTGTGAGTTCGAGTCCAGCCTGGTCTACAAAGCGAGTTCCAGGAGAGCCTCCAAAACAATACAGAGAAACCCTGTCTCGAAAAACCAAAACAAACAAACAAACAAACAAAAAAAGATGGGAACCTTCCCTGCCTCCTCCTTGCTGATGGACCCATTACACCAACAGGTCTATCTAAAGTGGAGACTCTCAGGGAATTGCCAGCAGAAGAGTGGCTTTAAGATGGAGCCAAGCAGTGATAAGTGAAGTCCCAGACAGTAACAAACCGGGAGGCTCCCTCTAAGTAGACTGCAGGAGATGAAGGTGTCAGGAGAGGGCCATGGCTAAGGGTGGAGGTCATGTGTGAACATGGGTGGGCATGCTGAATCTCTCTTCTCAGCATCTCTGCATCCAGCTCATCTCACATCCTTCAGGACCTGCATCTGCATCTGCATCTCTGTTGAGTCTGCAGGCCAGTCGCATCACAGGTCTGCTCCTTCACCCTGTTCTCACACCAGCCACTATACTCCTAAGGAACACTGCAGTCATAAGGCCTCAGAAAAGGTGTTTTGTTGTTTTGTTTTTCGAGACAGGGTTTCTCTGTGAAACGGTCCCGACTGTCCTGGAACTAGCTTTGTAGATCAGGAAAAAGGCACTGATTGAGGATTGTTCCCAGAGAAAGTTGCATTTCCTCCTTAGATGCTGTTGAGATTTCTCCTCTGAGCAGTCTCACCAGCTTGATTCACATTTCCCAGGAGCATGCCACAGTGAGCTGTATCAAATGTTTGTTTATATCAACAGGTATTATTAGTCTATTGTGTTTTCCTTAACCACCAAGCTTTTTATCCCAACGAGGGGAAGAAAAGCGAATTAATTTAGCGTGATTTGTCTCTGACAAGTCTACACTGTCTACTTTTTTTTCAGTCCTGCATTTCCCCTGTGGCATGATGTGTCATGAAGAGTACAATCCCTGGCATCGTGTAAGTGTTGCTCAATGCTTCGGAAAGGGATGCATGTGAGGGCCAGGGGACCTGGGTCTGGCTAAGCAAGGCCTTTTGCTCTGCCTAGCCCACTTGCCAACTCTGTTTTCTTGGGCTTCTTTGTAAATGGGGCACAATTTAGACGGCTGTATCTGTGCTCCCTCTTCGCTATCCTACCAGGCAATAATGACCGTCAGGGACTACATGAATCCTCGGTGAAACCTAACTGAGGATGGCAGTCATCCTCAGGCAGGCTGCATGTTGGCTATCCATATACCTGGCTAAATCCTTCCAGCATGTCGCTATTCCCCCTTCCTCACATTCCTCTGGTCTCCCTTCCCAGTGTTTTCCACTCAATCCGTTCTTCATCCCACAGCCAAGATGGTCCTTCTCAAAGCTTCCCCTCACATGATTCTTCTACCTAGAACATTCTAGTAGCAGCTTCCTGCCGCCTTCCTAGCTGGCTGAGAGCTCTCCGACTCTAGCCCTCAGTTCTTTCTGTCTTCATTGAAGTCCTGTGTCGTTCTCATTATATATCAGCCTCCCAGCTGACCGTTGTGCAGGTTGTCCCTTTGTCCCCAATGCCCTTTCCCTGGCTCTTACATAACCCTCAGGACTTGGCTCATGCTGTCTCAGTGAACTTCCCCTAATTCAGTTTTCTCAACCTGTGGATTGTGACCCTTCAGGGGGTCAAACTACCCTTTCACAGGGATCACATATCTGATATCCTGAATATCAGATATTTACATTATAATTCTAACAGTAGCAAAATTACAATGATGCAGTAGCAACAAAATAATAATATGGTTGAGGGGTCACCACAACATGAGGAACTGTATTAAGAGGTTGCACCTGTCAGGAAGTGTTGGGGAAGTCTTATGTCAATAAAGTACTGTTGAGCCTATAGGGAACCAAGATGGGAGGGACTAGGAGTCCAGGAGAACTCTGGGTAGGAGAAACACAAGAGAGTCGACATGTGACGCCATGGGGGTAGGAAGCCGGGAACTATTTTCCGGTAAGAAACATACTTAGATTAACAATTATGGGGTAATTACTTAAGGCAGAGCTAGCCAGTAAGGGACAAGCAAGGCCAACAGCTTCATAATTAATACAGCGTCCTGTGTGTTTATTTGGGACTCATGCGGATCTCGAAACAGGCTCGCGTGGCAGAGCCCAGGCGACTGGCGGGGGATAAACCAAAGCGGCTAGCAAAAGAAAAAGCTTCTCTTAACATAATGGTGTCAGAAGTGGGATTCGAACCCACGCCTCCACAGGAGAAGAAAAGATTTGGGTTCCATCAAAATTAATTAAAATTCGATCAGAACAGAAAACATCTCAGGAGGAGGAAGATAACAGCCCATCTACAAATTCATAGTCCACCATGGGTAAAGGGACCTCCTAAAAGGAAAGAGAAGTGTTTTGGTTTTTGTCTTCACAGGTAAACTCAGCAAAGAATACTGGACTTATGGATTCCTGTAGAAGGATGAATAGCTACCCTGAGGACCATCAGACAAACAGTATCTCACTGTGTGGTATCAAAGTCTAAATCTCTCTATATTGTTTTTTCATAGTATCCTTTTATCTTTATTTCTTCACATACCTCAGTTCCCATTCATTTAACTGAAGCTGGCTTTGGAGTTGGATTGGCTCTCCTACTCTAAACCCAAGCATATTATTTAAATACAATTCCTAATTTCTGTATTATATCAAAGAGCCATTGATATAAGACAGAAGAAATAAAAAATGAGGGACTGTTATCTATGGATTTCTTTTTCTGAACAGTCTAATTTCCTCCAGGTTTTCCATCTTCCCTATTGTCACCTCCTCTGTATGCTTACATATGAAAGTTAAAATATTTCTTTGTTAACAGTAATGTTTGAGTTTTCCAGAGAACAAGGGATTTCCTGACAGCAATCTTCAACTGCTTCCGAAAGAGAATGAGGATCCACTTCCTTGACTTCACCTGATTCGACTGGAGGCATCTGAATTGCCCCACATCATTGACTCCACCTGACAAGCACTATCCTGAAACTGGCTTGAAACTACATCACTCTACACATCTCCGGACCAAGAAACTGAAACAGCACATCTTCTACAATCTGACCAGAGCTTCAAGATAAGAGCTTCAATCAACACTAGAACCCTAGTCAGGAACTTCAATCAAGCATCTCCTGCCATACTGAGACTGTCTGATCTACTGAGATTTTGTTATACTAACATTTTCTTTTCACAGGTCCCCATGAGATTATCATCGTCCCATCTCAGCAGGAAGTAGTTTTGAGAATTCCACGCCCCCTCTCCCTACTATTGATATTATAAGATAGTACACCTGTTAGTGTTAGTTTTCAATTATTTTAGAGTTGGGATTGGAAGGAGGTGTTCATATTTGGGTGTTTCTTTCAGATAAGTTTAGGTTTAGATAGAAGTTTGATACATTTTGTTCATGGACACAAGTTAGTTGTCCTTTTTTAGACTAAAAGGGGAATTGTAGGAGGAAGTCTGATGCCGCCATTAAACATGTGACTTACTAAGTCTATGCCGCCATTAAACATGTCGACTCTCTTGTGTTTCTCCTACCCAGAGTTCTCCTGGACTCCTAGTCCCTCCCATCTTGGTTCCCTATAGGCTCAACAGTACTTTATTGACATAAGACTTCCCCAACAAGGAAGGTTAAGAACCACTGCTCTAATCCTTTCCTGGGTCCGGGCTTTCTGCTCTGTGTTTTAAGAACCTGTAACTTGCTGACTCCCCAGATTGCCAGTCCCATAACGGAGCTCAGCCCTAATGCTTGTCTATTTCCTCCCCCCAATGTTTGGCATATGATTCACTCAGTAAATATTTATGGTATGAAGTAAACTGATTCTCTCAGGTGTATTGAAACCTGTAGTCTTTGACTAATAAATTGTGGTCAGCTCATTGATGTATTAATTTTTAAAAATCAAACATTAATTGGCTAGGGACATAGTTCAGTTGCTCAGGTTCTTGCCCAGCATGCACAAAGTCCTGGGTTCCATCCCCAGTACTGCATAAATCCAGGCACAGTGGCACCCACCTGCAATCCCAGTGTTTGAAAGGTGGAAGCAGAAAGATCAGAAATTCAAGGTTATTTTCAGTTATAGAGTGAGTTTGAGGCCAGTCTGGCATACATTAGTCCTTGCTTCAAAAGATAAATAAACAAATAAATAAAAATAGGCATTTAGTCAAGCTGAAACTACAGTTTGTCTCTGGCCTTCCTGGTAACCAAAGCCAAGAAGGGAAACAGTGACTTCCATGACTGCCTCAGACCTGCTACAAGACAGCTTTGTCACAGCACGCTGAGTGTCACCTCTTTTATTCTCCATTTCTCATGTAGTTTCCAAAGAGGGGCTACTCCAGAAGAGTACCAGGCTCGATTGGCTATAATCACCCTTGGATACAATAAGCAAAGCCCACTCTCTTCATGACCAAGGCACTTCTGCTGGACCATGTGTCATGGAAAGAGGGACAGCAGACCTGTCTGTATGGAATCTGCACGTGTCCCTATGAGAACTGCACGGTCTTCCATGTTCCACCCAGAGGTCCCGCAGCTAATTGAATCACACATAAAAGATTGCAAAAGCGTTGTAAACGGTAAGGTGAACTAAACAGAACCATCTGACTTAGAGTTATACCAGTTCTGAGTCAACCTTTATAGACACAAGGAGTTGGCAGCCAAGATTTGTTCCTTCCTGGTTGGCATAAATGAAAAGACAGGCTGGGACTCAGAAAGCTTGCCCTGTAAAGGGATACTTCTGTAAACCAAAAGGACACGTAAATTACATTGCTAAAAGTCCTTTATTTACCCAAAACTACCTGAGTGTATGAGCTGTGAATGGATGGAAGCTCAGTAAAGCTATATTCAAAATTGAATGAGTCCCTGTCCTTCTTGGACCCTGTGAGCAGAGTGTGTGCAAGGCATTGCCTTTCCCATTCTTTGACCCTTTCTCCATATTCCTAGTGTCTAGAACTCTGTTTCTCAGTGAAGATTTGTGAAACAGCTACCATATTTCCATGGTGACAAGATCCATGCCTAAAAGCTCAATGGGTTGTGCATGCCTCTAATCCCAGAACTCAGCAGGCTAAGGCAGAAGAAACCCAGGATTCAGGTAACCTGAGAGACACAGGGAGACTCTGGTCTCAAAAAAGACCTATCTTGGCTTCAGAAATGCTAAAATGTGGGGAAGGCAGATACACAGGAACCATGGCAGGTGCGCTTACTATTTCCTCCTCCCATGGTGCTGCCCTGGGAAAGTCTGGCTGGGACTCCAGGACTCCTTCACGGCAGGGTTGCCTGGCAGAGCAAGGTTAGAAAATGATCAGGAAGAAAGGGCCTGTCTTCCCTGCAGACTGTGGCTTTCTCTAAAGCATTCTGTGCACCACTTTCTTCCTTGCTATTGTGGATTAGATTTGACATGTTCTCCCACATCTGGTCCCCAACTGGTGGGGCTATGGAGAGGTGATCAGCTCACCAGGACAATAACTTCATCATTGGAGTAATTAGTGTGTTCATAGCTTAATGAGCTCTCAGAAGGCAGGACTGACAGAGGAAGAAGGCTACTAAGAGAGGGTCTGTGAAGGGTATATGTGATGCTGCAGCCTCTCTGTTCCCTGGCTGCAGTGAAGTGAGCAGTCCTGCCCCAGCTCATCCTCTCTACTGTGATACCATGGTGTCCTCCTTCACGCAGGCCCAGATCAATGAAGACAACTGGTGAAAGCTGTGAAACCAGAAAGAAAAAACAACTTTGCTTTGTTAAGCTATTTGCCTTGTCAGGTGTGGCAATATATGCCCTTAATCTCAGTACTTGGGAGGCAGAGGCAAGGGAATCCCCTGAGTCCAAGGCCAGTCTGTTCTACACAGCAAGTTCAATGCCAACCAGAGGTATACAGGGAGATCCTTTCTTTAAAAAAAAAGTGTTAGCAGGTCAGCGGTGGTACACACCTTTAATCCCAGCACTTGAGAGGCAGAGGCAGGTGGATCTCTGTGAGTTCGAGGTCAGCCTAGTCTACAGAGAGAGTTCCACGGCAGGCTCCAAAAGCTACAGAGAAACCCTGTCTTGTAAAACCAAAAAAAGTATTTTTCTTAGGCATTTTGTCACAATGACACATTCATAGGCACTAGAACTATTAGTGCCTGCTTGGAACTAAGACACACATGCACTCTCTCTCTCTCTCTCTCTCTCTCTCTCTCTCTCTCTCTCTCTCTCTCTCTCTCTCTCTCTCTCTCACTCACTCACTCACACACACACACACACCAGCTTTTTGATTCAGCCCTTTTGCCAAGTTAAAGCTCTCTTTTAGTCAAGCACATAGGAAACCATGCATCCGCTCTTCTCTAGCCGTGAAGACCCTGCAAGGATCTAGACATATGCAGTTTATAGCCCCATCAGCCCCAGGTCATGTTTGTTTTCATTTTTAGGTTCAGGCGCCCAGGATGCGCCTGCTTTCTGGGAAATTGGTGCTTGACTAAAGTGACCTTGGATGTGCAACCAGATATGTGGTGTCTAGGTGCCAAGAAAGCACCAGGAGATTAGATCCACCTTCATCCTGGTCTGAAGGACAAAGTCAGAAAGAGCATTCTGGGCTGGGAGGCTCTTTTGTGTTTTTGTCTCATTCTTCCCTTCTCAAAAAAAATCCTTTGCTTATTCAGAATATAAAAGGATATCTACTGGCTATAAAAAAAAACCATAGTTCATAGAGAAATCACATGGGTGCATTGGGTGCTCTGGTGTTATCAGGTATTAAACTAGACAAGGACATGGATTTTAGCTTTGAGCCAGTCTCTTTCCATGGATTGTCTTATTTGATCCTCACCACAGCCCTAAGAAGCCCAGGGTAGTTCTCAAATTTGAGAACACACCAGACTCATACAAAGGGTTTGCTAAAATGATGACTGAGCCTACCCAGCAGAGTTCCTGATTAGGGGGGTAGCCCTGAGGAAGGGCCAAGAACCTGCATATCTAATGGTCACATTGATGCTGATGGTCTCGGCCCAAGGACCATGCTTTGAGAAACACTGAGCTAGCTGCTATCACTCCCGGTTGTGTAGCTAAGGAACTGAGGCACAGAACACTCAAGTCACTTTCCTAACACCAGCCAAACAGAAAGTGACCTAGTGGATGTGTTCAAGATCTTCTGGCTCCTGGAATCACCTCACTTCCATGTCCCAGTTTTCTGCCAACCCCCACCACCCAGTCATCACACCCAACTGTAAGGATGAATACTGCCATCTGTGTCCTCTCCAAGGCCAGCTGTAGTCATTAAGACACAGGAATTTGGGGAGCTGCAGACCAAGAGTCTCCAGGACACACTCAAGCCCCAGTTCTGCAACCCAGGAAGAATGAGGCCCCTTGCAAGTGGGCAGGCCACACCACATCCCAACAGGCCCTGCATGCCACCACTTTAATTAGCAGTAACTGGGACTGGAGCCCAGATTGAATAAATGAGAGAGGGTCAGATTGCTGGTCTCAGAGAAATCCCCCAGCACAGGGGCAAGATTGAGTTCTCTAATAGGAAAAACATGCCTGGCCTTTTCCAGCCTCCAAAGAGTGCTTTGCGCCTTTATTCATGCTCAGGATGGCAGCTGTGGGACACTGGAAAAAGACATGCACCCCCTTAATTAAATATGCCTTGTAATTGCATGTGCCCCCGGCTGCCATTTTCGGCCCTTCCTTTGGCTTCAACAGGCCTGCACTTATTACTGCAGTTTGGGGGTGGGGCCACATGGGTCTACATCCCTGCTGTAGGGTAGAAAGAAAAGTTGGCTTTCCAGACTTCTTTCCTGTGTTCCATCTCTGGGTCTTAAAGTCTAAGAAAGACTTAAAGAGAGCGTGCAGGGCCCCAGGGCACATGTGTTGGCAACAGCTTTGTATTCCAGCAGAGGCAGGCAGAGGGCAGGTGGAGGCAGGGCCTGCAGGACGTGAAGGATGTGAATGCGATGTCAATTGCTATGGAGGATCCCAGCCTGATTTCCAAAGGGAATTCTCTGTGTGTTCGTGTTCATGTGTGCGCAAGATGAGCAATCTCAACGGTCTCTCCGTGGGACCTGGGGTTAAGCAATTGGGCTGGGTTAGCTAGCCAGTAAGCCCCAGGGATCTGTCTGTCTTTGTCTCTCCAGCACTTGGATTACAAAAGTGTCACCACTCCCAGATCTTATGTGGTTCTAGGGAGAACCTTAACGCTTGTGTGGTAAGCACTTTACTAAATGAGCCATCTCCCCTGCCCTCCAAAGGAAACTTTTCAGAATGGAGAATCCATTGTGTGAGGGAGGAACAAAGACTTGGAGAAAGGACAGCGGTGTTGGCAATGCATGGCAGTGCCTGGGACACACCAAATCTTCCCCAAGCCAAAGACTGTCCAAGCTATCACTAAGCTGACAGGAAGACCAATGTTCTACTGTACCATTGCCCCCAACACAGTCAAGCCCCCATTGATCCCAAATCCCACACGACAAGATGGAGAGGCTAGCCTTGTAGATACTCTGTGAGTGATGACTTGAAGGGAAGTGGAACTCTCCAGGGGAGGCCTTGGTGTCCATGTTCCCCAATATTGTGATTTGCCTGAATCTTTTTCAAGCTACATCAAATCTATAGACAACCAAACAATGTCTGGTACCATCAGATGTCAACACCATGACCATTCTCTGCTCTTGGTTCATTATTTTCAGTACTGACATTCCTTTTTGGTTGCCTCATTGTTTCAAATACACTGGATTTGTGTGGGGTGTGTGTGTGTGTGTGTGTGTGTGTGTGTGCTCAAGCCCACGCATATGCATGCACATACATCATGGTGCATATAGAGAGATTAGAAGACAACTTGCAAGAAGAGTCGGTTCTCTCATTCCATCATGTGGATCCCACCTGAGCAAACTCAAATTGTCAGGCTTCGCTGTAGACACCTTTGCCCGCTGAGTCATCTTTCCAGCCCACAAAGGGATTTTTGTTGTGTTCTTGATATAAGACTATCGAAACCTGCCTATCTGGGGAAACTGACTCTACCAACTAGCTGGAAATTTTCAGTTCTTGCATCAAACCTGATGTACATACAAGCAAGTGCGTTTATCATAAGCCAACAGCTTGGTGAATTTCCATAAGCTGAACACAGTGCCCATGTCAAGGAACTAAATACACCCAGCTACCCCGGATGTCACTTCCCAGTCACCTCCTCACCACCCCCAGAACACCCCCTCTTCTGACTTTCAGCCACAGATTTGCTTTACTGGGCTGGAGTTTGTCCTCTGCTCACATGACAGCCTAACTTGCAAGTCAGTCACTCAGCAGTTGAACAGGTCAAGTGACCAGCTCTACAGGGAGGATGGGCTCTGTCTTTAAGTCAGGACTGGTAGGGGAGCAGGTTGTATCACCTTTCTTCTCTCATGATGGAGTCTCAGAATTCTAAAGCCATCCCAGGAACAGATGGGCAGGACTTGGCCCATCCTGGCTGGAAGATGGTCCTACGTCTGGAGCTCTACCATGAGGCTCAGTGCCAGGGACAGGAGAAGAATTATTTTCCACATACTTCTAGAAGTTTCCTCTGTGTAAGAGATGCCAGCACAATCAGTGGGACAAGTTAGCACTGACTCTCCGGCTAGAAGGATCTTGGGAAGTGTCTGCATAGAGTCCTTTAGTGGCAGACATGAGAATGTCTAAGGCCTGAAGTATGACTCAGTGGTCAGTGTTCATCTAGATTCTAGAGGCCTTGAGTTAGATCCTCAGCACGCCATGAATAAACAAATAATTCTGTGTCTTGGGGAATGTTTTTAAAAATGCAGCTTTCTCAAGTCCCTCCTTACATACAGACTGAGACCCAGAAACTTGCATTTTCAGAAGGAACGCCAGAAGATTCTGATGTAGTTGATGCCAAGTTGTAGACCGAGGAACACTGGTCTAGATAACTCCACCCCCAGGGTTGCACATGGAGCAAGTGAAGCCCAGAGGGCCCAATCAGCTTCCTGAGAATCACAGAATCCAAGTGACACACACATGCGCATACATGTTTACACAGGCACACAGACTGAGGGGCCACTATGTCTATTCTTCCTTTGGTGGACTCTCACTCTGTCCTTTTGTAAGGTAGGTATGAAGACAGGGAACAGAACAGAGTTTCCCCAAAAGCCCAACTCTTTCCTGTCTCCCTCCAATCTGTCTAACTGCCTTCTTCCTAAAACCCAGATCTGTTCTCTGCCCTGCCCCACTGCAAGCAGAACAAGTTGGAATTTTCTGGCTACCTCTGCTTGACCCAATCTTTCTGACCTCCAAACACATGACTCTTCTATAAACCCTTCTCCATGCACATCCTTCCAATTCCAGCTTGCTCAGCCTCCCCTCTGTCCATGTGATGCCCTTGGTACCTGGGCCAACAGTGCATCCCCCACCTTCCCCAGGCCTCCCGTTCTCTTAAGGCCCAGATAGAAGCCTGGTTCCTTCAGGAAGTCTAGTGACTTCCAGCTCTGGATCTCTCCTCTGACAATCAGAGCCCTGGACCATACATTTGCAATCTGCTGCTACTACCTATTATGTTCTGCTTTGAATTATGAACTTTAGTGATTCCCAGCTACAGAGCTCAGCATACCCTTCTAATTACCCACCCACCTAGTAACGTTTCTAGCACATAATAAGTACATAAAGGATGTTAGTAATAGAGGAGCTATGCAGTGCTGGGGGGTGGGGTGCAGAGTACCTGGAGGTTCGGCCTGGGAGAATGTGCTTTTCTATAGGTTCAGTGACTTTTCTATGCTTCCTGGGCTACCAGAACATTCCAGGCTAATCCTTGCACATGAAGGTCAGACAGTACGCTTCTGCTTTCATAACCAATCTCTCTGACTGTCACCACCCCATAGCCACTGCATTTCCTGGTGCTAATGTTAGCACACCTCTGCTTTCGTCTGGGCCAGTGAGGTCACTTCTATGCTGTATCTTGTGCAGGGTCTATGACTCTGTCCTTATCAAAAGATCACTAACTTCCTGTGCCTGCCAGAGGGCCGACCAAGTGCCTGCCTTCCCAGTCCCACTCCAGCTAGTGGTGACATTGCCAGTTCACTGAACAATGTCACCCACCAGTTGTCTTGCAGGCTGACCAGACTGGCCAGCATGTTCTTGACCCAGTCCCATAGAAGCCCTGGACCATATTTAACGTAAGTCTTCACTAAGGACTGACCATCATCTCTGCATCCATGACTTGCTTACAACATGGCCACTAGAAGTTAATTTCAGATCCACTGACAGCTTAAGTTCTAGGGCCTGCGCCAAATTTCCAGAAAGGAGCCCTTTCTTCTTTGTTTATTGTAGGAAAGACGTCCTGGGAGGAGGAAGGTTTCTCTCCTGCCAGGGCCCATGTAGCTGGAGGTCTGGGAGAAATTCTTACTGGAATTTGGAAGTCTCACTACTGAGTCTCACAGCTCAAGTGCCTATGTCAGTCTTTCTGTCTGGAGAGAATGCACAATGTAATTCTGAGGAGGGTCCATTCTCTACTACTGAGTCTCACAGCTCAGGTGCCTATGTCAGTCTTTCTGTCTGGAAAGAGTGCACAATGTAATTCTGAGGAGGGTCCATTCTCTATGATACCCAGCTTTCCCCAACCACACCCCAAATAACCTCAACCAGTTTCTAGGTTTCTTATTAAATACAGTCATCTCCCAAAAAATATATTTAAAATCTCTACTTACCAACATAAGTCCACTTGGATCCTATAAAAGACAGAAAGAAACAAATAAGTACAATACAACGGCACTGACAGAGCCGGGAAGACACTGCACATTTAGTTTTTAAGAGGGTGACACTGAAAAGGAAGTCAGTGCCCCCAAATATGAACTTCTGTTTTGGAGCCAGAACCATGACTCCTCAGAGCTGTGCTCCACACAGAGCTCAGGATGGGGAGTTTGTGGACTCAGGAGGGGCATCTGGAATAGATGCCACCCCCAGACATCTTAGAAAAGCCAAACATTATTAACTGAGCAGGGAATTCCATGTAACTTGAAACCCTGAAACCATCAAAATATTCTTCCAGTGGAAGTTCTCTCTCCTACCCTCCCTTCCCTCTTCCGGTAGATACCTTGTGTATGGGGTGATGGTGGGTCCCTCACAATGGGCTACACATCCACGAGTTCTCTTCCCTCCCCTACTAGAGACATTATTTGGCATCTTGCTTTTATCTACTTGACAACTTGTCTTGGAGAACTCATACATCAGTACCAGGAGAGCAGAAAACTCCCTGCCAGTGGAAGGTGTTTTCCCCCAAGGGAGCTGAGCTACCATCCGCCTCTGAGTTTGGATGCCAGCAGTGGCAGGAACGTGGAGGAGAGACTCCGACAGGAATATAACCTGAGTCACCCACCGTCTCCCACTCTACCCCTTTCACACGTCACACAGGTCCTCCACTCCTCCTTCAAACGATATCTTTGAACAGTTGCTGCAGCACTCTCCCCTCCTGTCACCCAGCTGCTCATGTTCACCTTCCTTCTGGAAGAAGACTTAACCATCAAATACAAAGTTTGATTCGGTAACTTGTAAAGCCACATTTCTGTGGTAAGACTGACACATCCAACTAGGGACAATACAACTCCTAACCACCTCTCTCCTGGCATCTCTAAGTTTCTGTGGTTGGGAGGAGCAGCTGGAAGACTAAGAACTGGCCTCCCCTTTGTCTCCCAATAAAATGTAGTGTCAAGGATCTGGCCACTCACCGTGAGCAGGAATTTCCTACTCAAGCCTATGGTGGTTTTTAAAAGCTGAAAGAGAACCTTGAACTCCTCCCCACCCCCATTGTTGCTATTATTGTCTTGTTTAATGGCTTTGCCTCCAAGTTAATTTTGTTTTTAATTTTCAAAGCTAACTGGTAATTTTGATCAAATGAGACATCTGTCATAGTTTAGAGTCAGATGGTTCTACAAGGCTTTTTAACCAGTATCAGCCCCCTGAAAGTCACATGCCATTTAGTTGTGTCCTAGGACAACCATTTTGGATCCTTTTAAATAGTTCTTTGAGTATTTTCTCCACCTTAGGAAACATGTTTATATTGTCCCCATTCAGGTTTTGTAGAGCCAAGCACTATTTATTGATATCCCACCTTGGAGGAGAAGAACTTAGTTTTCACAGGTGATGTAAAGTGGCCTGTCTTAGACCGTGTGCCTACTAACAGTCTTGGCACATTTGTCACTCATGTACCATGTTCCCATGAATTTCAGGAGTTTCCTAAGGGGGCCAAGCTCCTCCTAGAATAGAACCATTACCTTTCCAAAAAAAAAAAAAAAAAGCTGGGTCTGGGCAGCTCAGAGGTTCTTGTTGGAGCCTGCAAACCCAGCTGGCATTGGGCAGGGAGATGCCCCAAGGAAAGGGTATTTAGCAAAGTCCAGGCCAGGGAGGGGTTCAGGGTCCTGCCCTGCCTGCTTTCTGCCTTGGGGGCTAGCAACTTCCAGGTGCTAATGACACTACATCCAGGCAGCACGAGCCTGAACAGCCCTCCACCTCCAGTTCAGACACAGCAGGCTCAGCTGAGCTCTCTGAAGTGTCCCTCAGTCATAGTAACAAAGAGCTCCACGCTGTCTCCAAAAGACCTTCAGCTTCACCTTCCGCTCCTCCCACCCCTGGACCAAGGGCTTTTCTTGCAACGGTGATGAATTTCAGTCCCCCAAGTCTCAGCAGAGCATACTTTGACCCCTTACTCAGCTAACCCTCCAGCCCCAACTTTGGATTAGCTGGCCTTCTGTCCGCCTCTGTGAGTTTTGTTTGACTCAGGAGCAAGGCAGCCAGGAAACTGGTCCAATAAATAGCAGTGTAAAAGCTTAGAACCTAGAGGTAGCTAAGACAGCTCAGTGTGTGGTGGAAGTGGGTGTTAGTTAACTGCGAGCTCCCCCAAGGCACTTGGGAAGATGAGGAGAGAAGGGGCCAACAAGGAGAACAATGGGGAGTAGCTGTCAGAGAGGGAGCCCCAAACTTGGAGGAAAAAAATCAGTAGAAAGCCCATCTCTCCTATGTGAGGTGCTCAGTACTAAAAGACTTCTGGTGAACTTCGGTCTCCATAGATTGCTTGAGAGTTAGCAGTTAGCCAAAGTTAGCAGTTTTCAAAATTGATCCCCATTTGTGGGAACTTCTCTCACCTCCTGCTTCTTCCTGACTGCATGGGGAAGGTGACAGTAGGCAGACCCTGCCAGCCAGCAAATGAAGATTCAGCAAAGGGGTAGGTAGCTTGTTACCCACAGGTCTGGCCTTTCCCACAGGCAGTGACATCCTCTGAGGAGAAGGAAGCTCTCTCCCTACTGCCTAGCAGAGAGGGAGGGGGCCGATTTTTTTCAGCCATTATGGTCACTCTTGGTCCTTTCCATAAATGTTGCATCCCAGGAACTGTATACCCACAAGCATCACCACGATGTGGAGATTGTCACAAGCAAGACCTAGTCACTGTCCTCTCCCTAAGAAGAGTAGCTCGCATCCCTTTCTTGTTCTAAGGGAGTTAATTAACCAGGCTTCGGACATGAGCCCACAGCTCAGGTTCCTCTCCCCACCTCAACCCAACACCCTACTCAGCACCCTTGCCCTTTGGAGTTCAGCCCTTATCACAATTAGAAATAGGGGTGCACACACATGTAGGTTCAGGGTAGTAGAGTCCTCTAGGGGAAAGACAATGATTAAGGATGGGCTACCTTATCCCTTTGACATGGAGGTTAACTGCTTCTGTCTGAGGGTTCTCAAGACCAGCCTGACTTCCCTTCTTGCCAATCTCTAGCACCACTCAGGAAGCCAGACATTTCTCAGCGCTCTGCAGGTGGTTCCGGGATTCTGGCTAACAAGTTAACAAGCCTCATCTCCAAAGCTAGTGTGCTCCAAAGCTAGTGTGCTCAGTAAAAAGCAAACGAGTAAGGCCAACTGTGCACAAAGCACCATTAAAAACCTCAGTAAATTGTGCATCCTAAACGAAACGCAGGCATCCTTCCTTTAAAATGGGCTCCTTCCCTGCTCCCTCAGTAGTGATTTTATTTTATCTTGCAAGAGCCTGGCAAGAAATCCTTCTGCCCAGGCATGGCTGATTGTGCAGGACTCTTAAAAAAAGCAAGCAGAAACTTTACCGTTGAGTGGGGCCGAGCTGGAAGGCTGCACAGTTAGGATCACCAGCAGGAGGACTATGGTCGCGTGCAGGCTGCGGTGGGGCATCTTTGTCCTGGCGACTCAAGGCTGCCGCTGGCTCTCGGGCTGTGAGGCACTTGGAGCTGAGGCTTGGAGCTGACTGGGGTGCACCAGCGCAGCATGCGCCCAGCCTGGGACCACAGCGTGCTTGTGGGCAGTCTGCAGTGTAGGCTCTAGGCTGCTCACAGGCTGCTTTTTAAGCTGCGACTCAACCCCCAAACATGATGTCATCGTGCAAGGGGGCGGGGGCAAAACGCCCAGTCTACCCGAGAGCCCCAGGTCCTAGGTGAGTTGCAGTCCTAACTTAAGTGGCCTTCAATGGCCCTTTGGCCGGTCCTCTGGACCACCTGGGGAGCCAGTTCTCCCAGGGAGCTGTGAGAAGTCTGGGGACCATGCATCACTTCACTGAATGTGGCCGTGGTGTGTCACTGACCTTATTTGAAATCCCCACTCCTAGGACCCTGTTTGAGCCAAGGCTTCCATCAGCGACTGAATGCTCCTGCATGGTCTGGACACGGGTTAGCTAAGTAGCTGTGAATTGCACAGCATATCCAGATTAAGCTCCTTTCAATAAAACCACAAAGAGACTGCGAATAGGAAAATAGTATAATGGGAAACACATGAATGAAGAGCTTTACTGCGATTAGAATTTCCCCCAGGAAAAGGCTGGCTCACAGTATCTGCCCATCCTCAGTAGGAAGCTGCAGGAGAAGGTGCCCTCTTAAAGCAGTAGTGAAAGAAAAGGCCTTGCATCGTTATTGGATGTCTAAAAGCATCCGAGACTGGGCTAGGGTTGTGTGTCTCAGTCTGGGTCAGTGGCCAAGCTGTGTGCAGTGCAGGTTTACCACCTGAAGCTGTGTGCAGTGCAGGTTTACCACCTGTTGCTGCTTCCACCCACTTTCTCATATCTCTGCCTGCTTTGCAATATGCACACTTATGCTGGATGAAAGCACGCCATTCTGACCTTCGTATTTATCCCATGTCCAGCTAAGTCTTAATGAGCTGCTGCCCTGCTGCCCCCACCCTTATTTCCTGTATCTTCTGTTTGTTATTCCCAACCCTGAGACTGTTTCTGCTTCCTGCATCCCTGGGTCTTCCATGTGTCTCTGTACCCCTCCAGATGAGGGTCCTGGTTACCTTCCCTAGGAACCCTGACCCCCTACTGCCTACCCACATGGCTCAGTAACCTGGCTCATCATGCCTTCTTCTCTGTACCAAGGCAACCAGTGCAGCCCTCTCCAGTCTCTGTCTGTTGATACTCAGCCTACACAGACTCAAGCTGGCCTTGGTGACTAATGAAGCCACTTGTTCACCTAGAACTTGGAGGGGATGAGCAGCTGAGAACCACCAGGAAGTAGGTGCTACCTGCATTTCAAGGGGTGTTACTGTTCTGTCCCTAACAGCCCAGCTATTGTGTGGGTAATAAAGGGCTTGAAATCTCTTCAAGGAAGTTGTTACAATGACAATTTTGTCTCAAGCATTTCCAGACCACAATAAGCTTAAGGGTGACCTTTTCTCCATGATAAATGGCCTTGGGTGAGCTCTGGAGTGATCTAGGCAGTGTCTTTAGAAGGTGAAATGAACTAGGGAGCATGAGAGCCAGGGAGACCCCCAGAAGTTCGGGGATGTGGACTCTGGGTCAAGTGAAGCCACGACTAGTTCCAGGCAAACTGGACCATGCCCGGACACCTGTCTGTGCCAATGCCACACTGGCTGTTTTTCAGTATGTCAGAAGATGTTCAGTTCAACTCCTCCTGAAATGTCCACTTTAAAAGGATCCCCAAAGACGGAGAGGTGAAAGGATAGAAAGGTGGATGTAATAAAACAATAAGACTAGATCATAAACTCGTTTCATACAGAGAAAATTTGTGTGTGTTTATTGTGCCTCTATCAGAAAGCTGACTAATAGGAAAAGAGTGGTTAACGAAAGAGAATCAAGAATATAAGCTAAAGTTCAGTGTGGTGGGTTATCCCTGAAGTCTCAGCACATGGGAAGCTGTGGCAGGAAGATCTCTGAGCTTCGTGGGAAACTCTGTGTTAAGGAGAAAGGGGCAGGGTAAGACTGGAGGGGGGAATGAGAAAACGGCTCAGAGGGTAAAGGCGCCGGGCGAGCCTAACGATCTGAGTTGATCCTCAGATTCCCACTGTAGAAGAGAACTGACTCTTTAAGGCATTCTCTGACCTCCACGTGTATGCCAGTCCTCTCTGAGAGCAGTACATGGTTTTAACCACTGAGTTTTCTCTCCAGCCCCCAAAATTTCGTAATCTCCATAAACAGTGTCACTTAGTTGGGACGATTCATCTTTGTGTGAAGCCAAAGAAAGGACTGCATGGAGGAAAACTAATACTGATTGTCTACTGTTCATTCTTAAAGTCACCTGTGGGGTGGCACTAGGTTTAGGAATCTGAGGCTTGTAGAAGCTCACTCAGTCCTTTCTTGACACAGATTCACAAAGCTTTTGAATGGGCAAAGATTGTTTTCTTGACCCAGATAACTCTATCTCCAAGACAGGCTTTTTCCATGGCTACTCACCAAAGCTTTGGATGAGACATGTATGCTTGTCTCTTAGCCCCACACAAACAATAATAATAATAATAGTAGTAATAATAAAGTGTTTAAAAAGAAAGGGCCAGACGTGGTGGCATGTGTCTTTAATCCCAGCACTTGTGAAACAAAGGTAGGCAGATCTCTGTGAGTTCAAGACTAGCCTGGTCTACAAAATGAGCTACAGGCCAGCAAAGGCTATATACTGAGACCTTGTTTCAAAAGAAAGAAAAAGGGCAGAGAATTGCCATAAAGACTTAGAGTGAATTTGAGGGGGAAATGTTTTTAAAGGATCAGAAGTGGGGAAAGCAAACTGAAATGGATAGAATGAACAAACTTTAAAAGTGAGTCGAGCTGAACAATGAGTCCCTAACCAGTTTACATCCCCAGCTCCGGGTATCTTTTTCCTGTTTGCTGAAACTTGTGTATCTCTACAAATGAGGACCAGCTTTGACATCATCAGATGGGGTTGCTGCCTGCCAATGAACAGCCCATCACTCATTGATTCAGGATTGGGCTCTTCTGTGCATAAAATGTGGTAATGGACCCAGGGAACAGCACTGTTTAATGCTACATCTGAACAGACCCGTGGGCCAGGCTGGAGTGTGAATGTCTGGGTAAGAGCACCAATTGGCTATCTAGAGGTCTGGGCTGAAACAGCTGTGCCACCCGCTTCACGCAATGTTCCTGTCTGTAAGAGGAGTAAGCCCTGCCCCTGGTTGCCTAACAGAACCTATATAGAGCTAGAAGGAGGGACAAGTGAGTGAAAACATTTTTGTCCATTCATTCATTCATTCATTCATTTGCTATGTGGCAGGGACAGTGCTAGGCAAGGTCTTGTTCTTGGAGGGCACACAAGTGGAGAGCAAATGATCACACAAATAACACAGGGTTATAATTGGAATGGTGCAATGGAAGGTAGCCGTATAACCCAGAAGGCCTCCTTCTGTCGGAGACTGCTGACAGAAGACATCATCAGTGTGAAATCAGATTCCATGACTTCATAAACCCTTTGAAATAACAGCTATTACCAGGCTCCTCCTTCCCAAGGCAGCTGCTGTTGGGCATTTGCCTAGTCTATAAGCTGTTAGCCTTTCATATGGAGTGGCTAGATATTGAGAACTCTTTTTCTTCTATTAAAAGTATGTATAGGAGTCAGGGGAGGAGGATATGTACACATGAGTACAGGTGTGTACGGAAGTCAGAAGGGGGTGTTGGTAGATCCTGGAGCTGGAGCTTCCCCACGTGGGTGCTGGGAATGGAAGACAGTCTTCTTTGAGAGCAGTACATGATTTTAACCATTGAGTTTTCTCTCCAGTCCCAAGAATTTCATTTCTTAAGGTAGGGATAAACTCCATAAACAGTGTCACTTAATTGGGACAATTCATCTTTGTATGGAGCCAAAGAAAGGACTGCATGGAGGAAAACTAACACTGATTGTCTACTGTTCATGTAGCAATGTGTGACACTTTATTCTTAAAGTCACCTGTGGGGTAGCACTAGGTTTAGGAATCTGAGGCTTGTAGCTCAAGCCTTTCTTGACACAGATTATAAAGCTTTTGAATGGGCAAAGATTGTTTTCTTGACCCAGATAATTCTATCTCCAAGACAGGCTTTTTCCATGGCTACCCTACCAATGCTTCAGATGGAGCTGTTTTATTTTTGGATTCCTCTGAGATATGGGTTCTCTAATTTCCTAGATGTTATAGTTCTGTGTTTGCTGATCAGAGGCGAGGTGTGCCAATTCCAACAATCTGTTCTCAGCAGGGGACATGGCTGTGTCTTCCTCTTTAAGCCCCAGAGGGCAGAGATGGAGATGGAGTGTCCCCTGATCAACACAGCATCTGATAAAATGTGGTAGAAGGAACTCGAAACCTCAGAGCTCTGATTCCACAGTTCCCCAGCAAAGGAGAACATGAGCCCTCTACACAGCTCCTTGTTCTATTAATGGCCTGTGCTCTGACCAGGAAAGAAGGGGTGGGGGCAGAGGAGGAGGAATTAGAAGAGGGAGGGGGCAGGGGGAAGCAGGGAAGGAAGAAGAAAGAAAAGGCTAAGCTTACCTTCTTTAACTGGGCAGAAGCTAAAGCAACTTCTGTGTCAAAACTTGTGCAGACTCATTGATTTGGACGCAAAAATTCAGTGAGTTTTATAGCTTCATTCACACCATGCAACAATGGCATGGTTTCATAACCTCTGTGTGAACCATAGCTACTCTGCTCAGTTTCAGGCAGGATCAATAAGAGAACAGTATGACCTGGAGTAGATAGTGCCAAACTCCTGGCTCTGCCAGGAACCAGCACTGGGACCTTCACAAGCCTCCTGCCCTGGATACCTCTGTTTTCTGATCTCTTAGCTAGAATAAGAATGTCTCTAATATTCTTTTGAGGCTATATGTATAAGTTGTAATTTTAAAAAGCAGAGCTCCAGAGACAGATGGCATGGACAGAGCTTAGGTGGAGGGGTTTTATTGGGGGAAAGTTGATGGGAAAAGGGGGGAGGGGAGACCAGCCTCTGTGGACAGGAGGGACAGGAGAGAAGAGAGAAGCAGAGGCAGAGAGAGAGAAGCAGAAAGAGAGAGAGTGAAAAAGAAAAAACAGAAAGTGGTCAGGGCCCTTTTGAAACAAAATGTAGTAAATGTGCACAGGTGGTGCTTTATTGGCTGCAGCTGAGGATGTGTCCTGTCTGAACCCCAAGGGCAGGCCAGTACAGATGCCTGAATATGTAACAAAAGTGCTTTGAAAAAAGTCAAACACCTCTCTCTCTCTCCTTTCTTCCCTCTCTGTCTCTGTCTCTCTCTCTGTATCTCTGTCTCTGTCTGTCTCTCTGTCTCTCTGTCTCTTTGTCTCTCTGTCTCTGTCTCTCTGCCTCTCTCTCTCTCTCTCTCTCTCTCTCTCACACACACACACACACACACACACACACACACACACACACACACACACACGTATTGCTCCTAAGAATGAGGTTGATATAAAAGGAAGCTGGTAGAATCTCAGCTTTAATTTTCTAGTCTAAGAAAATGAAAACTGGGTCCCAGTGTGGGAATTCTCACCCCATTCCTGCCTCCAATTACCATGGAGCTGCCCCAGTTCCAATTACTTGTCCACTGCATCTTCTGGCTACTACTCCTGTTGAATGTGGGATGATGGCTGTTAACCAGGATCTTTATAAAATACTGTGCATAACCAGTTTAAAAACCATAAAGTTCACAGTTCTACATGCAGGGTAATCTATCATTTTAAGAGAACAAACCTTGGTGCACAGTATTCTTTACATCTTACCAAGTAACTAGAAAACCATGGTTAGCTGACATGAAGACACCTTGGCTCTGGAGATATAATTTAACAGTTGGGGCATGGGCTTCTTGCAGCCACCTCTCCCTGCACACCTTAAGGCTGGATTCATTCTCCTCTAACCTCAGGAGTCTCAGATCCTGTTCTTGAACTCAGTCCAAAGCATGTCTTCTCTTCACAGTGCAGTGACAGTTCACACTCCCGCAAGTGTGTAAGCGAAACACGCAGCAAATAGTCCTAATAGCAAATCTGACGATGTCCACTGAGTGGAACAGACAGAAATGCCCAGGAGAGAAGAGCTTGCATCTCAATCCCATTCTTGGTCCTACATGACCCTGGGCAAGCAATCTCCAGCTGAGTCCTAGTTAAAGGGATGGGGACAGGATGTCTATAATCCCAGCACTCGGGAGGCTGAGGCAGGAACGCACAAGTTAGCAACTAGCCTGGGCTTCACATAGAAACCTGATTTCAACAATTCAAAATGATAGCAAGACCCACAGTAACTATACCCCACAGGGTCATAGAGAGGAAGCAATGCAGTAAACTAGGCATATTTAAATGTAGTACAGGGGCACATCTAACACTGCATAATTGTAGTTCTCCTAGAAGGGCCCTGTGTGTCTGAAAGGGGACGAGGCCAGCCCCTCTGTTCCACAATTCCAAACTTAGTATGGGCGACATCACTAACATCTATGGGCCCTCGAGGATGAATAGGCAATAATTTTTCATATACAGCTTTCCCCACTTTCTACACTTTGGCCTCTCCAAAAATGCACTGATGTCATCACAAACCTAGTCTTTCTACTGAAGTAAGCTGCCTTCTAAGCCAGTAAACTCATAGCCACTGTAGCTCAGGGAATGTGTGAGGGGAAATTTTGGACTTGGGAGATATTTCTGAACTCAGAGCTGCCACATGCTCTAAGAAGAGGCTGGAAATCTCTACAATTCACAGTTTTCCTCTTCCACACTAGTTATCTGCAAGTTCAGGAATTCATGGTATGCCCCCTCATTTCAGGTGCTTCCAAAGAAACCTCCGTACCAGGTGGAAGTAAGAGGAAATAAATGTACGTGAGTTTTCTGCTTCTCTTCCAACTGGAGTTGATGTACTGAGCTAGACCACCTCACTTAGGCACTGAGGCCTAACAGTGCTCAGGGCTGGGAGTCTGTGGCAGCAGTGTATATGGCTGACTTTGTGAAATGTTAAAAGAATCAGAAATTTTGAGTCCTACAAACTTGGGTTCTGTCTGCAAATTCTATTTCCTCTGAGGGATGAGATGACCTCAGTCACATTATCTTTATGATAGGGACTATGCCACTTAATCCTAGTGAAAATGTATAAAAATCCTTTTACAGTACTTAGGAAGGAAGACCACCATAATCCCTAGTCACAAAGTTGATTGATATATGCAACCAGAGAATTTCTAGTGGAAGCATCAGGAATAGTTTGGGAACAAGACTGCCTGGACCCATCTGAAAACCAAACTAAACCAAATTAACACAGCCCCAACTCAGAAGAAATAAATCAGAAATCAGCCAGACATAAGGAACGATAGAAATCCCAACATAATAGCTTGTTTTCTTGTTGCTGTTTGTTTGTGAAACAGGGTCTTGCCATGAAGCCCAGACAAGCCTTGAGTGCCTCATCCTCTTCCCAAGTGTTAAATTATGGGTGTGCACCACTGCTCAGGGTTCCTAACAGTCCTATGTTACCCTGAAAGGAAAGCAGTGGAGAAGAGCTATGGAAGGGACTGTCCTCATTTGTACCAGGTGTAGGGAAATGAAAGGGAATTCCAGAGCCGTTCACTGGAGGGGAGTGGCGAACTACACAATGATGGGCAAAGCATCCCTGTAGGACTCAGGAAACACAACTTTGCATGTTGAACTCTGACAATGAAACATCTCAGCCAAATGAGTATTAGAAACAAAGTTTTGTTTTTTGGTTTTTTGGGTTTTTTTGGGGGGGTGTTATTTTGTTTTTGTTGTTGTTGGGTTTTGTTTTGTTTTGTTTTGTTTTGTTTGAGACAGGGTTTCTCTGTGGTTGTGGAGGCTGTCCTGGAACTCACTCTGTAGACCAGGCTGGTCTCCAATTCACAGAGATTCGCCTGCCTCTGCTCCCAAACGCTGGGATTAAAGGCGTGCGCCGCCACCGCCTGGCTAGAAACAGTTATTTAGCTGTAATCTTTTAAAGAAAGGAAAAGCCCAGTAGTCCATCATACCTGTCAGTCATTCTTCATTTTTCTACATCTTGTTCTCTTTATTGTCCATGTCAACAAAAAAAAATCTTACCTGATAACCTTGGAGCAAATATAGTGTCTCAGATGTTACATTGCCACAAGAACTAGCATGGGGGAGCTGGTTAAGATCACACATTTGCTTTGTAGGGTCACCTTTTACACTAGATTCTTCCATTTGTCTCAAGTTCAAGTTGGTTTATGGTATTGCGTGTTAAGGATCAAACATAATTATTCCACGTAGTGAGCCAGTTTCCCTAGACTATGAAACAGCCTATCCTTTGCCATCGATTCGTTTGCTAGACATCAATGTACCAGTGCACGCCGGTGAGCACACACACACACACACACACACACACACACTTTTGAGCACTTCCTTAAATGTCTCTGTCCCAGTGTTCTATTATGTATCTGTGCTAATTAAGGTTTCTATTGCTGTGATGAAACACCATGATCAAAGGTAACGGGAAGAGAAGGGTTTATTTGACCAAAGCTTCATCATGGAAGAACGTCAGGACAGGAACTCAAACAGGGCAGGAACTCAAGGAACCTGGAAGCAGGAGCTGATGCAGAGGTCATGGAGGAGTGCTGCTTACTGGCTTGCTCTCCATGGCTTGCTCAACCTGTTTTCTTACAGAACCCAGGACCACCAGTCCAGAGTAGTACCACCCACAATGGGCTGGACCCTCCCCCATCAGTCACTAATTAAGAAAATGCCCTACAGACTGGCCTGCAGTCCAATCTTACAGAGGCATTTTTCTTCATTGAGGTTCCCTCCTCTAGTTTATGTCAAGTTGACATAAAACTAGCCAGTATAATAGCATTGGGATATTTGCTCTTATCAAAATGGACTGATAAAGTTGGGCATGGTGGCATGGGCCTTCAATCCCAGTACTCTGAAGGCAGAGGCAGGCAGATCTCCATGAGTTTGAGGCCACTCTGGTCTACATAGTGAATTGCAGGACAACCAGAGATACATAGTGAGACACTATCTCAAAAGAAGACTAATAAGTGTGGGTCTTGTTTCGTTATTTGTTTATTTTGGTTTGATTTGGTCTTCTAAATTTTTTTTTTTTGGTTTTGCGAGACAGGGTTTCTCTGTATTGTTTTGGAGGCTGTCGGTCCAGTCTGGCCTCGAACTCACAGAGATCCGCCTGCCTCTGCCTCCCGAGTGCTGGGATTAAAGGTGTGCGCCACCACCGCCCGGCGGTCTTCTAAATTTTTAAGTTTCATTCCCTCAAATAGTTGTGTTATAAATATCTTGAAATTACTTTGAATTTTAAAATTATTTTGAGAACTGATAGCTTTTTATTAAACAGTCCTGCCCACAAACATGGTGCCTCTCTGCTTATTCAATGTTATGTCCTTTACTAACATTACATTTTTCTCGAAAAATGTATCTTGCACTTAAAATTTTTAGTGCATTTATTTATTCAATTATTGATATATTTAGTGAGAGAAGAGAATGCTCATGCCTCAGCACTGTTAAAATTTTTTAAATGGTGGGAAGGAGTCAGCCATACAAGAGGGCTCACATGGAGAATTTCTTTATTGGGGGAAGGGAATGGGAGAGCAGGGCAGGGGTCGGGGAGAGAGAGAAACAGAGAGGCAGGGAGGCCGAGAAAGGAGGTATGTGAAGGAGCCCTGCCTTTTTAAAGGGGCGTAGCTGTAGCCGCATGGATGATGCTGTCATGACCCTGAGCAGGTCAGAGTACTGCCTAAGAACTGGCAGGATAATGCCTGAATGATAACAAGCACTCTTGTAGAGATCAAAGGACAACTTGGTTCTCTCCTTCCACCATGTGGGCCCCAGGGATTGAACTCAGATCTTCAAGCTTGGCAACAAGAGCCTTTCTTTACCTGCTAAGCTGTCTTCCCAGCCCTGTTCTGGAATTTTTAATTAAGCTTATTCTAGGTGCTTTGTAGCTCTGTTGCTCATGTGAAAGTTGTTTTATTATCTGTTGCACTTTTTTTAAATTGCTGGTAAAGAAGACTATATCTGATTGCCCCCATTTTTAGCTATAATTACATTATTTGCCCTCTTCCTTTTCCTTCCCCAACCCCTCCCATGCTCCCCTTCTCAAACTGATAACCTGTTTTCCTTTGATTATTATTGTTTTACACACACACATGGACCAACAGACAAACTGAGTCCATTTTTGGTGTTTGATATGGTTTTGGGGCTGACCACTTTGTATTGGATAACCATCAGGGGGCTCGTGCCTGGGAGAAGTTAATTCTCCTCCTCTCAGCAGCCCTCATCTGCCTGGAGTTTTCTAGGTCCTGGACACCATGAGACTCTCCCACAGTATCATGTCTATTGACATCGTCATAGTTCAGGTCTTGTTGATGCAGCCATTTCTAAGAGAAGCAGTCTCACGGTGGATTTCCTGGTATTCTGGCCTTGTAATCTTTCCACTGCCTCTTCCATGATGTTCCGTGAGCCATAGATGTAGGAGCTGTGCTACGGAAATATCCGCTAGGGCTGGGCTTCCCCGTTGATTGATTTTTGCAATGTGTCCAGTTGTGGTTTTCTGCCACAGCCCCCATTTGCTGTAGAAAGAAGCGTCTTTGGTGACAGTCATAGAATGCTACTGCACATCTTTGTTGAACATGAATATTCTGACGTTGACCTGTTTCTTCCATGGTCTGTGGCTAGCTGAGGTGCCTGTTAACATATCGAAGCTGACACTGGATGTCACATTCATGTAGATTATCAGAGCATCTGTAAAATAAGCACCGTCTGTCATTCCCTCTTAAGTTCGTACAACACTGCCTCTTTTTCTTGTTTTATAACACTGCCCGGAGCCCCAGGTACTACACCAAGTAGAAGCAGTTTCCACTATTTGCACGCCCGAATTCACAAGACTGGTGGTAGAGCACTTTGCCCTGAGCCAGCTGCACACTTGACCCTCTGTCTGTTTACCATCCAGTTCCCCTCCCTGGAGAGTGTTTTTAGATTCATTTTGTTTTTATATGTATGAATATTTTGCTTACGTATACGTATGTATGTGTACACATGTGTACCTGGTACTTAGAGAGATCAAACCCTAAGGGTGTTAGATTCCCTGGAACTGGAGTTTCAGATGGTTGTGAGCCACCCTGTGGGTGCTGGGAACCAAACCAAGGTCCTCTGCAAGAGCAACAAGTGCTCTTAACTGCTGAGCCATCTCTCCAGCCTCCAAAGTTTCAGATTTTTATTTTATCTTACTATTTTATTTTATTTTGTTTTATTTATTTAAGACTGGCCTGAGTGAGCCGGGCGTTGGTGGTGCACACCTTTAATCCCAGCACTCGGGAGGCAGAGGTAGGTGGATCTCTGTGAGTTCGAGGCCAGGCTGGTCTACAGAGCGAGTGCCAGGACAGCCTTCAAAATAATACAGAGAAACCCTATCTCAAAAAAAAAAAAGACTGGCCTGGAACTCTCCCTGTAGTCCAGGCTGGTCTCAAATTCACAGAGATCCATCTGCCTCTGCCTCCCGAGTGCTGGTATTAAAGGTGCGTGCCACCACACCCTGCCTGACCTATTGAGTTTTCTTTCCCTCTATTCACCTACCTACTCATTCTTCAAAGTTCAGAGCTATGATGTCTCCTCAGACTCATCCCATTGGTAAAATTGTTGCTTCCCAGAGCCTAACTCTGCAGGTTTTCCTTATCATCTGTTGTTTGTTTATCTGGTCTGTTACATGGTAACCCCCAGAAGAACAAAGTGTGCTTGATCAGTATCTCTATTCTTTAATTCAGTTAACATATAATAGTTGCTCAATAAATGTTAGTTCATCACAGAAAAATGATGGAACTTGCCAGTCATAGGAAAAAGAAGCTATGAGTAAGGATAAAAATTCATCCCTAGGCTAATCTGGGCTTCAGGAAGACTATCAGTTTATAAAACTGGCGTTCCATTTAACATTTACCAACATCAAAATAGGAATGAGAACACACAGTGTACCTTTCTAGTCATTCTTATCTGATTAGGTTCTTTGGCTGCCATGGCAACAGCTCTTTAGGCTGGGCAATGTTGAGCAATATTTTCAGGAATACATTTGAGGAGTCTGACATACGGTGTGATTATTAGAAGTTAGCAAGTAGCCAGACATCCCTGGGCCTCTAGTCTTGAATACCTCTCTTAGTGTCTTTACACGCAACCCATAAAATAGATCTATTTATAACTGAAAACTTTATTTTGGTTTTACGAGACAGGATTTCTCTGTATTGTTTTGGAGGCTGTCGGTCCAGCCTGGCCTCGAACTCACAGAGATCCGCCTGCCTCTGCCTCCCGAGTGCTGGGACTAAAGGCGTGCGCCACCACTGCCCGGCTTATAACTGAAAACTCCTAAGCAAATAGACATGTCTTTTGAAATTCTTACGTTTCTCCCCTCCCCCACATTTCTGTGTTGTGGAGATGGGGACATGTGTGTGCCAGGCATGCATATGATGGTCAGAAGTCAACCTTCAGGAGTTACTTCCTTCCACCGTGTGGGTCCTGAGCGTCAGGTCTTCAGGTTTGGCAGCAAGTACCTTTATCCACTAAGTCATCTCACCAGCCTGTAAGAAGAAATTTACATGTTTTGTTTTGTTTTTGATCTGGCACCTTCTTGCGGCTCTTCTGTGCCCTGAGACACCATGGTGAGGCCACTATGTGAAACCTACTAGAAGATGAGATGTCCCTTGTGCAGATTCACCTTCTCAGCCAAGACTTCACAACCAGTCAGCCATCAGTGTCCAGGTACAGCAGTGAGGCCAGTCGGCTAAACAGGGATGTGTCTCTCAGGCCTGGACCAGAACTGTTCCAGTGTTCACAGAATCAGGACAAATGGCAAGTGCTTGTTACTTCAAGTCGCTGAGCCTCAGGGTGAGACCTCACTGGTATATTTCCCCAGGGGAGCCTAGTCAAGACTGACTCTAAGGTCCTGGTCCCCAAAGTTCATGTGCTTACTGCCAGTTGCCCCTTTTCAAAGGTCAGGTTGAGACCTGCATAATTTAAAAATATCGTTTTTGGCCGGCCATTGGTGGTGAACGCCTTTAATCCCAGCACTCGGGAGGAAGAGGCAGGCCGGTCTCTGTGAGTTCGAGACCACCCTGGTCTACAGAGCGGGTTCCAGGACAGGCTCCAGAAGAACACAGAGAAACCCTGCCTTGAAACCCCCCCCCCAAAAAAAGAATATTGTTATATTGTTTTTGGATAGTTAGATCTGACCAAACATAACCTTGAATTTCTCAAGTGCAAAGATGTCAACAAGAATTCCTGGAAAGACGCTGTGTAGACAAAGACTGACAGACTGTTTAGGGCTGCAGTGCTGTGGCAGGGTTGGAATGCTGTGGGTCCAGTGGCTAATTACCTTATCTCAGCCACAACATTGCAGCCTGAATAGCCATTGCTTGCCTACCTCTGTATCAAAACTAAAATCCTATGGCTAATAGATTAAAAACGCAAACAAACAAACAAAAACACCTTTTGGGGTCTTTTAGGATCCCTCTAGCTTCTGAAAGGTCCAGGAATATAGAAAAATAAAATTGTAAGCCCAAACACATTTTGGAAAATAATGTATGTAAGTATGTATGTATGTATGTGTGTGTATATATTCACACATATATAAAGCTGGCAGCCACTGTTAACCTTTAACAACCTCTCTGCCTTAAGAGCAGACATCCTGGCAGCCACTGTGTACAGAGGGACACTTGTAGCAATTGTCTCCTTCCTCCCAGCTTTCAAGCTAGGCAGGTACAGCGGACAAAGGTTAGCTTCTAACTATTGCCTCTATGGGACCCTCTGTGTCGTATTCCCTTAATTTTTAACTGTCCTCCTATGTGACTCTACTCTCTGCCTTGCACCCTTTTGGGGACAGGGAAAAGCAGCTGTGTCAGCCACAGGCTTTTGCAAACATCCTAAGTTAACATCCTATAAGCAAAAGTTGTAAACTTAAAATGTAATGTGACTCTAAACCTGACCTCATGGTTGTAAAAGCTCTTTGACCACACCTGGTACTTGATTTTACAATAAGAGGCCCCAAACCAGACCCTATTGCCACAGTTTCAGAAGCCAGATCTCTGGCTCTGGTCCCACTTAACTGGTAAGCTTTTTGTGACCATAGTGATTTTTCTGGGAGAATAAAATTTACTTCTAGTTTTATAGACTTCGGTGGTCTTTCCCTCCGTTATTTGCACATCCCTTGAACCCAACACTCCGCTAACTCAAAAGCAAAGCATATCATCAGATAGCATCAAAGGGCTGTAGGAGAGTTTCCTCCATTTTGCGGTGACCAACTCTCTAATGTTTCCACCAAAGTATTTTTAAATTGTCTTATTTATGACTTTCTTTGTTCTGATACTGTGAAATTTCATGAAACTGCTTCCAAGTTGGAAACATGGATCCTGGGGTAACCTAGCTCCATGTTTCTTGGGCCTTGGTCACTCAAATTTAGCTCCAGAATAAATTATCTCTTACTCCCTTTGCGATGAAAGCCATGTTTTGTTTGCCATCAAATGTCATAACTTAATTTTTCCAGCTAATCCAGGCAGTGGTGGCACACACCTTTAATTCCAACATTTGGGAGGCAGAAGCAGGTAGATCTCTGTGAGTTCCAGGACAGGCTGGTCTGCAGGAGGCAGTTCCAGGACAGCTAGGGCTGCATAGAGAAGCCTTGTCTCAGGGGGAAAAAAATTCTAGCTAGCTGAGTACATAGCTTTATTTTTAGATTTATCCTCAGTGAGAGGTATTTTCTGAAAAGGACTAAAATTTAGTGTTTCTTACAAAAATGGAAGGGAAAACTACACTGTGGTCTGTGGGCCTCTCAAAAAGAGTATAGGGCACTGGTATTTCTAGTCACAAAGAAGGTTTTAGGTGAATAAACTTTCCTAAGAGACAGAACAGAACAGAGGTGGGAGAGTGCTTGCCTAGCATGTTTGAGGCCCTGGAACCAGCACCTCACAAACTAGGCATGCTGACTCATGGCAATAACCCAAGGCAGGGATACATATAGGCTAGTACAGAGACAAATAAGGCAAATGAGGCAGAGAGGGAAGGCAGGAGGGAGGGAGAAAGGGGGAGAAGGAAAATACAGGGAGAGTGAGAAGGATGGAAGGAGAGAGAGGGGGAAAAGAAGGAGAGAGAGAAAGAATGTGAACAGATGGACTGTACCTTAAACTTTGGTCCCCAGGGCCCAGAGTCTTGCAGAGTTAGTTATTCAGCTCTGCACTGGAGGGAACACCGGCCCCACAGAGGTCCATGTGATCAGTGGTCTCTTGTCATTGTGCCATGTGTAACTCCAGCACTGTGTGGGGGACCAGTGCCTGGCACACGGTAGACAGTAAATAATAAATTGGTGTGTGTCTGAACAGGCAGAGTTTTAACTGTAAATAACATAAAACCAAATTAGACTATCTCTGTTGATGGGTTCCCAGAGCACAAGCCACATTGCTTTCAATGAGACAAAATGAGAAAAATATGCGCCTATTGGATAACCAGATGAACAACCAACTCAAAGAGACTCTCACCATATTTTGCAAGCTAAAAGCAATACAAATAAATAAATACTCATTTTGGTTAATGGTGACACCTAGTGGTGTGTGAAACTGTGGGGTTGCCTCTCTGTAAATGCTTCTGTTTTGCACCTTAGGGGCATGAGTGCTTTGGATCAGGGGAGGACGCTCCCATAACAGACTTGGTAGTTGAGGCCAGAAACCTTTCAGACCCAGGTGGATTGATGCCCTGATAGGAACCCTTCAGAAAAGCCCAGCACAGTACTGGAGATGAGGACCTCCCTGCCAGTGATACAGGCAGTGCCCAAGACAAATGTTCTTGGCTGCCCGTGCCCTTCAACTCTCTCTCACCATGGTGCACATTCATGCCTTTCCTTTTCTGCTTTCCTGTGGGGCTTCTAGCCCTTTCTCCTTCTCCTCTGAGAGCATGGTCAGCCCACAACTACACTACCCACTATGGGAACCGCTATCCCACACACACCTATAAAGAAATTCGAATTAATTGAAACAAAATGAAACTTAAAATCCAGTCCCCCTGTCTCACTGGACACTTCTCAATTGCGCATGAGTAGTAGCGGCAGGCCTATTGAACTGTAGATAGGACAATCATGTCTGGCATGTCCTCACTGCACCAACTCCACTTGAGAAGGACCCCACACACACACTCCTGGTGGCTTCCTTCATGACTCCTGTCCTCAGATGGTGACTCTTGAAGCTGCCCACCCGCTCCACTCCTTCCCTCCCTTCCTGCTCTTTCCAGTTTATTGGGTAGCTTTCTGCTTGCTGTATATTATTATGTAAACTCATTAAGGTGACCTTGCCACAGTGAGAACAAACTATATAATCATATTGGACAGTTTATCCAAGACAGTGATTCACAGAATCTTGTTTTCCAAGCATCAGAACACATCAAAATATTTTTAAACTCAACACATGAACACAGCATTTAAAACAATTATACCACAGGCATTTTTCTTTTTTAATTCACAGATTTCTGCTTTTTTACCTTGTCTTGCACTAAAGTAACTTTAAAAATGAAACAATGCTCCTTTTTATTTAAAAAGATCTGAAAATACGTATTTTATATGCTGAACAGCTTTAAAATACACAAGAAAGCCGTAAAGATTGGTGTTTTACTAGAAGGGATAGTCATTTGGATTTTTTATTGAGCAGCTTTTGTTTTGAATTTTTTATTCATTTTACACACCAACCACAGTTCCCCCTCCTTTCCCTCCCCCACCCCATCCACTCCCCAGAAAGAGTAAGGCCTGCAAAGTCTGGCATATAAAATTGAGGCAGGACCAAGACCCTCCCCTCTGCATCCAGATTGAACAAGTCATCCCACCATAGGGAATGGGCTCCAAAAGGCCAGCTCACGTACCAGGGATAGATCCTGGTCCCATTGCCAGGGGCTCCACAGACAGACCAAGTCACACAACTGTTACCCGTATGCAGAGGGCCTAGTCCAATCCCATGCAGGCTATCGGTCCAGAGTACGTGAGGTCCCACGAGCTCAGGTCAGCTGTCTGTGGGTTTCCTAGTCATGAACTTGACCCCTCCTCCTTACTCATGTAATCCCTCCTCCCCCTCTTCAACTGGACTCCAGGACTCATGTTCTTCCATCAGTTACTGGATGGAGGTTCTATGATGACAATTATGGTAGTCACCAATCTGATTAGAGGAGAAGGCCAGTTCAGGCAGCCTCTCCACTATTTCTAGGAATCTTAGCTGGGGCCACCCTGGTGGATTCCTGGGAATCTCCCTAGCACCAGGCTTCTCCCTAACCTCATAATGGCTCCCTCTATCAAGATAGCTCTTTCATTGCTCTACGCTCCACCCCCCCTCCAATTTGCCCATCCCATTCCTTCATGTTCTCATCCCCTCCCCTCTC
This sequence comes from Mesocricetus auratus, assembly GCF_017639785.1. Lineage (NCBI taxonomy): Eukaryota > Metazoa > Chordata > Mammalia > Rodentia > Cricetidae > Mesocricetus > Mesocricetus auratus. The sequence goes on along the minus strand of NW_024429267.1, from coordinate 6,687,700 downwards.
CCCCCCCATCCCCAGGAGATCTCATCTATTTCCCCTTCCTGGGGGGGGGGTTAATCCATGTAGCTTTTAATAGTATTTGAGTTTGAACTGCATGTGTATGTAACTTTTTAAATTGATAAATTATAAATTAAAATTAAGATAAATACATGAAAATCAAACTCACAACTCTTAAAGGATCAAACAAAGACTAGTCTAGGAAATTGGACTCTTAGGAAAAAAAGGTGTCTTTTTTGCATTTTTTGTTTGTTTGTTTGCTTGTATGTTTTGAAAGACAGAATCTCACTTGTATTGCCCAGTCTGGCATCCAGCTCTGGGACTCAATGGAAGCACAGAGGAGTCTGCGTGGTTTGGGAGGTGGTGTAACTAAGATGTACAAGGACACGTAGCTCCATAGGAAATTCACTTAAGTATTTGATGACTTTTGCCAATGATCCAAAACCCTGAATAACCCCAGCTGACTGTATATATTAAGTTTTGTTGGGAGACAGCCTGCCTGTGAGCCCACCAATGCTCCCCGCCTCAGAAAGGACCTTGGAAGATGTCAAGAGCCCAGTGGATCTTCCTTTTGGAGGACACACTGAGTCCCCTCTCCCTGAACAAGAACTTGAGGAACGAAACTTTTCCTCAGTGCTCCAGCTATGCTTCAAGAATCTTCAGGGAAGATAAGAGAACAAACTGGAGCTCTACTTCAGAGTTCACCTCAGCCCAGAGACACTTAACTCTTTGATTTATATACTCTTGAGAATGTTCCTTAAAAGGCATTTGGATGCCAGGGTAGAACCATCGTACCATGTCAGTACTAGGTTGCTGCTGGAGTGAAAAAAAGAGAAACTGAGTCAGGGTGCAGTACATTTGGTGTGGTCCAAGACTTACTGTCAGTGCTCCTGACTTCTCGTAAGACTACATGGCATAAAAACCATATAATCATACGTCCAGACCAAACTGTAGCATCTCTGTGTGGATTCATCTAAATAAAGCGCTGCCTGGACCATGCAGGGAGTTAGCTTGTGGTTCTTCCCACTGGACTTCAATGGTGCCAGTCTGGCCTTGGGCAGAATCGTGGTCCTCCTCAAAGAACAAAGGTTTATACTCAGTCTTCTTGGACCACATAGGAGTCAGCTCCTAATGAAGGGCTCTCTGGAGCTCTATGTTGGGAAGGCAAACATCAGTTCATCCTTGGCAGGATACCAGCCATTGTCCTTAATCCCTTGGAAGGCTGGCCACGGATGATGGAGCAGTCAGTACTGTTAGTGCCCTAGGGGTTCTTGAAATATATGTAGCCCATCCCCACATACAGAGACATAAACTGCTGGAGACTTCACCAGGCTCACCAACACACTAGATGCTACTTCCACTGGGAGACCCCTATACATGTACCCTATACACATACCCCTCTAGCTTCATAGAAGGATATGAAGATCTCACAGTGTTGGCTCTTCAATTTGGTGATGGGTTTGCCAATGACGGTTCCATGCGTGGTTTTAAAAGCCCATCTGCAAGTGGCTGCTGAGCTCCTGAAATAGAGCTAATTCAAATTAACCTGTGCTGTAATTGTAAAATCTGCATCTAATTTTGAATACTTCACATGAAAAATGTAGACTGGCTCACAATAATTTTTGTCCTAGTTATATATTAAACATATAATATATGAGCAAAGATAGGATAGATGATAAAATACTTTCTTTAAACCTTACTAAATGTTAATGGACTAAATATTGTAGGTATAGTTCTTACTTGATAACTGTTCTGTTATATATAATTTGACTATGTTAAAGTTAAAACCTTTCTTTTTATTTAGACAGAAAAGAGGAGATGATGGGGGAAGTCCTTCTGTGTATATGTTGTCTTATTGGTTGATTAAATAAAGCACTGTTGGCCAATAGGGAAGCAAGATAGGTGGGACTAGGAGTTGAGGAGGATTCTGGGAAACAGAGGCACAGTCAGTCACGAGGTAGGACACCAGAGGAGTAAGAGGTCTGGACATTTTCTCCAGTAAGAGAAGACCACGTGGAAATACTCAGATTAGCAGTTATGGGTTAGTAATCAAGTCATAGCTAGCCGATTAAAAAAAAAAAACAAGCAAATGGCCAACAGATTCATATAGTGTTTTCTGTGTTATTTGGGGGCTGAGACATCTGCAGGACCCAGACAGCTGGCGGGAAGACTACACAGTGGAATTTGTGTTTTAGAAAGGCAAGTTAAAGGGCACAGGGTAAAACTAAAAGTAATAAAAATAATCAAGAAGAGAGGGGGCTATAACAGGGCAACAGATGGCAGTGTAGCTGGCTGTTAATTAGATGTTATTGTCATTTTGGAAGAAAGGGAGGTGTGGTGGTTTGAATTAGAATGGCCCCCATAGGCTCATATATTTGAATATTTAGTTACCAAGGACTGGAACTGTTTGAAAGGATTAGAAGGTTTAGGAGGTATGGCCTTGGTGGAGTAACTATGATCTTGTTGGAGGAAGTATGTCACTGGGGATGGGCTTTAAAATGTCAAAAAGCCCACACCAGTCTCTGGCTCTCCCACTCTGCCTGTTGATCAGGATGCTCTCAACTCTCAACTAGTGCTACAGTGCCTGCCCCCATGCTCCCCGCCATGGTGATAATGTACTGAGCCTCTGAAACTGTAAGTCACCCAATTCAATGCTTTTATTTTTTATGAGTTGCCTTGGTCATGGTGTCTCTTCACAGCAATAAGAGAGTGACTAAGACAAGACAGGAGGGGGCCATAGCTAGCATAGAAGACTACTGAGTTTGGAAACGACAGTCTATGAGAAAGCTTCACTTTCAAGGAAAAATTAGCATAATTTTAGAAGAAGTTGTTCTGGAATAATGGCTGTTTCAGTCCTACCACAGTCCATTCATGCTGCTGTGGCAGAACACCACACTCTGGATGACAGAACACCCTGGGTACTGTAAAAGAATAGAAATTTATTTTTCTTACAGTTCATGAGGCTGGAAGTTCAATATCAAGACCAGGTAGTCTGGTTCCAAAATGGGGCCTTAAATAGTACATCCTCTGAGGAGGAAGAAAGTGGTGTCCTCATGCAGTAGAAGATGGGCCCAAAAGGAACTCCCTGAGTCAGAGGCTTTTACATGGTGTCAACAAGAGAGAAGCTGTGATGTGGAGGTTGGAATGTTGCAGGTCTGAAAGCTAACCAACTTATCTCAGTCTAGACACACCATCCCTTTTAGAACTTATTAACTTAGCAGACCACTAGCTTCTACCAAACCAAAAGCTAACAATGTCATTAGATAGCATCTGAGGACTTCATAATTGCTTCACCATCTGGCTGTAACTGCCTTTCTAATGATGTTCCCACCGGTGTATTTTTACTTGATTTATGACTTTCCTTGTTCTGTTACTATAAAAACGTCATAAAATTGCTTCCACACTGGAACATGGAATTTGGGATGACCTAAATCTGTGTTCCTGGGCCATGGTCATTCAAATTTGGCTCTAGAGTAAACTGTCTCTTATTTATTTTAAGGTGAGGACTGTTTTGGGTTTTGTTTGTTTTTTTGTTTTGACTTGTTTGTTTATTGGTTTGTTTGGGGGAGGGTTGTTTTGTTTTGCTTTAAAAAATCTCCTACTTGACAAAGGTCCCCCAATCACTCTGGCCAGAGAGACCCTTCCTGACTCAGTCATTGCTTTAAAGTCTACATTGGTGCTCTCACGATGGCAATGCTTGGAATTTGAGGAAACACGTACCAACTGTAGCCATCCCAGATCTGATCCTCACAGTCAATGGAACCCTATTCAGTTAAAGAAAACACATCCTAGACTTAATTTGTACTCCGGAGTCTCAGAGATGGCTGCTGGTAGAAGAGGATGAATGGAATGAAAATGTTGAATAAAGTCACAGGCTTGGTGATCCAAGCTGAAAACAGCGAAAGGGTTCAAGCCAGGGGGAAACAATTGTAAAAGTGATGTTTTATGCTGAAGAATGCAGGAGAAAAGAGAAGGACGGACCTAAGACTTCATCATCGTGAACAGCCCTTCAGGCCTCTTGACCCATGAGGCCTAAGGACCTGGGCCTGCTTTGGCATCGAGGCCTGGGGCTGCTTTGGCATCGTGACCTGGGCCTGCTTTGGCATCGTGACCTGGGCCTGCTTTGGCATCGAGGCCTGCCCCTCACTAGCTATTTGACCTCAAATGAGCTATGTGATCTCTTTGAACGTTGAGTTCTCGTTTGTATTGGGAACACGTGTTAGTGCATGTAACTAGGACTTGGTGCCAAGATCAGCATTTGGCTTTGTGTTTGGGAGGCACAATCTGCATTATCACATTTCTTATCTCCTCAATTCCTGACATTTAAGCCGGGAAAGCACAGGCCCTGGCTTAGAGACAGCTGTCAGTCAGAGTGGTGGTGGCAGCTTTCCTTGTGGGAAAGATCCAGTTGTTCTGAGTGACAAACAGTGGCATGACTTTAATTTTTGAGCATACTACTGTCTCGGGGGACAAATAAATAAATAAATAATAGATAAATAAATAAATAAGCAAGCAAACCCGAGGGCCTCCATCAAATCCAAGTGACCCCTGCAGTGTGCATCTGTGTTTCATTTGGATGTAAAATGTCACTTTCTTAATGTGATTTTGCCCTCGTTTTAAAGGATCCTTTAGATATCCATTTATATGAGTGTTCTTTGTCAGGCAATAAGTGAGTGGAGACAATAATTCATTGAGTTTTATTTTCAAATGATCTTCAGCAGTGGTTAGTTCACCTAAAAGATAATTGCCAAATACATCCTACAACCCAGGCAAATGCAAGCGCCAAGTCAAGACAAAGGAGAATAAAACATGGTCCTCACTCTGGAAGAGGCATGGCTCAAAGGAGCTTGAAACTGGTATACAAGTGGTTATTTTGAAAGGGTAATGACACAAGGGCCATAGGCCAGGCAGGGACAAGGTGAATCACACACAGGGCCAGTATATTACTAGATTTTTATTGCAACAGCAACATGTTAATTTTTAAAAATGACACTCTGGGCCTGGAGAGGTAGCTCAGTGGTTGAGAATACTTGCAGTTCTTCCAGAAGACTCAAGTTTAGTTCCTAGCACCCACGATGGACAGCTCACAACCACCTGCAACACCCTCTTCTGGCCCCCAGGGGGCTCCCACATGCATATCACATACATACACACACACACAAATCTAAAAATGTTTTAAATTGAGCACTCCAGCAATTTGTGATTCCTTTTTCTGTGTTTTTTTAAGCATCTCGTACATTTATGTGGTTTTACAGTGCAGACACAGTCACACACATGCTGCCCTAAGCCCTGAGTTTTAAGCAGTCACTTTGTCTAAATACTTTCCATCTGTGTGCTCTTAGGCTTCCTCCATTGGGAAAGAGCTAAGCTGTCTCCATCCCCTTCGCAGCTGGGATGTAACAGGACTCTCGAAGCCTGTAGCTTGTTTTATTCTTCACTTTGTTTAGCTCTGCTCTGGGAGACAGGGGTCAAAGGGCATGAACGTTTCTGTTTTGAAATGTATCATTCCATCCATCCTCCCAAAACTTGATTCTGGGGACCACACAAACCAACAGGATATTAGCAGATGGACAGAGGAACACCCATCATGAGGGACTGGTTCTCTGGAAACTAAGAATCTTCACCTTCGTTCATCTGTCATCCGGAGGCCCGGGAAAACTAGTTGTAGCTCTAGGCGAGGCCTCATTCAGTTCAGAGTGTTAGAGGACTGATGTCTGTGGGCAGATGATGGCCCTGCTCAAGCAGAGAATGAATCCACCCTTCCTCTCCTTCCCCATCTATGTGGTCCCAGGACAGAGTGGATCCTGCCCAGCTTCGGTAGTGAGGGTGGGTCTCCCTCACACAGGCTACATACCAATTCAAATGCAGTTTCTCTTGGAAGCAAAATCTCCGAGAAATATATGTTTGTTCTACCAGTTATCCAGGCATCTCTTGGCCATGTCAGGTTGACTCATAAAATTATCTATCCCAGGCCACCTATAATGTTACTAGCAAAAAGCATCCCTGTTCCACCAAAAGACTATACACAGGTTAGTGGGGTTTCTCTTAACTTGCTATAATGTCATAGCTGGGCTATGATGCCCCGTTGCTGTTTAGATTCACGTTTCTCTACTATGTTTCCATATCCTTCCTTACTTTATTGCTTACATAATAACTCTCTTGCTCATGAGAGATGAGAAAGATTCCCACAGGCAGAGTTGGTATTTTGGGGCAGCAAATGGCCTTTTCAGACATAGAGATAGAAAACCTGCTAAAGAAAACAGAAGGGGTTTGGGCTAGGGTGTAGGTAAGAAATCCCAGACAGTAAAGAGCTTGCCCTACAATCATGAAGGCCTGACTTTGATCCCCAGAACCTATGTACAGAAGCTAGGAGTGGTGTTACACACCTGCAATTGCACTGGAGAGGCAGAGACAGGCTGTTCCCTAGGCTCTCTCCACAGCCTGCCTAACATCAATGGTGGGTTCCAGGCCAAGTGAGATGTCTTGTCTCAAAAAAACAAGATAGATGGTACCTGAGGAATGACTCCCAAGTTTAACTTCTGACCTCTAAGTACATAGTTATACATAGGCACACACATGTATAAACACACACACACACACACACACTTAAACACACTTGAAGAAAACTAGTAGCAGTCATACCAGAAAGGAAAATGAATGCCAGTGTGTGGAGAATTCCTTTTAATCCTATGGGGGTATTGTGTATCTTATTTTTGAATGAATTTATGGTCAATTGGGGTGACCTGTCTGTTTCTTTTGACTCTGATGACTTTATGGAGTCAGTAATCAGGAGAGGCCAACTTCTCATTACATCTAGCCAAAGTTCTGAGCCCTCTGGCTTCCTTTTCATCTAGAACCTGAGTCCCATTGCTCCTACTCAGCTTGGCTCCTGCCCACCTGCTCTGCCTCATCTTCCTGCAGGTCCACCTCCCTGAAACTCCTGGCCTGTCCTCAGGTGTCGCCTGATACACATTCTCCACTGAGGTGTGTTCTGCCTACCAGGGGACCTTAGGTCTGCAGTCTTCAGCACCCTGTCTCTCTTGGGAGGTTAAAAATCATGAAACCTGGGGAGGAAGCTTCCAGCAGCTTTTCTGCTCTATCAGAAAAAAAGAATGAGTGGCCTGCGGCCAGCCACAGGGGAGGGGGGAGCGGCACTCTCTGAGAAGCATCTCCCAGACACTGGCTCTGCCAGCCAGGCAGTCCCTGCCCAGCACACTCATGGATCTTTTGGAGAATCGCTCTTCTGCTTTGTTCCTAGCCAGAGCCCCGAGGCTACGGAAGGAGGCAACAGCTGACACACAGCACTTTTCCCTTCCCTGTGGTGAGGACACCTGGTTCTGAACTCCCAGGAGGTACCCGTGCGCCCTGGGCTGCCCCATTTACACAGATCCGAAGTCCTTTCAGACATCTGCAGCTCAAAGGACAAGTTCCCTGCTGCCCACCTGCATGAGCATCCCCTTTCCTATGGCACGCAGAGAAGAGGAAAAGCCCTTATTCACGGAGTACAAGCACCACAGCCTCCCCATCAGCAGAGCCGAGGTGGGAAGGGCCTCACCCAGGGCTTTAGGGATGGAGGGGTGAGGTTGGCCAGACTTGATTTCCTTAACGGCATCTGTGGCTTCCACCTGGCTAGAGGTCTTACCTAGGGTGGCATCTCTGAATTCAAGCAGCCACTGGTAAACTACTTCCTGATAGCACAGTGCTCTGCCCAAGCCACAGAGCCAGTGTCATTCTCTGGGGATGTGTGGGGGGTTCTCACTTTGGGTGCTGTCTCCGAGGAGGATGGTGTGAAATCATGTCTGTGGCAGCCCTTCGTAAAGCACTACCCAAGGGCAAGGGTTGATGACTGTGATTTCCAACACCAACCACATCCCTTAGGCCGGACCGACATGAGAAGGCCCTGCAGAGAGTGTTTTGACAGGGACAGATTGCCTGGCTCGTTGAGGTGGTTTGCAACCCTTCTTTACTTTTCAGACAAGGCTTGGTTAATTTACATCCTCACAAAACCGGGTCTGACACGGGCTGCGACCGTGACGTCATTCACATTCTGAGCTTGTCCACACACTGAGCTGGTATACACCCTTAAGAGAATTTTGGTAGTACCAAAAAGTGGGAGACAACTGGTTTTGATCCTGGGCTATCAAACTTGCTCTCAAGTCATAAAAGAACAATTACTAACTTGTCTAGACTTGACATTTAAAAACATCACAGAGTCTAGCTGTTATTGTGCTTCTTATTAACTATATCATACCAGACAGTTTAGGACAAATAAAGGAAAAAGACATGCTTTGAGAGTTAGGGATAAGCTGAAGAAAACAAGGGAAAGAAAGCCCTGTTAGCGTGTATAAACTGCCTGCCTCCACAGAAGCCTGAGGATTCACGTTCTGTCCTCACAGTAACTTAGGTACCATTTTAAAAACAAGTGCTACGGTTTGGCGGATAACCAATACATTGTCTGAATATTAATGGAAACTAAACTAAGCTTTATGTCCAGGTTTATTAGTGTGATGGCTTGTGGGACACTTCTCTCCCCAAACAGGAAGTCTACAGATTGTGTGGTTTTCCTGATTCTTGTCTTTCTCTGGCTATTTCTCATTGGCTTTTCCCTTGGCAGACTCACCCTTAACATTTGCAGGGTTGAACTGAGTTGTTATTTTATTTGTGTGTACGTGTGTTTAGGGAGAAGGATACACATGTGTGTGCAAGTGTGTGTGATGAGGTCAGAGGGAAACCCCAGGCGTCATTTCTCAGGAGGTAAAAATACCTTGTTTTTTGAGGCAAGGTCTCTCATGGTTCTGGCTCTTGCCTCCCCATTGTTGGGTTAGGGTGCTTCTATTACATGGATGCTGGGGGTTGAAATTGCTTCTCACATTTCCAAGTCAAGTGCTCTACTAACTGAGATGTCTTTCCAACCCCTGAGAGTTTAAGTGGGGGTTCATAAATCACAGCTGGTGCTGCCTCTGTGGTATTCCTGGTTCTAATCTTTACTCTTGAGGGCATTACATCCATGCGTGCAGATAACCCTGCCCAAGCTTTATCCATGTGCTCTACCAGCAAAGGACTGCCCCCTTGGGCACACAAGTATGTACATCACATGTACTGTTTACCTTTTGGAGGATGGGTTCAGGGGAAAGTTCATAAAATGCCCTGGAAGGGTACTTGGGATTGATTGTTTCAGTGACAAGTTCTGTGGTCCCCAAAACCTAAACTGGCCTGGCTTCCCTTCCCTGCTGCTTCTCACTTCAGGGTAGAGACTCAGTCAGAGCAAGGTCTTGTAAAAATGAGGGCACTGAGGAAAGCCGTCAGCTTTCCCGGCTTGAGGAGATACTGTCTTTGTATTTAGTCATGCTGCCTATGCTAGCCCATGTAGGCTAGGGAGCCAAAGGCAGAAGTCTTGGCTACCTGAGGCCTAGGGGACCAGTAAACATGGGCCCAGTGAAAGACCTTAGCAGGGAATTCAGAAAACCTGGGTGCCTTCTCCACCTCAAAATTCTTCATCGGATACTGTGGTGGTTAGAATGAGAATAGCCCCCATAGATTCATCTATTTGAATACTGAACAGTTGGTGAACTGTTCGGGATGAATTAGGAGGTGTGGCCTTGTTGGAGGAGGCGTGTCACTGGAGGTGGGCTTTAAGGTATCAAAAACCCATGGTGTTCCCAGTAAGCTCTGCCTCCTGCTCACTAATAAGGATGTAAGTTCTCAGCTTCCACTCCAGCACCACGCCTGCCTGCTGCCATGCTCCCTGTGATGATGCTCATGGACTCACCCACTGCAACTGTGAGCCTCCATTAAACACTCTCTTCTTTAGATTGCTTGGTCCTGGTGTCCATTCACAGCAATAAAAAGGTAACTGAGACAGACACCAAATCTTATCTGTTCTGCATCTGTTTAAGGGGGGGAAAAAACACTTCCCTAAAACTGAATGCCTCACAAAAATCAGTTGAAAAATCTCAAAACAACTTGGAACAATTTCACAAATTGGCAAAAGAGGGATTCTAGTGGTTCAGGGGCTGGGGACTCTCCCAGGACAAATGATGTTGAGATCCTATGCCCACGTGGAAAATCCCTTCCTGTGAGGAAGAAAGCCAGCTTCCTGAGAAAGGTGGGACAGTAGCTGCTATGAGCTGGTGCCTAGAGAGCTCTGATTGACAAGACCTAGCACCTCAGGGAGGTGTGGATGTAAGGACTGCAGGCTTGGTGCCTAAGTCACTTAGCAACTCTCGGCCTCACTTCCCTCTATCAAAGAATGGTTACAGTTACTCCCAAGTAACTATGGGGGATTGGTTCCAGGCCTAACCCCCACAAGCACACCAATATCAGGTCCTTGATATAAAATGGGATAGTGCGGCACCCATGCCACAAACAACTCCAAGGTATCAGGAAAAGAGAGACAAGACATCCAGCTGTTTGTACTAAGAAAATGCATGTGTTGCCTTTATTGCCTGGAGTGTGTGTGTGTGTGTGTGTGTGTGTGTGTGTGTGTGTGTGTGTGTGTGTGTGTGTGTGTATCTTCATTACAAATGCTAAGAGCTCTCTCCCTTGTAGGAGGGAGGAGCTTTATATACAGGCTTACAGCACAGTGGAAAAACCCCAGGTAGAAGAGAGCATGTTTTCCTCCTGCTGAATGTTGATGTCAGAGGGTCAAGGCCAGGGTAGTAAGCCAGGACTAGAAAACAGGAAGCACTTGGACTGGAAAACAAGTTGCACTTATAGGCTGACCAGTAACTCAAAGAGATCCCGTGGGGCTGGGGCCCAACATGATAGTATTTGCATAGTATTGGCACCCCCTCCTGTGTTTTTATAACACCTCTGCATTGCTTTAATGCCCTGTACAATGTAAGTAGCTGTTATGCTACATAGTTTGGAGAGTTTTTTAAAGAAATCTGTACATGTTCAGTGCAGATGTTCTTAAATATATCTATGGCTTATGGGTGTTGAACCCCCACAAAACTAAGAACAGACTGACTGCATGATATGTCCCCATGAGGATATTCCAAAACTTGCATGGAACAAAGGTGTTTTCTGAGGACTGGCATCAGTGGCACACACATTTAATCCCAGAATTCAGTTGACAAAGGCAAGTAAATCTCCTTTTAAAAATAATTTTAAGGGACTGGAAAATGGTTCAGTGGGTAAAGTCACCTGCCACCAAGCCTGATGACCTGAGCTCAATCCCCAGGACCCACATGGTAGAAGAAAAGAACCTCCAATCACGCAAGGTGGATGGGGAGAAAAAGAAGGAAGGGACACACTTTGTGACAGTGGAGACAGTGTCACAATTATGATGCTACAAGAATGATACCACCAGAAAAATGGAAGAGATAAAGACCCTCCCCAGAAGCCTGTAAGGAAACCCAGCCCTACCAACACTCCGGTTTTGAACTTCTGGCCTCTAGAAAAATAATTTCTGTTGTTTTAAGTTGCTTCATTGGTGGCTGTATTACCTACTTTTCTGCGATTGTGCTAAAATACCATGACCAAATTTAAGAAAGAAAAGGAGAGTGTTCCGTAATGGTGGGGACAGCATGGTAAGAGGCAGGCATGGCGGTAGAAACAGGAAGCTAGAAGTCCCCTCTTAACCACACCCAGGAAGCAGAGAGAGCAGGCAGGAGGAGGGGCAAGGTTATCAATCCTCAAAGTCCACCCCCAGTGACGTATCTCCTCCAGCGAGGTTGCACCCCTAAAGGTTTCATAATCTCCCCAATACAGCACCAACAACTGGGGACCAAGTGTTCAGATATGTGGCCCAAGGGGAACATTTCTTATTCAAACCTCACAAGGGTGTTCTTTGACGGCGGGTCTGGAAATCTAACATTTCCATTTTCCCTGGTCTGGCAGTACAAAGCATTTTTATATAACATATAAAACATATATACAAGTTATGCATATATGTGCAAGCCCATCGTAAACTTCAATAGTAGATGGTTTTTTAAAGCATAAACTAGTTTTTGGAAAAACTCTAATAAAGATGGTTGCTTCTGGCGGCTGTGAGACAAAAGTAGAAGAAGGAATTTTCTGATTTCTTTTTGTTTCCTTTATATATTGAATGTTGTGAATTTGTCACACTTTTTAAAATACAGATAGGATTTTACTATGGGCCTAAGATGACCTCCAATTTAAGATCTTCTTGCCTCAGTTTCCCAGGTGCTGAGGAGTTAGAGGTACTCACTAACATCTGGCATTTTTATTAGCATTTTTAAAGGAGAATTTCAAATGTTTTGTTGTTGTTATTTGCTGTTTTGGGTTTTTTGAGATAGGGTCCTTCTATATAACCCTTACTGTCCTGGAACTCGCTCTGTAGACCAGGCTGGCCTCAAACTCACAGAGCCACTTGCCTCTGCCTTCTGAGTGCTGGGATTAAAAGCATTAGCCACTGTGCCCAGCAAATTTCAAATATTATAAAGACGGCAACTTTATTATTTGACTTTGCATCCCAATAAGAAAATCCTTATCCCAGGCACCATATAGCATAAAGAGCTTTATTTTACCTCACATTTGCAGATGTCCAATTCAGATTACACAGCACCATCGGTAGAAGTAACAGCTTACAACGACCATGTAGAAGTGAGTGGTTGCATCCCGAGCCAGGAATACAAAGACCAGGGTCCCACAATCTCCTTTGCGAAGACATTCCTGAACATTAAGGACCTCCACTAAGCTCCTCTTCTTCAAGTTTCCTATAACCTCCAGGGGACCAAATATACACTAGGGACCACTAGGGGATATTTACCTAAGCTGTAGCAGGGTCTGGGAGGGCCATGGGCTCTACAAGGGGGTGCAAGATTGAGTAGAGGAACTTCTGTAGACCTAGACTAATGACCAGAGGTTTAGTAAGGGATGTAAATATTCCAGAAGATGCCAACCTGTTCCAGACCAACGGCTATCCCAGAAGTATTAGAATTCAGGCAACACGCAGGGTCAGGTGCCCACTATGCTGATGATAGAGGCCAGAGGAGGGCTCTCTGAGAAGACACTGACTCAAGCAACACTAACACTGGAACTGACAAGTACATCCGAGTAACTAAATTTCAATGAACTATTTGCTTTTTGATGTTGTTATTTTTTTAATCTAACCAGGAATCAATAAGGCAGCTCAAGGTGTGGCAAGGGGGGTGCCTGCAGGTATCAGACAGGGGAGCAAACTGCCAAGAGACGAGAATGAAAACCCAGCACAGATTGACTTCGTCAACCTGGATTAGACTTGGGGGAGTCTGATGCCAGGCCATTCATTGTCAGCATGTTTAAAACACAGTACAGGGGACTGGAGAGATGGCTCAGAGGTTAAGAGCACTGACTGCTCTTCCAGAGGTCCTGAGTTCAATTCCCAGCAACCATATGGTGGCTCACAACCACCTTGAATGAGATCTGGTGCCCTCCGCTGGCATGCAGACATACATGGAGGCAGGATGTTGTATTCATAATAAATAAATAAATCTTTAAAAAAAAAACACAGTACAATCTGGGGAAAGGTTTCCAGGCAATAGTCATTCTAATTCCAGGTGCGCAGTAAGCTACATAGAAACTCCTTTTCAAAGAACATGTGACCATGAGGGGGTGGCTCTGTAGCTAGAAAGCCTAGAATCTAGTGTGGTCTCCGACCTATAGCATAGAGGTCAGCAGGCCATAAAGTACATGTCACATCTCCCTAAGGATGGGGATGGTCTAGAAAGAGAAGAGTCTGGAACAGACATTCTGGGGGATTTGGATGAGATCAGCTGCCTCTATAGCAAAAGGTGGGTGAGGTCTGCCTTCCTACATAGTAAAAAGGTCACCAGGTTATTAACAATATCCACTCTCAGCTTTCTGGGTGGAAAGCAGGCATTTGATTTTGATCTCCTCCATTGAGAGGACACTCCTGCATGATTAACATTCCTGGTTCTCTTAGTGCTTTTCTGTGAGTACAATGACCTCTGTGCCCCTAATGGTGTGTAAAAACTTATAGAAAAAATAAAATTATGCTTTTTTCAGGAAACCAACAAGTTTGTAGCCTGAGAACATCTGTTGTTTGGTTTGGTTCTGTCAGCCACCTCCGTAGTGTTGCCATCATCTAAGATTTGCAGATGGGAAAGCCAATATGGGGGAGTTTCAGTGACTTCACTGTAGACCATATAACTTCTAACATTAGATCAGGGATTTGAATCTAAGTGTGTCTAGCCTCTAACACTTTTGTTCTCCTAAGGACCTTACATTGCCTTGTGAACTGAGTTTATTCCGGCATTTCTAGAGAGGTCCACACATCTGTCAGCCAAGAGACTGATAGCTCTTCAAGACCATGCCATGCTCTTGGGTTGGGGATAGGAGAGAACAAGACAGTAAACGAGGGAGAAGCTCACTCCCTTGAGGAAAACTGATTTCCCCTCTTCCAGTTGCAATCCAATTCCTCAGCTAAGGGTGCAACTTCACACCCACTTCCCCTCCTTCATGTCGAGACTGTCTCTGGCTTGAGTTTGGGTAAGCCTTGCACTGTTGTAACAGTCTCGTTGAGCTCTCATGTGCATCTGCTCCAATGTGTCTGGAAAACACAGTTTCCTGGAAGTCATCCGCCACTTCTCACTCTCTAAATCTTTCCACCCCCCTCTTCTGCATAGACCCCCTGAGCCTTGGTAAGAAGAGTGTGATACAGACATCACATTTAGGGCTGAACACCTAGAAGTCTTTCAGTCTCTGCGCATTGACCAGTGGTACTGACGGCGTTAATTGCTCTATTGCCACAAGAAGCGTCTGGGATAAGGGTTGAACAACACATTGATCCATGAACATAGCAATTTGTTCTTAAGAGTCATTTTAAAGCCGGGCAGTGGTGGCGCACACCTTTAATCCCAGCACTTGGGAGGCAGAGGCAGGCGGATCTCTGTGAGTTCGAGGCCGGGCTGGACCGACAGCCTCCAAAACAAAACAGAGAAACCCTGTCTCGTAAAACCAAAAAAAAAAAAAAAAAGTTATCTTAATACTATGTCCATTTAGCTGAATAATAGTAGTAGGTTTTCCCCTTGCTATTTAGTTACAGGTTCTTAGCCTCATGGACAGGGACTCATCGGTAAGCACTCAACTTGCTGGATGTGTAAAAGTCCATGGATTTAACCCTCTCGCCATCCCCTCTGACAAACTAAAGCTATTTCACTATCTTTAATATGATTAGCCTCTGTCCTAGCTAGTTTCTTGTAAGCCTGACACAAGCTAGAATTATCTAGAAAGAGGATCTCAACTGAGAAAATGCCTCCATCAGATTGGCCTGTAGGCAAGTCTGTGGGACATTTTCTTGTTAATGACTGATGTGGTAGTGCCCAGCTACTGTGTGTGGTGTCACCTGGGCAGGTCGTCCTGGGAATATAATAAAGATAGCTGACTGTGAGCCCAAGGAGCAAGCTGGAAAGCTGTGTTCCTCCATGGCTTCTGCTTCAGTTCCTGCCTCCAACTTCCTGCCTTGAATTCCTGCCCTGACTTCTCTTCATAATGATATCTCTCTTATGAGATATAAGTGGAGATAAACCCTTTCCTCTCTGTGGTGTTTTGAAAGAAAATGGCTCCCAAAGGGAGTGCTACTACTAGTAGGTGTGGCTTTATTGGAGTAGGTGTGGCCTTGTTGGAGGAAGTGTGTCATTGTGAGGGTGGGCTTTGAGATCTCCTTTGCTCAAGCTATACTTAGTGTGGTAGACAGTTCACTTCCTGTTGCCTGTGGATCTAGATTTAAAATTCTCAGTTCCTCTCCAGCACCATGCCTGCCTGAGTGCCCTCAGGTTTCCCACCATGATGATAATGGACTAAACTTCTGAACTGTAAGCTACCCCAATCAAATGTTTTCCTTTATAAAAGTGGTCATGGTGTCTCTTCACAGCAATTTGAAACCCTAACTAAGACACTCTCCAAGTTGCTTTTGGTGGTGGAGTTTTATCACAGCAATAGACTGCAAACTGAGACAGCTTCCAACAAGAAGTCTTCCATCGACTGGATACAGGTGAAGCACACCTATAATCCCAGAACTTAGGAAGTAGGGAAGGAAGATCAGGAGTTGAAGACTAGCCTCAGCCACACACATAACTGACTTCGAAGTCAGCCTGGGCTACATAAGACCCTGCTGTAAGTAAGGGAGGGAGGGAAGGAGAGAGGAAGAGAAGGATGGAGGGATAAAAGGGAGGAAAAGAAGAAGGAGGGAAGAAAATTAGAGAAATAGGAAGGGAAAGATGGAGGAAATGCCCGCCCTGCTTGTCTTCATCTCTCTGAGTCTACTGTGTCTTGTGCTCTGGCTTCTCTCTCTGGACTCACGAGGTTTGATTGTGCTGTGCCTTGGTGCTATTCGCTTCATGTTCCTGTGTCTGAAAGTATTTTTGATTTCCTAATTCCGTTGGCTTACGGTTTTTGACGGTTATAGAGAATTTGGGCCATTGTTTCTTCTGTCACTATTCTTGTCCAAGTGGCCTGGGACCCCAGTCTCTAATTACATGTACGTCTGGCCACTGGAAGCTACCCCATGCCTCTCTGTGCTCTTTTCATTTTTTCAGTCTTCCTCCCTTTTTGGTCACTTCTAACATCATTGTTCATTCCTTCTGCAATAGATAATCTGTCACAAATCCTACCAGGCGTGTTTCTCATGTCAGATCCTAGAGCTGTCCCCTACAATGTAGACCTCACATGTCCACTTCTCACGTTTAATATCATTTGACTTCTTGGCATGTTACATCACTGTGTTCCTTTACAGCATGCTGTCATTTCTATTATTTCTTAGTGTTGCAAGGTTTTTCTGCTCCTTCTTGACTGTATTTCCCTTCTTTTTGGATGTCTGATTCTTTTTTGTCTAAATGCCAAACACTGTCAGTTTTACCTTGCTGGATGTTGAAACGTTCTTATTCATAGAAGTACTCTTTGTTCTATTAAAGGATGCACTTCAGTTAAATTTTGTTAGCCAGAGCTGCTTTTAACTTAGGGTTCATCCCCACAACACAAAATGCTTCTTCATAGTCTTCCATTCTGCAGTTTTCTACTCTGGCGATTGGCAGCAGACATTATTCTAGGCTGCGAGCTCTGAACAGTTTTTCCTCAGATCCTTCTGGGCGGCTCTAACCTCAGGGTGGTCCCTAGCCAGCACAGGCTGAGAAATATGCACACAACACCAGGAAGAGGCTCGCAGACTTTCAGAGTCCTCTCTCTGGACAGCTCTCGCCTCTCTATCATCTACCCTAGGAACAGTGGCCTCTAGGCCTCTGTTCATTCAGAGTCTTGACTTCTGCCTGGATTCTGCCACCAGACTCACTGACTGACTACTTCCTCCAGCAACAGGAGGCTTGCCTCATTTGTTTCCCATCTCATCTGTTGTTATTGTTCTCAAAAGCTTAGTCCAGTTTTTTAAGTTGTTTCACGTGGGAAGATAAACGAAATCCTTGTTGCTCCATCTTAAGGATTCTATAAGCCCATTCTCATGAGGCTGAGGAGGCAAGGGAGAAACCAACATGTGTCACAAGGGGCCAGACCTGTCACTCAGAGCTCTGTGCTTCATGTCACCTCATCTTCCACAGACCCATGTAAGCGGGAGGGGATGGGGAGGTAGCTGAGTTGGTGGTTGTTTGCCTTGCACTCATGAGGCTCTCAAGAGTTTCATCTCCAGAACTGAAAGAAGGGGGTGGGGAGAGAGACAGGAAGTACAGGACACGCCCTCAAGCGTGTGCTGGAGTAAACTTGCTGTGAATGAGCTGCCTCTCACACGGTGCTTCCTTTGTTGTGGTCACTGTTGAGTGAAGTTCGCCAACAAGGAAACACTCTCCCTGAGATACCATCTTAATGCATGACTAGCAGGTGACCAAGAGATTCTGGAACGTGCCAGTATCCACCAAGAGATAAGGGAATGACCACCATCAGTTCCCAACATGACATCCACATAGAGCATGTGTACTCATTCAGTAAATATTTGTGGTGTCTATTGCCTCAGGCCTAGGATTAAAAGGCCCAGACATTGCTCTCAAGGAACTTCCTGTGTCTAGATGACAGATAATTACAGAACACACACATGTGTACGTGGTGTGTATTGTGTGTGTGTGTGTGTGTGTGTGTGTGTGTGTGTGTGTGTGTGTGTGTGTGTGTGTGTGTGTGTGTGTGTGGTATATGTGTATGGTTTGTATGGTGTGTATGTGAAGTGTGTATGTGGTTTCTGTGCGTAGTATATGTGTGGGAGGGTGTGTATTGTGGTATGTGTGGTATGTGTTTATGTGTGTGTGTGGTGGTATGTGTGGTGTATATGTATGTAGTATATGGGTGTGTGTGTGTGTGTGTGTGTGTGTGTGTGTGTTATATGTGGTTTCTGTGCATGGTATATGTGTGGGAGGGTGTGTATTGTGGTATTCCAAAGGGGAATCGCAGAAGCTCCTTGCAGGGAGAGAAGTAATAACAGAAAAAGAGGGATGTGGATTTTGCCTTTCACCATCTCCACATTACTTACATTTTTTAAGATGTATTTTATTATTTTTTATTATGTGTGGGTGTGTGTGCATGGATATAGGTGCCTGAAGAGATCAGAAGAGGGTGTCAAATCCCTAGAACTGGAGGTAAGGTGGTTGTGAGCCACCCAGTGTGGATTCTGGGACCCAACTCAGGTCATCTGAAAGCAGAAAGTACTCCTAACCATACCTCCAGCCCCTGTATATTTTTTAAGTACACTGTGCTTTGTGTTGCTATGTAACAGAAGTAAATAGGAAAAGGTCCCCATGGGCAGATTACAGGGGATTACTAGGGAATAGTAAGCAGGTTTACATTAGTTCACACAGGAAACTATGAAGCCCTAAATTAGGGAAGGGGACTGCCAATGCAAAGATCAGAAGACTTCATAGCACCCATGTCCTTTTTGTGAAGTTTTAGACTCCCCACTTCTTAGGAAGCCTACCCTGCCTTTTCTTCTAACTTGGATTTTTGCCAAATTGCCTAGCTTCCCCTTATCCTCCCCTATTTTTCTTCTATGCAACTCCTCTTGGCCCAAAAGAATTCCTTAGTGCCATGATGAATAAAACCACCAAAAAGAAAGAAAACAACTAACATGTTTGTGTCATCAGGTTGGCTCTATAGATAATATCTCTGCCCTAAATTGTCTCTATAGGTAATATCTGTGCCCTAAATTGTCTCTATAGATAATATCTGTGCCCTAAGTTGGCTCTATAGAGAATATCTGTGCCTTAAGTTGACTCTTTAGAGTATATCTGTGCCCTAAGTTGGCTCTATAGAGATTTTTTTCAGACTGTGAACCTTCTGGGTGCGCATGTATGTTAAATGGCATCAGACAGTCACTTTGGGGACTGATTGAACAACATTTGATCAAACTAGAGACATTTGTGCCCTGTAACTTAAGAACTTTACTCTAAGTATTGGCTTTAAAACCAGATATAAGGCTAAAAATACTTGGCTTTGTGGGTAAGAATGCTTGCTATGCAAGCATGAAGACCTGAGTTCCAATCACGAGCACCCATGTCAAAATTTGGGTGTAAATCTGTCAGGATTGTGGGGGTCTCCAGGCTGTCAGTCTAGCGTCACACTCAGTGAGAGATCTTGTCTGAAGGGAGTAAGGTGGAGAATGATTAGATCAGGATAGCCCATCTCCTCCTCTAGTCTCTAAGCAAATGTATCTGCCCACACATACCACACACACACACACACACACACACACACACACACACGAGACAGAGAGAGAGAGAGAGAGAGAGAGAGAGAGAGAGAGAGAGAGAGAGAAATACATAGAGAAAGAGAGGGAGGGAGGGAGAAAGAGACTAGTACACACAAGAAGAAGAAGAAGAAGAAGAAGAAGAAGAAGAAGAAGAAGAAGAAGAAGAAGAAGAAGAAGAAGAAGAAGAAGAAGAAACCAGCCACCCATGTACAAGGAAATTTCTATAAGAAATTACACTCCATAGCCAGGCAGTGGTGTCCATGCCTTTAGTCTCAGGAGGCAGAGACAGGTGGATCTCTGTGAGTCTGAGGTCAGCCTGATCTACAGAGCGAGTTCCGGGACAGCCTCCAAAACTATACAGAGAAACCCTGTCTCAAAAAAACTAGAAGAAGTCGGGCGGTGGTGGCGCACGCCTTTAGTCCCAGCACTCGGGAGGCAGAGGCAGGCAGATCTCTGTGAGTTCGAGGCGGGGCTGGACCGACAGCCTCCAAAACAATACAGAGAAACCCTGTCTCGTAAAACCAAAAAAAAAAAAAAAAAACTAGAAGAAAAACATTACACTCCAGGATATTTGTAGTACAAAAACTTGGCAACAGTCTAGATGTCCACTAATAGGTTAATGGATAAATAAATTGAAATGTGTGTTGGCTCAGTTTGAGTCCCCTAAATGGACACTAAGATAAAGCTTTAAATGCAAGTATCATACATGAGTATCAGGAAATAGTGACAGATGATGGAAGAAGTTGATATAAGATGTGTCCTGTGGAGTCAGGTGTTGGTGGCGCACACCTTTAATCCCAGCACTCAGGAGGCAGAGGCAGCGACAGGCGGATCTCTGTGAGTTCAAGTTCCAAAGTTCCAGGACAATCTCCAAAGCAATACAGAGAAACCCTGTCTCAAAAAAAAAAATGTGTCCTGTGGAAGACAAGACATGTTAGCTGGACTTGCCTTCCCATCAGGCCTTTCTGCTATCCCATGGGGTCCATGGACAGTCTCCTTCAATGCCCAATGAAGAAAGAAAGGAGAAAGAGTAGCCTTGCCTAGGGCCATACCTGTAGGAGTGAACCCCACAAAACTATCTGCCCAACAGGGAGGGGTCAAGGTAGAGATAAAAGGAAGTGAAAGGAAAAGGGCCTTCCTTTTTTCTCCTGGAAGCCAGCCACGCTTCTAACTCCTGGTCTGTGCGACTCTCCCTCTCTCTGGTAGATAAATATATTGTTTTCCCTATATAGCATCGAATATCGTTATACATACCCAGGAACTAAGCATGATAAGTGTAATAACTCACTCTGGGACGGTTACTCAATCCTCACCCCTGCCCCCCCAGACTGGCTGAGGCTCCCTAGACCTGCATTAAGGATTCCTAACCAGACATCTGAAGCTTCCTCAGACCTGCATTTCCACTCTGCCTCTCCTTCTACCCAAGTCTTTCTCATTCTTCCTCTGGCAAGTGGTGGTTCCTAATAAATACCTTCTACCCCAGACTTCTGTTCAGTATTTGCTTCCAGACAAGCTAACCTGAGATGGTTGTCAATGAGTTAGCACTGTGTGTGGCTACCTGTAGCTTTGCCCCAGGGGGAGGCTCTAGAAGGAGATGCGATGCTTCCAGAGGAGAAGGCAGCTGGGGAATGTAGTCACCAGCTCCCACCAGCTGCGAGGGCCCTTGAGGCCTGGAGCCTGCCTCTTGCGGCCCTAAAGCTTCCCCAGCTGCCATTGTCAATGCCAGTTCCCAGCACCCATGGTGGCTCACAACTGCCTCTAACTCCAGTTCCTACCTCTTGGGGCACCTGCATGAATGATATACCTACACACAGATACACACACAGATACATAATTAAATACAATAAAAATGGCTTGAGGTTTAAAGTCAGCTTGAACTACAAAGCAAGACTCTGTCTAAAAAGAGAATGTATTCAGTCTTCAATTCTTGTCCTCTTCATGTACACTACCTCTCTGCTTCTGTCTCCATGCTTACATTGTTCACTCATTTGATACTCTGCTTTTTTAATGTCTATGGGTGTTTTGTCCACATGTATGTCTCTGCATCATGCATGTGCAGTCAAAAGAGGACCCCCTAGAACTGGAGTTACAGACAGTTGTGAGCTGCCAGGTGGGTGCTGGGAATGGAACCCTGATCCTCTGGAAGAGCAGCCAGTGCTCCCATCCACTGAGACACTTCTCCTGCCCCTGATACCTTGTTTTTGACGTGTACTCAAGTGTATGTCCCACGTGTTTCTCTATGTCTCCATAGTCCCCATAAGCATCATTTTCATGGTCACATAATACTCTGTATAGTTGTTCCCCAGCCATTTTCTTCTTTGAGACATTTATGTTGCTTCTAAACTTCAGATATTCAAATAACTTTACAGTAAATATACTTGTGGAGCTTTTGTTTATGTTAAATACAACCTTAGCAGAAATTGCAGGGATACAATTACTCGGTTGAGGGTATGAGTATCTCTACAGCCTTCACTGTGAACACAGAGTCCTCACCTCATGCTTTGACTGGGGCTGTTTACTTAAAGCCCCAAGGTCTCATGACTGCCTAGGAATCTTCAGTTTTAAATAAACTTACTTTTGGCTTATATTTGTTTTGTTAGGTTGCCCTGAGAGTAAAGAAGACTACTAGGAGCAGACTGGAAAATTCCAGTTTTCCCAAAGAGACTTCTGTTTTTCCAAGGCACATGAAGAATTTAGTTGCCAGGCTGGCAAGTTCTAATCCCGACTTGGGTACTGGTGAGCTACGTAGCCTTAGGAACACAACACTCTCACCAAGACTGTTTCCCCACCCTCAGTATGTCTTCCTCAAGGGTCTGTCCCAAGGATGAAGTGGGAACACTCAGCCCCAGCACTGTGTGGGAAGTACTCCACAGACAGAACATGCTGGATAGAACTCAGCTCTCAGTCCACAGATGGGAAGGAAGGAAAGCCCCATGCAAGCAGCTTTCTGAGGGCAAAGTAGACTCTAATGGGGATCAGAGGTGTGGACTTGTGGCTGAACTAAATGGCTGTGCTGCTAAGGAAAATATTTAAAGAAGCCAGACCTGGTAGCACACGCCTTTAATCCCAGCACTCCGGCAAAGACAAGCAGATCTCTGTGAGTTTAAGGCCAGCCTGGTCTGTATAGTAAGCTCCGGGACAGCCAGGACTACATAGTGAGACCCTGTCTCAAAAAAAAAATCAAAGAAAAGATTTGAAGGAAATAAAAGTCGAGAAAGAATTGAAAGATTTCTGCTTTAGTCAGGAAACTGATGTTTATTGAGCAACTATTAGATCTCAGGTATTTCCCTGCTTCCACTGCCTAGAGAGAATGTTAGGAGTTAGGATTAGGGTAGACCTACAGGAAGGGCACCTTAAAGTTTGTCTGAGTCACTGATGTTTGAATCCCAGACCTACCACATACCTAGCTGGGGACTATCGATGAGGGTCCTGATCTACAATGTGGAGAATGGTTGTTACTCTAGGGACAAATAATTTGTGTGAGTACATCTGTCTCAAGGCAAGTACCTGATGTAGCAGTAGGTGGTTACAAGTATAGAAAGTGGTAGAATCAGGTCTCTTCCTTCTAAAGCCCTCGTTCCTCCCCCAACATTACACTTTATCTCCATCCAAATGCCCGTGATATGTGTGATTAAAAAAAATAATTGAGAAATACATTTACAGTGATTCAAATAAAGGATTCTTCTGGGCTTTTTTGGCAGGGGGTGTTGGTTTTTAGAGACAGGGTTTCTCTGTGTAGCTTTGGAACCTGTCCTGGAACTTGCTTTGTAGACCAGGCTGGCCTTGAACTCAACAGAGATCTGCCTGCCTCTGCCTCATGAGCGCTGGGATTAAAAATGTGCACCACTACCGACTGACTCTTCTGGGATTTTTATGTTGTGTTCTAACGTATAACTGCAGGAACTTCTGGAAGCTTCCCCTTTTATTGAGAAGTCCCAAAATATACACAAGATTTGCTTCATGTAGTGCCCAAATCGTGAAGATCCCCAAAGACCACCAGGGAGACAGACCCACTGAACTGTAAAAGCAAGGTTTTATTGTTCATCTAACCATGACAGGGACCCCATTTAGCAAGCTGATGACACAGCCTCCAGAGGGAGGGAAGTTCCCTATCTACTGCTAGGTTTTAAAGACAAAAGTTACAGGATTAGTAGGTATGGGTTGGTTTCTGATTGGTTGACATTTGGGGACAATTAGAAGAATTTCTCAAAGTCATATTTTGGTATAAAATACCTGTATACCAATTGTTCTCATTGGTCAGTGCTAAGAGGTAACATTCTGTGGTTTCTATGACTTTGTCTTGTTACTTGCAGGTGGCCTGTTGTACATAGATACCAGTAGTTCTCAGAACTATATCCTGGAGACTACAGGAGAGTTTTTGGTCTACCCTGGAGTTTCTTTTGTGGCCAAACAGTTCCCAGTAACCAAGCATCTAGGAGACTTGGGGGGGGGCAGGTAGGTCTGGAGTTTGTGTTCAGTTTTGGTCCTAGGCTCTGGGAGGCCAGAGAATCTGGAGTTTCCTTGTGTCATGTGCTGAGTCGGAGGCCTACTTGTCTTTTCTGTAGCCTGTCATGGCTGCTAAAGCAGGGGCTGAGTGAGATCTGGTCCCTTCACTGCACAGCAGCAAACTCACTACAGAAATCCTGCTGCCCTAGAGCGTCCCACTCCTTAATTTTTTTTCCTATTAGGAGTATTCATTTATTTATTGTTGCAGTGAGGGAATGCACACCGTAGCATGTGTATGGAGGTCAGAGAACAACTTGATGGAGTTGGTTCTCTCCTTTGACAACGAGGGTCCTGGGGATTGAGCTTACATCATCAAGCTTGGTGGCAGACACCTTTCCCTACTGAGCCATCTCGGTGACCCCTCCACTCCCTGCCTGATATCCTCCCCAGGAATTTCTAGGCATCGTCACAAGATGAAGCAACTTCAGGGACAAGCAAAAGTTCATTTCGGAGCTGCAGGAATGTTCATACTTCATTGAACCTGTTTGGTTAATAGATAAGGAAACCCATGCCCAGCCAGGCAGGTTGGTCACAACTGCTCCAGCCGTCAATGTCTGAGACAAAATTACCAGGCACCCTCTTGTTTCAGGTAAACAGTGTTTGAGGTTTCATGTCAATGTGAGCGTCGTATATGAGAACATCCTTGGCTATGCAGGTAAATTACCACCTTGCTAGAGTGATTCCTGCCTGGAGTGTGCTGCGGCCAAGCAGATCAGCTCCCCACTGAAGTGAGATGGCCAAGGCCTAGAGGCATGCAAAGGTCTGACCTGAGAGAAAATCATTCCTCTTGTCAGCATGGCAGGGACCTCACACATCAGCTTCTTTCTGAACCAGTCATAATACAGGGCCTGATTCCCAAATACCTCCTCTTAGCCATGGCCCCTAGGTGAGGGGCCTGCCCTGCCACCCTGGAGACTTCCAGCCTGGTAAAGAGAGTACGAGCACTAGTAGCCAGTGCCCAGGGCCATGCTACACTGCTCCAAGCAAGTTTCCTTAGCTAGACATGAGTGTAGCTGTATTTACATACCCAATTCCATGGCTTCCAAAACGCAACTCTCTCCAGCCCCAATCTCTTCCCAGAACCTAGATTCATACATCCGGCCATCTGCTGGACACCTTATTCATGAGACCTGACCTCAGTTCTCAGTGCTGCCACTTGCTGTATGACACGGGGCCAGCTACTGATCACAGGTACCTGCTACATTATTGTGCACTTTATGACAAAGCTTTTATGATCACAGTCATAACCATTCCTCACTTTATACCTAACAGCGTGTCTCAAATAGAATTTCCATCCTTGTACTCAGGTCATAGACTCAGGAACCCCCGCCCTCCTTTCCCCTACTCCACACTTAAGCCATCACTTAGTCCTGCCTGCTTTACTAGCAAAATGCAGCTAAAATCTGATCACAATTGACTACATGCATGAAGTCCATATAATGCTGGCAATTTTGGGGGTGGGGACGTCATAACCAGTGGGCTCCTTTATCAGAATAATGTTCTTAAGTGCATAAAATAAAATATGGAGGATTACCCAGAAAACCTGTCATATTGAAATATAGAACCTAAAATAATGTAAAAAGCAAATCTATGATATATTGATGGATGTGCTTCATGGTTATAACATTAAATGAAAAGATCTGGTGGTAAGCCTAACGGTTACTGTAACTTTAAACGATAGAGCATGTAACAGCATTTCCAGACACCTGCAGACAGGACCGACGTGTTGGCGTGTTGTATGTAACATCGTACCACCTGCCTGGCATGGTGCTTTCCACGGTTGCTTGGGCCCTCTTATATCAATTAATAATCAAGATTGTCCTTGGAGACATGCCCACAGACCAGCCTGAGTTAAAAAAAAAAACTGACTGAATGGAGTTGACGGTTAATGCTGACTTACATTTATCACTGAAGGGAATCTAAAATTAAGTTAGAGGGCTGGGCCAGCTGCTCAGTGATAGAATACCTGCCTAAAGCTGAGATGAAAAAATAAAAAGGGCAATAAAATAAATACACGCACACATACATGTGTACGTGCATATACACACATACACATGCACACTCACATGCACACATATACACAGAAAAGTACATATTAAAAGTTGAGAAACTAGCCAGGCAGTGGTGGTGCATGCCTTTAATCCCAGCACTCGGGAGGCAGAGGCAGGTGGATCCCTGTGAGTTCGAGGCCAGCCTGGTCTACAAGAGCTAGTTCCAGGACAGTCTCCAAAGCCACAGAGAAACCCTGTCTCGAAAAAAAAAATTGAGGAACTCAAAAACTATAAATAAATAAAATTTTTTTAGAAAATCTACAAGCGGGGCAGTGGTGGCGCACGCCTTTAATCCCAGCACTCAGGAGGCAGAGGCAGGCAGATCTCTTGTTAGTTTGAGGCCAGCCTGGTCTACAGAGCGAGTTCTAGGACAGCCTCCAAAACAATACAGAGAAATCCTGTATCGAAAAAAAATAAAGAATCCTCCCCGCAGCCCACAAGGCCCTGTGTGGTCTGGGACCTGTCTACTGCCTGCCCTCCCTTCCACCAGCTCCTCGCTCCTTTCATTCTGGTCCGTCCCACAGGGCCTTTGCCCAGTCCATGTGGCTCTTTTCCCTCCTTGAGACCTCCCTCCGTTCAAATGTCATCCCCTGAGTCCCCCTCCCCCGGCCACCTAATAGCGTCCCCCAGTCACTCTCTATCCTCTATGTCTCCCTAAAACGTGCCCTCTGCGCATCTGTGCCCAACCTGTCCATCCAGAATCCAAAGCCTATTCACCACTATTGGAGGACGACACAGACGGGCCACTATAAGCAGTGGCTGAGCAAACCTCTGTGAGGTCTGGCCTGGTGATCGGTGAAAGCTCTGGTGAGGGAGAGGGAAAACAGGATGGGAAGAGCCGGCATGTCAACAGGGCCTGCCAACTCAAGAGTGTCCTCTGCTGTGTCTGCTCCAGAAACTCTGGTCCCCTCATCCCTCACAATGCCCGCAGACTCCCACCCTAGAGCCTGCAATGAGTCCAGAAAAGAACGGAACGCCAAGCAAAAGGAACCCTGCAGTAGCAACCGCGGCACCTGTGTGGACTCTCGGGTTACCGGTGCACTGCCCAGGTGGAAAGTCACGTGTACAGGGCGCCCCTGTCCTTGGCACATCAGAGTCAGCCAGTCCTCCTGTCTTACTCCAGCATGAGCTTGACAGGGTTCATGCATATTCTTGCCCCTGAGTGGGTGCTCTCCTCTCCTGTTCTGGTACCCCACCTATTTTACCTCACTAGAACTCTAACTGCCACGACCTTCCCGTAGCCATCATGCTGCCCACCTCTGAATCTATGGAGTCGACTTGTCCGGGTCCCTGCCGCTTACAGAAGAAACCAGCACTTCACTTCCACAGCCTACAACATCCCAAGGCAAACAAAAGCGGAGGCTTAGCCTGAGCTCCAGCCTGATGCATCAGGTCTGATTCCCCCTTGGAATCCCCTTCCCATCTTGGGAACCAGGATGAAGCGGCAGGACACCAAGTAGTAGGAAAATACAGGGATCAGGAGGGGCAGGGAACTGAGAGACAGATCTGAGGCCAGAGCATAACACACACACACACACACACACACACACACACACACACACATACACACCCAGCTCAGACAGCCTTAGCAGAGAAAAAGTGGGAACCATTAGGGTCTCAGAAGTTGAATGCATAGATAGATAGATGGATGGATGGATGGATGGATGGATGGACGGACGGACGGACGGACGGACGGACGGACGGACAGACAGACAGACAGACAGACAGACATATATACATATATACATATATATAATAACTTATTGAGAGATCAGCATCCTTGCCGTATCTTCAGACAACGGCTTGGCCTGGTAGGGAAGAAGAGGAAACCAGGAGGGCTGAGCAGGCTGTTAACCTTGGCTGCTCTGAAAAGAGCAATACAATCCTCTGCCTCCTACATAGCATGTTGTAGAAATCAAGTACATACCAGAGGGCTGTGAAATCATATATCACGTGCCTGCCTGCTTGATGCCAGTCTCCACTCAAAATGCTTCATGTGTACTCCTTTCACCTCCATAACAGCACTGTGAAGGGGCCACTGATGCTATCCTCGTTTGCAGACAAGGAAACAAGAAGTAAGAGCCCTTGGATACATAACGCTGAGTCTGGCCTCAGAGCACATATGCTCAGCACTGCAACATGCTTCTTCTGAGGATAACTGCTTGCCTATGGGGGTGGGGAGAGATGCTGCCATGGTATGGGCATTGACATGTCAATCAAGGCCTGTCTTTATTGACAGTATTTGTCGGACGCTCTTAATAAACATTCTTCCGTGGCTGGATGGTCCATAAGACTGCCAGAGAAAAGCAAACTGGAGCTCAAGGTGATTAGGAGCTTAAGATCAAGGTCACTCAAGACAGCAAGGGTGGGGTTTTAACCCAAGACCCCTGAACCCACACATCTATCCTGTCTCCAGGGAGGTTTTCCTTATCTGTCATTCTCCTTAGGAGCTGAGCTCAGGCCTACAGGGCCCTGGGACAAAGCAGTGAACATACCCCAATCACTAGGGGTTCAACACAAATAAAAAGTAATCATTTGCCGGACGTTGGTGGCACACGCCTTTAATCCCAGCACTCGGGAGGCAGAGGCAGGCGGATCTCTGTGAGTTCAAGACCAGCCTGGACTACCAAGCGAGTTCCAGGACAGCCTCCAAAGCCACAGAGAAACCCTGTCTCGAAAAACCAAAAAAAAAAAAAAAAAAAAAAAAAAGTAATCATTTAGCTATGTGTGGTGGCATGTGCCTTTAATCCCAATATGAGGAGGCAAAAGCAGGCTAATCTCTGTGAGTTTAAGGCTAACCTGGTCTTTGTATCAAATTCCAGGTCAGTCAGGGCTACACAGTGAAATCCTAGTTTGTTACTTTGTTTGTTTGTTTGTTTAAGCATTCGTTTATGGCTGTACTGGGGCAACTAAGCCATCTCTGGAGCATGGGGCCATCTTGGGAAGATGGTGTGGACAGGGCTCAGCACTGGTGTCTGGATTAGGGGTCTGCAGTAACCACGGGCAGCACAAGCCACCATAGGCATCTGGCTCTGCACTGTGTCCTCAGGATAGTCTGGAGACACAAAGAAATCTGAAATGAATGTGTTCCCTTTATCCACAGACCTGCCAATGTGGCTCTTCCTCTAGATGCAGATGGCACTTGTGGTTGTACCAACTGTACCTTGGTCTCTGGGCTCACCTTGGTACGATTATAAGTCCCACACCTCTGACCTGGGAAGCTAGAGACACATGTGTCCTTGAATGGGCAAGCCCACCCTGTGAGCGCTATTTAAAAACAAGAGTGGTCAAAACTAGCAAGTTGGACTGCCTAACACCGGTGCTTTGTCTCCCAGTCCAAAGAGAGCAGGACGATGATTCCCAAAAGCTCCTTCAGTTGCCCCAAAGTGGCATCCACCTCCCTCTATCTAAAGATGCCGCTCAGAATAGCCACAGACAGAAGCCAAAGGCATTTTGAGCAACTCAGAAGCTCAACTGAGTCACAGTCAGAGCTTTTTTTAGGTCAAGACTCTTTGTCTGAATGAGGTACAAGGGAAGCTGGTGTTTTAAGCCATTATGACAGGATGAAAATAGCTCTCCCACCCCCCTTTCTACCTGCAACACCTGACTTACAGAAGCCTCTGGGCCAGTAGCCAAGTACTCATAGTTCAAACTGTGGTTGGGGGAGCACCAGCCAACGAGGCTCCTCTCTTAGCTTTGGACCAGCCAGCAAGTTTCGGCTCCTGGCCACGGGGCTCTGGGTTGGCCCTGCAGAGCATGTATGTCTGAGACCCAGAGATGACATGAGTAGGGGTCAGATCTCCAACTGTCCAGGGTTCAGCTGATCCAGCTGTGCTGCATCTAAAACCCTGAAGAATCCTTGGTTTGGGGTGGCAGGTAAAAGTTCTGCCTTTTGGGGGATCTAGCCTAATATTGATCTATACTAGAAATCCACTTCTGAGACCAGACTTGAAAGCAACTACCCTGAGCAAAAGGGCAAATTAAACACAGGAGGGTGCCACACTCTCCCTATCACAACCCACTAAACTTCAGGCCCTGTGACAGCAAGCATGTGTGTCTCCTTCACTGTGTCCTGATAGCCCCAGCAGAGCCCACTGGCTCCACAGAGGCCTCCCAGGAAGAGTCACTGTCTTGTGTGGATTCAGCCTCTTCTCCGTGGCCACTGGAATCAGGGTGCTCAGTTGGAGAGAGCAGATGTGTCAGATCAGTTTGGCTGGGGAACTTCAGTCTGTAGTCATTAAGTCTATAAAGTAGGCATTAGGATTGGGGAGATGGTTCAGTGGTTAAGAGCACTGGCTGTTCTTCGAGAGAACCCAGGTTCAATTTCCAATACCCACATGGAAGCTCACAACTGTAACTCCAGTCCCAGGGGATTTGACTCTGCCTTCTGGCCTCTTTGGGCACTACAGGCATGTGATGCACAGACATACATACAGGCAAAACATACATACAGAAAAAAAATAATGTTTTTGTTTTGTTTTCTGAGACAGGGTTTCTATGTAGCTTTAGAGGCTGCCCTGGAACTCACTCTATAGGCCAGACTGGCCTCAAACTCAGAGATCCACCTGCCTCTGCCTCCTGAGTGCTGGGATTAAAGGCGTACACCACTCTACCACCCAACCAGAAAAAACAAATTTTAAAGAAAAAACTTGGGATGGGCATAAACCCTCTTGTCCTTCTCCTAGGGACATATTTTTTAAATGGACACCATCTTTTCTTCTCCTCTCCAAGAGGCATATATTTTAAAATGGATGCCATCTTTTCTTTTTTTTTCCTCTTTTTTGATGTGTGTGGGGGTGGATATGTATGCGCGTGCGTGCGTGCATGCGTGCGTGCGTGCGTGCGTGCCTGAGTGCGTGTGTGTGTGTGTGTGTGTGTGTGTGTGTGTGTGTGTGTGTTGCATGTGTGCATGTTCCCATGTGTGGGTGCATACAAGTGGGGTGCACACACACATTATGTGTGCACATTGAGGCCAAGGCTGGAATCATCCTCAATTCCTACTCACTGAGGCAGTGCCTCTCATTTAGACTCAGAACTCAATGACATGGCCAGTTCTTCCAGAACTCAATGACATGGCCAGTTCTTCCAGAACTCAATGACATGGCCAGTTCTTCCAGAACTCAATGACATGGCCAGTTCTTCCAGAACTCAATGACATGGCCAGTTCTTCCAGGCAGCTTGCTCTGGGAATCTTCTGTCTTCACCTCCTGAGGCTGGACTCACAGGTGGGCTGCTCCATTCACCAGGCACTTCCATGGATTTTGGGTATCCAAACTCCAATCTTGACACAGTGCTTTGACCGCTGAGCTAAATCCACAGCTCTGAAAGCTTCTTTTCTTAAGGGTTATGACACTTACAGATAGGGGTCCCTTCCTCTCACTTCAACTGGTACCAAGTTTAAAAACAGTCAGAGCCTAAAACTATATAAATCTGTGTGGGGGTCATAATAGATGGTCTGATTCTCTCTACCTCTGTGATGTATCTGTCTTTGTCTCTCTGTCTCTGTCTCTCTGTCTCTGTCTCTCTCTGTCTGTCTCTCTCTGTCTCTCTCTGCCTCTCTCTCTCTCTCTCTATCCTTCATATAATGTTTGTATACAAGCCCATACAGCTGCCTGTAATGCAAATTCTAATCGGTCTTAATAATAAAAACCCTGAGTCAGATATAGGGGTAAATGCTGAAAGATCAGAGAAGCAGAGCAACCACCCACTAGTTCTTACTGCTAATGAATCCTCAGACCAAAGGAACAATCCTGTCTCTAGGAATCCTAAGACTGAATGTATGAGCTCCTGTCTCCTCCTGCCTAATATTCTTCTATCTGCCCAACCATATTACTCTTGTCTCCATCTCCCAAGCCCTGGGATTAAAGGTATGAGCCACCACCATCTGGCTCTGTTTCTCTTTTAGACTAGATCAATTTTGTGTGGCCCAGGGCCTTGAACTCACAGAGATCCATCTGCCTCTGTCTCCCAAATACTGGAATTAAAGGTGTGTACCACCACTGCCTGGCTTCTATGGCTAGCTATTATGGCTAGCTCCACACTCTGATCTCCAGACAAGATTAATTTGTTAGAGCACAAAAAAATCACCACAACTGCCTGTTACTGTCATCTCTAGGTCACGTGCAGTATCTAATACAATGTAAATATTATGTCAATATAATAAGTAGTTGTTCTAGTGCATTATTTTCGACGTAATGGCAAACAGGGGATGAGGGGGACCCCGTCTATAGCCTATACATTCTTAGAGCAGGCAATTTCTTTTTCCATTTATTTCATGCTCTGGTTAGTTGAATCCAAGGATACAGAACTTGTAGATAAAGAACCATCTGGAAACTGAAGTGACCTCCTCCATGTCATCTTTTTTTCTGTTATGCACTGAAATGTGACCACCCTGTGAGGGTCATGTTGGACAAGCATCTACAGAAGATGTTAGTGGTCACATATGCAGACAATAAAGATGTTGGAATTCTTCTCTCCTGTGCACATTAAGATAGAGCTGCCTGCTTGGTAGAGCGCTTGCATAACACAAAGTCTAATCCCCGGTACTACATAAGCTGAGCTGGTGATGCATGCCTTTCATCCCAGCTCTCGGGAGGTGGAGTCAGAAAGACTAGGAGTCTAGTCAAAGTCAGTAGAGTGAGACTGTCTCAAAAGCAAACAAAAACAGGACCGACTGCTACAGAATTCAAAGAATCTCTCATCTAGTCATTTGCATTACACTGAATGACCTGGCAAGCCAATAACACATGGCATTAGCTGTCATTTGTAGGGTGCTTTGCCCATGGACAGGGGTTTGGACAGGTGTTTTATTGACTCTGTTCTTCAATGCTATGAGGGTCCTGCTGGGACAGAGGTGTCAGGAGTGAGATGTTCTCACGATAATCGAGGACCAGAGCACAATCCTCCTGGAAGTTCCCTACCACTGCTGTTGCCTTGGGATGGCATCGGTTTGGGGACTTTGCCCTGTCCCATACCTCCACATGAAGCCCTGGCCAGAGTGTTCCTGTTTCTGAGCAGCCAGCATCCCAACAGTCTGCGTTTGGTCTCAAGCTAGTCTAGAGTTAGATTGCCTGTCCATTCTCTCACACATCCCTGTGGATGCCAAGAAGCCTGCACATCTCACTTTATCTCTTGGTGAAGGGTCCCAGAGTAAGATTCCAAAAAAAATCCAAACACAAGAGTTAGGTATACTTCTGCATCAGGAAAAAGAATTTTATAGCAGTCACCATCTAAGGAATACTTTACCCCAACTTATGTCATTAACCTCAAGTATAAGAAGAGCTAAATGAGGAATTTGAAACGGGCGAGCCTTGAGCCAGCGATACAGCTCAGTGGGTCCAAGCACTTGCCACCAAGCACCATGTGAGCCCCACATTGTAGAAGGAAGAACTGACCCCTACAAGCTGTCCTCTGACATCCGCACGAGTGCTAAGACAGAAAAGTAGTGACTATTGTTTATTGTATGTATTTCGTTGTTTATTATGACATAATAAACACACAACAAATACATTTAATTTGTAAAAAGGTGAGGGAGTCTTCAGGTCCCTTGCAGCTTTTCAATGCTGCGGCTGTAAAATGCAGCAGACCTGGTGAGTTGGTAGCACCTGACGGCAATCCCAGCTATTCGGCAAACTAAAGAGGGTGGTTCACGAAGTACAGACCAGTCTGACCTATACTGCAAGACTGCTTCATTTAACAAAGCTGGTCTCCTGGCCTGGTCAAACCTTGTAGCTGAGTATTGAGAGTGGAGTTAGTCCTGACGCTCACTGCCTTGCTTCATAACTTTGGGCAACCTCATGGGTCTGTCTCACCAGCCCGGGTGGATGGGAGAAGTAACCCTCTTGCAGCTGAATTGGTAGAACTTGCCTGTTAGCCCAGCACTTAGGAGACTGAGGCAGGAAGATGACTAGCTCAAGGCGAACTGCAGCTCCGTAGAAAGACCTTGTCTCAAAAGGCAAGTAAGCAAGCAAACAAACAAAACCAACAACAGAAGTATAGAGTGTAGGCAGACTTACCAAAGCTTTGTACACAAAGCACCTGGCACACAGTAGGTGATCAGTACAAAGTGGCAGAAGTGCCACCTGTTCTTTGAGAAGCACCCACACTGTGCATGATCTGACTAGCCCTCTTCACAGCGGGCACAGCTAGGCATTCACCTGCAGAAGGAAAGCTCTCCAGAAAGAAAGAAAAGGAAGGAGAGAGTCCCCACAGGTCTGCCTCTAGTTTCTCCTGACACACGGACAAAACAGGGACATCGTTCTCCTTTGGGGAAAAAGACAATATGTGTGTCTGTGTGTCTGTGTGTGTGTGTGTGTGTGTGTGTGTGCGTGTGTGTGTGTGTGTGTGTACATATACATATATATTATAACCACTCCAAAATGAGCTAGCAAGTGCATAATCTAGACAGAATTCATGGTCATTGCCAGGCCCAGATTATTCTAATGAAGTCTTGAGAAGAGCTCAGTGTGGATCTGGCTGCAAGAGTGTCCACGTGGGCTCCTGGAAGCCTCTCGCTGACAGTGCACCATGTCCCAGGATGACAAGTCTCTGTCTAACCCCAGGTTAAATGCATAATGTGCTTATTATACATTTAAGTATATTGTTGATGTTTTGAACAGGCAGCTTCAACAACATTTCAGCTCATCACTATGATTAAGGAGAGTTTTTAAGAACTACGATCCTTTGTACTTGGGAAGGGGGGTGGGGAAGGAGGGAGGACTGACATGATGCTATAATTTGACCATTTTAGCTTTCACGTGATGTCACTTAACAATTCGGGAAGCTTGGGAGGAATCTGACATCTATCTGGAAGCACCTTCTCAGCCCCTAGTTCCCAGATGCAAGAACTAACGTTATCTCTAATTACTTTTTGAGAGGTTGGGATAGAAGGGGAGAGAAGGAAGGAATAGCAGAAGTTAGGGTTGTTAGCTAATTGGACTCACCTGGGAATTTTAAAAACGCTTATGCCTGATCTCAACAACCCCTCTCCTCCCTCCATTCTAATATAATTAGCTTGGGGGGAGGGGTCCTGGAAGTGGGGACACTTTTAAAGTCCTCATGTAATTCTACTGTATTTCCAGTGTTGAAATGGCTGCAGCCAGGTCCTTTCCTCTCAGCCTGGTGAACAACCCTCACCTCTTTCCTCATGCCCTCTAGCCCTTAACAAGCCTTAATTCAGCATAATAGCCATGGGCCCAGGCTGAGTCTCAGTCGGTAGAGGGTTTCCTGACTTATGTGGTACTGTTCAATACCCGGTACCACATAAGTCAGGCAATGGCATGTGTCTTTCAACATGGCACAGCCTGGAAGACACAGCCTTGAGGAGCTAACCAATGTTACAGTCCTCAGTAATGGCACAACCCCAACCGTTTCCACATGTCCGTGATGTGATGTATGGAGGACACTTAATTCCTGCAGGATTTCTACCAAAAATTCATGGCTTAGATGTGATAGCAGTCAGATCCAAATTAAGAAACATGCAATAAAACAGTGGCTTTGCAGCCGGACAGTGGTGGCACACGCCTTTAATCCCAGCACTCGGGAGGCAGAGGCAGGCAGATCTCTGTGAGTTTGAGGCCAGCCTGGTCTACAGTGAGTTCCAGGACAGCCTCCAAAGCTACAGAGAAACCCTGTCTTGAAAAAAAAAAACCAGTGGCTTTGCAAACTTCCAAATAGTTAGCATTGGTAAAAACAAGGGATGTTCCAAATTAATAAGAGCTGTGAAAAGCAGGGCCAGACACAGCTTAGTGACAGGGAACATGCTGGATATATATGTTGGATTAAGGCCTGGAAGCTGAAACAGACATGAAAAGTAAAGGAAGCATGTCTTCTTGAATTGGACCCGAGATCACAAAACACAACAACAACACAAATTATTTAAGGAGTGTTACTGGAGTAAGTGTAAGTGGTGGTTGATTTTAACTGTATTGTTATTTACTGTCAAATTAGCCGGATTTGATCACCAAATTGTGGTTATGGGAAAGACTGTCCTTGGCCTTGCCATTGCGTCTACTCAAGTGACTGAACAGGAAAAGATTCTCTGCGTGTCTACACAAGTACATCTACAGGCACCTACAAACAGAGCGCTAGGAGATGGAAGCGCTAGTGGAGAACACCAAAGACGCTACCTGAGCATCCGTGACTACCTTTCACAGTTTCTCTGTGTGTTTTTAACTAAAAATGCTTTATTACATTTATTTAGTGGGGGTGTGAGGTGTGACTACGTGAAGGTGAAGGTCAGTTTGCGGGGGTCAGTTCTCCCCTGCCACCTTGTGGGTTCTGGGGATCAAACTCAGGCTGCCAGGCTTGGCAGGAAGCCCCCTCTCCGCTGAGCCACCTTGCCAGCTACGATGAACAGTTTCATGTCAACTTGACACAAACTAAAGAGAACCTGGATTGAGAAGATGCCTGCATCCGATTGGGCAGTGGGCAAGCCTATAGGGCATTTCCTTAATTGTTGATTGATGGGGAGGGCCCAGACTATTCTGCCCCTGGACTGGTGGCCCCAGGTTCTGTAAGAAAGCAGCCTGAGCAAGCCATGGAGAGCAATACCCCTCCACGGCCTCTGCATCAGCTCTTGCCCCTGTAATCCTTCCCTGTGTGAGTTCCTGTCCTGACTTCCTCAGAGATGAACAGTGATGTGGAAGTGTAAACAAACAAACAAACAACCTTTCTCCTTGAATTGCTTTTGGTCATGGTGTTTACACTAAAAAGTAGAAATTAAAAAGGGAAAGAAGTACAAATAGCTTTTAGAAATATCCAAATAATATTCAAGGTAAGCCTTGAAGTCCCTTCCCCCAACCAACCCACCTTTATTCTGAAACGTGGCTATTGTTCCTAACAGCACAAAATCAGAAGGGAAAATGTTATACGCCATGCCCAGTGAATGCAGGTGCATGGCAGTAACCACCTAAGGGAGCCATTCAGTGGAAATGTATTTAAAATGAAAACACAGATAAACACTTGGTTTCCTGGATGCTGGAGGCAAGCACTTCAAAATGCAAAGAAATGGGAACTTGTATTGACATAGTATACTATATTCTAGAGATTTAGCCAATCTCTTTAGGCTTTGTAATTTGACAGGATTCATAATTTAATAGAAATAAAATACATATTCCATATTACTACATTAAAATGCTGCATATAGAATGCATCTACTCTTAATTGTTTGTTATACACAATCCTGTGGAAATTTTTACTGTAGCATGTTGTTGTATGACCTATAATTTAATGCAGACATGGAAACCTTAGAAATATGCAGGTCCTTGGAATAGTCTTTATCATAAGAAAAGGATTTCAAAAAAGTTATATTTTGACACATCCTATTGCATCACTCTCCTGAGACTCTCAAAGGCCCAGTAAGTCAATGGAAGCCCCTGTTTGTTTCTTACCTGGGCACTCACAGCCCCACCACTGACTGCAACCCACATTCCAGAATCCTCCTCTTTCCTATGGGGTGCTGTTTGCTTGGATTTTGTTCTGTTTTGTTTTAGACAGTACTTGAGCTCAAACCCAGGACCTTGTCCATGCCTTACCCACTGAGGCATTCCTCCAGCCCAAGTCAGCTCATTCTGACCTACTAAGGTGGGAGGGGAGAGAAAGGGCATGTCAGCCATAACACTTCCAGCTATTAGGAACAGCTTAACCAATAAAGGGTCTTACTCTAGTGTAGAAGAGTGAAGAAAGACCAAGGTGGCTATTTGGTTTAGTGCTGTCTCCCTCACGGCTCTGCTTAGGATAACGCTCTCCTCCAGATACTAAACTGAGACAATTCTATTGCCATGAAGAGACACCATGACCAGGGCAACTCTTATAAAGAAAGTTAATGGGGTGGTGTAGGAGGAAAACAATGCCGCCATTAACCATGTGACTTATAGAGGTGCACACAGATGAGGTAATAAAAGAGCAGTTTACCACACCGCTAACCACACCCACTTTAGGCATGACTAAAGACGTATACAGATGGACGTAAAAACGTATACGGACGTAGGCAGTGAACTATGTCACTAGCCAGGCCCACTTTTGGGCATGGCTAGGGGCATTACGGGGAAGGTACAAAAGACTGAACAACGGAAGTCTTGATCTCTTTTTCCGGCTTTCAGCTTCCAGTTTGGCGGTGGAAAATTACTCAGCTCATCTGGGTTACTTGTTTGGTATCTTGTGAGTAATTTCTACAATAAATACTTAGTTTTACTTTCAGTAAGTGTGCCGTTTATCGTTACAGCATCATTTAGTGTCAGGAGTGGGATGATGATGTGGAAATCCTGTGTATATGTCAATAAAGCACTGTTGGCCAATAGGGAAGCAAGATAAGTGGGACTAGGAGTCCAGGAGGACTCTGGGAAGGAGAAACACAGGAAGTCAAGATGTAACGCCATGGGGTAGGAAGCCCAGAAAGTTCTCCGGTAAGAGAAATACTTAGATTAACAATTATGGGGTAAATACTTAAGTCAGAGCTAGCCAGTAAGAAACAAACAAGGCCAACAGCTTCATAATTAATATAGCCTCCTGTGTGTTTATTTGGGACTGATGCGGCTCTGGAACCAGGCTGGCAGGAAGGCTTCCCTTTACAGGGTGGCTTACAGTTTCAGAGGTCAGTCCATTATCATGTGGTGGGACATGGTGGCATGCAGACAGACATGGTGCTAGAGAGGTGACTGAGAGTTCTTTCACTGGCAGCAGGAAGTGGTCTAAGACACTAGCTGTAGCTTGAGCAAAGGAGACCTCATAGCCCATCCCCACAGTGACGCACTTCCTCCAACAGTGCACACCTACTCCAACAAGGCCACAGCTCCTAATAGTGCCACTCCCTTAGGAGGACATATTCTTTCAAACCACCACACAGTTCAACAGCCAAAGAGCAAAACTATTTCAATATTCATCGAGGAAAACGGTTCCTCAAAAATCCAACTGGTTAGAATAACTCCAGAGACCTAAACTGGTGCCCAGCAAAAGGACTGAATCGTTCAAAGGCGTGGACTAAATAAGACTCGTCCCCAGAGCCCGCACAGGAAACACCAGTAAGAACAAATCAGGGCAGAGTTGGAAAGGCCACTCAGTGGTTAAGAGCGCTTGCTGCTGCTGTTCAGAGGACCGGGTTCAATTTCCTGCAGCCACATGGAGGGTCACAGCCCTCTGTAACTGGCAGTCCAGGGAATCCATCGCCCTCTGCTGCCCTCTTCTGGCCTCCTCAGGTACCAGGCATGCCAGTGGCACACACACATTTATGCCTGCAAAACACCCATAAACATAAACATAAAATAAAATAGGATTTTGTTTTGGGGGTTTGTTTTTCAAGACAGGGTTCCTCTGTGTAGTCCTGACTGTCCTGGAATTCACGCTGTAGACCAGGCTGGCCTTGGACTCAGAGATCCTCCTGCCTCTGCCTCCCAAGTGCTGGGATTAAAGGAGTGTGCACCACCATACCCAGCAAGAATTTTCTTTTTTAAAGAACAAATCGAGACCTAATGTTTACAAGGATAAAGAGGTGGATGGGGAGCTAGTGGGTGTGGCTCGGCAGGGAAAGGGGCTTCCCACCCAGCTTAAGCCAAGCTTCATCCCTGGAACCCACACAGTGGAAGAAGACCCATTCCCACAAATTGTCCTCTTGCCAAATAAACACATGTGAAAATGTGGTTTGAAGGAGACAGCTATGGAACAACAGGATGGTGTGAAGCCGATCTACTTCTAAGTCTTGATGCAAAGGTTAAATAAAATATTGTACGGCCAACTATTTGTAACTATTTGTAAACATTGAACTCTGGTTATGTGCTAAATATTGAAAATGTGAGGTACCAGGCAAACCAAGGAAGGAATCGTTTTTTTTGCACCGAGGCTACTCCTCTTGAGATACTGTATTATAGAGCAAGGCTGCCAAATAAAATGTATGTTTCTTAAATTTGAATTTTCATTTTAAAACACTTCAGTTTTAAATTTGAACATAGCATGAGATATAGTTATATAAAATAATTTTAAGCTCAGTGCTTTTCTAAAATTCAAATTTAACTGGGCATCCTATGAGTAGGGGCATGAAGAATTGAACTGAATGATCCTGTTGTTTTCACCTGTCTGGGACTAGCCAGGTCTGGGTGGGTTTGGGAGTATCACATTGATGACTTGTTAAATACATCAGTATCTTAATTATGCATGGAAATGGGTGGAATCTAGTGTGGTCGGGTGCAGTGAAACCCAGTAGGGTTGGCAGAGTTAATAGATGGGTTCAATATCGATTGCTAATCGACGTTTATTGAAACCTTGATGTACACCAGTCACTGTGTTAAGCATTACTTTCTTATGTCCCCTTAGACTAGGGACCTTGTGAGGCAAAAGAGATGCCTGGAATGAAAAACTGAAGGAGACACTTGTGTTCAGTGTCGCATAAATGTGTCCTCTTCAACAAGCCACTTAGCCATGTGTCCAGCATCACTTAGCTGCATTTCTTTTTATATATTTTAATATCCCCCTGCATCATCTTTCTCTCAAAAGCATGTTCTCTTTATATATATATTATATATATATAATATATATATGCCTAAATACAGAACTACAACCTGTTCAGTTCATTTAATGTTACTTGTGTGGACATTATTTGAGGAGGGCTGCTTGGTGTTGGATAATCAGTTGGAGGCTCATCCTGGGAGAGACTAATTCTCCCATTCTCAACATCTATTAATTACCTGGAGTTCTTTATCTAGGGGTGAGAATCCATGAGCTATTTCCCTTTTGCATTGGTATGTATATCCTTGTTCGGGAAAGCCTATATTGGTGAGGTACCATGGGTGTAGCTTCTCTGTCATTTCTAGCAGACATAATATGATAGCAGATTTCCTGATCCTCTGGCTCTTATAGTCTTTCTACTGCCCTTTTTTCATGATGTTCCCTGAGCAGGATGTTTCAGGATGTAGGGGTTGTATTGTAGATGTATCAATTGGGGCCAAGTACCCTACATTCATTTGCTCTCTGTTTTTTTATCAGATGTGATTTTTTGTAAAGAGCTCTGTCTGTTACAAAGAGATGTTTCTTTGATGCTGGAGTGAGAGCTACACTTCTGTGTGGGTATAAAAATGAATATTTAAAATGCAGTTAGGAATGATACTGGCCCAGTAGAGTGGTAGTAGCATGCTCTACTCTAAGACTTCAGACCTCAGTAGCCCCAGGGAGTTGACTAGGTTTACAACACCAGGCATGTTTTCCCTCCTATTGAATGGGCCTTGAGTCCAATGAGAGAACCTATTGGTTACCACTAAGATATTAATGCCACTATTATACTCCTAGCATTGTCAAGCCTTGCTGGTTGTCATGGTTCATAGGCATTACCGTTATGTAGGACTATGGGATGCTTCCCTGTATTTGAAGCTTACATAGCACTCTGTGGTACTTTAGAAGTTAGTTGTTGGGAGGAAGTTTTCAAGTTACACTCAAGATGGGTGGCTCCTCTGGGTTTTGTCTGAAATGTAGGATATCTTCAGCTGTAGGAACTACTCACCTTCTATGTCTGGAAGTCAACAAAGGGCAACAGCAGGTGGGGGGGGGTCTCTTGGACTTCCCCAAGTAACAACTCAAAAGGGTTTTTCTCATGACTGATATTGGAGGTTTTTTTGCTAGATAATCTATGACTCTTGAAGGGAATGTTGTCAGTCCAAGTGATATGATATCACTTAAACCACACATATATACAATAGACTTACATGTCTCATATGTAATTCTAGGTATTTTTTCAGATAACCTTAGTGTTCTCTTGCTCTTCCCCTTCCCTGCTCCTGTATTGACTTCCCTCTTCCCTTGCTAAATAAAGCACCATCCACATTTTGCCCATCTCCCCTTCCAGATCACTCATACCCCTCTGTTCCTCTCTCTAGT
Organism: Mesocricetus auratus; assembly: GCF_017639785.1. NCBI lineage: Eukaryota > Metazoa > Chordata > Mammalia > Rodentia > Cricetidae > Mesocricetus > Mesocricetus auratus. The sequence goes on along the minus strand of NW_024429267.1, from coordinate 6,645,649 downwards.
ACCCCACCCTCTTTCCACTTCCCTAGTCTCTTCAGTTATTTAGGTTATGGACCCACACCTGAGATTTGGAGCTAGGAACCACAGATGAGAGAGAGTTACCTCACTCAGTGCAATATTTTCTGGTTCTGTCCACTTATCTGCAGATTTTATGGTTTTATTTTCCTTTACAGACGAATAGTATCTCATGGTGTATATGTACCACATTTTCATTATCCGTTCACCAACTGAATGACATTAGGCTGTTTCCATTTCCTGACTGTGAATGGAGCAATAGTGACCATAGCTGAGATTATCTGTGGAGGACAGCATCAACTCCTTTGGGTAGATGCCAAGGAGTAGTGTAGCTGGTCATGTGGTAAATTAATTTTAGCTTTTTTGAGAATTCTCCACACTGAATTTCAGAGTGACTGGACCAACTTGCAATCCCACCAACATCAAATGAGGGTTCCCTTTCCCCAAAATTCTTTCTAGCATTTGCTCCTGGTTGTTTTGTTGATCTTAGCCATTCTGGCTGGGGTAAGATGAAATTTCAGTTGTTTTAATTTGCAGTTCTCTAATTGTTAAGGACAAGGACCATTTTTGAGCGGTTTCTTCTTTTTGATAACTCTCTGTTCAGATTTGTAGCCTATTTTTTAAATGGATTATTTGGTGCTTGCTTTGTTTGTTTGTTTTGAGTCCTTGTTTCCTTACTTCTTTTTTGTTTTTTTGTTTTTTTTTTTTGTCTTATCTTGTTTCTTAAGACAAGGTTTTTCTGTAGCCCTGGGTGTCTTAGAACTCACTTTGTAGACCAGACTGGCCTTGAACTCAGAGATTCAACTGTTTCTGCCTCCTGAGTGCTTGAATTAAAGGTGAGCACAACCACTGCCTGACTCTGATTGTTTCTTTAGCTGTGCAGAACTTTTTAGCCTTATGAGGTCCCGCTTGTCAATTGTTAGCCTTAGTTCCTGGGCAAAAATCCTATTCAGAAAGCCCTTTCTTACTCCTAAGCCGGGTAGGTGCCGCCTATTGCTTCTAGCAATTTCAGATTTCACATCGGCGGAGGTCCTCGGTCCATTTGGAGTTTGTCTTTGTGGAAGATGATAGATACAGATCTAATTTCTTTCATCTTGCAGCTGCCTTTCTAATAACAAGTGGTGGGGTCAAGGGGCAAACCCATTTTCCAGCCCATGTCTTGCGGATTTGGCTTCATCTGGGCGAGCTAGACTTCGTATGCTGTTTAGTTCAGGGTGAGAATAATCCCCATGGGGCAGAGTGCATAGAAGGACCTGCCTGTGGGAATGGAGTGGAAGGCAGACTCCAACTCCTTAACCTCAGTCCAGCAGCTTGCAATCCAGATTATCCGGTGGAATGCCTAGAAGCTTTTGAAAACTCTCAGACATGCCGCACCCCAATATTTATAAGTCACCTAGGGTAAGACCTCCAATGCTGAAAACCATATTAGACTCATACCTAACAGACTCTGAAGAGGACTTTTTTCTTGCCCTCCTCTTCTCACCAGAGGCCTAGAGTTGTCAAGGGCCTCAGTTCCACAGGACACAACATGCTGTGTGAAAGCAGGCTAGCCAGGCACTAAAGGTTGGTGACCTTTACCCTTTCTGTTTTCTTATAAATATCAAGAGCAAGAAGATAGCAAATGACTGTTTGAATCCAAAACACTCTTGCCTAGGGGTAGGCAAAACAGACATTTGTTGATTCTGAATGGGGCAGGGAGCAGTGAGAGTCTTTGTATCTCCTACATCTGAGGGTTCCCATTCCTGGAGTTCTCTCCTCCTTATCCAAAAGCTGCTTTCTCTACCTACGGAGGACCAAAAGGAGAATCTGAAGCGGCTCCAGATCCTCTGATGTCATAAGGAAATCAATGCAGGCAGGAGTGAGCTTCCAAGTGACCAAACACAGATGATCTTTGGCTACACTGCCTACTCCTTAGTCATAGTCTAAGTAAATTAGAGAACTATTAGAAGCAATAACCAAGCCTCTAGTTGAATTTAATTTTAATGCTTTGCAATCAGATTGCTTACATCATGTCAGAGCCCTCATAGAAAGCCATAGATAATTTAGTGAATATGTAAAAGGGCTTTAAAATAATCGTTGGGTAGATAAAATGACTCTGTTTTAAGGCACTTTCCACCAAGCCTGATGATCTGACTGAGTTCAGTCCCTGAGACCTGCATGGTAGATAGAACTGACTCCCAAAAGTTGTCTTCTTTATATGTATATTGTGATATGCATACACACACTATATATATGTAGTAAAAATTCAAAATCATAACCATTGGTATTATTTCAGGCCCTATCTGTATGAGACAGTTTAGTTGTGAAACCCATATTAATTTTAACACTACAGGCCGGGTGGTGGTGGCACACACCTTTAATCCCAGCACTCGGGAGGCAGAGACAGGCGGATCTCTGTGAGTTCGAGGCCGGATTGGACCAACAGCCTCCAAAACACTACAGAGAAACCCTGTCTCGTAAAACAAAAATAATAATAATAATAACATTACAAACCCTAGAATGGTATCAAAGGCAGCTTCATTTCTAGCAAATTAGCTGTGTTTACTGTCCGGGCATCTCCAGGGTCAGAACAGCAGCCTCTCCTCTCTGTAGAGATGCAGGCTCTCTGGCTCCAGCTTAGACCTATGAATCAGAATTGCATTTCACCCTGGGGTGGTTTGATACACAGTCTACTTTGATAATCCTGGGCTGGGAACTTCGAAGATGGCTCAGTTCGTAAAAGAGCTTGTTGCATAAACTTGAGGGCCTGTGTTCAGATGCCCAGAATCCACATTAAAAAGCCAAGCAGGAGTGAGGTCACTTCCAGTAAGCGACCAAGCTCACTACAGATGTACACCTGTAGCCCCAGCACTGAGAGGCAGAGCTAGAAGAACCTTGGGGACTTGCTGGCTGTCCAGTCTAGCTAATTGGTGAGCTCCAGGTTCAGTGAGACACCCTGTCCTTGTCTATATCAAACACACAGACTCTGAGACCCAGGAAGTGATTCCATACCTGCTGCTGTTTGAAGGGGTGGCCCCTGAGATTAGGGAAGAAATGAGACTCGGATGTCAAAGACAATTGAATGCTTCCCAGGGTCCACGCCACTGTCTGTAGCAACAACTCTGTTGCACCATTTTACGGATGAAGAAACTGATGTTTCCAGTAGTAAGTTTGACTGACTGGGTTCTGGACCTGTCTAGTTGAAGCTCTGAGACTCTAGTTTGTGCCTGAGTGGCTACTTTATGAAGCAGGCACCCTTCCACCACTCTGCTTCCCTGAGTAGAAGACCTGCTCAGACATGCTCTCATTGGCCCAGGAACCCTGCTGCATTCACCTTACAACCCTCTCGTCATCGCCCCCTTCATCCCCCACCTTGGGTTTTAATCAGAGACCACCTTTTCAAAAGATATAATTTACACACCTTAAAACTCACCCTTCCAACGCGTACAATTTGGTGTATTTTAGTATATTTGCGGTTATGCAATGATTACCACTATCTAATCCCAGAACATTTTCATCAACCAATGAAGAAACCCTCCATCCATTACCTCCCATCCTCCCAGCCTCTGGAAACCACTAATCTGCTCCTGCCTACGAATCTGCCTACTCTGGACGTTTCAGATAAGCAGAATCATGTGACATGTGGTCTCTGTGATGAGCATCTTGCAGTTGATAGAATGTTTTTGAGATTCGTCCACAAGCACCAGGACTTCATCCTTCCCTGCTGCCCGGTAATTGTTCCGATGTATACTTCTGCTTGTTCATTCATGAGCTGGTGGGTATGTGGACCATTCCCACCTTTTCCCTGCTATGGGGAAAGAGAGCAAGCCCTTATCTGGACACACGTGTCCATCTGGAACATTGATTTGGCTCTGTCATGTGGTGGGTGACTCCACATTTAACTTGCTGGGGGAAATGCCAAGTCATTTTTCAGAGGCTATTCTCACCAAGAACACAATCTAGTCAGACAGATACAGGAAGCCATGAAAGAGGTTAAGAAACAGCTGCTTCTAGTGAGAGTCAGCCAGTACCACAGTGACTATCTACTGAGACAGTCTCAGAAGAGTGGACAAAAGAGAGTTTGACAAGAATGCAGAGAAAGCCGGTGCCTGGGGCTTGTGGCTGGTGATTGCACAGAGCACAGGACTCTGAGTACAAATCCTTATTGTCACACTAACTGTGTGACCTTGGATAGGGCCTTTCTCCTTCTGGGTCTCTGTTTTCCCATCTATGGGACTGGCTGCATCCTTGTTCTTCTGTGACCCACCCTTACTGTCCCCATCGCTCTGTCTTGAGCTATTCAGGTGTCAGAATGTGCTTTGGGACTTGCTAGAGCTGCCTCGGGGAGCTGCTGGGATTACAGGCATTCCTAAGGATGAGTGAGGGAGGCTCCAAGGGACGGGTGCTCAGCACTGCTCACTGCCAGGTGGGGACCCCAGTCTTGGTCGTCACACAAATGAGAAAGGAGCACTACACAGTCGCAACAGTCCCAGGACCACAAGCTATACGCTCAGACTTTTCTTCCAAGGAGAAAGTTTTCTTTACAACAGGAGAGATGAGGCCATTTTACTCCACTGTTTCCTCTTCCTAGAGAAACCAGAAAACTACCTCTTTGACTCCTACTATTAAGTGAGACTGTTTGAATTCTAACCAAGAAAACAGGCAGCAGTGGTGGGCCTTTAGAAGACTGTGCAAGGCTGCAGCTCTGCCTTGTCTTTCACGGTGACAAGGATGGAGACCCTGGAAGGTGAAGCAGCCCGGGGCCTGTCTCTACCTCCCAAACGCTGGAATGATCGGCATCTACCACCACATCTGACTTGGCTTTTTTTTTTTTCAAGTTATGTAAACAAAGACCAATCTTCAACAGAAGTGTGAGTGGCCCGGGGAACTACTATCTGGCCCTTTGCTGAAATATCTTACTGACCCCTGGACTAACCTACACAAACTAAGCACAGAGCAAGACCTAGTAACAACCTAACCTTCAGAAGTCATAAACTCCGTGCGTGCTCCAGTCACCCTCATACTAAGAAGTGTTGGGAAGCACAGGTCACGTGAACAACGAGAGCTGGCCTCAGGAGAGCCTGGATGCCCTACCACAGAGCGCTCACGTGTAGTGCAAAGGCGCCCCCTAGGGTCCTACTGGCGTTACGGAGATCAGGATTCATGGAGGCGCTGAAGCCTGTCTGCACAGGGAGAAAGAAGGCCCTGTGTAATGAAAATAATCCAGGATTTCTAAATCCCAGGAAAGACATGTGGAAAGACTTCAGCAGCCCATCTCTCATGACAGTCCTAAGATATTTGACATAGTGGAGCTTAGGGAAGAAAATCCTGAAGTTACCTTTAGAAGCTCAGGTTTAAAAGAAAAACTCCTAAAATGCTAAAAAATGAAAGGAAAAGATTGAGGTCAATATCACTAAAATCAAGGATTTGCATCTAATAAAACTGCTACATAGCAGATGAGGGAACGAGCCAGAGGCTGGGAGATAACTGTGACACAGCAGCAAAAAACTGATGTCTAAAATCCACACAGGGCAGCTACAAATCCACAGCACAAAAGTAGACACACTTAACTTGTACAATGGAGAGAAGAGGCTGAGGAGACGGCTTGGTGGGTAAAGTGCCCGCCACTAATGGCTGATGACCTGAGTTCTGGTCCCCAGAATCTATGTAGAGCTGGACACCAGAGCATCCACATCTGTAATTCCCAGACTTCTACGGCAAGATGGTCGGTCAAAGATAGAGCGTTCCCAGAGGCCCTTGAGCCAGCTAGGCTGGCTCTCACAGTGGCCATGAGAACTTATCTCGAGGTGGAAAGTGAGGACTGACAGCCAAAGTTGTACTCTGGCCTCCACACATGCTCCACAATACGCTCAAGAACATGAGTTTACACACACACACACACACACACACACACACACACACACACACACACACACACACACACACCCTGTCTCTAAGGAAAGCCAGACTTGATAGTACACACCCATGGTACCAGAACTGAGGAGGCTGAAACAGGAGGATAATGAGATAAAGGTCAGTCTGGGCTGGTGTCAATAAAAATGCAAATAGTAAAGAGGAGGGACTATAAAGATGGCTCCACTGTTAGGATTGCTCACTGCTCTTGCAGAGGACCCAGTTTCAGGTTCAGAGCCCACATGGCAGCTGACGACCCTCGGTAACCCCAGTTCCAGAGAGTCTGACACCCTCTTCCGTCCTCCTCAGCACCAGGCACATCCACGGTGTGCATACATATGTGCAGGCAAGACTCATACACACACTAATAAAAGTAAATCGTTTTTAAAATTAGGAAAGATCAAAACATGCAAAAGAGATTTCAAACATGCAAAAAATACAAAAGGAACACAAGCATGAGAAGATGCTCAGCTTCCTTCGGAAGAAGGACAGTGCAAACAGAAACCAAGATGAGATGCAAACCCAAACCACCCAGTTCTCAGAAGATTTGAAGTGGGCAGCACCAAGCATGGGCAGCAACCCAGAGCAGGAAAGTTCTTGTGTGCTGTTGCTATAGCCACTAGCAACCGCTTGGCCTTATCTGATGAAATGAAAGGCATGCCTATCATGTGACCCAGCAGTTTCACACTAACTCTTACATGCAGCCAGAGACATGAACAACCACTGCTTATAACAGCCCCAAACCATAAATAGCTGAAACCGCCCTTCTCTGTGGAGGAAAGTCACAGCATATTACCACCCCAGAATGCAATACTGTGCAACGGGTAGGCTGCAGCTGTGCCCAGCAACAGCAGAATGAGAAGTGCAAGCTATGGAAGAATACTCGATCCTCTTGGCAGAAGCTCGGGGAGTGAAAAAATTGAATACTGCAGTGCCTAGCAGGAATGCATGTGGCAGAGCTCCTTTTGAAAAGCGAAGGGAGCTCAGTGGGTAAGGCAGCTTGCTCTGCAGGCATATGGGCCTGAGGGCCTGAGTCTGAATCCACAGCACCGAGGTCAAAAGGTTCATGTGCCTGTAACCCCAGCACTGGAGAGCCCAGACAGCCAAAGAGTTAGTAACTGGTCTGCTTAGCCACAAAAAAAGTAAACCTCAGCTTCAGGCTCAGTGAGAGACTGTCTCACCTCCACGTGTGTATAGGTGTGCGTATCTGTACACACACACACACACACACACACACACACACACACACACCAGAGATAAGAAAGCACTAAAGAAAAACAAGTAGCCATTTTGTAGAAACCTGAAGTATTTTAGGGGACTGGGAAAAGGGCTCAGTGGACCAGACAGACCTCTTGTTTCACAGGTATGAGGACCTGAGTTCAAATCCCCAGAATCCACATAACGAGTCAAGGATAAGCATGTGTGTCTGTAACCCCAGCACTGCGGGAGAGTGGAGACAGGATTGTTGGGGCCTGGCCTCCACACATGCACATGGGAGCACATACCTGCACACATATGTGAGGATATACCAGATGCACTCAGAAAGGTTTTTTCAAGGTTGTGGTGTAGTTGGTAGAGTATTTGTCTAAAAGGTACAAAACCTGGGTTCAATCCCCAGAACTTGCAGTGTGGTGTAGTCAAACTGGGGACAAATGGCTACCTGAGGTGCCCAGTGGCATGTCAAAGCAGACTGGCTGCCAGGCTCTCCCTGCATGCCTCAGTCTCCACCTGTTCCAGGACCCTCCTGGCTGGGCTGCCCTTCCCCCAGCTGCCCGTCCCTACATAATCCAGCCATTTGGGTTACCTGGTCTTTTTGTCTACCCTTTACCTTCCTAGCCTCTTGATCTGTCCCTCCCCACATGGCTCAGCTCAGGGTCATGCTCATTCTAAACTCTCCCAGATGTCTGTCTCTGACTATGTTCACCCTTTTATCCCCAATAAATCTCTTCCTCCACCATATCTAGGAGCAGTTATTTCCTTCCTTTTTTTATTTCTTTTCTTTTCATTCATCTGGTCCAGTCACGTCCTTTCCTTTTTATTTATCTTTTTAAATTCAGTCCTACATGCCTGTAATCTCAGCACTTGGAAGATAGAAGCAGGAAGATTAGGAGTCCAGCTACACAGGGAGTTTGTGGCCAGCCTGGAATACATGAGACTCCATCCCATCTCAAACTAAACTTCAGGGAAAAAATTGAGATGGGATGGGGTCTCAGTATTTATTACATGCCATATATATTCTTTTACAAGTGGACTTGTCACCAAAGCTCTTTTTCTAAGGGCAAGAAGCAAGTATTATAACAGACCTCTATGATCTTGGCCCTCAGCAAGCTGAGGCAGGAGGATGACAAGTGCAAAGCCATCCTGGGTTACAAAAAATAAAAATAAGAGAGCTGGGATCTCCAAAGGGCAAGCAGACTGCAATCAGGTGTGTGTGTGTGTGTGTGTGTGTGTGTGTGTGTGTAGCTGAAACACACACCAAGTTTATCTGAGGGTAGAAAACCATTAGGAAGTCAGTTGAGGTTGTGGTACTAATGGGGGAGCTCCTCTGTGCCAGATTTTAATTTGCAGAGTCTCAATGGGCAGTAAATGCTGCCTTGTCAATCAGACACAGCTGAGAACAAGCTGAGTGGCTGCAATTCTGGATGGCAGTGAATTAGAACTTACTGCTGCATCTAATAACCCCTCTGTGACATTTGCCTGGCATTTCAGTTTGTCAAAGCACTCTCGTGTGCCAGCTCTGTCACTTCCCACATTCCTACTGAGAGGTAGCCAAAGAAGGTTATTAGCATGCCTATTTCATCTTATTTTCAAACCAGGGTCTCATGTATCCCAGGCTGGCCTCAAACTTAAATAGGTAGCCAAGGATGACCATGAACTGTTGATCCTCCTCCGGGACTAGAGTGCTGGTAGTATGAGCATGTAATATACTGCCACACCCAGTCTATGTCATGCTAAGGCTCTAACCCAGGGCTTTGCGTATGCTAAGCAAGCACTCAACCAACTGAGCTACATTTCAATCCCTTATTAATGACTTATTAAGATTATTACTTTTATCTGGTAAACTTTTATAGGGCGTATTTTCTACTGATTATTTAATTATGAATAATATCTGATGTTTTATTATTTATTTAATTCATGTGTGTATATATGCACTTGAGTGCATGTCCGTGGAGACCAGAATAGGACATATGTTTTGATACCCTGGGAGACCAAAAGACAGTGTCAGATTCCCTGGTGCTGAAATTATAGGCAGTTATGGATGCTGGGAACTGAAACACTGGTCCTCTTCAAGAGCAGTCAGCACTCTTAACCACTGAATCAGCTCTCTAGTCCCACCTGTATGGCTCTTTTAAAGAAAAAGAAATCAAGCCACAGAAAGCTAATGATAATCTGTTAGTCCCACACCCACCCACCTGGCCCCAACATGGCAACACCCCTTCCCCTTCCTGGAAACAGGTCAGCCTGCCCTGGGCCATACTCCTTGCATTTCCCTGTCAGTAAACACCCAGTTTCTCTCACCTTGATTTATGCTCTTTTTGTCCTGCTATGTAGGGATCTTCTATTTTTTTCTTCCGTGAGAAAATTTCCTTAGCTCTCTCACTGTCTGTCTATATGGACTCCTTTTTCCTTTTCTATTTGTCTTTTTGTTTGGTTTTGAAAGAGGTCTTGCTGTGCCGCCCAGGCTATCTTTAAATTCCTGGGCCCAAACAATCCTCCTGCTGCAGTACGGCAAACCAGGACCAGGGTTCATACCACCTAGCCCAGCTCTAAATGGAGTTCCCATCCCTATCATGCATTATCAGCGTTTTGACACTTGTCTTGACTAAGTGTCTGCGATGTGACAATGGGCATGCAAATCCTACAGAGCACGCCACAGGGGGCAGCTGTTCTCAAGGGCACACAGACTTGACTAGTCTGCAAAACGGCCTTGCGCCTCCAGAGCCAATGGCATAATGACATTGTGAGAGATAATTGGGTACTTAACTTCTGTCATTTCATGTGGCCTGGGAAACTTTAAATTGGACAGTGCCTACCATAGTCTATGTTAACTGAATGACTGACTATTCCCCTTCATTCAGTGATTCCAGAGAATAACAGTGAGATATTAAACCAAAAGGCCTTTGCTGACAGTGAACTTCTCCACCCTCCAGCAGGCTCAGCTTCAACATTTCCAGTCCATTTCAAGAGAGAGACTTACAGGCTGGGAGTACAGCTTGCCTAGTATACCCAACACCCTGGGTTCAATTCCAAGGGCCACAGTAACAGGAAGTAGTGGTGGACACCTGTAATTCTAGCCCTTGGGCAGTAGAGACAGGAGAATGGGAAGTTAAAGATTATCCTTGGCTATGTAGCAAGTTTGAGGCCAGCCAGGGAAACATGAGATCCTGTCACACACACATTCTCTGTCTCTGTCTCTCTCTCTCTGTCTCTGTCTCTGTCTCTGTCTCTCACACACACACACATATTAAAGTATGCAAAATACTTTAGCAACGAAAAAGACATTATGTGCTACAGTATTTCGGGCTCCCCAAGAAGAAAGGTCCAGAAGTTATGTTGGAGGGGACCCAGACTAAGGACACAGACTAAGACCCCCAGCACTAAGGTTGCTCTGTATCATCCAGGCCTGGAGGAGGCTGTGGGTGGGCTGAGGGTAGGAGGGCTAGGGAGAGAGGGCAGTCAGGAGATAACCCAGATCCCTTCAGTTCACACTGAGATTGATGGAGGCTGTAGCTCTAACCCCCCATCTAAGTTTCTGTGTGAGCCTCAGCAAGCTCTTCTCTTCCCCCTGAGCCCTTGCTCAAGGACATACTCCCTGTTCTTCAGAGCTGCTGGGAAACAAATGAACTCTTCCATCGCATGATCTGCATTTGCATGTTTATAACCTAGGCTGCTGTCCAACTCCTGTTCACACACACTGGAAATCCATATCCTGTCCACTGTTGGGTGGAACAGGCCAAGGGTGATTTGGAGTCAATTTTCTCACTTAGTGGTTCTGGGCAGCAGACAAGATTTGTACTCTAGAGCCCAGAATGAGAGAGCTTCCTTGAGAAGATTCTAGAAGAAGGTGTTAATTGAATGACTAATAAGTGCCCTTCTGACTCTCTGGATGGCAGTGACACAGTTTTCTGTTGCAATTTTATCTATGAAGGAAAGACATCTGACAAGAACCCACAGACCTTTTATAACCACAATGTAAGCTGACATTTCATGCTCTAGCCAATTGTAAATAGTGTACAAATATACAAAAAAAGAACCTGCCTATCGCTAGCCAAAGAAAGAGAGGTTGAAGTAAAATTAGGAGCCCAAGTTAAGGTATTAATTCTCAGAAATGCTTCAAAGTGACAATCTGCAATACCCCCAGCATTGCAACAGAACTAATTCACTGGTATAATGTTGGTGACAGTGTAAATTCTCAATGCTTCTGTTGGGAAGCATTATGACAGCACACAGGCAGGACCATATTATGATCACTGAGAAGTAGGGCAATATAAAATCAGCAGTAAAACATTAACATCAGCAATATCTATTATACTGAAAGAAAAAAAACCCCACAGTTCTAGGCTTAAGAGAATTGCTACACAGATTCTGATGACGTCTCTCCCGTAGCTATCAGGGTAATTAGGGAGATTAGCAACTTTGAGAGATGTTTATTATGAGAGAACTATCCCAAGCTCTGGGATAACATATGTACCCTGATTATAGCTCTGTAAAAATGTCCATTCCAGAGGTATTAAAATAAAACTGACTGTAGTGCTTTAGAGGCAAGATGTTATGTTTCACATCATTTCTAATTTCCTTTTAGATGCCACTTTGTCTTCAACTAACTAGAGGAAACAAAGCAGGATGGTTTAAAAAGAAATTAATCTTTCTGCCAGATTCCCTGCTAGACAATAAGAAAGGCAGGAATCCTGCTTAGCTCACTCAATAATGTTTATCAAAATGTGTGACTGGCGCAGACACGGTGTTCTGTGACCAAGGACTGGGGACTGCCAGCCTCTCTGAGTGAATAACCGATAAAGGCCCCCTGCTTTCACAGAGACGTCTTTTGCCAACACCTCCGCAGTCTCCAAAAGCTAACACACTTCCTTTTACAAGCAGCATCTAGAAAGTCGCCTTGTCCCATCACACACAATTTGATCGACAAAAGGAAAATATGATCTTAAGGCTTCTGTTTCTGGGGCCAGCCTGGAAGAGAGGACACTTATTCTCTATCACAGAGGCTTCACTTTGGGCCAGAAGATTGGTCCCCAGTCACCTGTGCACGAAGGCTTCACACCAGCAGGTGGCAGTCTGTGTTCCCTCCTTCCCATGCAGAACCAGCACTTTCCATTCCATCTGCACAACACTTTGATGGTGAACTGTTCAAATCCCAGTACCCAGCCCACCTCCGACGGATCTGTATGTTTGCCTGATGTTGTAAGAAGTGACCCCCTTCCCTTCCTTTGCATCTAGGGAAACCATTTCCACAGAGGCCAGGAGAATGTCAAAGGCCAGCTCCTCAAAGAGTAGCCCTGTTCAGAAGGGCGCTGCCAGGAGCCCAGCCCACCTTGCTTAATGTCCTCCATGATCCTTCCACTGCCTCCAGGGTGCTGAGGTTACGGGAGTCTGGGGGGGGGGCAAGCAAGATGTTTCTAAATCCAGAATAAAAATGCATTCTACATCACCCCATTAAATCACAAAATTGGTCAGGCCTTGTGACCTCTGGATACGCTTTAGAGAATGAAACACATAAAAATAGGAATTAGCTAGGTGTTGGTGGCATACTGGACATGGTCAGTATGAAGAGCAGGGCTGGTGTCCAGCCTGCAGAGTGGATAATACTATGCTAGATGTTAAATCAAATATTTCCTGCCTTTTGGGTCATGTTCTCTAGAAAGACAGCAGCTGCACAGGGGCCTTGAAGTGAAAGCATCACTTAATACCCAAATGACACCAAAGGTCAGGCCTATGATACTGAATTTCTCCCTTTACCCAGAGACTCTGCATGGTAAGGAGGTGTAATTACATAGCCATAAGCCCCCAGGGAGGAGCTAACCTCTTGGAACCCTGAGACACTCACAGAATTCCACCTGGGATCGTATCCAGGTTCTTGCATCTATCTGAAGACCCTGAAAGTGATCCCAGCATCCCTACATTCATCTGTGATCTCCTGGAATGAGTCCTTTGGCTAAAGAGAGTATGACTAAGCACTTTTTGGTATTTGTCACTAAATAAATAAGTAAATAAAATAAAAAAGAATGGAGTGCCAGTGTTAAGCTGAATGAGTCCATGCAGTAGCGACAGCTTTGAGAACAAGACCAAGGCTAGGGACACCAGTGATGAACCATGTGCAGAGAAGAAAACCAAGGTTCCACCCTAGAATATAACTGCCCTATACTTGCAGACTCAGGTGACACCCAGGAAGAACTTCTGATTCCTGCCATAAAACCTGAAGACAAGGAAAACCAAGCAACCATGAGTATTTCAGAAAGCAAATAGGGCACTTCAGCCTTGGAAATAGTAACTACAAATTGAACAGCTCAGGAATCTTTGCATTTCTACAAAAAGATCAAGGTCTACAAGGAAGCTGACTGAGGTAGAAGGATCTCAAAGTCAGGGCCTGCCTGGGATACAAACCCAGTACAAGGCCAACGAGGCAATTCAGTGAGACCCTTTTTCAAAGTAAAACAATTAAGAGAGCTGGGTTCAGCAGTAGAACACTTGCTTGGCATGTACAAAGCCCTATGTTCATTCTATAGTGAGGCGCATGTGCACACCCACACACACATAAACATGCACTACACAAACTTAGCACATCCACACATACACACATGCTTATGCATACATACACAGGCACATGCACACATCTACAAAGGGCTTTTTGACTTTCACAACACAGCCACCAGAAGGGAAAGGAGTAATTAAGAATTCCTTTTCGGCCGGGTGTTGGTGGCGCACACCTTTAATCCCAGCACTTGGGAGGCAGAGGCAGGTGGATCTCTCTGAGTTCGAGGCCTGCCTGGTCTACAGAGTGAGTTCCAGGACAGCCTCCAAAGCTACACAGAGAAATCCTGTCTCGAAAAACCAAAGGAAAAAAAAAAGAATTCCTTTTCACTCTTTGCTACCAATACATCTGTCTCCTCTCTCCTCTCCTTAAACAAATAAGTGAAAGAAACCCTTCCTGTAGATACACAGGCAGGCCTGGTCTTCTCCCAGCCTCCCTGGCTTTCTCCTGCAACCCTCCAGGGCATTCCCTAATCCAGCAAAGACATTGTAAGTGCCTGGCCCAGCAGCCTCTACAAACCCACTTGGTCAGTGAATACATTAGAACCAGTTATTTCATATCTTTAAACCTCTCCTGACAAAGGTTCTGCAGACACATGAAAAGGAGACCTCATGTTGGAATGAGACAAAAGACAGAAGGATAGAGAAAGATTCTATGGCTTAACAGGAAAATGGGGCAGAGCTTGACACACTAACTATAAGGAAGAGTGATGGGGAAAGCTTATGTTTATATAAACAAAGAGTTCCTAAGAAATCAGAATCTAAATATTAGGTAAATTAGATGGGAAATTTGACTAATATTGCCAATTGATTACTCAGCAGCCATTTCTCCCCTCTCTTAAAGGAAGTAGCAATTTCATTCACACTCCTGCTCTTCCAATAACTGAATACTTTGGGGAATGTTTAGCCCAGGGTTGTCTGGGTAACTAGGGTGTGAAGGTCCCTTCTTCTTGCCACACAGTCTGGTATTATCAGTGAAGTGAAAGGGGAGGTCATCTGGGAGGACTGTAACAACATTCTGTTTGTTCATAGAAAGGGACAATGGCAGGGCCAGAAAGATGACTCAGAGATTAAGAGCAATTGCTCTGCCAGGAGACCAGGGTTCCAGTCCCAGCACCCATCTATAACTCCAATTCCAGGGGATCCAACACCTTCTGACTTTTATGGACACTGCATGCATGTGGTCCACAGACAAACATGAAGACAAAACACCCAAACACATAAAGGTTAAAACAAGGAGGAGGAGCGGGTGTCAGGGGCAGAAATGAATGTCTTTGTTTTCTTCCAGGATGTCTGATCTCAAACTAAAACAGACCAGCAGTGATGGTGGCACACACCTTTAACTCCAGCACCTGGATCCCTGAGTTTGAAGCCAGTCTAGTCTACACAGTGGATTCCAGGCCAGCAAGGGCTACATAGTGAGACCCCCATCTCAATAAACAAAAGCAAATCAAAGTATAGCAACAACAAATGAAAGCCAACATTTTTTCAGCCCCAAAAGGAAAGCTAAGAGAATCTCAAAGAACTCAAACCTTAGTCTTGCCATCTTTAGTCATTAAGTTAACCAACCTTGGATCGATTCAGCTGTCAGTCACCTCCTCATTGCTAAACCCCCTTTAATAAAATCTTCTGATATCTACACAGTCCCACCAACACAAGCTGTGTGTTCACCGTTTCTGTGACATCATCTGATCACTGGAACGTGCTACATAAGTATTTGCGGAAGGGATAACCAAATAGGAAACTGGTTGTTCATCTAAGAGGGTATTAAGTTTTTTGGTGATTTTGATGCTAGATTTTTGTTTCTGTTGATTAGTTTACTTATTTTGGGTTTTTCAAGACAGGGTTTCTCTGTGTAGCCTTGGCTGTCCTGGAACTAGCTCTGTAGACCAGGCTGGCCTCTAATTCAGACAGATATACCTGCCTCTGACTCCCCAGTGCTGGGATTAAAGGCGTGTGCTGCCTTCTTCCCCCCACACCCCATACCCCACTCCTCTCCCCTACACCCCACACCCCACTCCCTGCCACACCCAGGCCTTTTTTTCTGTTGATTTTTTTAAACAACCATTCAAAGCAATAAATGCTGTTTTAGGAGGTATACCTCCAGGGTATTAGGGTCAGAGAATTAGCAGTCAGACTTGGGTTTAACTCTGGCTGTTACTGGCCAATCAAGGGCCCTTAGGCAAACTACTCACCTTCACTGAACATATCTGTAAAATGAGCCTAGCAACCAGCAAATTATAGGGTTGCCATAAAGCTTAAATGAGAAACCACAGAACCAGGCACAGGAAGGGTCCAGTCAGTGTTCACTCCTCACCTCCTCAAATCCCTCCAACACCAGGATGCCAGAATGAATTGAAATGAGTTTCTGTGGGCCAGGGGGACTCAGATATGTCAACAAATCAACCCAGCATCTAGCATTAACATCAGCAGAGATGAAACATATGGGCATCAAATGCCTCCCAGTACTATGATGTACCAGATGAACATAGCATCATCCTGGGACACTCCTGCCAAATTGCTACAGCATGAACTTGTAAGGAAACATCAAACAAACCCCAGATGAGGCTTCCTATAAAACAACTAGCTCAGACCGTTTTAGAAATGTCGGTTGTCAGGAAAAACAAGAAAATAAAGGCCAAGGAACTGTTCCACATTAAAGGACATAAAACACACATGGCTGCTAACTGTGACGCATGGCCTACGGCTTTCTTTTGCTATGAAGGACTTTATTAGGACAGTTTATGAAGTCTGGTGAGATCTGTATCTACGAGGTATCAAAGTTAGTTTCTAATTTTGACAGTTATCTGTAATTACATATGAAAATATTCTTGGAGGGGAAGGAGGCTGTGAACACAGTGTACCCAGTAAAGTGTTTGCTGTGCAAACATGAAGATCTGAGTTCAAGTTTTGGAGCCCTGATGCTGAGGAGGCGGAGGCAAGCGGATCCCAGAGCCTGATAAGCTAGGCAGACAGCCAAACTTGTGAGCCCCAGGCCTCAATGAGAAAGCCTGTCTCAAAAACTCAAGGAGACATGGCTCAGTAGTTAGGAGCTCTGCTGCTCTCACAAAGGACCTGAGTTCAGTTCCCTGCATCCACGTGACAGCTCACACCACCTATAATTCCAGTTCCAGGAGATCTAACCCTGTCTTCTGACCTCCTTGAGCACCAGGCACACACATATGGTACACACACAATGCAAGCAAGCAAAAACTCATAAAATAAAAGTACATCAATCTAAAAAAAATTTAAGTGAATATATCCTGAGAAACCATGCTTGAGGTTGACCTTGGCTTCCACGCATATGTACACACAAGTACCTCATCACATGCATGTACATACATACACATAAAGAAAAAAATTTAGAAAAAAATGCCCTGAGTGAATAGAGTGGACAGTTTGGAAATCACAGGAAAAACTAAAGTTATATTTCTAGAGATGCAGACAGACAGTTACAAGGTTAAGTCAAATGTGGCAAACCATTAGCATTAGCAGGTATAACAGCAGGTGTTTGTAATAGAAATACTTGGGAGGGAGAGACGAGGAGGTGAGGAGCTAGAGGCCAGGCTAGGCTACATGGCAATTTATAGGCCCATCAGCACTAGTGGTAAGAGCATATCTCAAAAATACCATAATACAGTAGCAATAATAACAATTCTTAGGGAATCTAGGTGAGAGGTATCTTGGGGTTCTTTGTACTATTCTTGCAATTTTAAATCTGAGATTATTTTAAAAGAGAAAATTCAAAGAAGAAAGTGGAGCCAAGTCCTCAAGGAGAGTAGGAATGTGGGTAGGAGAGGGGAGACAAATTCATTACAGATTGCAAAAAGCCTTCAGGAACCCACTGGGTGCTGGCAGACCCATTTTCTTCACAGTGTACCACATTTGAGCAGGTTCTAGGCAGAGGAGTCACCATCTACTGGGCAGACTACGGTGCAGGACCCTTGGGTAGTTGCTGGGAATTATGAATGAGTGGGTCAGTGACAGGCCGGAGTCAGATGAAGAAGCCGTAGCAGGCTGTGGGAAGGAAGAATGGACACATCCGTGGGGCCCAGTGTCAAAAGACCTTGAATGCCTGCCAAGCTGGGGGACTTTGTCCTATATGCTGAGGGTGGAAAGAATGATATGGTGAGAAATGTTCTGGGAAATTAATGAGAACACCTGAGGAAGAGCCAGGAAGGCCCTCTAGATGCTGACTACCAGCAGAGACTGGTAGTAAAAAGAAGCCCAGGGCTTGAATCAATGAATGCCTTTGGACCAGAACTAGAAAGGCAGCACCCAAGGAGGCCAGATGATAGGCCAAGTCGGGTGGTGGTGGCACACACCTTTAATCCCAGTACTTGGGAGACAGAGGCAGGCGGATCTCTGTGAGTTCGAGGCCAGCCTAGTCTACAGAGTGAGTTCCAGGACAGCCAGGAGTGTTTCACAGAGAAACCCTGTCTCAAAAAAAAAAAAAAAAAAGATAGGCCATTGTTGGTTCTCTGGTTCTAGTTTGCTCTATCTGCATGGCAGGGGTCAAGGGACAGCTAGCCATCTGAAAGGACAAACTAGAATGATTTTAGAAGGTGGAGAAGTGGGCGTGTGTAGCTGGACATAATGACATACTCCTGTAACCCCTCCTGGTGAGGCTGAAGTAGAAGGGTCTCAGGTTTAAGGCCAGCCTGAACTATAAGGCAAGACCCTGTCCCTTACAGTAAATCCAGAAAACCTCATGTTAACTATCCTGTCAACCTAGTCTCATATAGCCACCCCCATGCCTGATTTCCCAAAATACAGATGTGTGAGCCACCTGGGGGCTATGGCCAAGCCTGCCACACTTCTTCCCCTCGTTGGAGGTGGGGGTGCTTAAGGCCTACTCATCAGGCTGTTTGTATTACACAACAGTAGGGCATTATAAAGCAAATAGAGCCAATCCATTCATCGGACGCTCAGCAAATATTTGGCTGATGCAACTGTGTGCTTAAGATACTTGAGTGAAAGGAAAGAGAAAGGGGGAAGGGTGGGAAACGTTGAGTTTGGGTCACCATGAGAGTGGCTTTTCTCACTGGGGGTCTCGTACTGTGCATCCAAATGACAGAGGGATGTGTTTCTGGTCCAATTTGAAAGAGAAATGTTATCTTTAGTCTACGGAGGATATGCCCCTGGCACGGAGCTGTGTTCTGAGCAGCCTGTGAAATGCCCATAAAGCAAATCGTTCCCCACTTGTACGGATGACTGTCCCCAATGCACCCTCAGTTCTTCCTCAGCTCCTTCAACGGGCATGGAAGGAATGATGATAATAACGCACCTACTATGGGTCAGGCCACCCAGCAAAATGTTTTCCTTACTTGACACCTAACCACAACCTTGCTAAGGAGATTTCTTACGCTTCAGAGATTACTGGCTTGTCCACAGCCCCACAGCTATAGAGGGGCAGAGTCAGAATCAGAATTCAGATCTTTCTGTCTATGAAAGCTGTAGCCAGGCATGATGGCATGCACCTTTAATCCCAGCTCTTGGGAGGCAGAGGCAGGTGGATCTCTGTGGGTTTGAGGCCAGCCTGGTCTACAGAGTAAATTCCAGTACAACTAGGACAGATTCACTGAGAAAGCCTGTCTTGAGGAGGGAAACGACAAAGAAAGATGCAGCCACGCCTATGCCAGGCGATCTCCCACATTCAAATCAGGAAGGAAGACCCAGCCAGGAGTCTCAACTTGAAGGATGAACAGTAATCACCAGGGACCTCATTGGACCCACAGGCACCAAGTCCCAGGCCCTGCTTCTCATTTGCTAAGCCTGAAATGAGGCCCACTCATCTGCATCTCTAGCAAACCTGGATTTGGTGCTGATGCTGTTGGTCTTGGGTCCTCACTTCACAGAAGGTGCTGTCTCTGCCCGTTCTGTTCAGTTTGCATCTCTAAATTCCCGGAATAGGAGCCAGCACAGAAGCTGCCCACTCCCGGCATGTCTTCCCTTGGTACTATGGAATCTGGAGAGAGCTCCAGGGCTGGAGATTACAGACACCACGCTGACCCACCCTAACAGAGCCCTAGGGAGATTGCAGACTCCATGCTGACCCACCCTAACAGAGCCCTAGGGAGATTGCAGACTCCATGCTGACCCACCTTAACGAGCCCTGGGGTTGCCTGGGGTTCCTGGCTTTTTACAGAGGTGCCTCTCTTAGGTATTCACGCTGTCCCTCAGGAGCTGTGTGCCATCTCAAAGCCTTGGGTGTCGCTCACTAGAACTTCTGAGACTGACTTTCACACTCAAGTGTGGTCTGTGAACTCTGGTAGCCTTTGGACTTTGGACAGGGAATGAGAAACCTCTGTTCCAGGGAAATGTTCCCTAGGATCCTGGTTCTTCTTAGAAAGATAAGCTTTCTAGCAGCTTGCTGACTTTGTCTAGCCAGTTTGACTAGGGAGCATGCGTTTTAAAGACTCATGGGTGTTAATGCCTAGGTGAGGTCTATGCAAAAGAAAGAAACTAGCAATGAGATCACATCTGTCTGCCATCTGTGAGGCATATGTGTCTTCCACATGTGAGGCACATAGACAGAGACCTCATGTGTGTCATTATTTACTCTTCCCCATAAATCACAGTTGTTGTTTTAGCAGGTGAAAAGTTGAGATTCGAAGGTCAGTGACTACAGACATGACCATATAGCTCCTTAGAAGCTGAGCCAGGATTTTTTTTTTTTTTTGATTTTTCGAGACAGGGTTTCTCTGTATTGTTTTGGAGGCTGTCCTGGCACACGCTCTGTAGACCAGGCTGGCCTCGAACTCAGAGATCCACCTGCCTCTGCCTCCCGAGTGCTGGGATTAAAGGCGTGCGCCACCAACGCCCGGCCTGAGCCAGGATTTGAACCAGGTCTGCCCATGCTCTTTTTTTTCCATCACAGGGCTGACGTTCTATACATAAATCCAACATCCAGTTATTGAGCTTTGGACCAAACTTTAGGCCTATCCCATGACTTAATAATACAATCTGTGGGTCATCATATGGTAGTCAGTGATGAGGAAGCCATGGCAGGTCCAGGTCCAGTTAGGACAGAAGAAAGGAATCACCATCATCAAGTGAGCAGGAGAGAGGTGCCAAGAGTCCCCTGAATCAGTAGCCAGTGTGACTAAGAGCAGAGCACGACACAGTCAGAATCACAAGAGTCTTGAAGAAAAGACATGGCCAGACCAAGGGGGCCTTACCTCAGGCAAAGCCAGCCAGGGAATGTTCTCAAGAGCCAGCTTTCTGCTCAGGCTCGGTCTATGTAAAGGGATCCCCTGCCTTTAAGGTCTGTCAGGTGACTGCTTTGTACCCAGCATTGTGCTAGTTATTAACATTGCTTTTTTTTTAATTTTCAAAATAAAGCATCCTTCAGAGAGCTCACAGTGCAGGTGCTAAGCAACTAATTAAACCCAACCAGAAAAGCATTTTTTATTTTTTTGGTTTTACAAGACAGGGTTTCTCTGTATTGTTTTGGAGGCTGTCAGTCCAGCCTGGCCTCAAACTCACAGAGATCCGCCTGCCTCTGCCTCCCAAGTGCTGGGATTATAGGCGTGCGCCACCATGGACCGGCTAGAAAAGCATATTTTTAACATGGCGCTTTGTAACTTACACACCATTCACATGTTAACACAACATCCAGTGACCTTCATAGATTGCCACAGGGGAGAAAAGAAGGATACAGAGATAAGTAGGTCTTCTGCTCATCCACTCCTGACATCTCACAGGCCGTTGGCATAACACTAGAGAGGCCAGAGTGGGGGGGGGGCAGGAAACTTCCTTGGGGCCCAGAGAGATCTTCACACCAAAAGTGAGGGAGGTGTTCTTGCAGGCATGGTGGACACCCCTTTCCACAGACCGTGACTTCAGTGTTTTCTATCTCTTAACCGTTGCTGGCAGAAGGCCAGGGTCCTTGAGAACAGCCTTTGGACCTTTCTCACTGTTGTCTGCCAAGGACTACCTCTCATGTCTATCTCCTCTGACAAATCCCTCCAGAAGAGCCAGACTGCCCAAAATTCTGGAGTCTTAGGGCCTGATGGGTGACAAGAGCTAGATTAGTGAAAAAAGATGCCCCTGTGCCCTCCATTTTTAAAGTTTTTTTTATGTGTCTCTATGTTTGTGGGATGTGTGTGTGTGGGTGTGTGTGGGTGTATGTGTGTGTGTGTGTGTGTCTCACATACCTTACGTATGCCAGTGCATATAGAGTCCAGAAGAGAATATACAGATCCCTTGAAGCTGGAGTTACAAGGGGTTGTGAGCTACCTGATGTGGATGCTGGGAATCAAACAAGGGACCTCTGGTAGAACAGCAACTGCTCTTAGCTGCCATCTCTCCAACCCTTCTCCATTTTTTTCCTAAATGCCTGTTTTCCTGGAGCTTCAATGATGTAACAACCACAAGAGACAAGGGACAAGTGAGGAGAGAGCTGTAAACCACAAGTCTTTGTCACTGAATAAAGAAAGCAGCAGTCAGCATATCATTGACTAAAGGAGGCAGGAGTTAGCCTGTCATTGAATAGAAGAGGCCTGAGTTGGCCTGGAGTCAATGAAAACTTGAGCTAGAAGCTGGAGGAGAGATTTCAATGAGACTCTTAACTATTAGCAAGTGCAGAAAGCACATTCTGAACTAGAACTCAGAATGGCTTTACTCTTCAAGAACTAGGAACAGGGAGGACATGGGGAAGGATCCTAAAAGCTTAAATATTAGTTGGGTGACAGGGTGTGGGGGTGAGAAACTTGGGGCTGCCTGGTTCCCATACAGGCACATAACTTTCAACACCAACATACCTGGGTCCCTCATAGCAGGTCCAGGACGACCTCTGCCTGAGGAAACCTGTGCCACCCACAAGGACTCAGCCTTTTCTCCGGCAGTACAGGGATGGGACCCTGGCCAGGAGCCAGACAGTGATAACAGGTAGCAGAAGCCCCAGGGAAGTTACTGTGAACAAGTAGTGCAACCTTCTCTGCCATCAGCGTCATCTACCTCCCTGAACTCCCACGCCCTGCTCACATACACCCCAGCAGCCCAGCACAGGCTCACTCCTCTGCTGAGAAGGAGCCAGGACCAAGTAGAGGAAGCACAATGACATCATGAACTGCACAACAGTTGGGATTTTAGTGACCAACAGAACTACAAGCCTCAAACCGTAAAAGGAATCATGTTGTTATCTGAGAGCAAGCCAGGTCAAGAGGAGTTGATGCCACCAGGGGAATGAAACTAATTTCACATTGGCCCACATCAGAGTGATGATTCAGACAAACCCACTAGACTGGATTAATCCACAAGACAACTCTTGGGGTGGTTTGGTTTTTCAAATGTGGTGAAATTCACATAGCATAGAGTTAGCCATTTAAAATACAGGATCTGGTGGCATTTAGAATACCCACAGTGTCCTTTAGCTGCCTTCTCTACAGAGACCTAGAATGTCTTCACCCTCTGCTGCCACGGGTTGAGCTTTTAACTGAGGAGTTTTGAGGTTTCAGGAAAGAGCAGTGACTGACTCCAGTGCATTGTGATAAAACAGGACTTGAACCCAGACCCTCTAATTGCTGTGAGAGAAAAAGGAACATTTATATTCAGACTTGACTGCCCAGTTCTGAAGCTGATCCCTTGCCTCCCCCTACCCAGGCCCAGGGAAGAGTATGTTATACACGAATATTTAGAGCAAAACTCTGAGGGATTCCTTCCTCTCCTCGGGCTCCAAAGGGGCCTCATTAGCACCCAAGGGATGACCACACTCCTGTTATGTAACATAAGTCAATGGTAGCATCACCAAGCAACCTGTCCAGAGCGTGCAGACTATGGGAAGTGCTCTGCCCCCAGCCCCCAGTAGAATTGCATCCCAGTGCAAAGTCTCCTTTATCTTCACCACCTTACATGCTTACATGTCTGCAAGGCATGAGGACCCAAGTTTGATCCCCAGACCCCTCGAACAAAAAACATAACAAAAAACAAAAAAACCTGGGTGTGGTGGGCATTCACTTGTAACCCCAGAGCTTCAGAGGCAGAGACAGGCAGACCCTTGGGGCTCAGCCACTGACCTAGCCTAATTGGTTAATTCCAGGCCAAAACTAAAGGAGGAAAAGCAGAACGTGAGGGACATCACTCCAGGTTGTACTCCGGTCTCCACGTGTAGATGCATGTGCACATACATACACACACAAAAACAAATGTGAAAATATATACTATAATCATAAATGGTGATGTGCTGATGGTGATTCACATTTAAGATCTGGAGTGTCATTAATTTTTTCCTTTGTTCATTTGCATATCTGCTAAGCTTTTTTTGTACACAAATATGTCCTATGCTTTAAAAAAAAAAGAATGGTGTAGAGGAAAAGAGTTCTGGTAAGGCTCTATTTCCTCCTCTCTGATTCAGTGGAACTGGGTATCTGCATGTCTGCTTTCCCTTCATCTTGCCAACCTGGGTCTCACCTGTTCATTGTGCCTTCTGCTGACATCTCCATGATGTACTCAGGAGTTAATTACCCAGCTCATGAGTGGCCTCCACCTCTGCTTTCCCTAACCCTCCTGAGTGCAAGCCCCTGATACCCATGCCCTCAGGCAGTCTTCAAGAGGCTAAGCTGGGACTTTCCAGCCTGAGGTCCCGGGCTTTCCTGCCAAGCAGTGGTATCAGTGAGTACAGGGCTGGCTGCAGGCTTTCACAACTATCTAATCTGTTTCCTCCACTCTCAAGGCCAGTGTCTGGGCCACAGGCCTAGAAACCTTCTGTGAGTCTCATCTCAACATGATTTCATTACTGTTAAGCAGATGTTTGATTGCCAGGGCAGCCAGGAGGGGACTATTACTTAGAGTGCCCTCCACTTTGAACTCAGCTCTGTTTTGTTAAACTCCCACCAGGCTCTGAGCTCGCATCACATTTGTGGTTGTAATAATGTAAACATTCTTTAGCTCTTCTAGCTCTTTCCTCCTCATCTTGTTTTGTCTCTTTGGAAGGTCTGGCTGACATGTCCAGTCTCTCCTCTAATTTTCTGGCATGACTTGTTTTATTTTTACCAGCTCACCTTAATATCTTTTGCTCTTCCCTACTGTCTTTGGATGAAAATTGCTCACTGAAAATAGATGATTTTTTTCAGTGTATTAAAAACCATTCGGGATGTCAAAACTTGGAAATTTCCAATAGAGAGAGTGTTGAAAGAGGACAGCTCTAACTATGTTTATTTTCTCTCCTTGATTTGTCGTGTTCCCTCCCCCCCCTTTATTTCCTGTTCTAGCTTCATGACTTTGTGCACGAGTGCACACACACGTACACACAGAGGCCCAGGCACACACAAGCACACACACCAAGACACAGGTAGACACACAGAGGCCCAGGCACACACAAGCACACACACCAAAGCCCAGGTGCTCGTGCGCGCGCACACACACACACACACACACACACACACACACACACACTCACACTGAGGTTGCCCAGCTTCCCTGGGAGCAGCTGCCTGTGCGCTGGCCCGTCTGGTGTTGACTTCTCGCTCTCTGCTCCTGTGATCTCAGAGGTCTCAGCATGAGAGGCAGGGAGCCAGAACACTCAGTACTAACCGTGCTCCCACAGTCCAAATTGCCCTCTCATCTCAGCTGCTGCCCCAGTTTATTTTTTTAATCTTTTAATCTTTTTTCCCACCAGCAATAAGGATGGAAGGTGGAGTCTGCACACACTAGGCAGGCAATCTACTGCTGAACTAAGTCCACAGTCCCTTAAAAATATTTTAAAACATTCATTATTTGTCTTGTGTGTGTGAGTACGTGTATGCGCACTCCTGCCCTGGTGTACGTGTGGAAGTCAGAGATGGAGTGGGAGTCGGTTCTCTCCTTCTGCTATGTGGGTCTCTGGAATTGAATTCAGGGCATCAGGCTTGGTAGCGAGAGCCTTAATCCACTGGGCCGTCTCACTGGCCCTCCCTCCCCAGCCCCACACTGCGAGAGTGCACATGAATATGAATGTGTGCTGGTGCACACGTGTATTATGCTTGTGACCCTAAAGCCACCTTTGGGGGTCTTCCTCAATTGCTGTCTCACTTCTTGAGACAGGGTCTCTCACTGAACCTGGGACTCACAAACCCAGCTGTACTAACTGGCCAGGGGGGTCCAAGCATCTTCCTGTCTCTGCCTACCCAGTGCTGGCATTACAGAGATGTGACTCAGGCCCAGCTTTTGTACTTGGACTCTTGAGCATTGAACTTAGGTCTCCATATGAACATGGCGGGCACCTTAATGATTAAGCCATCTCCCCATTCCCTATAGCCCCCTCTGAGTTTTTATTATGAAACAGGGTCTCATTAACTTATCCAAGCTGGAGCCAGGCGGTGGTGGTGCATGCCTTTAATCCCAGCACTTGGGAGCCAGAGGCAGGTGGATCTCTGTGAGTTCAAGGCCAGCCTGGTCTAAGAGCTACAAGAGAAACCATGTCTGGAAATTTTTTAAAAAGTTATCTAAGCTGGTATTGAACCTACTCTATAGGCCAAAAAAGCCTTGAATTTGTAGTCCTGCTGTCTCAGCCTCCTGAATAACTGGGACTGTGGGCCTCTGCAATTGTGCCCAGTTTCTTGCCCCAATCTAAATACTGATTAATTAGGTTCTATTTTTAGAGTTATGTTACTAAGTAACCTGTTTTCTGGGGAGTTGGCTATCAGCAGCATAGACATACTTGCTTTACCCAGCACCTGATACTTAGTTGTTAAATAAATCAAGTCTAGTTGAACAGAACCAAGCCTACCAAACAAGCAAAGGACCAAGCAGTTCTTCAGGTTAAGAGCCAAGGCTCCTCAGTGACAGCCCAGAGGGTGTCCCAGTTGCAGGGTCCCTTCTGGGAGACTGGGGTGTCCCTTCTTAATCCTTGTAACTCTTTCTGTTTTGTTTTATTTCGTTTTGAGACAGGGTTTCTCTATGTAGCACTGGCTACCCTGGAACTCACTGTAGACCAGGCTGGCCTCTAACTCTCAGAGATCCTCCTGCCTCTGCCCCAAGTGCTGGGATTAAAGGTGTGCGCGGCCGCCGCTGCTGCCACCACCACCACCACCACCACCACCCACCTAACTCTTGTAACTCTTATTGTGTTGGCCCATGTTGGTTTCTCACAGCCACTGTCTTGTTTATAAATGTGTGTTAAATACCAGGCAATTGTTCTATTTACCAAAAAAGAAACAGTTTCTACCTTCAAATGTTCCCCATCTGCTGAGAGTGAATGGTCATGGCATTCTTCTTGCTTCTGATTGGACCAATGGAGAAACTGATCAAGGAATCCCACAACTCTAAGAACCAGTCCATTATTCTCAAAGCTGGGAAGGAGGGTGTGGAGTCCAGAAGGTTCTCTCCTCCTTTCCTACACTATGCAAAGCAGGGTGTCCCCGGGGGACTTGCCCTGAAGTGATAATGCGGAACCATTAAAGGAGAGACAAGAGAGAAACTGCTGAAAGGCACTAGGAAAGCTGGGACATTCCTTCGTGGGGAGTGGAGGAAAAGTCCCCTGAATGAGTCCCACCTAGCCTGGCCTCCTGGGATTCAAAACAGGAGCCCCAGAACAAGACTGCAACACACCGCACATTCGTACTAAAGTGTGGTGAAAGGCCTGCCCGGGAAGTGTAAACCTCTGCGTGAAAGACACAAATGTGCGAATTAGTAGGGGAATGTGGGCAGACAGCATCAGCAAGCTGTCAGTGCCGCCAGCAGGAGGCGAAACTGAGTCAGGCCTTCGCTGAGCACCATGGGACACAGACGTTCTTTTGGATGCCTTACCTAAATGTGAGGGCTTTCTTTATATTTCATCTTCCCAAGCCTGTGAAGTGGGTGTTACAATGTCCAATTCACAGAGGACCAGTGTGAGGGTCAGGAGGATAAGCAGTTACCCCAAACTATGCCAACACTAGAGGCTGTGATATTTAGAACTCAGATCTGTACCTGGGGCTGTAGTTCAGTTGGCAGAATGCTTGCCTAACACACCGGATGACCTGGTTTACTCCCTAGAACTGTATGTAGTGTGCACACCTGTAATCCTAGCACCCAGGAGGTGGAGCCAGGAAACCCAGAAGAAGTTCAAAGGTCATCTGTGGCAGCATAGTGAGGCTTGCATAGGATATATGAGATGCCTATCAAAAATAAATAAATCAGATTTCCTCCAAAGGAGTATTATACTGCCTTCTGGGCCTCAATTTACCCTTCTGTGAAATTGGTATAACATCTGTGCCACTGATTTTTAATAACTAATCACAGTGGTTGGTTTTTCTCCCTCCTTCTGTTTCTGCACCTCTAGGATGCCAGTATGCATCTCTCTGGGTTAGGCTGCTCTCTGGCACTTCTCAGGACAGGGACCTCATTGAGGACACAACTGTGTCTTAAGTGTCCCACATCAGACAGCCCACTTCAGATCACTATCTGTCTCCTGCTTCTGACAGTCACACGTCTCTGTCCTGTGAAAATCTGCAGGTTGTCATCTCTCTCTGAGGTACACACTCTTCCTCCACAGCCAGGTGTTTACATCCAATGGAACCAGCAGGGGCACAAGATGAAGGTGCAAAAGGGGAAGCAGACAGCTTATGAGGCGCCCCTGGCACTGTGCCCTCTTCCTTTCAGGCATGGAGGGCTGTTGGCTTCACTAGGCTTTGCTAAGTGGTTGATGGCCTGTATGGACAAGGCTGCTTCATAGCCTACCTGTTCAACCGGGGCTGAGTAATTAAATTTAATTCCTTTCAGTGTTCACTGCTTAATTTAGTTGATCTGTGTTAGAGAGCTGTACACCCATGGTGTTTTGTGCATTGATGAACTTCAGCAGTGGCTTTACTAATTTTGTTGTTTTTGTTTGTTTAGTTGGTGTTTTGAGATAGGGTTGTACTATGCAGCCCTGGATAGCCTGGAACTTGCTATGAAGACCAGGCTGTCCTTGAGCTCACAGAGATCCGTCTGTCTCTGCCTTCTGAGTGCAGAGACTAGAAGCATCTGCTACCCTTGGGAGGCTAAGACAAAAACCACAAGTTCAAGGACAGCCTAAGCTACTTACGAAGACCATGCCTGGAAAACACAAAAAAGAGGCCCCAAAGATCTTTTGTTATATTTGTCAAAAGATGCAGTCACACACTCACAGCAAGTTTGCAGCTCTGATCTGACTTTTATTTGTGATTCTTCATTCAGGCAGCCTGCACTCTAAAAACACAACAAATGTGCCCATAAGAGAGCAGAGGAGGCTAGCTTCCAGACAGGAAAGGGCTGTGGGGTAGAAAGAGGAACTGAAAAAGCCTGGGCCTTTGAAAGTCACTTTCCCTAGGCAGGTTAAAGTCAGGGGACTTAGCATGGAGACTGGCACTGCTCTTTGGGAAGAAATATCTCTCTGTCCCTATTTCTGGGAATACACTGTTTCGGCTTGAGAATGTAACTTTGCCATAAGCGTCTCTGTTTTGGTTTGGTTTGTTAGGCTTAGATGAGTGCAATTCAAACCAACAATCTTTGGAAACTTTAATATATCAACAATATCTTAGGAATTAAAAACGGAAGACTTCTGAGATGACTCAGTCAGTCAATGAGGTGTTTCATCTTCAGAACTCACATTCTAAAAAGTCAAGCATGGTAAAATAAAGTGGAATAAATCTGTAATCCTAGTGCCAAGGAGGCAGAGGCTAGGGGAGTCCTGGAGTTTGCCAGTCAGTCAGCCTAGGCTATGTTGCAAGTTCCAGGTCATTGGGAAACACTGTCTCAAAAAAGACAGGGGCGAGGAGTGGGGGTGGGGTGAGATGGCTTACTAGGTAAAAGCACTTGCCACACAAGCCTGATGACTTGAGTTCAGTCCCTGGAATCCACCATGGAATGAGAGAACTAATTTCTGAAAGTTGTCCTCTGACTTCCACATATATATTTATGACACATGCATGCCTGGACTTACACACACACACACACACACACACACACACACACACACACACACACACACAGCACAATTAAAAACAAATCTTTTAAAATAGTCTCTATTATCTGCTTACTAGGAACGAGCTGGAACCTGTGCGCCAATGTTTCAATACGTGGTTTGGTTAGCGTGCATGGGGAAGAGCTAGCTTCCCACAGATCTGTAATTGAAGAGAAGGACCATCTTAATGGCCCCTTCAGGTAATTGTGCATGGTTGTGCAGCCCCCTGAGCACCCCACAGTCCATTGACAAAGTGAGAGTGCAAACTATTATGAAAATAGTCTCAGCCTTGTCGACTCCCTGAAAGGGCCTCAGAGATCCTGCAGTTCCCTGGCTCACACTTTCATAACTGCCATCTTTGCAAAATTATTACACATTCGAAGAATCGTGTATAATAGGAAGAAATGAAAACAGCCCAACTGCTGGTTGCTGTCGGTGCGGTGGTGAGTGAGGCCCACACAAAACAGGTGCCTAAGAGACAAATGGATGAGCCTGCCCAAGCATTGTGACAGGAGAGAGCCGTGTCACCTAGCTTCCTGTTGTGACTTGTGTCACATCAAACCTTCCTCCAGCTGGAGCCTTTTCATTTCTGAAACACTTGATTTCAGACCAAAGATTAAAAGCCTACTTCCTGTTTTGCAGGGATGTTTTTGCTGTTTCAAAATACCCCGCAAATGCAGGACTTGATAAACACAAAGGATCCTTGGAGGATCTGGCAAATGAAAAGGTCTTCCCTTGAGAGATTTGGAAGCACAAATCTAAAGTGCGTTTTATGTTTAAAGTTGAGCCTCTTTACTGGGATAAAAATCTTTCAGGGCAAGCAAAAATAACTAAATAAATAAATAAGGAAAATAAAATTCACTGTCCTGATCTCTAGTTACAAAGAAAAAAAGAACAATGGATTTTGTAGAAACCAAATAGACCACTGAAATTATCCTCATCAACACACAGTCTGTGTGGGCTGTAGGGAAGTGGACCATGAGTCCTGTGAGTGGAACTGTTTCCCAACGGGCTCCACCCTCCACCGCCACCAGTCACCCCGCCCCATCCCCTACATACCACACCCTTACATAGCTTCTACATAGTGTATTCTCTCAACATATGAGAACAAGTGGCCAAAGAGGTCCCATCTGGGGCCTGGGGAAATGGCTCAGCAGCTAAGAGCACTTTCAGAGGATGAGGTTCAATTCCCAGCACCTGTTTTATGGCCCACACCTGTAACTCCTCTTCCAGGAGATGGACACCCTTTCTGTCCTCCACAGGCACTACACACACGTGGTTGTACATACATACACACATACATGCAGACAAAACACTCATACACATAAAATAAAAATCAGTGAATCTGAAGCAAAAAGTCTGAACTGAGAAGAATCAACCATCACACACTATCCCCGCAATTATAACACACATATACATTAGTAGTGATCAGTACAGTCAGGCCTCACGAATCCAGGCTCTTGCCTGGCGAACTTACTAGTTTCCCACCTAGACTTCCACATGCTAGTACTAAAAAGCATTTTTGAGATACCAGATATCAAGAATCTCCCTCCAGCTAGGCCATGATGGTGCACGCCTTTGGACCCAGCACTCTGGAGGCAGAGGCAGGCAGATCCCTATGAATTCAAGGCCAGCCTGGTAAGTTCTAGGACAGCCAGGACTACAGGGGGAAAACCCGTCTGGAACCCCCCCCAAAATTTTCTATGTTCCTATTGTGGGATGTCTCTGTCACCAGCACTGTCCCCCAAACACCCACTTACTACCCTAATTTAGTCCCTAACGTCCAAGTAAACAGATATGAACCTCCAAGATCAGGACCTGATAGTCTCTAGTTAGAAGAAATTCACCCGGACTAGAGAGAGCTGGCTCAAGTAGCCACCTAGTAAGCAGTTAAGGGATTTTTGCCTCATTGTTGAAACTTTTAAATCAATAACCATGCATTCATTTGTTTTCCGGCTCCCTCTCTCTCTGTGATTTTTTTTTCCAAACAGTTTTGGGTACGTCACAACACAAGTCTTGGGGTGTAGTTCAGTAGAACACTTGGTTAACATGTGCCACTGAAAAAAAAATATATATAGTGTGTGTGTGTATGTGCGCGTGCATGCACACGCACGATTATTATTATTATTATTATTATTGGTTTTCGAGACACTATTATAATACAGCTCAAGGTGGAGCCTCAGCAGATCCCATGGTGGTGGGGGACAGGACAAACACACCATCAGGCAGAAATTACATGGGAAGGAAGTTTTATTGGGGA
The DNA here is from genome assembly GCF_017639785.1 of Mesocricetus auratus. Taxonomy (NCBI): domain Eukaryota; kingdom Metazoa; phylum Chordata; class Mammalia; order Rodentia; family Cricetidae; genus Mesocricetus; species Mesocricetus auratus. Next base: position 6,613,838 of record NW_024429267.1, on the reverse strand, counting down.
GGGAAGGGAGTGGAGGGAGTGGGGGAAGGGGAAGAGAAACAGGGAGGGAGGGAGGGAGGGATGGAGGGAGGGAGGGAGGAGATGGGAAAAGTGCTGCCTGCTCCTTCAGAGAAACAAGGGGAAAGAGAGGGAGTGGGCGGAGCTTGTCTGTTAAAAGGGACCTTTGCACCTAGTGACAGCAGCCATAGGAGCCTGGGCTGGCCAGGGTACTGCCTGAGTGCCTCCTGCCAGGTGATCGGGGCAGGCCAGCATTATGCCTGAATCCAATCCTAACACCCACCACTCCTGACTTAAGTGTGTACTTTAGCTCTACAATAAAACTTCTTCCTGATTCCTCCAAAAGAAAGTGATGATTGTTCTGAGTAAAATGTAAGGATGAAAGGAAAGAGAACTGTGGATTATTGAGGAGACAAGGAACAAAGAGTCCGTCAGTAATACCTAAACCTAAACATACATGTGTACACACACATAGGTACAATAATCTCTGAAAGGCAGAGAACACAGATAATATTTATTTTTGCCTTCAGGGAGGGGGCCTGGAGAAAGTAGAACATAACCTTTTGTCTTTGTTTTGTTGTGGTAAAAATACACATAGCATAAACTGTATCCTGTTATAACTATTTTAAAGTACATAATTCAATGACTTCTAGTACATTCACAGCGCTGTGTGACCTTAACTTCTGTCAAACTCCAGGGTATTGCCTCACCCCATGTTCATGAAAAAAAATTCTTGTTGCCTGCTACTTCCATCTTCTGGTTACTAGTAACTTTTGCTTTACATCTCTATGAATTACCTCATCTCCATATTTCATAGAAAAATAGCAATATAACCTATAGCCTTTTAAACATGTCCTCCTTCGCTTGGCATGTCCTCAAGGCCCATTTATATTTTAGACTGTATTAGTCTTCATTCTTTTCTAGAGCTGAATAATACTCCATTGTGTGGAGAAAATCTGTTTGTGGTAGGAGCCGGATACTGATGTCACAGTGCGCATGTGGAGGTCAGGCTGGAGCTTGGGTGGTCAGACTTGGCAGAAAGCCCCTTTACTCACTGAGCCATCTCTCTGATTTGTATATGTACTCATCAGTGATGACATCTGAGCCATTTTCAACTTTTAGTTATTGTGATTAGCACTATGAACATTGTGTACAGCCAAAAACCCCTTAGTGACTTTTCAGTGTTGTATCATGTTGCATATGTTGCCTAACACTACAAAAGACTGTTTCAATAAAATAAAACAAATGCATTACTTTATAACTGCCGCTTGTCAGCTCTTCAAGATCATTACTGGGTCAACAAACAGGTCTCCTAGGACCTAAAAGAAACTGAGGGATAGAGAGTATAAAATAGAATCCAATTTTAAAATAACCCAGTGGCTCTTCAAGCTGCAACTGCACCATTCATGAAGTGTTTCAGAAGCCTTGCCCTCACGGGCGTGGGAAGGACTGGGAGAATATGTTCTTGATTCATGTTTCTCAAAAAGGGAAAGCGATAATTAAAGTTGGTTTGACCATGTGACTATGTTGACTTGGTCTGATTCACGGATTCTCCCCGAGAGTCTGGCTCCTGCTGCGCCACAGACGTCCTCTAGGGGGCGAGCCCAGGGGACGCGGAGTTCTCGGAGGAGCTCTGAGAGGTAGACAGAGAGAACTGGGCCAGTAGAGTCTTTGCACAGGGAAAACACCATGACGAAGCATCCAGTGCATGGAGGACACTTGGGAGACGCGTTTCTCAAGCACTTTATTTTTATAAACAGGGAGACGAAGAGCCAGAATAACTGCTGCTGTCACAAACCCTGGAGGCAGGAAGCCCGGAACTGTCTGCTATGATGCAATGTGCAGTGTGGGGACAGAGGCTTTCCATAGCTCAGGGAGCAGAGTGTGAATGTCTCCACCCTAGCCCTCTGCCTTCCTCCTTCCGACCCCGCCGCTTACTTACATGTGTGACCCAGGGCCGGTAACTGAGTCTTTGTAGGTCATGTCTTTATCTGCTTCCTGCGGCCGGCAGAGGTGAGACCGGAACTCGGTGTGTATCAGACCTCCTTTATGCTCTATATATACGAGATTTTCAATATGTGCTTGGTTATATAGTTCCTTTGAATAAATGAATCTTTTTCCTTTCTCTCTCTTTCTTGTCTTTTGAGACAGCGTCTCACTACATAGCTCAGGCTGAATTTCTCGAACCTCCTGCCTTAGTCTGGGATTCTGGGATTTACTGGTTTGCAACACCCCACCTTCCCCAAATAAACCTTACATTTTTATTTTCTGTATCATCATCATCGTCGTCTGTAGCTATCAGATGACAACTTAAGTCAGTTCTCTCCTTCCATCAGGTGGGTTACAAGGAGCTCAGGCGATCCAGCTTGTATAGCAAGTTCTTTTACCTGTGCCACCTCCCCGGCTCCCCGGTACATCATTATTGGTGACATCTTCTCATATGGGGAGGTTGACCCTGGCAGGGGAAGAGAATGAGAGTCCTGAGTGTAAGCCCCACTGCTGGGGTCAAAGGCTCCTCTGTGAAGCCTGCCCAGTTCTGTGTAGGTTCTGCTGTCTGACAACAGGGCAACCTTTGAGCCTCTCCAAGGCCAAAGGGGCCACAGCCTCCTTGCCTCCCTCTCCTGCCTTTGGAGAGAGCTGAGTTTGGCTATTTCAGATATCACTGACCCTCCTTGCCCATGGGTATCACATGCACAGATCCAACCAATCATGTTTTAGGAATGTTCCTGTGGCTTTGTTTTGATTGTATCTAGAATACTTTTGAGAATGTACAACTCTAGGTTCAGAGCACACATCTGTGGTGCTGGGGGGGTGCAAAGAGATGGGATTTTCTTTTGTTTTGATTTTTGAGGCAGGGTCTTTCTACATAGCTTGGCTGTCCTGGAACTCACTATGTAGACTAGACTGGCCTCAAACTCACAGAGATCTGTCAGTCTCTGCCTTTTGATTAAAGGCATGCACCACCAAGACTGGCTAGGGAGAGGATTCTTAAGAATGACTGTTAGCCAGGTGGTGGTGGCAGGGGGCTGGTACATGCCTTTAATCCTAGTATTCAGGAGGCAGGGGCAGGGGCATAGGCAGCAGATCTCGGTTTAAAAAAAAATGACCAGCCGGGCAGTGGTGGCGCACTCCTTTAACCCCAGCACTCGGGAGGCAGAGGCAGGCGGATCTCTGTGAGTTCGAGGCCAGCCTGGTCTACAAGAGCTAGTTCCAGGACAGTCTCCAAAGCCACAGAGAAACCCTGTCTCGAAAAACAAAAAAAAAAAACAAAAAAACAACAAAAAAAAAGACCAAACAAAGAAGAGAGTGAGGACCATGTTCTGTCCTTACTGTGGTAGCCACCCAACTGTATGCATGAGTCAAAATCCATGAACACGTGCAAGAAGGGAGTGGAGTTTATTGTAGATGGGAGACTATGGATTACTGAATCCCACTGTCCTGCACAGAGGTAGCAATGGTCAATAAACTGAAGTTTTTTAAGTTGGTCTTAACAAACTATATGTTCTCTCTCATATACAGATTTTACCCTCCAATTAAAAACAATCTTATGTGGAAGCCTGGAGAGATGGCTCAGTGGTTAAGAGAGAGATGACTCTGTGGTTAAGAGCACTCACTGCTCTTGCAGAGGACCTGAGTTTAGTTCCCAGCACCCATATGGGGAGGCTCAAAACCTCCTGTAACTCTAGTTCCAGGCTATCCTTTAACTTCTTCTGGTCTTGGTCGGCACTTACACACACATGGTACACATACATATATATGATCAGGCCTACACACATACATGTAGCTTTCTATTTAAGATTTTATATTATTTTAATTATATGTGTGTACATGTATTCAAGTACCTTCAGAGGCCAGAGACATTGGACATCCTTGGAGCTGGGGTTCTAGGAGTTTGTGAGCCACCTGTCATGGGTGCTGGGAATAGAACTGGGGTCCTCTGGACGATCAGGCTATACTCTTAACTGCTGCTCCATCTCTCTAGTCCCAAAAGTAGGATTTTTTGGTTTGGCTTGGGGTCTTATTTTCAGTCCTGGTATTGAACCTAGGGCTTCATGTGTGTTCAGCAAGCGTTCTGCACTAAGCTACAGGCCAGCCTTCTTACCTTCTAATTTTTACATGTATGTAGCTATGGAAACTGAATGTGTGTAAAAGTCATAAATCTAGAAAGGGGCCACTCTAAGGAAGAGGGTTGGGGAGGGTAATAGGTCCGATGACAGAGAAATGGAAAGATGACTCTGGGGTCAGAAGGGTACAAAAGAGAAGAGTTGGGAGGGCTAACCAAAACAAAGTATGGGTGAAAATGTAGTAAGGAAACCTGTTCTTTGTATGCCGACTCTTCTTTTTTCTTTTTTAAAGACCTGGGTGGGCGTGTTGGCTTACTCTTCTAGATTCCCAGCATTCAGACGGCAGAAGCACGCATATCTATGTGGGTTAGAGACCTGGCTGGTCCTACATGATGAGTTCAAGGACAGTCAGAGGCACATGGTGAGACACTGTCTGAAAAAAAAAATGGAGAGATGACTCAGTGGTTAAGAGCAGACATCAGTCTTCCAGAGGACCAGAGTTTAGTTGCCAGCAGCCATGCTGGGTAGCTCACAACCACCTATAACTCTAACTGGAGGGGATCTGATGTTATTTCCTGACCTGCACCAGCAATTCCTTCAAACAGATATGTATGTGTAGATATTTTAATCAAATCATAACTGTTTTTTAAATAACAGTATTAAATGCAGTCTGATGAGAAGGCAGGAGCCAGGCAGTGCGCACACACCTTTTATCCCAGCCTCCTAGGAAGAGGCTGGCAGGTCTCTGAGCTTGAGGCCAGCCTGGTCTACAGAGTGAGTTTCAGGTCAGCCAGGGCTATACTGAGAAACCCCGTCTCAGAAAGAGAGAGGGTGGGGTGGGGCGGGGCAGTTGAGTAAGTTCATGATTTGGTCAGGTCCCGTTAATCTCCAGGTTAGGGTAGCAAGCTTTGGCTGGACGAAAAGTGTCTGTCTAAACTGAACATGTACAGGTTTTCTCTTGTCATTATGCTATTGTGTAACAGCCTTGAACATAAATGTATTTGGTGTCTTTGCATTATGAAAGTCCAGCTATCTTTTCTAAATTTTCACAATTTATACCAGATATATAAGAAGACTTTAAAATTAGATTATAAGTCTTAATTCTTACAGTTTTCTTACTGGAAGTAGAATGGAGTGGTGCTAAATCATACACATTTTTCATTATATAAAATGTTGCAGGGCTAGGGAGGTGGCTCGGTAGGTAAAGCGCTTGACGTGCAAGCATGAGGACTTCTGTTCAGATTCCCAACTCCCATAAAAACTGGTGGTGGCAATATGCATTTTAACCTCAGTGCTTGGGACACAGAGACAGGCAGATTCCAGGAACTCATTGGCCAGCCAATCCAAGCAAAATGGAGAGCTCCAGGTCTAGTGGCAGATTCTTACTGTAAATAACAAGGTCTGGAGAGATGACTCAGTAGTTAGGAGCATTTGATACTCTTGCAGATGGTAACCCAAGTTTGGTTACCAGCATCCATATCAGGCAGTTTTCAGTCACTTATAACTCTAGCTCATGGGGACCTAACACCATCTTCTGGCCTCTAAGGGCACCTGCATACATGTAGTGCCCATGCAGAGGGGCCTGGCATGCACACATACAAATACACAGGCTATGTGATGGAAGGTGCTAGAGGAAGACACCTGAATTTGACCTCAGGCTTCCACACATGACCGGGTAAATGTGCCCCGCCCTCCACCAGGCACATACACATAAATAAAACACAATATTGTTCTTTTTAAAAATCATGCTACAATCTACAAAACCTGGGGGAGGGGGCGGGTAGAGAAAAGAAAGGAAACTTTCTTACAATCCCAGCAGAGTTTAAAACATCTTAAATATATCTTTTGACAACGTCCAGATCATGATTTCTCTTTAAAAATATGCTTCTTCGCTACATAATGGTGACATTTGTTCTTCCGTCCAACATTTCTTAAGTGCTTACTACATATTTAGCACTGGGGTGCAAAGATAAATTAGACACTGTGTTGTACCTTTGCCCTTCATAAGTGTTTCAACTTTGTCAGTGCATAGGAAGGAGGGTGCCCTGACCTGACAGATAAAAGCAGGGGGCAGGAGACATCTGGCAGGGAAAGGAAGATCAGGGAGCCCGGGAGGCTAAGGAGTCTGGGGAAAGAAGAGGTGGGAGGCAGTGTTTGCCAGGCAAGTAAATTGTGGCAGGTGTTATAAGCAGTTAGTTTAGCCCTGGGAAGCTCTCAAATTTCATCTTAACCCCTTTCTCCAAGATTAAAACAAACAAACAAACAGAAACACTTTATCTGTACAGATACTGTTCTTTTGTAATAGCTGACAAAGTTTTCAAGATCTCATCTGCCCGCTGTCTTACTTTCCACTTAGCTGAGACTCCGTGCCAGACTTTGAGCTTTCCTCTCCTTGGGTCATATGCATGAATCTTGCGCCCTTCCTTGTGTGATTTCCTTGGAGCCATTCCCTGGTACCCTTGAGTGCTCAGTTGAAAATCTTATGACTAAGTGAATGGATTTCCTCTTGGGAGTCTCAGCATTCCTTTCTTCCTCCTCCTTCCATAACTTCAGTAACACCTGTGCCAGGCTCATTGCCTTCTGCTGTTTTTGAGTCTCTGAGTTACCTTCCGGTTTCCACTCAAGTCTGTTGCTTTTCCTGGCCAAGTGCCAGGTGCTGCCTCTTGGGGGTGTTTCAGTGCACACCGGCCTCCTTTGGTCTCCAAGAGGCCAATGAGCTCTGGGGAAGGAGGAAGAGACGTCTTCGTACCTGGCCAGAACCCAAAAGAGCAGGCTGATCAAGTCAGAGCCCTCACACCTTGGACCTGCCCCAACTCCACCCAACGATTCTATCAATGTGTAAATCTGGATACTGTTTGCATAAGTCTTCCTTCTGCCTACCCTTCCCCCAGCAAGAAGGTACAGTCCAGGCAAGAACCGAGGGTAGGACTCCAATCTGACGTTAGGAAACTGGACTCACACTTTCTAGTCAACTCAGGATTTATTTGCATAGCAGCCCCTGCATCATACTATGGATAGATGTTTTAGTGAGATGTGACAGAGAACAGGAGAAAAATGCTGGCATGGAATGAGTAGCTCTGGGTTGGCCTCCTGGCTTGAGCACTTTAAGTGTCAGTTTCCTTATTGGTAACAGGATGGATTTAACTGCATGGCTCTCAAAAGTCCCTCAAGTACCAAGGGCCTACTCCTGCATCCTGTCCCCAGGGAGAATGCTGCTACAGGACATCTGACTTCTCCCATGATGACCACTCTGCCCTCAGAGTTAGTCCCACAACACCGGCCCCTCACAAGGACCTAGATTTAGGGTAGCCTGACAAAGATGAAGTACAGAAACAAGGGAAACAGTTTGTTCAAAGGAACCTAGCTCCTAGAAAAGCCCACATTCTCAAGAGACTGAAAAGACCTGGTGAGGTGCCCGGAAAGCCACAGCTACTAATAGAAATCAGTGATGTGATTCCACTGGGCTTTCCCCTTCCCCTCGGCTCTCCTCACTCCCCAAGATGCTTCTCTCGGAAGCCAAGATGAGGGCATTAGGTCACAGAGTATCTCATAAGAGGAGGTGTTCCCTGCCCTTTACAACCCTGCTCTCTGGCCCTCTGTCTCCCTCTCCTCCAGAGCCAGAGACACATTAGCCAAGTTCCTGTGTGTGTGTGTGTGTGTGTGTGTGTGTGTGTGTGTGTGTGTGTGTGTGTGTGTGTGTATGGGGGGGATATCATTTATTTGTGCTTCAAGCTTAAGGCTCTCAGCAAGCTCAAGTTCCTTCTACAGCATGGCGGTGACCCTAGGGAGGGCCTCTAGCAAGCTCTAATCTGTAGCCTGCTTTCATGGAGGTAAGATCTTCAGGTAGGGTCTTCCTGTTTAGTCAGGAAGAGAGGCTCCACCCCTTCCAGGGCCCGAAGCTCCCAACATGGTGCCACCCGACTCTTCAGAGTCCTTTTAGTCTTTGTTAGATCATGGTTGTCTGGTTGTCGTGTGTGTGTCTGTGTCTGTGTGTGTGTGTGTGTGTGTCTGTGTGTCTGTGTGTGTGTCTGTGGAACTAACCCAGGGCCTGTGCATACTGGGCTATCACTAACCCATGGCTTGCCCACTTTATTTTCCAGTGTGAATATACTGGCAATCTTCTCTCCAAATCTTCTTCTAAGGAGGCTAGGGCAAAAGATAAAGTTCCAAAATATGTGGGATGAAGCTGGTGACTCGTGTTTATCAGGAACCTATTGTATGAGTGTCAGATGTTACATGTTTTCACGTGATTACATACATTCCTTAATACCTCATGGGGGAGGGATGGTTATAACCCTCCATTTTCTAGCTTTGGGATCTCAGAGGCTCAGAGATAGTAAGTCACTTATCTAAGGTCACATTGTTACTATAAGGTAAAGGGACACACAGACTCAGCTCTGTCCATCAGGCTGCTATACTCAAATGACAAACATTTACTAAGAACCTACTTCAGCGATAAACAGATAGAACTATCTGTTCTAGTTGCATTTTGTTGCTGTGAGAAAATGCTAACCACAAGCAACTTAGGGAGCCAGGTGCATGCCTTTAATCCTAGCACTCAGGAGGCAGAGGTAGGCAGAACTCTGAGTTTGAGGCCAGCCTGGTCTATAGAGTTCCAGGTCAGCCAGGGCTACACAGAGAAAACAAAACTTAGAGGAGGAATGGATTTATCTGGCTTCTACTTCCAGGTCACAGTTCATCAATGAGAGAAGTCAGGGCAGGCACCCAAGCAGGAACTTGAAGCAGAAACTGTGAGGCTTCCTGGCTGGCTTCTAGGCTCATGCTTAACTCCCAGGACCTCCTACCTAGTGAGTGGAGTCACACAGTGGGCTGGGTCCTCCCACATCAATTAATTAATAATCAAGACAATCCCCACAGACATGCCTACAGGCCAATCCCTCAACTGAGACTCTAGGACAATACACATACACAGGAGTAAAGAATGAGCAGTTGGTGCACTCCAGGGGTACAATGTCTAACAAGGAGGTTCTGTGAGTGTGAAGAGATGGGAACAAGGGCTATCTCAGACAGTCATGTCCTGTGGGGACATGCTCTAAGAAACGAGTCATTTGATGATGTCATTGTTGTAAGTACATCAAAGAGATTGCCAAACCTAGATGGTATAGTCTGGTCCACACCTAGCTATATGGTGTGGAGCTGTTGCTCCTAGGACCATTATGAACAAAACACAAGATTACATCAAACATAAGAAACAATGATGCAATTCTGAGGTGTGGTAACCTCCAGATGTGTGCGATGTTGCTGCCAGTGCAACCTATCATTCTACAGTAAACATTTTTTATAAATGGGGTACATTCTAAAAAACACCAGTAAGAAGTCTAATAAGTACATAAACCGGCAACATTTATTATCAAGTATTTGCTGTAGATTGTTACATGTGCCATACTGTAGGTGTGTTTACATCAGCAGCGCCACCAACAGTAATGTGCTGCTTTTCATCCTTATAGAAGCTACAGTGTCCCCAGGCAATGGAGATCTTTTTACTCCATTGCAGTCTTACAGGGCTATGGTGACCTGCCATGGACTGAAGTATAATTACAAGGTTTGTGACTACGTAGGCAGGGTGTCATGGGCAAGTGATGAAACTTGGAAGAGGAAGGAGATGGAGGAAAAAAGAAGAGTTGAAAGAGAAGTCGGAAGAAGAGTAGGAAAGATGGGGAGAAGAGAGAAGGGGGGAGGGAAGGAGAAACGTGGGTGTGACTGGTGGCAGGAAGCTTTTTGGAAGATGGGCTTTGTGCCTCTACCTGTGTATATGGGAGAACTTCTTGGATGAAGCGGTGGAGGCAGAGGAAAGACCTTCAGGGTCGGCTCAGCAATCAAGTCCCTGGAGGTGAGGAGGGAAGAGAGGCTAGTCAGTTGGGAGGGATCGAATGTAGGGAGGGCTGTGTGCTGGGGAGGGGCCTGGGCTTGCTTCTTGGAACAGTGGGAGTTGATGGGGCCTTCTGGTGGTGCACAAGCAGAGAGAAGTCATGAATTGGCAGTGAGACTTGGAGATGGGAAGCTGGGATGTGTCGCTTTCCTTCTTTGGATAGCCTCAGATCCCCCATAAGGGAAGAGGCTTGGCCCAGGTGTTGGGAATTCCTGAGTGAATATGGGCTGAGCATGAGCCAGAGTGAGGGTTTTGAGTGGAATGTGGCCTGATGTGGAACTATAGGAAGCATGAGGGTCCTGTGGCAGCATCAGGTGATGGGCAGTGGAAATGGAAAGGAAAGGCAATATTCTAGGTTTTCATCCCAGTCAAACGATAAAGATGTCCTTAGTCCTCAGAAATTCAGGCTCACTTATATGAAACTCCTTTGTGGGGCATGGAGATAAGCAGGGTGTTTGAGACAGGGTCTTGCTACACAGTACAGTCTGACTTCGTAATCCTCCACCTCCTGGGTTGCAGTTGTATATATCACCATGCCCAGCTCGCTCTCTCTCTCTCTCTCTCTCTCTCTCTCTCTCTCTCTCTCTCTCTCTCTCTCTCTCTCTCTCTCTCTCTCTCCCTGTCTCTCTTTTAAGAAAATGTATACAAAAATTTTCCCTAATTGCACTAAAAACTTGATGAAATTGTGAAACAGTTGTCTTCTATTCACTATGCTTTCTGATTAAGTTATAAGAAAAAGAGACAAATGACCACAGCCAAGTTAATAACATCAGGTTGTCAAACACAAAAATATCTACTATTAATAACTTCACAAACAGTGATGTAAACATTAGGCACTCAGTCTAGAGCCCTTTGTCAGAGCATGGGAAATACAACACTGCTCATGATTTTTCTCAACCCAGTTTATGTTTTTAGAGGCCCCCACTCCTGAAGAGCTCAAAGTTTTTTTTCAGTATAGACTTCAAAAATACTAAAAATAATCCTGATCAATCTCTTTCCCCCATTGCAGGGCAATTTTTTTGTTGGGTGAGGAACGACATTGGGCTTTAATAAATAAATTATTCAGTGTGTGTGTGTGTGTGTGTGTGTGTATGTGAGAGAGAGAGAGAGAGAGAGAGAGAGAGAGAGAGAGAGAGAGAGAGAGAGAGAGAGAGTGTGTGTGTGTGTGTGTGTAGGCCAGTGGATAACTTGCAGGAGTTGGGTCTCTCCTTCTACCATGTGGGTCCTAGGGATTAAACTCGGATGTCAGTTTGGCAGCCTTTACCTGTGGATTCATCTCTCCAAAGCGCAAAAGGAAACAACAGGTATCTAGTGAAAAGTCATTTTCCTTCCTTCCTCTCCTCTCTTTTCCCACCAAGGCTTCCTCTGCTGAGCCAGCAGCTGTTCTGTTTCTTCTTGGTCCTATTTCTGGTCTTCTGGGACTAGCTTTAGTGTGAGCTTTTCAACATGAATACACATTTATTTGCCAGAGTAATGTAATTCCCTGAGTGCCTACCACGTGCCAGGCCTTCTATCCTGGGCTACCCCTGCCTTCAGCAGGACATTGTTTTGAGCCTAGGGGCTGTGTTGTGTGCTTTCCCCTCTATTAGCACTTAGATAATAGAAATAAGTATATATTAGGCACCAACTGCATCCTCAGTGCTATTCATTCCAAGTGCTGAGAGAGATCTCAGCCCTTTCTTCTTTTTTTTTTTAACACCTGGCATAATTTTTATTGTATTGATTTTTTTTTTCTGGTTTAAGCAGCTACTTGCTTCCCAGTTGAAGCAGTGTGTACACTCTGCACACAGAAAAAAGGCCAAGCCAAGTACACCAAACTCTTGAGCAGAACCCAGCAAGCAAGGGTTGAGATGGCACCAGGAGCTGCCAGAGGACTCCACAATGCTGGGCCTATGCATGTTCTGGGACTAGCTTCCTTCTCTGAAGCCCCCTAGCCTGTTAGCTCTGTAATGGCTCTGCCCAAAGGATGCTTAGTCATCTCCCATGGAGCCTTGCCTTTTCAGATCTCCTTTAGCTTGAAAACTCAAGTTACTCAACAGGGAACTGAGAATGGCCAAAGAGCTCTAAGGCCTCTCCCTGCTTTTCCACCATTGTTCTTTGGGAGGTCTATAATGTTAAATAACCACCGGAAAATATTTACAACCAGGCCAGTGGCTGTAGAGCATTTTTAATGGTGTGGCTATAAAATACACTTACAACCTTTGGTGTGGTTACCCAAATGAGTAAATTATGGATGGTGACACCTTAAGAAAAAACAGTTCTCATCAGAACTGTGACTCCCTGTTCTTTCTTTCCAAACATTAAATATTTGGGTAAAGGAAGCAGAGGAAGGGTGTCCTCATTTAGAAACAGTGGTTATTATGCCCATCTTGTAGATGGCAGATCAAGGGAAGCAGGCCCTGGAACCCAATGGCAGGTGAGACCACTGCATTGTTTCTCTTTGAGTTCACTGACTGGTCTAGAACTATTAAATCTGTGCTCTAGATAACTGAGAATTCGTTTTCAGCTTAGCTAAATATTCTCATGGATGAACTTCTGAATCAGCTTAAGCTAAGGAAGAAGATGGGGAGGCAGAAATAGGGAGAGTTCTCTAAACCTAGAATTTTTTTCCCTCAGTAGGCTCTGAGACCTTGAGGACAATTGTTGAAGGATCTAGTCAAGACAGGGTGTGGTGAAGTAGCTCCTAACTGCACTCTCAGCTTTGCTTGCTTCTGGCTACTATGCCCTGTGGTTTTAATTTGCATTTCCCAGATGACTAATGCACTTGAACATCTTATAGATATTTAATCATTGCTAGTTTCTTTCACCTTCCTGTACCGCACCTTTGTCCCCTTCCCCAACTCCCAGGACCAGGGGAAAGTGCCACCTATAAGGATGCCAGAGTCCCAAGGGACCTAGACTTCTTTCTCTAGCTCCTCTGCCTCTCTTGCCAGTCTAGTGGCTCAGTTTCCATCCTCATGCACTTGACTCTCCAGCCAGGCTGGGGGACTTCAGCGACTCTCTACCGCTTCTGGAAGCTCGGCAGACACTGTTCGTTCTCTGGCCTGAGCACTACACCCTCTTCCTCCTCTCAACCTTGCACAACTTACCTGGGCAACTGAGGTATCAAGCCAGTCTAGGATCACATGCTGCTTCCTCCAGGAAGCCTTACTTGACACGTCCCCCTCCCCCACTCACCAGGCTAAGTTAGTTGTCCCTTGTTTGTGGCTTAGCAACATCCTGTTCTTCCCCTTCGAGCACTTATCACAGGCTGTTGCAATCGCCTGTTTGCTAGCTGGCCTCTTATGCTTTCCCTCCTGTTTGCAGATAGGACTGTGCAGTCCTCACTTTTATATCACAACGCTTAGGGCGACAGTGACGTTTGTTTAATGATCTGGTCCAGATCCCTTTAAAATAACTTAAATCCATAAAACCAGGCGTGGTGCTCTGGAGGTGGAGATGGGAGGATCATAAATAAGTTTAAGGTCCTTTTTGGCCACATAGTAAATTCGAGTCTAGCTTGGGATATATAATGCCCTGTCTAAAAAAAGAAAAGAGCCGGGCGTTGGTGGCGCACGCCTTTAATCCCAGCACTTGGGAGGCAGAGGCAGGCGGATCACTGTGAGTTCGAGACCAGCCTGGTCTACCGAGCGGTTCCAGGACAGCCTCCAAAGCCACAGGGAAACCCTGTCTCGAAAAACCAAAAAAAAAAGAAAAAGAAAAAAAAAAAAAGAAAAAAGAATTAGACTCTTTCAAAGGCAGGGGTGGTGGGGAGGGGGTTGCTAGAGAGATGGTTCAGTGGTTAAGATCACTGGATACTCTTCCAGAGGACCCAGGTTCGATTCCTAGCACCCACATGGCAGCTCCAGTCCCAGGAGCTCCACCTACAATGGCACTGTATGAACCTACACAATAAAACAAAAATAAATATGATCTCCAATAAAGAGCAAAAATTAAAATCTAACCTTCCGTGCAAGCCATAACTAAACCAGTGATTTCAGGCCACTGCCACCCATCCTCCCACACACCAATCCTCCTGACAAGGACTGCAGGAAACAGACTTCCACACCACCCACCACACACCAAGCCAGGACCTGTGTTTGAGGTGTCATTTCACAGTCGGGTGGCACTTTGAAACTCAGGGGCTCTCGGGTGCAGTTAGGCAATTAACGACTGGGGGCTGGGGTCGAGGTGGGGGAGGTGAGTGACATCACAGCACTTTCCATCTTTACAGTGGCAATGTGATGTCAGCAGCCCACACAGCGCTGCAGTCTGTGTCTCCGTCTCTTTAGTACCTGAAGGATGGCAGGGTATCAACAACATTTGTAGAAGTGAAGGGATGGTTGACTAGGGAACACGGAAAGGGCAGCATGAAAATTTAGAAGACTCAGAGTCCCTCTGGGGGCCTAGCCTAAGGTATTGCTGTCTTCCACCCCCGCCTGACAGACTTCACTGGACAAGTATTTGTGTTGTGCGTGAGCAGCTGCCCTCAACGCCAGGTACAGCAGGTGGTTGTGAGTTCCACTTAAATTCCATAGGTAAAAAACTGACCATAAGGTATGGGAGAAAGCTGAATTTTTCTAGCTATGAATGGGGGTGGGGTGGGGTGCAGATTTGGAGCCAAAAATTAGCTCTTACTGTCTGTGTGGACAAGGACGATCTTGCCTGGAAGAGTGGCCCTGACGGCTGCGTGCTGCCGCAGAGCGGGGGGAGGGGCACTGGGCAATCATTCAGCTCCATACACTGATTTTACAAATGAAAAGACTGTTGGGTGCTGGAGTCCCACTGCTTTGCTTTATCGGCCAGTACTTTCATCTGCAAAGTGGGTCTTTGGTAAGAAAAATTTCTCATCTGCTTCATAAAAGGAGCTCTCAGAGATAAAGAAGAGATCCTCCCAGACAGGGGTGGGGATGTGTGTGTGTGTGGGGGGGGGGAGGACGACACTGAGGCCAGAGGGCCGAGAGTTCAAGGCCTGCCTGGGTTACGTAGGGAGATTCTGTCTAAATGAACAAATAGCAATAGAAACTGTGAGGTGGAGGACAGAAACGCTGTTGCTGGCTTTGAACATGAATGATTCTCCAGCTACTCACAAGCCTACCCACAAGCAGCTTCCCATCGGAAGGAATGCCAGGTTCCCCAAACAGTACTGCAAACATCACTTAAAAGCAAACATGTGTGGGAGGGGTGAGGTGGCGGCCTTCTTTGATAATTGCACACTTACTGTGTAAATTTGTGCAATTATTTAACCTGAAAGTTGTCTTTATCTTGAAAATAGTAGAGGTAATAATGCACATCCAGATATTAAAGAAATGAGATCTCTCCATATAGTCTCTGGCACTTACTTGGCACTCAATAAATACAGGTTTCTGTTCTTAACTGGTCCAGGTCCTTTTACTGACTAACCTACCTATGGGACCATTCTGTGTAATTGCTGATGTAATCACTCTCAAAGGGGACAATTCTATCAACACTCCATCAGTAGATACAGTCAGCTTTAATATTTTCTATTGCTAACTTGGTGTGGAGACTCCACAGATGAAAATAAACATGCTTACTCCCTAGAGAGACTGAACTGTGAACAGAAAATAACAGTCCCACGAGACAAGCTGTAGGGACAGAATGGGGGTGGTGGGAGTGGGAGCAGAGTTGGAGTTGGCTTGGGTAAGTGATGGAGGGCTGCCCTGAGAAAGCTCTGGGCTTCACTGGGAAGGAGGGGGCGGTGGTAGGTGGAAGAGGATGAGGTGGGGGAGGACATAAAGTGAGGAAACACATTTTGTATAATAAGGGGCTATTTTGGAATTGCTGCAGATGAGGACGCCAGTGAGGAAATTTGAGCAGGAAGGTGACAGTGACCCCACCAGTATCCCTAGTGGTAAAGTGAGGGTAGGCTAACTGGAGCCCACAGGTACCTAGCCCACCCCACCCCACACTCTTTTTGGGAAGTGGTACAGGAGATTGAATATGGGGTCACACACCTGCAGACTCTACCTGATATAGTCTATTCTCCTAATCACTCTTGTAGTTAGTCATTTAACAGTCAGGGAAGGCCTGCTGTGAACCGAAGGCAGGCTGTATTCCAAGAGTTAGAAATCAGGCAACACACAAGGACTGGCAAGGTCTATTTTTTCAAGAAGGGGAAGGATTATAGATAGATCAGCAAGGACATCCAGATAAAGGCCTAGGAAATGAGACTCAGGACGGAGGAGGACTCAGGTGGCTGCCCTCTCCCAGTTTAACAATGCTTCCTAGTCTCCAGTGGTCTGACTTTGGTTTTCCAAGGAGGCTTTGCTTCTAGAAAGATTACTGTGGTAAATAATTAAACCAGTATGTTTTGTATTTCTAGGGAGCCTTGCCTGAGCAGGGATAGTTAAATCCAGTTTCCCCCCAGGACCTAATCAATCTTGATAATTGGTACTTGAGGGCCACAGCTTCAAGATGTCACAAATCTAATGTTTTAGGAAGGTCTCAGACCTTTTACTGACCATAGTTTCTATGTAATTAAACCCTCCCCTTCCCTCATTTCCTCTCTTCCCAATGCATATGCACACTCTTTAAAAAGACAGCACTGGTGAAATTGTGCATGGCTCTGCTGTACAATATGCACACTTTAAAATCAGGCCTGCCACTTCTGGTGGGTTTTAAACTGAAACCCTGCTTCAAATGCACCTTTTCAGGCAGCTGGGCAGCACATCCCGGCAGCTGCCAAGCATAGCAGAGCAGGGGTGGGGGTGGGGGTGGGGGTGGGGGGGAGCTGGAGACTGGTACATCACCTTCAGGGGTGCTGGTATGTAAGCCTTTGGTGTTCTTTGGTGCCAGAGGGATGCCAGCCAAGAAGAAGAAGCGAACATTGTATTAAAAGCAGCTGCAGAAGCCAGGGGCTTGAAAGGCAGATTTCCCAGTGTGCCCTGTGGTCTTCCCGAATTTGACACATTTACTCACTGCGGTTTTGTTTTAGTTTTCTGTGATAACTTTCAAAGACACAGGAAAAATCCAGTTTTAGGGTTATTAGTGAAAACCTCTCTGCCCAGTTTCTTTGGATTACCTGTTAGAATTTGTCCTCTGAGGGACAGTCAGTAGTGACTAAATTAGGGTTTCAGCTCCAAGAGTTTTGTTTTTTCATTCTGTTTGAAACACTAATAAAAACTGTAACATTGTTTCTTTAGCAGTTTACACCTTACAGGTACTTTTTACACTCCTTTGAAAACTATAAACTCAGAACTGAATGCTAATTTAGCTATCATTTTCTGAGATCGGTGCTATTTACATTGATTGGGTCTATTTCTTAAGCTCCCCTCTTCCTGGATCTGACAGATCCACCCCTTCCTCCTTCATCCACGGAAACTTATGTATTGGACACCCTCCAGGTTCTACATATTTTGTTAGAAATAAAGCAGGAAACCAGACAGACTTGTTTGCTACTCTTATGGACCTCCAAGGGGGAAGACAGACATTAAACAAATAATTACATACAAGAAGCATGTTTTTAAAAGGCACTGTGGGGGCAGTCAAGGGCATGATACCCTGGGAGGTAACCTGTGGGCTGGGGCAGGGTCAGGAAAGGCTTCTGGTAAGGAGGTAGGAAGTGATGTTTAAACTGAGGTCTAGGGGATTAGAAAACAATTTCTCAGAGGTTGAAAAGAACATGGCATTACATACTAGTATCAACGGCAGTAGGGGAAAGGCGCATGCTCCATACTAACTGAGGGGCAGTGGACGCTGAATGCGGGTGAGTGTCCAGCAGGACACAGAGAACGCTGCTTGAGCAAGACTTTTCAGATAAATAGGTGGAGGAGGCTCAACAGGGATCAGATATTGTGTATTTTCCTCTCTCATCCCAAGGAAGCAGCCTTCACCTGCTATTTTTAAAACAAGAAAACCAAACTTTTATCTGTTAATTACTACAGGATAGGAATTCACACAGATAAGTACTGTTTTTCCAGTGGATAGGAGAGGGAAAAGGCTTGAGAGGACTAGCTCTGGTTCGCTATCAAGTAGCCAGCAGAGCTAGCCTCTCAATCAACACTTAAGAGGCAGCTCACTTTCTACACCCCCTCATTGTCAAAGCTGGTCCAAGCCTTGTTTTTAACATCAATATTATACAGCTTGGGAAAGTGGTAAAGGAGTTTTGACTGAGGAATCTGAAATACCACCGTGGACAGAAAGCCCTAGGTAAAATCAGGCAGAAGACTGAAGGGTGGAGTAGCAAGGGTGGAAGTGGCTTGCAGGGTCCTAGAGGCGTGTTCTTCGGGGAGGTGCCTGAGCTAATGAACCACTATCCGGCCCAGCCGGTTAATCATTTCCTGACCTTTCTTTTTCCTGCCTGAAGGATTGCCACATCGGTCTTCCCTTTCCCTTGCTTGCCTCCTGCCACGCAAGGCTCCTTCACCAGGTAAAACAAAACATAACAAACAAAAAAACCAACCCCAACTTTAGAGACTAGGTTTGTCAAAGTTTCAGGCATCCTCAGAGCCCAGACAGTGAGGTCGCAGGCTTTCTCCCTCTAGAAGCTTGTTCTCTCTTCACCTTTTTCTAAAGAGAGATCAGGAGCTGGGGTTCATTCCCTCGAGAGTAGGTTATACTCTCCGTTTTACTGAAGCAGCAGCTTGGGAGAGTGTTTTGAGGATTAAACAAGATACGGCATTGGCATTCGAAGTGCCTGTCTGGGAGACTGTTGTGGGAGTCTAACAAATAAATGTTACACCGCCTCCTTTTTTTTTTTTTTTTTTTAAATCACCTGGTAACCCGGACCTTGTGCAGCAAACCAGATTGTTATTTCATTCAACTTCGAGAGGTACAGGTATGAAAAGTCCCACAATAGGCAGTGAGTCACAATGGCAGGGCTTACACCCAGGTACCCCGGAGGTCCTGTGGGCCCAGGCTTGCAGCATCTTGTGACGCACTCAGGCCAGAGTTCAGAACCCAGAATGGTTCAGGACTGCACCTGCTACAGGGAGCACTGTTCTGGGCCCCCTGCAGCCGGCGTGGCTACCGAAGGGCACTCCCCAAAAGCCCCCTAGCCTGTTTCTTCCAGTGTAAAATGGGATTTCAATGCTTGTCGGTGCGAGTGTTTTTTATTTTCCGCACACTTTGCAGCGTGGCCACATTTTCTCCTTCCAAGTCACGCTGTAGTTCACTGTAGTAGGTGAAGCGGTCCCAACCGGTTTGCCCAGGCTGGGTACCCACACTTGCTGGGGTCCCAAGAAGCGCCCCTACTCGGGGCAGTCAGAGTTGGGTAAGGCACTTTACAGCCTGGCGGTACACTACTCCAGCAGATGGTGAGAGCCACGGCCCCGCCCGCTGGCTAGCACGGGGGCGGGGCGAGGCTGGGACTGGGGGGCGTGACCAACAGCGTGGGCGGGGCCAACAAGAGAAGGCGGAAGCTTACTGTCTCCGGGCGGCGGCAGAACCAGGAGTCTGGATTTCCACGTTCCTCGGAGCGGGGCGCCGGGGGACGGCGGGTGGCAAAACCCGGCGCCCGGAAACCCTTGCTTTCTTTGACGCAAAGGCTCGGGACGAAGCAGCCGCCGTCTGCCCAGCGCCGGGCTAGGAGCGACCCCAGACGGAGCCTCCGAAGTCCCTCCGCCCCACAGCTTCGGCCGTCTCCACCGCCGTCCTCGTGGCCATGGAGTGTCCGCACCTCAGCTCCAGCGTCTGCATTGCCCCGGACTCAGCCAAGTTCCCCAACGGCTCCCCGTCGTCCTGGTGCTGCAGC
The DNA here is from genome assembly GCF_017639785.1 of Mesocricetus auratus. Lineage (NCBI taxonomy): Eukaryota > Metazoa > Chordata > Mammalia > Rodentia > Cricetidae > Mesocricetus > Mesocricetus auratus. Next base: position 6,594,196 of record NW_024429267.1, on the reverse strand, counting down.
GGTGAGTGCGGCCCCGGGGCTGGCCGGTCGCGCACCCGAGGTCCCGGCTCTGGCCCGGGCCTTGCCGTCGAAGGGCCGCGGGCGGGTGGCGCGCGGCCTTGGGGGAGGCTGCGGGGAGCGGGCCCGGCGCGCGGGGCGAGGGGACGCGGCGCGGCGGGCGCGGCGGCGGCTCCTTTGTTTCGCGCGGCCCGACGGCCGGGCCGGCAGAGGAGAGGCCCGCGGGGGCCTGAGGCTAGCGCGCAGAGGCTGGATGACCCGGCGGCCGGTACCCCAAAGCTCTGCGAACATAAGTGCTGGCCACGCGTGTGGCGAGTCCGGGCTCGGGGTCTCCCGCGGGCCGGACAGGAAAAGCGCCGCTCTGCGGACGCAGCTTTGTCTGGACTGCCGGGCGCGCGGGCCACTTCGGGCTGCGCTCCCCCCCAACCCCCGGTTCCCACAGGCTCCTGTCCCCCGCCCCCGCAGTCCCCACGGACTGCGCTGGGGGCGGCTCAAGTCGGAGTCTTGCCTCAGCCTGGGAGGGTGAAGTTTGAAAACAGGCTACCGGCTCCGAAAGCTCGGGAGAAGGCAGTCAACAGCTGCTTTGGAGGGGGGCAGCTCGAGGTTTTTTTTTTTTTTTTTTTTTTTTTTTGCCTTTCGAAGATTGTTCCGAGACAAGCTTTTGGGTTGGTCGGGATTGCATTGGGAACAAGCACACGAGTGCGTGTGCTGTAAGACACTTCTTAGGTTTATGTTATGCTTGTGGGTTGCTTAAGCGTTAACTCTTTCTGCCCCCTTGGAAGCCCTGGTGCCCTCTCATTGTCTGCCGGGACTTTAGGTCGAACCGGCCACCCCGCTTTGATTACTTCCTGGTAGGGCCCTGGTGCCGACGCTCGTCTTTGTTTATAAGCTTTAAGATCGTCATTGGCAGCTTGGGCTGTAGTGTAAAATGTGAATAGTGTATATCAGAAATCAAGTTGATAGTGTGGGTCCGCAGAGTGGTTTCTTTTCCTGGGTTGGTTTGGCGCTTGGAAGGTAGTTATGGAGACTGTTTTAATACTTTTGACAGGTTACGTCTTAAAAGGTGATTATGTTCTTGAAGCACAACACACAGAGAGGCACAAAGAAAGCTGTCCCACAGGATAAGGAATAGACGTAATGCATTTTTCATGAACTCCTAAGACTTGGTGGTGCCTTGCTTACCTTTGTAAAGTCAGGTGTCTTTTTCTGCATGAAGACTTTAAAAATTAACCAGTTAATTGGTTTCACAGGGCAGTATTGCCGTTCCTTTGGTGTGGGAGAGTGGGTCTCTATTATAGCCCAGGGTGACCTAGAATTCGTAATTTTCCTGCCTCAGCCCTTGGAGTGCTGGGATTATAGGCATGTGCTACCATGCTGGGCCAGTATTGCAGTTCTTTGTGGGAATGTAGGAACTTGTGTAAATAGGCCCTGAGCTGTTAATACATCTTTTAACAGTGGGTCTTGAGCTTGGAACATAACAAAGGTGTATCACACACGGACTGGTGGTCTGTTAGATAATTAACTATAGCTGTGGGGCTATAGCTGATTTTTTCTCAGACTTTTCAGATACCCCCCACCCCCACCCCCCAGACACGGCCACTAAGAAAAGCATACACCTCACAAGGAATGGGGCACTTCTCTTGTTCATCTGTGGTCAGCTACAAGGATTTATTGGTGGGTGCGTCAGCACAACCGGTTTCTTTTTTTTTTTTCTGTGTAAAATCACATCAAACTTAGAAATGGCTTCATTGTGCACATGCATCTAAAAAAAGACAAGAATTATGCAAGTGGCAGATATCCTGTTGTGAGTCAGTCTTGCCTCCATCAGTCAGGAGTCCACTTGACTGGGGAAAAGGGATGCAGCAAACGAAGCCTCTCCCGAGGAATTCAGTGCATTAAAATGGAACAAAACTGGGAGGTTTGTGCTGACAGCAGAAACGAATTAGTAATGGAAGGGTGATTTCTGTCCAGGGCCGAGAGTGGCATCTTTACAACATGCAGCAAATGGTTGCCTCCGACCCTGCTTTGGAAGGGTGGGTCTAATCGCTTGCATTTGTAGGACCAATAAAGCTTGTTTCACAAGTCTGTGGGTGTTTTCTGTCCATCCCTGTTTCATTTGGGCCTCCCATATTAACTTTTTGGCATCCCTTCATTGGGGATGTTACTGTATTGCAAGTGTTACTGTATTGAGCTTGATCTTGTTTTTGCCTGCCTGTAGTTTCAGTAATTAAATGATTGGTAAATCTGTGATCCCTTAACTAACCCCTCATCTTGGAGTGTTATGTATTCTGAGTTTTTTTCTTAACACTCCAGAATTTGTTTGTTTTTGGTAGGAGATTAGAAGGGTAACAAGTGTGTTGAAATAATGCTCTGAATGGTATTGAATCTGATTACACTCTTACTGAGGAGGGAGAAAATCCCTCTTTTGGCACCTGGACAATAAAAGTAATACCTCCGCCTTACTTTCATTGGGAGCTTGCAATTATACCCCAATGATGCAGCCACGCAGATTGCAAAAGACCAACAGCCCAGACTCTAGTGGGCAGTGCCTCCTTGGACTAGCACTTCTGTTTCCTTAGTGTCAGTTTCATTACGTCATCTGGAAAAAGAGGAGCACTTTGCATTTACTTCACAAGTCTCTGTTAGGGTGAGCAAGATTGTGTGTGTGTAAAGTTTGAGAAACTGATGCTTTATGGTGTCTTAAGTAATTTATGGTATCATAAACTTGTACACATTTATAAATAGGATTCTAAAAATTAAATGCCTAAAGCCCACTAAATGGAGCCCAAACAGATTGGCTTTATGATGTATTGTTTTACAGGGAGATCCAGAACTCAGCAAAATTAAGGGGTAAGGAGTAATGATACTTCAGAATTAACCTGAGCTGCTTAGCCCTGGAAGGCACTGTGTTATGTAATTGTATGCTATAGTACTTCATACAACTTTTTGTTTGCAAGACCCCTTTATAGTCTCAACATTTTTCAGAACCTAGATTATTTGTGTGGCTTTTATCTATTGATATTATCATATTGGAAATAAAAATTAAAACTGTAAATATTTATGTACTAATTTAATTACAAGTAACAATAACAGACCTAACAGTTACTAACAGAAATGATAGTTCATGCAAAAAGTTTTCAGAACAAAAATTGAATGGGAAGAGAGGTTCTTAAGTTTTATGCTTTTGTATCTTTATCTTACTGGAAGACAGCTGGATTCTCACATCTGCTTCTGTGTGCTGTCTCTTGAGATATCACACTTCACGTATTATCTAGAAAACTTCATTCTGTGCTTTTGAGAGACCGAAAGGAAACATTCAAAGTAATATAGTAATCTCCCTCCCTCCCTCCCTGAATGTTTCCATGAAAATCCCTTTGACCTTCTGAATCCATTGAAAGGAGATCCCTGAAATCTTAAGGTTCAAAACACAACTTTGAGATCTCATAGGCAAAATAGTTAGGGACACCTGCTCTTACCGAACTCAAGTTACAAAATTACAGAAATTTATGGGCTGGCAATTGGTATCTATTTGTAGAGACTTGGAATTTAAAATACATGGGGTCTAGTGGGCCCTTGCACTCAAAGAGGTTAGTCTAATCTAGATGGAAAGTCAGAAAGCTCTCTGGTTAGAAGATAAAAATCCATGTAGTGGTTTAAGGTAAATGTTGAAAATAGCAATCTCCTAATAAGGTAAAAGCTGATTTATGCCTAATTGTGGCTAAGGGCATTCTAGTTTTAAATTACAAAAGTTTAAATGAAAACTGGGCCAATCTCTCAAGCCTTGTGTTATGTGCTCATACCAGATGTTATTTTCAGAAGCTAGAGGCTTGGGTATTTCTTATTTTTGTGGGTGGAAAAGTTTAACCAGTGACAAAAGACAGGGATAAAAGATGAAGTACTTACCAGGTGGTAGTGGTGGGAAGGCAGCCAAGAGGCAGAGGCAGGCCAGCCTGGTCTACAGAGCTAGTTCCAGGACAGCCAGGACTATGCATAGAGGAAACCCTGTCTCAAAAAACCAAACCAAACAACAAAAACGTGAAAACCCTAAACACAGCTGTTTTAAACTAAGGAAAGCCAAGTACCTGGATTTTAGGTTTTTAAAGTACTGTTGATTTGGAGCTGTTTTTGTAAAAGTCACGAGAATTTGTTCCTGATTAATTCTTCAAAGAATTGAGGGACCTCTAAATTTCCAGAACACCCTCACCCTTATAGCACTGTATTCAAGAAAAAGGAGTGGTTGTCTTGATCTGCAGTTTGTGTTTGGAGGGGTTATTGGAGACAAACCTTGATATTTTATTTTTTAAAGATCCTTTCAGTAGGTGGGGTGCCTACTGGTTCTTTGTCCATGGTAATAAATTTGTAATGGACTGATTAGTTTGTGATAAAGGGTAAGAAGTCACCTTGATGGAGTGATGGGTTGTTTTGTATCCTGTTTCTCTCAGCCCACTTTTAAAGAAGACTAGTTTGTCCCTTGAACTAAATTCTCTAAATAGGATCAGTTATCTATTTGAATGAGGTTGAATACATTCACTGCTTTTAAATAGCAGTCTGTGGTGTGTTTACTAAATATCTACTGCAGTGGTGTATATATACTTGCTTGATGAAGTTTTTCATGTAGATTTTGAAATGATCTCTAACTTCATGTTGAGAATAAATGTAGATGAAGTAAGCTTATTCCCCATCCTTTGCCTTCCCAGAATGTTAGCTCTCAAGCTGAGCTAGATTGTAACCAATTTGTAGTCTTCTAACTATGGGCATATAAATGGGTAGATGGAAATGTTAGTTGTCAATGAATAGGATCATTTAAATCAGTGGGTAGGTGATATCCTTTATATTGATTTTTGAAGATTAACATTTGAACTTCGTGTACCTGTATACTTTTGAAGAATTTCAACTATCTTGTAGTACTATTTATAAAGCCTAAGCCAAGTGGAATTGTCATAGTAGTCATGTTGGCAGTGTTCTTCCGCACTCCAACCCCAGCATCTTAAGCAACCCCAGTCTGTTCCCACAACCTCTAAGTGATTGGTAGCCGATGTGAAAAGCCCTGCAAGTGACCATGTGCTTCGTTTGACAAGGCTGAAGCTGAAGGGTTGAGCCGGGCCTGTTTCTGTTGTGATCAGATGTTATTTTCTAAGTATTATACTGACTATATAAAGAACATCCTTCATGGCCTAAGCGGAGGGAAAGGATGGGTTGAAGGAGGAACTAGGACTTTTTGTTTTCCTGGAACTCATTTACTCTCAAGATAATCATAACTATTCTTTACGTTGATACCATTAACAGTAAGATTTTATAACAGTCTACTTTTTCCTCATTGAAATTTACTTACTTATTCATTTAGAGAGTGTGTTTGTGTTTGAAGCACTGGGGATTAGAAGATAACTTGTTTTTTTTTGTTGTTGTTGTTATCCAAATGAAAGTTTTTAAAAACATATAGTTCTGTTTGTGTTTTGATGATTCAAATATGAAAAGAAAGATTCTTCCTCTTAATTGCCTTTGTAATGTGAGAATGTATTAGTACAAACTTGTAAAATATATGCGCTATAAAACTAAAATATAACTTCCAAGAGCCATTCCTCTCCTCCTCAGTGATCTAAGGTCATCAGGCTTGGTGGCATGCACCTTTACCCACTGAGCCGTATTGTAGGCCTTCTAATTGGAGTTTATGCTGTTTTCTTCTGTGCTGGAATGAAAGATTTGTTTGTGTTCTTTCAAAGTAGATTTAGAGATGCTAATAACTTTATTGTATTTGTAGGACAGTAAGCAAAAAATGAGTAGTTAGTAACTGAGTAATTTAAATTCCTGTTTTAAAATTTGAGTCCTCTCGTATCAGGAAATCATTTATATGTGGATTTTTCCTTAATATTATTTTTCCTTTTTGAGCACTTCCTTGTTGTTAAACATATATCTCTGTTGAAGAAAACAGTCCTTGATTAAGCTGTAGTTTCAAACTTCTATAAATGTTTTTGTTCAGCCCTGGTTTGAGAAAGGATTTAGTAGGCAGCTTTGCAGTGGAGAATATGTGCTGTACAGTCTGTCAGTGTTTGGTTTATTCATATCCTTTTCAGATAGGAGAGCAAATGCTCTAGGTGTTTTTATAGCACTTTCCTGGACAGATGGCTGAGAAGGAAGTACTTTGATAGATTCTCAGTGGGGGCTGATACTGGGAGGGTGTGCTTGTGATGAATATTACCTTGATTGACAGTTGGGAATGCTGAGAATAGTATCAACCACGGTAACAGCTTGTTCATCTTACCTGGATTTGTCTTGTGCCAAGACCTCTCAAGATGCTCTGAGATTTTTATATAACAGTCTGTCTTGGGAATGTTTTGGATATAGATACCATTGGGACTTAAAAGGTATTAACCAAAAAAGTGTTCATTGCAGTCTTATCTTGAAATGTATGGCAACTGGCTTAGAAACTTGTAAATATAAACCATCTTTTTAACTGCTATGAGTTTGTAGATGTTATTATCTGTAGTAATTCCAGATGTTTTCTCATCTATTATTTTTACTAAGTAGGAGGAGAACTGAGAGCAACATAAAGTAACTTCAAAGCAGCTTGCTAGCATTTAATCCTGACTAATTAACTATCCATCCTTGTAGTTTTTCCTGATTTGTAAATTGTGAAACTGAGACAAAGGTTAGGAGTTGCTTAAGATGCTCTGGTGTTTTAAAGATAGCTCAAAAGCTTAAACTCTACCACTCAGACTTTTAACTTGTCTTTGTGAGAGTGAGGTCTTTATTTTGTCATTTAGAAACTTAATACTTAGTAATTTAAGGGACTTAAGGGCTTGGAAACATGCTTGAAATGTTCCTTGGAAGATTTTTGATATGAGAATGTTTTAAATTCCATATCTAAAAAAGATCATTCATTTAAAAATTTGGTATTTGACTTCCATGATACAATTTATTGATTAAAGTGCTTGCAAATGAGCACAAAGAATTGGCTGTGTGAATGGGAAGAAACCGGCCTTGAAAATCAGCTTCACTGTGTTCAGCGTGCACTCTCTCTTTCTGTCTCTCTGTATCTGTCTCCTTCTCTCTCTCTTTTCCCCTCTCTTCCCCCCCCCTGAAATTCACCACTCAGACATAAAAGCCCCCTCAGAATAGGTGCAGAAAAAAATGCTTCTGGGTGTTTAAAAAATGTGTTTTCAGTTCAGTTCCTTCCTCTTGCTGGTTTCATTTTATTTCTAGTACGGGAGAGTTTGGGTGATGGGAGTTGTAGAACAGGGAGAGATTTCTGAAGCTATGGAATTTTTTGCTTTTGCCTATGGTAATCCAGAGATTATCAGAAATCTGATTTTAAACAACATGTTAATTACATTTAGTTATAGTCTAAGATTTTCCAGGTGTATTTCCTAGAAAAGTTAGTCTTTAGATTTTGGATCTTTTTTTTTTTTTTTTTTTTTTTTTTTTGGTTTTTCGAGACAGGGTTTCTCTGTGGCTTTGGAGGCTGTCCTAGAACTAGCTCTTGTAGACCAGGCTGGCCTCGAACTCACAGAGATCCGCCTGCCTCTGCCTCCCGAGTGCTGGGATTAAAGGTGTGCGCCACCAACGCCCGGCTAGATTTTGGATCTTAAGACAGATTTTCTCCATGTGAGATACACTGAGAACACCTCTCTCTCTCTCTCTCTCTCTCTCTCTCTCTCTCTCTCTCTCTCTCTCTCTCTCTCTCTCTCTCTCTCTCTCTCTCTCTGTCTCTCTCTCTCTGTCTCTCTCTCTCTCTCTCTCTCTCTCTCTCTCTCTCTCTCTCTCTCTCTCTCTCTCTCTCTCTCTCTCTCTCTCTCTCTGTCTTTCTCATTTACAGATGCTTAAAACCCAGGTGAGCTCAGGAGAGCAATTTCAGATTTTGAAAACTACTGTTGAAATTAAATGTGGACATTACAAAATTGAATTTGCACTTGTTCTAAGTGGTTGTGTTAGCTGGACACTTCACAATAAATTGTAGCTAACTTAAGTTCTTTGAGAAGGGAATTGGGTGTTTGTTTTTAACTTTTAAAAAATACTTTATTTTATGTGCATTGGTGTAAGGATCCACTGAACTGGAGTTACAGGCAGGTGTGAGCTGCCACGTGGGTACTGGGAATAGAACCCGGGTTCTCTGGAAGAGCAGTCACTGCTCTTAACCACTGAGCCATCTCTCCAGCCCCTGGGTATTTGTTTTTTAAGATAAACCAGGGTATATCTTTTAAAAGGATAGGGTAGCCAACTGGATTTTATCTACTTTAGGATTGAGTAGCTCTATTGGTGATGTGTTTTTCATTCTTGAGTAGATACTGTATCTTGTTCCCCTCCCCCCTTTGTTTCAGCTGGGTTGAAGATAGTCTTCCCTGTAGAAATTTGCTTTCCTGTTTAATCTTTGACCTGCCCTCAAGACCTGCTTTTGGGAATATTCTTACACTGTCTTGTCCTTAAGAAGAAACTGCTATATTCTTAGAGATTTAATAGAACTAATTGTAAGGTAGTACTCTGTTTAGCTTTTTTAAAGTCTTTTTTCTTGCTGACTAACCTGAAGTTTCCTTTTTGACTTACTGATTTTTGATGTAGTATCTTGGTCTGACCTTGATCTGTGACAGTTTTCCTGCCTCAGTCTCTCAACTAGCTGGAATACAGGTGTGAGCCATCACACCTGGCTGGAATGTTAATACTTTGATAAGTTTTGAAGAGCAAAGTGAATTTTCTAGGAAACAAGTTTCTATGATGAAATGTTACCCCATAGTCATAGACGTTTCACAAAAATGTTTACAATGTACTAGGTGTTCATAAAAGAACTATATAGGAGCTGGAGAGATGGCTGTGATTGAGAGCACTGGCTGCTCTTCCAGAGGACCTGGGTTTGATTCCAGCACCCACACGGCAGTCACCACTGTCTGGAACTCCTTCCAGGGAATGTGACCCCCACTTCTGACCTCCCCAGGCACCAGGCATGCACACGATGCACAGACACACAGACAGGCAAAACACCTATACACATGTAGTGAATGGAGATTTTATGTGGAGATCAACATTAATATTGATAAAAGAATTTAAAATTTTACTTTCATGTAGTAAAATTTCAATTTAGTTGAAATTTGATTTAACTACAATTAAGTTTTCATGTGGGTTATTGTGGCTGCTAACAGTGAACTACATCAGCATTTTTTTTGAAAAAGGAAATTGTAATATAATTAACAGATCAAGCCTCATCTGATGTGTGTACTGTAGCTACCCAAATTTGACATTTGTTAAGAGAAGCTAGTCTTAAGGGCTTAAATTCATTTTTTCATTTATTTATTTTCAGTATTTTTGTTTGATTGTGTTAGAGCCTCATTTAGAAATAGTTTTTCACATCTTAAAAGTGTCTAATAGGTATATATTTTGGAAGATGGTCAACTTTGAAATTTTATCTATTTTCATAAAAAAAATACAACTTTTGACTGGACTGTGGTTAATCCCAGCACTCAGGAGGCAAAGGCAGGTGGATCACTGTGAGTTCGAGGCCATTCTGGTCTACAGAGTGAGTTTCCAGGACAGGCTCCAAAGCTACACAGAGAAACCATGTCTTGAAAAACCAAAAACAAAACAAAGCAACCCCCTCCCCCAATCCAGCCTTTGTTTTTTGTTAAGTCATAATGGCTATTTCAGAAATTAAAATAGTACTTGAAGAGTTTGCAGGTGACTGTTGAATAGAATATTAGGGGACTGAAGAGGTGGCTCAGAGGGCCATCCTGTTCTCAGCTCACACTACAGGACTCACAACAGCCTGCAACTCCAGCTCTAGGGATTTGATGCCCTCTCCTGGACTCTGAGTACATCTGACTTCCCAAGGGCGTAGACACAAGCACATAGTTAAAAATACAAATCTTTACATAAATTGGGATGTTGTGAGTCTCATTTAGGATCATTTAAATAAATATATGCTTAATTTGTATTATTTTCTATTTCTTCATAAAGGATCCCATTAGTTTTAAAGGAATAAAATTTCCCATCTAAGTGTGGGAAAATTTTGCACTTTGTACTTTAGCAATAACCTTTATTACAAAACCAAAAGAAACTAGAAAGAAATGTAAAATGCAGGTGCTAAACCTGTTCTCTGAAGAAAGTCTGATACTAACAGGTCTGTAAATCTCGGGGACTGGATAGATGGGTCAGAGGCTAAGAGCATTTGCTGTTTTTCCAGAGGACAGAGTTCCATTCCTAAAACCCACATATGTCTTACAACATTGTACAGTTCAAGGGATCCAATACCTTTTAGCCTCTGAGGACACTTCATGCACATGGTGTGCAGATATACATGCAGACAAAACACCTACACACAAAAAATATTTTTAAAATGAGCTCTGTAAATACCATAATTTGTATACTTATAGGAGGGAGTGCTTCCTTTATATATATATGATTTTTTCTTACAATCTGCGTGTTTTATGTTGTTTTGAAATAATAATTATATGGTGCTTATACTGACTTGATTCATTTCTTTTAAAGTATTGTTACTCTTTAACTGTATTTTCTTGCTTAAATTGTTGGCAGAGGCATAGAATTTTTGCATCAGTTCTTGCTATATTAAATACATGGAAATAATGTATTTATGTTAGATATTAAGTGATTCATGGCTTTTGTTTTCATTCTCTCTATATAATCAGCTTCTTAGGGGAAATTATTTCTGAAACAATATTAAATACTTAGTAATTTTTATGTAGCTATTTGTGTCTGGTTTTACAGACTAGAAAGTGTCCCATTTAGACTCTGACTTAGTAATCTGCTGTGGCTTTAATGGTTTCACTCTCCCATGACTGGTTCTCACCTAGGTAAGGACACAGTGCAGGATTTAAGCTGAAGACTGGAAGAGTAGATATAACCTTATAGATTTTTTTTTCCCCTCAGAATAGGTATGAGCAAGTCTGAGTTTGTGATAGAAGAAATAGTAACAGGTTTGTTTAGCATGTTACAATTTTTGAGAATGTGTTTTCATACATACTGTTTCATTCTATATGATGTTAGAGTAAAATACTTGAGCCATTTGGGCAATGGGCCTTCTGGATCAGTTTGCCTCGATGTGGAAGTCAGCAGGACCAGTGCCCTCTCTTTCTTACTCTGTGGTGTCTGGGTCTGGTAGCTTATAGATGGCACATTTCAGCTGGCTTTAAAATTATATTTGCTATAGTAGAGAAGGACAAATTTGTGCAGAAATAATAGAAATTGAGTAGGTGGTGTGATCCCAAATGGACTGCTATTTGAAATTTTATGCTTTGTAATAGATTTAAGCCTTCCTCCTGTCCACTCCCTACTTGGGATCTGACCCAGGCTCTTGTACACACTCGCTAGCATTCTACCCCTGTCCTGACAATTTTTTTTTTTGAGACAGTTTCTCTGTGGCTTTGGAGGTTGTCTTGGAACTCGCTGTGTAGACTAGGCTGGCCTGGAACTCACAGAGATCTGCCTACCTCTGCCTCCTGGGTGCTGGGATTAAAGGCGTGCGCCACCACTGCCCGATTCCTGGCAATTTTTAAAATTAAAACATGATTTATTTGGGCAAGTTCATGAATTCATATGACTCTTACACCCTTTAAAAATTAATTTATATTTTCAGAAAAATAATGCACATATACATAGTTGTTGGTTAATAAAACCAAAGGGCTTTCAGTAGAGAAGCAATTTCCTTCTGTGAGGCCTGCTGTCTACAGCTGTCTTCCAGCGCTGCTTAGTGTGCGTGTTCTCTCAGTTACCTGAGTACTTGTCAGGACACAGTTATTTATCAGTTTGAGGCTGTATTCCTGGCCCACTTTCTGAGGTAAATGAGGACTTTGTTTACCCTGCTGTTGCCTATCTTCACTTAACATAATTAGATAACAAATTTTGGTTAATGTAATGACTGATTTTCTTTCTTTTCCAACACTTTTTCTTTAATCATTGTTTTAAAATTGTTTGACTTTAGACATATCTTCTCCCAAATGTTCTTATAACTCGGCCAGGGGTGGTGGATGTTACTGGGTTCCTGCCTCTGTAGCAGCCTAGATAATCTCCCTTTTCCTGAGACCTACCCAGAACCCTCTGTCCCGTGCTCCATGGGGGATGATTGGGTTCTAGGCTCCCAGGGCAACTTTGCTGTGGTTCCCTTTGTTTTCTTGTGTTAGGTCTCCCATTGCCCAGATCCTGTAGCTTTTTTTTTCCTTGCTTTATTCCATTTTTTGGTGCAGTATATTGTCAGGTGCCTTCCCGTGGAAGGTTACTTTTTGACCATTTGTAAGTCTGGCATTTTCGTTGTAGCTTTAAAGTGAAAGCTTTGCTGAATGTGGCTTATTAGAGAAGAATTCCCCCAGTTGAAAGGTGTTGTTCCTTGGTTTTTATGTTCACTGTGTTGCTGTTTGAAATCTGATTACCTTTCTAGTTACTTCTTTCATATACATCCTTTTATTTTTTACCTAGGTGTTCTGAAAGTTCAACATGTTATGTCTTCACATGCATACTTTTCTTTCATTACTGATAAATACTGGAGACTATTTTTTTTTGTTATTATTGTGTGTGCATATGATATATGGGAGGTCAGAAGCTACCTTTGTAGAGCCTGTTTTCCTAGTCCACATTTACGTGAATTTCAGGGGTGGAACTCCGGCTTCCAGGCTTTGTACAGCAAGTGCTTTCACTCTCTGAACCATCTTGCTGGTACTCAGGTGGCTTTAAATATCACAGCCTTAAGTTAAAACGCATGCGAGTTGTGTTTTAAATGTGATCCATTTCTTTACTGAAACTTAGTACTGTTAGTTCTTGTTCTTTTTTCTTTCTAGAACCCTATTAACTGAATGCTTGCTAAATTAGAGCTTCTAATTTTCTCTTTCTCTCTTGCTTGCTTGCTTGCTTTTTGGGTCTAGTTTCTGGATGTTTCCTTGAATTTTTTTCTTCTACTGTTTCTGTTGAATTTTGATTATATTTTTTAATTTTCATGAACCCTTTCTTATTCTCTGACCATTCCTTTTACAAAGTCCTGTTTCTTTCCATTTTATAGTATCTTTATCCTTCTATGGTTTAGAGTTTTTCTGTGTTCCTTAAATGATTTTCTTTCGGGGCAGTTCCCCCCCTCTTTTTTTTTCTCGTGTTGGAGATCAAACTTACGGCCTTGTGCATACTAGGCACTCCACTCTCATCTATATACTTAGTATGCAGTGTGCCTGGTATCCTTGGGTGTCAGAAAAGGGCACCAGATAACCCTAGATATGACAAGTTCTAGACAGTTATGAGCTGCTCTGTGGGTGCTGGGGAATGAATGCAGGTCTTTTGTAAGAATAACAGCTGCTCTTGCCCGCTCAGCCATCTCTCCAGCTCCATCCTCCTCCTTTTTTAAAATGATGACCAGTGAGGTGGCTCAGTAGTTAAAAGCAGCTGGCCTTGCAAGCCTGATGACCAGGATATGATCCTTGGAACCTACAAACCAAGCTCTGAGAGTTTTTCTTTGACCTCCACACCTGAGCTGTGACACATGCCTTTTACATACACACCCACTCAATAATAACATGATTCTTTTTGGATTTGAGATTTTCTTTAAAGATCTGTTTAACCCTTGTCTTTTCATGTAAGAGTAGCACTGTGTAGCTCTGTCAATGGATGGGCATCTACATTAACTTTCCTAAGAGGCAGGAAGCAAGCCACCTTCTTTCCTGCAAGTAGATACTCAGCACTCTGTATAGAGGACCATGGCTTCCCATCTTCCCTTTTGATGTTTTGACTTTGGCATAAAGGATGTCTTTCATGACTCTGTTGTCCTTACCACTTCAGGACTTTTTATCTTATTTTTTAAAGCTCCAACCTTACCCTCTCTATTCATTCAATCCTAGTGTGCTGAGCCTGGTCCCATCTGCACTCTCTTGGCAGGAAGCTTTAGCAGCTTCCTTGGGATTACTAGGATCTCTCTGCTCTTCTGATTTCTTCTTGACTTACAAACTCTTTTGTCTACTTTGGTATTCTCATGAGTTCTCTTTATCCTGACTGTTGTGTTTTTCAGTTGAGTAAGGTTTTAGTTAGGGGAGAAGGCAAGAGGCTGTCAGCTGCTTTTTAGTTTGGTATCCTTTTAGTTGTTTTTTGGGTTTTTGAGTTTGTGTCCCTTTGTATATCTCTGACTGTCCTAGAACTCATTATATATACCAGGCTGGCCTTAAACTCACAGAGATCCTCCTGCCTCTGTATCTTAAGTGCTGGGATTAAAGGTGTGCACCACCACTGCCCAGCTTTTTTTTTAAAATGTGTCCTTTGGGCCTTTTCTATCAGACATTACAAGATGTTCCATGCACATCTTGTTCCCAGCCTATCCCAATCTTGGAATTAGTCATTTCTCCAAGTAGCCCTCATTTGTTTTGGTTGGGAATAATGTTGTAAACTCAAATATCCCAGCAGAAAGATCTAAGTAAGAAGTATGAATGAATAGGTACATCTACCACTGTTGATGTGTATGTTTTTGTTTGTCTGACCATGAGTTGCTGCTGACAGCCATGATTCTTTTCAAAACCATGGGCTGACCCCTGCTCCTTTCATATTTGCTGGATGTGGAGAGGCTGGTTCCCATCACCTGTAGTGCGTGTACTCATTTGCCTGATTCTATAATCAGAGAAATAAGTTCCAGAATCGCTAGCAAAAGGTGCTTTGGTAATTAGAGTTCAGCAGTTACACAGTTGGTTTTGTCTGAACATGAACAATATATAAAGCAGTATGTTCAATGTCAGAACTAGCCATCCCTTCCCTTCCATGCACATATTTGAAATACAGCTTTGCCCATTTGTGTTTTTGATTTCCATTTTAGACTTTCCACTGATCCTTGCTGTTTTTAGGTCACATTTTGAGTAAATAGACCATTAACATTGTTTCAAAGGTTAAATTTCATAAAAAGCTATTCTAAGTAAGAATTGTCACTACACCATCCCTCCCACCCACTCTCCCTTAACTCTTAAGGTAATAGTTTAATTTCTAATTTATCCTTTCTGTTACTTTTTATCAACTGTGCAGTTACATAGGAATTCCTTCCTTCCACAAGAGCAAGCAAACTATCTTTTCTGTAATTTAATATTAGATCTTGAATATCACTTCATGTTTGTAGAAATTTTTTGTTTTCTTTGTGTTATGTGTATGTGTGTGGTGGAGGCCAGAGGTCAATGTCAGGTGTTTTCCTCTAACCCTTCCCACCTTATTTTTAATTAATTGATTAATTAATCAATATTATTGTTTGTATAGGTCACAAATAACTTTTGGGGGGTCAGTTTTATTCTTCCACTGTGGGTTCCAGGGATTGAACTTAGTTTATCAGGTTTGCCCTGAGTGCTTTTACCTGCTCAATAATTTTGGCAGCCTACCACCTTATTTTTTGAGACACTGACTGAACTTGGAACCCAGTGATTTGACTGGTCTGGCTAGCTAGTGAACTTCAGGGACCCTCCTGTTTCTGCCTCTACTTCCCCAGTGCTGAGATTACAAGCAAAATCCATCATTCCTTGCTGCTGCAGCTGCTTCTCCTTCCTCTCCTTCCCTCCCTGCCTTCTACTTCCTTCACCCCTGCTTTTTTTTTTTTTTTTTTTTGGATGCAAGATTTCTCTGTGTAACAGCCCTGACTGTCCTAGAACTCACTCTGTAGACCAGGCTGAGCTGATCTTGAACTCAGAGACTTGCTAGGACTAAAGGCGTGCACCACCACCACCTGGCTAAACTCAGCTTTTTTTTTTTTTTTTTTTTTTTTTGGTTTTTTTTTCTCTTTTTTTCCGAGGCAGGGTTTCTCTGTGGCTTTAGAGGCTGTCCTGGAACTCGCTTGGTAGTCCAGGCTGGTCTCGAACTCACAGAGATCCGCCTGCCTCTGCCTCCCGAGTGCTGGGATTAAAGGCGTGCGCCACCAACGCCCGGCTAAGCTCAGCTTTTTAAGATGTGGTTCTGGTGCTAAAACTGAGATCCTTCTGTTTTCAAAGAAAGCACTTTCCTGACTGAGCCATCTCCTGGGCCTCTCCCGCTACTTCTCTTTCTCTTCTCTCCATTCCTCTCTCATTCATCCATCTGTTCATTTGTCCATCTTCTGTTGATTTACTGTTTTCTACTGTATTCCATTTGTGGGCGTGTCACAGTGAAATGCAGCTGGTCTTCCATTTGTGAGAATTGTTTTTTTTTTTTAAAGATTTATTTATTACATATTCAGTGGTCTGTCTGCATGTATGCTGCAGGCCAGAAGAGGGAGCCAGATTTCATTACAGACAGTTGTGAGCCACCACGTGGTTTCTGGGACTCGAACTCACGACATCAGGAAGAACAACCAGTGCTCTTAACTGCCGAGCCATCTCTCCAGCCCGAGAATTGTTTAGAGTATTTTGTAGTTAACAGTGCTGCTGCAACTAACAGCTTTGTACACATAGGTTGTTGTTGTTATTATTATTAATTATTGGGCTCCTTGGAAGACGAATAAACATTTAATATTTTGATTGTGTGAGTAGTAATGTGTGATTTTATAATAATGTATGGATATTTGCCTGCCTTGTTATTCCCATCTCCTGTGGTTTTACTAGAATAGTCAAGGCCATTGAAATGAAATACTTCACTGAAATTATTTTTCTGACTGGAAAACCTTGAAATAGGTTGAAAGTTGTCTTGGGAACTTTCTTAGTTAGAAAATAACTGCTCATATGGTTTGGGCCAAGGTTCATACTAAGCAGTGGACTGTTAATGCGCTTTTTTTTTCTGAGACAGGGTTTCTCTGTATTGTTTTGGAGGCTGTCCTGAAACTCGCTCTATAGACCAGGCTGGCCTTGAACTCACAGAGATCTGCCTGCCTCTGCCTCCCAAGTGCTGGGATTAAAGGTGTGCGCCACCAATACTCGGCGACCTGTTCTATTCTTAAAATGATCCAGTGTTAAATTTATATTATTACAAGTTGGACTTTGGGGCAATTGAATGAGGAAATGGAAAACATTTTTTTAAAATAAGTTGCTGGGAATCAAACACAGGGGTTCCAACATGTTAGGCAAATGTCCTATCACTGAGTCATAGCAGCCCAACAACAACAGCAACAAAAAATTGTAATCAACGTTTTAAGAATTTCTATACCCTATCCTGCCTGGCTCAGCTGTAACACTTAAATGAAAATAATTGTCTTATTGACACCATCTTCAAGAATTATGTGCATTTTATTTGACATATTTTCTGCAAAGTACTTTTAGAAAACTAGGATTAGTTTTAACTGTGACTTAAGGTTATACTGCTAACTAAATAAAGGAAGAGTTGTTATTTATAGTTGTATATGACCTGGATGGCAAAGGTACATGATTAAAAGAGACTTAAAAAGATAATAAAATCCACAATGCTTATAATGGGAAACCAGGCAATTAACCTGTTGGGAGACTGCAAAAGAGAATATGTAATAGAGGGAACATGTGTACGAATATTTAATCTGTGGCTAGGCTGTTTGAATTGAATCAGGTAAAGCGCACTGCATCGTGGATGTGCATTTAAATTCTTTCTGATACAATTTTTGGTAGATAGTTAGTATCTCTGTGAGCTCACTCCTGAGGTGTGATTCCTGTCCTCAAAACCCTGTGCAGCCTTGGAATTTATAATCACAGGATATCTTTAGAGATTGGGGAACAGTGTAAAATAACACAATCCAAATGCTATATTGTATTTTTCTTTTTATTAGTGTGCAGGTCCAACAAAAGCCCCTGGGTCTGTTTGACTTGTTCAAGTGTCCACTGTGGAAGGTACGTGACATATTTATTATTCATTACTCTACTTGCTTTAAAATTTGGCCTGAAAGCTTTATATTAAAGTGTATTTAATACTTTTGTTAATCATAGCATGCCCTTTTTGTTTTTTGTAGTACTCTCAGGTTGAATACTTAGTTGTTTGATACATTGAGGGAAAATCTAGGGGAATCCCTTTATGCTGCTATGCAGAATTATAATTTAGTGATTAAGACAACCTATTAATAATATTTGCTTGGGAAAATTGAAGCAAGGAAACTTTTAAACCTTGAAACAAAAGTTTAGCAAATGATTGTTTTTAAATCTTTTTAGAAGGGTAAGATGTTTTTGAGGTGTTTTGAGATAGGATTTCTCTGTATAACAGCCTTGGCCTTCCTGGAATTTGCTGTGTAGTTCCCACTGGTCTCAAACTCACAGAGATCTTCCTGCCTCTGCCTCCTGAGTGCTGGGATTAAAGGTGTGAACCACCAGTGCCCAGTGTAGGGTAAAGTTTAAGTGCACTCCAAAGTAGTATACTTGATTCCCAGTTTTCATTATGACAACACAATGGACATGAAACCAGTCTTGGTTCTCTTATCTGCCCTGTCTACTTTCTTTACTGACTGGAATCAAAACCCAGATAGATTTTTTTTTCTGAGAGAAGAAAATCCTAAAAAGAATGAAATATTTACAGATAATGGAATTCCCTTTGAAAGTGACCTCTCTCTTCAGTCACTTATTCCTACCTGAGATAGAACAAATATTTCAATTTAAATAGCTTACCTCTGAGTCTGGGGATGTGGCTCAGTTTGTTGACATGCAGGAAGCTCTGACTTCTGTTGTTAGCTCAGCACAACATGTAGTGTGGAATTAGTTATTCCTGTGCTCCCAGCTCTCACGAGTTGGAGGCAGGAGGATCAGAAGTTAAAGATTATCTTTGGTTATGATCAACTTGGATTATAGGCCATCTTTGGTTACATGAGTCTCTGCCTCAAAACCAAACCAACAAACATTTTGTTTTCATGTAGATTTAGTAGCTCCCATTTCAATCTTGAGCATTTCTTTGCAATTTTTGGCTTCAAAATGCCATTACTTAGATATTTCAGTAACTACTTTTAGCTGTAACTCTAAAGATATTTCTACTACAGTTTGGCTTTAGAAATCATCTAGTCTTAAGAGGTGGGAGCCTTGTAGTTCATGCATGTAGTTCTAACACCAGGGAGGAAGATTGCTGTGAGTTTGAGGTCAGCCTGTGTGAGTTTCTAAGATAGTCAGAACTAAAGAATGAGATCTTTGAGCCAGGCTGTGATGGCACAAGCCTTTAATCCCAGTGCTTGAGAGGCAGAGGTAGGCAGATCTCTGTGAGTTTGAGGCCAGTCTGGTCTACAGAGCAAGTTCCAGGACAAGGACAGCCAAGACTACACAGAGAAACCTGTCTGGAAAAAACAAAAAAAGAAAAGAAAAGAAAAGAATGAGATCTTCTTTGAAAAAATCAAACAAAACCCAAACACCCCCTCCCCAAAAGAAAAAGGTGGGCAGGTAGGAGATGATCTACTTTGAACGTCTTTCAGCAGTCACATATCAGGTAAATCACAGGTATTTAGGTCTATGCTGTATTTATTTGGAGTATATTCCCATTGTTACTTTAAATCCTCATTGCATGATGAAAGCATTTTTGTTGTTCAGTTATCTTGATTTTTCACATGAGTTCTGGAATTGAGTATCCTTCCCATGAATACTTAAGAATACCTTCTGAAAATGCTGTGTGTCTTAATTGTGGCTGCTGTGGTTTCAAAATCTCCAGGATCTGGGGAGCCTGAAAACATTTTGTATAGATAATTTTTTAAAAAGACAAGTAGAAGCCCTTTAGTTCTATACTGAAGAGTTACAATCTTCTAGCTCTGAGAGGTGAGGATGATAATACAGTTAGGGTTATGTGACTCCTCCAGATGTCAAAGAGTGTGCTATATCTAAAGGTTGAAGGTCATATACCAGTGGAAAGACCAGGACATTTTTGAGAAAAAAAATGGGAGAGATTAATGTTCTTGATAAATAGGAAGCAAACAGTTCTCTGGGCTTTGGAAAAGTAAGTTGAAATTTTCTAGACTGCAGGTGGATTCTTTGTAATTAAAGGCAAATTCAAGTTTAGAATTTTTTTTTTTGAGTCAGGGTTTCTCTGTGTGTAATCCTGCTATCCTGGAACTCACTCTGTAGACCAGGCTGGCCTCAAACTCATAGAGATCCACCTGTGTCTGCCTCCCTAGTGCTGGCATCAAAGGCGTACGCCACCACCATCTGTTGAGCTTAGAAATTTCATAGATTTCCAGAGAAGTGTGATTAGCTGATTAAGCAGATAATGGAGAGTAGCCTGATTTTTTATTTTGGCATCTCTTATGTAATTTTAGTTGTCAAATATACAGATTTTTCAGTAACTTCAGACTATCTGCTTTCAGGGAAGTCTTAAATGAATATTCTTTCAATGTAATGTTTCAGAAACTATGGTGTATCAGCACATGTGAGGTAAACATCCTACTGTTCTTTACAACACAATCCTGCTTAGTTTTCAAATTCTTGAGATTGTTATTGGGATCTGCGACATACATGATAAACTTGGCTTCTTGTGTAACAGACCATGTGCCTAAAGAAGTTAAAATCTAAAACAATGAGGGAAATAACTATCTTTATATAAGCTAGCTTTATACAGTTAGCTTCTGACTAGTGTGTTTGGGTATTAGCCACAACATTGCTATTTTTAATGTCAATCCATCAATAATTATAATTTTATCACTGAGTTTTTTTGTTTGTTTGTTTTGTTTTTGTTTTTGAGACAGGGTTTCTCTATGTAATTTTGCAACCTGTCCTAGAACTCACTCTGTAGACCAGGCTGGCCTCAAACTCAAAGATCCGCCTGCCTCTGCTTCCAGAGTGCTGGGATTAAAGGCATGACCCTCTATAGTCTGGCCTATCACTGACCTTATTAGGAGCATTTGATTTTTTAAATTATATTTCTTTTATCAAAATTTCTAGCTAGTATGTTGGATTTCACTACAACATCTTCATAAACAGATGTTAGTATCCTTTGTTCTCAGTCACACAGAAACAATTTAAATATAGAAGGCATTTGGAAACTGCAGAATTATAACTGAACATCTCTGTCTACTATGTAAAGATGATCAGTTTTCAAAGCCCTGAAATGCTATGCTAGTCATTATTTCTGTTGTGAAGGCATTCTTCATTCCCATTCTTCATGGTGTGTGCTAAAAAGACAACGTGCAGGAGGTTACTGAGCTTATAGAGAGTAGAGTTTCTTTTTTCAGTTAAACAGCAAGCACTTCCTAGCATGCAACAACATAATGCATCATCAGTCGTGTTTTTTGGGCCCACTCTCTAAGCAGTTGGTTTGTTATTTGCATTCTGAATAAACAGTTAAGTATATAAGGGGAAATGCTAATGAAGCAACCACACACACTCATTTTTGAGCCATAGATTATTTAATTGCCCAGTAATCCAGTGATGCATGCACTGTAACCTTCATTCACAGGTGAGAAAAACTAGGACAGAAAGGTTAGCAACTCATTGTGCTCCTATGGACAGCGTGTGAAAGGCCTTACTGGAAAGGCTGATTTCTCTTCTTTTCTTTTTTTTTTCGGGGGTGGGAGTGGGGAAGGGATTTCAAGACAGTTTCTCTGTATTGTTTTGAAACCTGTCCTGGTGCTTGGTAGACCAGGCTGGCCTTAAACTCAGAGATCTGCCTGCCTCTGCCTCCCGAGTGCTGGGCTTAAAGGTGTGTGTGCCTTCAATGCCTGTCCAGAAAGATTGGTTTCTAAGTATGTACCCTTAATTGTTTTTTTAATTTAAAACTCAGACTGCTTTGTGAGACAGAGGATCTATGGTTTTAGGGTCCAGGGGGGTAAAAAGGTTTAAAAAAAGATTGAATTCTTGAGTTTCGGTTAAGGGTGTAGTGTAAGTTTTCCTGGAATGTAGAGGCCGTACTTGCTGACTGAACACCACCACTCTCCTTCCCCAAGGAAAGTGCCAGCTCTCTGAGCAACTATAGCACCTTACAGTGAAACAAACAAACAAACAAAAAACTTGAGTTGGAAAGCTAAGAAACTGGTTGTTGGAATATAAACAACCATTAGCTATGTTTGTTCACATGGAGAAATTGTAGTTTTTCTAAACTTAAGTTGATTTGTGTTTTGTTTGGATTGTTCTAAACAAATGCATTTCCAAGAGTGTTGATGATGAGGCATTCAGAGAAAAGGTTTGAGGCCATAGCTAGGAGAACACAGACTGCCCTACTTATTGTCTGACTTTCTTCACATTGTAGGTGCAATTCCAGTTTAGGGCTCTGTGAAAGGAGGTTGACTAATTTTGTGTACAGAGTTTATTTACTTATTCTTTGTATAACTCAAGCTAGGAGTTAGCAATTTGAGAAAACCATAACAAGAGAAAAAAAAACTATAGGGAAATCATCAACATAGATGTTAATAGTGATAATATAAATAGCACTGAAATATATCACCAGATGATTCATTTTTCAAGCATTCTCATTTTAATTTGATTAACAATTTCATAATCTTTTACTTTTCCAAAGCAATATTTAAATTAAAATAAAAATTTCTCTTTGATTTGTAAGGTATGTGAACGGCCATGCAAAAAAACATTATGAAGATGCACAGATACCCTTACCCAACCATAAGAGATCTGAAAAGCAAGAGAAAGCTCAGCATACAGTGTGTATGGATTGCAGTAGCTACAGCACATACTGGTAAGTTAATATTTTCTAGAAATGGTATTGTTTTAACAAATGTGTTCCTATAAGTTAAGCTTCTTTGTTTGAAAGATTATTTTGACAGTCTTCCTTATTTCATTGTGTTTCTATTCCCTTCTACTTCTCAAGAGGTAAATATCAAGAATTTAGTGTTACCAACTCAGCATTTCAGGCTTTTTTCCCCTGTAAAGACCCTACACTTTAGGGCTGGAGAGATGGCTCAAAGGTTAAGAGCACTGAATGTTCTTCCAAAGGTCCCGAGTTCAATTCCCAGCAACCACATGGTGGCTCACAGCCACCTGTGATGAGATCTGGTGCCCTCTTCTCAAAAATACATGCAGGCAGAATATTGTATGCATAATAAATAAATAAATCTAAAAAAAAAAACCTATACTTTGAGAGGAGGTAGGAGATAGCTAATCCAGGAGGTGTACACTGGCATTCCTAGCAATCTGCAGGCTGATTCTGAGTTAGCTGTGTCCAAAAAAGTATAGGTTGGAAGCCTTGCTTTCTCCTTGTAATATAATGTACATGTCCATTTCATGAAAATGGTAGTAAAATCATGTCAGTTTTTGTGACTACTTAACAAGTGAGCTATTCAGGCTGCAAGTAACATTCAACAATTTGTTACCCATGTGGTATATGCAGAAAAGTTGAAATTTGCAGTTTTTTTTTTGTTTTTTTTGTTTTTTTTTTGGTTTTTCGAGACAGGGTTTCTCTGTGGCTTTGGAGGCTGTCCTGGAACTCGCTCTGTAGACAAGGCTGGCCTCGAACTCACAGAGATCTGCCTGCCTCTGCCTCCCGAAATTTGCAGTTTTAACTTCAGTGTGAAGCAAATATTTTTCCCTGATCTTAAATTATGATGAACAATTTTAGTTATTTTACTTGTTTTTGGTTTTGCTTTTTTTTTTTTTTTTTTTTTTTTTTTGAGGCAGAGTTTCTCTATAGCTTTTGCAGCCTGTCCTGGAACTTGTTCTGTAGACAAGGCTGGCTTCAAACTCATAGAGAACAGCCAAAGTCAAAATGCTTAATAATCAAATACTCAAATATTTTTACCTTATCATTCAGTTTAGCCATTGGAAACTGATGCACATGCACAAGAAAACTCCTAAACTATATTGAGAAATGAGACAATACCCCTACTCAGAGAAATCTGTTTCTCTGTAACAGTTAAGGTATGGGAAAAATACTAATTTCAACCAAAGCTTTATAAACTCACAACAATCACCAATTCTGTTGGGGGTATTTATGTGGCAGTAATTTTGCAGTGTGGTTCCCTGGCATTCTGTTCTCAAGCCCAAAAATGCAGCACTAATGTGATAACCCCCCCCCCCCCCCAAGCTGTAGCCTCCTTCCTGCATTTCAGAAGCTCTGGGTATCTATACCCATACGCTTGCAGTTCTGTTTAACTGCACACAAAAGACTGGCAATTGGCCAAGACGCTTCTGCCACTCCCAGGTGCATTCTCCACCAAGGTTCAAGATTTTCTAATTCAATTTGGCCATGAAATGATACCTAGTACCTTTGTATACTACAGCAATGTAAAAGAAATTAAATAAGAATGTCAAGCTGACAAAAAATGCAAAGCCACTAAAATACATAATAAATGTTCTTATAGAGCCCTATGAAAATAATTTCAATCCATTAAGCTGACCCTTAAAATTTCCTCAAAGATTTGCCATTTCCTCAGAACTGCACCAATAGCAAGAAACCCACCAGCAAGCTTTTTATAGCATACAGATTAACTGTGTTGACAAAGCTCCTTTTGAGCGCCCCATGCACACTGCTAACTGAAATCAGGAACAAATGCTGTCAGCTCCTCCACCACACAGGTTGATATGACTGACCTATGACTAGGATGGGGAGCCATAAACCTTTAATAGACTGGTTCAATAGTCAAATTTTAACTGTGCTAAACCTGTAAAACATTAAAAGACCTGAAAAATCAATGGTCTAATTTTCTTTCCTGTGCTGGACAACTTCCTACAGTTAGCTACAGATAGTGTGGAAAAGAACTAGCATGCCCCTCAACAGAAAGTGTGAGTCTCAGGAGACGCCTGGAAATGGGTGTAGTTATATAAATAAGCCCAGCACTCAGGAAGCTGAGGTAGGAGCCAGCCTGGGGCCACATAATAAAGCCCTATCTCAAACCCCTCACCAAAAGCAAGTCAACAGGGATACTTGGACTTTAAATACCCATTTCTGCTCAGTATTGCCTTTGAGTAACATTTGAGGACTATTTAGCAAATACATAATAAAAACTCTAAAAGGATCTTCTAGATGACACCCCTAACCCCGTGTCAGCAACTCTTAGAATTGAAAGTAAAACAACTAGTCAGGCAGCGGTGGTGCACACCTTTAATCCCAGCACTTGACTTGGGAGGCAGAGACATTTGGATCTCTATGAGTTTGAAGCTAGCCTTGTCTACAGAACAAGTTCCAGGACAGGCTGCAAAAGCTATAGAGAAACCCTGCCTCAAAAAAAAAAAAAAAAAAAAAAAAAAGCAGGATTGGAGAAGGAATCCCAACACTCAGGAACAAAGCATGAGTTTGGAGCCAGCTTTGATCACACAGCTAGACCCCACCTTAAAAGGAGGAGATGGGAAAAAAAGGGGGGGCGGGAAACCTGGGTAGTGATGGCACAATGCCTTTAATCCAAGCAAAGACAGGTGACTCTCTTTGAGTTCGAGATCAGCCTGCCTGATCTACAGAGTGAGTTCCAGGGTAGCCAAGGCTACACAGAGAAACCCTGTCTCGAAATACCCAAAAAGGGAGGGTAGATCAAATCTATATTTAAAGGGTTTATGTAACAATAAATATCTTATTATTTTAGTCATAACTGTTAAAATGATAAAGCAGGCCAGGTGTAATAAAAAATTAGAAATACAAGTAGTTCTTTTAGACATGAATTAGTTCATATTTCACAACAGTTTGAAAGGATGCTTTTGGGAAAAAGACATTCTAGTAATTTTAATATTCTTTTCATAATTCTTCATTCTCATTCAGCTACTGTTCATAAGGATTAAAGTTGATTAAGTCAAATATCAATTAATTATTTGTTTGGTAGTTTTAATCTATTGTCTTCATATGTCTATTTACATAAAGCTAATTTTAATTTGTGTTTCTTTTCAACTCCAATAATGTATACCACATGTGATTCCATTTGTAGTAGGTAGGGAGGGAAACAGGATGGGATGGGAGAAACATTACTTAAACAATAAATTGAAAATTAGCCTTTATATGAAAATCTTGGGAAGATTATCACTTTTTTTTTTTTTTTTTTTTGGTTTTTCGAGACAGGGTTTCTCTGTATTGTTTTGGTGCCTGTCCTGGAACTCACTCGGTAGACCAGGCTGATCTCGAACTCACAGTGATCCACCTGTCTCTGCCTCCCGAGTGCTGGGATTAAAGGCGTCCACCACCAACGCCCGGCTGAAGATTATCACTTTTATGGAAATCTTCATTTATCTGTTTCATGCTAATTGGCTTTTCTCAGGGAGTGAATTTGTGCCAAACCACAACTTTTACTCTATGTACTTTCCCTTTGGAGGCTCTGCTTCTATGAGAATGGAAAAGAGCTCCCTGCAAAGATGTCTATGTGCAGAGGGAAAGGAATTTAGTCTTCCATCAGTTCTCTGTGATGATCAAAGGACATAATGTTACAGATTTGGTATAACCTTTCCCCTTTTTAAAAGAAAGCTTTGGAAGTCTTCTCCACCCCAGTACTAGAGACTGAACTAGGCCTTCCATACACTTGGCAAGCACTTCACTACTGAGCTCCTGCCCTAGTCCTTCATTGTTCATACACACACTGCTTAAGCAGTCTGCATAAGACAAGGAGGAAAACAGAATCTAAGAGATGATTTCTGCAGTCTCCAAGGAGATTAACAAACTACTGACATGTGGCAGGAAATGACTAGTATCCCAGGAGCTAGAAGTTCAGTAGAGATTATCCCCCATAATTAGAGTTAGAAGGAGAAAGGAAATTTCAGTGATAACTTCATATGCAAGCAACGGACAGAGCAAGACTCTAGGAAAAAGAAAACAAAGGCAAAAACTGTAAGCAGGGACTGTAGAAATGGTGCAGTTGGTACAGTACATACTGTAAGGACCTGTGTGACCTCCAATACCTATGTAAAAAACCCTGGGTTGTAACCCGAGCTGTGGGGAGGCAGACAGGAAGATCCCTTGAACTCTCTGGGCAGACAGCCTTGTCTAACCTACATCCCAGAGCCCCATGTCTCCAAACAACAAGGCGATGGCACCTAAGCAATGACAACCCAACAACTATGACCTTTACACACATGTGCACACAAACACACATAGACAATAACAACTGCTAACCTCAGAATGTCTTATAACATAAACCATAAAGGGGTGGAGAAGGCTTCTGGGCTCCTACAGAGCAAGCTCAAGGCCAGCCTGAATATTTTGGTAAAACCTTGTCTCAGATTAACAAAAATAAAAAGAGACTGAGATACTTCAAACTCAGTAGTGTTTGCTTTCCTCCTCTTCCCTTGGGAGGGGTGCGGGGAGGAGTCCTCACTGTGTTGCCAAAGCTAGCCTGGACTCCTGGGCTCAAGCAGCCCTGGGACCACAGGCATAGACACAGCTGTCAGTATTTTAAAGAATGGAAAGCAGGAAGAGGTTGACTTAAAAATTATGTTTTGAAGTTTAAAAAGAAACTTTGTAATAGAGGCGACCTCAAATCATGAAAGACTTCTTTAATAAGCTAGTGCTTATCTGATTTTAACAGAGGACGGGTGTTTTATCTGAGTGTACTCTTTTCATTTCCATAATTGGATATTTGAGGCCAAGACATTAGAATTTAATAAAAGAATTTAAATATATATCACTTGATTTCTGAAGACTTTCTTTTTAACTTTAATAAAAGTTTGAAACAAATCATCAGAATGTCAGCTCTCTTGTTCGTCAGAATCTGTCATTTATAATAAAGTATTTGGTTATATTTGTAAACATCAAAATGAGAGGGAATTTAAAGCTTAAGAAATCTGTCCCTTTTGTGAAGGTATGTTCTGCAGCCTAGGTGTGTTCTTTCGTGATATCAAGCATGCCAGTTATAGAAAGTGTTTGCTTAACAAAGTTGCTTCATTTACATAATGGCTCCTTCTTGTTTCATATGAATGAAGAATAGTTTCATTAGGTATGTTTTCTTAGTTTATCAAGAATTTGATATCAAACCCTATGGCATTAGTAACATCCATAATGCCATCAACAGCGTTGGAAGGGTGGCTCAGAGGTTAAGAGCACTGGCTATTTTCCCAGAGGTCCTGAGTTCAATTCACAGCAACCACATGATGGCTCAAAACCATCTATAATGAGATCTGGTTCCCTCTTCTGGCCTGCAGGCATACATGCAGGCACAATACTGTATACATGATAAATAAATCTTAAAAAAAAATCATCAACAGCAATGGAGAAACAAAAAACAAAACAACAAATGACATACATAGAATGTTAAAGTTAAGAAAGAGGTGGAGATTTTTCTTTCTTTTCGTATGATATATGTGTTATTCAGTATAGTAGCAATTGGGAAGCTACATGTCAGGAATGTAATTGAGAAATTCAATATTTATTTTATTAAGAAAAATTTAAGCAGCCCCATGTGACTACTATTGGATAATTTAGCATCAGCATATCAGAATTTAACATTGTAACTAAATTAATTTTTATGAAACTTCAACAACTTTAAGGAAGAAATCTGAGAGAAGCTCTAGAAAGAAGCCACTTTCAAAATAATTTTGGTAAATTAAAATAATTGCAAATAATTGTGCCTTAAAATGAACTTATTAAGGTATTTTAACAGGCATATATTTAATAAGTAGAGTTAATTTTAGTTGTAGTCAGCCAACATTCATTATCAACAGAAGTCACAGATTATTTTATTTTAAAAGCAAATATATATTTTATAAGTATTAAAAACCCACTCTCGTTTTTAAAATAAAATTACTGTTACCAAATATACTCTCTAATTTTTAAAAAATTATATTGTTTAATCCATGCACATGTGTCTGAGTGTATGCCACGTGCGCGTGAAGATGGCTGTGGAGGCCAAAGGACAGCATTGAATTCCCAAGAGCTGGGTGAGAGGTGGTTTGCGAGCCTATTTGTTGTGGGTGCTGGGAATTGAACTTGTGACAAGAAGAGCTGTCATTCCAGCTCTCCAAATATGCTTTGTAAATGTTATTTTTCATTTTAATGTTCAATTTACTTAATTTTTCTTGTTTTGCTTTTGTTTCTTTTTCACCTTTCTACTAAATGAGTCTTTCTTTTTACCTGAAAAGTAGTCTGTTAAAAGTAAAACTCATATTTACTTGAAGAGTCACTGAAAATCACTTAATAAAAGACCACGTAAGTATAAATGTAATAAGCTTAACAGTTTGTCCAGTAATATAGACAGTCTGTGACTTCTGTGACTATTAAGAGATACTGAATTTTGGGTTCCTTGTGCAGCAAATACTACCTGAGTCTTGCCTGGTTTCTCCCATGACAGTTCCTCAGTGATGTCACAAAGTAGTAGGAGGAGAGCTTTCTGTATGCATCTCAGCTGGGCTTTGTGCAGCACTTGTTTTTCATGTGCTCGCGCATAAGTCCTTGGGGGTTGTTCTTGGGCCAGGGAGGAGTAATAAATCAAGAAGTATTTAAATCAAGAAGTAGGAGACTGGAAAGTAGTAAAGGAAGAAAACCAACATTGCCAGGAGGTCCCAGCACTCAGGAGGCAGAGGCAGGCGGATCTCTGAGTTTGATACCAAGCCTAGTGGGTTTCAGAACAACCAGAGCTACACAGAGAAACTCTGTCTTGAAAAACTAAAAAAAGAAATCCAACATTTATTGATGCTCTCTATCCCTTCAGTGTAGTGTGGTAAAATCACATATTACAAAAATTACATCCTAGTAAGTAAGTGTTCTTACTAGTGACACAAGAGTGCTTAGGCGAAGGGCAGTTGTGAATACTTACAAAAAATCATGCGTGTGTATGTATGTGTGTGTGTGTGTGTGTGTGTGTGTGTTTGCCTGCATATATGTCTGTGCACTGCATGTGTATCTGGTGACCTTGAAGGCCAGAAGAGGGACTGGAGTTACAGACTATTGCGCACTGCCATGTAGGTTCTGGGATTTGAACCTGGGGTCCCTGGAAGCAACCATCTTTTCAGCCCAGTGTAGAGACTTAAAAAAAATGTTTTAGCCGGTGTTGGTGGCGCACGCCTTTAATCCCAGCACTCGGGAGGCAGAAGTAGGCGGATCTCTGTGAGTTCAAGACCAACTTGGTCTACAGAGTGAGTTCCAGGACAGCCTCCAAAACAATACAGAGAAGCCGTGTTTCAAAAAATGTTTTAAAGAGCATGGAAAGAATTAAAAATGTAGTTCTTTTTTAAAAATTAAGCTGTTTAAAAACATTTATTTATGCTGGGAGTGGTGGTGCACACCTTTAAGTCCAGTATTTGGAAGGTACAGTCAGGGTAGAGCTCTTGAGTTTGAGGCCAGCCTGGTCTACAAAGTGAGTTCCAAGACAGCTAGGGCTACATAGAGAAACCCTGTTTCAGAAAACCAAAAATATTATTTATTTACTCATGATTGTGTGTATGTATAAGTGGGTGTGTCTAAGCCATGGAACATGTGGAAGTCAGGGGACAACGTACAGGAATTGGTTCTCTACTGTCATGGAAGTTTTAGGTTATCAGGCTTGGTGGCTATAGTTGAGTAAAATTGTATTAGTTAATGATATGATATTCTACCTTCAGAACAGATAGAATATTAAATGACTTAAATTGTCAGTGTGTATAACAGAAATCATGTACTCCCCCATACCTACAAATGGACTGAGACAGAAATTAGGGAAACAATACCTATTACAATAGCCTCAAATAATATAAAATATCTTTGGGTAACTCTAACCAAGCAAGTGAAAGTCTTACATGATAAAAACCTTAAGACACTGAAGAAATTGGAGACGATATCAGAAGATGGAAAGATCTCCCATGCTCATGGATCAGTAATATTAATATAGTAAAAATGGTCATCCTACCAAAAGCAATATACAGATTCAGTGCAATCCCCATCAAAATTTTAACACAGTTCTTCACCGTTTTTGAAAGAACAATCTTTGTTTCATATGGAAACACAAAAAAAAACCAGGGTAACTAAAATAATCCTGAATTATATAAAAACGACTAGAGGCATCACCACCCCTGATTTCAAGTTATACTACTGAGCTATCACAATAAAAACAGCATGGTATTGGCACAAAAACAGACATATTGGTCAATGGAATCTAATTGAAGACCCAGACATAAATGCATATACATATGGCACCTGATTTTTTTTTTTTAAAGAAAACAGGAATCCATACTTGGAAAAAGACAGCATCTTTAACAAATGATGTTGGCCAAACTAGATGACTGCATGTAGAAGAATGTAGATAGATCTATACTTATTACCCTGTACAAAACTCAAAGACCTAACATAAAACCAGCTATACTGAGCCTGCTAGAGGAGAAAGTGTGGAATAGCCTTTAACTCACTGGAAGACTTTTTGAATAGAAAACTGTTAGCACAGGCACTAAGAACAACAATTAATAAATGGGACCTCATGAAACTGAGATGCTACTCCAAGGCAAAGGCCACTATCATTCAGACAAAGCAGCAGGCTATAGAATAGGAAAAGATTTTTAGCAACTACACATCCGATAGAGGGCTAATATCAAAAGTATATTAAGAACTCAAAAAACTAGATACCAGGAAAATATAATCTAAAATGGGGTATAGATTTAAACAAAGAATTCTCTAAAGCAGAAACTCAAATGACTGAGAAGCACTTAAAGAAATGTTCAACACTCTTAGTCATTAGGGAAATGCAAATCAAAACTACTTTGAGATTATAGTTTACACCTGTCAGAATGGCTAAGCTCACTAACAAAAGTGGCAGCTCATGCTGGCATACTTGGAGCATGGGGAACACTTTTCCATTGCTGGTAGGAGGGCAAACTTGTACAGTTACTATGGAAATCAGTGTGGTAGTTCCTCAAGAAGATGGGATTCTTTACCTATTGCAAGGTCCAGCCATACCACTCTTGGGCATATATATTCAAAGGTTGTTTTATCCTAACACAGGGACACTTGCTCAGCCATATTCACTGCAGCTGTGTTCATAATAGCCATAAATTGGAAACACCTTATGGATAAAGAAAATGTGGTACACTTACACAATGAAGTATTATTCAGCTGTTAAACAAATCATGAAATTCATAGGCGTATGGATGGAACTAGAAAAAAATCACCCTCAGTGAGGTAATACAGCCCCAGAGAGACAATATGGTATATATTTGCTTGTATGTGGGTATTAGCTGTTAAGTCAATGATACTACTATCCATAGAACTACAAAGGTGAGATACTGAGTAAGGGACTAGGGAGGACAGATGGCTCTCCTGTTTGGAATATTAGCTTAAGATGTGTTACATTTGTTTATGCTGTGGAATATTGGTTTAATGATACAAAGATGTGTTGCATTCTTTTATGTTGCATTTATTTAACTCTGTGAAGCTGTGTTACTTTGCTTGTCTAAAACACCTGATTGGTCTAATAAGAGCTAGGCAGAAGAAAGAGTAGGTGGGGTTGGCATGCAGAAAGAATAAATAGAAGTCTAGGCAAGAGAGTGGGGATCGAGAAGAGGAGGAAAGGAGGAGGATGCCAGGGGCCAGCCACCCAGCCAGCCACGGAGTAAGAAGGAAAGAAAGATGTATAGAATAAATAAAGGTAAAAAGCCCAGAGGCAAAACATAGTTAAGGAGAAAAGGGATAGTTTACGTTAGAAAAGCTGGCTAGAAACAAGCCAAGCTAAGACCAGACATTCATAATTAGGAGTAAGTCTCCGTGTATAAAAGTGGGCCCCCAAAGAGAAAGAAAAAAAACCAAAACCAAAATGTAACAAAAAACCAACTACACTCTTTCTAAGAAAGGGAAATAGAATAGATAGTTATGGATGGATGGGAGGGGGGAGTTTGTAAGTGAAAACTTAGTTTCCTTCAAGGGAGTCCCACTGGGGGAAAGAAACTACTCTTAAGGTAGGCTCTATGCCCAGCAGTAGATGGCCAACAGAAAACGAACTCAACAGCATCTTTGGAGGTTCCCCCCATCTCTCTCTCCCTGTGTATAAATTGAGGGCTTCCAGTTTAGTGTTTTTATGTGATTCCTGAGTGTACAAACGTATGTCTCTAATTTTTGTGTATTCTCTTGGGCTCTTTTCTTTCTGTTTCTGTTCATTAGTGATGTGTTAGTTTTTGCTTTATTATATCCTTCATAAATCCTTTGGAAAGGGAGTGTCTGATGGGAGGGGGTGGGGAGGAACTGGGAGTAGTAGAGGGAGGGGAAACATTCAGAATATATTATGTTAGAAGATAATCTATTTTCAATAAAAGGGGGAAGTAGATTCAGAGCCAGCAGGATGGCTCAGTGGGTAAGGTTGCTTAACCACCAAGCCTGACACCTGAGTGCAGTCTTTAGGTCCTAGATCGTGGGAAGACAGAGCCTACTTTTGCTTGTTGTTCTCCTACTACATGGGTGTGGCACACATGCATACAGGCAGAAACACAATAAATGAATAAGTGAAAGTAAAATAAAAATTAAACATGTAGATTCATGTTATTTCATATATTATTAAACGTCTTCCAATAAATGGGGTGCCATTTTTTTCTCTTAATTGCATTTATATTGATGAGAAAACTGACTCATGAGAGCAGTTGATTTGATTCAGATTTGAAATTTTATCAATTACAAATACATCTGTTCAAGTAATCTATGAACTCTTGTAATAACTTGTATTATCTCATGAAATTCAAATGGGTGCTGTGCAAACTGAAACTTTAGAGTTTATCTGCATGAGCATATTAACATTCTTCATGTTTTTCTCAAGTGTTGCAAATTTTACATAATGCTGATAGTTATTATTATTATTTGATACCGGGTGTTGATGTGTAGCTTGAGCTGGCCTCCAACTCATGTTACTACTGCTTCAGCCTCTTGACTGCTGGCATTAGGTGTGGCTGCCAACACATCTTGCCTGACATCAGGATAAACCTTGGTAAACTCTTCCACAACTCAAGCAGCCAATGTTGGTAGAAAATACGTGGTCACTAAACTCATTATCTTCTATTTATTTAGATAATTCTGTAAACTGTGATGAGTTATGTTTGTGTATTTATCTTAAACACTTAATCACTGTCTTCATGATATATTGGTGATTTCAGATCATATATATTTGCAGTAAATACATCATGGTGGAACAAATTAAAAAGGGAAACAAGAAATCCAGATCTCTGGCAGAACAATGCCTTGATAGAAATTTTCCTATCCATCTGGAAGTGACAGATGTAAAAACAAATCTTAAAATGTTTACAGCATGACTTTGATTTATTTCACTTTGCAGTGCTGGGATCACATAAAGAAGCACTGCAATGCTAAGCTAGAGCTCTCACTTGAGATCAGTTTTTTTGTTAAAGTTGTAAATAATAACATTTGAGACACAGCACACCCAAAGTATCAGTCTACCCATCTACCAGTCTACCTAGCTAGCTAGCTAGCTACCTGTCTGCTCTATCATCCATCCACCCACCCACCCACCCATCCATCCATCCATCCATCCATCCATCCATCCATCCATCCATCCATCCATCCATCCATCCACCTACTTACCTACCTACCTATCATCTATATCTGTCTCTCTATCTTATCTCTCTCTTTCTGACTGTGTAACCCTGGCTGGGCTGACCTGGAATTCACGATGTAGACTAGGCTAGACTCAAACTCACGGCCATCCAATCTGCCTGCTTCTGCCTCCCAAATGCTGGGATTAAAGATATACACCACTATGCCCAGCCTCAGTACTTCTTACTGGTTTTTAGTAGCAACTTTATTTTTTGAAATTATAATATCATTTTCCCCATTTCCCTTTCCTCCCTCCAACCCCTCCCATGTAGCCCCTTTGTTCTCTCTCAAATTCATGGCCTCTTTTTCTTTAATTGTTACATACATACATATGTGCATGTGTGTGTATTCCTAAATACATAAATGACAACTTGCTCCATGTGTATGATCGAAGAGCTAATCAGTTGCTTTTGGATAACCAATTGGTGCTCTAAGCCCTCTGAAAATTATCTTAATTTTTGATGTCATTCATTGGTTGTAATTGATTTCTTCAGTTATTTATTTTTATCAAAAGGCAAGTTTTTAATGTTAATTTATGAAAATCCTTTTATTTCACTTTATTTTTTTAGATTTATTTATTTACTATGTATACAGTGTTCTGTCTCCATGTATGTCTGCATGCCTGAAGAGCGCACCAGACCTCGTTACAGATGGTTGTGAGTCACCATGTAATTGTTGGGAATTGAACTCAAGATCGATGGAAGAGTAGTCAGTGCTCTTCACCTCTGAGCCACCTCTCTAGCCTGAAAAATTCTTTTTTTGTGTGTGATTTATTATCTCAAAAAGTCTTTTACATAGCATTTTATTTTTTTCTATAGCAAATTGCAATAACTGTTCTTTAGTTGTGACATACCTCCTTTTAAGGTATTTAAATTTTCTTCTAATCTTTACTTATTTCTGTCTCAATAGTATATTTTTATCTCAACATTAAAGTTACTCCCTGTTTTGAAAAAAAAGTTAGGTAGGCCTGGCATGGTGACACACATCTTTAATCCAGCACTTGGGAGGCAGAGGCAGGCAGATCTCTTGAGTTCAAGACCAGTCTGGTCTACACAGCCAGAACTAGGATAGACAAGGTTACACAGAGGATCCCTGTTTTGTTTGTTTGTTTTGTTTTTTGGTTTTCGAGACAGGGTTTCTCAGTGTAACAGCACTGGCTGTCCTGGACTTGCTTTGTATACCAGGCTGGCCTCAAACTCACAGAAATCTGCCTGCCTCCCGAGTGCTGGGATTAAAGGTGTGTGGCACCACTACCTGGTAAGAATCCCTGTTTTGGAAAAAAACCAATTTTCTCCGTATTCTTGTGTGTATAGTATATGCACGCGTGCACATATCTATGGTTAAAATTGCCTGTGTGTGTATATCTGGAGGCCAGCGGTCAGATTAGGAGTCCTCCTCATTGCTCTTCATCTTCTTTTTTGGTTTTGTTTTGTTTGAACCTGGACCTTGTTGGCAACTAAGAAGCCCTAAGTATTCTCTCATCTCTGTGCCCACTCCTCATACTCCCCAGTACTGGGATCATAGTCTCATGCTACCATGCCATTTTTATGTGAACAGTGGGTATAAACTTAGGGTCTCGTTCTTAATTTTCATCTTGAAAATGATTATAATTGATATTTCAGTTTGTGTATCAATCATAATTTATTTAGATATTCCTGTGACTGATGCTATTTGCATGACGTGCTGATATAAGCATACCACATTTCTCCATTGTTTTCTAGGGATGATATTAGATTGTTGATGTTCTGTGTAATCTAGAAATGATGCAGGCATCTTGCCTATACACTGTCACAGCTTACATTTTAAGGGTGAAAGCAAAATATAGTCCAGCAGACTGAAGCTGTGGCTAATAGGAAAAGGTTTGACACTGTCTTGGTTGTTGAGGGAACAGATTAATGAAACTTTCTAAAAATCAGTTCAGTTTTGTTGGTGTTCAGCCACATTAGCACTCCTCTACAATTTAGTAATGAAAGCAGAGTGGTTCATTTAGA
Organism: Mesocricetus auratus; assembly: GCF_017639785.1. NCBI lineage: Eukaryota > Metazoa > Chordata > Mammalia > Rodentia > Cricetidae > Mesocricetus > Mesocricetus auratus. The sequence goes on along the minus strand of NW_024429267.1, from coordinate 6,558,032 downwards.
GAGAGAAAACAATTTGACCTACTTGAGCCAGGCTGGCTAAGAACAGGGCAAAGTTATAAGTAATTATATATATTTCAATATATAAAAAATTACTTTAACCAATGTAATTTTATATCCTTGGCTGAGTCCATGTCATATACCAAAAGCGATACTTTAAGAAGCAAACCAGTTACTTAATTTGAAACCCTTTGTTTATTTAAACAAAGCAACCACCTTCAGGAAGCAGTGAAAGGGTTACTTCTCATTTACATGGAGTGGCATCTTGTGATCTGAAGTTGTTCTTAGACCGAATCTCCTAGTAAATGTTGGCACTTGGCAGTGGTTTTTGTTTTGAACACTTGGGTACTGTTTTATCTAAATGATATGTACTAATTTATACAAAATAAAAATGTAATTCACTCTTCAGAGAATGCTTAATGTTCACTGAGGTACCAAGTGCCTGAAGCTCAGGTTTTCAAGATAAGGTTGCCTTACCCCCTAATACATATGCTGAGAGGAGGGATAATTGAACCTCTCTTGTAGGTATCTTGATTCTAGGAAGAATGATTGTGCTCAGGGTGTGGAAGTTTGCGGGACTACTAGGAGTTGACCTGGAGAACTTGAAGACTATCTTAGAGAAATTCTGATTGACAAGTGTGGGTGGTCAGTTTGTGAGGGTGTGTGTTTAGTAATCTTCTAAGAGATGTTCTAAAGTCTTTTTAATAGGTTCACTTAAATTTTCACTGCTTTTGGGTTTGTCTGTGATTGTTTTCTTAAATTATTTTCCCCTGTAACTTCCATTTTTTTATCAACTATTTTGATATATATAGGACACATTTTTGGATTCTGTAACAGATGACCTACTTTTTACTAATTGTTGTGCTTTTAAAATTTTGTCTGCTCAGAATGCTCTTTTTGTTATTTTTTGGTACTTAATAAACAAGTGTTTTTATGCAAAAGCTGCATATTTAAAACAACAGAAAAACCCCTGAGTCCTAGTCTGTGAGTTTTTGTTAAAACTGACCTCCTTCAGGAAAAACCTAAATGCTAGTGTATAAGTCCAAGTCCAAGTTTATTTTGTGTAATTCCTTATATTATTTGCTTATTGACTTGCTATCAAAATTTTTCAATTTTTCTTTTTCTTTCTTCTATTTTTTGAGACAGTTTCTCCGTGGCTTTGGAGGCTGTCCTGAACTAGCTCTTGTAGACCAGGCTGTCTCAAGCTTATAAACTATCAATTTTTTTTTAATTTCATTTTTTGGTAATTTATTTATTTTATTTTATATACATTAGTGTTTTGCCTGCAAGTAGTCCGAATGAGGAATCAGATATCCTGGAAGAGGAGTCACAGACAGTTGTGAGCTGCCATGTGGGTGATGGTTGAACCTGGGTCCTTTGGAAGAGCAGCCAGTGCTTTTAACCGCTGAGCCATCTCCCCAGTCCCTAAACTATCAATTTTTAAAAATACTGTAACCATTTTTTTCTCAAAGCCTTATCACTATACTGAAAGATGCAGCCTAGGACTGGAAATCTTTCCAACTCATCAGAATTTTCTTTCTATTAATTAAACGTTTAATGTGAGTTTTAAAATTTTTCTCTGCAGATATGTCTGCAGGTGGATTACCTTTTCTCTACTTTTCACTTTAGTTTCTCCTTCCCCAAACTGCCCATTAATTTGGGTTGAGAAGTATCACTGTAAGGTATGAGGCTTAATGCTACCAGGAAAAAATGGGCACTTTTTCCCCCCTTTCTGTACAGCTTCACTAACAAAAAGCAGCCCATGAAGCAGCTTATTTCAAAAGAAGCACTGAAGAGCTTTTTGAATAAGATCGTGAAAAAATGCTAGTGGTCACTGCCTATGTGGCTGTAAGAAAAGGCTCTTAAAAACATTCCATTATGGAGTCCAAATCCTCTTTTAAGCTTAGTTCTGCACAGTGGCTTGCAGAGCCTCTGACTGTTGGCAACAGCTGGGCATCCCAGTGCCCTCTGGTGTGCTCTCCTCAAGCTCTTTACACACACTGATTAGTGCTTTCTTTGCAGTTATCGTTGTGATGATTTCGTGGTCAATGACACCAAGCTGGGCCTGGTGCAGAAAGTGAGAGAACACTTACAGAACTTGGAAAAGTGAGTAGTGGGTCCTGAAAGGGGAGGGGCCACTCAGTCACTGAGTAGGGTATTGAGAACTTTGTATCCAGTGTGATATAAATGCAGTTGGAATGTTGATAAACAAAGCCTTGGGTTTAGATATCTGAAACTCAGGCCATATTTCATTCAGTACTTTCCGTAAACCGTATCCAGAGTCCAATAGCCTGTTTTTAAATTACTACCCATTAAGTTAAAAATGCTTCAGTTCACTCACAAGGAAGAATTTAGTGGTTGTAAGGAAGCCTCATAAAAGGACATTAAAATAATTATACAAGTATTTGGCATTAAAACGCTTATGTTGAATGTATTGAAGATCTGCTTTGAAAGACATATTTCTGTATTTTAAGAGAAGTTAGGTTCAAGTGTCTGAGTGTGCACTTTGCAAATAAACCACAGCTAGATCCTCAGTCTTTTCTTCCTTTTCTTGGTAGAAAAGTACATAGAACTTGAATTACAAAGAGCTTTGTGACCCTAAAGAGACTGAAGAATTTGTCTTGGTGTAGCCAAATTACTTATTCAGATAAAACTCCCTGGACTCAGAACTGAAACGATAAACAGAAATCCACATTAGCAATGCCTTTGAAGCTGCATGCCAAGTGAGATCTGTGTAGCTCATTACAGATCACCCGCATTGTCAGGTCCATCTGATTTATCTCTGCAATTGGTGTATTGAAAGGATTGTAAAAACATGCCATTTAGAGTGTCTCTTGATGCCATAAGTGTAAACTAGTAGAATATTTCAAAATAATAGACGGAGAGAAAAAAAAAAACTTCTGTTCCAACACTATATGGTGTCTTTATTAACTGAAGTTTGTTTGTGTGTGGTTTTTTTTTTTAATCTCTCTCTGCCTGAATAGATTATAAAACCGAAAGGCAAGAATCATAATAGTTATTCACATTTGGGTCTAGGTACTTGTGTCATCTTTTGACAACTAACTTTTTCAAAGTGTATTTAGTTCTTTCATTGGAGATGAGCAGCATCTATATATGCCTAGAGACAGGTCCTAAAAATCCTCCAAGTCACTGAGAAACTGATTTTCAATTTTTAATTAAGTTTAAATAGCTACATATAGTGAGGAGTGATCATTCTGTTAGATAGTGTAGGTATAGAGCAGTGGTTCTCAACCTTCCTGCTTTGTCTTTTAAGGTAACTCCCAATTGTAAAATTATTTTCATTGCTACTTCATGCTACTTCATAACTGTAATTTTGCTACTGTTATGAATAGTAATGTAAATATCTGATCTATGACCCCTGTGAAAGGGTTGTTTAACCCCTAAAAGGATTGCGACCCACAGGTTGAGAACCACTGATCTAGAGCACTGTATTTTGAGAATAACAGAATAAAATGTAACTTGTATTTTACAAAGTCAAATGCTGTGTTTAGGTAGTTTAAACCCTAAAGGTATTAGTCATGTTTACTAAATAGCATGAACATTTGTTTGTATGACTTCATTTCCAGAACTGGTTGAATGCTGGAATTAGTCCCTGCATCTTGTCACCAAAGGTCACAAGTGGCTGGAAGCAATTGATATTAGACCTGTGTTCCAAAGATATTGTAGTTCATGTGGAAATTATAGAAAGAAAAATAAGCGTGTGTTTGGTAATGTCAGTATAGAAAAGAGTTGACAGACTTACAGCCTGTACTGTTCAGTGATACTTTTCTTCAGATTAGTTCTCCTGTTAGTAACCTTAAGGAGATATTTATAGGATGGGAGTTACACTGATGAATTAAGCAAAAATTTTTCTAATGTAGTAAGGATTTATTTTGAAATGTCCTTTGCAGTATAACTAAATCAGATGGTGAGTTTATGCATGCCTATGTCCTTGTGCTAGCTCATTCCTCACAGACTGAAGTAGACCGAATGAAGGCAGTCCACTCCACATTAAGAAACAAACAGCATATGATTTGAGACTAGCTGTTACGTTTCCTATCAATCATGTAAGACCAGGGTTTTCCTGTTGTCATGATGAACAGGTCTGGGTTTTGAAGCTTCATAATCTCTTGGGTAGATAGAGTGGTGTTAGGGCTGGTATATCTTACAGACCACAACTCCTGGCCAGCCTTGTTGGGAGTAGCATAGGCTACTCTCTCCTGCTGTGGAGGGGCAGTGTGGATTTCCAGGGAAGTGAAAAGCCTCAGCTCACTTCAGATACTAGTGGGCCTGGTGGTGACTTGACGGCCCCATGAAGCAAGCCAGGCAGGACTCTGCTTTAGATGCTGAGAGCAGCTTGGGTTTAGCCTACTATGTAGCATGTATTCATTAATGTCTTTTTTTTAACTGTCTGTTTATATTTTAATAGCTCGGCTTTTACAGCTGACAGGCATAGAAAAAGAAAATTATTGGAAAACTCATCACTAAACAGCAAGTTATTAAAAGTAAATGTGAGTAATTAAAATTTATTCCTATGTAAGAGTTAAGATATAATCACTATTTGTTACAGCTCTAACAAGGGTTCGTACCTGTTATAAACTTTTTTTTTTTTTTTTTTTTTGGTTTTTATGAGACAGGGTTTGGTTTCTCTGTGTTGTTTAGGAGGCTATCGGTCCAGCCCGGCCTCGAACTCACAGAGATCCGCCTGCCTCTGCCTCCCGAGTGCTGGGATTAAAGGCGTGCGACACCACCGCCCGGCCTGTTATAAACTTTTATTAATGTGTCTTGATTTGAAGTGTTTTTGCAAAAAAAGTTTGACACTTTAACACTCCTCCCCCTTTGGAGGTGGTCTATGAACCTATGGCTATCCTAGAAAACTCTACGTAGACAAGGTTGGTCCCAAACTCAGAGCTCTACCTGCCTCTGCCTCCCCAATGTTTGGATTAAAGGCATATACCACCCTGCAAGGCAGTTCACTGTTTTGTTTTGTTTTTGTGGGGTTTTTGTTTGTTTCATTATTGTTGTTTGAGACAGGGTCTCACTATATAGTCCTGGTCAGCCTGGAACTTTGTATGTAGACCAGGCTGGCCTTGAACTAAAAATTCAACTTGTTTCTGCCTACAAGTTCTGGGATTAAAGGTGTGCCCACCATGGCCTGCACACCCTGTCCCAGCAGTTCACTGTTAGTGCTTACTCGGGTAACCTTCTGTGGTGCTCTCTAAGATACTGTTTTCTTCTGGTAAAGTCTTAGAGTTACTGTTGCCATGATGAAACATGACCAAAGCAGCTCCAAGAAGAGTTTGTTTGGTTTACACTTCTATACCACAGGTGATCATCACGGGAAGTCAGAACAGGAACTCAAACAGGTCAGAAACCTGAAAGTAGGAGCTGATGCAGAGCCATGGAGGGGTGCTGCTTACTGGCTTACTCCCCCTGGCTTGTTATAGAACTAGGATCACCTGTCCTGGGCCCTCCCCATCAGTCACCAATTAAGAAAATTCCCCATAGGTTTGCCTACAGCCTGGTCTTATGAAGGCATTTTCTTGAGGTTCTCTCCTCTCTGATGACTCCAGCTTATGTCAAGTTGATATAAAACTATCGAGTACAGTTCCCCAGATTCTTTTGGTCTGAACTTTTGGTAGGGTTTTGTTTGTTTGTTTGTTGGTTTTGCTTTTTTTTTTTTTTTGCCTCAGGGCTCTATTAATGTAATTTCATTATGGAAGTATTTATCTTCATTTTGGAAGCCACTCATGAGTTAACAGTTTTAAAGTTACTACATATATTTAAATGACCCAGATGCATTTTTGCCTTGCATTTAACCCTTTGCTGTCACTGGACCTATGCTTAAAGTTTTAAAGAAATTGTCATAATTGAAAAAAAAAAACAAGCTGGGTGATGGCGGCAGCACATGTCTTTAATTCTAGCACTTGGAGGCAGAGGCAGGAGGATCTCAGTGGTTCAAGGCCAGCCTGGTCTACAAAGCAAGTTCAAGGACAGCCAGGATTGTTACACAAAGAAACCGTGTCTTGAAAAACTGAAAGGGGTGGGGGGTGAATAGATGCTTGAGAGAAAGATGCTTGGGTGGAGGGGTTTTTATTAGGGGAAAGTGAATGGGAAAAGGGGGGAGGGGAGACTATCCTGGGGCCAGGAGCAGCAGAAGAGAGAGGGAGAGAGGAGAGACAGAGAGACAGTTAGAGAAGGAAGGGGGGAGGGAAGGAGAAGGAGAGGAAGATGGGAGGTGGACAGGACCCTTTTAAAGGGGAACATAGTGAATGTGCACAGGTGGTGCTCTTAGTGGCTGCAGCTGAGGGCATATTCTGTCAGGACCCCAAGGACAGGCCAGTACAGATAGATGCCTGAATCCTAACAGAAATAGCTAAGGTGCTGTCTCAGCCATCTGAATTACAGGCAGAGATGTTTGGGTTGGACTGGAGGATTTACCTCCTTGTGTAGTATTCAGACATCTTTAGAAAACCAAGCCTCGGTTCAGGTAGCATTTTATGGTGCATGCCCATTGCTAGGAAAACATCTGTCACTTGAGTATGCTTTTCAGTTAAAAGTTGGGGTTTACATGTTTGTGATTTTCAGTTTATATTTTTAGTAGGATCTTGTAAAATGTATTTCCCTGTTTGCTTGCATCTGTGGCACTTCTTGATGCTTATTTTCTCAGAAACAGATGCTAAAATATCCATGCCCTCACATAGCCTAGAGAGTTTGAAGTATTCACTGGGCAGAAAACGGAAAGGAGTATTTCCAGATAGACATGGTGCTAGAGTTTCAGAGACCTTGGCTAGTGTTGGAGTTTGGAGCAGTGAGCCATGCTGATGGCCTCTTCCATGTTACAGGGAAGTACGACTGCCATTTGTGCCACAGGCCTTCGGAATTTGGGCAACACGTGTTTCATGAATGCTATCCTTCAGTCACTCAGGTAATGAATGTTACAGTCAGAGGTTTACATATTTGACATTACAGACCAAGAACAAGGCTCAGTGTTCAGAGACTGTTTTCTGCCTCTAACTTTAGTCCCTGTGCTTTTTTCCTCATCAGTAAAACTGAGGATATGCTTCCTACTTCATTTGGAGACTTAACTAGTGGCTGAAATAAGCTCTGAACCAGGTTCCCCATAAGTTCCCTAGGGGTTCAGAAACAAAGCCTACAGGACAGATGCAGCTCTCAGACAGGGAACTTTTATGTTTTCAACAGTCTGTTTCTTTTAGCTTCTCTTTTCCTTCTCTAACGGGTGTGCTGGTGCATGCCTGTAACCTCAGCACTGGGGAAGTAAGGCAGGGTGACTAGCAGTCTGATAGGAAGTTCAAGGCGAGAGCAGGGGAGATACGGAAGGAGGCATGGACAGGATGACCTGTGATGGAGGGGAAATGGAATTTTTTTAAGAGAGGTTTACTTTTAAGTCATTTGTTCACCCCACACGTTGTGTATCTACAATTTCTTAGAGTGAGGGAATAGCAAAGAAACAGAATTGCACTGAGTACTAGATAGCGAGGCAACTGAAAGATTGCCTTTTGAAAATTCTTGTATAGATTTTATATAACCTTTTTTACTGTCTTTTAAATTCTTTAAAAAATAATTTTCTTCACTTCCTTTTAAAATAGTAACATTGAGCAGTTTTGCTGTTATTTCAAAGAACTGCCTGCTGTGGAATTAAGGAATGGAAAGACAGCGGGAAGACGAACATACCATACCAGGAGCCAAGGGGACAGCAATGTGTGAGTTACCAGAAATGCCCTTTCTGGCGCTGAGCTGCAAACAAATGCATTTCTCTGCTGATTTTTAGATTATTTGGGCTAATAAGTAGATTTATAAAGCTCTTCTAATATTGTCAGTCTAGCTCATCATCTTAATTGTTCCTTTTTTCAATTTCTGCTTATTATGATGGGAAGGATAGCTAGCGCTGTACGTAAGTCTTTGCAGACATCTGTGTATGCACAGACTTCCAGGTATGGACATCAATAAGTATCGCTAGTCCATCTTAATCTATTGATCTATTATTGATAGTGTTAGGTAAGCCTGCTTGGGATAATAAGATTAATACCCAGTTGGAGTTAACATGGAGGGTTTAAAAACAAGTGGTTATCAAGGACCGTTTTACACTCAGACTCACTGCAGCTTTGCCCGTCTTTTGGTTCGGAAGATCTGCTATGTTAGACTAATAGAATAATGCATCTTTTCCATACCCTTACTGAAGCAGAGATATGGCATACCTGTATGCATGTAATGTTTTTCCTGCCTGCCTCCACACATACCCATATTGAAAGGCCATTTTATGAGGCACTGCTCTGCCTCAGTGTGTGTGTGTGGGGGGGGGATATGTTAGAATATTGGGTAATGCAGATAATGCCCCATCATGGAGAAGGAAGGAGTCATATGGTGTGTGAAGGGATTTTCTTTTGGTGGCAGCATATGGGATGAATAGGAAAGTGTCTGCATTTAAGGGGCTTCCATTGTGTTAAAGGAAACAGGAGGAAAATAAAGGGGAAAATACATGTGTGCAAAAGTTTAAGAGAAGCCCTAACAGTACTTGGTGTATTGGAGTTATTTAGAATTTGGTTAAAGATGGATTAAGCCAAAAAGAGAATTTACGAAGAACTGTTGGTGAGTCTGCGTTATTGGATGTGCTGAAAATCAGGCGCAGAGCTAGCACCATATCCACAGTCATGCACAGAACTGCCCCTAAGGACACTGCTGGAGACAGCACAGCCGTTACCCCTGCCTCTGGACTCGGGGTGGTACTTGTTACCTCTGCCACCTCCAAAGAGTATTTAGTGAAATTCCTGATTTTTTGTGTCACCTAACTCATGCTTCGAATTTGCAGAACCCAGGTCATGTACTTTGCTCCAATTGCAAGGAAGGCTAAAAGGGCACTTTACAGCTGTTCCAGTGTCTATTGGGAGGTAGGCTAGTGTACATGGTTTGCTGTCAGAGATAACCTGCCATCAAGTATCCAAGAGTGGTTGGTTATATTGCTACATCTAGTAACTGAATTAAAAGTATTATAAGTTTAGCACAGAACAATCAAAATTAACTGTAACTTAAATATCCAAGGTTTTATTTTCTCACATGAATTGAAGAGATTATTTGTAGGAATTATTTTGCAAAGTCATTAGGCTCCTTCTTGCTCAGGAGAGAGACTTTTGTCCACATAGTCCCAGATAATGGGGAGCTCCCATTACTAATGTGTATTAGCTATGGAAAATAGAAGGGGTTGCTAAGGACTACTTTTTGTTCCTGAGGAAATTCTCCTAGAAGTGGCACACTCTTAGGTTCTTATTCTAGGAGTTCATATGTTGATAGAAAAATGGGGGTCTGTTCCTGTGAAAGAAGTGCAGGAGAGCTGTTGGGGGAAAGAGCCGGGCCAGGAGAGCACAGAACAGAGCAGTGGAAAAGCTTTGCACATAGTGACTGAAGTGACCAAGAGGATGCCCAGTGGGAAGTTCCTGTCATAAATGGGAAAAACCTAAGTAAAAGCAGTCATGAATGCTGGACATGGTGGGTACATCTTTAATCCCAGCAGAAGTAGAGGAGTTTGAGTCTGAGGCCAGCCTTGACTACATAGCAAGTCTAAGATAGTCTGGAGTACATAGTGAGATCCTGACACGAGCACGAAAACCTGTCAAACCAAAGTCTCTTCTATAGACTAGGGTTTACGGGTCAGTGTTAGAGGTAAGCCCTAAGCCTCGTGACCACATGCACTGTCTGAGGCAGAGATGAGCAGGTACAATCTGGAAGAGCCCTTTGAGGGAAGATGGAAACATGCAGGAGATGGGGAGGGACATTCTGTTGCTTGTTTACTTTTTTTTATTTATTTTTTACATTCCAATCCCAGTTCCCCCTCCCTCCTCTCCTCTCACTAACCCCACTACATCCCTCCTCCCATCTGTTCCGTGGAGAGGGTAAGGCCTCCCCTAGGAAGTCTACTTAGTCTGTCCTATCATCTAGTTGAGGCAGGACCAAGGCACCTCTCCACCCCCATCCCCCTGTGTCTAGGCTGGGCAAGGCATCTCTCCATATAGAATGGGCTCCACTAAGTCAGTTTGTGCATTGGAGTTAGATCTTGGATCCACTGCCAGTGGCCTCCTACATTGTCCCAGTAACACCACTGTCACCTATATTAAGGGAGTCTAGTTCAGTTTTATTGTTTATATTTTTAAGTGAACATGTTTAAGTAATTTGCTTGTAAATTATCCATTGCTTTACTGTTTGTATGCTTCCTTTAAATTCAGTGAAAAAAATGATAGTACCTTGTCATGCTCAAACATACTATATAGTTATGTTGCGGGATTCCTGCCCGGGTTCTGTTGCTGCTTTAATCCCCAAATAACACACAAGACACTATATTAATTATGAAGCTGTTGGCTGTTTGCTATGGTTTCTAATCGGCTAGCTCTGACTTAATTGTTTACCCATAATTACTAATATATATTTCTATAAGGTCTTATCTTACTGAGAATGCAAACTTAACCTTCTCTTCCCGGGAAGATCACATGGCAACGACTCTCCTCACTACATTTCTCAGAATCCTCCTAGACTCCTAGTCCCACCTATCTTGCTTCCCTATTGGCCAACAGTGCTTTATTTACATATACACAGAAGGACTTCCCTCATTATAGTTAAAATTAGTTTTGTCAACAATACTGCTATTCATATGGGTATTTAAATGCTCTTACATAGCTATCAGGCTGAGTTTAGAAGACTAAGCCCTTGAAAAATGTTCATTTTTATTGTATTTTAGACAGCTGAGCCATATGTGTTGAAATAATGGCCTTTGGTGAATACTGATGCTATCAGCTTCTCTCTTTTCCAGGTCTCTGGTAGAAGAGTTTAGGAAGACACTGTGTGCTTTATGGCAAGGCAGCCAGACTGCATTTAGTCCTGAGTCCTTGTTCTATGTTGTTTGGAAGATCATGCCTAACTTCAGGTAAGTACTGAAGGGTGCTGAAGACATCCAGTTCTTTCTGCTTCTCAGCTTCTCATAAAACTGCTGCTGCCAGCCGGGCATTGGTGGCTCACACCTTTAATCCCAGCACTTGGGAGGTAGAGGCAGGCAGATCTCTGAGTTCGAGGCCAGCCTGGTCTACAGAGCGAGTTCCAGGACAGCCTCCAAAACAATACAGAGAAACCCAGTCTCTAAAAACAAAAAACAAAAAACAAAAAAACAAACAAACAAACAAAAAAATCTGCTGCCGCCACAGGTGCTCTAAGCAATGCTTTTATTAGATGAGCAGACAGCATTGAGTAAACACTGGTTTATTTAAAGTGTTCTATAAGTAGCCCATGTGTGCTAGGAAAATGTAACTGATAACTAACATTCCTTGATTCTTTCAAATCTTTTTTTTTTTAAGTTTTATTTTATGTTATTGTTTTGCCTGCATGTATCCCTGTATGAAGGTGTCCGAAGCCCTGGGACTAGAGTTACAGACCGGTGTGAGCTGCCATGTGGGTTCTGGGAATTGAACCTGGATTCTCTGGAAGAGCAGCCAGTGCTCTTAACCACTGAACCATCTCTCCAACCCCGATTTTTTGAAGTCTTACAGAGAAATAATTGTCATCATGGGGATCTTATTATTCCAACTAAAAGAATGAAATGAGGGCTGAGGTTCAGTTTTGGTAGAGCACTAGGTTGATACGTTTGAGGCCACAGGTTCAGTCTGTAATACCAGAAAGACATGACATGAAACCAGTAGAAACCACAGTGCCAGGCACTATGCCATCCAGGTTCTAGGGCTCTAGAAGGATTAATCCAGGCTGACTAGGAGTCACACTTTGGGAGATAGTAGGGCCACTCCTACACAGTCACCTGTCCTTTCTCTTAGCTTGTCCTGCCTCTCTTGGCTAGCCATCTCGGTGAGAGTTTTGGTCATTACAGATGTATGGTATGCCAGTGTTTGCCACATTTGACTGACTTTATTCTTTTATGCTTCAATAAAAGTCATCATTTGTCACCTTGCATATATCCTGTGTTTAAAAACTACACATTGTAGTGAAATTTAATGATATTTCTTGTACCTTTTAGTATAGAGAAATGTTTCAAAGGTAAAAAAATTGCCAGGCATTGGTGGCACGCACCTTTAATCCCATCACTCGAGAGACAGAGGCGGATCTCTGTGAGTTCGAGGCCAGCTTGGTCTACAGTGGGAGTTCCAGGACAGGCTCCAAAACAATACAGAAAAACCTTGTCTCAAAAAACCAAAAATAAATAAGTAAATAAACAACTCAGAGAAACCCTGCCTGGAAAAAACCAAAAATATATACATACATACATACATACATACATACATACATACATACATACATACATACATACGTGGTAAAAAAAAATCAAAGACCTGTAATTTACTGCTTACCCAAATGAGTTGAGCCTCTGAGTGTCTGACTTAATGACTTTTAACCCTGGTCTTTTTAAAGTCTCCTCAGAAGAGATTTCTAAGTAATTTAGACTCTCCTGACTGTAAGCAGGAGAAGCAGAGATGAGGGCTCAGATGCCACTCCTCAGGCTAGAGCTGTACATAGACTTGTATAGTTCTTGTGTATTGAATATTTACTATGTGGCAAGCCCTAGGTAATTTATCCTTATTAAAAACAAAGCAGCAAAGTATTTTGGCCAAGGCAGGATGTGTTATCTTTAAGTTTAGAGAAGTTAAAACATCTTGTTCATTCTTACACATCTACCTGGTGGTCTGACCAGAATTAGAAGCCAAGTGTTTAGGAGATAGTTCATAGCAGATGGAGCTTTAGTGAATCGTGGTGTGGTTTCCTTGCTCTTCCATCTTGAATGTTTGACACACACCATAATTTGATGCAGTGCCATCTGCTTTTCTCCAAACATCACCTCATTACTGCCCCTTCTGGTTCCTATAGCCCAACTGTCAGCATGGTTTGGTTTAACTGCTGGATATACTGATTTAATATTTCTACTGATAAATGAGAGAACTTCAGAAGAGATAACCAGGTTGAAATTTACCCAGTCTCTAGGGTGACTTCTGGTACACATGAATTCTGATGTCTCCTGAGTTACTGCAGAAACTGAGAATGTTCCCAATTTTTGTGTACTCAAAGATGCAGGTCTTGAGATTATTACCACATAGCACTGAGCGAGTTGTAAGCCTAGAGGTGGGGCTGTCATGTGAGGTCTGAGCTGCTGAGCACCATGGGTAGGGACTTCTTCTCAGGGCCCTTACGAATAGGTAACAGTGAGTGTTAAACCATGGTCATGTTGAAGGAAGCACAGCAAGTCTAGAGTTATGTTCCCATTGTGTTTATTTATAACTCAGACCATTTTCCTGTTGGTAAAGCCTGCTTTCCTTCATTAATACAGGACAAGGTCTAGGGAAGCTGACTCCTGTAATGAAATTTGAGGGTTCTGAAACATAAACATGCATGTAGAAGTAGTAGAATCTTTCATTTACAAAGTGAGCATAGGCAAAAACAATGAATGCAGCCAGCAGCCTTTGTGTACACATTAAGGCTACTTTCCCCCATCGGAACCAAAAGCCAGTTACCTAGCAGGCAAAGTTTCTTCATATTCCACTGTGCATATCCTCTTACTATTTGTATGGCTTCCTAGTATGCCCAGCCTTGTCCATTTTTTTAAAAGAAAAATACATTCAGGTTTATTTTAGCAGGCAAAATACGCATGGTTAAAAATGTAAAAGATGAAGATTAGAATAGGCACTGTTTCTTTCACTCCAGTCCCTCACTATCCTTCTGTTTTCTGGAAGCAACCTGTTAGCTGATCTCCACGTGTGCTTCCAGTGATAATCTTTGTACATGTTCAAGTGTATTTAACTTTAAAAATAAGTATTTCATGAATAGCCACTTTCCTGTTGATTTGTTTCTAGGTATGTACATGTGTGTTGCTGAGATGAACAGCCTATGTACATATGTGTAGTTATTAGAATGTGAACTTGCTGGGTGTTTGTGATCTTGTAATTTGGATGGTCTTTTATGGTAGCCTCTGTTACTCCTGCTTCCATCAACATGAGTTTGCCCTGTGGTTCCAGACTCTTTCTTTAGGATCCAGCTTGTTCACTCCTTGGGAACCTCTTTGGAAGTTAAATCAGGTTATGTGGTACTCATTTGCATTTCTGCCTTCATGTACAACCTTAACTGCCTCAACTACCTAAAACATAGCTTTTTAAAATTCATTGAGAATGATTTTGCCTTATATGTAGTGGTTCTTGGCTTTCTAGACATATAAAAGATCTTTTGGGATAGCTGTGGAGGACTTTAAAATACTGTGTGTTTTTTATTTTAGCAGTGTTATTTCTTTTAATAGGAAGTGTGCTGTCCATGCTTCTGCATTTGTTGGTAAACACATTCATTTCTGTCATTTTCATGTTTTATATGACAGTACCAAGCACTGGGCAAAAAATAGCTCAATATATTTTGGCCAAAGGGGTAACTTATAATTCTTTTATGAATGTTGACTAGAACTTAAAATTCTACCAGGTATGCAAACAGCATAATAATAAGTCATTCAGTAAAGAGCTCTCATAGGAGGACTACAGATTTGAGGTGGGCTACACACACAGTAAGACTTTGTTCCATCCTCCATACCCAAAGAAAAAGAAAACTCTAATGTGTTTTAGATAATTTTCAAGGGTGTTTATCCTAGACTGATAGACTTTTCGGAGGCATGTCTTACTCTTTTTTTTCTTTTTCTGGACGGGGTTTTTCTGGGGGGGGCCCTGGTTGTCCTGGAATTCACTTTGTAGATCAGGCTGGCCTCAAACTCAGAGATCCACCTGCCTCTGCCTCCGGAGTACTGGGATTAAAGGTGTTTGTCACCACCACCCAGCCATGTTTTTTTTTTTTTTTTTTTTAACTTTTCCTTTCTTTTTCTGGTTTGAGACAGGCAATCACTGTGTGGCCTCGGCTGTCCTTGAGCTTGAGGTCTTCCTGCCTCCGCCTCCCAGGTGCTGGGATTTATCTATGTATTTCTAAAGGGATACAATGTAAATGCATTTTAAAATTCAGAATCAGAAAAAAAGCAGTGAGTTTGGTTTCACTAAAATTCAAATTTTAAACAGAAACTCTTAACTTTATAGAACAGTTGTTTGTGAGCTCAGGTAAGTTGAGGACAATGTTTAGGGTATTCGAGAATCACAGTATAATTGGGAAATGCCTTAGCATGTATCAGGCATATTTTTTAATCTTAACCTTTGAGTCATGAAGACCAGTACATGTGTTGAACTGGTTTAAATTCCTTCCTTTGTATGTAAATGAACTACCAACTTTGGATATTTATAGACTCTACACTTGGATAGTTTGTTTTGTTTTTTGAAACAGGATTTCTGTGTAGCCCTGGCTGTTCTGGAACTGCAGATCAGGCTGGCCTTGAACTTAGAGACCTTTCTGCTTATGCCTCCTGAGTATTTTATATTTAAGACACACTATAGTGAATAAAGTTACTTCTGATTTTAAGTTCCGTTAATTAGGGAAATTGCCCATAATTTGTAATTTCTAGGAAAGGGCAAACATATATATTATGGGAAACTGTGACTGAAAGGGAATTTGTCTGAAAGAGTGACTCTTCAAAGTCACCAGACCAATTTACTATTTAAGGAGAACCTTAATTGTGAAAGGTGTATAGGACACTTTTCTGTCATAGTTTTAGAATACATTTTAAATATCATTGTTTCTTTTATTTGGATCTCTTCATTGTTGTTCACTAGTCATTGATCTGGATTAGTGTCAGAATCCCATGAAGTCCCCTCTCCCATATAATGTAAGAAGTAATACGTTGCATGTGCCAAGTGCTGGTGGCGCACGCCTTTAATCCCAGCATTTGGGAGACAGAGGCAGGCGGATCTCTGTGAGTTCAAGGCCATCTTGGTCTATAGAACTAGTTCTAGGACAGCCAGTCTGTTACACAGAACCTTGTCTTGAAAACAAAACAAAACAAAAAGTTGCTAAATGTATTCAAGTTTAGGATGATGCATAATTTGTGTATGAGTCAATGCATTTTTAAAAGAACGTATTCTCTAGCCCAAAAGATGGAAGTACAGAATATTAGATATCGTGTGTGTGTGTGTGTGTGTGTGTGTGTGTGTGTGTGTGTGTGTGTGTGTGTGTGTACACTTATGGAGATCATGGTTGTATCTGTTCTTTTTTTGTTTCTTTTTTTGAGACAGGGTTTCTCTGTAGCTCTGGCTGTCCTGGAACTTGCTCTGTAGGCCAGGCTGACCTTGAACTCATAGATATCTGATTAGCTTGTGCCTCCTGAGTGCTGGGGTTAAAGGCATGTGCCACCATCACCCAGCTTGGTATTTCTTTTTTTAAATAGATAACTATTTTTTTTTTTTTTACAATTAATTAACTTACCTCCACCCTTTCCTTTTCTGTTTGAGATGAGATGGTTTACTGAATTAGGAACTTGCTGATTGAGCTAGGCTGGTTGAGCTGGCCAGGAGGCCCTTGGGGGCTGTTTTTTTTTTTTTTTTTTTTTTTTTTCTCCTCCTCACCAGTGCTGGGATGACAGGCATGTGCTGTGTGGTGCTGTGCCCAGCTGTTTCACGTGGCTTCTGCGAACTGTACTCAGGTCCTCATGCTTGCAGAGATTGACTGAGCTATCTCTGTATCAGGCCCAGATAAACTTAATTCTTAGGTTGAAGAATGACTTTTTAAACACATATACTTGTTCTAAATTTCTTCGTTCTTTTAGTGAAACTTAAGACATGGTTTTCAGGTTAGGTTAAGTTAAACATTCAGGTCCTTTCTGGAGAGGACCCATGGGAGGATGGGAAATTTCAGGGCCCATTCAAGAGGTCTAAATTTGTGTGCTGTCTCATAGGACTCTCTTGTGGGACTTAAGGTAAGTCACATGCCACTCCCTCCCCTAACTTGTCCCTTAATTTGTTTCTGAAATGGAGAAGTCAGTGAAAAATCACTGCAAAGCCAATTAACTCCATGGTTTTTTGAAATTAAGAGAAATAATGTGTTATGTGTGCAACTGGTGAGGCAGAGGGTGGGAATTGGAGGCATGTTTGTGAGCATGGGACTGCAGTCCATCATGGTGTTTGATGGGTAGGGAGAGCCTCCTGACACACTGTTTTTGTTTACTTCAAGGGGTTATCAGCAGCAAGATGCACACGAATTCATGCGCTACCTTTTGGATCACCTACACTTGGAACTTCAGGGTGGCTTCAATGGTGTTCCCCGATCAGCGATTCTACAGGAGAATTCTACTCTGTCTGCAAATAACAAATGCTGCATGTAAGACTTAGCTAAATGTCTGCTGATGTGTGTGGGTGTTTGTGCCTTGTGCTTTTACATTTTCATTTAAATAAGCATTTACATTTAGATCTTGGTATGGCTCTCATTATTTTTGGTGAGATTTAATTAACATTTAAAAACGTTTCTACCAGATAGTATACATGTACTACTACTGAGAGTGGGAACCCAAATCTGTAACCCCAGAACATTGGATTGTGAGAAAGGATAATTATTATGAGTCCAATTCCAGACTGAGCTAGTAGTGAGATTCTGTCTCATGCACACACAGTGCCAATATGGTTGCTAAAAGCATTTCTTCTTTAGTGAAACTGAGAAATTTGTAAATTTTCAGAATTTTTTCTTGTCCCTTACTATGAACAAAACCTTTTGTCTTATTTCCTTCATATTAATAGCCTGAAACATACTCTGGTATCAGAGCAGCTATTTTGCTGAGAAGGAAAGTATTATTTCAGTCTGGATTCTAGTCATTTACATGCTTTTAAAGACAGCTTTACTCTGTATCCCTGGAACTTACAGAGTGTGCCTGCTTCCTGAGTCCTTCACTGTGCTCAGCCCTTTCAGTCATCAGTATTCTCTCTGTAGGATTCTTTATGTAGCAGAGGGATTTGTAAGACACCTTCCTAACAGAAAGAAAGGAGTGGGGTTGACTAGCACTTTCTGGTAATTGGCACTCACCTTCAAATCCTGCAGTGTCACAGAAGAGTGGCTGGTGTGGATTGCTAGGTTCCTTCAGGACCCTGAAGTTCCAATAAGAGCACACTGTAGAAAGGGAAGACTTAAGATCCAGTCAAGCTGTTTGTTCTCCTAGTGCCAGTTTTAAAACAGTGTTAAATAAAAAGTTGTTTACATACCATTATAGCATATTCATATATAAAAAATACTGAACTGGCTTTATGAAATGAGTCCATATGAAATGAGAGAATATGTGTCCTCAAGTATCTTAGGAGCCTTGGGC
Organism: Mesocricetus auratus; assembly: GCF_017639785.1. NCBI lineage: Eukaryota > Metazoa > Chordata > Mammalia > Rodentia > Cricetidae > Mesocricetus > Mesocricetus auratus. The sequence continues at coordinate 6,539,830 of NW_024429267.1, read as the reverse complement.
ATTCCAGTGGAATTACATTGTATAATCTTGAAAGGATATTCTTCTAGGACCAGTTTTAATAGTAGTCTATTTAAAGAATATTAATTGCAAGTTAGAAGAAAAAATATCAAATACTAAAGCATTCCCTTTATTTCCTTCAGTTCATGGGAGGAGATGTTTCAAGATCTAGTGATACTAGTTAAAAGCACTTCTTAAAGCTAGGAGTGGGGTGGTAATGAGCTAAAAATGCCCAGAGAGGGGGGCCTGGAGAGATGACTCAGAGATTAAGATCACGGGCTGCTCTTCCAGAGGTCCTGAGTTCAATTCCCAACAGCCACATGGTGGCTCTCACAACCATCTGTAATAGGATCTGATCCCCTTTTTATGTCATGCGGGCATACATGCAGACAGAGCACTTATACTATATATATATAATATATATATATATATATAAATTTAAGAAAAGAGAGTGAGAAATGCTCAGTCATTAGTGCTAATACAACAGAACAGCAAGCACTTTGGAAATTTTTTATCAGTCCTAAAGCCATGCCCTTTGGATGGCTGAAACTTGACTTTTCCCAGGAAGTGATTATGGGGAATGAGTTTTAATGTACAACTTTCTTTTGTTGTTGTTTTGTTTTTTGTTTGGTTATTTTTTCAAGACAGGGTTCCTCTGTATTGTTTTAAGACCTGTCCTGAAACTCACTCTGTAGACCAGGCTGACTTCGAACTTGCAGAGATCCACCTGCCTCTTCCTCCCAAGTGCTGGAATTAAAGGCATGTGCCACCAATGCCCAGCTAATGTACCGCTTTTTAATGAAGCCGTTTCCATTTCAGTTAAAGGCAACTTTGCATATGTACACTGGCATTCAAGGCTCAGTTGTACCCATCCCATTCATTTTCAGTAGAATTTGTGTGTTCTTTGGCTATGACACAGGCATAAATGGAAAACCTGAAATGGTTATTATGTCCTGTAGTTTCTAACATCCTTTGGCCTTTTAAAATCCATTTCTTTTGCTTATAGTGCAGAAGTTACTTGGGTAGGTTTTTTTCTACATCATAGCAGTAAGTTTAACTTGGTGTGGTACAGAAAGTTCTGTTCAGTATAGGAGAAACTGGTTGCTGCAGGCAAAAAGGTATTTTCTGAGTCAAGTAATTGCTTAATCTCACAAGGTTCACAAGCAAGTATTTGTTGTAATAATATTATTATTACTGTTATTACAAACAGGGTCTCTGTTCAGTCATTGTATGTAGATCAGGTTGGTTTTGAACTCTTGGAGTTCTGCCTACCTCTGCCTCCTGAGTGCTGGGATTAAAAGTGTGCAGCCTGACCTTTGGCCATTATAGCACTATTTTTTGTTGTTGTTTATTTTTTTGGTTTTTCGAGACAGGATTTCTCTGTGTAGCTTTGGAGGCTGTCCTGGAACTCACTCTGTAGACCAGGCTGGCCTCGAACTCACAGAGATCCACCTGCCTCTGCCTTCCGAGTGTTGGGATTAAAGGCGTGTGCCACCAATGTCCGGCTCAATATACCACCATTAATGAGAGCACTGACTCACCTCAATATGTATTGATAGTGTCTTGGTTAAATATGGGCTTAATGTGGAGAGCAGCTGCATGACCTGAGCTGGGTCCTGACCATGTGTTTCAGTGTTCTGGTCTGCAAATCAGGACAGCAGTGTATATGTATCTTTGAGTGCTTACTTCACAAACATTGGTGTTCAGAAAGGAGCTCACACACAGGACACTTGTTACTCCAGGTGCCCTTTTCTTCTTCCTGAGCCCATGGTAGGTCTGAAACCAGCAAACAAACTACGGGAAAAAATAGCTGCAAGAGGAGGTGTTGCCTGACTTTTTGCTGATAAATAATGGTGAGCACCTGAAGTGCTGCTTGGTATGAGGACTTCTCGTCTAGCAAGTCTTGGTCGGGTGCTCTTCCAGTAGCTCTTGTGTCCTCGCAGCTGGAGCAGAGGTAGAACTGTCACACAGCATTAAGGTGCTTAGTTTCTCCTTGCTTGACAAGGTGGTGCAGTTTTTATCTACACTGTTTGTACGAAATTGTAGTGCTGTTTACAGGGAAGAACTATAGCGTTTTTTCTTACCAACAGCAGTCATTACTCAATTTGTATTAAATGTCTTTACTTCCTCAGGTTGAGGATATGTGATCAAGTTGTTTGGAGCATTCTGCATCCTCAACAAGGCCTTACAAAGTGAAAGATTAAAACACAAGGCAGTACTGCTTTTCTGATGGTGAAGCCATCATCCTGTCCCATATACAGTCATATATGATATCTATGTGCACATTAGTGTTAAGAATTAAAAGAGCAATTTTGTGAGCTGTTTCCCATGTGGTGTTTCTTTAGAAATGGAGCATCAACTGTTGTCACAGCAATTTTCGGAGGAATTCTCCAGAATGAGGTCAACTGCCTCATATGTGGGACAGAGTCGAGGAAGTTTGATCCATTCCTAGGTAAGGGATACTGGCCAGGGTATGTGCTACCATGGTTTTTTCTTTTCTTTTTTTAGTAAGACTGTAGTGAAGTCAAATGCCTTTAACAGCTCTGGTTCTCTCCTTTTAAGATCTCTCCTTAGATATTCCAAGTCAGTTCAGAAGCAAGCGCTCTAAGAACCAGGAAAGCGGGCCTGTTTGCTCATTACGAGGTAAGGGTATTTTCATGTTGCTCTCCTGTTGAAGCTCATAGTTCGTGCAGCATCTTACTGTCTGTGGTTCACACTGTGTTGTATTCACTCCCAGATCCTATAGTAAGAACACCTTCACATGGTATGTCACTGAAGCATTAAAAATACTTAGGTTTCTCCTCTTTCTTTATTTTTTGTTGTTTTTGTTTTTCAAGTCAGGGTCTCTCAGTGTAGCCCAGCAGGTCATTGAACTCACAGGGATCCATCTTACTCTGCCTCTCAAGTGTTGGGATTAAAGGTGTACATCACTACAGCCAGCCCGCTTTTTATTCTTTTTAATATTTTTTTTCTAGTCAAATGAAACATGATTTAGTTTATCCCATACATATCTACAAACAGAGGAAAGAATACTAATAGGAGTTTTACCAGTTATAACAAGAGTTTCGGAAACCAAGTGATGGAATATGTAGATATGTCCCAGGGCTGGCTCTTAATGGCAAGCCATTAAAATTCTGTTGTACTCGACAGGGCGGTGGTGGTGCATGCCTTTTCTCAGCACTTGGGAGGCAGAGGGTGGCGGGAGTTCCAGGACAGACTCCAAAGCTACACAGAGAAACCCTGTCTCAAAAACAAGACAATCAAAAAATTCTCATGTATCGTGGGAAATTTTTGAAATCATTTTTTTCTTAATGATTATTAAGTAACCAAGCAAGAAGACCTGATTGGAAATTTATGGAGAAAGATCCAGATGGCTGTCTGGAAGTGCCTTGCATGCAACTGTGCATGTGAGGAGATGCAACCCTAAACTGTCTGTGTAGACCAGGCTGGCCTTGAACTCACAGAGATTGCACCTTAGCCTCCCAAGTGCTGGGATTCAAAGCATGTGTTCCCACACTCAATAGAAAAAGTGTATTTTGAGGGGCCAGGAAAACTCTAGAAATCAGCATTTAATCAGAAAGGCACGAGAATCTAGGACAAAGCAAACTGCAGCACTTCAGCAATCCTTGCCAGTGGTCCCTCCCTCTACTGCAAGGGAAAGGGTAGGCAGTAAAATGGCATTAGTACCGTCTGCAGCAGACAGGTGGCCTAACCACAGGACCCCACAGTCCTCCGGTCTGAGATCCTTTGTGGGAGGAGCTGCTCCAAGAGCAATTCACTGCCTCTCACAGCCCAGGCTCCTCACCAGCCACTGCTAGGCCACCATCCCACCTTGAAGGAAGGACTGACTGTAACTCAGAGAATAGGCGGCAGCTCTTCTGAGTTTCACTCATACCTATTTGCTGGTGTCCAAATCCCAGTGCTATTACTGCTGTCTCCCAGGAAAGAAAACCGAAGAAGTTCCAACTTCTAGAAACACAGCTAACACTGTCTCATGAGAACCTGGCATCAGTGGGATTTACCATGTAGGAACCAGAGAAGCTCTCACCTACAGTTTTAGGGCCACAGCTATAGAAAGCTCCAGTGTTATTCACAGCTGTCCCTCAGATCAGAACAGTAGTCATCCATGTCCCAGAGTTCCAGAACTGCAGACAAAGCCGCACGCTCTGATGTTACCCTTGCTTTATTTGCATACACTATGGGTGAACACCGAACAAGAAATTGTGTGAGGCTTACAGAGCACTCTGAAGTGAACAAGTGTTTGTTAAAGTCCCGGAAATAGGACTTCTAATGAGTAAAGGAAAGGTGAAAGTCAGTGAGAACTTTTCAGATCTGCAGAGAGACATTAGAAGCTCAGAACAGCCAAGTTCAATAGAAAACAGACTTCGCCAAAGGAGAGTTATAGTGAACATGTTAGAAGTACAAAGTAATTCTGAAGACAGCAAGAGAAGTAACTTGGAGAATGCACATTAGCTTTGTTTACTATTATTACTATTTCTTAGTTTTATTATTAGCTTTATTATTATTATATAGTAGCTCTCCCAGCAGAAACCTATTAGGCCAAAATGGAGTCAGATTATATATTCCAATAACAGCATTTAGCCATGTAACAAAACACATGAATGTACTGAACTCACATTTGCATGGCAGAAACTACCAAATAAAAAGGAAGAAAGATGAAGCAAAACTACAGAAAACCATCAATGACTGAAGGAAATTTAGCTATCATTTAGCCCAGAGACAACATATAAAGTAGATTTAAAAATCTAATTAGCCCACAAAGATACCACACAGCTGTTTTAAGGAATCCACTCAGACACTTGCTCCGTTTCCTGCTCTGCCCATCTCAGTACATTTCTGTGCCACTAGAGTGTCCATTCTGAAGCCTAGAGCTTCTCTCAGGCTTAAACTTCACTGTCAACTACATTACTCACTGTTTTTTAAAAATGGTTCTTAGTACTTGAATTCCCAGGAAGTTGAATTCATATATCTACTATGAAAGAAACAGAACCAAACCTCCTACAAACTACGTCATGGTTAGGAGTGGGTTTTGTAACCTCTTTATGACTAGTATGTTCCTTTGTCTACTTTGCAATGTAGAATTTCTCACGTTCTAACTTTGCTGCCTATAAGAAATACACTTACTGGTAAAGATGCAGTAAGGGTTGGAAAAAGACATAAATCCTTACATACTAAGGAATGGATCAACTTAGAAGATTTAACAGTTAGATATATTACTATTTCTTAAGGGAGAATATATTCCACTATACTAATACCTGGGGATTTCAGTATTACCTTCCTTAGCAGACAGACAGAAAATCCAGTTGAGCCATACTCTAAAGCAAGTGGGCATTTACAGAATATTTATTGCAGCTGCAGAGTACACATTCTTTTCATTACATGCCGCATTCTTTAGGAAAGATTAGATACTAGGCCAGAAATGCAAGTCTCAGTGCAGTGGCCCGTGCTTATAATCCCAGCACTAGGGATGCCAGGAAAATTCCACATTTGAGGCCAGCCTGAGCCGTGTGGGTGAGAACCTGTCTTAAAACAAAGAAGTCACAACAGAGTAAAACTGTAAGTCAAGAAAGGAGAATATACAAGGGAAACAGATTGCTCTTAAATGACCTTATAGATGGAAATAAAACATCTAGGAACAAATGAAAATGACAACACATTAGAAGAAATATTGAGATAGGCTATGCAACAAATAAATACATAAAAATAGAATAAAGGTCATATCAGAAATAAAATTTAGACCATAAAGAAAGTGTAAAAGACCAGTTGCCTTTTTAAAAAGATTTAAAAATCCCAACAAACCTGTAAATAGACTAAGCAAGGAAGTGAAGACGCAAATAAAACCATAGAGGATGGATATCATAAAAATACAAAGAAGAAACTATGAACCATTCTTCTAAATTCCAAAAAACTATACAAGGCATGATTAAATTCCTGAACACACACACAGCCTACCAAAATTTAGCCAAGAAACAAAGTATGAACAGATGAGCAGTGGGCTTGAAACAGTAATTGAAGGCCCACAACTTCTTTCCTCGATCTTCTCATCTCTAGACACCACTACACTGGCCTGGTTGAGGCTGTTTACAGGGGAATGGAACCAGAGAATGTCATGTTAAGTGAAAAAGCTAGACACAGATTTATAGATCGCATGTTCCCGCTCACACTTGAAAATTAACACACAGCAACTTGAAAGCACAGGCAATAGATAAGTAAAGACTGAGGAGTTCAGGGAGGAGAGAAGTGTAGAAGGGCATGATGTATGTCCACCATAGTGGACCACTAGTCTGTACAATTAGTATGTGTTAGCTACAATAAATTGAGATGAAAGGAATCCTGTCCACCTCTTTTTGTAAGGCAATTTAAAGGAACTGACATACCAAAGTTTCTGTAAAACAGAAAATAAAATGTAAAAAACAAAAAACATACCATAACCAAGTAGGAGTCATCCTAGGGATGTAAGGATGATTCATCATATTCAAGCCAATAATGTGATGCAGAACAGTAACAAAATGAAGGACAAAATCCCTGTGGTTATCACAATATATGTAGAAAAAGCATTTGATAAATTCTCAGCACATTAGGAATTGTCATAATACTAAAGGCTGTACAGTAATAAAGAATATGACATTTAAAGACAAGTGAAAGAACTTAGAAATTAATCCATGCTGATACAGCCAACTACTTTTTGACAAAGATGCAAAAAAAAAAAAAACCATACAGAAGATAAAGAATAGCCTTTTTGATAATGGCAAAATTGTATCCACATAAACAGAAGATAAAGAATAATGGTATTAAAGTCTTCTCATGATTACCTCCTCCTTTTAAACCACTTCCATCAGTTGGATGAAGCACGTTGGATTTATCTAATGTGTAGAGATGGAAATGCATGATTATCTGTAAGTCTTCTCCATGTGTCAGGTCTACTGCAGAGCTGGACCTAGACATTTTCCTAGGTTGTCCTATTTGAGTATGTTACTAGAGACTCTAATCCAGCCCTCTCCTTTCAGATGAATCTTCTGTCAGTGAAGTCTTGCCCTCAAGTTATCAGTTCTCTTTCTTGTCCCTTACATCTTGTCCCAACACAAAGTTCAAACATTTAAATTGTATTACATTTGTGTATGCACGGAGGTCAGAGGGCAACTCGGAGGAGTCTGTTTCCCCTTCTACCATGTGGGTCCTTGCAATCATACTCAGGCTGTCAAACTTGGCAGCAGATACCTGAGACCTCTCATTGGCTCTTGATCATTAGATTTATCTTTTTGACAACACTGTCTGTTTGTTCAAACCACTTCATTCAGAGTTTCAAATCTGCTCATATCCCCCCCCCACCAAACTGCACATGTTATTAATGTTTTCTCTCCCTCTCTGTAACAGTGTGCCATAGCTATGCTACAACCTGTGTACTACACTGTTTTACAATTCCCTCCACCAAATAAATTAGTTCACAACATAATTCAGCTTCACTCAGGATAGCAGGACACAAGCAGATGTTACAGTTTGAATGCCCATTTCCAATAGAGTACTTGAACCCTCTTAAGTACTTCTATTGGTGTTCTGCTCTTCTGCACTCTTGCAAGAGTGGCCATTACACTGCTGACAGAATTCTAGGGCTTCTCTACCTTGCTGCTCCAAACTTGTTCTAAAGACACAAATCAAAAGGTCAGATTTACCACAACAAAGGCAACATTTCTTGGTAACACTTTTTCTCATTGATGTCATAACAACACAGAGGAGAAGGGGTTTATGTTGACTAATGGTTTAAGAGGTCACAATCCATTCTGGTGGGAAGGGCACAGAAGCAGTGGGAGCTTCTCTGTGGCAGTGGCAGCTTGTGGTGTAACGTAATGTCTCACAGACTGGGAAGCACAGAGCTCACACAGATCCTGCAAAGCCCATTCCCAGTAGTCCACCTCCTCCAGCCTGACTGCACAGCCTGCCCAAACAGTGCCATGGTTCAAATCATGGTCTCATGGTGGAGCATTTCACATTTAAACAAGCTGGGAATCCTGCTACTTAAAGTGTTCACTTAGCCTCTTCTAGTGGAAGAAACCAGCAGGCAAACATGAACAAACCACAGAAGAGGAAAGAGCAAACTGTCAGCATTTGCAGATGGATTGATTACATACCTAAAACATTCTAAACGCTCTCACACACTCTCACTCCACATACAGAAGCAGATGCCTTACACATATTAAATATGCACTTGGCCACCGAGCTGTGCCTGAGCTCAACCTTAAGTGTTGAGGATTGAACCCAGGGTCTCGGCATGCTACACAAGCCCCTCTCCCACCCAGCTACATTTGCAGCCCTGCTCATCCTCAGTTAAAAAAATATACAAGCAGCACTTTGATAACTGAATCCTAAACACTGACAGAAAAGCTTAGTCAGGTGGTGACATAGAAAATAGAAGAAGAGTCTGGAAAGGTGGCCCAGTGGTTAAAAGCATTGGCTGCTTTTCCAGAGGACCTGGATTTAATCCCTTGAACCCACATGGTAGCTCACAACTGTGAGTGTGCTCTTCTGGCTTCTTGGGGTACTGCAAAAACATGGTACACTGTAGAGAGAAGCCTTTTCCTTGCCAGCTGCTTTGGTTTTTCCCCACCAGTCACCTGGGCTCTGCCGCGTTGTAGTCCCCAAATAACGCACAAGACGCTGTATTAACTATGAAGCTGTTGGCCTTGCTTGTTTCTTACTGGCTAGCTCTGACTTAAGTATTTACCCCATAACTGCCAATCTAAGTATTTCTCTTACCGGACAGGCACCTTTCTTCTCTGGTGGGCTGCATGATGGCTCCTGTGTTTCTCCTACCCAGAGTCCTCCTGGACTCCTAGTCCCACCTATCTTGCTTCCCTATTGGCCAACAGTGCTTTATTGACATATACACAGGACTTCCCCATCATCTCTTTTCTGTCTAAACAAAAAGAAAGGTCTTAACTTTAACATAGTCAAATTATATATAACAGAACAGCTATCAAGCAAGAACACAGTTATAACATTTTGTCTATCAACATTCAGCAAGGTTTAAAGAAAACATCATCTATCCCATCCTTGTGAGTCCAAAGTCCTATATGTAGCTTATCTTTTATCATAACTTAGGAAAACTATAATTATAACTATCTGCCTTCAACTCTATCAAAGACCACAGAAGGATAATATATAAACACTAGGATTGACAGAGACATCTTGCTGCCTGGACAGTCACCTGAAGTTCCTCTGTAATGTTGGGGCATCCATCTTCAGCCCATAGGCCACAGTGTGTCTGGAAGACTTCTCAGCAAAGCAGGAAATTTCAAACTGTCCATCAGCAGTCACTTTCCTGTGGGTCCTGCATATCCAGTTTATAGAGCAACAGTCAAGCAGTCCAGGCAAGAGCAGTTTCTTGCCCAAATGGCTAATCTTGACATGTTGAAAGCAAACTCCGTAACAAGTTTCTTCGATACCCATCTTCCTCTCAGACGTAATTGGTGCTGCCAGGAGCAGATATTTCTCATTGTCAAGAAAAACCCTAAACCATTTTAAATGCCATTTTCTGAAGGTCTTTGAAAGGTTTGAAGACTGTCTATCTATCTCAAATATATCTCTGTATATCTAGAAAACCTAACTTACCTAACTGTAAGTTCTGACTATTATAAGTAACTATCTATAGTCTGTATTCAATTATGCATTATGTTTTAAAAGATTAGTATAAACACAATATTTAATCAAGAGGAGAAATATACACATCACAAAATTGATCTTGACTTTGAATCAATAAATGAAAAACCATACCAATACAAAGTATTCATTTCCATACCATAATCCCATTTTTCCTTTAGAAAGAGATTGGTTGTGATCATTAAACCAATTATAAGCAACCCCATTCAAACGAAAACAAAGATTTATAAACAATATGGGGATTTGGACGTCACTCATTCCAAACTGCTTCGTGCTGGAAGGGGGCGCTGTTCATACCATGGGGATCATGACAAAACTCAGAAACCTGTATAAGTCCTTATTTTGGGGATCTGTAAGACTCTGTCATCTTAGCTGTCTCAATTGTTGGAACACCTGGCCCACTGCTTCCTGGAGTCTTGGTTCATCAAACCACAGAAGCCTGAAAGGAATCCACAGCTTGCCATTTTCTGTAGAAACATAAACAAAAACTCTTTTCCAAAGTAACATATTCTTATAATACATTTTGAAGTCAAGGCATTTTCAAAAGATAGAAGTTGGATTAATTCAGCAGCATTTATAATCAAGTGTACTTTAGCAGTTGTTCCTTCCTTAGCAATCAAAAAACTGAAAAACACAATAGCATACAGTATCCAGACTCCCTGTATTTTCCATCTTTACGTGGCTTATTTATTTATCTATTATTACTTTATTTCTTTTACTTCTATTTATTTTTCTCTGAGACAGGGTTTCTCTTTGGAAATCCGCCTGCCTCTGCCTCTGGAGCAATTCCTACCAGTGTGTGCCACCACAGCTGGCTTCTCTATTTACCACTATGTCGTTTCTTTTTCTCTCTCAATTCTACGTATATTTTTAAACACACTGTAAAGCTTTAGAGGTTTTTCTTCATCCAAGTCTGACTTTACTGTAAATCTTTGTTTTTCTGGCCATGTGTCTTATCTGTTAAAACCATGGCTGTTTAAACTGCAGTTTTTCCAAGATTGCGTGCGTTAAGCGTGATTCCAGCTCAGTGTCTCAGTCTATGCTAACATCCAGCAAAAGCTGCTGGCTTGGAGATGTGGTCACTGCCACTTCCAGCTGTATGTACACACCTTTTAATCGTTAGCAGGGCCTCTTAAAAGAACCTTGGTTTTTTTTTTTTTCCCTTTCTTATGCTGAGTCAGGAAGACTCCCTTAAGTGAGCCGCGTGAGTCTCTCTCTGCTTGTAGCTAGCAAAACAGAGCCCACCTGAGAAAAATGCTGCTACCAAGAACCCATGCTTTTCTCCATTCTTTTGTTTCTAAAATTCCTTTAAAGCTTTTGTCGTTCTATGAGGCAATTCATTGATCCCACTCCTGATCATCATTTGCAGAGAGAAGCCTTTTCCTTTTTTGTAGAGAGAAGCCTTTTCCTTGCCAGCTGCTTTGGTTTTTCCCCACCAGTCACCTGGGCTCTGCCACGTTGTAGTCCCCAAATAATGCACAAGACGCTGTATTAATTATGAAACTGTTGGCCTTGCTTGTTTCTTACTGGCTAGCTCTGACTTAAGTATTTACCCCATAACTGCCAATCTAAGTATTTCTCTTACCTGACGGACATATTACTTCTCTGGCGGGCTACATGATGGCTCCTGTGTTTCTCCTACCCAGAGTCCTCCTGGACTCCTAGTCCCACCTATCTTGCTTCCTTATTAGCCAACAGTGCTTTATTGACATATACACAGGACTTCCCCATCAGTACACATACATGAAGACAAATACCTAAACACACAAAATAAAAAACAAAATAGAGGAAAAAATCATTTTGAACACAGCAAAAACTCCCTATCATAGTAGCAGCAAAAACACTCAAAGTACTCAGCAGTAAACAAAAATATGCAAGACTACTAGGTGTGGCAAAGAATCCTGATAATTCCATCATTTGTAGCCAGAGTGGGAGGATTGAGTTTGAGGAAAAAATGACCTAGAAGAAGGAATAAAAGCCTTAATCATGCTATGCGTGTGAAGACCCAGCATGGTATCAGCACAGTTTTCTTCAAAATTACTTCCTAAATTAGTTTAAAAGTTTCTCTATAGGTAGAAATTCCTTACGAGAAGCTAAAGAAATCTAGTGGAGGCAAGATAGAGATGGGGTAGGAATGTCCTAAAAGTACTAAAACAGCAGTTGATACAAAAATATATGTGGGACCAAATCAAACAGACAGTGGGAAGTTTCCAGAAGCATCGTCCTAAAGCACAGATAAGGCGACAGTCCATCCTCAGGCTACAGTAGGAGGTGGTTTTTGTGGGATTTGTCTTGGTGGATGCTGGGCCAGACTTCCTCTTTTAAAGCAGTGCTTGCTGCCAGAAAACCTACAATGGCCTCCAATAGGTTAGGGCTGAACATTTTTGTTATGTGGTGAATACAAAGCTAACATTAATAGTTCCACCAATAGATCAGTCATTCTATTGTAAAAATTGCTTATGAGACTGTGTGTGTGTATATAAAATGATGAAATTTATGTAAGATGAAAAATGTGTGTGCCTTCATTTAATCATGTTGGGACTAGAGGTTGAACCAAAGCACTTACACATAACTAAGCAAGCACACCACTGAGCTCTGCAAATCTTTTGGTATGTTTTATTTTGGAACATTAAATTACCCACTCACAGTGGGTGAGCTCAATCAGGCCTTGAACTTCTGATCCTCTTGCCTTAGTCTCCAAAGCAGCTGGGTTAGAGCCTGCATTATTAGGTATGGTTCATTTGTATTAAAATTCTTAAGTATTTCCAACAGCAAGTCTGATCCAAGAAGAATCGGAACTGCAATTTCCCCTAACTTTTAAACATTTATAATTACATATATTTTAAAGGCAATGAAAAGTGTACCCTGTATACTCTTCAACTCCAGGTTTGTGAAATTAACTTTGCAGGTACATAGAAGGTGACCTAATGACTTAAAACAAACCAGTTTTACTTCCTTCTTTCTATGGAGATGCTGTTTCCACAGTTTCATATGGAAAACCGCCAGTTGTGAAACAGGCCCTCCAATATGAGAATCCAGAGTTTCAAAAAGTGGTATAGATTTCCCCCTAGAAATGCAATAAAGTACTGTCAGCACCTTCCTCAACCTTAACAATAGGTGACATTAAGGAAGCTCTACCAGTATGTGGGTGCTGTCAATCAGTGGATGGATGCTCATTGCTCATGCAGTTTGCATCATCTGCAGGCTTCTATAGAACAACACACCAGTATGTTTTGGGCCCAGTCAGTGACAGCACTCACTTCTGTGGACAGTAAAGATACAATGTCTTTGGGTATGCAGTCTATTGAAGAAACTGTCTCTGCATTTCTATTTTTAAAATGGCCGTCTTCCCTAGTATAGAAAAGCATGCTTTGAGCTGGCATGGTACTTCAGTTGATAAAGCACAAGGCTATAAAGGGCTTGCTTTGCAGGCAGGACCCGGAACTGCGTGAAAATACCAGGCATGCTTGCGATCTCAGCACTGGGGATGAAGACAGACCAGGTTCCTAGAACTTGGTAAGCTCCAGGCCAAAGAGTGAACCTTTCTCAAAGGAGGTGGATGACATTCCTGAGAATGACGTCTCAGATGATACTCCTGCCTCCAAATACACAAGTGCATGCATACACGGGCTCAAACACACTTTTTTTTAAAAAAAGAAACATGCTAAGTCTAGGATTTGGAGAAAACTGACCGACCAAGAATGAAATCCCAGAAGAACACAAACATCCTTTAGCCTGTCACCCTGATTTACCATGGTTGTTCCAAACTCCATCCTTCCTGCCTTGCTCTTTGTCAAGTGTGGATTACTTGTGGGGCTGTTCCTGTTCTCCCTGTATCATTGACAATCTTTGGCCACTTGTGTTTTGTTGACTAGTTTTACAGGGGTTCTGGGCAGTTGCTGAGCCATCAATGCAGTTACTCACAAAACCCCTTGCTGGAATCTGTTGGAACTGTATTGACTGAGGTTTTGGAGGAGGAGACATCTGCCAGTGCTGCCTTTCTGCCCTTGTGCTTTAACTTCTTAGTCTCATAGGATGTTCTACATATAAAACCATCCTAATTACAGATTTTAATTTTTTTCCTTTTCACTTGAGATTGTCTTTTATTTCTCTTTCTTGCCTCATTGCTATGGTTGAAACTTTCACGGCCATGTGGAATAGATGTGGCAAACTTGGGAGTCCTGGTCTTATTTCCTTATTTTTACTGGATTGGCTTTTATCACATTAAGTTCTCTTTTAGTTCTCTCTCCCATATCCCCAGAGCCCTGCCACAGCCAGCTTTCTGCATGATGCAGCACACATGGGTTCATAAAAACACCCAAGGTTGGCTCAGAATTCAAGAGCATCATAGTGACCAGCATAAGGGGAGTCATAGTGCCCATCAGTCTGCATTGTAGCCATGATCTCTATAGTTACAGAGACTTGGTGCTTCGGAGGCCCCTGACAGCACCCTATATTGACTTCAAATTCAGGTCTAGTAGCTGAGGCTTGCTCTAGGAAGGGTGAGGCTGAAACAGTACGTCTTCCCTGGGATAAAGGGATCTGTCAGGATCAAGTTTAGGAAAGAAATGGGGCTGAGGAAGGTCCAAAGGAGGAAATTGAATTGAGAGGGAGCTTAGACATGTTGGAAGGAATTGGGATCTTGGAGCAAAAGTGTAGTCCTGGATGCATGGTCCTCTCGACTCGCTCTACTAGACTTTCCCCTGCCTCATTTTCCCAAAAGGGCTCTTTGTGGCCCTAGATCAGGGGGGCCAAGGCTGACTCTGACCTGAAACTCTTGACAACAGTGACACCATTGCCTTTCCTTGCCCATCTAGGTTCTGCTTGCTGCCCATCTTACCAAGCTAATCCACTGTTTAAGAATACAGTGTATAATATAAAGACCAACAAAGAAATTAACACCACAGCTGGGGTCACTATCAGAGAGGCTGAGGAAGTGTCTGACCTGTCTCTGGCCCACAGCTGCAGTCCACCTCATGGTTCTAACAGACACTGTGTGCATAGTTTCTCAGTACTAGACAGAGTCAGTTTCTTGCCCTGAGAGTTGGGTACACAGGCATTTGTATTTTTCTACACAGTAATGTGTGTCTTCCACAGACTACAGCAAAAGCCTGGAAAGATTTCCTGTACAAGCCCATTGAGCACAGAGGCCTTGCATCTCTTGCATAAAAGCAGCCAGGCCACATGTGAGCAGAGCCAGGTGGCTTGGTGATTTGGCTTAGGACCACATTTTGCCAACTCCAGATTAAACAATTAAGACCTTTTAAAAGAGTATAATGTAGCCATGCCTTATCTTGGGGCCTCCGAGTAGATATTCTAGACAGGGATTTAGATTAGCTGTAAGACTGGAATATTTGATCTAAATCTGACTTTATGTGCATGGGCCACACACTTAGAGGAGATAGCTATTGAAGTGTTGATTTCACCAGGAATTCATCTTTATTAGCGTTTTTAGATGAGCTCATGAAGAGTGTGAAGCGAGGTGTTTTAAACATGGTCTTTGTTCCCAGCAAACATTTCCGGTCTCTAGCTTGTTCCTGGGGATGATTGAGTTTATTTAAATTATAGAGCTGAAAAACATGAACTTGAAACCTGGGTCATTGTGCTGCAAGTTAGTCTTTCCCACCTTATTTTAATGCTGTCAAAAATACTCTTATTGCAGATTGTCTCCGAAGCTTCACTGACCTAGAGGAACTTGACGAGACAGAGTTGTATATGTGCCACAAGTGCAAGAAGAAGCAAAAGTCCACAAAGAAGTTTTGGATTCAAAAACTTCCCAAGGTCAGTGAGTTTCAGTGTATTCTCTGGAGAAGATGCGTGAGGAGAGTTAGATTATTAGCTGTGAGCTCTGCGAACGGATCTGGGAAGTTCGCTAAGGTTTGCAGTCAGAGCTGAAACCTGGTAGTTTATAAGGTACGCAGGAAAAGAGCAGTCTCGGGATCAGAAGAAAAACTGGCATCAGATGCTGGAACTGACAGAGCTGGGTAGTACTGAAAGGCGAGTTGTCCCCGGGCCTTGTCCTCAGACTTTGTCCTGTCTATCACCAGGTGCTGTGCTTGCACTTGAAAAGGTTTCACTGGACAGCATATTTAAGAAACAAAGTTGATACGTACGTAGAATTCCCGCTGAGAGGCCTGGACATGAAGTGCTACCTACTAGAGGTAAGGAGCCGGGAGAGGAGTCTTCATAGAGAAGCAGGCACTGGGTTGTCCTTGACAACTGCTCCTAACTCAGCTCTTGGGTCCCCTCTCCTTTGTCTATAGCCAGAGAACAGTGGCCCAGAGAGTTGCCTGTATGACCTCGCTGCGGTGGTGGTGCACCATGGCTCTGGGTGAGTCGTCACCTTCTTGGAGTTGGGAGTACTTGGGAGCCACACAAGAGGGCCTGAAATTTCTAGTCGTGCCCTAAAAATGGTTGCAGTGTTGCTCTGTGGATCATGGAGGCCATGCGAAAGCAGAATGGGGCAGTGCATCCTCTACCCCCACCACTACAAACTGGCTCCCTCTGCCAGTCCAGACTTAAGTGGTAACATTTGCAATAACTCACCCGTGCCATCTACTTTAAAGATTCACTTTTAGTTTTTTGTAGAATAAGTCTTTTGTTTTGTTTTGTCCTGGAAGCTTGTATTTGGGGTTTACCTTTCTGATTTCTGGTCTGATAAAGAATAGTTATTTTACTTTCAAACTTGGACTGGTATACTTGGGCAAGCTACCATCCATAGCACAAATCCTTTCCCTCACTGTGTAGACACCACTCCACTGACCCGGAGCAGTGACTCTGGGGAGGCTGAGCAGCCTGTTGCTTTTACATTTGTAGTCTCTCTTAGACTGAGAAAATAAGGTAGATTCTGAATTAATAGGAACAGGGACACTTTTAAGTGTCTTTACTAATGAAGTATATTTATATTCAACCTTTTTTTTCTCTTGGAATTCATAAGATCCTTTCTGCCATTCAACTCTGTACTGCCAATCCAACACATTTTTGTACATGGCAATTGTATTTTTTTCTAATGTCCTGTTCCTGACACTGTTGGCACTAGAGAGTTTGTGTTCTCTGGCTCTCTGCACAGGGTCCTCCAGTGATGCCTCGCATATCCCTTATCTCTGAAGCTGTATCTTTCCCTAGTGTATGGGAAAGCAAGATTCTGCTAAGGCACTTTGTAGCAGCTATGGCAGTCTTCACCTGCTCTTTCCGCCCAGGCAGAGCCCTTTGTGACTAAGTCACAGGGGAGGCTTTCTTCAGGGCACACTGATGTCTAAGCTGGGGTTTTGCCCCAACTTTCTGACAAACAATCTAGCATCAGTTTTGCATGTTTTCAGAGGCTTCCACATATACTTATGAAGGCTGTCTGCAGCTCTCTAGTTTCTGCATGCCTCAGCGCCATCTGCTGTATGTTCTAGAAAGTTATTTCTGTGGTCGGTTGGTGTATTGTTTCCCCAGTGTCAGTATATTCCTTGTCTGTGGGTGTAGAGGGAGGTGAACACAGTTCAACTAACCGTCTCAAACTAGACATCTCCATTCCTTAATTACTGTACTTACTAATACTTTTAACACTGCACAGCAGGAAAGATCCTTTAGTGACTCCTGTAGTCTTTTATCCTCGTCTTCGAGACAGGGTCTCACTGTGTAACACTAGAACTTGCTATGTTGACCAGGCTGGCCTCAAACTCACAGAGGTCCGCCTGCCTTTGTCTCCCAAGTGCTGGGATCAAAGGTGTGCGCCACCACCCAGCCCTTTCTATATTTACTCACTTTACTGCTGTAGTCTTTTCCTTTATCTTTTGCCTTTTCTTTACAGGGTCGGTTCTGGACATTACACGGCATATGCAGCTCATGAAGGCCGCTGGTTCCATTTCAATGACAGTACTGTAACAGTGACCGATGAGGAGACCGTTGGGAAGGCAAAGGCCTACATTCTATTCTATGTGGAGCGTCAGGCCAGAGCTGGGTCAGATAAACTTTAATACCTCCTCTGATCACGATTCATAAACTATACCGGACAAACATTTCCAATTTTCCATAAATACTTGATCCAAGAGTTAATTTCGTTATGCACTTTTCAATTTCCAGTTTGGGGTTTAGTTTGGTCAATGGTAGTGACTTACTCAATATGGGCACCAACTAATTTTTGTTGTTGTTCTACCAGAAAACCTCAGCAGGCATCTTGATTGGCTGCTTTAGTTGTAATAACTCGAGTTTTATATGTAGTTTCCAGGACTTAGTTCTGTTTGGCTTTTTATATGAATGTTTTCAGTTCTCACCAAGGCACATGTGCTCTGTCCTTACATGCTGAGAGCCACCCTACCTGCTGCCTTTCACAGTGGCTGGGTCGTGTACGCAGGACCTGTGGCTCACGGTCTCACAGTGACTGCTCAGGAATGCCCTCTGACCGCAGGCGGCAGCTGAAGGTCACAGACCAGGCCGTCACCGCTGCCTGTGTCTCGGGGCTGTTGTTTCTCAGCATTAAATAAATCTGTCAGTTCTGTTGCATCTGTGCTGAAGTCCCAGAATTGCTCTCTTTCTGTTCTACTCTTAGTATTTTCCTGGAGCAGAAAGGCTAGGAACGGCTACCTGGTAGAGGTACATCCCGTCCCATGAGGCGGATTCTGGGTGCTCATCAGAGGTGAGGTGTTAGCCTCCAGAGTTGACAGTCACCTGACTTCAAGTGTTGCTGTAGCACCCTTTCCAGACAGAAGTGGCGTCATCTTTAGTCTGGTTTTTTTTTTTTGCTCCCTGCCTGATAGCAGAGCCAGGAGAAAGTATTTTTGTCTCTGAACAAGAATATTTTCTATTCTTGAATTCAGTTGCTTAAAAAAAAATACTGTTTACAAAAATAGATGGAAGCACTATTTGGATTCAACCAAAATGGGAGTTTGGCCCATTTAAAGAAGGCAGCTAATGACAAGTGCTGGAGGCCAGTGATTGAGGGTGGAGGAAATGCAACCTGCAGGTCAGAGTCTAGAACTCCCAACATGGCTTGTTCCACGTTCACTCCCAGAAGGGACAAAGTGCACTTCATGCAGACATCCTAGCACTCTTATTTTTTCTAGTTAAAGAAAAGTTTGGTAGCTTTCCTTGGTTAGTGTGAAGTTGATGGCGCAGACATGGCCCGATTCCACTTTAATATCAGCTGGATAAATCCTGAATTTCCTCAGAGCAGAAATGACATAGATCAGCATTTCAATATAAACCTAATTGGAACCCGTCAGGACAGTGGCCACATGTGGGAAATTGGAAATACATTCCTCAGTCACAGTAGTCATGTTCCCAGTGCTGGATATAAGACAGTGCAGTCTAGTGCATTTCCACAGGATATGGCTCTCTTGCACAGCACTGGTTTAAACTATCATGCAGAAAAGGCTATGGCACCATCGTGTTAAAGCGGGCAGACCTTGAGGAGCTGTGCGGAGTTACGAGATAGAGGCACATGCAGTTCTGTTATTCTGGTTTGATCCACAGACTGAGGGTCACTTGACTTGCTCTAATATATTTGAACCTTGATTAACACAGCTAAAGCCTGAATGTGAGTCTCATTTGACGTTACACAAGCTCTTGCAAATCCAGGCTCTTCTTAGAAGGGAGACTCTAGACTCAGCAGTGGCATTTATGTCTTGACCTCTCAATGGGAAACTTCAATGACTTCCAAAGACTCAGATGAAACTGACACTGTCCATCAGGTGGAGCACATGGCAGATTGACTGCTCTGTTGAGGAGGTGATGGGCACGACAGGCGACACTGTTGGCATACAAGGGGAAGGCATCCTCTCTGGGAATTTTTGTAGTGGTTTTGTTGATTGATTTCACTTAAGCAACAGTGAGTGACCGAATGAAGATTCTTTGAGAAAGTGGCTGCTTCCATTGCGTTCTACATCTGAACATCCATGATGTAAATATGCCTGTCTGTATTTTAATTGTAGCCTTATTTACCTGTTGGGAGCTCATCTTTCTGTGCTGCTTAAGACTTTCCCATGTCATGCATTCTAGGCCGCATGCAGCTTTTTGTTCAGACCTTGTGCTGAGGCAGGGCCTCACACGTACCCTGTCCCATCAGCCCCTGGGAACAGGAAACTCCAAGTCCTCCCACACAGGTGGGGATACAAACAGTTTGTGGCAACACAAGTCTCTCTCCATGGTGGAGAAACCTATGCTTATCCACTGTATTCTACTCAGTGTGTAGTGATGACAGATGATACAATTAAACCAGTCACATGTGCTGGCCCTGGTTGAGTGTCATGTGTCTCACCTGTGCAACCTAGAGTTATTCCTTAAAGCTAAACTTTCCCTTCTTTGGTTTAATGTACATACATTTCACCCATTGTAACCTCCTTAGTCCCCTAAACTTTCTCATTTCTCCTGCTGCTGACGTCACCTCTTGCTCAAGCTCTGGAAAGGCTCAGGTAAGAAGTGTCTCCACAGCCAGAGCACCAGTCACCCGAGGCCAGGGGCAGCCCTGAGAAAATGCCACAGCACAGGAAGAAGGGGGCACATATGTCTGTGACTGTCACCACTGGACAGTAGCCCCTAGGTGAATGGTGGCTGTGCTAAGATCATTTGCCATTAGAACTTGGTAGTCCATAAGATGGCGAGGGAACATCATGGTGCTCATGACTATTGTTCTGGCTGTAGTCACATCCTAGTCCCACCGCAGCAGCTGGGCTGTTAGGTGGAAAGTGGCATTAAAGGTCTCTTTTCTGTCTGTCACTCCTGCACTGTTTCCAGTAGAACTGAGACATGGCAGAGCAGGGCAGCAGGGGTGGTCCTGTAGCTTACACGGGCAGGAGAGGGGGTGGCCTTTCGGAAGCTGCTGCTGTCTTAGGTTTTTCATGGTGCTGTGTTAAGAGCAACCTCGTTAGTTCCCGCCATGCCTGTCCTCAACTGTGCTGCAACACCATACACCACTCCTAAAAAGCAGCGGGGAGGTGCATACATCTAGACCATTTCCATTTCAATTAAACATTCAAAAACAAAGTGAAAAAGAGCTGCCTCTGCCTAGCCTCACATTTTGGGAAATACTATCTGGGACAGACACACAGACACACACACACACACACAATGAAATACTATCTGGGACACACACACACACACACACACACACACACACACACACACACACACACACACACACACACACACACACACACGAAACCCTGAATCTACTATCTGGGACAGACAATGAAACCCTGAATCTACACACACACACACACACACACACACACACACAAAAGCTGAATCTTTATGAAACAGTTAAGGGTAAACATAGACCATTTGGGCCAGGGAAATCCTTTGTCCAGTAAGGGCATTGGAATTTGAATTTAGCTCAGCCTCGTCTGCAAGCCATTAATCTCCTGAGCTAAAGTAACGGAAAAGCATGACCCTCAATTTCACTCACAGCTGGGAACATGTTACCTCCCTTGGCTGGGGGCGTGGGTGGTGGGGATAGCACTGGCCTCTTCCTAGCAAGGGTGAACAAAGGAGCCACACAGGCACACTCTGAGACGTAACAGTTAACATTCACCACCACCCTGCTAGGGAGAAAGACTGAAAGCACCGGAGGGCTGTTGCAGCCAGTCACCTCCAATGGCAATACCTTGGAAAGTCAAGAGCTTTGTGCTCAACACTACTTTGTGTCAGCTCAGAGGTGGGGGAAAAACCCTTTTAAGGAAACTAACTTCAGTGGGCTGCTCTGATGCCAGGACTTTCAGGCCCTCTAGACATAAGCCGAACCACAGATGGCTGCAAGTCAGTCTGGATCCTGACACCCGCCCTCCCCACCCCCAGCTTCAGCACCAGTTGTTGGCCAAAAATAAACACCATTCCTCAACCATATATGTCCACCAGTCCTGATCTGAGGAGGAAGCAGGAGGCAGGTCAGACCCTTGCTGGGCACACTCACGTGAGGCAGCCACTCGCCATGCACATAACCCAGCTCAATCGGGAGTGCCTGCTCTGCCTCTTCTCCTTCCTGGACAAGGACAGCAGGAAGAGCCTCTCCAGGACTTGCTCCCAGCTCCGGGATGTGTTTGAGGACCCCACCCTGTGGCCCCTGCTGCACTTCCATTCTCTCGCAGAGCTCAAGAAGGACAACTTCCGGCTGGGCCCTGCACTGCGCAGCTTGTCTATCTGCTGGCATTCCAGCCGCGTGCAGGTGTGCAGCATCGAGGATTGGCTCAAGAGTGCCTTCCAGAGGAGCATCTGCAGCCAGCACGAGAGCCTGGTCAATGACTTCCTCCTGCAGGTGTGCGACAGGTAGGCCACCTTGCCCCAGCCAGCAGTGGCCTTGCTGGCCTTTTGGCTCCAGGGGGTGGAAGCACACATTCCAAGAGCAATATGGCTCTCAGTCTAAGGCAGCAACCAGTAACCCAAGAGCTGGGTAAAATCAGCTCAGTCTGCACTCCTAAAGCTGCTTTTGTGGCAAAAGAGTGGAGGGTCAGCTGGCTCTGTCCGTGGAGCAGCTGTCTTTACTGGCAGCAGCTCTTTACTGGCAGCCATGAAGGGTTTGCTGGGTTCAGCTTAGCCTGGATTTTCAAGGTCAGGCCCTAGGAAAAAGACTCCAGAGGCATCAGTGGGCCCAGGCCTCTGATGTGTCCTAAGCAGTCCCCAAGGACTGAGAATTGCTAATGAAGGAGAGCCAAGTGCAGAGTAGCCGTGAGTGTCTCTGAGAACATGCTCAGAGTAGTGGTGAGTGTCTCTGAGAACAAACAGTTACATAGTACCCAGGAGGCTCCAAGAGGTAGTGTGATGTAGCCAGTATGGGGCCACCAGATTCTTAGCAAATAAGACATATACCACTCAGTTAAATTTGAATTTGAGATAAAGCAACTCATTTTTAATATAAGCAAGCCCCTCAAACATCCCCTATCTGATCTTTTGACCTGCATCCCTTGCAGGGACAGTCACCAAATGGGTTGGTCACACCTTCCTGTGTAGGACAGCTCTGGCTGACATGGCTCTTGTCAGCAGTTAAAGAGAAAAGAGTCCCTTGCTAGCTAACAAGCTTGGATGGCTGCCAGCTGCTGCCACGCAAGGTTGATAGTCACTGTTGGCTGGCCTCCCATAGGAACAGGAAATAATTACGTGGCCTGCCTTTTCACTTGCTAGTACACAGGAGAAGGGTAAAATCAGCTGGGCTGTAAGGGAGTCATCTAGTCTGGATTCTCCTGCCGTAGTCATTCTCAGTCTAAAACTAAGGCCAGATCAGGAATATGCTGAGGGCTAAAATGCACTTTCATAACCTTCATGAGTAACAGTATCAGAACTACAAAGTATCTACCTGTCAAGTCACCTGAGCCATTCTGAGCCAGACTCTTCATTTACAAAAGTGGGGTAGCACGTGGGGGTGGGGGTGGAGGGGTGGGTGATGAGCGCCAGCTGTGCTGAAGGCCCATAGACTTGAGGGACTCATGGGCTCAGTGTGTGAATGGTGCCGCGCCCAGTACATTGTAAGTTACTTTCATCTACCAGGCACAAGGGGTGGGAGGGAGGGTGGTGTGGAAGGGAACCTGGGCCTCCTTTACTGCAGGGCTCGGGCCCACTGGAGACCCCCTCCCCCGAAGCCAGATGCCCTCCTGGTCTCCAGGAGAGTGGGTTACATCTGCCTGCAGGGGGCTTCCGCTCACAACCTCAATCCTCACAAGCGCATGGGTACACACTGCCCCACACCTGCCACCCAGAAGTGAACTGGCTCAGTGATAGTCGGCCACGCTACAAATAAGTCCCGGGCGTGCTCCACAGTGTCCCAACTTCAGGGCCTGGCTCTAGCTGCCATGGGCTCCAGGCTGCAGGGAATGAAGTGACTGTTGAGCAACCGAGCTGAAAGCTAGGCCCAACACTGGCTTCTTGTCATTATTCATTACTCCAGGAGACTCTTCCGCTCCCAGCCCCTGGGAGGATCAAAGGCACACAGCTGTCTCTCCCAGAGACTGAATAGCTCCAGCAGACGCAGGGGGCCCTGACCGCAGTCCTCGACACGTGGACTCGCGGCCGCCCCCTCCAGGGCAGGACTCAGTGTCCCGCATCTCGGTCACCGCGCTCTCCCCGCAGGTGCCCCAATCTGGCGTCCGTCACACTTTCTGGCTGCGGTCACGTCACCGACGACTGCCTGGCCCGCCTGCTGCTCAGCTGCCCGCGCCTGCGCGCGCTGCGCCTCGAGAACTGCGCGCGCGTCACCAACCGCACTCTGGCGGCCGTGGCCGCGCACGGGCGCGCGCTGCAGACGCTGCACGTGGACTTCTGCCGCAACGTGAGCGCCGCAGGCCTGCTTCGTCTGCGCGCCGCCTGCCCGAACCTGACCCTGAGCGCCGAGCACAGCGCGGCCATGATGCCGGACCAGCCGCCGCTCGCGCGCGGGTGCGCTGCCTCGGTTTCCCCGGCTGCACCTGGGGGCCGATGCCAACCTCACGCCACGAGTTCCCGTGGAGGACGCGCGCGCGATTAAACGAGCGGACGCTTGTAAAACATTCGGTGGTTCTAACGTCCCTCCGGACCCCGCGGGTCTTACCCGCGCGCTCACTAGCACCAGCGGCGGGACCGTGCACTAGGCTGGCGAGGAGCCTCTGAATGGTGGGGCACACACCGAAGCAGGATGCACAAGCCATTCTAGAAAACTCGCTCCCGGCCCTGCATGACTGATAGTTATCAATATTTCTCCTACGGTTATCACAAGGGAAAATGTGTCACTTGAAAAAAAAAAAAGACCAGTATTTAAAGATAAAAGCAATAGCTCTAGTTAAGTGCTTAGATATGGAACCATTATTAGCTGATGAAAGAACAGACTTTTCATTTCCTAGATTTGCTGGTCCTGGGCCTGGACTTGAGGTCGGTATCACTTTAGTCGTCCTGTCCCCATGGCCAGGGCCTAGACAGGGATGGAGCAAGCAGGTAAATGGATATGACTCGGAGGAGGGCATGAAGCTCGGGTGACTCCTTCCACCGCCAGCTGTAATCAAGGCTCAGTCATTTATCTGCTGCCAGGTTTTTCAGTTTTCTGTGAAATGGTTTCCCGATTCCGACCCACAGAGGAGAAACAGCAAGAAAAAGACAGATTCTGTTCTGTTCCCACGAAGCCTCTATTTTGATCCAGGCAGTAATTGGTCCAGAAGGTGACTTGTGGGGTAGGGAGGGGATGGCTCTGGGATTGGTGGCAACCCCGGTGGTGGGGAGGCACTCAGAAGGGGTTGACCAACTAAATCTCATGAAGAAGGTGACACTTGAGCCATGAATCGAGCCAGGGCTCCCAGCAAGCCATATGGACACTGTTAGAAACCAAGAAACTTTCAGGGCGCCAGACTGAACATTGTTGGGTGTTAGCTACAGCGATGAGATCAACATGGCTGGAGAGGGGTTGAGAACGGGACGAAGGAGCTGTGAAGGGCAGATTATGGGAAGGATTAAATGAGCCCTTGGGGGTCACCTCATGCCAGTGGGAATCAGCAGGGCACACACAGGGAAAGCCAGTGAAGTTCAAGAACAACGTCCAGGCTCTCACCCCTCTCTGGGCAGAGCAAAGCTGCTGTCAAAGGCCTGAGCCCACAGGGTTAAGGCATTATTTCCAATTAAAATAAACTGAAGCCTGCAGACTGCACACCTCATCTCAGCGGGAAAGCACTGCTGTCACTGGGAGGAAACCCAGGAGTCAAAGGGACCTTAACCTCATCAGCACAGAGCCCTACTCTTAGGGAGACTCTCGGGGCCCAGAGACCCAGGCAGAGTCTTCCTACCAAGACCAGAATTAAGGGCTTGTCTTTATCCAGAAGTCCCTGGTGTCTCCCAGAAACTTCAGTCTTTCTCTAAGGCTCAATTCTCTGCTTTTCACTCAGATTCATGCACTACTTGCCATGGCTGGCAGAATCTCATTTTTCTGAACATAAACACTGCTTTTCTGCTGATAAATAACTACCTTCCCATTTCTCTGCCTGATCCCTTATTTCCCTTGACTCCATGGGAAGCAGCCTGTGACACAGACTTGGTAGGAATAAAAGAGACAAGATGCCCACAGACCTCCAACCCTTTTTGGTAAACTGCAGAAGCCTCACAGCCACCTAGAGGCAGCTCAGATGGGCAATTAGCAACCACCCACGGGGCTGGGTCCAAGCACCAAGTGGGACTTTCTCAATCCCTCACACAACTCTCTCATCCACACACTAGCCCTCACACGAATTCACAGCACTTGTTATGCATGCTGAGTCTGCAGTGCACAGCTGTCCCTTCTGGGCCACCCTTTCCTTTGATGTCCTTTGGTCCTATGGCTTGCTCATTCTGTCTCTAGATCTGACCACATGGCATCGGCATGGAGATGCTGTCCCACATCCATGTGCTGAAGCTTTGCAGGAGGGGTGCTGCCAAAAAGCTCTGCTCCAGAGTGAGGAAACAAAACCAGACAGACACCCAGGATGCCAGGAGAACATAGGGAAGGAGGCAGCCAGGTCCCAGCGTCTCCCACCACTGTGACCCTTGGTAGTATCTTTTTCAGATGAAACCTGCCCCAGTTTCTGAATGGCCAAAGAGCATCAACGTGACACTGGCTGCACAGCAAAGCTTATGCCATCTGGGCTCATGTCTGCCTCAACTCCTAGCCCGGAGCTTCCCTGGTTCAACAACAGTAGCTTCCAGTCTGATTCCTGAATCTATTTTATTTCTTTGCGTAAGGAACCCTGCACAGGCGAATCAAACTAAAACAAAATAAATATATGAATATTCATGTAAAACTGTCCTTTCTAATGAACAATTATACACAATGTACAGTTTCATGTTCACTGGGTAGGCTTACAAAAATGTATCATTCCCAACTAAAAATGCACCAAAATGGTTTCATGCAAACTTATCCAAAGTGACCAAAAATACAGAGGGAAACCTGACTGAGCAGTTTCTGCTTTTGTTTTTGTACAATCACTTGAAAAATAAAAACATCTAATTTCTTTGTTTCATTTGAAGTAACTAAATGTGGCCACTGTTTATGTCAGCTTATGTTCCTAAAACATCTATGCAGTTACCATAAAAGTGTGTCAACATCAAATCAGAAGTGAGCATTGTTGAGAAGGGGTGGTGACAGCACCCTCATTGGTCAGTAGTCAGTGTCAGAGCCCTCGGCGTTGTCCACGTTTCTCGAGAGCATGTAGTTGTCCATGTCAATTGAACGGCAGTTGTTGATGGCATAGCGCAGGCGCTCAGCCATGACCAGCTGGCTGGAATAGGGGGGCAGCCTCAGCTGGAAGAAGCAGGTCTGTGAGGTAGGCAGGCTGTCATAAGGCTGTGGAAAGACAGACCCAGAGCGTTACAAAGCACACTGTAAATGCAGGGAGCGTGGAGCCAACTACTCACTGCCACTGCCAAGACAGGCAAGGCTCCTCCCTGACTTCAAGTCCTAGGTTGTAACCACTGGTTCATTTGCATGGAAGAAGGGGTTAGGACCTGGCAGAGGCACACGGATCCACTGTCCTGGCCCCTAAGACTTTCAGGCAAGTTACTTCCTGTTTTGCACTGCCTCCAACGGCCCTGTAATGTCTGGTGATAAGTCCTGACTAGGACTGCTTGGGAGAACACTGCACAGAACCTGTCAGAGTTTAAGAGTACAGTGGGAGTTCCCTCCTGCCTACCAAGAGGCAGACTTGAGGTGATGGTGGGACCCCAATGAGTGCTTGACTCTTGAATTTGCTTATTAACCACCTTCAAAATGCAACTAGGCTGGGGATCTGCGGCGAGGCCTCTAGGGAGGCACAGCTGCCTAGCACTGCTGCCTTTATCTCTGGATTCTGGCGCAGCAGGTGTGCAGCAAACACACACAAAAGGCACAGGGCCTGAGAGGCAGAAGCATGAGGATGCCTTGGCCACTCAGGCGAGGATAGGGAAGGATTCTGTTGGCAACAAGGTTTCCACATTCACTTAGGACCCTTTCTCACCACAACTAACTCAAGTTCAAGTTTTATGCCTCATGTTTTTAGATTTTGATGTTCCAAAAGCTAGAGCCTGAATGCATAAGCCTTCTGGGAGGTTCAACTTTGGTTTCCCTAGCAGGCAAGCAACAGCAAAGGGAATAAGGCCACATTTTAACCAAGGAAGGAAAACTGCATACTTACCCTATCGACCTTCATGATTTGAAACCTCTGGGAAATGTCGGCGGTGTTGGCGGGCAGGCGGGAGCGTCCAGACACGAAGCGCATGAAGAGCACCCGCTCCTCATTGGAGAACTCTTCCAGCGTGCGCCACAGCCACTGTACCAGCTGGTGTTGTTCGTCCACCTCGCGGTAGCGCACGACCTTCTTCAGGACCTCCACACAGATCTCAGGCATCCCACACACCATCTGCTCCAGCTGCTTGGCCGTGAGGAGGGACAGCAGTGGCACAGGGACAATCCAAGACATCCCTTCTCGAACCGCAGCCACCTGTGTCCACGAAAGGTCGCTCATTTTGAGGTACATTTGTGCAAGTAGACAGACACGCATCATGGGCACAAGCTGTCTTTTCCAAGCCCGAGGTCTGAGTCCCGCCCCGCTCTGGAACACTTCCACTCCTCCCAGTCTTAATTCAAACTCCATGGAGTCTGCCTTCTCCCCCACAAAACTTCAGTGAGTGGGGTCCTCTTTGGGAGGCACCCACTCGTGTTTCTAGTCACACACAGCTACCTGCAGCTGTGTGCTGTGTGGCTGCTCCATCTCCTCACCCAAGTGAGCCGCTTTTGAGGACTGGTATGGTATAGATGGCTATTCTGGTGAAAACTGTGTCAATTTTTCCCCCCAAGATAGGGTTTCTCTGTGGCTTTGGAGACTATCCTGGAACTAGTTCTTGTAGACCAGGCTGGTCTCAAACTCACAGAGATCCGCCTGCCTCTGCCTCCCGAGTGCTGAGATTAAAGGTGTGTGTCACCACTGCCCAGTCTGTGTCCATTTTTGGAAAGCACCAAAAATATATAATAGAATGTCAATAAAGACAAAGGATTTTGTAAGGACATTGAATTCTAACTCTGGGATCCACCACTTACGATGATTTAAATTTTCTCACATGAAAATGGTTATTGTTCACCGTGAGCAATGGCTAGACGACCTGGGTGGGATCACCATTATTCACAGTCACCCTGCACAGGGCAGCTGGGTGGCTGGAGAATGAAGGAGGAATCCAGTCCTCTGCTCAGAAGCCCCTTGTGGTAGCCTCTGCTCAGAAGCAACCCTCCCTCGATACTTCTCTCTAGGTCCTCTTAAACTATCTCTGATAAAAAAGCAAACCACACCTCAGAAGGGGAGCTACACCTGGGAAAGGCCCTGGGGGTACCAGGTGCTATTGCTTACTGTGCCTGGGCCCGAGGGAAGGACTGCTGATAGCATCCCCAAGGTCCTAAGGGTGTATCTACACAGAGTGCCAAACCAACCCGCCAAGGCCAGGAAAACAGAAAACAAAACTGGAAGCAGTACTCAAGTGCGAGGCTGGCTGCTTGGAGGTGGCAAGGAGATGGCTGGAGAGTCACAGGAAGAACATGCCCTTCTACAAGACAGGCGGAAGTGAAAGCAGATGAGGCCACTTCACTGAGAGAGGAACAAGGTAGAGGCCGAGGCACAGAGGACAGGCAGCAGCTCAGCAGAACCAAGGAAGTCTAGATCCTGGATCTGTGGTGGGCACATGCTTATTCTCTCTAGATTCAGTGCTTCTGTGATGTGCAGCCAATAACCCTTATTTGCCAGAGTGCCCCAGGGAGAAAACGGCGCATTATGGGGTCCAGCACTAGGCACTGGCCAGTACACATTTAATCACTCTCTAAACTCTGAGGATTGAAAATGCTCATCAGGGCTGGGGATGTAACTCAGCAGCGTAGCACTTGCCTCTCACAGGCCAGACCCCAATCTTAATCCTCAGCAACATATACACAGACCCCCCCCCACTTTCTATCATGAATTGGAGATAAACCCTGAACCCTAGCCCTGTAAACACTGTCACTGACTAAAACCTAACTTCGCTAAACTAGGAAAACAGTTTAATGACTGAACTGGCCCCAAAGGCAAACTCAAAGAAGGAACTAAGATTGAGGGATATTGGGACTTCAAATAAAAACTTAGATATCCTCAGAGCCTAGATCCAGAGCTAAAAAGGACCCAACATAACCTAAAAATAAAACATTGAAACTATTAATGATCTTATGAAAAGAACCAACTTTGGACACAGTATCAATTCATATGGTCACTTATTCCTATCCCTAACATTAATTTGGTGTTTATTCGTGTTTTACCACAGACTGAGGAGAACACAAATGACAAAGATGCCCTCCTCACTTGCAGTCTTTCAAGCTGACTGAAGAAACAAGACCCACATGTTCTTAGGACACTACGTCCACACAAATATATAACCCAAGATGAGTGTATCTCAAAGGAAGGAAAGCAGTCTCTCCCGGTGAGGAGGCCCAGTCTGTGAAGGAGGCACATCCTAGCTGAGGCTGAAGGTCTGTACCAGGAGAAGGACGGAGGCGCTTGTGAGGCTGCAGGACCTGTGTTTAGGGCTGAATGACCCAGCTGGAGAAGTGCTAAGGAGGGGCCTTGATGCTAGGTGAGAGCATCACCTCATACAACCAATGTTCAATTCGGATCTGACTTACAGACTTGGGCACTGAGACATGACCTAAGAAGTCTCTGGATAGGGTCTGAAATGCAGATACAAGTGAATCTACACATGAATGGTAAATAATGGCCAGATCGGTGAGCTCTTGTGTGGATAAAGTAAAGCATTCCAGGACACCTTCTGCACCATGATGTTTCATCTCACCTGCCGGTCCATCTCATGCAGTCGATACTCAATGGCCCTTTCCACATACTCCTTCCTATTGGAAAATGTGAGTGGGATGCTATTTCCACCAGGGATTATGGGAACCATTTTGCCATCAGCACTCTGGCCAACAAAAGAATCAAGAGGAATCATCTAAGAAAAGAAAAATAAGGAATTTTATTACATGGTAGAAGGGATAACAAAAGGCATGTCTCACACAAAACACAGTAATAAAGACAAGGCTTTGGTACTGAAAGTAAGGTAGACCAGGCAAGTGTGACTGCTCAGACCATGCTGACCCCTCTGCTACAGGTAAAAGGAGGCACGTCTTTGCTGTGTTCAGCCATCTAGGAACATGGGTCCCTTTCCAGTTGGTGCCCCTGGTTGTCCATTGATGGGCAGAAAAGCTGTTAAAGTGGAAGGGGCAGAAGCTAGGGACTAACATTAGCAGCTACCAAGACCACTAAGACTGAGCCACTAGGGGCAGCTTGGCCCAGACGTGTCAGGGTTAGGTCAACAGAAACAGGAGGACAGCATCTGATTCTACAGAGAAAGCTTCCAGTCTGTACACATATTGGAGAAGCTGGGGTTTACCTCATGGAAACTCTCCTCAGTAATGCCGCTGTCTTCGATGTGAAGGATGCTGTTAAGGGTCTGCACGTAGAGCAGATCCACCTCCTCCAAGTCCTCCAGGGTGAGTGGGACACAGCACAGCTGCTTCCACACTAGAGGGGCCAGGTGAAGGTCCAGAGGCTTCTTTGTACGAATGGCAACCCCCATTAAAATTCCCAAGAACTTAAACTGCATTAAGTGTTCATCAAGACAGGCAGAGGGATTAAAAAGGAACCTGAGAAAGAAAAGCAAATCTTTCAGCAAAAGATGAGTTCCCCACAGCTACAGCATTAGATCAGACCTGAAACTCACTATGTAAACAAGCCTGGCTTCAGACTCAGAGTCTGCCTCTGCTAGGATTAAAGGGATGTGTCACCACACCTGCCTTCTACCTTGTTTTTGAGATGGGATCTCTCACTACATTTGCAGCTTACCTGGGTTTGCCTAGGTTGGCCAGCCATTGAGTTCTCAGAATTGGCCTGTCTCTAGCTCCCAGCACTGGAGTTCCAGGCACAAGCAGCCATATCTAGGTTTTATGTGCTGGGGTTCTGAACTCAGGTCCTCTTGTTTTCAAGGGCTCTTACTCACTAAGTCATCTCCACAGCTCCTATTTTGTTTCTATTTTTAAAGATAGTATCTTGCTATGAAGCTTAGGCTTAGGATTATGGACATGCCCCACCAAACCCAACTACACTTAGAAGAAAAGTAAAAAAGCCAGTAAATTGCCTAGTAGTCTCCTGCTCCTGCATCTCATGCTGCAATCAGTTCACTTAAACTTCTAAGTCTTCAGAGCAGATGAAAAAATTAAAAATTACAAATACAAAGACACTACTGGATTGTGAACAACCAGCTCTGTGACATGACATTAGCAGAGCATTCTAAATGAATCACACATGGTAAAAGCCTGAAGGAATATGTGGCAGCCAGGTTTCATAAGCAACTTTGAGCTTTCTCTTCCCTCTGTATTACCTTCAGTCTGTTCTTTAGTATCGAGTGAGGATGGAAATGTCTGTTTCTCACCACGACAGGGTTGTAATGAGGGTTCAGTGAGAAACATATGTGAAGCACTGGAAACAGTGCCTGGCTCACAGGAAGCACTCAGTAAGTGACTGTCATTATTAAGGCATTTGAGAAACATGTCTGTCTTACCTGTCTCTATTGTAACCAACTTCTGCAGTAGCATTAGGAGAGGGTATGAGAAGGTCGACTACACCAGTTTCAAGTTCCTGCAGGAAAAGAAAGTGTTTTGCTGAGAAATGGCAATCAATGCATAAACAAACTACACTAAATACTGGAATTTATAATGCTACGCTTCACCAATCTCTATAGTCTAGTTGTTTTTGTGATTCCAATTTAAAAAGAAATTATGAAGTCCTTATGTGAGGAATCACCTGCAGAATGAAGAACCAGCATGAGAAAGGTCACCAATAAGCAGCTGTGCAGCTATACGCAGGGTGTGATGAAATTCCAAACTCATTCAATACTGACAGCCAAGTGTCATCAAGCCATTTATTTATCAGGCAAAGTGGAAGGAACAAAACTAATCTTGAAGCAGTCTGCCAGCATGGCTTACAAATCAGAACTGGTCAACACCCTCCCTTGCCTTTTTTTTTTTTTTTTTTTTTTTTTTTTGGAGACAGGGTTTCTTTGTGTAGCCCTGGCTGTCCTGGAACTCACTCTGTAGACCGGCTGGCCTCAAACTCACAGAGATCTGCCTGCTTCTGCCTCCTGAGTGCTGGAATTAAAGGTGTGCGCCATCATCGCTTGGCTTATCTATACTCATTTTTAAAAATTATTGTTTTAACTTCAAAAACTTATTTGCTTGTATGGATGTTTTGTCTGTGCACCACATACAAGCACTATCCTCAGAAACCAGATGAGGGAGCTGAACCCTCTGGAGCTAAGAGTGGGCACTGAGATCCTAACCTGGGCACTCTGGAAGAGCGCTAAGTGCTCATGCTCACTGCAACAGCTTTCCAGTCCCAGATTAAACTCTTTAACACTCATTTTTCTATTCTTCTGGAGCCTGGCGGGTCCACTTTGTTCTAGAAACACCAAAATAAACCAGAGCACACAGTGGTCTTGGGTCTGTCTCCTACATGAATGTATTCATATGTAACCACTGTTTCTTCTACTACAGCATCACAGATGGCGGATGAGTGAGTCAGTGATCTTGATGTGCTAAGGAATCTCCACAAAGCATTTCCCAAACTCACTGCAATTCACTACACAGTCTATCAATGAAAGTTAAAGACTCACAGTGCAGCCATGCTATACTAACAGAGCTCAGTAGGGATACTGCATGTATGTACCTGGCACATCTCTGTGATGGTGTCATCAAACACTCCTCCAGCATCATCAGCCCCTTCTCCAACCAACTTAACCTTCCATGCTCGGGAGGGCAGACGGAGGTCTGATGCATTTAGCTTTACCACTTGTCTTGCTATTTGAACAAAGATGGGCTTACACTTCCGTCCTCTAAAAAGAAAAGAAAAAAAAATCAGAAGAGTAACACAACTCTTCATCTCCATTACATCACCACAAAGGTTCTTGGTGGCATGTTTCCATCAGTTAAAGAACTGGGGACTAGAGTGAGTCCTGTCACTACCCTTTATAAGTGAAGAAGCTAAGGCACACAGAGACGAATTAGCAGTAATATTCTAGACAATTCTAGCTAGTTAGTGAAACACACAAGACCTACCTGGTTGATATTCTCTTTACAGTAATTTGAGGCCCATAATTTTTGCCTTGAACCATGGTTTTCCCTATGGAGCGTACCATGGGGAGTGTGTAGACTCTTGGAGCTAACAGAGGCCGTAGTTGTCCCTGTACAATGCCCCATGTTCCAGCATTGTAATGAGATGTGCTGTTCTGTACACAACATAAGACCAGAGATGGCATGGTATCAGATTTAAAAGAATAGTACTTTTAGATATAATTTCTTTCTGAAATGTCCTTCAAAAGCATAGATATGAGTCTCAGTTGTAATTAGTAACTTAAAAAAATACTGATAAAATATGACTATCATTTTTTTTTTTTTTTTTTTTTGGTTTTTCGAGACAGGGTTTCTCTGTGGCTTTGGAGGCTGTCCTGGAACTAGCTCTTGTAGACCAGGCTGGCCTCGAACTCACAGAGATCCGCCTACCTCTGCCTCCCGAGTGCTGGGATTAAAGGCGTGCGCCACCAACACCCGGCTGACTATCATTTTTAAAACCTTAGAAAATACAGAAAAGGAGAAATCCCGACATGGTATAAAATCCATCACTCATCCACACAGAGATAACCTCACTGACACCTGGGTGTGCACACATAAGTTCTCAACAATGGAAAAAATGTACTATTTAGAAACTTCTCAGCTTCTTTTCTCACATGGCTTCTCGTCAGACACTTCTCAACCAGAAGCAGCTTGCTGACACTCTAGTGCAATAGCACGTCCTCCTGCCTGGCTGCTGCCTGCTTATAAAAGAGACGTCAGATCTCTTCCTTTCTCTAGAGACTGGTGATCTAAAGGTTTATGCCTGGGAGTTTTTCAAACTGATACACATTCGGGCAGACATGTTTGCTTATTAAATAATCTTATTTCTTAATTTGTGGGTCTATTCTATAAAGACAGACAACCAGCCAAATTTACTTTGTTTTTCCTAATTTCCCTTTACTACATTGAGAGTGCTCCTTCATGAGGAGCAAGATGTCTCCTAGACTTCTCAGCTGACTTGATTCTTTAACACTATACTGTATATTTTATACTATGTACTATATTCTTTAACACTGTGCACTATGGTCCTAGGAGTACTGTGTACTTAGGTTCCTCCTCCCCTTTCCTTTTCCAGGGCTAGGATGGAGGAACTCAGGTGCCTCATGTAGGCTAGGAAAATACCTTACCATCTGGCCATACACCAGCCACTTAGCATCATGTACTAGACTTGGCAGGAGCTGACATGCTCAGTGACCCATGCTTCTTCCAGTTTTGGACAAATCAAAAATACTTTCTGTTCAGTCACTTGTCCCCACAACCAGCAATAAAATGGAATTCCAATCCTTGACTTCCCCGTTCTTCTTGAGTCAAAGAGCATAACACATTAGAGGGAGTTTTTCAAAGGCAGAAAGGCCCTGGGACAGTGCAAACATATCATGGGTACCATTTCCCAATTGGGAACTTTACCTGGTTGTTGGGACTGAGATTCAGTAGCCTCCATGATGAGTACATGAGGTCAGAGAAGTGGTAAAGCAGCCGGAGCCTGGCCCTCACGGTGTGAATGCTCACCTCTCTCACTGCCCCATACTGCGGGGGCACTGTGTCAGGCAGGCCCAGCTGGAGAGGCACTGACACACCTGCCCAAAGCACAGAAGCACTTGTGAAGGAAAATGCATTGCCTCCATTTTGAGTATTCTGAAGACTTTTAAACATAAAATAATCACTCAAAGAACACACAATCTCACCACCTACATTCTGTATGTAATATTTTGCTGTATTTACTATTCTACATAGATATCTATTCCTCTACCTACTAACTCATCTTATTTTTTTGGATGCTTTAGTACTTGTGGTGGTTTGAATGAGAATGACCCACAAAGGTGTATAGATGTGAGTACTTGGGTCACCAGGGAGTAACACTATTTGAAACAATTAGTAGGTGTGGCCTTGATGGAGGGAGTGTGTCACTGGAAGTGGGCTTTAAGGTTTCAAAAAGCACATGCGAAGCCCAGAGTCTCTCTCTTCTTGTTGCCTGTAGATCCGAATATAGACAGAACTCTCAGCTACTTCTCTAACACCACGTGTGCCTGCATGCTACTATGAGAATGGACTGAACCTCTGAAACTATAAGCAAGCCCCAACTAAATGTTTTCTTTTATAAGACATGCTGTGCTCATGGTGTCTCTTTATAGCAACAGAACACTGAGTAGGACACTATTGAGTCTTAAAACTTCAAATATCATAAGCCAAGCATGGTGGTGTAGACCTATAATCCCAACATGAGTTCAAGGTCATCCTTAGTTATGTGGCAAGTTCAAGGCTAGCCTGTGTTACATGAGATTATATCAAAAATCCAAAACAATGAGACAAAATAAATACTAACAAAATTAAAATAAAACAAAAAAGTTCCAAACAACAACAAAAAATACATAGGAAACCTTTTCTCCTTTAACTGTTTCTTTTCAAATAAAGGAACTAAAACAGTTGGGATGGGGGGGATCTTCCTTTCCTATTCAATAAGTTGGCAATCTCATATTAATGCATGGTGCAAATGAGGACCAGGTATTCATCTTCTGCTTGCTGGGAATCTATGTGACTGTTAGTTCTCAAGAAAAAAATTTCTCTGAGGAGTCTTCCCCAAAGTCTTCCTGGGGAATTAGGAAGGTGAGCAAAAGTAGAAGGGAACTCTAAGCACCCAGTCACACATGGCTTCAGAAATTAGACACCAGAAGCTACTAAGAAGTGGTTTGGGACTTCTATGAACAGTGACACAAAGATGAGAACTACAAAAGAATGTCACAATTAAGGTAATGGCTACATTTGAGGGAAATGGAAGATACAGACTATCAGAGGGTCCTTACTAAAGAAGACACTTATGCATATGTGTTAGTGTGTGTAACTCCACAGGATGACCATCCACCTTGTTTTTAGATACAGGGTCTTTTCCCATGGGCTTGGAGCTTGCTGATCAAGCCAGGCTAGCTGGCACTCCCTTTCCTTTGTAGACCAGGCTGGCCTTGAACTCACAGAGATCCGCCTAACTCTGTCTCCCGAGTGCTGGGATTAAAGGCGTGCGCCACCACTGCCCAGATCATGCCTGGCTTCTTTATGTGGGTGTTTGGACTCACAACACTGGGTCTTAGGCTTGTGTGGTAAGCATTTTACTGATTTAGCTGTTTTCCCGAGCCCTGCATTATACTTTCAAGTCCTTTTTTTTGGGGGGGGGAAATGACTATAAATATTCTGTAATATTTTTAAAAATTTAAAAGAAAAAGCCACTATTCATACTCTATGCTGGAATAAATGGCAGCAACTGGACCTGTAATGAGTCACTGAATAGACATCTTGTATCAAATGGCTACTAGAGTGAAGAATATGACACCTCAGAGCTTTTTATCTTTTTAATTGTAAGCCTTACAAAGCAACTGTAACCTTTTGGCTACTGTCATAAGGTTACAGAGAGAGAGAGGGGGAGGGAGGGAGGGAGGGAGGACACACAGGAGTCTTTCCTAGATGCTGAAGTCTGCAGGAGAAATGCCTGATATGAAATATTTATGTGCTTGTAGCATAGAGAATACTCCAGAAGCTTTGACAGTTTCAGACAGATGCTGAATGTCATCAGAACTACAAGCAGATAGCGCACTAGGCACTGCTAAAAGAGCAGTTGGAAGAGTACAAATGGTCTGCCCCTTACCTGGTGCTCTTGGTGGGACAGGTGGTGCTGTCCACGCAGCACTGTGGCACCGGCCAGCGGAAATCTGACGGATATTTTTCCCTTGCAGAACTGTTACCAAGGTTGGTTCTCGAACATGGTTGGTGTGGCCTAGACCAAGCTAAGCATAAAAAAACAAATGCACAAAGATTGAAGAGATAGAAGTCAAGCCAATAAAATCTGTTAACATCTTTGTCATACACCAATATTAATAATGAAATGAATTCTGATTGTTTCTCTATCACAGCAGTTCTAATAGCTTAGACTGTCTCTTAAAAACAAGAGACAAAAGAGCCAGTCCAAACTTACAGATTAGTTTTTAACAACTGGTCATTCTTGGATTCTACTTCTGGAAAGGGTAGGAGTTTTTCTTGGAAAGTGAGAACAGAAGGATCTATAAAGCTCTTATTTAAAACACACTGGCTTCTGTGTTACAGTACACAGATGTAAAACACCACAGACACCAGGCCTCTGTTCTTAGCAGCAGCAGCTCAGTATTAAACATCAGTGGGGAAGACCTTGCCAATGCCTAGCCAGAGAATCCCCAAAAGCCTCTTCACCATTAATCTTCCTCTCATCAAGACCACAGTAACCACAATGATGATCAGCTTCCTGGTCTGCTAATACAGTTATGAGAATGTAAATGCTCACTACGGTTACTGAGAATAACAGACCTCGAATATCAGCGTCTCTGATTCAATGGACAATCAGATCAGAGGTTTTTGGGAGGAGGTGAGGATGGCTCTGTACATGGGCTGAAAACTATGATAGAAGCATCTATCTCAACATTTCCTGCCAAAATCTTTATCTTCCATACACAGAGAGAGCAAGCACTTAAGCCTGCAGGCTTTTCATATTCTCTTCATTTCCATTCTTGCATTTACTCCTGTGACTACTGGGGATGACAAGACTTCCTGCACAAGCGAAGGATTCCCTGGACACAACTGCTATAAAATATAAATCTAAGCAACAGTGTTAGATTTCTGAGGCATGAAAGGGCAGCAAACATGACATTTACCTGTCCTTCTGAATTGCTCCCCCAGGCATAAACATCTCCATTTGATGCCAAAGCAAGTGTGTGTTCAGCTCCAACTGCCACATCTTCAATGACCACTCCAGCCAGGACAGGGATTTGCTGGGGTCGATTGTGATTACGGGCACGTCCCTCAGGTAAGCCTATCAAGCGGTCTGAAAGACAGTAAGAGTAAATTTATGATGGCACTACCCCAAAGTCTGTGTTTTGTAACAGGTCATTAGCCTTTTGTATTAGAATGTCAATGATGTATGTAACTCATTGGGGCAAAATCTGCTATTTCAGCAAAATATACCACTTTAAGTAAAAAGTTTGAGGTATTCCTATATGAAATGTTAGTCTTTTTATTTATATAGAAAATTAAAATTAAAGTCCATATTTCAAGCCAAGATGCTTTATACTCTTATAAAAGGACTGGCAGCCAGGCAGTGGTGGGTGCATGTCTTTAATCCCAGCACTAGGGAGGCAGAGGCAGGTGGATCTCTGTCTACAGAGACCAACTTGGTCTACAGTGAATTCCAGGACAGCCAGAGATGTAACACAGAGGAATCCTGTCTTGAAAAACCAAACCTTCTCTCCCCCCAAAAAAGAACTGACATATGTTCAACAAGACCTTCAAGTTTCATATATTCTTAAAAAAAAATGCCAGATGTTGGTGGCACATGCCTTTAATCCAGCACTCGGGAGGCAGAGGCAGGCCAATCTCTGTGATTTCGAGGTCAGCCTGGTCTACAGAGCGAGTTCCAGGACAGCCTCCAAAACAATACAGAGAAACCCTGTCTTGAAAAACCAACAAACAAACAAAAATGCCATTACACCTCTTTGGGTCTTAAATTCCTAGCCCGCTTCTCTCTTAACCCTGTCGCTCACATCCTCTAGGCCATTAGGCACAGCATCTGCCATCTGACTTCCACTTGCACGGCTTCCCTAAAACTGTTCCTGCAAACCATGTGTTGGCTCCTGCCTGCTTTCTGCAGTGGCCTCTCAGTTTCTGATAATATGGCCCAGGTCCCCCATTTCCCCACAGACTCTTCACAACACTCACTTATATGCTATTCAAAACCATCTGCCCTAACATTCCCCAGAATTCTACTCTAGTCTTCACTCTACATGTTCTTCTGGGCTTTTTAAAATCCTATGACTAAAGTTCTACCTACTACCACTATGCAATCAATGTCCTAGCCTAGTTCTGTATACCCAATCTCTCTGGAGTCCCAGATACAAATTCCCAATAGTCCGCTGGATCTCTCTACACATATATCTAGAAGATAAGGCCCCATATGGCAGTTATGGTTTGGACATATAATGGTGCTATTGAGAAGATGCTAACTTCATCAGTGATTCTTCCACAGCTGAATGGTTTACTAAGAGGTGGGACCCGGTTGGAAGAAGTGGTAACTGGAGGCATATCGTTCTTCTTCTTTTA
The DNA here is from genome assembly GCF_017639785.1 of Mesocricetus auratus. Lineage (NCBI taxonomy): Eukaryota > Metazoa > Chordata > Mammalia > Rodentia > Cricetidae > Mesocricetus > Mesocricetus auratus. The sequence goes on along the minus strand of NW_024429267.1, from coordinate 6,499,941 downwards.
TAAACATTTATTTACTCAATTAAAATATTTATTTTCATTTTATGTATATATGTGTGAGTGCCTGCATGCATGCCTAGTGCCCACGCAGACTAGAGGGTGCTGAGTCCCCTGGAATTAGAGTTAGAGATAGTTGTGAACCACATGATATGCATGCTTGGAACCAAAGCCAGGCCTTTTATAGAAGCAGCAAGTGCTATTAACTGTTGAGACACCTTTTCAGCCCCTTATTTATTTGCTTCCTCCTCCTCCTCCTCCTCCTCCTCCTCTTCCTCCTCTGGTGTGTGCACACATACATGCAATACTATGTATGTAAAGGTCAGAGGACAATTACTTCTTTTTTTCCACCAAGTGAGTTCTGGGGTAGAACTCAGGTCTCAGGCTTGGCAACAAGTGCCTTTACACATGGCACAATCTTGTCAGCCTGGAGGAATGTATTTGAAGGCTGTATCTTGTCCTCAAGCCCTTTCCCCCTCTTCTCTTCTCTTCCTCATATCTACCTTGAGGTGAATAGCTTTGTTCCACCATTCTCTTCTCCCAAGAGAATCTGTTTCTTTAAGAACCCAGAAGCAATGGAACCACAAAACTACAGACTGAAATATCTGAAACCACAAAAAAAAACTTTCTTCCATTATGTCAGGTATATTGCATCATACTGATGAAAAAGCAAACTAACATGATGATTAAAGCTAAGCTCCAAGCCAGGCGTTGGTGGTGCACGCCTTTAATCCTAGCACTTGGGAGGCAGAGGCAAGCGGATCTCTGAGTTCGAGGCCAGCCTGGTCTACAAGAGCTAATTCCAGGATAGCCTCCACAACAATACAATACAGAGAAACCCTGTCTCGAAAACCAAAAACCAAAACCAACCAAACAAAATGCTAAGTTCCTTCCCCTAAGCCAGCTCATTCCTTATCTGTCTCTCATACCATCCTCATATACTGCTCATTCTCTCTAGCCTGAGAGCAGCAGAAAGGAGGAAGAACTCTTGCCTGGGAGTCTTCTAGCAAGAGTGAAGGCTCTCACATGAGCTTTAATGGAGGGGAGTTTGGCCTTGAAACAAAATTCATCAAATAGGAGCAAAAAGCATCAAGAGAACAAGGGTCATGTGGTAAACACTATCCAGAACTCTCTATAATACACATGCATAGAAGGCAATGTAGGCTAGAAGACACCTTACCTTGACCAAAAGTATACACATGACCATCCTTGGTCAAGGCCACAGAAAACTGAGTTCCACAAGCAACCTTTTTAATTCCAATTCCACAAAGGACATCAACTTTCTGTGAAATAAAGCATAAGGCACATGTTCAGAAGGAAGAACAAAACAAACCTCATGGACTTTCCTACTGGCATTTACAACACCAAGTAGTGTCTCCAGTAGAAAAGTCAAGTCACTGACTTGTTTTACCCAAGTCATATTCCTAAAGATTATTTTCTGCTACTGCTCCAGGTTTTCTGCTTCTTTGCACACCATTTGAACATTCTTCAAAGCCAATAGTAACGTGTCACAGATTATAAATGAATTTGAAAACAAAGCTGTAAATCATGCCATGATGTTTTATTAAATATGTAAGGAAAGCCCACATAACAAAGCTGCACAGAAGGTCTGCAGAACCAAGAAACCTAAAATGAGAATAACTCTTCCTAGTTTATTTTATATGCATTCATTTCATATATATGTAATTGAAAGATGCACAACTCAATGGTAATAAGCTGAAACAGAAGCTGCAGGCAGAATTGGTAAAAATCTACTCATGGGTCTCTCCCTAAGGATCCTGTTGGTCTGGTTTCTTCTATACATAGGACATAGTCACACAGCACTTTTACCTGTCTGCAGAGACAGAGGCTTATCCTTGCAGAATGTTTATATCTATTCTACCTTAGTAATGGCTTATTTAAAAGTCAAGATCTATAATGGAAGACATTTGAGAATAAACAACGAAGACCTTAAACACCCGTAACAAAATATAAAACTGTTCAAGTTAACACATTTCCAATTTAAGATAGGTACTGATACAAGTAAAACCTAATTTCTATTGTATTAAAACTGAGATTCAAGACAGTAACTGACCTGCGGGGAAGATTTTGCAGTAGAATTTCCTAAGCCCAGTTTTCCATAGTCTCCATCTCCAAATGCCCATACCATGGAGCCATCTGCTGACACTGCCAAGGTGTGGTTCAGTCCACAGGCCACCTGGAGAAACAACAGAGTATTTAGTGAGCAGATCATCTGACCTGAAAACAAGGTATGTTTCCAGAACTTTTTTTCTCTTCTTGACTAAAAATGCCTTGTGTTGTTTCCAAAGATTTTTACTGGTTTTGGTAACTGCTCCAAATATAAACCCAAACACATTAATTAGAATTCCCAAGATACTTAAAGAATGCTTTTCTTTAAAGTAAAATCCTTATCTGTAGCTAACTAAGAACATAAAAGTACCAAAGGCAGGGGAAAAAAGTACATATAACTGGGCAATGTTGGTATGCGTCTTTAATCCCAGCACTTGGGAGGCAGAGGCAAGAGGGTCTCTGTGAGTTTGAAGCCAGGCTGGTCTACAAAGAAAGTTCCAGGACAGCCAGGGTTGTTACACAGAGAAACCCTGTCTGGAAAAACCAAAAAAATTAATTAAAAAAGGGGTGGGGGTTACACGTAACTCAGATATACTTATTCACTCCACAGGCTGTCTTAGCAATCACATAGGAAAAGTTAAGACATCTTACCCACTATTGAGAGACATTTTCAATGTATTTATGCACAGAGGGAAAAGTTCAGCCTTCTAACTCAATGCTGCCACACAGGAGCAACAAGAAAGTTGTACTGTGTAAGGCAGTTTGTTTTTGTTGCTACTGTTGTTTGCTTGTTTGTTTGAGATAAGGTCATGATATATAACCTAGGTTATGCTTGAACTCTGGATCGTCTGGTTTCAGTCTTTCAAATGCTGGGATTATAGGTGTATCACCACAGCCAGCTTTTTAAAAGACTTTATAGCAAGGTGTGGTAGTACTTTATGGATAGTGTTTGTTAAACAGCCACATCCAAAAAGTAGGAGCCAAAAAAATGTGAATTTTTCACATTGGGAAAAAAATTATAAAATATGTCACACAAAATATACAGAGGTTAAATGTAACTAGTGATTCTGGTCTTTCTGACAGAAGAAAATATAAGTGCAAACAGAAGAGGTAAGAAAATTTCTATCAACTAGAGCATTGTATTGACTTATGCCATGCCTGTCCAATCTGATATCCCTCCAGTGCAGTCACTCTTTCTGGAAGTTTTTTGTTGGAGGTGTTTCCAAGACCCAGACGACCATAGTCACCATTCCCAAAGGTGAAGAGTTTGCCGTCTGATGTTACCACTGCTGAATGCTTGAAGCCACAAGACATCTAGGAGAGAATCACGGAGAAAAGGGCTTTTAAGAAAAGACTAGGGAAGAAGCTAGTCACTTTCGGTTATGAATGTGTAACAATATCTTGACCTACAAGTGAACCACAGCAGGTTCTGGAATAACTATAGTACTCTTGGCTATGTATACTGACCTAGACTAAAGGAGATAATAAGTGGAAAAATTTGTAGTAAACCACAGGGTGTGCTGTAATTTTACAATATTATCTTAGATCACTACCTGATACAACAGACATGCTTCCCCTCTACCTATCAGGAACTGTGAGGTAAGACCTAACCCTATGGTGTTTTTTCTAAGAGCCTTGCAGCATCACATCTTGGACCAAGTTGGATGGCTAACATTAAAATCCATTTAATTCCTGAAAAGCTTAACCATGAGCCTTCATGACAAAAATGGTGTGGATCTCTTATACTGCTCATGGAATTTGTTTATACCATTTCCTTTACGCTTCAGAATGCTATTTAGTAACCTATATTCACATTCAAAGGCAAATACACCCACACCATGCCTGACCTGTACCACTTCTTCTCCTTGCAAGGCCTCTATCTGCCTTGGCCGCCGTTGCCTGTCGCTGTTCCCATGGCCGAGTTTGCCATAATCCCCATCTCCCCAGCTAAAGACTTCACCACTTTCTGTCAAAGCCATTGAATGTCCATCAGAGCCACAGGAAGTCACCAGCTGGGTCACCACAAAGCCTAGAAGGCAGCAGAAACACAAGAGGTGTCAAATGGTAAAATGTTTCTCTTGCAGCTGCTATAGAATGCCCTCAGATTTGAAAAGTCCCAAAATGTTTGTGGAATAACAAACATTTTAATTTTTTTTTTTTTGGTTTGGTTTTTTGAGATAGTTTCTCTGTGTAGCTTTGGAGCCTGTCCTGGAACTAGCTCTTGCAGACCAGGCTGGTTTCAAACTCACAGAGATCCGACTCCTCTGCCTTCCAAGTGCAGTGACTAAAGGCATGCACCACTATCACCCAGCACATTTTAAATCTTTAAATCAAATTTATAGACATAACCTGACAAAACTGAGAGCAGTCACATAAAATGATGAAGATGAGGGAGGATAAGAACAGCTTACAGCCACTAAGGGTAATGATATTTTAGTCACTCTTATAAATGTTTGCTAAGGATTGTCTCATTTTTCCTCTCACAGATCTAGGGGACAGACACCAACATTCTCATTTTCTACAGTTGCAGAGATTGAGTTGCAAAGTGTGTGGTGGTTATGCAAGGTTTCAGAGGCAGAAAGAACAGGTAGGAACGCAGCCTGTTTTCCCATCCACACTGCAGCGCTCTGCCACCCAGTTCTGCAGGAATTTCCTGTCAACTCACTGGTATGTTTGTCTTAAGTAGAAGTATTTGCTTATAGTCCCCTGTGTTCTCCATGGAACAGACATGCTCACCTTACAGCCTGTGAGCCAAATACATCCTAAGATAGTCAGGGATGTAGCCTAACATATTTACAGATGACAGCAGGGCACAATGTTCAAAGGTTGAAGAACTCTTATTGCAAGCTTTGGGATCCATGAGACCTTGTAGCTGTTTCTCTTGAGGCATTCTTTCTCAAGTCACACAAAACTTTGCCAGAGCTGCCCTTTAAACTCTCCAGCATTGCTGAAGATTTTCATGTGGACTGTTTTATGTTAATGAAACATACCCATGACTACCTAATTACAGCTTAACAATTTTACAGAATTTTTTTACAACTTTAAAACATTTGGTTTTCCTCGAGTCCCAAATACATATATGCTGCTGAATTCTAGCACTCCTACTTGTGAAATAGTTTAAAATGTGTAAATTAAGGCTGTATGCATTACCTAACTAGAACCCAACCATAAGCAAACCTCCATGGGTTTACCAAGTTGAGAAGAGTTCCAGTAGATGCACACAGTCAGGTCACAGTTTCTAACAATTTTAAATTCAGGGTAGCCTCACCTTGCAGGGCTGAAATAACAGTCAGTACATGAAGGTCATCTGAATTTCCTTGCCCTAATCTGCCATAACTTCCTTCACCACAAGCCAACACTGTGCCATTGGCCTGGATGACAAAGGTACAGTTCTGACCACATATAACCTAGTATAAAACACAGAATAAAAAACATAATCCTTATTTGGGTCGAACATGATCAAGATATACAGTGTACATGCATGAAATTATCTAAGAATAAGTAAAAACATTGCCTCTCTATTACCCTTATTGTTCATCTCTAACTTCAGACACTTTAGGTGACCTCATGTACCCGAGGAAATCTCTACCAGTTCGTTTCTCCTTTGCACTAAAACAGAAAAACTGGTCTACCTGTGGCTTCCCTGTAACCTTTGATTGCTATAATTCTGAAAACAACCAAGGCACATATGAGGCCCATTGGACTGAGATAATTCATGAGATTCCAGCTAACTGAGCACAACTAAACAACACAGATAGAGAAGAAAGAGGAAAAGTGATAGGAAACATTTAGTAGTAGAAATGGTGTAGAAAGTGGCAGAAACTGGAGGGGACCAAAACAGGGAAGAGCAGTAAACTCTGGGGATAGCTTAGGGAGAAGAGAACTGAAGTGAAATGAGGGGAATACAGCATCATAACTAATGGTGGAGAGAGGAGTATCAATAAAGGTGAAAGATCCTGGTTCATGGTTCCCAAAGAGAACAGTGATTAAGATTAGCTCAGCTTCCATAAATATGTACTACACTGGCCTCATACATTGTGATGTTAATTCACTAGGAAGCCAGAAAAATTTAGAAACTTCTTTAAAATGTCTTGAGTACAATAAAACCTTAGCAAGCCTTCATTCTGAGGCCACATAAAATGAGGTTCTTTAATGATTCACCACAATAGACTATGAAACCGACATTCTTCAACCCAAAGCAAGTTACTGACAGCAATTGGAATTCCTGAATTTCTTCTCTATTCTTCACTCTGCTATTTACCTGTTGGGCCTGTGAGAATGAAGGAGCTGTAGCTGGTACCATTACATTTCTTCCAGCTTCTGCCAGCTGTCCATGCCTGCCAGCACCCCATAAGTAGACATCACATTTACCTCCCAGGTGCCAGTCCTAGAAAACCCACAGGCACCTAAAGTTAGGATCATCCAGTTGCTCAAACAAAGACATACTGAGCACAAGCATGTGACAACCACTACAGGAAACAGAAGGACACAGAAACACATGCATTTATAATCAAAAGACTGACTGAAACCCACCACATAGTAATCTTATCTTTACTGACCTCAGGCCTGGAAGTTGCCCAAGACATAATTTGTTCATCCATGCCATTGATCCACTTGCTGTTATCCTGCAAGACAGAGCACACATCACAACCAACGATGCCTTGTCAGGACTTAGTCTTCTCCTGACTAGTGATGAAGCTTCCTTTCTAAAGAACATGGTAATATTAGAACAAGTCAAGAATAGTTGTTCTTATTTTGTTTTTTAAAACACAAGGTCTTGCTATGTTGCTCAGGTCATCTGGCTTCAAACTCTTGGTCTCAAAATTCTCTGACTTCTTTCTCCTAAGAAGTTGGGGCTACAGGCATATGCCACCCCATCCAGCAAGTCCAATGTCATAGTAATTTCAAACTTGCTTTTGCATTCTAATATTTATTTTTTATTATACACACTTTCACTTTAACAGTAGCCTTGGTTCAATGCTAACCATTTGGTGCTGGAGAAATGGCTCAGCAGCAAAGAACACTGGCTGCTCTTACAGAGGACCCAGGTTCATGTCCCAGCAACTACATGGCAGCTCACAACTGCACATAAAGTAAAATAAATAAAGAAGACCTGTGTTTTTTTAAAGCTAATCATTCAAGTTTACTGAACACCTATGGGTACAAAGCCATGTACAAAACCTACTGCCTCGCTAGATTCTTTATCTAGGTTAGTGAGTAAGTCTCATCATTGTTTTGGGCTTCAGTTTCCATATCTATAAGATGGTATCAGGGTCAAATGGGGTTCAAAAGGACCTGTTATACTCTGTTCTATTCTATCCTATTCTATTTCACGCTTCTCTGTTCTATTATTTGTATCTGGTGTTGGTGATGGTGACTAAACTCTTGGGCCCCTTACAAGGAAGATATTTCTTGATTAAAAATGACATAGTCAGACAATTTTTCTCAATTCAGTTATCTGATGTTATATTTACATTTTTATGTTCAAATGTTTGCATACATAAGCCTTAATTAAGGTTAGGTCAGGTGCTTGCTTGCATTTCCTACATTGGCATTTTGCCTTCATCACCATTTCTATAGATAGACACTATCAAATACAGTAAAAAAGAACACCACCAAATGCTCATCTGTATTCTCACTTGATACTGATCACTAGTATATTTAAAGCACAGAGTAAATCAGAATCTCTAAAGTGGCATAAATCTCACAAAGTAACCAGAAGAAAGCTAAAAATATGTATGATTAAGGTACTTGACAAACACCTACAGATGAAGGTAACAGGAAAGTATGGCACTATATATGAAGTCAGTAGATTCAGAAGGGCTCTGTCACAAGAGACTTGATAGAAAAGTATATTCCATTTAATATAAGGGCATGCCACTAGCTAGTCAAGCCAGCAAAGAAACTGTGGCATACCAAGCAGCCATGGTACAATCTCCTCTACAAATAGCAGCAGCACATGACTCACCATGAGGAGTACTAGCTCATCTTCAGGAACAGGCTCTAGATCTGGGACAGTAAATGACTCTGGAAACTGTGCTCCATTGGTCAGGGCTTCTGCAGCCTTGATGGTGGTTGAGAAGCATTCTAACCAGGCCCATTCATTCGGATTCCAGGATGCAGGATCAGGGAGGCAGTTCTGATGGTGTGGAGGCACTGGAGGGCTACACAACAGCTGATCCAGATGAAGCCCCACAGCAAGGGAAGCCAGACACTGCATGTAGGGGCTGTGAACAAGCTGGTCACCACAAACCACATGAGGCTAAGAGAAATTAACATGTGATGGAGTCTGTGTTAGATGTCCTGAATAAACTTACATTATGAAATCTTACAGAGCTAGAAGAGAATTCTACATATTCTTCACTCAATTTTCTCTATATCTAATATATATAATAACATAAAGCCATACTACATTCATCAAAACTAAGAAATTTATGCTGGTAAATACTGGCTAAACCAGAGCTTTATTTGGTTTTGCCACTCATATCCTTTTTTTTTGTTTGTTTGTTTCAGAATCTAGTAAGGGCTCACACTGGACTGGTGTGTGTGTGTGTGTGTGTGTGTGTGTGTGTGTGTGTGTGTGTGTGTGTGTGTGTGTGTGTGTGTGTGTGTGTATTTTTCCTGATTATAAACAAGGTAGATAACAACTAAACAACTAAATCACAAAGATCTAACTCATCTCACATTTTTTCATTTACTAAGAAAACCTTGGTAGTCATCAAACACAAATTCTCTTTTATGGTAGTCTTTAATCATAGCAGAGTAAATCTATCACAGAGACCATGAAAATTAAAACCAGGCAAATTCTTCAGTGAAATTAACTGGATATGGAATGAATAAATCATCTGAAAAAGAATGTATCAACACTACAAATTTTGGGGTTATAGTTTCATTTAACTCAGATGAAAATGAAGAAAAATGGGCTTAAGACTAGTGTACAACTGCTTAGGTACATATGACTTCATTTCTGTCCCAATAGCTATACTTATTGCCCTCAAACGTCAAGTCAAGCCCCTGTTGGATGGAGGGGAGGGGTCTAAATTCCAAAATATCAGGTACTAAGGGAGTTAGAGCCATGAGTTACCTTTTCATAGGCATATTGCTCTTGAAGCATCATGGGTAGCCGCTCCAGAAATGCTCTCATGCAGGGAGCCATGTTTAATCCCAGAATACCCTGTTGTTTGAGGGCTGTCCGACAGGTTGCTAAAACGTGATTGGCAGAAGCCCATTCTGCTGTACAATTCACAACCAAAACATCCTGGTGGAAAATAAATTATTCTATATGATTAATTTGTTTAAATAAAATATTTAAAAATTATGCCATTACCATTCAACCTGAGAAATTCTCTCCAGTAACTGGATTAAATTCTTTTCCTTTTTACATACAAAGATATGTCTATGGAACTTTAAGACATCCTAATTTTGTTTAAGTAAAATGGGTGAATTAAACAAAATAAAAACATGTAAGCCACCTTAACAAATTTTCTTTAAAAACAATGTCAATTTTCTGCTGGTCATAGAACTTGTAAGACTAGGCATGCAGTGTACTTCACAAATCTGACATAATTACAGGGACAGTAGGAATAAAAAGTTTCCTCAGGAACACAATGTAAAAGCCCCAGAACTTCCCTATTCTATGCAGTAGGCTCAATGACTCTACTGTTTGGGGTGCTACACACTATATAGCTAATCTTGAAAACATCCTAGGATTGGTTAGCTTTTATTTTTACTCTTAGTAGGATCATTCACAAAGGAGTATAGCTTCTTTTAACACTATTTAAGCACATAAAATGTAAATCAAACCGTATACTGGCTTTGCTCTTTCAGAGTATGATGACTGCTGTAGGGTAATACCATACATCACCTTTTTTTTTTCCCCCACAGAAGAATGGTTAGCACTTTTACTAGAATCTTAAATTTCAAAGCCATGATATATTTTGGATTCCTAAATATTTTTGAGATGGTTTTTCCACAGAATATTCTTTTGAGATAGTTTAGTGCTGTCAAAATTCATGTGAGAAAATCGGGATCTACTTTTGTCTTCCAAAAGAATTAATTAAAAACAAAAACAAACACTCGGGCACTAGATCAGTATTTATCTCTGGCATCCAAATGGACTTTGGGAGCCCATTCCACATGAAGGGATGCTCTCTCAGCATGGACACATGTGGGAGGGCCTAAGCCCTGCCCCGGATAATATGACAGACTTTGGAGATTCCCCATGAAGGGCCTTACCCTCCCTGGAGAGTGGAGTGGGGATTGGGTGGGGAGTTAGGAGGGTTTGTGGGAGGTGGGGGAGGAGGGGCGGGAGAGGGAGCTGGGATTGACATGTGAAGCAAGCTTGTTTCTAATTTAAAAAACTCAAATCAAGCACTTTCAGCAAAGCCCAGGTAGAGCTGAAAGAGGACAGGATAAGAAAAGAGCATGCCCAGGTCCTAACTCCCTTCTACCCTTAAATAGCTGCATTATCTTGGACAAGTAATAATCTTTCAGATAGCAGTTGTCTCTCTGAAGAGAGGGGCTTGGACTGTAACATTTAAAACTTCTCCAGTCTCAACCAATGGTTTGTTGTGACAGTAATATTACCTTTGATCTATTTGAGCAGGCAGCTACCCCAACTTCTGGAATCCATACTGTGGTCTGAATAGCTCCAGAGCCTATCACAACAGTTTGCAAGACAGAGCCATCCTAAAATGAGATATATTTATCAAAACTCATTTCCTGACTTTAGGCACTGTTGACACAACATCTGTTACTTTACATTCACAAAATATACATTAAAAATTGTAACTGAGCTAAATTTAACAACATTGATTTTATAACCTACTTTTCATTTATACATACTTTTTACTTTAAAAAATACTTATAAGAAAACCCAAAGAACAAGAGATTGGTTCTATAGATGATTCTATAGGTAGAATCATCTCTATAGGAGCTTCTTCATTACCTAAGACACTATTACATAGAATATTCTATTATCTTTGAGCCAAATATAACACATTAGAAAGAAAAACAATCTGTGTCCTTACCCTTAAAGACCAAATGTTCATAAGCCCACCAAGTCCACCAGACACCAAGGCCAACCCATCAGAACTGAAGGCCACAGTCCGAACAGGAGTGATGTGTCCCCGCAGCTGATAAACACACTTGGCTCCAGCTGATTTCCTATAGCCATCCTATAATTCATTGTTTTAATATGTATTAGTTGAAAAATAATTTGCAGGTTCAAGATTCATAGTTAATTCTTGGAAATTTTACATTACAGTAGTGTGAAACTGGGGACTGAGGTAGAGATATTTTCTTTCATAAAGTTACTTAACTCGATGAACAATAAAACAGCAACCTGGTTCTGTTTCTATATATTTTAGAACTAATTTTCTATTCCTTGTTTTGTTTTTTTGAGATAGGGTTTCTGTGTACGCCTGGCTGTCCTGGAACTCCCTCTGTAGACCAGGTTGGCCTCAAACTCAGAGATCTCCCTGCCTCTGCCTCCCCAGTGCCAACTAAATGATAAGAGGGAAGCATCCCAGAAAGACAGAGTGGTACAGACAGAACCATTAGCTAACAACAGGGAAACCTGTTTATAGAGATGAAAAGTGGTTGAGAAAAGAGACAGCTTAGGAAGTCCATTTTGAGATGCAGCATATGTGCTTTCTGGATTTTGTCTGTGCTTTTTCTCCTCCACACGTCCCAACTCTCAGATGTATGAGTTTATGTGACTTGTCTATATGCCTTTGTAAGTAGGTAAGCTTGTAACTCTTCTTTCACAATAATGGCTCTGTACAGGTGAAATTCTGACATTGGTAGGAGACATCTCAGATGGAAACTCCCATAGTGTTACTCCACTCAGGACTAGTATATCCACAACATCCATTTTATTCAACATTGGGATGATCACCACCCAATATGCATTAAACACCTCACTGTAACCAGTAATGATAGTGTCCTCAACTTAAAAAAATTACACGAATTTGAGAGAGCATACAAATTATTACAATTACTTACATTTCCCTGATAGATCATGACCTTCAGGAATAGCAGTAAATGCTTTACTGAGGAGGAGTTATTGTATTATAGTTTCAGATAAAAGTCTTAAACAGCCACACATTACCTGACAATTTGATTCCTGATCCCACCATCCTTCTGAGCTGGTCATACTGGTCTGTGTGGTATCTTGTGGAATACGCCAAACACACACTAAGCCATTCTGACAGCCACTTAAAAAAAAAATCACAAAAGGAGAACATACCAAATGAAAATCTGACAATCTGCTCTTTATTTCTTTTAGGTAACTTTTAAGAAAATTATTTATCTTTATTTTATTGGTGTTTTGCCTGCATGGATGTCTGTGTGAGGATGCTAGATCCCCTGGAACTTGAGTTACACACAGTTGTGAGCTGCCATGTGGGTCCTGGGAATTGAACCCAAGTCGTCTGGAAGAGCAGCTGGTGCCCTTAGCCACTGAGCCATCTCTCCAGCCTCTCTCAAGTAATTTTTATGCTGTGACACTAAATCGAGATTACTGGGAAGTAATAGTCTACACTCCCATAAAAACTAACACACACACACAAATTTATAACATACGTGGCCATCAATAACTGCAACTTGGATCCTTTCCCTGGAAGGCTGCACCAGGCGATGCCGTTTACAGTGGATGGATGGCAGAGCGAATGCAGACAGCGCCAGCATCCTGAAACAGGTCCCCAGAGTTTCACACTTTCTTCTTTGGCACATGTCATAAGAATATGGCCTGTTGGGTCCCATTTCATACTCACAAGAGTCTCCTTAAAATGGTAGGGAAAATAATACTCGTTTTACAATAAGAATTTTTTTTTTTTTTTTTTTTTTGGTTTTACGAGACAGGGTTTCTCTGTTTTAGAGGCTGTCGGTCCAGCCTGGCCTCGAACTCACAGAGATCCACCTGCCTCTGCCTCCCGAGTGCTGGGATTAAAGGCGTGCACCACCAACGCCCGGTTTACAATAAGAATTTTATATTCATTAATTTGTGGATGGTACTCAATTGCTTTAAAATCAAGGTTTTTATATGAATTCGATATTTCCATGTCATTCTTAATCTTATTCAACTTGCCTTTTAACATAGTTTACATTATATATCTATTACAGTTAAAGCTGAATAAATGTTACATTAAATTATGAAAATCTGGCTCTGAAGAGAACAGTACTTTTCCTTTGCATGTGTACATACTGTATCATTTTATCAACTGATAATCATTACAATGTGAAAAGGATGGAAACAAAAACAGAAAGAAAAAAGAATCCCTCACCCCAGATTAGTGAAAATGCTTAGGAGAGACTAGGGAATGTTTTGTGTTTATATGTCTTGATCTCTTGATCATTGTGTTTTCCTTTTAATTTTTTTATAATCTTAATTTATGCAAATTAGTGTTTTGCCTGCATGCATGTCTGTGCACCATGTGCCTGGTGCCTGTAGAGGCCAGAGAGGGCATAGGAATTCCTGGAACTAGAGTTACAGATGGCTATGAGCTTCCATGTTAAATGCTGGTAATAGAACCTGGGTTCTCAGGAAGGATAGTCAGTACTCTTAAACTTAGAACCATCTCTCTAGTCCTTTGTGGTTTTTTTTTTTGTTTTGTTTTGTGATTATCCTTCCACATTTCCCAACTCCTGTTTTTTTACTTTTATGTTGCCTGCCTGGGTGGCCTTGTAAACATCAGGACTGGAAATCTCTGAGGAAACACCTTTCATTAGTGGAAGTTTTGGTATTAACGGAGACACTTTGGACAGGGGATATTCCTAGGGCACTCAGATGTCATGTTTTTGGTTTCATTTTCCTTTTGCAGCTTGATTTATTTTTTTTTAAACACAGATTCTTCCATGTAAACACAGGCACAAAGACTTTATGTAACAACAGGATATTAAATCATAAGTGGCCAATGTAAAATATTGTTGAAGATACTACCACCAAACAAAATTACAATTAAAAAAACAAGAAAAGCAGCCATCAAGAAGATGGCCTTTACCTTATGTGCGTCAATAAGAACAATGCCTCCTTTCTCAAGTGGTTCTTTTGTTCCCATTAACAATTTCCCATCAAAATATCCTACTGCAAACGGTCTGTCTTCACTGAACCACGCAATGCAAGTGACAGATACTAACATGATAAAAACACACACACAAAAGGATATATTTGTCATTATCTAGACGTACAACTAGGCACTCTGAAAGAGATCTGTGCTACTACCATCACAGCAAGAAAACTTCTACATAGCTCACAAATTATAAACTTTAGCCTAGAGCACATACAACCCACTTTAAAGAATGTCACTTATGAGTGAAAGAAATGACCTCACTGTTAACATTTCATTCTTATCCATGAGGTTGTTAAAAAAAGAAAGACAGTAACAATTTGGTTGGGAATAAGGAACTGTACCAGGTTGTTAACAATTTGTTTTTAACCAATAATTTTCTCCCCTCTTGACAGCTCTAAAATATAAGTTATATTTGGATCCTGCTATAAATGTTAAATCATTCACACACAGGATGAATGACTAATATGGTATAACAAAGTGAAATTTCCCTTTGTCAGAAAGATACAGTAAGGAGTAGAAGAGAAATAGATTTCAATCCAGTTACTAATTAAAATCAAATATCTAGTGGAAATTTTAGAGAACAAAGCCAAAAGTAATATTCACTAGCATTTATACTCAACCAAAAACCTTTTTGTCTACTTGTCTACTTTCTTGACTAGTATAACTTCTTACCATCCTTTCGATAGCAGTGTTCCAGTTCTCGGCGGTGCATAGTGGACACGTCAACGACTTCAATCAGTCCTAGAGACCCGTCCATCCGTCCCACCAGCAATAACTCTGGAGACTCTCCTGACCAGGCTGTAGCTGGACCTTCTTCTGGCCAAGCCAGGGCAGACACCCAGTGTGGCTGAATATCTACTAATCCTTTTCCTCCTACAGATCGAGAAATGTTAACTCACCCTCATTTAACTCTTAAAAAAGGAACAAGTGCCAGGTATGGTGGCACACATCTTTTGTTTGCTGTTTTTGTTTTTTGAGACAGAGTTTCTCTGTGTAGCCTTGGTTCAATCCCTGGAACTCTCTCTGTAAATCAGTCCTCAATTCACAGAGAATCACCTGCCTCTGGCCCCCAAGATGTGTGCCACTAGCTGGGCGATGGTGGCACACGCCATCAATCCCAACAATCAAGAGGTATACACAGGCTGATCTCTGTGAGTTTAAAGACACCCTGAACTACACATGCCATATATATACCTATACCTATATATATATATATATAGGTATAGGTATAGGTATAGGTATAGGTATAGGTATAGGTATAGGTATAGAGGTACAGCTATATCCCTGGCTGGCATGGGATTCAATGAGGGATAGATCCTCAATCTCAAAAAATGCATATATAGCAAGAATAGAAATTTCAAAAAAGAAAAAGTATTTATTAGTTAATACACCCAATGTAGTCTCTATTTCACAACAGCCTATGAACCTAAAGGTCTGTGAAAACAAAATCTTTTTATTCATGTCCTACATATCATTTAAGCCAACAGTCTTTTTTTATAACTACTTAAAGAACAAAGTACTTCTACAAAAGAAGAGACTAAAGGAACAAATGGCAGCAAATGGTAATCACTTAAGTGCTTTCCTATTGCCGGCAAAGTGGTATGCTTCTTTCCCAGGACAGTGGGAGAAGGCTGAAGGCAACATCACTAAGATACTTCTGCTTTTTGGTTTACTTGATTTTGACACAGGCCTCACAATTGTAATAACCCAGACTGACTTCCAACTTCCAGCAATTCTCCTGCCTCTGCTTCCCAAGTACTGAAATTGCATGGGCCATTATGCTCAGTAACCCCTAAAAATTACTGAAAACCCAACTGATATGAATAATTTACCTACAGACTGGCTAGCTGCTCCTCTATTATGTGAATGATAATAGACATTTCTTAAGCATGTAAAAATAAACAAATACTAGTAAGTCTATAATTATAATAGCATTTTTTTTTGTTGAGAGATACAACAAAAACTGTTAGGGCAACTGATACAGCTTTAT
The DNA here is from genome assembly GCF_017639785.1 of Mesocricetus auratus. Taxonomy (NCBI): domain Eukaryota; kingdom Metazoa; phylum Chordata; class Mammalia; order Rodentia; family Cricetidae; genus Mesocricetus; species Mesocricetus auratus. Next base: position 6,483,816 of record NW_024429267.1, on the reverse strand, counting down.
GGGAAAAGGCCCTTGCTGCTAAGCCTAATGACCTAAATTCAATCCCTGGGATCCACATGGTAGAAAGAGAAAACTTCTGTAAGTTGTTCTGTGACTTCCATATATGCACCATGGCATATGTGTACACCCAAACAAACAAACAAACAAATAAATGAATGAATGTGTAAAAACACCTAATAAAAAATTTTATCTCGCCGGGCAGTGGTGGCGCACGCCTTTAATCCCCGCACTCAGGAGGCAGAGGCAGGCGGATCTCTGTGAGTTCCAGGCCAGGCTGGACCGACAGCCTCCAAAACAATACAGAGAAACCCTGTCTCGTAAAACCAAAAAAAAAAAAAAAAAAAAAAAAAACTCTGTCAGGATGGTGTACATGCATTTAATCCTAGCACTTGGGAGGCAGAGGCAGGCAGAGTTCAAGCCAGTCTGGGCTACAAAGTAAGTTCCAGGACAACCAAGGTTGTAATACAAGGAAACCCTATCTCAAGAAACAAAACAAAAAATTTATCTCTGAAAGAAACATAAACGAAAGAGCTATTTCAAAAGTGGCTGAAAATTACACAGCTTAAAACCTAGCAACTAACACCTCTCCTCAAGCCTACTTACTGTTGCATTAAAAGAAGCTTGGTTCACAAAGCAAGTATCTGAAACTTCCAGCTGTTAACAGTTCACAGATTTCCAGGTAAAGAGAAGCAAAGCTCCTACTTGGCCTCCAAGACTAAGTGAGAGGAAGGCTGAGCACTGCAGTGCTCTCAGGACTCTTACCATTAACTTGCCAGATGTTCACCATCTTCTCCAACGCCCCAGCAAGGTATCTGCCACTGACACTCCAGGAAACAGGTGAGAAGCTTGGGTCACTAGGTGATCCAAGGCTTTCCTCGGCATCCCCTTCCCTAAAATGCAACAGATGAGTGTGCAATTTCCATCTACATTTCTAAATTTAGTAAGCTAGATTTCAAACCTAAAAGCAAGGGTTGCATACAGGCTTGTTATCATAGGATATTCTTAATCAGCAGCATTCGTCATCACAGAGAAGATGTCAATTATGAAAGAACAATGCTTCAAGTACTTCTCATAATTTGGACAGAATTTGTCATCAAAGATATTCATAACTGTTATGAGCTGAAGACAGGTACTATTCAGAGTACACTGATTTCTGTTATGCCTAATTCATACAGAAGGTCTTAGGAAAGGAATACCCATGGAGAGAAAGGAACTTCACCAAATTCTGTAACAGAATTAGAATCAATCTAGTTGTCTATCAACAGATGAATGAATAATGAAAATTTTCTATAAAAAATGGAATAATGGGGCTGCAGAGATTGCTCAGAGGTTAAGACCACTGACTGCCCTTCCAGAGGTCCTGAGTTCAATTCCCAGCAACCACATGGTGGCTCACAACCATCTGTGCCCTCTGGGGCCTACAGGGTTACATGCAGGCAGAATACTATAAATAATAAATAAATAATCTTAACAAAAATAATGTGATTGACAACTTCCTTGTATGCCATCCTAGAGCCTTCACCCAGTGGCTGAAGGAAGCAGAGGCAGAAACCCACAGCTAAATACTGAACTGAACTCCTGGAAACCAGTTGCAGAGAGAGAGGAGTGATGAGCAAAGGGGCTAAGAGTAGGCTGGTAAACCCCACAGAAACAGCTGACCTGAACAAGGGGGGAGCTCATGGACCCCACACATATAGCTGAGAGGTCAGCATGGGACTGATCCAGACCGCTGAACGTGGGTGTCAGTGAGGAGGCCTCAGCATTCTTTGGGGTCTCGGGCAATAGATTGGCATTTATCCCTGACATCCAGATGGACTTTGGGAGCCCATTCCATGTGGAGGGATGCTGTCTCAGCCTGGACACATGGGGGAGGGTCTAGGCCCTGCCCTGGATGATATGATAGACTTTGGAGATCCCCCATGAAGGGCCTCACCCTCCCTGGAGAGTGAAGTGGGTATTGGGTGGCGGGTTGGGGGGGGGGGCTGAGGGAGGTGGGGGAGGAGGGGAGGGAGAGGGAGCTGGGATTGACATGTGAAGAAAGCTTGTTTCTAATTTAAATAATAAAAAGAGATTACAGAAAATCAAAAAAATACTTTAAAAAATGGAATTCTCACGCCGGGTATTGGTGGTGTACACCTTTAATCCCAGCACTTGGGAGGCAGAGGCAGGTGGATCTCTATGAGTTCGAGACCAGCCTGGTCTACAGAGTGAGTTCCAGGACAGCCTCCAAAACAATACAGAGAAACCCTGTCTCAAAAAAAAAATGGAATTTTCTCTCATATGTGGAATCTACCCAATATAATATATGCAAACAAATGTATGTGTGCGTATAGTATAACCTATAGAAAAGAGAACAAAAGGTTAAACATTAGGAGATCAGGAAGGACTAATGTAGGTAATGGGCATGAGTTTTAAAGAAATATATAAAAGCCAATTGTGTTTCAGTTCTAACTCTGTTGTGGAGTTTCCATTTTTTGTAGTAGATAAACACTTAAAAATATATTCAATAGCACGAGTAAAATCCAGTGCAAGCTTCCAGCTGCTGTTCTAAGTGGCTATTCTGACTGTACAGAAGTTCAATGATATACACAGACTTTGGGTTTGGTTAATTTCAGTATGTGATTTTTCTTTTTCTTTCTTTCTTTTTTTTTTTCGAGACAGGGTTTCTCTTTGGCTTTGGAGGTTGTCCTGGAACTAGCTGTTGTAGACCAGGCTGGTCTTGAACTCACAGAGATCCGCCTGCCTCTGCCTCCCGAGTGCTGAGACTAAAGGTGAGTGCCTGGGACTGCCCGACTTGTGCGATTTTTCTTATTTGAAAGTTTTTTATAATAAAGTTTACTAAATCAATTTAAAAACTAAAAGAAATAGCTACAACTAGCTACAGTACTGTAAGAATGCAACATGCTGATACAAAATAATTACTCTAATTCCCAAATAACCACTGAAGACTAATGAAAAATAGTATATTGCTCTATCTAACTAAACATGTATTTGTTAGTAGGCTCTGCTTTAACTTTTAATGAGCCTAAATAGAGCTTAAAGTTTTATTTTCTGAATGGTAGTACCATGGAAAATTAAACTCTAGAGATTTAGAAATACTATTCTAAAAGAAAAACCTTTAGCACTTTAATGAGAAAGGACTATGTAACATATCCAGGATGAAGCATGCTAAAGATGGCCTCAGCTTTATGTCAGTGGAACAAGCACTTACAATCTATTGAACACACAGGTCTGTTGCAGTGAGTACTGCTTCTTGGTAACATTCCACACCCGAATAGTGCCATCGTTGCCACTTGTAGCCAGTAGGCCTTTTTTATTACACCAAACACATGTCATTACCTAGAGAAGTTAAGACAGATAAGCCAAGTCAAGTTTTGATTTAAAGGACTTCATCATTTGAAGTTCTATAAAAAAGTTATCTACCTACATGGGGAAGGACTGACTTTGATGATCCCCATGGAAGGCCTCACCCTCCCTGGGGAGTGGATGGGGGGGAGCCGCTGGGGAGCATGGGAGGATGGGAAGAAGAGGAAACTTGGACTGATATGTAAAATAAGATTGTTTCTAAAAGAAAAAAAGCTCAAAAAAAGTCATTTATCATGAAACTATAAAAATATCCATGATGTAATCCTATATACATGATTTCCTTTTCCAAATGCCTTGTAAAATACCTATTTAAAGTACTATGCTCAAACTCCTTTAAATTATTTGAGACCTATTAAAATCTTTTTTATAACTTTTTATTTTATTTTTTATTACATCTATGTGTGTGTGGTGGAGAACAAATATCCCCAGTAAACATGTGGTAGCCACATTTTGGGGAGTCAGTTCTCTCCTATAGTATGGGTTTCCCTTGGGTCACCAGGCTTGAGTGGTAAACACTTTTACCCAACGAGCCACATTAAAGGTTCCCTACTAAAATCCTAAAATTGAATTAAACTAAATGTTTAATAAAGACAAACATTCAAATGTGTTGAGAAGGAATGATTCCAAGAGGCAGAGCAAGCTGCCCCACACGTTTCTTATATCCCTTCCATATGGCACTGATGCTCGTGTGGACTTCCCAAGGAACTGAAAATGGTTCAGTGGCGACAAGCCTGTACCGCTTTCACAGAGGACCCAAGTTTGGTTCTCAGCACCCACACTGGACAGTTCACAACCACCTATAACTCCAGCTCCAGGGGCATCCAGTGACTCTGGCCTCCATGAGTACCTGTACTCACATGTACAACCCTTCTATGCGCCATATTAAAAAAATGTATAAAGAATTTTAAATATATATTCTAAAAATAATACAGACTATGCAGTAATTTTTTTAAATTTAATTAATGCATATCAGTACTTGCTTCTTAAAAATTTAGAGGCCCACTAAATTAGTCAGCTACAATAGATTAGGATAAGGCTTCATTTTTAGGAAGTAATTTCTTTCTGTCAACCCCTACACAAAGAAACTAGAATTGGCAACTACTTAGGCAAATATTGGTAATCATGTATACATGTGTGAGAAAAAGAGACACAAAAAAAGAGACCTACACTCTGAGCAGTCAGAGAGGTAATTAGCACATCTTATATTCAAAATACATACTCTGTTTTGATGAGCTTCCAACTTGATAAAAGAGCATTTTCTGAGATCTCCTCCCATATCAGCAAGTGTTTGTGGAGCCGTTTGGTTGTCACGGTCATGTGCAGCAAGAGTGCGCACAAGTTGTTGAGCAGCCCATTGCCTATGCTGTGAGGACAGCCTAGAGGAGAGGCAGCAGGCTGCCAGGGCATTAGCCAGCTCCAGAGGGCCTACAGCAGAAGGATCATAGGAAGGATGGGCATACAATTGGGCAATAAAACCTGCTTAAACAAAACAATGAAATGATGCCCAGGTGAGAGTTGGTGGTGATGAACAAACAAAAATGGGTTAACCCATTTCTTTTATAAATTAGCTTTTTAAGCAATTATTTTACTAAGGTATGCATATAAAATATAAAGTATCTCATGCTAAATCTATAATAAATCTGATTCACTTCAAATGAATATCTTACTCTACACAAATAGTCCTTGTTCTAAAGACTCAGACTGGGGAATACAGCAGAAATCATTTTCTAGCCTATATAACCACCTAGTGCCTGCTATTTACAAAGCACCTTAGCAGGGACATAACCAGGGTTACAGCTCAGTGAGAGAACACATGATCAAAACACACAAGGCCCTGGGTTCTAATACTCAGCACCAAATACAGGAATAGTTTTTAAAAATGGACCTTAACAGCTAGTCAAGGAACTAGATCAATGGATCTCAAAGTCCACCAATCTCAGCTAAATGCTCTTGACTGAAGCAAAGGTTAAATAGGAATTTAAGTAGTCCTTTCAAAGTGTTATCTTAAATACTATCTGTATTTAAACTGCATTAAAGAACCCTACCATTTATGTTGATTCAAGCCATTACCTATAACCACACTAATTGGTCCATTTTTCCATATCTGTGTAAACCTGTAAATCCCAGTGTCCAAGAGGTACAGGGAAGAAGACTGTAGGTGTGAGGTAAACCTAGAACTATATAGCTAGACCCTGTCTCAAATACCAAAACTATCTCTGTAATTCTTTTATGTCCTAAACTTAAATATCCTTTATCACATGCAATGATGCAAAACCACAGCTCATAAAGCATGAATCAGGTCAATTAGAAGACTGTACTCAAACAGTATGAAACCTACCTTTCTTTTCTACTTCTGACTTATCATAGTTAGGTCTCAGTTTGGCCCCTTTGTCTGCCAATAATGCCACAAGGGCTTGAGTTACAACAAAGTTTGGGGAGGTTACAAGTTTATTTTCTTCAGCAATTCCACGGAGAAAGCTGGGTAGAAACTTCCGCTGAATTGGATCATCGACTGTGGTGAGATTGACACCTGTTGCAGCAGAAATCAAGTTCTGAAGAGGCAATTGGAACAAACAATTTAATTTTTACATATTTTTGGAACAAAACTTTCAATTGAATTTCAAAATGTTCTTTATGTGTCCCTGGGCAGGAAAGCCCAAAGCTGCCTACCTGTGTACACAGCTGCACCAACAGCTTTGCAGCACTTGGAGTATTTGATGCCAGGCATCCCACTGCTGTGCTCAGATAGGCCAGGCAAGAAATGGGCTTGCTGGCCTTGCTGTGCCCACCTCGTGAACGTTCTGAGGTGCTTGCCATGGCAGAAGGGCTGGTGGAAAGGCCAGCCCTCCCTGCTGCAGCTAAGCACATTAACCGAACCAGTGTACGGATATCTGTTAACCCCAGAGACTCAAGACCTGCAGCCAGGCTACAACTGGAACCACTGCCAGGAAAAGAAAGTACTTCAGATAGATAAAGAAAACAGGCTTCTTAAGGGACAATTTTGCACCTCACATACATACCATTCTCATCATCAAAAACAAAAATCAAACAAAGCTATGCCATCATTAGTCACACATGTCCTTATATCAAAATATGCTGTAAAACTGAAATGGCTATGTAAACTTTTTCTTTATAGTGAATGTTGTATGCACTGAGAGTTACCAGTAAAACTGGAATATGACATTAGAAATGTTCACGGAGCCTGAACTTTCAGTCTGGAAATGCCCACGCAGCCATTCTCTAGGTCAAGAAACAGAACTCTACCTCAGAAGCTTCCTGGGAGCTCTACAAAGCCACTGGGCCTTCAGAAGCAACCACTGTCTAAAGCTATTATGTTAGCTTTGTCTATTTTTAATCTTTGTATAGTATGAGTTCTGTAGAAACACTCGTTCACTCTCTAATTTTTACCTAATATCAACTGGAACAGCTTAGTTTCCAGTTTCTAGAACAACAACAAAAAAGGTATGCAACTGACTCTGTTACTAAACTGGTATTCTCTCAACGTAGAAAGCATTAACTGAATAAATACCAATAATGACAAGGTCTAACCTATGTTCGTTCAACAACATATCCTCTGGTTTTGAAAACTCTCTTATATCCCCTCCCAGACTCCTGTGTGAAGTACCTCAGAAGCTAAAGGGCATTACTTGACACAGTGCTCACCTGACTGAGAGAAGAGAAAGTGCTCGCATGACCATGGTTCTGGCCAGAAGGACCTGAGCTGCAGCAGTCACTCTCCTTAAAGCCACCACCCGGTCATGAGGGTTTGCGAGGGCTGCTGCCTGCTCTCCTAATGTTACTCTTCCAGAGGAACTCTTTTCCACAGAGCCATGGCAACCTGAAAGCAGGGTTTTGTTCAGTTATCTACAAAGTAAGATAAAGTACCTGGACTACTGAATTCTTTTACCTCGTTCTATATAGGCTCTAGTCTACAAAGAAATACAGCAAGACAATGTGTTTTTTTTTTCACCTAAATGGAACTTTTAGCAGAAATTCTTTAAGATATTAAACTTAGAGATTTCTGAGTTAATAGGAGAAAATCTCCATTACATACATGTCTGTTTTTCTTCATTCTTTTTATGGGAAAGGCATAGTTTTAAAAAATATTTTATTTTATGTATATGAGTATTTTGCCTTCATGTATGTATGTGTACCACGTGTACAGTGTCCAAGGAAGCCAGAAGAAGGTATCAAATCTCCTGGGACTGGAATTACAGACATTTGTGAGCAGCCATGTGGGAGCTGGGAACAGAACTCAGGGGCATCTTACAAGAGCAGCAAATGCTCTTAGCCACTGATCCATCTCTCCAGCCCAAGAAAAGATAGAAACAAAATATGCTTTGAGTGTACATAAAGAGTTAAGTCAGTAATAGCGCCAATTTTTAAATTTTTGGTGTGTGTGTGTGTGTATGGGGGAGGGTGCATGCACATGTGTTTTGGCCAGTCTAGTCAAATCAATAAGCTCCAATCAGGTGCAATAAAGTCCCTATTGGTGGAAAACAGCAAGAGAGAGAGAGAGAGAAAAAAAAAAAAAAACCACCTCTGGACTACACTCAGTGTCCCTCCCTCACCAATGGCTAAAGAGACTTGCTGGTGTGAAGTGGGGTTAAATCACTATTTTTACTATTTACCCAAGAAAAGTATTAAAATAGACAACAAAATCAATGACAATTAGCCCTACAGCTCACCAATTTGCATCAGAGTCTCTTCCATACTGTTGGTAGCTGTGACCATTGCTACTGATGCTCCCAGTGGATCACTGTCAGGGAACTGAACTGGTTCTGGGACAATTCGCCGGTCATTTAAACCAAGTGGTCCAGCAAGCAATTCAAATTCTTCTTCACCTGTTAATTTTTCATCTTCATCAATATCTAACATGTCCCAATCTTCTGGAATATAAATAAATATATGGAATGTAAATATAAACATGGCAGAGTTCTGTTAAGAGTGGTTATTTTTAAGGTATATCTAAAATCATCTAAAATGTTTAGGTCGAAATCCAAGTCCCACAAAATGAACTGCAGCAGCATCTCACGGACACCTGAGCAAACTGCATCTCTGAGGTATGTGAAACTACTGGAAAGGGAAGTGGAATCAAACCCATGCCACTGATCATAGAGGGTTCAGCTAAAACTGTCAGGCAAACAAGTGCTCCAAAAACACAAGTAACATTTATTTCAATGTGTTTTTTTTTTTCACAATTAGGATGGAAAAACTTCAAAATGTCACATTTTTTTTCTATTCTGGAAAAAAAAATCAAATGGCAAAAAATTATCACTTTATAGTAAAGCTGATATTTGAGCTTGGGTTCTTCCTCCTGTGACTCTCAAGTGTGGAATGTTGTTATCAAGCAATCCCAGATGCACTTAGGCAAAGTTCTAGTTAATACGTACATAAACACAAACACAAAGATGGCAAAGTTTAGTAGCAGATGTTAAACAAGGAGTATACATAAGAATACATGTAAAATAAGGAAGCTCTCAAAACAAAAACTACCTTCATACACACTGTCCTGCTTGCCAATTAGATCTGGAGCTTGTCCCTTGTACCTGCACCAAACAGGAAGAACATTGTGTGTTTATATACCAGTTAGTACCCAAATGCAAATTAAGTCATTAGAATATTGTAAGAGTCTATTAATAAAGCATTGAATAGTAAAAGTGTTTTGTGTTATTGGAAAAATGCAGTAAAACCTGCTGCTTGTATACATAAGCTTATAGATCAATGGCTGCTTTACAAAAAAAAAAACTGGGAACATTTCTGGTCCCCTTTAGTAATTCTTTTAATCAAACTCTGTCCTAGGAAGTGTCAAAGATTTAAAAGTTGCAGAGGTTAAGTACATAAAGTATACAAGTCTTTTTTTTCATAGAAACTCAATTAAACAGAGCAGTATTATATTCTTACATCAAGAAAAATATCTTAGTTAAGATGCCAGAAATATGTTGGAAAATGTCAATTTGAAATCTTGACCCTACACTTTGGAGGAGTAAGATGAGGACTCTGATCACAACCTGCCAAGATGCTAAAAGTTAATAAGGTCAAACTGCCACGAAGGGCCTGTTGCTATGCTACTATGTCTGCAGTCCCAGGACCAAAAACAGCTCCCAGATCTGCTGGAAATGGAATTCCTTGACCTCCATAAGTTCTGCCCCCAATTCAGTCAAAACTAATTCTTTACAACAAGGTGGGGGGCACCAAACAAACATCTCTTTACAGAATGAGATGTTCCCATTCAAGGAGGCTGGTATCTACAACACAATGCCAAGGTACCTTTCAGAATTTGTAGTCTTGGTTTTGGTCTTCAGAGCTAAGTACTTCTCCCTGCAGCTGCCACATAGCAGGTAGTATGGATTTCCACTCCCACATTCACCACCAAACCAGCCATCCACATAGGAGCCATTGCTGCGATACCCCTGGCGGTTTGCACTGCGCCCGCAGCCAGGGTGGTTTCTCTTCATGTGCTGATTGAAGCTGACGACGTTGCATTCACACAGTTCACACACCACCACTTCTTCCCTGTCTTCAGACTCACAAACATGCTGCACAAAATGATTTTATACCAAATTATAGTCAATTTAGCATTAGAGGTAGATTATTTGTGATATTAAACTACTTTTAAGTATCTTTTAATAGTGCAAGGATATCCATTAATGCTACATAATTTTCTTTCATATAAGAATTCAGACAGACCACACAATCTGAAGATATTCTTTCCTCTTTTTTATTTGCTTAAACTGTTAAGAAGATTCTACTGAAAATAAGAATTCAATAATTTAAATCTACCTCAAACCATTAAAAAAAACAAAAACCTCTCTAGTGAAAACACTCTTTACCTGGCCATTAAACAAAACCTATTTTCTGAATTCCATTGTGATTCATTTGCGCTATTAACCTAATTAAGCAGATAAAAGCTCGTATCTATGAGCCTTTTAGTCTCCCTAATATAAAAATGTAATACTAAATAATATAAATACATAAACCCACATGAACTGTGACCCTGGAAGAAGGGTATTATAAGATGTGGGTAGGCAATGGTTCCCCAAATGATGCCTTAAACTGATTAAACAGAATCTATAAAGAAGAAGAACATGCACTCAGATAGGAATGTGATTAAAGCAACCAAGTTAGATAACTCAGCAGTATGTACTAGGGCCTAATGTCAAGTTTTGAAATTACTCTTCAACATCACAATGAAACATTACCACAATATGGCTCTAGTCATCTAGTCTGGGGAGAGAAGCAATAAATCACAAACAGAAAGAAACAAGAGACTTTCTTATCAGTTTGTAGGTATCAAAGCAATGCTCACGCATTAAATACCCAAACCTCAGGATGAGATGTAAGGCTTTTTCAATTCTAGGCAAGGCTGCTGTTAGTGAGCTGTATGAACAGGAGGGCAGGAAAATAAGTCAGAGCAGCCCCCGCTGCAGTCACACACACCCAGGTAGGCCAATCCAGTACCTCTGGGATCCACATTCCCAGAATATCATTGTCACTGGTCAGGTCTTGTCCAAACATAGCTTCCATTGCTTCGTCATCAAGATCAATTTCCAATTCCTCATCTAAATTAAAGTCATACAACGCCCCTGGGTCTTGCTGCAAAGATATTCCTTCTCTCCGACTTTGATTCCTGTGAGCCTGCACAGAGCGGTATAACCCCGCTCAGAACAAAACAAAAGAGGCATTTTATTTGCATGAATAAAATAATCTTGAATATTTCGCCAGTTCTTAATTGCTACACATGTAGGAGAGAACCTATCTCAGCTAATTCTTCGGATTCTAGGCCATATACCACAAATTAAAACTATCACATGCTTCCTCATCTATACAATATATCTCTTATCTACTTACTGGTAAGTTTAAATAACATGCTACATACAAAAAATTTTAAGATGTTATATTGTTATTTATGTTATAAATATTATATATTTATATTATGTCAGCTGTTATTACTCTTCAGATTAATTTTTTAAAAACTCAGCCTCTCTTCATTTTATGGTAAATGTATAAGCTTATATTTTCTAGGCAAGTCTCAAATTTCTTTTTCATGTTACCCATAAATTAGTGAATCACTTATGTTTTAATATTTTGATAATAAAATTCTTTTTTTTAACAATGAATAATAATGTAATTTCTGGTTTGGAAAATATGTTTCCTTGTGGCTAGGGATATAGCTTAGTGGGAGAGTACTTGCCTAGCATGCATAAGGCCCTGGGTGTGATCCCTAGCATTGTGATGATGTGATGATGATAAAATAATGGAATACAGATAGAGCTCAGTGGTGGAATGTTTACCTAGAATATGCAATCACCAGTATCATAAAAACCACACACAAAAAAGAAAATACATCTCCATGCCCCCAAAACAATTCTAGAATTTACAAGTATTGAGAGAATTTATTCTTGCTTTATCTAGGGCCTAGTGAAAGGCTCCAAAGTCCAGAATACAGCAGAAAAACTAGGGCCTACTTTTGTATGGTACAGTGCCCCTCCCAGAAACTTCTGACCATCGATGTTAAACATTAAATGTGTACCATCACTTCCCAAATTGTAACTGACTAAAGAGAGAACAGCTATAAAATCTTTAAAATCTACAAGTGGTCACCATAGTCTCTATATCTGAAGGCAACTTAAAGATAAATCTATGAATACATGCTGTAATTGTTAGTCAAATTATATAGTATACAAAATTATATGCAAATAGCCTCTCCACTGAGTAGTAGCAACAATGAGTTCACTTATTCTTTAGCTGTTATTTTCTTTACTGCTGCTTCTATAACGATTTTTCAATGAGCTCTTCCACCAAGAGAAGGATGTGAAAAATAATTACCTGCTCTTGCGAGCAATGTGCGAGCTGCTAGATCAAACTTGTGCCTTCTTGTTACTGTTGAGCGGCCTCTAGCTGGTGGTCCACTTCCAGAAGCTGCGTTCTCTGTATGATCCAGATTATCAGGGCTACAAAAGCAAGTATGAAGGAAAAGCAATTTTTGTACGTGTAGGTGGAAGTGAGTATGTGTGAAAAATGTGCGTGGAGGCCAGAGGACAACTTCTTGTTGTTTCCTAGGTACTGTCTTTATTCCCCACCACCCACCCCAAGACAGAGTCTCTTACTGCCCTGGAACTATCCAAGGAGGTTATGCTGGCTGACTGGCTATCGAGTCCTGTGGATCCACTCATCACTACCTATCTATAATGGTGGTGTAAGTGGTGTGGTGTAGTGTGGTGTGTGCTTTTGTTTTGAGACAGGATCTCACTATGTATTCTGCCTAGCCTGGAAATCGATAGGTAGACCAGGCTGGCCTTGACCTCAGAGATCCACCTCCTTCTTTAGGGATTAAGGGTGTGTACTACCACACCTGGCCTTGCCTGGGTTTTTTTTAAAAAAGGGTTGGTAAAGTACTAAGTTTTTATTTAACTTATTTAACACCCCTCAAACAGGTTTTTATGGATTAAAATTTAAACACTGAGCTATCCCCTCAGCCTACTAGAAAACTTTGAAATATTTTTCATCCCTTGTGAACTCTAGTTTTAGGTTTGTCAGAAAATGCTTCTTGGGCATTAATTTTATCTGATTTTGAATTCTGCCAACAGTAAAATGATGCTTAATTCATGTCCAAAATCAAACAGGATCAGAAATGGATATGTGGCTAGTAGGAGTGCTTTGTCTAGAGTGTGAAGAAGCCTGGAGTAGCATTCCCAAACCCCACAGCAAAAGAGAAAATAACTTCAAGCTAACTGCTAAATGATCAAATACTTAACATATGAAATGGCTTAGAATCTGGGCCTAGAGGAAACATATTTCCAAATAAATTAGGAAAATATTCATGGAATGTATCAGAAAAAGTTCGCAAGTTACATAATACATAAGCAAAGAAATTGATAGTTAAATGATAAAAAATAAAAAATAAATAAAAAAGGGGTGCTGGAGAGATGACTCTGTGATTAAGAGCAATGGTGGTTGCTCTTCCAAAGGATACAGGTTTAATTTTCAGAACCCACATTTGCAGCTCATAACTATCTGTAACTCCAGTTCCAGGGTATCTGCTACCCACTTCTAGCTTCTATAGGCAACAGGCATGAATGTAGTGCACAGAGACATATGCAGGCAGGATATTTATAAGCATAAAATAAAAATAAAAAGGAAATATAGAATCATAAGAAATATAAAAGGAAAGTGATTATAGGAGAAGTTTTTGGATATTTTATCATATCTCATTATAGGGTACATATACTTCAGAAATCTTTTCACAGCGAAAAAAAATAAGGAGTATGTACTACTAGATAGTAAAAACTACAGGATTTGGGAATATATCTATCTCAGTGTCAGAATACTTGCCTACATGTATATAACTTTGGATTTGATCTCCAGCACTGAAGAAAACTTTAGAAAAAATAGAAATATGAAATTAATTAAAATGAGACAGGAAAGTCTATTTATATCAAATTCATTAAGTCAGTTGGCATTTGGTGTTTTGGCAGTGCTAAGAACTGTACTCAGGACCCTATGCATACTATGAAAGCACTCTAGCAGTGAAGCACTTTGTAGCCAATTAAATCATTTTCTAACATTAAAAAAATCCAAAAGGCCAATCTTTTCATATTCATATTAAATTTATACAGCAGTAGAAACATTTATGAAGGGAAAGAAATGAGGCTTCAGCATAGCTACTTATGACACAAGAAACAGAAAGAAACTAGTATTTTACCTTTCACTAAAGCCTTCCTCCATTTCAGCAGCATCAGCTGATGGTATGTCTCCAGGTGACTGCAAATAACAGGGATCGTTTGACTTCCCACCACTTCCCAGAACTGTTGTTCCATGTCTGGAGTCTACTGTGCTGCTTGGCTGGGGCTCCTCTTCATCCTCATGCCCAGGGTGCTCAATCATCCACATAGCAAGAACAGTGATATTCTGGGCATCAGCCTCTCCTCGAGCACCTATACAGGCAGAAGCAGTGTCTAATTACAGAACATGGTTAAAGTAACCAATAACTCATGTTATTAATTTAACAGTGTTAGTTCTGATCACACACACGCCTTAAAAATCTTAAGATTTATGACCTCTTAAAAATCATTAATATTTAAGACTTGTTGTATATATAGATATTGCACTATAACATATCTTACCTGTAGCTTCCATGGCTTTGGCAATCTGTCGGAGAGAGAATCCCATTTCCAGCAAGGGGACTGCAATTGCTGGGGGAGGCGGAGAGGTCGAAAGTCTGCTGCTTGGATCTGACAAGGCTGAAGCAAAAGAAAGAGCAAAGTGGGTTTGACTATTACACATCATAAGCAAAGTGTACACATAGTAACCATGGAACTTCAATTTCCTAGAATTATCCAAACAACACAAACTTACTATTAAAATATGGTAAATAAAATTGGGTATTCAGTTACATGCCAGTAACTCTAGTACTCAAGGGGCTGAGGCATAAGGACCATGATTTTGAAGTAAGCCCAACAGAGGGTCTTTCATTTTATTGATTGTTTGCTTATTAGTTTAAAAATGCAAAAACAGCTAATTTTCTCATAGCAATATAGGGCTGTTATACAGATAAGTAAATCTGCTAGTAATAAAAGTTAAGATATGCAAAATTTTCAAAAGAAATCTTTTTCACCTAAACTACTGTAGAATTAACATAACAGCAAATGTTTGATCTCTCCTGATTGTTAATAGGTAACTCCTGCAACTACTGACAGTTTGGAAATTAAGAATGTCATCATTTAATCCAGCTCCCATTCTAGTTTTACTACATGTGCTGATAATGTTCTTTATAGCAAAGAATCTAGGATCATCTGTGCATTTTATCTGGTTGACAAGTCCCGTTGGTTTCCTTAATCTCCTTGGTTTTCCTCTGCTAGTACTGGAGATCAAAGTCAGAGCCTTAAACATGCGAGGCAAGCACTATGCCACTCTATTTTTTTTTTTTTTGTTCTGCTCTGACCGCCACTCTATTTTTACTTTTTACTTTGAGACAAGGCCTCATTAAGTTGTTCAGGCTGATCTTAAACTTGTGAGCTTTCTGAGTTGCTGTTCAACCACTGTGATATATGAAAAATTTTGGCCTAATTATTTTGTACAAAGCCCCTCAATTTGGATTTCTCTGATGCTTCCTTGTGATACATTTCTATTGTGCAGATTATGAATGATGACTAAAAAGACATAGCATTGAACATTGGGTTATTAGGAAAGAAAGAAGAGCATATGTGATTTATATTCATGCTGCTTCTCTTCAAATAGGCATAATTCAATATATAATTCAAAATGTAGAAGGCACTCAGTTTGAAGGTATAGTTCTCTTTCATTAAATCACTTTTTATATTCAATTAAGAAGAAAATCTGACGACTATATAACAAAGCTCATATATCTAGAATGCAAAGAGGTTTGGGTATCGCAGTATATGAGAGTAAGATCACCTGTGCGGTTAGCTGGCCTTGTAGACTGGGAATCAGGAGAAGTTAAACTTTGTCTCCTTCCTACTTCATCAGAAGGAGAGGTTGGTAATGATGATATTGGAGGAGTCTGTGCACGACGTGTAGGAAGTACAGTGGTGGTGGGATAACTAGAGAACATTTGCCTTTAAGAAAATAACAATGATTAGCAAAAAAAAAAAAAAAAAAAAAAGAAGAAGAAGAAAAAAATAAAGAAAAATAAAAAATAAATCCCAAGTGGGAAAGAACAGACATGTTACGAATCTTCTTACAGAAGAAATTATAACCTGGAAGACAGCACAAGTTAGCTATAATTTAATACATAGTGATGAAATAAAGATTCTTCAGTATTAAAAGTAATTACATCCTAGGGTACTCTTCACTATAAAAGTATTATTATAATTTTCCTAGGAAAATAGCAGCAACATATTGGGGAGTGATATGGTAATTACAAAAAGAAATTTAGAATCCTTGCCTTTATGAAGTTTTGCTTCTATTATAATATAGAAGTGACAAGGGTATTTTGTTATGAATATAGTAGCCAAGAAACTAAAGAAGAATATAAGGATAGAAAACTTGGACTAGAGATGTGACTCAGATGGTAGAGTATTTGCCTAACATGCACAAAACCCTGGGTTCAATCTCCCACCCTGTATAAAACTTGGTATGGTGGCATATACTATAATCCCAGCAACCAGGAGGTGGAGACAGGAGTTCATGATCATCCTTAGTCTTTTAGTGAGTTAAGGATAGCCTTGGATATATAAGACCCTTTCACAAATACAAAAACAGAAAAAACTTGATGTTACTTTTAAATATAATCCCACTAGCTATAAAGTTAACATATTGATCTCAGGTATTAACTTATAGAAAAAATAAGTGTCCAGTTACCTAGTACAATTGAAAAATAGTGTGCAAGTAAGATATACCAGAGGAAGTTAACATGAATGATACTAAGGTAGCATGAACAGTCTATGAATGACAGGCACAGAAAGAATAGGTACTCCCTCTCACACTGAGGAGGTGGACACCGATCAAAGAATCAAGTACAGATCTGCCCTCCAAACTAGGAACTTTTTCTTTTCTGTAGTGCTGGGGATTGAACGTGGAGCCATTTGCATATGCTAGGCAAGTGCTCTACCATTAAGCTTTAGTTTCAGCGAAGAGGTAGCTAGCTTCAGAAGAGCACTGTTTATCCAATCAACCAGGGCACACAGAGGGAACAGTAGCTCACTGAGTTCTGTAAATATAACTGCAGTTCCGATCAAGTCCTAGCCAGTAGTGGAGAAACAAAGACTAAGAAGAAAGGAAGATTCTAGGGATGTACCTTTGAGTTTCCTTTCTATGACTAAAGGGGAATGATTCTACCCTTTAATTCTATGCTTACTCTCGTCAGAGCCTCAAAACAGACAAGAAGTAAGATTTTCTGTGAACACTTTTATTATTTTTTTTAAAGATTTGTTTATTATGCACACAATGTTCTGCCTGCATGTGTCCTTGTAGGCAAGAAAATAGCACCAGATCTCATTACAGATGGCTGTGAGCCACCATGTGGTTGCTAGGAATTGAACTCAGGACCTCTGGAAGAGCAGTCAGTGCTCTTAACCACTGACCATCTCTTTAGCCCCCTCTGTGAACACTTTTAAATTCTGAAATTGCCAGAAAGCATTAAAAACCACAGGAAGGTTCTATCAGCAGCACCTAGAATTATAACTCAACGAGAGAGCTAATAAACAGGTGAGCATAAGTGCTCCTTCACACAAATATACAGTGGCAATTTCCAAAATGTAAGCTAAAGACCAGTACACGTCCATGTGTATGTATGTACATACACACACACACACACACACACACACACACACACACACACACACACACACACTCCACTAGGAAAATTAGTTAAAATGTAAACTATGGGCCCTATATACCTATTAAACCTGACTTTCTAGGGCATACAATCCCAAAACTTTCAAATAGCTCCTAGGTAGGAAAACTGTGCACACCAAAACTTGAGAATCACTAAGGGCAGAGATGAGGCTCCCTTTCTACTACCTAGTTCAGTGAGAATAAAGACAATCTATCTGAGAACAGCAGAGAAAAGAGGGGAAAGGCTAATTTGCTTTCCTTACTTCACTTAAGCAAGTCTCTCACCACTGGTATGCATACAAGTGCAACTAAGCAAAAAGGAATTTAAATAAGTAAACACCATATAGAATTCACCCTTATTACATACAGATGGCTGCAGAAGCCAACATAAAACATGTTCCTTTCATTTGAAAAAAGACTTGTTTGATTATGGAGAAAAAAGGAAAAGTATACAGCTCCTGAGATGACTCAGCAGGTAAATAAGCTTACCACGAAGGCATGACGAGCTAAATTCAACCCCTCCCTCCACATGTGTATCATGATAGGTGTACTGTCATGCCACATAAATATTAAAATGTTAAAAATAAGTATTATGTTCAAAAGGGAAAGAACCCGAGAAGAAAAAAAATTATTTCATGCAGATGATTTCTTTTTCTTTAAACTTTACTACTCAAAATTCAAATACTGGGCTGGAGATAGGACTCAGCAACGGAACATTTGTGTAACATGTAAGGGTCTTGAATTTGATTCTCAGTAGCATCACTAACCCTCCTACCCCCAACACAACTCCCCCCACCAAAGAAAAAAAGCAAAAACAAAACAGGAAGAAGCAATTAATTTGCTTTCTAAGGAAAACAAGTCTATAAAAGCTTAGCCAAGCCAAATGTGGTGATGCACACTTATACCCCTGACTCAGAAACAGGAGTATTACCTGAGCCTGGGAAGAGAGTCTGACCTTGTCTGCCCACAAAAGATCATTAGACACAGGCCCACCACCACTGGGCTTTGAGACTTCAGGACAAGTTATAAAACTCCAGAGGAGGGATGTTTCCACTTTTGCTAGCCTATGTTTTTACTGTATGATCCCAGGTTCTTTCCAGCTCTGGAATACTGGGATTTAACTAGGTATACTTTGTGAGAGAAACAATGTGCTTTGAGAAGCATAAGTATCAGTGGACAGAGAGACAGGCCAACTTCTCTACCTGAGAAGACTAAGTGGCATCACTCCTGGAGACTCAGACGCAGGCACAGTTTCTGTGTCAGTGACAGGAGTGGTGGCAGTTGTCGTGTCCTCAAGGGAGCTGCTCATAAAGGAAGTCGTGCTGGACGCTGATGGGCTGGTGGTAACTGGTGTCTGCGCTTGCTGGGCTTGGTCACTTTCTTCAGCTTGTTGATCAATCTCTGTAAACAAAGGTTAAGAAAATAGTAAGGATTTGTCTTTTTCAAAAGTAACAGTCAAAAATGGAAAACTGCATTTTAAATGTTTCTAGAGGTAGGTTTGGTTATATACACCTACAGTCCTAGCACTTGGGAGGCTGAAGCAAGATCTAAGTGCAAGGACACATTGGGCTATGTAGCAACTCAGCCAAGGCTACATAGTGAAACACTGCTTAAAAAAAAAAAAGTCAAAGTTCCTATACGTATATTCTGAACAAATTTCAAAAGAAGCTCTCTCTGTCTCTGTCTCTCTGTCTCTGTCTCTCTCTCTGTCTCTCTCTCTGTCTCTGTCTCTCTCTCTCTCACACACACACACACATGTTTCACTATCGTATTCATTAGTCTAGATTCTATAGGCCCTTGTGGTTAGTTCTGATTTTAGAGAATTCTCTTACAAACACATTAAAAGTGGGGGATATGATGACACACTCCTTTAATTCAAGCACTATGGGGTGCTGAGACAAGAGGACTGCAAGTTAAAGACTAGCCTGAGCTATTTAACCAGACCCTGTCTCAAAAGGAACAGGAAGATGTCTAAAATTTGAGGTTATCTCTATATGTCCAAACACTAAACGATTTGTCTAGCATTTCAATTTTGATACTTTCCTCCAATGTTGGCATAGGCACATAAATACAAGAAAAATAAAAACCTTGACAGATATTTCACGCTATGACTTGAAGGGTGTGTGGCAAATATACATATATATTTATAGTTTTCCTTCTCCGGTAAGGGAACAACAAATAAAGTAGCAGTTACTACAAAAAACAATTAATTCTAGGGCTGGAGAGATGACTCAGTGGTTAAGAGCACTGGCTGCTCTTCCAAAGGACCTGAATTCAATTCCCAGCACTTACATGGCAGCTCACAGCTATCTATAATTCTAGTTCCAGGGGATCCAGTACTGTCTGCCGGCCTATGCAGGTACCAGGCACACAAGTGATGCACAGACATACATGTAGGCAAAACACCCATACACATAAAAGAAAAGTAAAAATATGCCAGGCGCTGGTGGCACACGCCTTTAATCCCAGCACTTGGGAGGCAGAGGCAGACGGATCTCTGTGAGTTCGAGGCCAGTCTGGTCTAGAGAGCAAATTCCAGGACAGGCTCCAAAACAATACAGAGAAACCCTGTCTTGAAAAACCGGGGGAAAAAAAAGTAAAAATACTTTTTAAAAACATAATTATTATGTTTACTAAATGGCCACATCCCTTCATAAACAACTTAGAACATGCCTACTTATATGTATCTCTCTCTAAACTAAGATGGAACATGAATGAGGGCAAAGGAAAGGGAGGAGAAGCAGAAAGAATAAAGATCCAGCACTCTCTTTTCTCTTCCCCTTCTTTCTTTCTCTTTCCTTTCTCTTCTACCTGTCCCTTTAGGTAAGGACTAATGTAGTCAGTCAGGCCTCAAAATTGATTTGTTGCCAAGAATGTCCTTAAACTTCTGGTTCTCCTGCCTCTACTCTCTAAACGCTGGGGTTCCGGGCCTGTGTTGCCTCTCTAAGTATAGTACAAGCTTCTTGAAGGCCAGGGACACTGTTTTAGGTAGCACTAGGCATTCAACAAGTATCTTCTGAATGAATCTCATTTTTTTTTTTTTTTGGTTTTTCGAGACAGGGTTTCTCTGTGGCTTTGGAGGCTGTCCTGGAACTAGCTCTTGTAGACCAGGCTGGCCTCGAACTCACAGAGATCCGCCTGCCTCTGCCTCCCAAGTGCTGGGATTAAAGGCGTGCGCCACCAACGCCCGGCGAATCTCATTTTTATTTAAAAATTTGTACTATTTCCCAAGATGAAAATAAAGATTAAGCAGAGACAAGGTCTTCTCACACAATACATTATTTATGAAACAGTACATATTAAAAACATCTCTGAGGAGTTTTAAGAATATATTTCAAATAATATCAACAAATAATTGGATACCTTTTGAAGAATGAATTAAATGTCAGCTGTTTTTGTCTGTTTTTTTTTTTGTGTGTCTTTTTTTTTTTTTTTTTTTTTGGAGACAGGATCTCACTATATATTTGGCAGTCCTGGAATTCACTACAGAGACCAGGCTGACCTTGAACCCACAGAGATCTCTCTACCTATGTCTCCTGAGTGCTGGGATTACAACTGTGCACCAAATAAGCCTCGTAATTTCAGCTTTCCTAAGTCTAGTGACAATTATCAAATTCTAGTGTTTATGTAGATTTAAAATAGAAAATTACAGGTACACAATAATTACTAATGTAAAAGTAACAAAAATGACCATTTATCTTACAAAAGAAAAACAATGTACAAATTTCTTTGGCCAAAATAAATATGTATGTTCACAAAGTGTTTATAGGATTATATTACTTTTGACAGTTATGAGTATAATTTCATCAGATAACATACCTTGCTTAATTTTGCCCCCAAACTGGTCTTCCAAAAGTCCATGGACCACTAGTTTGTAAATCATAGCTTGAGCTCGTTCCAGATCAGCTAACCCCAACGCTCGCTTTATGGGTGACCGCATGACTGCTCGCTTCACCATGTGTCGCATCAGGAACTGTAGAGCGGCACGCATCTCCACATCCTCGTGAACAACTGGAGAGCTGGCACAGTCTGAGTTGTGGCCATTTTCAGCTAGAACTTTTGGAATCAGCAAGAGCTCAGCATATTTACTACAGCCAAGAAGAGCACTAAGTGACTTCATAGCACCAAGGTAGAGATAGGAAAGCTGGACTGCTCTGATTTCTGACTGAGCTATGTCATGAGTTTTAGATATATGTTCATGATTTTTTCTCTTTCCTTCTGTTACTTGATGTTGGGATTCCACACCTGGCAGTGTTGGTTCTAAAGAAAATGAAGCTATTTCATTTTCTGACTTGGAGCTTGTGGTACCCTGACTTTTGACATCATCAGACATTAACCCTGTTCGCACATCTATAATGGATTCATTCTCAGGTTTCTGCTCAGTGTCCCCCTTTTCCTCAGACTCATGACGGTGTTTCTTCTCATGTCGTTTGACGCTCTGTTTCCCCACATCTTCATGAATGCCTGTCAGATATGTTAGGTCCAGCAGCACTGAAGCTGTCAGGCCTCGGAATCGCGCCACGTCAAACAGCAGTGGTTCACAGGGTTCCAGGTTATATAATGGAGTATCACTAGGCGACCAAAAAGTTGGGAAGCTTTAATAAGATCAGAATGACACAGGAAAAAGCAAGTGAGGGAAAGACAGGAGGAAGGTACAGAAAATAACGCAGATAAAAAAGACGTGTCATGTATACAATGCAGAGAATAATTTACACAAATTGACATCATTACGGAATGAAAATGGTATTATGAGAAAACAGAGATGTGATGATAAATGCAACAACAATGAAATACACATGTGCTCTCAAATGAGAGTATTTACTGCTATACAATGTAAAGCAGAATGAGCAAACTTCCCAGGTCTAAGTATCTCAGAGCTTTGGGAACATGTGTACACTGCTGCTATCACTCAACCCTGCCATGATAGTAACAAAGTAACCACTGATAACCACTGATACACAAAGCAAAGAATATGGCTATGTGGCTTTACTTATAAAATAGGAGGTAAAGTAGATGCAGTTTGATGTAATCTAGTTGGGAAATTTATATAATAAATCTAGTTTACTGGGTATGTAGTAGATATTTATAACCTTCATAGGAGACTTTGTCTGGTTAAAATTTTTACTTTGTAGTCTTCAACTGACACTCGTAATTTTAGTTTAAGCAAGAATATGATTACATATCCATTATATATAGCATAAAATTATTGAAGTTTAAGAGTTACATTAATTATAGAAAATACAATAAAAAGCCCAGCAAGTATCTGTAGTGTTGTTATCATCTACTTCTTAGTTGTCTTATCTTCCTAATCTCATTTCCCCTTTGCCACATTTTTCTTTTTCATATGTTAATTTACATATTTTACTATATTGCATACATACTAATAAGATATTGAATCTTCTCTGAAACAAAGCAAAGAATGAAAGCAGAAGACACTTTTCTGTGATTTTGTAAAGCTGTCACTGTTTTTTGTGAAGTGAAGGGTGTACAAATAAAGTTCATTATAAGCAGACATTACATATAAACTTTACATATATATGTGTTTTTCAACTAAGAGTCTATCACATTTATTTATTCCTAAAATAGTACTACTTGCATTAAATACTATTTTAAAATAATGTTCTATCATATTAACATACAATTGTGAGAATTACATTAGGTAATATAATCAATAGTTATAATATTGCCAATAAATCCTAATTTCCAAATGATAAAATTATATACTCAGATAGTGAGATCTTTTATGAATTAAAATATTTAACATTTAACATATGAAGCTTATATTTTAAACTATATAAATATAAATACATTTAGATGCTTTTAAGCATCTTGCTTGTGTCAAATAAAAGTAATTCTCATAACTATTAAAATAATATGAATTTTAAAAGGTAGTGCTGGGGGTAATGGCATACATTGGTGCTCCCAGCACTTGGAAGACTAACAGAAGGGCATCATGAGTTTGAGGTCTGTTTGGGTTACAGAGTGAGTTACAGGCCAATTTAAGCTACAACATTCTGTCACAAAAAGTGTGGAAAGAGTTCATCATGGGAATGGATGGATGGCTCAGTAGAGCACTAGCTGCTTTTGCAGGGGACCTGGGTTCAGTTCCCAGCATCCACAGGGTGGCTCACAATTATCTGTTAACTCCAGTTCCAGGGGATGCAAATGTCCTCTCTGGCCTCTGCAGGCATAAGGCACACAGGTGGTGTACAGACACACATGCAGGTAAAATACCCACATGCATAAAAAATAAAATTTTAACTTAAAAAAGGCAGATCTCACTTAGATGTTCCTACCACAGGGCCTCTTGAACATAAAATCTGGTCAATAAGTTAACCATCTGGCTTTTTACTGTTCAAATATATAACAGAAATGATCAAAAGGCAGGAAACAGCAAGGGCAGAGTCCAGTGAGGGATCACTTGTCTAGCATGCACAAGACCAAGTTGCTGGCACATATATTTCCCAGCAACAAAAAGCGTGAACCCAAATAAAACAAGTTAAGCCTAGTGAACTTATCAGTTCTTTACCAACAAAATTTAAAACTGTTTTATAAATCACTTGTATTTTAGTAAATCAAAATAATATCTAGCAACATAGAAAATCATTTTTAAAAGTTAACTAGCAGTTTATCTATAATACATTATTACTCACTATCCATGGGCAATTGCCCATTTTACCGTCAAATATTTATCTGCTATAGGCATAACTCAACACATCATACCTGATGGTAATTTCTGCTTCATCCCACTGGACCTTGGCAGATGTGCTGCCTTCTTTGACCACTCCCAGCAGCGTGGCATGGCGCCCAGTTTGCTTGTGAACACACCGACCTCCAACTCTAAGACCAGCATCAACTCCTCCTATCACTGCTAGCACAGGCCACACCTCTATGCAAAGAGTCCTCAGTTGTGGTTCTGAGAGGTCAGCAAGACCATGCCTATTATGTTTACCTTTTTCTTCTTCTTTGTTCTCTTTCTCCTCTCTCATTTCATTTTCCTCTCGGCTCTGAACCGAGCGGCTTTTCTTTAGCTTCTGACCTGACTCTTTAATACATATCTTAATTTTATGTAGCCTTTCCATCATCTTTTTGTTAATGCAGTAAGTCCAACGGTCTGTTCGGTGAAGGATACGGATAAGCTGAATAGTGGCCTCAGCTAGCACTGTTGCTACTGGACTACAAATAGGGTCTCCTGGAAGTAAATCCCGTGGTGTGCCACGCATCTGCATATCACAAATTTTCACCTATATAAAAGAAGAGAAGGTGGGATGTGTGTGATACTAATTTATTTCCTTAACTGTTTGTCAATATAGGTTCTAGCAAATGGAAGCATATGTTGAACTAGCTTTAGTATACTATGTGACCCTACCACCAACAATGGGCAGGAAATGTTAGAGATCACTGAAGTGATTAGCAATATGGGCCCTTTAGAATGCCCTGCCATTTGAACCTCGTGTAGCCCACAAGTTTCAAAGCAATTACAACCACTCAAAGGATGGAAGAGAGGAATGCATATGTGTCTGACTCAACTTAGTACCCCCCCCAAAATGTCTGGGAGAAACAATAACTATCATCCATAAAATCCAGAATAATTTTGAGTCTTGGAACTATCTTATATTGTTTCAAGGGCACAATGTAAAATTATAAAACAACACAACTAGGACAGGCCCGGTATAAACATACACTACGAGCAGGACACAGAATTGAAGAGAGGAAGCTGGTGTGGCACATGTCTGTAGTCTCAGCACCTGGAAGACATTGAGTCCAAAGCCTTTCTTTGCTCTGGTGGTATACTTGAACCCTGGTAACATTCTTTAGTCCAAAGGAGGCTTGGGGCTTTCCAAAATTTACAAACCTTGGAGAATTCATCCAGCCTTAGAATTCTAACCATAAACATATGTATTTTGTTTGTGGGACTTTTCTGATAAACTTCAAAATCCCTATGAGTTCAAAACAAGTCTGGGGTATATAAAAGAAAGGCCCTGTCTCCTCTCCCTTACTCCCTAAAGATGTTAAAAGAGGAGTGAGACTTGGGTTTAAATCATAGTTGTCCACAATCTTGGCAAGCAATTTAAGTTTCAGCTTCTTCGTCTGAAAAAAAGGACACTAATAATAGTATCCATCCCCTATACTTATTTTAAAAATAAATGAAGTGATATAGACAAAGCACTTACTAGTGTAATACTAGGTTCACTGTGAATAGTTAACTATTTCTTTTCCTCAAAGAATATCACCAAGGTACAAAAACACATACAGGGCAAAGGATGATATCAGGCACTTAGCAGCCTCTACTTTACCTGCAGATTACTGGCTACCTGTTCAAGAAGTTCTTGGTCTTACGAATGGCTAGTCTTAGAATGAATGTGTGTGTGTGTGTGTGTGTGTGTGTGTGGTAACTTTCATGATTAATATTTACTAACACTTTCATTATAAGGAAATTATATGATTTAACTTGAAAAATTTTTAGTATAAAATTCCACTAGAAATTCTTGATGAGAGACCTAAGTTATCCTCCAGTAAAAAGGTGGGAAATGGAAAAACATCACCACTATCCACAAAGAGAAGCTTGTTTCTGCTTTTGTTTTACATAAAGAGAATAAAAAGGTTTCAGTGAGACTGCATGCCCATAATACTGTTCTTATCACATTCAAATCTGTAACTTCTTACAGGTCTGAGAACTCTCCCTTATGAATGAAAGGTAGTTTCCCCACCATAACCTTACATTATTCAGCTAATGTTATCTCATTACATTTGAGTATTTCTTCTCATATCCACAACGACCAATGAACCATATTGCTCCAAATATAGGTCCCGTAACTTTCACAGTGCCACTGTTTGCAAGTTGGTTTGCTATATAGCTACAGTGCCTTAATATGGACTAAAATTATCTACCCTTCTAGAAGAACTTCTATGGGCTAGGAACTTTTAATGGTAGAGATACCTTTCTATTGTGTAACCTGTGTGACATACTAACATAACACTAATTTAAAATAACTGGTATCACTAATGCATAAATACAGGTTGGGATTCTGTTACCTTCTCACCAGGGTTGCTGCTATAGAACATTACACATGGGTACAACTCTGCTGCATCCACATCTTCAAAAGCTAATTTGGGTTCCTAGAGTGTGACAGAGAAGCAAAGGAAACTGAAGTTGTTTTTAAAATTGATATTATGTAGTCACATTAAAATTAAAAGGTTATGAGAAAGAACAAAAGTTACTGGAGTCATATATCAACTGCCCTTCCACCCAAGGCAATGATACATAGAATATGTGATCCTAAACTGTTTGCTTGTTTCAAAAATCTTACTTGATCTTTACCACTGTTTTGTTAAGTTTGACACTGATAAAGAATTTTAAAAATCATAAAGAATCAAAGACAAAAAAAAGGAAAAGAAATAGTCTATACACTAAATAACCAGTACTTGATAACATGAGTGGAATTTAAATTTGAGGGAAAAAGGAAAGAAAGGAAGAAAGAAAGAAAGAAAGAAAGAAAGAAAGAAAGAAAGAAAGAAAGAAAGAGAGGAAGAAAGGAAGGAAGAAAAGAAGAAAGCAGTGTCTGTAAACAGGTTTCAGTACCTCTCCATTTTTCCCAAAGGAAATGGTCCTGGCTTCCATGTCTAACACACAGGTAATGAAATCTCCTTGAGTAAAGCTGGATAGCGTCAGAGTCTGTTCTCCATTGTGATAGAGGTTACCACTGTAAGCTCTATAGAGCCACATGTCTGAGGTAGTGCGGTGATTAAAATCATGTACTGGCCAGCGAGAAACTCCAACACATGTGCCCTCATTACCTCTATTTTCCTTCACAATATAAAACTAAAATAAGAAAAAGAATAAACAACTCATAAATGTTCAATAGTACTAAAAAACTGTGCTATTACTACATTAATTGAAACTTGGAAATATGTTTGTAAATTTATAGGAACACATTAACTTTCTTTTCATTCTAAGAAGAAATAAAACAAAAATGAAGTAATTTCACCAGTTTATAAGGCAAATTTATTCTTTACCGTGTAAATATAAAGAATAACCTTTGGTACCTACAACATTTAAAATAAATGATTTTAGCTTACATAGTATTTTAGAAAATTATTTGTAGAAAGCTTCAACTTCTTACACAGATTTCCCAACTACTCTCTGTGTACCCTTTATTCAGAAAGGATGGGAAACTACAGGAACTAGCATCCTCCCTCCACTCTTTAAGGGACTGACTCAACTCCCTGCTGGTGATGCTCACTTCTGACTTACTGTGATCATTCAGCATTCTGGTTCAGGTACAAGCAGTTTGATTCTATAATCCGTACCTTTCTCCTGACCCATAAGACATCCCTGTAAGACACTTTGTTTAAGCTGGCCCCAGAAAAAGATGGGTATTTTAAGGCTATTTATCAGGATAAAACGGGTATACTTTCTAATATGTGAGTGTATTGCCTGGGTGTGTGTGTGTATATATACATATGTCATGTGCATGCCAGAACCTTCAAAGGTCAGAAAAGGAATCAGAGCCTCCAGAACTAGAGTTACAAATGGGCATAAGCTTCTATGTTGGTGCTGAGAATTGAACCAGAGACCTCTGAAAAAACAGCCAGTGCTTTTAACCACAGAGCCATCTCTCCATCCTCAACAGGTAGGTTTTTAAATCTTATTTTGAAAAAAAAAAGTTAAGACCTAACCTTCCTGTTTAATTCTTTACAAAAAAAAATTGTGGTAGAAATTCTTTTGTCCCTCTTGCACTCAACTCATGTGTAAAAAAGGTCTACATGAAAATTAAAAATGATCAAGACTGAAAAAGAAGTCAAGCTATAATTACTAACTAGGCACACCAAGTATCTTATAACACAAGGAAAACAAAAACTCAAGGTCTAGGGAGGTGTGGAAAGGGCATCAAGCATTAAAAACTGTTCCTAGGTGTTCTCCCTCTGGAAGGGGAAAGTTGGCACTGTCCTGAAAGCTGTTGTGATCACTTGCAACTCAAACTGATTGCTGAACCTTCCTCAAATCTAACAGACTAGAAAACAGCAGGGGTAAGCTCCTACATCTGACCTTCTCACAAAACACTTTCCAATGTAATCAACACAGACAAAATAAAATCAATGATAACAAAATTCTTCAAGTTGACTGCTTGAGACAGTCTTCTGAAATAAGGAACTTAACTAAACCATTCAAAATGAAACAGAAACAGACAGGAGAGTGCAACAGCAGACCACACTGGGACGGTAGTAGCCTTACTACCTGACAATAGGTGTCCTAAACAGAGGTGCCCTAACAATTATAGGTGGTTGGCTTGCAGTAAACTAACATATGTTCTATGGGACTATATTCTGTGTGTGTGCACTCTTTAATAACAGTAACTCAACCCTAGACTGATCAGAATTGTGGTATGTTAAACTAATACCTAAGCCAGGATTTAAAAGTTAATACAAATTGAGCCTAAAGGCACATGTCCATCATGGAAGTGTTTTTGAAAGACTAAGGTGGGAATCCTGAACTAAAAATCAGTTTGAACTACACAGCAAAACACCATCTCAAGAAACAAATACGAGCAGCAAAATACTAATACAAAAACTTACTAACAGTGCCAGGTGTGGTGGTACACCCGGCATTGAGAGGCAGAGGTAGGTGGATCTCTTGAGTTCGGGCCAGCTTGATCCACATAGTGAGTTCCAGAACAGCTAAGGCTACACAGTGAGACCCTGTCTCAAAACTAAATAAAAAACAAACAAAAATTAAGAATGAAGTCACATAAAATTTAACTAGGTAAGTCCAAGAACCTATATGGCACAAGTCAATATTGTAGTTTGGTCTCACCAGTTGCATGTGGTCCTATTAATAGTTTTACTGTAATGCATGACAGCCAAGAACCAAAGAAATAGACTGAGTACAAAAAAGGAGTTAATATAGCAGAGAAAGTCCTACTTGTAAGCTGGTCTTTGGCTGGCACTGGGTAACTTGACCGATAAACTATTCCTTCCATTTATTTAAAACAAACAAAACAAAACGCACTAACAACAAAAACAACAACCTTCGTTAACTGACAAGATTGGCTAGCTGTGCCTACAGTGTTTTTCTAAGTAATAAGGCTGATGTCACTTAACTACATTCCTTCTGGGAACCTAAAGAATGAACACATGCCATGCAAAAGGTAATTATAAGCTTGTACCTAGTAAAAAGCCTTTGGTGATGTATCTCTAACAGCTTTCACAGGCAAAAACATGACATATCTCATGGTGTTTTCCCACTAATGTGGGAATGTGTACTCTGTGTGAACCCTTTATTTTACATGCTTCTAAACTCTTGTTTTCAAATTTAAGGCAATTTTAGAGTAAAGAAATGTAATATAAATAGCAGAGGTTGTGTATCTGCTTTACTCATTTCCACTTACAATACCATGACAGCACCATTTACATAAAAAGTTTTGTTTACTTTTTAATTAAAGAACCCAATAAATTATTTTTAAAATATCTTTTTGAGATTGTAATATAATTACATCATTTCCCCCTTCCCTTTTCTCCCTTCAAACCATCTGATACCTTTTGTTGTTCTCTTTCAAATTTATGGCCTGTTTTTCTTTCATTTTTGGTGTGTGTGTGTGTGTGTGTGTGTGTGTGTGTGTGTGTGTTCCTAAATACAACCTAGTAGTCTATATAATGAAGTTTTAGGGCTGACCATTTGGTATGGGACAACCAACTGGTGTGCTCTTCCCTGGGTAAGGCTATTGTCTCCTGACCTCAGCATTCCTTAGCTCCTTGTAGTTCTTTGTTTAGGGATGAGGCCTCCTGAGCTTCCCCCCACTAACGTGTGTTTCAAAAAACTAAAATCATAAAACAACTTCTAAGAATTCTCCTCACCTTCCATTGATAGCACCCAGAAGTTACCCCAGTTGACGCCAATCCATATCCTTTTCCTCCACTGCCATGAGTTAAAATCTGTCCATTTTCCACAATGCAACACTGCGCTTTCTCTGGATCAAAAGAGACTTCTTGTATGGGGAGATTTTCATCCTCTTCCTCCAACTCTCCTTGCTTCTACCAGAAAGAAGGCAGGGTCAGTGTTTGGGAATAAACAGATCTCCTATACTTCCTTAGTTTTATTCCACAGATATTATATATATCAGATTCTAGATACTGTGCAAGGCAGTAGGTATACAGTGCCTATAAAGAGGTTATTGTTCATTTAGGGTACACAGAGACTAATCACGTCAGTTACATAGTGAGACTGGAATCAAGGATAACTCTAAGGTTTTTCACTTCAGTAATAACTAGAACTGGGAAAGGAACAGAATGTGATAGGGCAAAGAATGCAATTTTTAATATACTAAGTATGAGAAGTCTATTTGGTTATCATTCAAGTGGTAAGTCAATAGAAGATAAGACTTTAAAATTTAGGCATCAATGGCAGATAGAGTCAAATAAGGCTTCTTTGAATATGGAAAAGAGAAGAGATATGATGGGGGGACTTAGTACTAGGTGACACAATAACTCAATACTTAAACAGAGAAAGAAAAACCTAGAAGACTAAAAGGCCATTTTCTAAGGTAGAAGGAATAAAATCAGGAAAACTGTGGAATCTGGAAAACTAAGCTAAGAATTTATGTGTATGAAGTAGAATCTAATTTAAAAGGTAAATCATGAAGCCTCAGGCTACAAGGATGGGTACACGGCAGAATCAAGTAAGATATGAACAAAAAAAGCAAACAGTGGGCCCTCTATATCCCAGGTTCTACATCACAGTTTCAACCAAGCACAGACTGGAAATATAGTTTTTAAAAACCAACTACAATGGTATTGAACATGTTTAGACTCTTCTTATCACATATAATATATGGGATCACAGTTCTTTACAAGCTTACACTGTATTATGTATTAGAAAACGTAGAAATGATTCAAAATTTATGGGAGAATCGTGCAAGTCATATATAAACAGCACACCACTTTATGTATGGGACCTGAGCATCAGCTGATACGGGCAAGTGTGGATGGCCCTGGAACAAATTCCTATAGGTAGTAGAAAACACCTATAAAAGTAGTGCTAATACTTTATGGAATTTGGCATCTTGATGGGTGATACGCAATTAAGACTCTGAAGAGAAAGTGAGAAGTAAAAAGTAGTTGACATGTGTTTATTCTTTGAGAATCTCCGTAGTGAACAGAGGAAAGATGATCAAGAAGGCTTCATGACAAAAATATGATTTGAGAAGTGAGGATGAGAAAAAGCATGACTGAAGACAGAGATGAGAAGTAGTCAATGGAGAAGACGACAAAACACACAAAGAGGATGCGGAGCGAATTCTACAGCAAAGACCCTCATAGTAGGATTTTTACACCCAGAAATAGAGATGGGCACTAGAGTGTGACAAGCATTCTTCCCCCCAGCCTGGACCCAGAGTCGCATCAACCCCAAATAACACAGAGACTCTATTTGTCAAAATGCTGTCAGCCAATGTCCAGGGCTTCTCATTGGCTAGTTCTGCCTTAAGTATTAACCCATAACTACTAATATATAATTTCTATAAGGTCTTACCTTACTGTGGACACCAGCCTCATGCATCCTCTCTTCCTGGGATCACATGGCGACTCTCTATATTTCTCAGACTCCTCCTTGACTCCTAGTCCCACCTATCTTGCTTCCCTATTGGCCAACAGTGCTTTATTTATCAACCAATAAGACAAGCATATATACAGAAGGACTTCCCCCATCACTAGAGTATCTACTTATAAGGCTTAAAAACACCTTTTCTGGGGGGAAAAAATCAATTACCTGTAGTTTTATTTCTTGTTCTTTTTCCTTTATTTGAATAGCATGTTTGGCCTGAGCAATTGGAGTCTCCCACATACAATCCGACAGAAGGGAAAATAAGCGTTCAACAACCTGGTATATTGAAAGGAAACAAAGATAAAATTTATAAAGAGAAATATTACAATGTTCAATGGCACATGAAGATTGATTGTGCTAATATCAAATAGCTACTTGTTATGGTTCTATCTGGAATACTTCTAGTTTTAAAAGGTCATCAGCTCACTACAAAATGGCTTGGTTTTATGTTTCCTTTCTAGATACAGATTCAGTTTCAGTTTTACTGTCTCACACATTTGTCTTTCTATAGGCCCAATCTACTAAGAAATTCTAGACTGTCCTTTCCTTTTGACTTTACATGTATTTTCTACTCCTCTATTTCTTACATCCCACAATTTATTTTTCTTCTCCTTCCTTAAGAATGGAGGTTTTAAAAAAAGCAGTCTTAGAAGTAGCAACTATACTATTGAAGACAAGGCACGTTTACAATAAAAAGGAGGCTGTAGTAACTCTCAGTTTTGGGTGAATCACACTGAATATATGAGAAGCATTTTCCACCAATTAAAAAAAAATCACAAACCTGGGTCATTTGGTCATCTTCTACACCTGATTCACAAGCTGGAAGCACAGCCTCAAGGACATGAAGGGCAAGGAGTCTCGTTCTTAAGTTACCAACCAGAGGAATGCCTGGGGAAGGGCAGCAGAGCAGTCTTCTTGTTATCAATGTGACAGGCATAAAGAATTAAAATTAACCTCACATAAAATTATTTTCCTAAGGCTACAAAGCAGCTTATAAATGAAACAGACGTATATTTTAACCTATTGTCACATTAATTCTGGACCCAATCTATGCCTGTTAGTACATACACATACTTGATGTGTATGTTCCAATTTATATCTTTATTGGACAAGTACTGCAGCCACATGTATCAGAGGTAGAGTATGTATGTATTTCATATACATTAATCCTAAATTCAGAGTCTGAGATGAGGAAACAGAGGCTCAGAGAGTTTAACAATTTAACCAAAACTCCATACTTCAGTAGTAGCAGTATTTCTGAAATGTCTGTGAGCATCTAAAGCTTAGGCATATGCTCTCATTTCCTTGCTCTAGTCCATTTCCTATTTCAGAGCTTCATATGTATTTGGCTTTTTAAGCTTTCATATATGTAAATATTATATGTTGATTACAGTTACCCTTCAATGACAGTAAGTAGCTTGTACTTTTCTAAAATTAGAAAAGGTACAGACAAAATTTTGGTGAATAAATATGTACTCTTCTTATAGACATGCCTAATAAGATCAGATGAAAATAATTGAATATCTTTTACTTTATACTTTAAAAACTGACATAAGCTTCATTAAAGGAAGCTCTAAGCAATACTAGTTGATAAACATTGCTGAAGTATACTGAGAATGTAAATACATAGAATAATCCATAAAACATGGAATACATGGAAACATGATTCTGCATGTTTCAAAAACATTAGGGAAGGATAATCAAAAAAGTTCTGGAAATGGGTAGAAATGATACAACACAGTGACTATGCTTAATGTCTTGAACTGTATACTTAAATTTTAAATTTTGTTTTATATATTTTATCAAAAATATGGGGGAAAGACCAGAGTAGCAAAAAACTATCAGTAACTTGTATAAGATTACAAGACTTCAGCTGGGTGTTGGTGGCGTATGCCATTAATCCCAGCACTCAGGAGACAGAGGCAGGAGGATCTCTGTGAGTTTTAAACTGGCCTGGTCTACAGAGTGAGTTCCAGGACAGTCTCCAAAGTCAGAGAAATCCTGTCTCAAAAAATCAAAAAACAAAACAAAAAAGATTACCAGACTGCTAGTCTGGAACTAGGAATTAAGTTTATGCCGAACCATCAGACACCTCAAGAGTCACATCAAAACAGCTGAAATCACAGACAAATTCAGCTCTGACTTGACAACCTAAAATGTGAGGTCAACTTTGTAGCAAATTATATACTATATAAGTCTCTACTTATTTTTAGTACATTTTATAATATGAACAAATAGGGCCAAGTTCTCTAGATTAAATCGCAATTTCTCCAGCACCATTTGACATTATTAATTCTTTACCAATTGTTATCCCCAAAACTGGCATTTTCTATCAATCAAACAAATAATCAAAAATCAAAGAAGAAAAGGCTTAAAATCAAGATCAGGTGTCGAGTGTTGTTAAAATTCTAGCATTACCTTAATAGAATACACACAACACATAAAAACATACTACACAAAGGCAACAGACATACCTGAAGAGCACTTCTGAGATGCTATGTTTAGAAGCACCTCTGTCCATTTGGGGGAAGCCATTTTTGATTGAATTGCTTTTGAAGACACAACTCTTCGAAGAAAAACTAAAAAGTCCCCTAGATGGAGTTCAGCTGCATGTTGTTTCCTAAGAGCAGCTGAAAAGTGAAAAGGTAACTTTACATTTCAACTGAAAAGCAGCAAGATAAAGTTTACCTTATCCAGTTTACACTTCGATTGCATTAAGCACAAATCTAATTCACAGTCTAGGTTTTCAATAAACTGCCAATTTTTGAAAATTAGAGAATGGGCAAAGGTAAACATTGAAATAAACTCTAATGAAATGTCTTTTATATGTGTGTAGCAGAAGAGTAAGCACAAGAGAATGTGTATATGACAATTAACCTTCATTATCAAGTTGACTGGTTTTGGAATCACCTATGAGATGCACCTTCAGGTGTTTCCAGAAGTTTAACTGAGGGAAGACCCACCCTGAATGTGGGCAGCAACCATAGCAGAACCTGAGCCCCCAATTGCTTCCTATAGATGAGATAATATGACTTTCACAATTCTTCTTTCTCACATTCCTGCTGCTGAGCCTTCTCACTATGATATATTATAACCTCAAACCATATCTCAAAATAGATCTTTCCTACCTGAAAAGTTGCTTCTTATTATTATGTACCTGGACACTAATACCTAGTTTAGTATACTTGAACTTATCTTAACCATTTTTTAAAAAGAATTGCTATTTAAAAAAGCAGTGTATAGATAGCTAGCCAAGTCTAGAATTCCACTATATAGAATTTTGAGGAAGATGGTCTGTAAACCTCTAAAAGTATACCAACAAGTGTATATTTACATGTATTTGACTAGGAAGAAAGTTCTTAACTTTTATTACACTTTCAAAAACAGAAAGACTATGGGCCTTGCTTTCCTGCTCAATCTCTAGGTATCATATTTCTGAAAGAGATCTTATGGTGCGGTAGCTCAGTGGGTAGGAGTGTTTGCTTGCTTGTTCCCAGGGACCCTAATGGTAGGAAGAGAGTACTGACTATCCCAAGTTGTCTTGACCTCTACACTCATGCAAGCTCTCACCTGCGAGCAAAATAAATAAATAAATTTAAAATCAGATCCTAAAGCAAACCACATTCTAGAACTGAGTCTGGTTTACTGGGAGCCAACTCTGTGTACATGCCCTCCCACATCCTGCCCTACCTAGTAGTCTCAGTTTCCAGACCAGCATCAGCATCAGTCCTTCTCTTAGGCGCACTCTAGCTGTTTTCTCCACCCTATCCACTCTGAGGCCCAAGAACGAATAAAAAAGGAAAACAATGTAAGCAGAGCACCAGAATTAATTTCTCTCTGCTTCCTGACTTTGAAGCCACACAGAACTACCCACACACACATCCTTTGTTACAATTACCTTTCACATTTGCTTATCCTGACACCATCCCATGCAGAGGAGGACTACAAGTGTGCCAATAAGGCAACAAAGCACAGCATGCCAGTTCAAGAAGAACACAACATGAACATCTGTAACAATCTGGAGACAACAATCTACAGTACTACTTTCAGAGAGATTCTGAAATGCTCCATTAAGGAATACAAAGAGAAGTCTCTTGTGAAAGCAAGGAGACCTCTGCAAAGGGACATGCTACACCAACAATGGAAATCAGTAAACAACTGTCGTCACAGGAAGACTTCTGTTTTGCTGAGAAGGGTGAACAGGTCTATGACAGAACAAAACTGCTGGGGACAACTGGAGAGGAAACTAAGAATTATTTCTTTACATCTCCTACATATAGTACCTTGTCTTTTTACTTAAATATGAAACAGTTTTTTTTATAATATCAATTCAAAGAACACAGAAGTATCATCTTGTCCTGCGCACTTCTGTCTCTCAAAGGTTTCCAGTGTTATCACTTCAAGAATCGGTTCAAAGGTTACCTCTTCCAGGAAGCCTCTTTTTATCCCTTGTATAACGTGTGTACTCTATCTCCTACCTCCAGCAAGTATTTCTAGAATAAAACATTAAATTAGAGTCAAATGTAGTGGTGCATATCTGTAATCCCAGCACCCAGGAGAAAAAGGGTGAGGCAGGAGGATCACAGATTCAAGTCCAATTTGGGCCCAGAGACCTCAACTATAAAGCTGGTTGACTCACCCTGATGATACACTCCTATATTTGAAATGAAGGATACATTTTCATTTTAATTATGTATTTTAGAAATACTGGATGTTCTTCATACCTAAGCAGCCTGATTCTTAATGACTGACCATGGATGACTTGAGTTATTCACCTTTCCAGCCATTTTCAAAACAGGGGAACCAACATGGCTTCATCTGTTGTTATAGGCAGCAAGACTCAGCCATGGAAAAACTGTGTCTTTCTTTACTGGATATTGAAGAATCCCAATTTTTGTTGTTTTCTTAGATGGGGTACTGTTGGGGGAAGTCCTGTGCATTTGTCAATAAAGTACTGTTGAGCCAATAGGAAACCTAGATAGGAGGGACTAGGAGTCGAGGAGGATTCTGGGAAGGAGAAACACAGAGAGTCAAGATGTAATGACATGGGGGTAGGAAGCCTGGAACCATTCTCCGGTAAGAGAAATACTTAGATTAACAATTATGGGGTTAAGTCAGAGGTAGCCAGTAAGAAACAAGCAAGGCCAACAGCTTCATAATTAATATAGCCTCCTGTGTGTTTATTTGGGACTGATGCCGATCTAGAACCAGGCGGGCGGGAAGGCATTCTCTCAAGGAAAAAGCTTCTCTCTTAACAGGGTACTACTATGTAGTACAAAACTGGGCTGGAATTCATGTTCGTCTTTGCCCTAACTTCTCTGGTGCTAGAATTCTGGACATGTACCAGGACATTCAGCTAAGGATCCAATTATCTTTGCATTTTATAGGCTAAAAGGTAACTAACTGTTCCCTGTTGTCTGTATGTGCAGTACTCAGCACAGACTGGTGAGAAACTGGTATCTTAACAGCTCTTTATCTCCCAGTGGATCTCAGAAAAGCAGAAAGAGGCAGAGAGACACTTTGCTTTTACTGATCATCCTGTGACTCTGTCTTCGCATTCTGTAGAAAACTCTATACAGGACCAAGAACACAAAACCTGCCACTGGCTTGGGCTGGGAAACTAAAAGGTTAGTCCTTAATTAGAACCAGATATGCTCCTACATTCTGACATAAGAGATTTAGATATGTTTTCTGAGCTTCTTGCACTGCACTCTGTGTGCTTACAGGTTTGACCATATCATGACTCTGTATCAATGACAACAGAGACAATGCTTTATCATTTTGCATCTGGTCAGTATTTTCTCTTATTCCCCCTCCCCTGCTTAAGTTAACAATATTAATATGATCTAAATACTATTTAATTTCAAATATTATCTACTAAAATATTTAATATTAACAACTACTAAACTTTCATTATGTGCCATATAATATTCTGTGCTTACACATATCAAATTAATTAGTCCTCAAAACAATCTTCACAAGTTGGCTTTGTAATTACTCTTATTTTACAGATGACAGACCTGGAGCAAAGGATGGCAAAGTCACTTGCTCTCTTCTGTCACCTAACCCACAGGGACTTTTAAAGGGCTCCTGGAGTTACTGTGAAAATGAGACATTGTAACTCACAATCTTTTTGGAATAATGACCAATTTTAGACCTTTATTCCTGAAATTACATTAAAGACAAGGGCAGTAGTTCTACTGCTTCAGGCATAAACTCTACTGGAAATAACTGCCTTAGTTTCATATTCTAAGAAGAAAGTGAAAGTGACTGCTTTCTGTTCCGAAGTTCCTGTTTCTGTGGCTTCTATGATATCATGGACTTCATCTGGAACTGTGAACCAAACAAAACCTTTCTCCCCTAATTTGCTTTTGCCAAGATATTTTACAACAACTGGAAAAGAAACTAAAATACCATGTTCACTATTAAACAAATATTGTATAAAAAAACAAAAATTATACTGGCCAAATGAAAGAAAGAATTCAGTCCGTTCGGGTTTGATCATAACCCATTTGCCACTGATCAAAAAGCTCTTACTCTCAGGGAACCATTCACAGTAGGACTGTAGTTAGAGGAGATTTGTTAGAATTAAATAACTCAGAAAACATCTAAGCTTCTCCCTAGATAACCTGGAGAAATCAGTCACCTAAAATCTAAGTCCCTAGAGCCTAGCTGAGCAATAGCATTAAGCAGCAGCAGAGTGAATTCCACAGAGCACAGGAGGCTCAGCCAGAAACTAACCTAAACTGCATCTATGTGCAAAGAAAGGGTTGCAAACTAGAAAAAATCCTTCATACCATAACAGACAGAAGACAATGTTCTTACCATATGCAGACTATGGAAACTCAACAAGTATCTGTACATAATAAGAAAGGGAAAAAGGTTTATACTACCTCTGAAATCTTTCTTTTCAGTTTCCCCACTGGAGTCAACTTTTTTTTCTTCTTCTTCACCATCTTCTCCTTCTCCAAAGGAGGCCATAAATAGTACACCAGTTTGGGATAACAAATTCTTCAACTGACTACAGAGCAAATCCAATAAGGACTGAACTACTTTGGGGCTCAGTTTATCAGCATAGGTTCTACATGAAATAAAAGGGAAAAATAAGTAACAAAAATACAAAGAGATAAATACCGTAGAAAATACAGGCCCCATCTAATTCCTCCAAGACTTTTGTAGTACTTACCCTGTAGTGATGGCTAGAATCTGGAGCAGCCTTGTACTGGCCACTTTCAAAGCTGTGCTAAGCTGGGAAACACCAGTCTTTGGCAATAATTGCAGGGGCTGTCCTAACATGGTGTCTGTGCCACATAACTGTGACAATACATTCAGCAGACCAGTAGAGATTGCCAAAGAAACATCCACTGGCTGATAATGAACACTGAGGGCAAAAACTGTAACCAAAAGAAGACGTTGCTGGGCTTCTAAAAAACAAAAATAGAAAAACAGTTGAAAATCTCTTTGAAATTAAATAAACTTCTTTGAAACTAAAATAAACTTCTTCAATCTATAAATAATAATATAAAGTACTATCCAATGTTCAAGTACTTTGCTCTTATTTGTCAGTTGGTCTATTAGTGTTAAACATAAAATGAAGTCACTTCTCTACCATAATCTCAGCCCAAAATGTACATCTGTCACCTTTACTTGCAGGAAGTTACTCACCAATGTGATGCTTATTTGCTTGAAGGGCTCTCTCTAGAGTAGCAGACAACTGTTGATAAATCTTATGGACAGCCACCTGGATTTCAATCTGAATATTTCTTTTAGCTGCTCTGATCCCATCCTAAATTACACAGAGTTACTTTTAAAATCAGTAATGATAATACCTTTTTGAAAAAAAAAGAAGGCGAAGGAGGAAGGAGGAGGAAGAGGAGAAGAAGAAGAGTAGAAGTAGAAGTAGTAGTAGTAACATTTTAGTCTTAGTCTATACTAGAGCCCTATGGTAATAATTATTCACTAAATTACAGTGTATGAAAGATTCATTACAAAATTAGTCTAAAATGATTGGTAGTTCTTGACTCTGTGTAGTACTTACTCCTCCCTTCCAAAGAAACTTTGACTATCTAAATAAAGATATAAAAATAACAGTATACAAGTGCCAAGTGAGGTGGCGCACACCTTTAATCCCAGAACTTAGGAGACAGAGGCATGCATATCTATGTGAGTTTCGGGCCAGCCTGGTACACAGTGAGCCCAGAACAGCCAGGGCTATAGAGAGGGATCTCATTGCAAAAAACAACAAAACAAGCAAAAAATTTTACAAAGTTAAAAAGGAAACAGAGAAACCAGAAAGAAAACACAAGTCTAAGATGTAAAGTATTAAAACCGATCTTCCCAAATCCAACTCCTATCTAGCTCTACCCTATCTGGTTATGAATTAATAAAGCTAAGTCAACCAAGAATCCAAAAGCACAATAGTATGATTGCTTACCTAATCTCAAATCTGTAATTTACAAACTTAGCTAGACAATGACAGATCTTAAATGACTTAGATTTTAGAATTTTTTTTTTTTTTTTGGAGACAGGGTTTCTCTGTGTAGCTTTGTAGATCAGGCTGGCCATCACACTCACAGAGATCTGCCTGCCTCTGTCTTCCGAGTGCTGGGATCAAAGGCGTGCGCCACCACCGCCCAGCAAGCTTTCAG
Source organism: Mesocricetus auratus (assembly GCF_017639785.1). Taxonomy (NCBI): domain Eukaryota; kingdom Metazoa; phylum Chordata; class Mammalia; order Rodentia; family Cricetidae; genus Mesocricetus; species Mesocricetus auratus. The sequence goes on along the minus strand of NW_024429267.1, from coordinate 6,442,905 downwards.
AATTATAACCTTGGTTATAAACATCACCAAGTTCCACATCATTCAGCTGGCTCTGTAAAAAGATAAAGAACTGAATACAGAACAAGGTGTCACTCATGTCACTTACTTGATAGTGATGCAATCGGCCACTCTCTCCTTTGGTTCCTGTGTGTCCAACAGTGCCTAAACCAAAACACCCTGCTAGAAACTGCAGTCTCACAGATGTGAGCAGGGTAGATGACTGAAAGCCTGAACTTGATCTGCTTCCTGTCAACAAGATGCTACCCTTTTCCTCCATGCCAGACAGCAAGGTGAGTATCTGGTGAAGAGCCTCCAAACGAAGCTTGAAAGAAAAACATTGAGAGTCTGTCACCAAACTCAAACACAAAGCATTCTGTATAACACAGATAATATGTTATCTAGGACAGAGAAAAATCTGACATTTTCTAGGAATCTATTAAGATAAACATTTTGCTATTATTGTTTATTAAATCAAGATGCATCTAAGGCCTCTTTAAGGATATTTTATTATAAAAGAAGCCATACATACAATGGGAAGAATAGATTTGAGTAGGTTGGTACTGAGGACTGAACTCAGTTAGGATTTAAAGTGATCCAATGCTAAATAAGATACCCCAGTCCTACCCCCAACTGATGGCTGGGAGGCCAGCATGGGACTGATCCAGACCCCCTGAACGTGGTTGTCAGAGAGGAGGCCTGGCCAATCTATGGGGCCTTGGGCAGTAGATTAGTATTTATCCCTGGCATACAAATGGATTTTGGGTGCCCCTCCCACAATGAGGGATGCTCTCTCAGCCTGGACTCTAGGGGAAGGGCCTAGGCCCTGCCATGAACGAAATGACAGACTCTGGATGTTCCCAAGGAGGGACTCACCCTCCCTGGGGAATGGAGTGGGGATTGGATGGGAGGCTGGGGGGACGGATGGATGAGGGAAGGGAGAGGGAGCTGGGATTGACAGGTGAAGCCAGCCTGTTGCTAACTTAAATGAAAAAAAGAAAAGATCCCAGTCCCTAAAGTAGTGAATGTAGAATTTGGACAGAAGGTATCAAGGCCAGATTCTTATACAGGATGTGTGTTCTTAGGAATGTCAATGAACTTCAAGAGTCCCAGTTTCTTCAAATTAAAAATGAGACTAACAGTTCAGTATCTAACCTACTCAAAAAACTATTATGAAGTGCACAAGATGTAAGAGGTCAAAAGTACATAGTTTCTAAGTACAAGTAGTAAGGTTATGTAGAATGAATACTCTTTTGCTCCAGAATCAAAGTACTTGTCCATGGTTTGTCCAAGGCTCATTTGAGTTTCTGATTCTACCTTCTTTACACACTACTGGACTACCCATTGCTCAGTCTACCCTTCCTTGAAAAATTAAAAATAGATTTCTACTTTAAAACAGTTTTAGATTTATAGAAAGTTATAAAGACAGTTTTATGTGAACAGTGATTTCAACAGTAATGACTATGATTATAAAGATTAAAGTACTGATGATCAACCCTGAAAAAGGTTGAAGATGCCTTACATCCAGCAATATTTATTATTCAGTCAAGATCTTTGCTTAACTGAGTTTTAAGACTAATTTCACTTTGTGTATGCCTAAGTATATGTATGTGCACCTTGCACATGCAGGTGCCCATATGTATATAAGAGGACATCAGATTCTCCTCAACTGGAGTTATAGGCAGATTTAGAGCCACATGAGGTAAGTATTAGAAACAGAACATGGGTCTCTGCAGCATGTGCTCTTAATCACTAAGTCATCTCAATTAGATCAAGCCAGCTAGAGTTGTATGGGGAGACTCCATCTCTAGAAGTAAACAGGGAGGACTAAAAAGGGAGAGAAAAGAACAATGAAGACTAGATCTCAATTTTAAATTAGATTACCACAGTAAAGAGGAGCAAAATTTGGTTTAAAAAAAAATCAACCTCAGGAACAGGAAAATAGTCTAGTGGGCAAGATTGTTTGCTCTGCAAGCATGATGAGCTGAGTTTTAGTCCCCCAGCACTCATACAAAAGGCAGGCACAACCTCAACATTGGAGGTCAGAAATAGGTGGTCACGGGCCAGCTAGCCTAGCCCAAACAGAGGTTCAGTGAGAGGCCCTGCGTCAAAGCAATAAAGCAGAGAGTAATTGTGATGGTCTGAGTAGGTGTGGCCTTGTAGGAGGAAGTGTGTCACAGTCTTCCTTCGTGTTGCCTTCCTATCTGGATGTAGAACTTTCAGCAACTTCTCTAACACCATGTCTGCCTACATGCTGCCATGCTTCCTGCCATAATGATAGCAGACTAAACGTTTGAAATGTAAGGCAACATAATTAAATGTTTTTCCTTTATAAGAGTTGCTGTGGCCAACGTGTCTCTTCACAGCAATAGGAACCCTATCTAAGAGAATTTACTAAAGCAATCATTATTGTGGAGATTTAATCACTAGTTTTTTATTCCTTTTTCTTTTCTTTTCCTTTACTTTTGTGATAGGGTTTCTACTTTGTAGCTCTAGCTGACCTGGTACTGACTATATTGCACAGCAGTCATTGTGCAATCCACCCTAGTGCAGGGATAAATAGTACAGAATAGAGGCTGTGAGGGGCAGCCCACTTCAGCCTTGCTTCTAGGAAAGGGAGGACTATGATTATTTTGTTCTGAGATAAAAACTTTAAAACGTACTTTTTATCTGATTCAAATAATGTCATGCCACTTTCATTAAGAAAAGGATGCCGGGAGGTGGTGGCGCATGCCTTTAATCCCAGCACTCAGGAGGCAGAGGCAGGCGATCTCTGTGAGTTCGAGGCCAGGCTGGACCGACAGCCTCCAAAACAATACTGAGAAACCCTGTCTCGTAACCCCCCCCCCAAAAAAAGTGCACATAGTGCATTGTGATTATTCTCCCTTTACACCTGTCCCTTTTCCATATTAGTTACTTTTAGTTTTGTTTTATGACCTATTTAGTTTAACCGGGGGCATCTGTGTGAACATGATATTGAACTAATTAATGGAGCCTGGTGTAAAGACCAGTGAGTGCACAACTAAAGCAATGACTCCTGTTTCCCATGAATCAACCAGTGTGAAATAGTTCAGCAGTGAAGGATAGGGTCCCCTCCATCCATGCATGCTTGTTAATGGGTCAGTTCCTGTGTAGAACCAGTATAATCACTGAAGTTGTTGAGATTCATGATGGCAATGGCCATTCATTGCCTCAAACTCAGAGATCTGCCTACCACTGCCTCCTGAGTGCTGGGATTAAAGGAGTACACCAACAACGCCTGGCCATTTATTCTTTTCTTTTTTTTTCATTTTAAAAATTTTATTAAATTAGAAACAAGCTTGCTTGAAATGTCAATCCCAGCTCTGGCCATTTATTCTTAACAGCTTTTATAGCAATGAGTCTCTATTATTACTGGAATTTTGATATCCCCTTGTGGTTGCTGAATGATGCAGGAAAAACTGGGTCTGTTCTTGGGGTTCTTAGTCTCATTAATAAAAGAATTTAAGAATAAACTCAAATGAAAGCTCAGAAAAGGTTGTCAAAGGCTCAAGCAGGGGCTAAGGAGATAATTCATTGGGTAAACTGCTTACCACTAAGCACAAAGACTCCCAGCACTAATGGGACATGTCTGTAATCCCAGTGTTGGGGATGGAGGTGAGGCACAGAGTCTAGCCAAGACAGTGAGCTCCAGATTCAGAAGGGACCTTGTCTCAAAAAAATAACAAAGCTGGACCAGCAAGGTGGCTCAGCAGATAAAGGTGCTTGCTGCCAAGACTGAGAGCCAGAATTCAATCCCCAAAACCCACATAACAGAAGGAAAAAACTGACTCCAGCAAGTTGTCCTAGGGGCCCTGTGGAGGAGGACACTCAATTTGACTTCTAGACTCCACACATCTACATGCATCACATCACACACAGAGAGAGAGAGAAAGAGAGAGAGAGAGAGAGAGAGAGAGAGAGAGAGAGAGAGAGAGAGAGAGAGAGAGAGAGAGAGAGAGAGAGAGAGATGAAGATAGGGCAAAACTTTTCAAAGATATTCAATGGTTCACTTTTGGCTTCCAGAGTCTCTTATGAGAAGTAAATATCAACAACTTACTTCTGCCCTTAGCTGTTGCTGCTCCATTGCAATGATGGAGGCCTGAGGACTTGTAGACATACTTTCTTCTGGCTCCTTAAAACCTGGAGCATTCCCCACATCTCCACTCACAAAACTTACAACATTTTCAATCAATGTGTGAACTCCCAAAGACTTGGTAAGGTCAAAATCAGACTCAAAGGAGTAAGAGGAGTTGTAGAACCAATCTCTGGTATGTTTCAGGCGAGTCCAAGAGTCACTCAGAGATTCCAATTGACTATGCACAGGACCTACATGAAAATGGGGGAGGGATTATACATTAACAGCAATCAAGTACAGAAGAGAACACATTCTCAAACTAGATAGATGAAGGCTGAGTGCTACTATCATACCAAGTGGTGAGAAATGGATTCTCATGTTTGAACACATGCATGCATTAAATGAATCTGGGCAAAATGCTTTGGTAAAAAATAAATAAAATTTATAGCAATGTAAGAAAATAAAGAGAAAGCCTTGTTGATGTATCAGTGTCTATGAAAGCGCTTTAGCAACACACTACCAGAAAAAAATAAAGGCAGAAGCTGTTTTTAAAATGCTTAACCAAAAAAGGTTCTGCAGTACTATACCACATCATTACTCATGAACAACAACAAAGAGCCACTTAGACTCTATTGGTAAAACCTACTGGAAACAGGATTTCATTTAACTTAACATTAGCCTACACATCTGCAGTGACACATTAGCAAAAGTGAATGTACAAGGGCAAGTAAACTTATAAAAAAGGAGACATAAACATCACTTTTGGGTTTCACTAACATAAAGAACTCTCTCACTACCTGTCATGTGCATATTTACTTCAGGTTGTAAAGCTCCTATATAAAGGAAGCTAAGTTTCACAAACAAGAAAGAACACATGATATCTACTGTAAAATAGTAACTACACAAAATTATCAGTGGTACTGCATAGCTATATATTATTAGCTTGCTGATGAGTATTTTTAAGTTAAACCTTTAAACATCAACTCTAACATGTTAGAGTACAAGGACAACATTCTAAATCATAACAAGTTTAGCTTTAAATGAAATATATTCATGTCCAACTCACATACTTGGTTTTAAAACACTCAGAAAGCTAACTACAAGTTTTGGTTTATAATAAATATTCTTGTAATTTTTCTATGCATGACCTGCATTTGCATTTACATATGTAAAATATTTTTGAATATAAATATAAAACTGACAAAAACTGGTATGGATTTATTTCTCCAACCCATCTTTTCCTATATCCTTCTAGTTAAGTTTTTATTAGTCTGAAGCCTAGGCTTATCATTCTCTTCTTTTTGCTGTTACTGAATTGTCTTACATGTACTCTAAAAATGGATAATGCTTAACTGCAGTTATTATTTTACATGTGAGTGTTGCTGCATGCTCATGAATATAAAAGCCCAAAGTTGACTTAGGGTGTCTTCCTGGATCACTCTCCTTTACATGTTGTGGCAGGGTCTCACACTGACTATACTGCTCATTGTTTTGGCTAGTTAGCTATCCAGCTTCTTCTACGAATCACCCTAGTTCTGTCTCCCTTGCACTGAGGTTACAGGTGGGCTGCCAAACCCAGCTGGCCCTCAGGTGGGTTCTGGAACTCAAACTCTAGTCCTTACACTTGCATAGCAAGCACTCTACTGACTTGTCCATGTTGCCCCAATTTTAGCCATTTTTTTTTACTTTCTAAAGGAATTATTTATGTAATCATTTTAGATATATTATTTTCATGCAATATATTGCCAACATTAATCCAAATTAGTTTATGTAGCCATGATTCATTTGTTTAGCTGCTATATGATATCCTATTATATAAGCATACTGACTTTATGTATTAGGAATTCATTTTAAAGTACACAAGAAAATGCGTATGAAAAAAAAACTGTACTGTTAAAATATACCAGAAAGAAAAGATTACTACTTACACACTATTGGCTACAAAGGAACAAACTATAATTCAATACTGAACATTTAGTCTTGCTTTTTTACTATTACATAAGTGCCAGTTATATCTTAGGGCTTTAAAATCAGACATGGAAATTCATAATAGGGAACTGATATTATGAACTATTAAATATCCTAGAAAAATAATTCATACAGCAAAGAGTGTATGGTCTAAGTACCTTTTAGGTTTTCACCAAATATTCTTTTTCCTAATAGCTTTTATGTGTGTGGGGGGAGGAGTATGTGATACATGGAGGAGTGAGTGGAGGCTAGCACGTATCATGGCCCATAAACAGAGGTCGGAGGACAAGCTTGGATGTCTGTCCTTGCTTCAACTTTGTTTTGAGATAGGATATCTTGTTGCTTTCTGCTGTATATGCCAGATTAGATGGCCCACAAGCTTTAAGGTATTCCCCTGTCTTCTCTTCCTTCTTGTCATAAAGTGCTGGGATCATAAGCACACAGATGCTTCAGCTTTCTGTGGGTTCCAGGGATCTGATCTCAGGTCTTTACAAGCACTTTATCCACTAAGCCATTTCCAAAGCCCAAGAATTCTTTATAGTAAAAGTTCCAGGGACTGGAGATAGAGTTCCACAGTAGAAAGCTTGCCTGGCATGAAAGTAAAATCTTGAGCTCCATCTCCAACACAGAGGGGGAAAAAATCTTTAATTTTCAGTTTTATGGAAATGAAAAAAAATATGAAAAAATTTCAAAATTGTATGTATAGCTTTTATATAATATAAAAAAATTAGAATTCCAAGGTATATAATGTATTAAGTTAAAACTTAAATAAAGACACCCATTTCTCATTTTCTTAAGCAGTCCAAATTGAGAGGCTGTATATGGCCTTAACCAACAATGTCAGGGTTTAGTTCTTTGCACTGGGCTTGTTTCACTTAATAGCAAAATTTCAAAATAAAGGAGTCTTTGTCTTTTAGCACATGTAAGTTACTTTTCAGAACAAGTCCCTAATGTTCACTTTCCGGTGTCAAAATGGCAGAAATGAAAGGGACCTGAAGGACTATCTACTTCAGTTTCCTCAACTGAGGAATCAGAGACTCAGACAGATGGATATGCAAATGATTGACACTGATTCCTCAATTCTGTGGGAAACAGCTTATAAATTCCTGTTATTTAATGACTCACAATTCACAGGCCCATGGAAATTTCAATTGCTTAACTGTAAAAATACTTAATCACTAATCTACCAATAGTGAACTATCTTTACATACAGAGAAACATTCCATGGAGTTACTGGCCATGTCCAAACAATCCTTTCGGGAAGCAAGAGGCAGTACCCTTTTTCTGTTACGTGCCACATAGCAAACAGTCAAGTGGTCCATATGGTCTCTGCCACAATTGCTCAATTGTGCTATTATAATCAGAAAACAGCCAGACAGTCCACAAACAAATGATGGCTGTGTTCCAATATACAAAAATAGTGAAAGGTCAGACTTGGCCTACAGGTTGTAGTTTTAAAAATCTTAAAGGATAAAATTATTGGGTACTTGATTCAAATGAGAACAGGAAAGATACCACACCAAAGCACTGCAGGGGCATGATGCACCCTTTTAATTCCAATACTCAGGAAGAGGAGACAAGAGGATCTTTGTGAGTTCAAGGCCAGCCTGCTCTACTACATAATGTGTTCTAGGCCAGCAACATAATGAAACTCTGCCTCAAAGAACAAACAACACATAACAAAACAATGCTGGGATAAATGAAATAATTAAAAATACTTCAGAGATCCAAAATTTATAGATACAGAAACGAGAGACAGAATTTTACTTCAAAAAAAAAGTTTTTTGGATTGTTCTGTACTGTTTGATTTCAAGTAGAAAATACTATATCTGAAGAACATATCAAAGGCTTCTACACCATAATTGAGATGTAGCCCAATGTTTAACTAACTCAGAGATGACAACTGAAGTAACAGTTCGGCAAGACATTGAGACTGTTTACTTGTCCTTAAAACACTGGCTCTTAAATGGAATTTTCAAAATGAACATGGCAGAGCTGCAATACATACTTTATAAACCATAAAATATGTAGGCAAGCTAAAGGGGGAAAAAATTTAAACATGCCATCATGTACTTGCTTGAAGCTCTTCTTTTTTCTGGGGCTCAACTGGCCAAAAAGGAGTAAATAGGCTACCACATGAGAATCAGAAGACAAAAGGAAAAATTTGATACAGGAGATAACATTTACATACTTTACGTAACTTGAAATGCACAGATAAAATAGCATTTCACCCACATATACTATACCATGAAATATACATTGATAAATGGTTCTAGCATTACTTTAGCAATAAAATGCTAATAACATATGGAAAACCTGAGAGAAGGGAATCAAACTATACTTTAACCAATAAGGCTTACCTAATAAGGCTTCTGATATTGCTTCTTAAATTGTTTTGAGATCCTATCACGTTCATCTTAACAGCTTCAATTTACATAGGAAATTAGTATCACGCATTGGCAAAAGGTATTATCTTTCTGTGAATACTCGGCTCAATCTGCACAATTATGGCAAATCTTTAAGTATTTGTCAACATATTTTGGTAAGTTATGTTGAGATTTGATAAACTTATAAATGAGTTCATATTTGTGACGTGTTTAAAGTAATGTCTAGTGATAGTGAGCAGTTTATAAGCATCTGAATGTAAATTTCACTTTGTCCCCGAGGAAACAACTTGCTTCATCTGTTTCTTTCTCACAAAATTCACAGGTTATTTTTAAGTTTAGAATTTAGCTTGCTTGTTTTGTTCCCAAGCTCAGACTTGCTATGGTGTCCAGGCTGTCTGCAACTTTCCTGGCCCAGGATTTAACAGATGTCTCAAAAGACATGAACTAAAGGTAATATGCCCCATCGTTTTATATCTCCCATGTGTGCTTTCTCAGATCACAGTGAAACTTTAGCCAGAATTAATTTTAAAAAGAACAATCATGTTTCATTACCATGAATCTTAATATTCCTAATGTCAAATACTAAGTGAAAAACAGGTGATAAATCCTTTCAAGGAACTATTTTTGGAGTCACTGGACATATATTGATTACTAACTATCATTTATATACACATTTAATTTTAATAAACAAGGTATAATTAAAATTATTATTTCTTTCCTGCTCCTCTTAAGTCAGGACTACTGAGATCAATAAATGGAAAAGCTACTCAAGTGAAAACTTTTGTATTTCCTCCTCAAATACTGGAAATGAATGAATATGCACATAAAAGAATCCTCTTTGGTTAGGCATGTGTTTGTTCACCATAGTGCAAGTCACAGTTTTACAACAATCAGTTTGATCCAAACAGTTCTCATATTTGGCAAGTTCAAATGACCAAGAGAAGATAGGTATATTAAAGTTTATGGCATCTGGTTCAACTTACATGTTGACGAGTGAGTCAGAAATACAGTGGTTTACTGTACAACCATTTATAAGCAAAACAAAATACATACTTCCTCCAGTGTGGTCTAAGGGTAATCACTAAATATATAAGATTTGTAAAAATTTAGAAGCATGTATTAAATGTATTTTTAATTAGAGATTTGTTTTATTTCAAATTAAATGTCTAAGGGGTGGGGAATCTGTACACATGAATACCAGTGATTTTTTTTTCTTTTTGTATTTTTTTTTTTTTAGACAGAATCTATCTACATAGCTTCATTCCCAATACTACTGATCTTGAAAGCAGGGGGCATGTGATCCCCTGGAGTCGAAGTTACAGGTTGTATGCAACCTGATACGGACGATAACCAGACTCCAGTCCTCTGCAAGAGTAGTACGTGCTCTAAACTACTGAGCTGTCTCCAGATCCTCTTAAATGTACTTTCAGTAGTTTTGAAGAAAGGCATCTATTACAGTAAGGTAAAAAATCTATAAAGTATGCATTTTTATTGTGTAAATCTAGGATTCTGAGACTGAAAAGTAACTATTTTGGACCACATTCCTAAAATGGCAATTCTACTTTCTAGTCACTTATCTTTAGGAATAAAATCAAAATAAAATTTGTTACCTGGGAATATTAAAGCAGAAAAATTAACACAATAAGTTGGTAACACATTAAGTGATATGATAAAATTTCAAATAGCCACTTTCCATCCCTACTATAATTTCCCAAATGAGTAGTTATAAAAAATTTTCCACATGAGGACCTCCATGTGCTTTTCTAATAAAAAAAAAAAAGTTAAATTACAGCAAGTCAATAGGGAGGTGCTAGTACTACCTTGAGATTTTTAAGGAAGATGGTTTGCCCATAAATGAAATTAAGAATAATGGCTTAGTTTATACCTATTTAAAGCTAAAGCTATAAGAAACCTACACATAGCTTTCAGATAATTGAAAAAATATCAATAAACAACAATTCTAGGTTATAATTTTAAGATGTTGATTCACAATTAAAATATGCACTACTCTGAATTCAAATGTAAACATGGTACTTAGCTTTATTTGAAAGATACTACCTTGTTTTACATTGGTATGATTAGGAGGGATTAAATATCAAATGTGTACTTAGAAAACTTGTAAGAAAATAACTACGGGCAATGGACTACTGCTTACAAGTACAGCTATGACAGATATTAGCAAGCTCTCAGACTCTATGTTAGCTACCCTCTGCTCCTCAGCAAGTCTGCAGCTGTTTGCTCCCTGGAAACAGTAAGCACTTATTGCTTCAGCATTCTTGCTAGCACTCCAGAGTGCTGGGATTATAGCCATGTGCCACCATGCTTAGATTTAATATGTAACATCACCTGACCTAAACAAGCTAAAAAAGTAAGTTATATTACAAAAACCTGATTGTTAAAACAAGGGAAGCATCAATTTCCAAAGTATTTTACAATAGAATGTATAATGCATATTACATTAATATCATATAATTTCTTTTATATCACAAGTAACTTGTAATTTTTAAAAGAAACCTAGAACTTTGATACATTATAATTTCAAGATCTTTCAATAAAGTAAGCATCAATTCTGGGCCTTAATAGTCCTAATATTGTAGCAAATTTCAGTCTATAGGAGTAACGATGTCTCTTCTGAGTGTATGTATAATTTTTAAAAGTCATATGACCTATAGTGCTTCTTTCCCATGTTCCTTATCTTTGTAGGGGTTTTGGTTCTTTTTACATGTGGGGAAAAGCCTAAAACACCAAGAAAGGGTTTCATTTTGAAGAACAGAAGACTGAATGTCACAAAAAACAAATTTTCTTCACAAGCTTTTAGAAAACAGCCACAAGTAGAAGTTCTTAACATCTTATATTCTTATAAAACTATTATATACATGATTTTAAAATGAAAGTGTTAGTTAATAAGAGAATAGTAATATTTAAGAGTTTTCAATTGCCCTTGGATTTATATTACCTAAAGCCACTGCTCTTTTCCTCTATTTTCATATGTGTTAACACCCACTTTCATATGTGTTAATGCACACTAGTTAAGATAGAGCTACTCAGAAAAGACTCCTGGTAATACTATAAAGTTGCTCCTCAAAGAAAAAGTATTAGTTACATGCCATATAATAAAAGAACAAAAGGGGAAAGCAACTTAGAAACTTTCTATTTGAAGGTGTATGCACGTGTGTATTGGGCAATTCCATTAGTAAGACAAAGCATAGAAAACTGTGCATATAACCTCTCAAAAAAGAGAGGCAATGTTTCTGGAATTCTGTAATATTTTCTAAAATGCACATTTTTAAACAAAACACATGAAAAATCATTCAGAATTATTAACTATTATGCATTCTCAGATTTTAAATGAATGTGTATTTTGGAGACAATTATCTTCCTTTTAATTTTTCTAATAAAATACTTTTGAATTGCTTTGGACAATGATATCCCAGTAACTATTAGATCTAAATATATCAGACAGAAAAACAGCTACTTAATTTAATTTAAAGCTGGTATGTAGTATTTTGTTAAGATTTACCTCTCTTCCTATGAGATGATGCCAAATCCAAATCAACATTTCGTCGCCCACTCTATTACAAAAAAAAAAAGTTTAGCTGTGAAGTTTCTTTTACTAACATTAAATAATGCATTAAAATAAAAAAATACAAACCACATAGTTACAGCAATGTCCTATTTTCTTCACCAATCAAGTTAGACCAGCAATACACCTACTGAAATCAACTACAGGAAAGCTCAAGTACATACCATCACTAACTCAAACAAAAAGCATGTGTATTAACTACCACAACAAAAGAGCAGTTTTCTTTGTTGCTACCTCTTCCTCATCCTTACATGCTGGTTACAGCATGACCATATATTTTAAAGGCCTAAAAGCACTGTCCTGTTTCTCAAAATTACTACTCTTTCTTTTGTCCTTATTTTCCTTTCTTTTCAAATTCTACACTAGCCTTGACCGGAAATTTACAGATCATCTGACAGGTATACTAACAAAAAGTTACATGGCTCTAAGCAAGTATCTACTGGCATTCTAAAATATGTTTAAGTTTTTTTTTAATCTGTTAAAATAGAGAAATCTCAAATTAATGGAACTGCTGACAGCTTAATAGAACAGTAATACTTTCAGAAAAACAGAAGTCTATTTTGTGTGTATCAGGTGGTAGAGGGTATTAACAGTCTACTCAACTGTTCATATGCACAACCAACCATACATAAACCACACGTAACTTAAGGTCATGCATGTAACATGACAATTTCAATTGTACTTTGACAGTGTTTCACACAAACACAAGAATGAGTGTCAAATAAGACTATGGGAAGAAACTAATAAGTAGACCATTTGGTAAATACTATAGAAATCCTTCACCTATTGCACATATCAACCCATACAAACATGTAGGTAAACATATTTTGTCTTATCTGTCCATACATACACATTCACAGAAAGTGATTAGATCTCAGACCATTTCATGCTGGTAAAGCAAACTCATCCAACCAGGTTCATAAAGACATCATTGTGCTATGGAATGCTTTCATGCATGTATCTTAGCTCAAAGAAGAAATTAATCTTCTCTCAAACCCAGAAATAGCTGTTTCTCTTTAACTGAGTTGTCTTACTCTCTTCACACTCTGAATTGTACAATACTTCTTCTTGTTTGGTGGTTCCTCTCTACACAGAGTATTCCTAGATGTGCATAAAATCTTACTCGGGCTTATCTTACTGCCTAGTCTTTTTTTCAGGTTAGTTCATTCATGTAGATTATTCTTTGGAAAAGTATTTGATTTTTGGGGGTGCGGGGCAGTTGAGGGATTTCTTTGTGTTGCCCTGGCTGTCCTGGAACTCATTCTGTACACCAGGCTGGCTTTGAACAAAGAACTTTGTGCTGCCACCATCACCAGTAAGTATTTACTTTTTATATGCTAAATCCTTTTAGTTCTGAAGGAGCTAGGAAATAGCTTATAAGAGTATAATACAAAATGTTGATGAAAATTACAGTCTGAATTCAAATGATTCAATGACTGTCACTCAAATAGGGCTTGGTATTTTTTTGTTTACTAAGACAGAGTAGATAATTCACTATAAAATGTGTCTTATTAAAGAAGGTTCAAACCAGCCGGGCGTTGGTGGCGCACACCTTTAATCCCAGCACTCGGGAGGCAGAGGCAGGCAGATCTCTGTGAGTTCGAGGCCAGACTGAACTACAGAACAAGTTCCAGGACAGCCTCTAAAACAATACAAAGAAACCCTGTCTCGAAAGACACCCAAAAAAAAAAAAAAAAAAAAAAAAAAGAGGTTCAAACCAAGATTTATCACTGAACTAGTTACCTTTGTTTATTTGAAAAAAAAATCTGTATTTCATTCACTAACAATCCAGAGGCACTGGGGGACATCAAATGCAAGAATAATGGGTTACCACCTACTAAGACAGAGTACAAGGGAAGGTTTGGAGAAAGATGAATCCACTACTGCATAGGCTAAGCCTGGAGCAGACTAACTCATCCAGTGAACTATGCAAGAGTCAAATCTACGCAAGGAAGAGGTAGGGCTGAAGACCAAAATAATTAGCAGACAGGTGGTAAATATTTATATAATATAGTTATATTATTTCTATTACAAATCTTTCAAGTTTGTATATGCCTAAAACAAATATAAATAACTCTAACCACAGCCTTATATATCTATAGCTTGAAAGCAAACTTCCTTCTTTAGATATACTTACCAGTGCATAGCCCTCTTCATCTGATTCAGGCTGAGACAAATCAGATTCACTCCTGGATTTGATCAGTCTGTAACTTGGACTTGTGTGAACTAGTCGGCTCTCAGCAGTGAGACTTTCACTCCTGTCTCGCATGCACAAAGAAAAAGTTTTTGATTGGGGACTGCTAGTGAACATAAGACTGAATGGAACTAACAGTACAGAGATAAGGCAGAGTCAGATGCCATTACGTCTGCCCACAGAAAGCCTGACTTACATAAAGTATAAAACCCTTTGGAATTGCATCAGGTATTTTTATACCACTTAATTAAATTACAGAGAGAAGCATTTATTAACTATGGTTGTTTTATATGTATGGAAAATTTACTACTCATGGAACCAGAAATTCACATCGCAGGCTGAAGCAGCACTACTGTTTATATTATTTTAAATTCACCCTAGTCAAGTTGCATTTGTTCCTCTTTCTTTGCATTTCAGAACATAAACTTATTGCAAGAAATACCTACGGGAAGAGAACAGCATTTTCAGTTTTCTGTCAGGCCCACCTGGTCATAAGTCCACTGCCTTCAGAGGCACTTGCAGCAGGTGGCTGCAGCTGCCCTTCTTCTCGTCGCTTCTGAAGCTCATCAATCACAGGGCTTACTCCTAATATCAGAAGTGCACAGCGGTGGATCACGGAGTTGCAGGCAGCAGTGTACACATCCTGCCCCTCGGGAAGGTCTGTGCTGACCCTTCGCTCTTGCTGAGACTGTGGAGGTGGGTCGTCAGCTCGGGCCCCAGACCCTGCCCCACTGCTCATTCTATCTCGGTCTCGGCTACGAGCTACTTCTCGGGCTGAGAGGAAACACTGAAAGATTTCTGTAACATACAACACAAAAACAAGGTCTTAACACATGGGGAGAGAAAAGCAATAAATAAATAACAAATAGTCAAAAAGTTTGAACCAAAACTTACTGAAATGAGGGAAAATCAGTTTTTAGACAAATACAGTATAGTGTCAAAGGTATAACAAAATGTCATACTTTTTATAAAAATTGCAACAGGAAATATTTCTATACTTTAGAATTTGGATTTGGCTGGTTCCACCTTGAAAGAGTAAGAGTTGTGACATCTTAAAACATGTCAAATTGGTATACTGACTGTTTAAGTGTAATCACATGAGATGTATGACTTTGAAAAGGGTATTTGGCCTGCCTTTTCCTCCAGGAAGCAAGTCCAGGAAGCAAGTCTTTTGGGAGGAGATATTTTCATAGATCAAGAGCAGAAAATAGCCTCAATCACCAAAGACTGCCAAGTCAGACCAAACAAACTCTCTAAAGTAACCTTAGCTTCCATACCTCCTCCTGCTACCCATATTTCTTTATAACATCCTTGGAAATTTTCACCTACCCTAGGTATTCAATTGTATCATTTCTTAAACTAATTGTTCTTTAGCAGTAAAATATAAAAGCATCAAGCTTTAGTCATTTCTTTTGAAATTCATTTTCTTGTGAGAATTCCCATGTACACAGAAAAGTAGTGAAAATTGTATGCAATTGGTAATCAGCTCTTGTATTTTTTAAGGTTTATTTATTTATTATTACTAGTGTTCTGCTGCATGCATGCCTGCAGGCCAGAAGAGAGCACCAGATCTCAATACAGATGGTTATGAGCTACCATGCCAGGAACTGAACTCAGGTTCTCTGGAAGACCAGCCAGTGTTCTTAACCACTGAGTCATCTCTCCAGTTACTCAGCTCTTGTATTAATGTGATTCCTAGACCAAGTCAAAAAGTCACTTAAGAGTCAAAGAATGACAGAGTGAGTCCCCCTCTCCAGGATTTCAAATCTTACTAGCAAGTTAGGACAGTTTCAAAGAGAGGTCCTAGAGCAGCAGCAACAGTGTTTGTGCAACTGTTAAAAATGCAAACACTAGGCTCAGTCAAATCTTCTGAGTCAGCAGCTCTAGGAATAGAGCCCAGCAATGTAATAATAATAAGTCCTCCGGCTGGTTCTAAGGACTAACATAAGTTCTAGGCCAGAGGTTCTCAATCTTCCCAATGCTGTAACCCTTTAAATAATGCCTCATGCTGTGATGACCCCCAGCCATAAAATTATTGTTACAAGCTCATAACTGTAATTTTGCTACAGTCACAAGTCATAATGTAAATATCTGATATACAGCTCTGTGAAAGGTTTGTTCAACCCACATGCCCCAAAAGGATTGAGACCCACAGGTTGAGAACTGCTACTCTAGGTTATGTTTCAAAAACAAGAAACTTGCTTATTTCTGAAATGTTCATTAACTTTGTATGAAAAAAATGTCAGGTTATAAGGAAAATAGGGAAATTTCATCTTTGCTTAATGAAAAGTCTCTCCCTACCTTCCCAAGTTTACATAATCTCTAACAATTGCAGCTGGTCATATCTCAAACGCATTAAAAACGACCAACCACCAAAAGTCTTTGCTGAAACAGAATCTGTTCATGATGAACAAGATTGCCTCTGCAGTTAGACAGCATCAGTATGAAGGTCCATTTAACACAGCCCGTGTTGTTCACAAGGATAAAATGCTAGTGAGACAGCCGGGTTTTGGGGCTGCTGTTACAATCATAGATTTTTTTTTGCAGTAGCTAAAGAATGTTTTTGCTCAAATTTAGAGCAAAGGGAGGGTTTTGAGACAGGGTTTCTTCTGTGGCTTTAGAGGCTGTCCTGGAACTAGATCTTGTAGATCAGGCTGGTCTCGAACTCACAGAGATCTGCTTGCCTCTGCCTCCCAAGTGCTGGCATTAAAGGCATGCATCATCACCGCCCAGTGCAAAGATAGTATTCTTAATGGGAAATTCAGGCAAAAAGGTTGACAAAACATTGGATTCACCTATTAGTATGGAAGTGACTACTTATAAAGTTGTACAACTTTATTTCGTTACATTTATTTTACTTGCTGGGGGGAAGGGGGCACACATTTGTGAAGGTCAGAAGCCA
This sequence comes from Mesocricetus auratus, assembly GCF_017639785.1. NCBI lineage: Eukaryota > Metazoa > Chordata > Mammalia > Rodentia > Cricetidae > Mesocricetus > Mesocricetus auratus. The sequence continues at coordinate 6,425,778 of NW_024429267.1, read as the reverse complement.
CTAGCAAGAGTTGGTTCTTTCCTTCCATCATGTGTATTCTAGTGATCAAACTCAGGTTGTCAGGGTTGGCAGAATGGCCTTTACCCACTGAGCCATATCATCCTTTAAACTCACAAGTCTAAAATTGGACCTTTGCATTGAGAGAATGATACTTTTCATTGTGCTGTAAAATGTTCCTTACTTCTGTAACATCAAAGCAACAAACTCTCAGAATCCATAGCTGGAAAACAGTTAAAGCTATTTAACAGACACTGGAATTTCCAGCAGACCCAGCTCTGATTCGAGCTGTTTGTGGCTTTAGGTACATAATTCTGCCTCCTTAAACCTCAATTTACCTCAATTTTTACAACAGCACACTAATATAACTCTGAGACTATGAATTACTCTATTTCAAACCCCTGGCCCAGTGCATCGCAGGTGTTCACAGGTTATATAGCTACTTTATACATTACCTTCCCCAAATGACTACTATGCCTTCTTTTATTGTAATGGAAAGCTACACTTTGTTACTATGTTGTCCTCTCTGACCTCTTTTCCAGGAATTTCTGAACTAATTTTTAAATTTAACTATGGAAGTTCTCTCAGTTTAGCTTGCAAAATTCTACTAGTCACACTTCCCATCTGTGAATTCCTTTCTTCCACCTTATCTTTTCTTTTTTGTTTAAATTGTTTTTAGTTTTCTTTTGAGAGATCTGAAAATAATTTTTAGAAGTACAGAGAATATAAATAAATCAATAATAAAACTAGGGGATATAAATCAATGGTACAGTGCTTGCTTCATGTGTGAGACAATCCCTGGTGCCACCACCTCATAAATTGAATATAGATACAAATAATGTCAAAAACAGCCAGGCGTTGGTAGCGCACACCTTTAGTCCCAACATTCAGGAGGCAGAGGCAGGCGGTTCTCTGTGAATTCAAGGCCAGCCTGGTCTACAAAGCCACACAGAGAAACCCTGTCTCAAAAAAAACAAAACAAAAAAATCTATAGCTGGCCATGAAGTTGAAGGCTACACATTGAATATGCATGTTAATTCGAAATAGTCAAATGGCTTAAAGTATTAATAATTCTCTTTAATATAAATAACAATATAATTATAACATATAAATAACTATCTTATAAAAAATTCTCTAGAGGTTTGAAATATAAAGTATGAAAAATTTTATTCACCCACCCAAAGTTTTTCCCATATCACTGTTTTACATTGCTCTTATCTCTTGTACCTACTAAAGAAAAGTATAATTGAAATTTGCAATTTAAAAGTTGTACACATAGAATACAATTTGGACCTCCTAACTAGAATAGTAAGGGCCTCTTAGATGTCATTTCATGCATGGAGCTGAGTGGATCAGAAACTGAGATGCTTTTTTTGAGGCTTTCCAACCCAGAACAAAAGCTTTAGAGTGGCACTGTCATGGGTTCAAAAGTCCCCTGTAATGTTGGCTAATGCATACTTAGATCCCCTGTGTAGTGTCAGATGCTTGAGAAGGACTACAGACACCCTGTCTTTCTGTTTTCCTATGAAAAAAGAAAGTCATGATGTTCACTTCTCAAGTAAGAAAGATGTACTTACTGCCAGCTGTCATTACTTCATGTTCCCGTTCTTCCTCCTCATCGTCTGGCTCTGGATGCCCATCCTCCCTGTCTCTCTCAGCCTGCTCTTCCATTTCAGCTTCTTCATCAATGGTCCGGGTAAAGGAATGCTCTTGAGGATCAATATCTGCAGAGTCTTGGTTATCTGAGATCTTAAAGAAATAATAGGAAACTACACTGAATATATTTTTTCCAAAGCTTTAAAAAGTTTTCATTACACCCCCCTGCCCCACCCAAGACAGGGTTTCTCCATAAAGCTTTGGCTGTCCTGGAACTGGCTCTGTAGACAAGGCTGACCTCGAACTAAAAGAGAACTGCCTACCTCTGTCTCCAAAGTGCTGGGATTAAAGGCATGTGCCACCACTGTCCAGCAAAATCTTAATTTATATCTTAGAAAATACTGCTGATACCAATAATAACACATAAATCTTACAAATGATACACTGGTAAATTTCAAAGAATACACAGACACACAGATAGGTATATGTCCTTTCTTGCCTGGTATTTTCATTGAAACACCATGCTTTAAATTAATTCACATTTATTCTGCTGTTTGGCTACAAATTACAGGGCTGCAATGTAAGTCACAACATGATACAAGCACAAAAGGTGATTTTGCTATTTGGTTTTGAAGTTTTTATTATTGTCTGGTTGGGGGTTTGTTTGTTTGTTTGTTTGTTTGTAACAGGTCTCTATATTTAACCCTGGCTGTCCTGGAACTCACTATATATACCAGGCTGGTCTTTAACTCAGAGAACTACTTGCCTCTACCTCAAATGCATGTGCCATTATGCCCAACAAAAGGTGATTATTTGACTCTACTGTTCACTTCAAGTTCTCTATGCTATTATTCTGTAAACATAATGTCTGAGGAGTCAAAGCCAGTGCTAGGGGTCAAACACAGAGTCTTACACATGCTTGATAATCACTCTACCATATATAACCCCAGTTTACCAATAATTCTAAATTTAAGATGCATTTTTAAAAATTTTAAGCCCCCCCCCCGCAAAAAACCCCAAAGTCAACAATGTTAACTTAGTTTCCCATGGTGGTCATGCTACAAAACAATTATCTAGACAAAAGATACTTAGAGAATCATAAATATCTTAACTAATTCATCTCATAAATTTCAATACAAAGTACAAATGAAAACTTTCAACTAGAATCATAATAAAGGTTATTTGTGATTCAAGACTAGTAAATAACTTAGAAATTTCACAATATAGGGGTACTTAGCAGTGAGGTCCATATATTACATATTTACTTCCATAATACGTGAGTTTCAAGTTGGAGCCTCAAAAAATGACAAATTAATATTTCTTATAGACTTTCAAGGTCACTCTCAAATATTCATAACCACAAATACTAAGCCAGTTCATGCTGGAGTCTTGTCTGTTGTTTACGCTTAGGAACTGAATTACAAAGAGCAAACAATTTGATCCATCCTCATTTTGCTGTAAGCACTGTGAAGAGGATACTCTTAGGCTTGTTCTTATAATTACAAGGTTGTGTTACCAGAATCACCTGCCCTTTCAAAATCATCTCCTATTTGTTTTCTGAGTTATTTCTGGATCATCCTTAATCAATGGTCTCTATATTTACTCTCATTGTGCACACTTCTAATTACAAAAATACTGATTTTTTAATCTTATAATTTTTGTCCCGTTTTTCCCCACCTTTAAATATTTTCCAGCTCTTTTAAAACTTTCCAGTTCTTTCCTGGTCTTGTTTTGGTTTTTTGAGACAAGATTTCTCTGTATAGCCCTGGCTGTCTTGGTACTCGCCTCAAACTCAGAGCTCCATCTGCCTCCCAAGTTCTGGGATTACAAATGTATCACCACTTCCCAGCAATTTACAATTTTTTACAACTCTTGGATTTATTTTTAAACAATTTGAGGCATCTGTTAATGTCCTTGATAATTTCTGGCATCTTAAGTTAAACAGGGCAATTCCAATGTAGTTTAATCAATAAAAAAGAAGATTATTGCCTATGACATGGACAAGCAAATTTGTCACTAACATTTATGCAGATAGGCTATTAATTAGCAGCCTTGTCACATTTGATAAAAATGAGGCAAATAAACCCCTACTCTTTCACTCTTTCATTATTTTCTACTAGAAAACATGCTAACATGTTTTGGACATTTGTACTAATCAAGACTTGTTTTTCTCTGTAGGAGTGAACCCCACAAAGCTATCCGCCCAACAGGGCGGGGACAAGTAAATTAGCACAGGTAGAGATAAAAGGAAGAGAAAGGAAAAGGACCTCCCCTCTTCTCCCGGAAGCCAGCCATGCTTCTAACTCCTGGTCTGTGCGACTCTCTCTCTCTCTCTCTCTCTCTCTCTCTCTCTCTCTCTCTCTCTCTCTCTCTCTCTCTCTCTCTCTCTCTCTCTCTCTCTCTGGTAAATAAATATATTGTTTTCCCTATATAGCATCGAATATCGTTATATCTGGTATCAGAAGTGGGATACATGTTTTGGACATTTGTACTAATCAAGACTTGTTTTTCTCTCATAAAAATCAATGCAGAGCTACCTCTGACAAGCTTGCAGAAAAATATAGAAATTAATTGATTTCCAACTTTACCCATCTGTCTCGTGATGATGACCTGGTTTGAATAAGTTCAAGGTTCTTGCAAGCAAGTAAACGACTTCGAACTTTGTATACACAACGGTACACTTCTGATAAGCTTTTACCAGGTTGGTATCTAAATAAAGAACCAAAATAGAAAAGTTACCTAATTTCTAACATCATGAGAGCAAATATTTGTCTGAGGATAGTTTAAGTTACTTGCCGGCTTTCTCCACATGCTTGACTAAGTAAGTTTGTGTGTTTGAGAAGTGCTGCAAGAACAAATCTAGACACAGTGTCCAAGAGTGATTCATTACTTAAAGTTGCACTGTCCCAATCTGAAAATAAAAATGACAGAAACATTTAAAAGGACCCAGAAAACAGTTACAGGGTAATATTAATAGCTTTAGTTCCCCAACACCTGAATTTTACCAACTTTCTGAACAACTACTAGACAAATGCACATACTGCTTCAGGTGCTGTGGATACAATTTTGAACAAAACCACAACTCTGATCTCATGGAATTTGAATCTTGGTGTAGGGTTCAAGATGGGTAAGACAGTAAGTGAAAATGATAGGCAAGGGCCAAGGAGAGAAACATAGTTGAAGGGTTCAGGAGATCAGAATTAGAGCAAATGGTATATGTCCAAGAGTGGTAGGAGAAGGAGAGCTGGTGGGGAATTGGGTGACAGTCGTTTTGCAAACCAGTGCAAATCCCCCTGTATCTGACTTACAGGAAGATGGGAAGCAGGATTAGAGAACTTTGAACAGAGAAATGATATAATCTGGCCTATATTTTAAAAGCTCTGCCTCTTGGGTGGGATATTAACTATATAGACAGTAGAAGCAGAAGTCATTACTGGAATAGACAATGATGATGGTGGTGACATCAGGGTGGGAGCAATGCAAGTAGTGAGAATCTGTCAGAGACCACACGAATTCTGAAAGTGTTGCCAAGATTTGAAGCCTTTGTGGGAAGGGAGCTGGAATCAAAGGTCTGTATTTGAACACTTTCCATTAAGCAACCCAAAAATTGAATAAACTATTCACTCATGCATACATACATATAAATCTATGTATATGATATTTTAAACCATAAAAGTAGATTTCATGAGAGTACAACTACATCTGGGTAACTTAAAACATCTGGACAGAAATGTATGAATGAATGAATGAATATATGTATGTATCTATGTATCTATGTAAAATTGAAAACTCAAATAACAGCATTAAATAGAGAGAACTTGCCAGGTTTTTTTTCCTCCCACTCTTTAATTCTATGTTGGCAGAGAATAGAGACTATTACACTAGATAGAGTATATATTCTTAAATAGAGACTATTTGGCAGATCAGGGAGGGGTTACTGTCCTTTTCATTCCCAGAGTGACTACTTCACTGTCCATCTCACAGATTTATCAAATAATGACTGTACAACTCCAATGCAAAATCAAACAAGAAGTATCCTCTGAAAATGTTAAGTCCCAATTTACTTTATTTGTTCTTAACTGTTCTTAAGGCTCTTTACCCAAAACATAAAATGCTACAATTTCATTTTCCACTTTATTTCCTTGTGTAAGTTAAAAATACAGATACAGACTAAACTACTTTATAGGTAAAAGAACCAACAATGCAACTATGCCTAAGTTTATGTAAAATCTTAAATCCACAAAGACTCATCTATACTGCATGCGTGCATACAGAATTTATCCACATCAGGTTCTCAAGGAGTTATCTGTTCCACAGACCTTCTTGCTGTCTTAGGCCTGTTAAGAATTATAATTAAATAGGACTCTAGTTTGAGGATGGTAATTCTCAACTTACAGAGCAAAACATATTAACACTCTGTGTTGCTCCAAATCTAGCATGGATTATTCTGCTTTTACCTTTTTAAAGTAATGAATTCATAAAGAACCATTATTAGAGCTATATTGATTTTACATCAAGCAACCACAGAATACTTTTACTATTAAGTATTAAGCCCACACTAAAATATCAAGCATATGGCAAATGGCTAGGTTTGTACTTACCTTAAGTGTATATCTAGGTTTTGAAAGTTCTCATCCCAATATAACACATGATAATATGATATAAAACTTAATTTATGGGTTAGCAAGGTGGTTCAGCATGAAAAGTACTTGCTGCACAAGCTTACTGAATCCACAGAGGAAGGAGAGAACTAACTCCTAAGTTAGCTTCTCACCTCTGTGCATGCACCACCACACATCACACCTACACTCACACATAAACACGCAAAGAAATCTATACCCAACTATATGACATAAAAATATTCAAATGTCAAAATTTTCCTTCTTTATTACTATGCCTTTCAACTTTGATAGGAATCAACATAGCAGAATAAATGATCAAAAAATAAAGAATGGATGATCTGTAGCTCCTTTTTTGTTTGCTCTTTTAAAAATGTTTTTACATTTATTTATTTATCTTTATGGGTAGGGGGTAAGTGCTATGACATACATATGTGTAGGCCAGAGAACAACTTGCAGAAGTTGGGTCTTTTCTTCGGACATGTGGGTGTTAGGTATCGAAATCAAGTTGTCAGGTTTGGTGGCAAGTGCCTTGGTACCTGCAGAGTCATCTCAATTGCTTGTTTTTAAGATGGGGGTTTCATTATATTGCCCAGGTTAGTCTTGAACTCATGGGCTCAAACAGTCATCCTATCTCAGTAGAGGTGTCACCACCATGCCTGGTTGAAGTAAAATTTCCTTTCTCTCTTTCTATCTTTCTCTCCTCTCTCTCTCTCTCTCTCTCTCTCTCTCTCTCTCTCTCTCTCTCTCTCTCTCTCTCTCTCTCTCTCTCTCTCTCTCTCTCTCTCTCTCTCTCTCTCTCTCTCTCTCTCTCTCTCTCTCTCTCTCTCTCTCTCTCTCTCTCTCTCTCTCTCTCTCTCTCTCTCTCTCTCTCTCTCTCTCTCTCTCTCTCTCTCTCTCTCTCTCTCTCTCTCTCTCTCTCTCTCTCTCTCTCTCTCTCTCTCTCTCTCTCTCTCTCTCTCTCTCTCTCTCTCTCTCTCTCTCTCTCTCTCTCTCTCTCTCTCTCTCTCTCTCTCTCTCTCTCTCTCTCTCTCTCTCTCTCTCTCTCTCTCTCTCTCTCTCTCTCTCTCTCTCTCTCTCTCTCTCTCTCTCTCTCTCTCTCTCTCTCTCTCTCTCTCTCTCTCTCTCTCTCTCTCTCTCTCTCTCTCTCTCTCTCTCTCTCTCTCTCTCTCTCTCTCTCTCTCTCTCTCTCTCTCTCTCTCTCTCTCTCTCTCTCTCTCTCTCTCTCTCTCTCTCTCTCTCTCTCTCTCTCTCTCTCTCTCTCTCTCTCTCTCTCTCTCTCTCTCTCTCTCTCTCTCTCTCTCTCTCTCTCTCTCTCTCTCTCTCTCTCTCTCTCTCTCTCTCTCTCTCTCTCTCTCTCTCTCTCTCTCTCTCTCTCTCTCTCTCTCTCTCTCTCTCTCTCTCTCTCTCTCTCTCTCTCTCTCTCTCTCTCTCTCTCTCTCTCTCTCTCTCTCTCTCTCTCTCTCTCTCTCTCTCTCTCTCTCTCTCTCTCTCTCTCTCTCTCTCTCTCTCTCTCTCTCTCTCTCTCTCTCTCTCTCTCTCTCTGTGTATGTGTGTGTGTCAGAGTATAAATGCTATGGATGATATGTGTGAAGGTCACAGGACAACCTGTAGTTCTCATGTGGGTACCAAGGACTGAACTCAGGACATCAGGCTTGGTGCAAGCATTCATTAAATCACACCCATTGAGCCATATCACCAGCCATCAAGCTATTTTTCCACTGGTGTAAATAATTGGGTTAGGAACCCCTATAATTTCAGTGCTCAGGAGGCTGAGACAAGAGGACTGAAAGTTTAATTCAAGTCTCGAGTTGGATTCTGTCTTTTAAAAATGAGAGAGATGTACGCAATATATACCACAGTTCATTTCATTTATAGAAGATAAAAGCCAACAAAAGTGGAGATGTATTTGCTTTTACCATTATTTAAACCTGAGCATCCCAAGGTACAGATGAAAATTAAGGACAGGATAAGAAAAAAAAAACATGGAAGAAACAGAGACTACAGATATGACTCAACAAATGGGTGATTGTGTTCACTGGGTTCTAATTTTGAGGTAAAGTTTCATGTAACCCAGATTAGCCTTAAAACTCAATACATAATCGAGGCTGACCTTAAACAGATCCTCCTGCTTTACATCCAGAGTGAAGGAATTACAGGTATGTATCCACCATGCCCAGCTTTAATATGGGTCATTATTAAACACAGAAGCTAAAAATATATCAAGGGGATTTTTTGAAATTTTCACATAAAATTATTTCTACTGATAAAAACATATTAGGAATGGAAATCTCACCATATATTTGTATACTACTTCATTATTGCATGTAATAGTATATCTCAGATGAGTATTATTAGCGCTCTGAATAAGCAAATTTTTTTACATATATTCAGTAAGCCTATAGCCTAAACATCTAAATATATATCTTCTAATTTAATGTTTCTTAGAATACTTTTATAAAATGACTTATATGATACAAAGTTCAAATTTCCAACTTTAATACAATCAAATTTCTTTAAATGAGATATATGTGGATACAACAAATAACCTGATATATTTTACACAAAAAGAAAACCAAATATTTTACAATGTTACTTACACATGAACTAGTTAGCACTGCAAATTAGCTATATACATTTACCCACTTCCTTCTCTTTATCTTACCTTTACTAACAGCATAATCCTGCATGCTGATCCAAATGCTTCTGGCAGGCTCTTTAGAGCAACCCAATGCCAAGTCTACATAAACAGCAATTTCAGGCCGCAATTTGTAATCAAAAGGCTTCTGTTCTTCATTTCCTGAAAGAGCTACTTCTAATAGGCAGCTCATACATTTATCTATTAAAAAAAATTTATTTTAATAATTCTGTTTATTCATGTCTCTCTTCCTCCCTCCCTCCCTTCCTCTCTGTGTCACAACATATGTGAAGGTAGGAGAACAACTTACAAGAGTCACTTTCTCCTTCCACCATGTAGGTCCTAGTGGTCAAACTCATCTATCCTGGCAGCAAACACTTTACACTCTGATCCATCAGTTCTCAAGTTCCCTTTTTTTGGGGGGGGGGTTGGTTCAAGACAGGGTTTCTCTGTGTAGAGGTGACTGTCTTGGAACTTATTCTGTAGACCAGGCTGAACTCAAACAGAGATTTGCCAGTTTCTGCCTCCTGGGTGCTAGGATTATACTTAGCCACCATCACCACCCAGCTAAATTCTCAATCTTAAACTTCATAATTTTTGTAATTGCAAATAAAACCTTATTTACTCAATTCATATGAAATTGGGTAATAGACACTATTAAAGTGAAGTCCTCTAATTTTTTTTTTCAGTTGGAGGCAGTATCACCTCTCTGCCTCTAGAAAAAAATAGACATTTGGCAGAGGCCAGAAATGCAAAATATTCTACACACAGAGCACAACCATGAAGACTGATATATCCAGAAATACATAGTATCCTCTTTGAGAAAAGTGTTACCATAGGGAAAGAGAATAGAACTTTTTCTTTTTAATAGACCTAAAGGAAAGCAATCACTTAGGGGTGATTGAATAAGGATGAAAGATACCATGAACAATTTTTCAGTCAATAATCACAGTCATGCAGGTAATTCCCAATTCCTCAGTGGGAGCTTTAGCGTTCAGAATCATTACTATTATTTTGGGGGAAAAAAGGGTGTTGCTATACTGTCTGGACTGGTCCTAGAATTAAGATCCTCTTACCTTTGTCTCCCAAGTACAGAAATTTTAAGAATATACACACCCACATCTGAATCACTTCACTTTGAAAAAGAAAATCAATGTTCTAAATGATGGTCAGGGTTTTAACAAGTAACAAAAGCCAATTTAATCCATAATAGAAATATTACATAAGCAAATATCCTTTCTTGATAGAAATTACACAATTTTGATTCTTTTGTGGGGAGGGTTTGAGGAAGAATTTCACTGTGTAACAGCCCTGGCTGTCCTGGAACTTGCTTTGTAGACCAGGTTGGCCTCAAACTCACTGAGAGATCTGTTTGCATTTACCTCCTGAGTGCTGGGATAAAGGCATGCGCCACCACCTCTCAGATCACAATTTTAATTCTTAAAAACTAAAAAAAATAATATTAAAACTGAAGTTTATTTTATTCATACTTAAGTCTGGTTAAAAGAGATGCACAGATCAACAGATACCTTTTTTACTCAGATTACTGGGGACTGTTTTAGGTGTGAGTGCTAAGAACACTAGAACCTTCTTATCCTGCTAAATACCCCCCAAAGAACCCCACAATTTAACTTTCTTTACTTCATATGTATCATATGTAGCCATAGTCAAAATCACTTTCTGGTTCAGAAGTAAAATGATGGACATATACATACATACATACATACATACATACATACATACATACATATATACATTTTTTTTTTAAGAAACAACTTTCTTTTTTTTTACTCCTACTTACCACACTTCCATGCCAGAAACAAAACTTTTATTTTTTTGGCCTTGGATTCTTTTCTTTCCACCCTCCCTTTCTCCCTGTCTATCCCATCCCCTTCTCTACTTTGTGGGCTCTCTCCCTCACATTTCCTCTCTTCCTCTCTATATGACTTTACCTTGTCGTTTAATATAGGCTAGCTAATCCTACTCAGCATTTCGTAAGAATCAAAATTAGAGGCCTAGAGAGATTAAAATACCAATCCTAGATAAAACTATTAGCCCTTATATTGGGACACTGAATAATCCCTTGGTTTTGGTCTAAGAGTCAACAAAGTAGAGAAATGGCAGACGTGGAAGGAAAGGGAAGACACTGCAAAGGGAGGAATAAAACCTGCCATTCACAGCTATGGGTAGTGCTGTGCTGGTTGGTTTTATGTTAACTTGACATAAGCTATAGTTATCTGAGAAAAGGGAACCTCAACTGAGAAAATGTCTTCATAAGACTGATCTACAGGCAAACCTCAGGTATTTTCTTAATTAGTGATTGATATGGGAGGGTTCAGTTAATTGTAGGCGAGTGGACCCCTGGACCAGTGGTCCTGGTTTTTTATAAGAAAGCAGGCTGAGCAAGCATGGGAAACAAGCCGGTAAGCAGCTTTTCTCCTTTCTCCAGGTTCCTGCCCTCTTTGAGTTCCTCTCCAAGCTGCTTTTGGTCATGGTGTTCCATCCATCACAGCAATAGAAACCCTGACTAAGATAGTGTCTGAAAAATGGACACTGTTCTGTTCTAATAGGTGCTCTACCAGTGCATTCCATTTGAGGAAGCAGTTTTGTAATCCCAAGCTTCAGGACACAATCAAATATTTTTCTATAACTTGATCAATATGAGTGAAAAGTACAACAGAATGGGATAAGACCTATATCTTTGGTTTTCTTGAGATGGGGGCTCCCATTATAGCTCAACCCGTCCTGGAATTTATGTAGCTTAGATTAGATCATGCAGGTATTCTCCTGACCCAGCTTCTCAAGTGCTGGGATTATAGAGGTGAGCCACCATAGTTGGTTCTAGACCAGTGGTTCTCAACCTAGCGATCGAGACCCTCTGGGTCACACGTCAATTTTTACATTACGATTCCTAACCTGAGGTACTGTGTAAGGGTCGGGGGCATTAGGGAGATTGAGAACCATTGCTCTAGACCCACATTTCCCTATACCAGAGACCTCTGCTCTAAACCCACATTTTCTTGTATCAGTGGTTCCTCATGGTGTAGGGACCCCCAACTATAAAATTATATTCAAATTGCTACTTCATAAATATAATTTTGGTACTGTTATGAATCTTAATATAAGTATCTGTGTTTTCCAATGGTCTTAGGAAAAAAGTTATTCAAACCCCAATGAGAATCACTGCCCTAATCCATGCTGCAGAATTTAACTTTTTCTGAGAACTGTACACCACAAGTTTAGATCCTTTCTATTATTAATGTGAAAAATGCCTGAGTTCTTTATTCAACACTTAGGTAAGAGATCTCAAAGGAAGACAAAGAAATACGTATTTCACATGCTTCAGAGAAGTGCATTACCCAACTGAGGGGTGTCCATTTCCACACCGTCACTAAAAAGTGGTGTTTTCATCCAATATGCAGTATCCTGTTCCTCTGGAGATACAGGGGAGCCCTGAAGCATGCCACCAAGACATCTCCCGATGAGGAGAGCAATTGTTCTTTCCAGATCCACAAGCCACACCCAAGACTGAGCTGGCTGAGGTAATGGCACACCAGCAGGATCAATTACTTCTGGTCCTCCTGAAAAGAAAATCAATAGTAATTGTGTTTTTATCTGTTACTTTTAAATTTTAAAAGCTTTCTCATGGTCTCTAACTTGTTATACTATAAGAAGATAGTGAAGAAAATAATTTTTCAAGAAAAACATGTAACATTTTCTAAATAAAAATTACCTTTTATATTAGACTAATTTAAATTTTACTCAAACATGTTAATCTATCAAATAATTTTTCATTTATAAAGTTACTCATTTTAAGATAAACACTAAATCAGCACAAGCAGACATACCTCAACGGATTCTATTTTACCATCTAGATCAAATTTTGCCATATTTAGGCAGTCTTTGGAACTTTTTCTTTAAAATCAAACAAGAATTTATCAATTAAAGTGGCATTATTAATAGTCTTCTTACTTGGACTCAGAATTGTCTTCTACTAAGATCCAGACCCAGGCTTTCTTAGTGTACAGGGTTGGGGAAAAAAGCATTCTAAAACGTAGGTATTTGAAAACATTAACGGACAATCCTCTAATAAAATTAATAAGGAAAAATAAATTCCATAAATTAAAAAATAGAAATAAAAGGATATGTAGCAATGTATGCATAGGAGATTTTTCAACCTATAAATAAACACAATCAATTTTTCACCAAAAAAAAATGAAAGCCAACAAAATAACATTTTCTGGAAAAAGAACAATTTCTAAAATAAATTAGGAAAAAAACCTAAATTTCCACATACACAATAAAAAAATAAGAATAAAAACCACAAGGGCCAGACAGCTTTATAGACAAATTCCTCCAGCACTTTAAGAAAAATTTTATCCTTCAAAAATTACTTCAGAAAACGGGGGGGAGGGGTGATGAATCCAAACTCATAGTATATGGTTAAAATAAGTTTTGCAAACTAGGCAAGAACAGTATGAGAAAAGGAACCTTTTAAAAAATAACCAGTTGAGCCGGGCGTTGGTGGTGCACGCCTTTAATCCCAGCACTCAGGGGGCAGAGGCAGGCGGATCTCTGTGAATTCAAGGCCAGGCTGGACCGACAGCCTCCAAAACAGAGAAACCCTGTCTCATAAAAAAAAAAAAAAACCAAAAAAAAAAAAAAACCAGTTATACACCCAAATAAATCCAAATAGAAGGACACTTAATATACCTGACACGGGAAAATTCTAAGACACTTCAGGAAAGCAAGAATAACTCTGAAACTATCCACATCAAGCTGAATCACTTATCTGATAGGATCACGAATTTGGTATTTTGACCATTTCAGTTCAGTGGTCAACAGAATTAACCACTCCTTCAGCAAGAAGGGTTTTAATGTTATCCTGTCAAAAGTCCAAGGCTTTCCAGGAAAAAGCCCAAGACTCTAAGCACTAAAAGTGGCTTTCTCAAGCTTACACAAGAACTTACTAACAGAAACTAAAACCCAGAGCTTTACATGCCTCAGTTCATGACTCTTTCCAATTTAAGGGACAAGAGGACGACAATTCATTAACTTGAAATGTCTTTAAGTTCTAGTGGTGAAAATTTTTAACAGCCTTAAGATGGCTACAGCCCTCAATTTGATTATTTCCTGGCGTCTGCTCCTCCTGGGTGAGGTTGCTTCTTTTTGCTCTAGAGCATTCAGCTGTGCTATTAACACTCTAGTGTGACTGTTCTCCAGTTTCTTCATTGTGGGCACTTAGTGCTATGAACTTTCCTCTCAGCACTGCTTTCAGAGTGTCCCATAAGTTTGGGTATGTTGTGTCTTCATTCTCATTGAATTCCAGTTAGTCTTTAATTTCTTTTTTTATTTCTTCCTTTACCCAGGGATGGTTCAATTGTGCATTGCTCAATTTCCATGAGTCCGCAGGGTTTCTGCGATTTGTGTTATTGTTGAATTCTAGTTTTAATGCATGATGGTCTGATAAGATACAGGGGGTTATTCTAATTTTTTTGTATCTGTGGAGGTTTGCTATGTTTCCTATTATGTGGTCAATTTTAGAGAAGGTTCCATGTGGCGCCGAGAAGAAGGCATATCCCTTTGTGTTTGGGTGGAATATTCTATAGATGTCTGTTAAACCCAGTTGGGTCATAACTTCTATTAGTTCTTTTGTTTCTTTGTTAAGTTTCTGGAGGTCCTGTCTAGCGGTGAGAGGGGAGTGTTGAAGTCTCCTACTACTATTGTGTGAGATTTTATGTGTGATTTGAGCTTTAGTAATGTTTCATTCACAAATGTGGGTGCCTTTGTATTTGGGGCACAGATGTTCAAAATTGAGACTTCATCTTGATGGACTTTTCCTTTGATGAATATGAAATGTCCTTCTTCATCCCTTTTGATCGATTTTAATTTGAAGTCTAGTTTGTTAGATATTAGGATTGCTACACCCACTTGTTTCTTGGGTCCGTTTGATTGGAAAATCTTTTCCCAACCCTTTACTCTGAGGTAACGTCTGCCTCTGACGTTGAGATGTGTTTCTTGTATGCAGCAGAAGAATGGGTTCTGTCTTTGCATCCATTCTGCTAGTCTGTGTCTTTTTATAGGCAATTTGAGACTGTTAACACTGAGGGATATTAATGACCATTGACTGATGATTCTTGTTTGTGCTTGATTTATTGGTAGTGAGTTACTGTGTGTAGGTTCTCCTCCCTTTTTCTTTTGGTGTTTGGGAAAGTGGGATTATCTGTTGCCTATGTCTTTGTGAGTGTAGTTATCTTTGTTGGGTCTAGGTTTTTCTTCTAGCACTTTCTGTAGAGCTGGATTCATGGATACATATTGTTTAAATCTGGCTTTGTCATGGAATATTTTGTTTTCTCCATCTATGGCAATTGAAAGCTTTGCTGGATATAGTAGTCTGGGCTGGCATCCTTGTTCCCTTAGCATTTGTAGGACATCTGTCCAGGATCTTCTGGCTTTCATAGTTTCCATTGAGAAGTCAGGCATAACTTCGGAGAGGTCTGCCTTTATATGTTACTCGGCCTTTTTCTTTAGCTACTCTTAATATTTTCTCTTTATTCTGTAGGTTTGATGTTTTGATTATTATGTGGTGAGGTGACTTCTTTTTCATAGGCATATCCTTCTTTAGGTTAGGGAAGTTTTCGTCTATGATTTTGTTGAATATGTTTTCTGTACCTTTGAGCTGTATTTCTTCGCCTTCAACACCTACTATTCTCAGGTTTGGCTTCTTCACAGTGTCCCATATTTCCTGGATATTTTGTGTTAGGGATTTGTTGGTTTTGAGATTTTCTTTGGTTGATGACTGTATATCCTTTAATGGGTCTTCAACACCTGAGATTCTCTCTTCTATCTCTTATATTCTATTGGTGATACTTGCATCTGTAGTTCCTGATCATTTACTCAGCTTTTCTATTTCCAGCATCCCCTCATCCTGTGTTTTCTTTATTGTTTCTATTTCAGCTTTCAATCCTTGAACTGTTTGAGTTGTTTCCTTCATTTGTTTGGTTGTATTTTCTTGGTACTCTTTAGATTCTTTGAGAGATTTGTTTATTTCTTGAATTTTTTGGTTCACCTTTTCCTCCATTTCACGTATAGGGCAGATGCCAGTAAATAATCAAATTGAGGGCTGAAATCAATCAAATAGAAACCAGGAAAACATTGCAAAGAATCAATGAAACAAAGAGTTGGTTCTTTGAGAAAAATCAACAAAATAGACAAACCTTTGTCCAAACTAACCAAAAGACAGATTATGCTAATTAACAAAATCAAAAATGAAAAGGGGGACATAACAATGGAAACTGAGGAAATTCAGAGAATCATCAGGGCATACTTTGAAAATCTTTACTCTACAAAATTCAAAAATGTAAAGGAAATGGACAATTTCCTGGATAGATATCACTTGCCAAAACTCAATCAAGAACAGATAAGCAATCTAAACAAACCTATAACCCTTACTGAAATAGAAGAAGTCATCAAAAGTCTCCCAACCAAAAAAAGCCCAGGTCTTCATAGAAGAGCTAATTCCAATACTCCTCAAAGTATTCCACACAACAGAAGCAGGAGGCTCACTGCCAATCTCTTTTTACGAGGCTACAATTACCTTGGTACCCAAGCCACACAAAGACACAATTAAGAAAGAGAACTATAGACCGATTTCCCTCTTGAACATCGATGCAAAAATACTCAATAAAATACTAGCAAGTTGTGTTCAAGAACACATCAGAAAAATCATCCACCATGATCAAGTAGGCTTCATCCCAGGAATGCAGGGATGGTTCAACATTAGAAAATCTATCAGTGTAACCCACCATATAAACAAACTGCAAAAGAAAAAACACATGATCATCTCACTAGATGCTGAAAAAGCCTTTGACAAAATCCAGCACCCCTTCATGATAAAGGTCCTAGAGAGATCAGGGATAACAGAAACAACTACCTGAATGTAATAAAAACAATATACAGTAAACCAACAGCTAACATCAAACTAAATGGACAGAAACTCAACGCAATTCCTCTAAAATCAGGAATAAGACAAGGCTGTCCACTCCACTCTCTCCATATCTCTTCAATATTGTACTTGAAGTTCTAGCTAGAGCAATAAGACAACAAAAGGAGATCAAGGGGATACAAATAGGAAAAAGAAGAAGTCAAGCTTTCACTATTTGCAGATGATATGATAGTTTACATAAGTGACCCAAAAAAACTCCGCAAGGGAACTCCTAGAGCTGATAAACACCTTCAGCAAAGTGGCAGGATACAAGGTTAACTCAAAAAAAAAAAAAAATCAGTGGCCCTATTATATACAGATGATAAAGTGGCTGAGAAAGAAATCAGAGAAACATCACCCTTTACAATAGCCACAAACAGCATCAAATATCTGGGGATAACATTAACCAAAGAAGTGAAAGACCTGTATATCAAGAACTTTGCGTCACTAAAAGAAAGAAACCAAAGAGGATACCAGAAAATGGAAAGATCTCCCATGCTCTTGGATTGATAGGATCAACATAATAAAAATGGCAATCTTGCCAAAAGCAGTCTGCCAAAAACAAAAGACCCAGGATAGCCAAAACAACCCTATACAATAAAGGAACTTCAGGAGGCATCACCATACCTGACTTCAAGCTCTATTACAGAGCTATAGTCCTGAAAACAACTTGGTATTGGCACAAAAATAAACAGGTAGACCAATGGAACCTAACTGAAAACCCTGATTTTAACCCACACACTTATGAACACTTGATTTTTGACAAAGAAGCTAAAATTATACAATAGAAAAAAGAAAGAATCTTCAACAAACGGTGCTAGCATAACTGGATACTGGCATGCAGAAGACTGCAGATAGATCCATGTCTATTGCCTTGCACAAAACTTAAGTCCAAATGGATCAAAGACCTCAACATAAATCCAACCACACTGAAACTCTTAGAAGAGAAAGCAGGAGATACTCTTCAATGAATTGGTACAGGAGACAGCTTCCTGAACATAATACCAGTAGCACAGACACTGAGATCAACAATTAACAAATGGGACCTCCTGAAACTAAGAAGCTTCTGTAAGGCAAAGGACACAGTCAACAAGACAAAAAGGCAGCCCACAGAATGGGAAAAGATATTCACTAACCCCACATCTGACAGAGGGCTGATCTCCAAAATTTACAAAGAACTTAAGAAGCAAGTCTCTAAAACACCAAAGGCTCCAATTAAAAAGAGGAGTATAGAACTAAATAGAGAATTCTCAATAGGGGAGTCTAAAATGGCTGAGAGACACTTGAGAAAGTGGTCAACATCCTTAGCCATCAGGGAAATGCAAATCAAAACAACTCTGAGATACCATCTTACTCCTGTCAAAAATGGCTAAAATCAAAAACACCGAAGACAATTTATGCTGGAGAGGATGTGGAGAGAGGGGAACACTCCTCCACTGCTGGTGGGAGTGCCAACTCATACACCCACTTTGGAAATCAGTATGGAGATTACTCAGAAAAATGGGAATCAATCTACCACAAGACCCAGAAAGTCCACTCTTAGGCATATATCCAAAAGATGCAAATTCATACAACAAGGGCATCTGTTCTATTATGTTCATAGCAGCATTATTTGTAATAGCCAGAACCTGGAAGCAACCTAGATGCCCCTCAACTGAAGAGTGGATAGAGAAAATGTGGTACATTTACACAATGGAGTACTACTCAGCAGAGAAAAGCAATGGAATCTTGAAATTTGCAGGCAAATGGATGGCACTAGAGGAAACCATCCTCAGTGAGGTAACCCCAGTCACAAAAAGACAAACACGGTATGTCCTCAATCATATATGGATTTCAGACATGGATCAGGATAGTGCCAGTCTGCACTTCCACTGACAGAGTCTGGGAAACAGGAAAGAACTTAAGAGAGATATGCATGGCACCCCAGAGAAGAGGAATGAAGCAAGATCTCCTGAACAGATGTGGAACACCTCGAGAGGTGGGGGGGGAAGGGGGAACTGGGAAGAAGAGAGGGGGAGAAGAGGAAGAGAGAGTAGGTCATGGGGGAACAGGAAGGTTGAGTGTGGGGAGGGTAGAATAAGGGGAGAACAGGATGTGAAATACCATAATAGAGGGAGCCATAGGTTAGAAGAGAGATCTGGCACCGGTGAGACCTCTAGTGATCTAAAGGGATGACACCAACTGGCAAGCTAAGCAACAGTGGAGAGACCACCTTAAATGCCCATTCCTGATAATGAACTTAACGTCTACCCTATATGCCATCCTAGAACCTTCATCCAGTGACTGATGGAAGCAGAAGCAAACATCCACAGTTAAACACTGAACTGAACTCATGGAACCCAGTGACAGAGGAGCGATGAACAAACTGGCAAAGAATGGGCTGGCGAAACCAGCAGAGACAGCTGATCCGAACAGGGGAGAGGTCTTGGACCCCAGACCGACAGCTGGGAGGCCAGCATGGGACTGATCCAGACCCCCTGAGTGTGAGAGCCTGGGCAACCTATGGGTCCTGGGCAGTACATCAGTGTTTATCCCTGGCATACAAATGGACTTCGTGTGTTCATAACACAAAGAGGGATGCTCTCTCAGCCTGGACTCTTAGGGGAGTGCCTGGACCCTGCCCTGAGCGAAGTAACAGACTCTGGATATATCACCTATGTAAGAGTGGGGATAGGGTGGGAGGCTGGGGGGATGGTGGGGAGGTGTGGGAGGAGGGGAGGGAGAGGGAACTGGGATTGACATGTAGAGCAAGCTATTTAAAATTAAAGTAGTAAAAAAAGTTTTAAAAAACTACAATAGATAATAATACTCTTGCAAACACAAGCTATGTCAACTGTCTAGAATTACCAGTATTGTATAATTCTGTCTTTTTTGTTTTTTGGTTTCTTTTTTAAACAGGGTTTCTCTGTGACTTTGGAGGCTGTCCTGCAAATAGCTCTTGTAGACCAGGCTAGTCTCGAACTCACAGAGATCCACCTGCCTCTGCCTCCCAAGTGCTGGGATTAAAGGAGTGTGCCTCCACCGCCGGCCAGTATTGTATAATTCAAGAATGAATTAGAATATCGTGTCTAAGAAGGCTGGAATGATGTCTCAGTGGTTAAGAGCACCAACTGCTCTACTAGACGACCAGGGTTCAATTCCCAGAGCCCACATGACAGCTAACAACTGTCTGTAACTCTAAGATCTGACACTCTCAAACAGACATGCAGGCAAAATAGCAATGCATATAAAATAAAGATAAATTATTAAAAAAGAATACCATGTTTAAAATCAAATGCATGAAAAGATACTTGTCAATTTCCATTTTAAAATTCAACCAGTTCCTATATAGCCAACCAAAATAAGAAATATGCTACTATCAAATAAATATTTCACATTAATATCTTTTATAT
The DNA here is from genome assembly GCF_017639785.1 of Mesocricetus auratus. Taxonomy (NCBI): domain Eukaryota; kingdom Metazoa; phylum Chordata; class Mammalia; order Rodentia; family Cricetidae; genus Mesocricetus; species Mesocricetus auratus. The sequence continues at coordinate 6,405,552 of NW_024429267.1, read as the reverse complement.
TTATGACATAAAATATAATGATCTACTGATTATAAATTTATCATTTCAAATTCCTCAAAGAACAAAAGTAACACTGGCTAAATTATGACACAATTTTGCTATCTATTTTAAGACATCTTAATTTCAATCATGTCAAACTCTGCAGAACACAAAGCTTTAGAACCACTGACCATAAAGATACTTTTTGTATGCCCATAAGCAACTTTATCTACTGCATGTCAGTTGCCCACTTCCAGCCGTTCACTCTTAGAAGATAATCACATCTTTTTGATCACATGAAACACCTACAGAGTTAGGCATGATTTTATTTGAGATATACAAGAATAACCCTTCTCAAGAGCATTAATTAACTTTTTGCTGCCTGTACTTACCATGAAGAGGCCACTGTAATTCTTGGTCTTCCAAAAGTGCAGCAGCTGGCAGGAGTCTATTAAGGCAATCAAGGGGTGGCAAGAGATCGAGGAGGTAACTCAGTAAAGGACGAGCCACGGACACCGGGAGTAACAGTAGGGAGTTAACAATCTGGCAGAGCATACTGCCTGCAGCTGACACATAGATCACATCTATGAAGGGCAAGAAATTCAGCGTAAATCAATGACCTCAAACAAACTTAAAATAAAAGCCTAAATACCTCTTTAGTTTAGAAGGAGAATAGACTAATTCAATAACTCTTTATTCAATTCCTACCTAATAGCTGATGTCACATTAGTATTTACTATCAGAAAATACCAACAGACTTGTAGAAAGGCAAACTTATCCTGCATGCTAACAAACTTGGAACACAGAAACTTTCTTTTCTTTTCATTCATTCATCCATTCACTCATTCATTCATTCATTCATTTTGGTTTCTCATGACAAGGTTTCTCTGCAGCTTTGGAGCCTGTCCTGGAACTTGCTCTGTAGACCAGGCTGGCCTGGAACTCATAGAGATCTGCCTGCCTCTGCCTCCTGAGTACTGGGGATTAAAGGTGTGTGCCAACACTGCCCAGCCCAGAAACTGCTTTCTTAAAATACATTATAATTCCACATCCACTAATTTATCCTCACTTCTAAATTTATTCTAACATTTACAGTACCTACAACAGACTAGGTACTATTACTAGATGGAGACACAGCCATGACCAAAACATACAAGTTTCCACTTTCCTGTGATGTCAACATTCTAGTAAGCAAAGTTTTTTAGATTTTTCTAATCTAAAATAATTTTTAAAGCTGAGATCATTATAAAATATCTGTATTTTCATTATGGGCATCACTTTTCCATGGTGATATATTGTTTATGATTTATTAAAGCCACTGGAGATCAAAATAACAAAGCAGTCACACTAGTTAGCCATAGAAGCCAGGCAGTGGTGGCACATACATTTAATCTCAGTACTCAGGAGACAAAGGCAAATGAATCTCGAGTTCAAGGCCACCCAGGGCTACATGAGATTGAATCAGTGTAAAAGAGTAACAGATCTCACACTCACACCTTTGATCCCAGCACTTGGGATCACATGCTTTTAGTTCCAGCACCAGGGAGGTGGAGAAAGGAGTAAGAGGAGGAGGAGACAGGAACTGAGAGCTTTTGCCTCTTAGCATTAGTGGAGACAGGATTGCTATCTCAGCTTGGCAGAGTTAAGATCTACTACTGGCTTAGCTGCTTTGCTTTCCTGATCTTCAGCTTGAAGCTGTCGCTGGGTCTTTTATTTTTTTGTGCTACAATTTTCAATCAAGTTTATTCCAATATTTCCCTGTACTCAGGAACAGGAGAAAAATTCACAAGTGAGCCCTGTCTGTGTGAACAATAAATTTACCTTGCATACAGAACAGCCAAAAAGCAATGACTAATAATAACAGCCTTGGGTTCTCAGGTGATTTCTTTCCTTTCTTAGGTGAAAAACTTCAGAGATCAACAACCAAAAGAATATTCAGTAAACAACTAGAGAAAGGCTCTGGTGCTCATAGAAGCACCTGCATAATGATTAAAGACACATGGTCTAGATGAGTCTATTCAGAGAGAGAAGAGGATCAAAAACAAAATTTAGAGAATCACAAAGGAACAAAGGGAAAATCCTTTATGAAGTCACAGAAAAACACAGGTCAGTGATGGAGGAGAAAAAGTAGGATTGTGCTACACAGAAGAAACATTTCAAGAAGGAAATTGCAGTTGGGCGGTGATGGAGCACACCTTTAATCCCAGCACTCGGGAGGCAGAGGCAAACGGATCTCTGTGAGTCCGAGGTCATCCTGGTCTACAAATTGAATTCCAGGATAGCCAGGACAGTCACACAGAGAAACCCTATCTAGAAAAACCAAAAAGAAAAGAAAAGCAAATTGGACAGGTAGTAACACCCAGCCTTCGGAAAGGTGAGACAGAAGGATTGCTTTAAATTTGAGAACAGCATATCCTAAAATATTAGACACTGTCTCAAAAAGAAGGAAGGGAGCAGCATATGGGATACTGCCAAAATATGCAGTAGATAAAAATCATATTTTTACATCATAAATTAACTGTTTGTGCCTATATCATCAATGCCTTTAAACTAGAACTGTTGACAGAATCCTTTAAGATCAGAGTTACGACACCCCTAAACCAATGCAAAGGAAACTCAGGATCATTTCTCTTCCATTCAGGTGTCAGACACTCTTGAAGTTTTAGAAAAGTTCACTGACTTGTTTTATATCCACTGGTTAATTATGAAATTCAACACCAAACTCACCTCTTAATTTTTCTCCAACACTGCCATTCCAAGGACTCTCTTTAAGCATATTTGCAGAACGTGAATAAATATCTGTAGCATGAGGCAGCAAGAGCTGAAGATGTTTATGTAGTAATGCCACACTGCTTGAGTTCTGAAGAGGAAAAAATCCCTAAATTACCACTCTAACAGATTCAAACTCTAAAAATAATATGGCATCCCCAACTATCTGAGTTGTTAAGTTCCTAGTAGAGTACCATGAACAGGAAAGATGAACATACCTCAGTAATGTTATTAATGTGGCAAAAAGCCAGCAGTTGTTTCTGCAGTGAACACAGTAGTTCATGGAGATGAGCAGGCTGGCTGTTCTCTGATGGTGATGTTCCAAGAAGATATTTATCACTGTTCTTTTCTAGCTCTCCAAATGCTTGATCCTAAAATGACATATAATAATTATGTTTCAAATATGTTTTAGAAAACTATTTTTATTTGTTTATTCTTTGTCACACGACAAACACTTGATAAAATTCTAACACAAGCCTTTTTGTAATTTTAAGTTACAAGTTACTTGGTCACCACAATATTTTAGATCTGACATGTTTCTCTCTTTGGGAGGGGAATCTAAAATTTTATTTACATTGCTTAAATGTTAAAATACTTTTACCTAAAAAGATCCTTATCCCTTTATTCTTTTCTTAACATAGTGAAAATACAAGATACCGTATAAAACCCTAAATTTCTTAAAAGGGTCTTCATTAAAATTTCGGCCAGATGAGTGTCTGGATGGCAGGTCTGAGGACCATAAGGCTGATCTGACAGGTTTCCATAACCCATGCACACAGTAGAAAGGTCAGCAGCATCGGAAGGTGAGCTATAGCCAAGAAGGGATGCTACATGGGTATGATCTTGCAAACTTGTCAGAATTATATCCAGTTGCATTCTCTAAATAACAATGAAAAAGAAACATAATTAGCATAATATGCATTACAAGAGAGAAAAAAGGATGTAAGGAAAAAATTATACTAACAATACTAACAATCCACTTACTATTTAATAAACAACCGTCAAGAAGTACATAATTGTAGGAAAAACTACTCAATTAATATCATTTGGGAAAATGTAATTTACAGCTTTCTAATCTCATCTTTTATGCTAAATAGCTAAAATTCCAAGCTAAAATAGAATAGCGTGCATAATAATTTAAGCACTGTAAGTAGACAGAAATAGGAAATGCCAACAGATAAACTATACTCGTGTTATTCAAAAAAATTACTGATGACAACTGCTTATTCTAATGCTTACAATAAATCACTTGTAACCTAAACTAATGTAAAAATACTTACTGGAAAGTATCTGTGGACATTTTATTGTAAGTACCATGTTTCCCCTCAAATCTATAGCTCTACAATTGACTACTCTTCTACTTAGCTCAACAAAGCATTTATTTCCATGTACTTAATATAATAAAAATTAAAAATAAGCATACTCATGCCTCAAATGCTTTTTGCTAATGATGAGCTTTTCCTTTTCAGATAAACAACTCTAAACATGGAGCTAACAGCAATAGCACAAGACTGATTTCAACTCAGTACTTACAATAAACCAAGGGTATCTGGTTTGACACCATAATCAGCACTAGGAAAAATGAATCATGACTCTAAGAACTGGTCCCAAGTAATTTAGTAAATCATCATAGGCATTATTTCAGGTCATTAGACATCTAACAATTCTTCTAGTATACAACATCAAATAACCTGGATGCACCAGAACTATTACTACTTTGTGAACATATAGCTGTTGGTTTGTTTTCTTTTCTTCTCAGTCCAATTTCCCACAGTGTGACTGTTTTTATCTACATGCAAAGGCTTACCTGTCCTTTGGATAAGCTTTCCCATCTATCAGGTCCTTGGGGTAAAAGAGAATGAAGTAATTCCATCCGTTCTCGTAATGGAGGTAGCAGCATGGTTGCTCCCACTGACAGTGTTTCAATTACCACCTAATAATCAAAAACAAAACAACAAAAAAGAAAAAGTGCATTGATCAGCTGAGATCTTCTCTTTTTAATAGCAACATATGAAAAGTGAATGCACTAACTGTTAGGATTATACAAGTCTGAAAGTGTCACATGAAGACTGAAAATATGTAAGTCTTTCTTTAATTTAGAGGGTTTAAGAACATCTGCTGGATGTGGTGGCACATGCATTTACTCCCAGAACTCAAGAGGCCAAGAGAGGTGATTCTCCGTGAGTTTGAGGCCAGTCTGGTCTACAGAGTGTGTTCCAGGACAGCCAGAGCTACACAGGGGAACCCTGCAATTGAGTATAGCTGAATATACCATCGAGCTAAAGCTTCAGACAATAGATTCTCTTCTCTTACCTCTTGGATTTCATCTGGGACAGTTGAGTCCATCAGCCTGAAGAGTAAATTTCGAAGTGGACCTGCCTGTCTCCCAAGAATACTGGTAGCTACCCCTCCTGCAAGGGCCAGAGCAAGGTGATTTGAAAGCAACTTCAGGCATAGCTTAAGAAAATTATGGTGTTCCCTGAAATAAAACAAGCTTTTATGAATTTCTGAAGCACAAAAATAAATGTGATACCCAGTTTGGGTAACATTTTTTTATCAATAATTACCAATGATAATTTTTAAAACATATTTATGAACCTAAGAAGTTATTAAAAGTTTAGCTTATAAAGACTCATGTAATTTTGAGGAAAACAAAAAAGAATGAAGTCAAAATTTAAAGAGTAATTAATACATATCTACAACACACCTTGATGAAGGGAAAGGCAATGGAGGAATCTCACTGTTTATTTTATCACAGTATCTCTCAAGAAAGGAACGAAGATGTGAGAAGGTACTCTCTTCAAGATCTACACAATAAGGCCGGTGCCATGCAACAACTTGTCTAGAAGAAAGCATAAGAAAAGCATCCAAAAGACTTATAATGAAACCTCTATACATGATCAAGAACAAAAAACAAGACATGGGGATTGGGGAGGTTCCTTGATTTAAAAGTATAGCCACTGTGTTTTTTTGTTTGTTTGTTTTGTTTTGTTTTTTCTTTTTACCATTTTGGAGTAATTTATTTTGTTTTGCAAAACCAACTAGACAAAGAGCAATGAAGTTAAACTAATGTTTAAACCAATAAAGCCTAGTTCTGATCTTAGTTAATTTCCTCTAGATACAGAAACATTTAGCTCTGTGTGTGTGTGTGTGTGTGTGTGTGTGTGTGTGTGTGTGTGTGTGTGTGTGTGTGTGTGTACATGTGGGAGTATGGGTATACATGTTTGTGGAGAGCAGAGGTCGATATCCAGTATCTTCCTTAGTCACTCTTCATCTTTTTTTTTTTTGGTGGGGGGGAGACAAGGTCTTTTAATTAACCTGGAGCTCATTAATTTGGCTAAATAGGCCAGACAGTGAACTATAGAGATCCATGAACACATACCACCACAACCTAAGCACCAAGATTAAAGACATGTACTGTAGCACCTGGCTCTTAAATTAAGAAAAGTATCTTAAATACAGCTTCTTGCTTTTGAAATATATGTAACCTCAATATGTAGATGAAAAGGGATCTAAATACCATTTCTATGGTAACAGAGTCAATGTTAGAAATTATATATACTTTAAGTAGTATATATATATATATATATATATATATATATAAGTTAATCTTAAAAATCACATTAAACTTGCCTGGGTAGTGGTGACACACACCTTTAATCCCAGAACTCGGAGGGCAGAAGCAAGCAGATCTCTATGAGTTCGAGGCCAGCCTGGCCTACAAAACTACACAGAAAAACCCTGTCTTGAAAAAAAAAATCACATTAAACTGATCTCTAAATTTATTAATACTACTGTTACACTCTTGAAAGGTTGCATATGAAATGTTCTGCCCAAAAAATCATCAGTTGAAGGCTTGGTCCAAGCTGGTGAATCCAATATTGAAAAGAAGTGGCTACTCTGCTATAATGTTCTGACTTACTTCAGGCTCAGGGCAATGAAGACAAAAGAGCATGGACTGATATATGTACACCAAAGCAAATCCTTTACCCTTTTAAGGTGTTTATATAATTTGCTATTATAGGGAAAGATATTAACACAATTAGCTACATAAATAATACTTGCTTGATAATGTAAAATCTAAATGACTTTAAATTAACATGAGGCCCGGCGATGGTGGCGCACGCCTTTAATCCCAGCACTCGGGAGGCAGAGGCAGGCGGATCTCTGTGAGTTCGAGGCCGGGCTGGACCGATAGCCTCCAAAACAATACAGAGAAACCCTGTCTCGTAAAACCAAAAAAAAAAAAAAAAAAAAAAAATTAACATATGAGTTCACACAAAAACTTTTGTCAATGAAGAGCTATAGGTGGCCTGTTTACTTTTCACATGTAAAATTTTAAAAAGAAAGACATCTTAGGATAAATACAATATTCCTTCCCAATGCCACCTGGACCCCTACATGATATGTTATAAACAAACAACAGTTGAGTGGTATGTATCTTATTTTTATTTTAGAGCTCTATGTGTTATTCTGTTAAGCATGAAATCAAATATACCTCTATCAAAATCTGTACTATTTAGAAATTAATTTGAATATGCTTATCAGCATTATTACTACTATTAAATTTAACTATTCAATTTCTGAAGTATATTGTATAATGTTGACTCAATAGACAAGTCATAGTCTTAAAATAAATTTATAAAAATATTATTTTAAGAACTCACAAGAATGTTTAAACATAGCATTTACCTGTCCCTAGGGAGAGCAGTCCATGCCAAACTATGTGATGTTCCAGCTGAGATCTGCTGAATAGCTATGCCATCTAAGCCACTCACTTTCTTTGGTTTAGTAATAGGACCTGTGGAATTTCCCTGGCCACACTGCCCCATGGAGTTATTGCCCCAGGCATAAACTTCGTTATCTAAAAGTAAGACATAAGGCATAAAAGTTAAATTTAAATGTAATACCTTTAAGAAAAAGAATAATTGATAACACTTCTTTAAAAACAAATGACTTAAAACACCTGTAAGCCCTGCACTAAGAAGGCTAAAACAGGAGGATTTCAAGTTTGTGCTATCAAGTTAGGCTATAAAGATGTTACCTAAAAATATTAAAACAAATAAACAGTACTTTACCATGAGAAAGAGATAAACAATGACTATCTCCAATAGAAATGTCAACTATTCTTGTGGCAGCCAATTCTTCAATGAGCTTGGGTCTCAAAGCAGTAGCTTCAGAAGAACCACAACCTAGACAAGCCCCACAGCCCCAAGCATAGACCTGAAAAGACAGAAATACAGAACACATCAATTCCAAAAACAAGTAGACTACTAATTAAGACTATCAAGGAGTGTGGTAACTGTCTGGTATTAAAATAGTATTATTTGATCATTTTAAAGATGGTTATGGAACTCTCAGGAGACTCATCAATGAGGCAGCTGAGAAACAAACATACCAGCCCTAGCTGCCCCCCACCTGACCATGCCCACCCTCACTGTCCAAGCAATCCTCTCTAAAATATAGACATAAAAACTAGAAATATTAAACCATTAGTACAACTAAGATAATTAACAGTATTTCTTAGCAAATATCTGCACCTTGCTTGTTTCATTAGAAAAAAATATACAAGCTGTGGTGGTGCACACCTTTGATCCCAGCACTCAGGAAGCAGATTGGGACAGATCTGGCCTACAGAGTAAGTTCCAAATCCTGTTGTGGAAAACCAAAAAGAAAAAAGAAATAAAGAAAGAAATGTGGGGGGGAGAAAATACTATTTAAAATAAGAAAAAAAGAAAAAAGTCATTTTTTGTGCTGTCTTTAAACACCCAATATATAAACAGATGAGCAGCTGTGCAGCTGTGAGATGAAAATAAACTGACCACAGGTAAAATGAAAGATAGGAGATCCTCTGTAAAGTTACTACTAACTGGCTTGCACTTGGCTAATACTGTCCAATCTAAGCAGTTATGAAAATATTATCTTAAAATTTCTAATTTTTGTCAGACAGTGGTGACACAGGCATTCAGAAGGCTGAGTCAAGGTGATCTTTGAGATTGAGGCCAGCCTAATCTACAGCGCAAATTCTAGGACAGCCAGGGTTATCACAGACATCATGTCTCGAAAACCCAAAACAAAAACAAAAACAAACATTCTACTTATATGTTTCTTACATGGCAGACTTTACCGAGAAATGATAAAATTGATAATGTAAACCACAAAACTGGTTTTAACTATCACTCACAAAGAATATGTGAAGCAGCAGTCAGATAGCTCCCCTGAACACCTTTACTTGTTGCTAATTAATAACAAAATGAGAAGTTGTTGACTTAGGCTGTCCAGGAAAAGATGTCCGAAGAGGAGAATGAAAGGAAGAATGACTGCCAATTTGACAATCCAAACTGAACAATCAGCAAACTGAATGACTTTTTCTTTCAATTGATTATATTCACTCTTATCTTTATACCATGAAGGCCTTTTCTGCTATAGTTATTATTTTTGTTTTGTCTTCAAATTATTTTAGAAAAGACCAGTAAGAACAGGTTAGATGTCTTCATCAAAACAGAAGACCATATATTTATACCAAATATCAGAAAATATACTTAAGAGAAATAAAGATAAAAGAAAATTCCAGTACAGCAAAAGCCTATTCAAACAAAGATTAGGAACTAAACACATGGAGGGAAATATTACTGAGACTCTAAATGACTCCAAGTCCAATATAATACTAGTATTCAGTAAAGTCCTTTCAGTTTTCTTTTGAATATGCTTTTTGCTGAGAACAAGATTAAGAATATTTGTACCTCAGTTGGTACAATACTTTCTTAGCATGCAAAATGTCCTGGGTTTGATCCCTAAAACTACAACACACAAAAAGAGTACTTGTCTTACATTTTAGGTATTATATCATGCTGTAAATATATATATATAATACCTGCATTAAAATATCAGAGTTACATTTAGTAGAAAATTAGCACCGAGTGGCCTGAGGGAACTGAGAGACAGATGGAGTGAAAAGCTCCACAGGTCTAATAGTAACAGAATGGCTCATCAAAGATCTCCTCCTGCTTTGTTTTTTGTAAATATACATACTAAAGAATTTGCAAATTCCTTTAGAATATAATGTAACAGATTTACTGCTTACTATTTACTACCAACAGTTAAACATAAGAACTTTAGATTCAAATAATTCTCTTACACAACCATCTGGTACACAAAGCAGAAATGATTTCCTCTCTCATAAAAAAGAAGCATATGACACTGAGGGGTCTCAGACTTGCCTCTGGCTATAAATCAAGTAAGTGAGCACTTCTTGATTTCAATCCATAGATTATTACTACAAAACCCACTGTGAGGAACACATGAAATTTATACATATTTATACCAGTTTTTAACTATGTAACTGACTTTATAATAAAATAAAAGTCTGTATTGGATTTTTTCAGCATATGAAACACTCATCTTTCAAAGAATAACTAAAATAAATATAAATGTCTGCTTTGCTGGTCATCTACTTTGTCCTGGCATACAATGGGCTCCTACGTTGGAGGCCAAAGTGGCTGCTGAACACCAGGAGGGAAACATTGTCACTGTTCCTCACTGGGCCTGGTCCTCTTGGTACCGCCACACTTTCCATCTGCCGGAGTTCTCTTTACCCACTTTTTTGATCATCTTACTTTTCAGTTCATATCATTGTTCCCCTCAAGTTTTTTGTTTTGTGTTCCCCCACTATTCTGTAACAGGAAAGAGTCTTCAAGGTGCCTCAATGATTTGGGCAAAAGGCTTAAAGGTTTCTCAGCACTAAATGAATTTATTAAATAAACTTCAAAGAACAGAGGAATGAAAGAAAATGTATCCAAGTCATACAAGAAGGTAAGAAAGCCTGGCTCCTTTTCATTTACTACACTTGAAACAAAATAGTATTTTCATCACAATAAATTGCCTTAAATGTTTTTCTTTTAATTCTAAATTTCAAGTTATCACCTTTTCAGTTACCTAGTCCATTGAAATACTCTTTTTTATACTCATTCCTTAGTCTTACCTGCCCTGTTGATGTCAAAGCAAGTGAAGACTGGCTCCCAGCACAAACTTTGCGAATAAACATTCCTTGTAAAGCTTCGATAACTTTGGGTTTATATACTCTGTTGGTATCACCATGGCCAAGTTTGCCTACATACATAAAAATGAAAACCATATTCAACTTAAGCAAAAATTTTAAGCCTGTTCTTTTTAAGCACTAAAGTTAATAAAGTACTTTAATTTTTATAGCAATGACCAGATAGACATAGAAACCTGTTCCTGATAGTAGAGGGTATTAACAAATGAACATGTCTGTTTCAAGAAAGTTAACCATCAACAACTAATTACCTTTTGTATCTTATTCTCAACCAATAAAAACTACTTTAAAGAGATAGAAAATATTTTATTTGTCCCCCTTTAAGTCTTATGTCTGTTTTCTTTTTTAGAATTAAAAGAATTAAAGTTTTTATTTTATTTTTAGTTGTGTGGGGGGGGGGGAGATCAGAGGTTTTGGATCCCTGGAACTAGAGTTGTGAGACACCTGATATGGGTTCTGGGAATCAAACTCAAATACCCCAGAAGTGTAGTTCTAACCAGCTCTTAACCACTGAGCCATCTTTCCAGCCCTTATTTTATTTTTATTGACGCAGGAATATATACATGTGTATGTGGGTTCCCAGAGAGGCCAGAGAGGGAGTGGGATCCCCTGGAGCTATAGGTAGTTACAAGTTGCTTATATGGACACTAGATACCAAACTCCTCTGAAAGAGCAGCAAGTGCTCTAAACCACTAAGCCATCTCACCAATGTCTGTATTTCTAACTTTTAATGTGTTGACAGGCTAACCAGGCATTGTAACACAGGTTTATAATTCTATTACTCAAAAAAACAGAGGCAGAAGAATAGCTGCAAATCTAATGTCACACAGCCAGACCCAGTCTTTGAAAATAGAAAGAAGGAAAGAAAAGCAGCATTTGGGGGACAAGAGGTTTAAGAGTTTGAGGCCAAGCCAGGAACAGTGGTGCACGCCTCTGATTTAAATAGTACCTGGGAAGCAGAAGCAGGCAGATCTCTGTGATATCAAGGCCAGTCTGTTCTACACAGAGAGATCCTTTTTTCAAAACAAAACAAAAAAACATAACAATAAAAATAAAAAAGATTTTGAGGCCAGGCTGGTCTACACAGTGAATTTCAGGACAGAAAGGGATACATAGTAAAACCTTGTTTCAAAAAAGGAAAAATGTGCTGGCAGTTTACATAATTTTTAAAAGGTTAAAGAAGAATCAACAGTTCATAAAATAGAAAACTTGGAAAATGATTGTAAATTAAATTATATTATTTTTACCTCTTAATTTATTTTTTAAGTTATCATTTTTGTTTGGTTTAGTTTTTGCATTTTGAGACAAGGCCTTGCTAGTCTCTAACTTTAAGCCCTCTTGCTTCAGTATTGTAAATTCTGGGACATCAGCAGGAGAGAGTCACTGTACCTGACCAAAATCTTACTTTTCTTACCTAGTACTACTGATCTATGTGAACAAGTTAGCATTCAGACAGATGACAGAGCAACTAATTAAAATGGATATAAATCTGCTCACTCACTGCAGAGATTTGTTTTGTCTGACTTCCTGACAGTCTTCCTTGTTTCCCCATGTTGTAGGACAGGGAAAGAAAGCACTGATTTTAATGCCAAAAAAACATGGGGGACATCTTGCAACTCCATAATGAGAAATTTATTTTATAAGCTGTCCTACAGACAAATGTAATAGTACTTTAGTCCTTTTAAAAATTAATTTAGTCACATCTTTATTGATATCCATAAAATATTGCTACATTAGAGCCAAAAAGTTATAAAATAGTATATATGAATTACATAGGCCTACTTTGGCTTTTTCAAAACAGGTATGTATATATGTACATACATTTACATATACCTGTCTACCAATGTGTTAACAATGGCTAAAATAACATTTTATTTGAAAGAAACAATTTGTTTTTATGTCTGTTCATCTACCTTTTATTTTTTATACTAAGTATACATAACTTGAAAGTTTTTTTGTTTAATTTTTAAGAAGAAAAAAAGTCCAAAGCTACCAAATTTTTCTTTTACATACCATTGTCTCCTCCTCCAAAAGACCACACAGTTCTTCCATCTTTGGACAATGCAATTGTATGTGAACTTCCACAAGAAACTTCTCCTACATTGCTAATGTCTTTTACTAATGTTGGAATGTTACGGCTATTACTATCTCCGTGACCTTAGATAAAACACAGAAATAATGTTAATTCCTTTTCCCCAATTTCACAAGAGTACTATGCTATCAGTTATTATAAATGCAATTAGATACAAATAAGAGAGGCATCTCTACCTGCTCTATCAGTCTCGTAGGCTGCTCCCCACCTGGGGGAGACAGGCTCATTAACAAGGCATTAGAGCTTTCTAAGCTTCTGCCACAGTACTTACCTTAATCTAATAACACATCCTTGTTAAGTTGTTTTAACTGACCACTACATTATAAACTTCAGGGTCAGGATGTTATGTTTCTTATTTATGAAACTACAGTGCCTGGTTACAATACTTACAGATTTCATTACATCTGAACAGCACCAGAATCCAGGCAAAATTATCTATAGAAATACAACTAACTTTGAATTTAAAACTAGTAAAATAAATGGCCTATGAACTCTATAGTCACTAGTTCTTAGTAACTGGTCATTTCTGCTGTGGGTGAATAATTCCAAATTCTTACCTAATCTTCCAAAGTCTCCTTCACCCCATGTATATAATTCACCATCCTCTGTGACAGCAGCACTATGTCTGTATCCAGCTGACACACAAACAACTACCTGGATTGCACATAAGTAAATCTGATAAGCATATAAACACTAACCATATACACACAGGGACATCAAAGGCATTATTACTCACAACTCATGTAGGAGTCATTATGAGAACCAAGGCTACTGACTAAGCAATCACTTAAGTGAGTCTCTTAAGTCACTGAGCCCTGAAACCCCAGCTTTGATCCATAAAAGAGGGCAAAGACTGATCACTAACAGGAATGCTATAGCATCAATCAAGTCTTTACTGAAGGAGTTGGAGAGAGTGCAACAGGAAACAATGGCAACTTTTTAAATCTAAAATTAACATAAAACCTCTGGTCTTCACTGACCAAGGAAAACTTATTACATAAGTAACTCAAAAGATACTTGTTATTAGCAATATAATTAGAATATAAGCTCACATTAAACTTCTCATAGTCCTTTTTGAAATCAAGAAATTATCTTTTTTTTTTTTTTTTTTTTTTTTTTTTGGTTTTTACGAGACAGGGTTTCTCTGTATTGTTTTGGAGGCTATCGGTCCAGCCCGGCCTCGAACTCACAGAGATCCGCCTGCCTCTGCCTCCCGAGTGCTGGGATTAAAGGCGTGCGCCACCACCGCCCGGCAAGAAATTATCTTTAATTAGTATAGTGGTTTTCTACCTTCCTAATGCTGCCATCCTTTAATAGTTATTTGTAATATGGCGGCCCCACAACCATAAAATTATTTTCAGTGTTAATTAATAATTGTAATTTTGCTATAGTCATGAATCATAATGTAAATATCTGTGTTTTCCAATGGTTTTGGGCAACACACCTGTGAAATGGTCATTCAACCCCCAAATGGGTGGCGACCCACAAGTTAAGAACCACTGGACTAGCTGAATCAATGCAGTAAGAACATATAACAATATACCCCAAGGATCACTTATACCTTCTTACATTGATCAGTATTATCAACTACTAAGAAAAAAAAAGCATACAGAAGAAAAAGTCAGCACCAATAACTCTGTCTTTTTAACCTCCAGAAGTGAGAATTCACAAAGAAACTTAAATATAAGACTCAGTTTTTAAAATGTGAATACCTAATATATTCTAAGCAGTGATAAATTCTAAGATTTTCATTGTAAATTAACTTAAAATGTAATTTTTCCATCATGACATTTAAACTATGCTGTTAAAGAAAGGAGATATTTAAAAGAATATAAGTAAAGCAATGGAATTAAGAAAGAAGATATTAAAAGAACCAGAAAATCGCAACTGTTTAGAGCATTTAGCAAAAGCACCTTAGAGTTCCATATGCAATATCTTTTCCATCACTGAGGTGCTCACTGCCCTCAAACTGGCAATCCTAACTGTTGCTATCTGGAATTACAGATGTGTGCTACCACACCCAGCACACTCTATACCTTACCAAGTATTTGCTGTTTACAGAGCTGCTTATCAAGTTTACAAAGTGGGATGTTACAAGAACATTGCTTTTGGGTTGATGAGTGAGTTGAAATAGTAAAAGCCATAGCTATGTGGTATTTATTTTATAGCCAGTTGAGAATATATCTCATGATGGGAAAAATTTATTACATGTAGTCTGTTACAAAAAATTTAAGTCTTAAAAGAGAAACCACCTAAGTCTTACCTCTGTATAAAAAAGTCAAACAAAATTAAAAAGTTCTGGAACCAATTATTTACATGAGATTCTTGACAATAACTTAACCACTCTAAATGCCTCATCATTCAAGGGCCAGAGAGGTGGCTCAGTCCACAAGTGTCTCTCGTGCATGCAAACATAAGAACCCAAGTTCAGTCACTAGAACTCATGTAAAAAGCCAGAAGTGGTGGCACATGTCTGTAA
The DNA here is from genome assembly GCF_017639785.1 of Mesocricetus auratus. NCBI lineage: Eukaryota > Metazoa > Chordata > Mammalia > Rodentia > Cricetidae > Mesocricetus > Mesocricetus auratus. The sequence goes on along the minus strand of NW_024429267.1, from coordinate 6,390,177 downwards.
TCCCAGGCTGGAACTAAGGAGACAAGAGGATCCCAGGGCTCAACAGCCAGCCAGTTTAGCTTAACTGGTAAGACCCTGTCTCAAAAAACAAGGTAGAAGAACTGGAGAGATGGCTGAGCTGTAAAGAGTTTGCTACTCTTGGAGAGAACCTGGGTTTGCTTTCTAGCACCTGCACAGTTCCAAGAAATATGACATCTTCCTCAGGCATCAGGTGTGCATATACATAGTACACACACATACATGCAAGTAAAACATCCACATGCATAAAATAAATCTATTTGTTGTTGTTTTATTAGACAAGGTTTCTCTGTATAGCTCTGGCTATCCTGGACTCACTCTGTAGACCAGGCTGGCCTCAAACTCACAGAGATCTGCCTGCCTCTGCCTCCCAATTGCTGAGATTAAAGGTGTGTGCCACCACTGCCTAGTAAAATACATCTTTTTTAAAAGATGCATTTTTGTTACTTTTTTATTATGGGGGAGGGCATGTGCATGTGCATGCAAGTATCTATGGAGGCCAGGGACACCGATCCTCCTTGGAGTTGGTGTTACAGGGTAGCTGTGAGCCGCCAGATTGGGGGTAGAAACAGAACGTGGATCTTCTGAAGAGCAGTACACATGCTTAGCCACTGAGCCATCTGTCCAGGCTCCCCCCAAAGATAAATCTTAAAAGTGGAATGCTGTCCTAGAAACAACACCCAAGGTTGATCTCACATGTTCCCACACACGTAAAGAACTAAAGTTGAAATTAAAAGGAACGAAAAATTGAATGACACATATAAAGGCATTCTATAAACCTATAATACAGACACACAAAAAGACAGAGCAGTAGACAAGAGATGACTCAGAAAAAAATCTCTCAAAACCCAACCAATATTGCCAATTACTACACCACTGTATCTAATTATTTTTAAACCCACAAGAAAGCACATACCTTTCCCTGTAGTGGGCCCTGGATAAGCTTGGGATATTTCTGGGTTGAACTATTCCCATGTCCCAGTTTCCCATAGTCACCATCTCCCCAGCTGAAAACTTCACCTTCTGTAGTAAAAGCTAAAGTGTGACCATCAGAACCTTTAGATGATGAAACTTTTTTAATGGACCGATGAGGCTCAAAAGTTAACTTTTTTAAAGTAGACTGATTATTGGAATCTCCAAGGCCCAGTCTTCCATAGCTGCCTTTACCACAAGCTCTAACAGAGCCATCCGTAGAAATGACAAAAGTACAATACTGTCCAGCTTCAATCTACAAAAGAACAGCAGAGTCTGACGTTAGAAAATGTTTTGAGAGAGTCGAAGTATAATACTTCAGGTCAAGTATATCAAAAGGCAGAAAGAAAATCATTCAGAGCAGAAAATGGCTTATCTTCCACAGAGAGCATTAAGCAGAAAACAAAGTGGCATTTTTATATTGATTTCATGCTGACCACAAATTCACCTATCTTTTCAGGTTATCTACCAGAGCACAACAAAAATGAACCAATGGGGTTGGAGAGGTCCCTAAGTGGTTAACAGCACTAGCTGCTCTTCCAAAACCAAGCTGGTTTGATTTCCAGCACCCGTATAGTAGGTCTCAACTGTCTTTAACTTCATCTCCAGGGGATTCGACATTCTCTTTCTGCTTCCGTGAGCACTGTACTCACATGGTACACAGACAAGTATTCGGGAAAACATCCTCACACATAAAAGTAAATAAATCTCAAAAAAAATCAAACAACAAAGTAAAAATTGTATCATCTTCTTATAAGTAGAGAAGGGAAATTTCCTACAAATTCCTTGAGTGTATTAAAGCAAGAATCATTCACATAAAAATATATATTCACATGTCCTATACTCATAAGGAAAAAATACAATCTAATGAAAATAAAATATAATGCTTTACATTGGACTATAGAGGGAAAAACACAATGAACTACCAATCTGGAAAGGAAAAAGTCTAGTTCTTATTTTAAGTATTACTTGTGTTGAATATAATAATTAAACCTGATGCCATTCATTAGGCTTTTTGTTTATTTATTCATTATTTTATTTGTTTTTAGGATTTGGCATTTTGAAACACATTAGTAGTGATAGTTGGCCTGAAACTTACGTAGCGCAGGCTCTGCCTCCTGAGTACTAGCATTAAAGGTGTTTACCACCAAACATTGCTTCATTAGGCTTTTAAAAAAATCTAGGTCCCAATTTAATATCTGAGTGTAGAAATGGTGTCAAAGATATGAAAGACAAAAAAAATGTATTTTTCTGCTAATATGAAAAGCTGATGTGATATAGAAATAACAGATAAATGTTCAATCAACAATTTCTTTTTCTTTTCCTTCCTTTTTTTGTTTTTTTGTTTGTTTGTTTTTTTGTTTTTTGTTTTTTTCAAGACAAGGTTTCTCCTGGAACTCACTTTGCAGACCAGGCTGGCTTCTAACTCACAAAGGTCCACCGGCCTCTTCCTCCAAGAGCTGGGATTAAAGGCTTGTACCCGTGTACCACCATTTCTGGCTTCAAATCAAGGATTTTTACTCATTGAAAAATATACTCAACATTACTTAAGACATAGAAATACACATACACACACCCATTATCTACCAGTTCACAAGGAAGACAGAACTTACGGTCTGAGCATCAGAGAAACTGGGAGCTAGTTTGGGTTGTAGTATTTTCTCCTGTGTGCCTTCTACCAACTGATGGCTGCTATTGCTGCCCCAAACATACACCTCACAGGTTTCAGAGACAATGGGAGCATCACCAGTCTGAATGCTGTCTGGGCTAGCACACGTTCTTGAGTAGTCAGAAGCCATTCTACAAACCTATTAAAAAGTTAAATATACAAAATAACCAATATGTTGTTAGTCTGGTTTTACATATTCTCTGAAATTGTCTTAACTTCTAATACTCTAAGCTACTCACATCTAACAACATCATATCCAGTTTTAAATACATATAGCTAGAATATTAACTAGCACAAAATAAATCACTAAAATAGGAAACGGAAAATATACAATCAAGCCTTTTTAAATAAAAAAATGATATTACATACACTTTACAGAAAATCAAAGTTCATAAAGACAAAGTAGGAAGAAAATATCACCTTTGACACAATGTTACCTTTTTTTATATGCACATTCTTTTTCTTTTTTTTTTGTGGTTTTTCAAGACAGGGTTTCTCTGGTAACAGTCCTAGCTATCCTGGAACTCTCTTTGTAGATCAGGCTGACCTGGAAGTGAGAGCCACCTACCTCTGCCTCTTGAGTGCTGGGTTTAAAGGCGTGCACCATCATTGTCTAGCGTCATATGCACATTCTTTAACACAGTCATTACAGTAAATACAGAAATGACAAAGGACACAAGACATTCATGAAAACTTTCTGCCAACTCTTCATGCTTGAGTAGAAAATAATCCATCTAATGTTAAAAATCATAATTAACTGCTTTCCTCTAATGGTCATTTAAGTCATTTATCTGTGTTATGTAGACCATTTATATATTTTTTTTATTTAAGTTAGAAACAATCTTGTTTCACATGTCAACCCCAGCTCCTTCTCCCTCCCCTCCTCTCCTGCCCTCCCCACCAGACACCCCAGTCCTCCAATCAGTTTCCACTCTGATCCCTGGGGGGGGGAGAGGCCCTCCATGGGGAATCTCCAGAGCCTGTCATTTCATCCAGGGCAGGCTGTTATTGGGCTAGGCATGGTGGTGCATACCTTTAAACCCAACACCTTTAATTTGGATGCAATATCAGACAGATCTCTGTGAGTTCGAGGCCAGACTGGTCTACATGGTGAATTCCAGGACAGCCAGAGCTACACATTGAGAACTTGAAGACTTTTTCTCAAAAAAGAGTATATTACTGTACTTTTTTTTAATTTCCTTAATAGGGAATCTCAGAAATGGGTTATACACACAAAAAAAGACAATCTTATGATTCTTGGAACACTCTATAACAACTTGCCTTCTAAAAAGGTGCCATAATATTAGTAGTTGGTCACCAGTAGTGTATAAATAGAGGACTGTCCTGAAAACAGTGACAGCCTAGAACAATTTGATACACAAATGTATATAAACTCTAAGCCACAGCTTATTTGCAATGCTTTTTTAAAAAGCAGGCTCCTCACCTAAAGCACAGGACCCAAGGTGACCTTCTGACTGCCCTAGCCAAGGAATATATCAGAGTATCAGTCTCACTCACTAGTACTTTATATTAAGGTTTAAACTATTTCACAAACTGATGTTGCAGGAAAGAAACATGCCATTATTTTAACTTCACATCTTCTATCACTAAAATTAACCCCTCTATTTGCTTTCCATATAATCTGATAACTTTTGATCAATTGATTTTTTTACTGATACACATAAACTCAATACAATAAAAATATTAAAACTGTGACTATAATTATTGTCAATTTGTTTACAGCTTTTTAAATAAGTAAAACAAAAAATCATAAAATGCTAATATGCGGGCTGGAGAGATGCTCAGAGGTTAAGAGCACTGGCTGCTCTTCCAGAGGTCCTGAGTTCAATTCCCAGCAACCACATGGTGGTTCACAACCATATGTAATGAGATATGGCGCTCTCTTCTGGTGTACAGACAGAGCATCGTATATATAATAAATCTTTTAAAAAAACTAATATGTTTGTTAGCATATTAAATGGGAGAAGATAGGAGAGTATTACTCAGAACCTTTAAATATAATGCAAAGTAATGGAGTAAGTATGTTTGACAAGACTTTCCTAGTGAACCAGGGGACAGTTCTGGAGATATATAATTGTCAGTTTCTAATAGAGGATCTGGAATTTCACTGAAGACAAAAGGAAGATGGTGGGAGCAAAAGAGTGGAATTGGTCATTTATAAATCTAGCACTGTGATAATGACCTTCTTCAATTTTTCAAAAAAAAAAAAAGGAGTAAAAAGAAAGCTGGAAAAATATTTGAGATTTAAAAACACATTTTTAAAGTAAAGATGGAATGTGGTTGGTAAGCAAGATTCTATAAAACCCAGATGATAAAACCAGCAGCAGCGTGATTTTCTAAACACTTCCAAATGTGTAGGAAAAACTGAAACCACTATTTTATTCATAACAAATTATGTGTGGCTCCAGGAACCACAAAGTGAAAGTAGGTGATCACAAAGCACCATCAAATACACACATAGTATTACCATCCATACAAGAGGCAGCAACAGAGGGCCTAGAGGACAGCAGAACAAGAGAAGCCTACACAGCCAGGTGGGTACTCATTAGAAGAGTAATAGGCCAATCTAAGAAAACTAGTTATACCTTGGAAAAGTTCTGCCCTTTTCCACAGCAAACAAGACCAATGGTTAAAGGAAACTAAGTTTTAAATGCCCTAGGTTCATCTAGCTTTTGTAATTTAAAGGCAGGCAGGCAGGAAGGGAGGAAAGAAGGCAGGCAGGCAGGAAGGAAGAAAGACAGGCTGCTCCCAGGACAGAGCCCAATGCAGAAGGGAAACTACTGGAGCAGACTTAAAAGTGCATCAGATAGGAACAACAGAGAGAAAAGATGGAGAAAGAAAAGATAAAAATAAGGAGAAAGCTGGAAAAACATCACTGTTTTAAATATTATACAAGAATAGGGGAAGAAATTTACTACCTTGAATCCCAATACATTCTAAAGTTCAGAAAAACAAATTTCACATAAAAAATAAATAAGAAGAAAGTACTTGAATACTTGGTCACAATGATGCCTGGCTATAATCTGAATGCTCAAGAGACTAAGACAGGAGGACAATAAGGTGGAAGTCAGTCTAGGCCATAGACCCAGTCTCAAAAAACAAAGAGAATCACGGGATGAGAAGAGTGGGAGAATACAAGGACAGGAGAGGATCCAGGGGAAGAGGGGGGTTGGGTAGACAGAAAGGAAGGGAAGAGAAAAGGGAACAAGGAGATCAAAGAGAGGATAGAAGAAGGGAGGAAGAGAAAGAATGTCATCCCTATAGTAAAAACATGACAAAAAACCAGAAAACTGTGATCTACTTCAAGCAAAAAAGGATTAGGAAAATCAAACAATTTGTGGAAGAAAAACATAAATCTGAATTAGAAATGCTCATGTGAGGACATAAGAGACTGGGGTGATTGGCTCTAAATGAACCGCTCCAAACAAGGTTCAGGATCTTCACTGAAGAGGAGGCAGGAAGAATGTAAGAACCAGAGGTTCCAAACAAAGCAGGACAGTTATGCATATGAATTCACAGGAATTGTGACAGCATGCCCAACACAAGCTAGACAAAAATGAAGAGGGACAGGAAGGCATGAAATCCCACCTCTAGCTGAGGAATTAATAGCATTTGATAACTTCTGGGAGAGGTAGTCAGTTCCCTTTAATGGCATCAACTATTAAATAGGTCAATCAAACTCCAAAGCAAGCCTCACTTCTAAAAGTAGTTGCGCAACATAAACTGGACTTCGTTGACTTAAAAGAAAGAAAGAAAGAAAGAAAGAAAGAAAGAAAGAAAGAAAGAAAGAAAGAAGGAAGGAAGGAAGGAAGGAAGGAAGGAAGGAAAGAAAGAAAGAAAGAAAGAAAGTTCAAAACTGGGTGGATAGGGAAGTGAGGGTGAAGTGGGTAAATCTAGGAGAAATTGGAGGGGGGAAATATGATCAAAATGCACTGTCTGATAGTCTCAAAGGATAAAAAATATTATTTAAAATGTTTTTAAAGAATGAAGTAAAAAGTTTTAACGTTTAGAAATGAAGACCAAAGTAGAAGAAATACAAGATTAAATGAAAATAGTATAGGGCTAGAGAGCTGCTCAGCAGTTAAGAGCACTTTCTGATCTTCTAGAGAACCAGAGTTTAGTTTCCAGTACCCACACTGAACCATCTGTAACTCCAGCTCCAGAGTATCTGATGCCCTCTGCTGCTCTCTATAGGCACCAACACACATGGCATACATTCACACAACACACAAATTCATAGGTAAATGAAAATAAACATAAGTCTTTTTAAAATTAGCAATGGCCTGTGAGTAACGAAAGATAAAAACACATTCTAAAAATGAAAAATAAACTAATAAAGTTGTTTTGTTTTTAGTTTTCAATAAAAGGTGACAAAGCTAGGCAAAATACTAACATAAAATAGGAGTTTCTCAGCCAGGTGGTGGTGGTGGTGGTGGTGGCGCTCGCCTTTAATCCCAGCACTTGAGAGGTAGAGGCCAGCATGGTCTATAGAGCTAGTTCTAAGACAGCCTCCAAAGTCACAGAGAAATGCCATCTCGGGAAAAAAAAAAGTTCCTCCCAAAAAAGAATCAAGTAAAAGGAGTAAAGATAATATGAAAAACTAAATTCTGAAATAAAGAGATCTGAAACTACATTTCTAAGATGATTATCCCAGAAAAAACAACATCATGATGTATTCTAGTAAAACTACTGATCTTTTTTGGGGGGGGGTCTTTTAATTACTACTTCTATATCTTTAGGAGTATATTTAAATTGTTTATCTGGACATAATTTAATTTTGGTACATGGAACCTATCCAAAAAATTCTTCAATCCTTTTAAATTTTCCAATTTTGTGGAGTACAAGTTTCAAAGTGTGACTTGATGATCTTCTGGATTTTCTCAGAGTTCATCATTATGTCCCTCTTTTCATTTCTGATTTTGTTAATTTGAATATTCTGTCACTGCAAAACTACTGATCTTTAAAGGGAAAAAAAACTTTCTTTCAATTGCTTTTCATTAAAATAAGCATAAAATTCATATGGAAAAAAATAATCTTTAGACTTTGATGTTTATGCCAGAAGAAAATAGAGTAACATATTTAAGATTCACAAGAAAAGATAATATGAACCAATGATTCTATCAAAACCAGTTTAAAGAATAAAATGCACAGCAGTTATCAGCATGCAAGAACTCGAGAAGCTAATCTTCTTATTCCTCTGCACTGTTACTAAGAATCTAGACAACAAGCTTCAAAGTAAAAAAAAAAAAATAGAGAAGCTAAGGGAGGGTCAAAAGTGGTTTTTAGTAATCACAAAGCAGTAGCTATTTGTATGTGCTCACACATATATGTGACATGTAACATGGTTAAAATAAAGGACATTCTACTTCTGTGATCCCTATTTGGAGGAAATGTGTACCCCATTTATAAGAAAAAAAGACATAAATATAATACAGGAAAGATTAAGTAAGCATTAGTAGCTATGAATCTCAATATATAAGTATGAATTCAGAAGGCATTTTTGCTCTAATCAATATATTAATCAATCCTGCCTCATTTCCCTTGTCCCCTCCTCCTCCCTCCCTCTCTCTCTCTCTGTAGCTTTGTTCATTACAAAATAGCCTAGAAAGATCAAATCAATAGTGAGTAAGCATCTCTAACACCCCGATTGTAACTGTGAAAATCAGCTTTCTCAATAAAACGAGAGCAAATTTGGGAGTAGATGGCTAGTGAAAGAAGTGTTATGTACATAAGCCAGAAACAACACACTGTATAAAACAGCAAGAAAGCTATCAAAGATTAGTAGCATCATATTGGAAGAACCCAGGAACAAACTCAAAGAGATTACTACCTTGAAGAGACTATTAGCCAAAATGAAGCAAATATACCATATAATAACTCCACAGACAAAACTCAGAGATTCAAACCTAATAGTTTATATGGATTTTTTAAATGAAGTTAATTGGTCAATTTTGGAGGATGATAGGGATAGCAATTCATTCAACTAAAAACCAGTTAATAAAAAGTGAATGGGGAGTGGGAGGGAACAAACCTTGAAAAAGCATGGATCTCTTGTGAGTTTGAGGCAGGCTGGTCTACAAAGTGAGCGCCAAGACAGCCAGGGCTGTTACACAGAGAAATTCTGTCTCGAAACCCCATCTCCCATCCCCCAGAAAAGTGAATGGGAGAATGGAGCACTTATTCTGTCTTTCCTATACAAACTGACAGAATAACAGTTGATAAAGGAAACAATTCTCTAAAAAGTATTCCAACTAATAAATGGAGAAAAAAACAGAATATCACACAACCATCACCCCCCCAAAAGAGGAATATGAATACATAGATTAAGAGATTTTAAACACATTTTGTAAGTGGAAAAAACTGAACTAGAGTCCAGGCACACACATGTGACAATGCAGCTACAAAAATCTACAAAGAAGTTAGTTTAAGAGTCAAGATAGGCCAGGCGTTGGTGGCGCACACCTTTAATTGCAGCACTTGGGAGGCAGAGACAGGTGGATCTCTGCCTGGTTTACCGAGCAAAAGTTCCAGGACAGGCTCCAAAACAACACAGAGAAACCCTGTCTCCAAAAACAGAAACAAAAACAAAAAGTCAAGATAGTGCTTCTGTAGTAAAGGAGAAAACAAGTAATGGAGGAGAAACAAGTAATGATATAATGATGTGAAAGGACTTCTGCATTTTGTGTGTGTGTGTGTGTTCGAATGCACTATGACACTCATGTAGAAGTCAGAGGCCAACTTGAGGGAGTCTGTTTCTTACTTCTACCATATGGAACCTGGAAATTACACTCAAGTTGTCAGGTTTGGAGCAAGTGCTTTTAGTCCCCAAATAATCTCAGCAGTTTCAAATACTATTTTTTTTAAGCCCAAGTACTGTTTAGAAGGCTATTTATTTTATAACAATCCATTAAGGCACAGAATTTTTTATACATCTTTCTGAATCTGTTTTATTCAACAATTCTTTTTCAACAAAAGCTACCAGTACATGACCCAAAACTTAAAATAAATTAAAGGAGATACACTGAAAAGTATCTCTTTTAACTAAATACTGAGTTCCACTCACCAGAGGCAACCACTGGCACCCATTTTCTCTTAGAGCCTTTCTAGAAATGATATGTTATAACATTTTATAACAAAGTCATTTTTAATGCAAAGCTATGAAGATTACATACCTCTTCAAAAAGACATAATGCTGCCTCATAAAGTGAACATAAGCCTTCAGATGTTCTAGTTGGTTCTCTCCACTGACTCCGATCAGCAGACGAACCCTAAAATTAAACATTGCAGGGTACGATATGGAAAGAAAGCAGACATATATGTTAAAAATCCATACTCTACAAAAATCTATTTGAAAAAATTTATAAGTTTAGATATATTGTGATCAAATCCTAATATTAGGCCATGAAACCAACTAAAAGTGTTCCAAAAATCTATTGAATCGAATGATAAATTAAGCACCAATCCCTAACTGCCTCAATAAATAGTAAGAAAACCATACTAATTAAACACAGGATTCTTCTTTGAGATAAATGCAGAATCTTGAAGATAGCAGTCTACTTTCCAGTGGTATCCTTGAATCACTAAGAAGGATATACGACATTGGTCTTGGGGAGGAGTGATTTCTGACTAGGTACACCTGTTCTTCCAGGAATGCCAGGACAAGTAGAAACTACAAAGCCAGCAATAAAGTTAGTTGATTACATTTTACAGCTAATATAAGGGTGTCGCTTGTGGGAAAAGTTATTCTATTTAACAGAAGCAGGTTAAAAACTATATATGCAGTCAGAAAAAAATATGGTTTCAAAGATAGACTCACAGGTGTAAGAACTGCTGAACACAGTACATAGCCCAGCAGTCCGTATTACATTATGATGCTCAGTAGATGTATAAATCCAGGCTAACACAGTTGCTTTACACCTTGAATATCAAAGTAAATAATATCTTACCTCACAGATTAACATGACAACTGAAAAAGAATATGCAAAGCACCTGGTAGAAAACAGGCACTAAAATTAGTTCACTTCCCCCTTATTCCAAGTAGTGAGGAACAGTGAATCAAAGAAATGCATGGAATAAAATATTAAATAAAGAACAAAACACATTATTTGTGAAATCATATATATTTACTATAAGGATTTCTTGAGCTTATAGAGTCAATTTAAATATCAAATCAATTTGTGACTATGTAAGCAAACATATGCCTAGTGTATATTAGATCCTGCAGTAATCCCAAGCACAGGGTACAGGAGTGGGAGGATGAAGCAATGAAACTCAACAGTGTTATTAAATCACAGATCCTCTCTAACTGCCTCTCTCTCCCCCATACATCAAGTCAAGCTCTTCTGCAGCCTATTTCCAGGTCCTTGGCAGTTCTAAGCCTCTCATTTGCAACTTTAAGCAAGACTAACCCCCCCATACATACATACACACCTATATATGCAAGATAAATTTATGGTACTACACAGTACCTGACTCCCTGGCTTACAAACTAAGCCAGACTAAATATCATGTGGTGCAGAACACGTGCCTTACCTACTAGAAACTTACAAAAGTTAGAAACCCATGTCGTGTGGTCTCAAAGCATAGTCTCTTCTCCTTCCCCATTCTGAAGGGTAATTTTGTGTCAGCTTCTTTACTGAACCTACTCTATCTGACATGCATTTCTGTTATAAAAAATAGACATTGTAAAGAACAGTCTAAAGTCCTGGGGGCACTCCTTTCCTTCTAAGGGAAAGGTGAAGAGGTCTCATACTAATTTTGTTCTAGAAGGAAATACACCATTGCAAATATATAATTATATAGTCATGGGGTCCAATAATATATTTCCCCCTTTGGCAAAAAGAAGCAATACAAAATGCATATAGCTTATAAGAGGAATTGAGTGACTTTTCACAGGAATATTAACATGAGCAGATGAACAACATTTCAGATTTGAAAGGAGCAAAATCTTAAAAGTATGAAAGAAGAAAAAAATACATGAGAAAAACAGATCTCCAAGTAACAGGTTGTGATAGTGACTAAGAAAACACAAAGAGCTTATGTGCTTCCCACAGCTGTTACCTGAAGATCTTTATATTTAGATTATAACTTAAGGCTCTAGGTTTTAACCACGATTTAAGATTATAGACCTATGCCAACACTCTGTATCCCAACAAAGCATTACATGATTTTTATTTTTATTTAGCTTTATGAGGTTCAAATTTTCATAGATCCTGTCATCTAAAATCTTTAAGTACTCATCTGTAACATTATTTTTTGAATGAAAATTTAAAAAAAAGAAAATCAATGATAAAGTGGCACAATATTTACAGTTCGGTTTACAAATACAAAACACACAGCAGATGAAAAGTTAAATGCTTCTGATTTGAAAGTGACTTTTAATGAAATATTTTTATTAATCTAAAGCTTTGTATTTCACTTAGTGGGAGGAAAGGCTTAGAATATGTAAATATAACAAGTGGCAATTTTAGTGAATTTAAATACATTAATTAGGTTATATCGGTCAATAATGGAAACATGAACTTTTCTCTCTCTTATCCTTCCCTTCCTCACCTCCTTCCCTCTCACAAAAAAAAACAAACAAAAAAACAAACAAAAAAAAAACCAGCCAGGCGTTGGTGGCAGGCACCTTTAATCCTAGCACTCGGGAGGCAGAGGCAGGCGGATCTCTGTGAGTTTGAGGCCAGGCTGGACCGACATCCTCCAAAACAATACAGAGAAACCCTGTCTCGTAAAAACCAAAACCAAACAAACAAACAAAAAAACCCTGTGTATCACTGTGAATTCAAGGCCAGGACATCTAGAGATACACAGTGAGACCATTTTAAACACACACACACACACACACACACACACACACACACACACACACACACACACACACCCCAAAAAGCAAAAACAACAAAAACCTGATCAATTTAACCTAACTGTAGTCATACCTAAGTCAGTTCTGTAAATATTTGAGCCTTAACACTTTAAATTCAAATTGTATTCTTGGATTTCAAAAAGTTAATACATTTCAGTCTTGTATACTCTTAAATTTTATCATATATGTTTATTCTTTAATATGATATACAAGGTTCTGATGGTGAAGGGACTCACAGACAAAAAGCTTTTCAGACTTTTGCTTAACTCATTACTTCTCTTCATTCAGATCTCTCTCTGCTCAGATGTCACAACTCAAGGGTCCCTTCTTGACCACATTAATCAAGATAACATACATTTAACTCTCAACCTATCATTCTTCGTTTCCTCTTAATGTCTCACCTGAAATTATGAATTTTTATGACTTATTTATTTTTATGTGTACAGGTATTTTGCCTGCAAACATGTCGTTTGTGCACCATGAGCATGCAATGCCCACAGAGACCAGAAGAAGGTGCTGGATCTCATGGAACTGAAGTTACCCACTATGTCGGTGCTGGGACCTGAACCTGGGTCCTCCGCAAGAGTAACAAGCCCTTAACTGCTGAGCCATCTCTCAGTCTAGCAAGATGTAAATTCTGTAAGAGCAAAAACTATCTTTGAGGCTATACCCTCAGGTCCTAGAATAATACTTTACACACAGTACATAATTTTAAAAACTGGAAAAGGCCTTACCAGGTAGTACACATTTATAATTGCAGCACTTAGGAGACAGAGGCAGAAGGACCCAGAATTCAGGGCCAATTATAGCTACATAGCAAGTTCAAGGCCATATTGTTTAAAAAAAAACAAAAAAGACAGAAAACAAAAAACATGTAAGGGTGAAATTGGAGATACTTTCAAAAATCTTTCATACTCACTAGCCAAGGCCTCTCCATTTTACACATGAATTTATTAAACACAAAGAAGTTAGGTTAATTCTCCAAATTCACTAAAATAAGCTAACACCTAAACCATAAACTCTGACCCGGGAGCCTTCATTGTACAAACTGTCCTATCCCTATAGATCAATATATGCAAATTTCTCCCCACAGAACAAAAAATACTTAACCAACTTAACATACCAAAAGAACTCCCGAATCATTTACAAGGGCCACAGACCCATTAAAAGCAGAGTTGACTAGACAGCAAAGTGTCACAGCTGACACTTGGGGTACGTACCAATGAGCGCCTCATCTGCATTAATATACCCGTGAAGCAGTCAAAGCTGATCACACCTTCCTGGCTTGACAGTAGCTTGCTTTTCTCCATGGTATGCACAACTGCTGAAGCCCCCAAAGCCATTTCTATCCATTCAAGAAGATACCTCAAAGAGCCTCTCTGAGCTGCTAAGCCAAGCAGCAACTCAGAAGCTAATCTACGACCTAAAGTATCTGCCCCAGAATTGGGAATAGTTACTCCTTTAAGAAATGTTGTGACTTGTGATAAGCAGTCCAAGCCCATAGGTGGAATCTTGCTTTCATTTGCTAAAGACAGTGGAGGCAAAGAGCTCACAACTTCAATTGCAGTGTGAATAACATCATTGCAGAGACTGAGACCAGGTCCTGACACAGGCATCATCCAACTTTGTCTTAGAAGTGCAAACAATAAACTTAGACCAGTTCGGACACCCATTTCTATAAGTGCATCAGTGCTTGACCGGGGACGTTCGCTGACAGAATGGACATCTGCTGAACCAGAGCTGCTCTCCGGAGAATGCTGCTGCTGCTTCACTTTGCCTTTGTCATGGTACTTATTAGAAAGTGCATAAAAGACACGTTGGAGTACAAGCAATCGTTTCCGTAGTGCCCCAGCAAATGGAGAATCTGAGCATACCATCTTTGCTAGTGCTAGCTGGCTGCTAAGAAGGGCATCCAAATAATGGTCCTGCTCATCACTTGAAAGTGACTCACGTTCAAAATCAGGTAACTGTGGTCCTTTGAGGCATAGAACCTGTTGAGGCAAAGGTACTACTTCTTTATTGCTGACCAGTTTAGAATACAAAACAGTAACTCCTTCTCTTGTAGCAATAGATTCACTGTCCTCTGTGATCCAGGAGCTGTTCAGATGTTCAAGCCATTTCAGTTTTACTGGTGGAACCATAGTCGCCATGTTGATTTATTCTTTAGCCATTAGTTCTACAGAAGAAGAAAAGGAGACAGTTAAAAGCTAGCACAGATTCTTAAATGATTCTTTAATGATTTCAAAATTGGTGAAATGTAAATGAAGCCTGTGATGGTTTGAAAGAAAGTAGCCCCCAAAGGGACTGGAACTTTAAGGAGGTGTGGCCTTGTTGGATTAGATATGGCTTTGTTGGAGGAAGTGTGTCACTGTGGAGGCAAGCTTTGAGTTCTCAGGTATACAAGCCACAACCAGCGTCTCAGTTCATTTCCTGTTGCCTGCAAGTTAAGATGTAAGACTTCTCAGCACCTTCTCCAATACCATGTCTGCCTGCACACTGCCATGCTATTAGGTACCATGCTCCCTTGCCATGATGATAATGGACTGACCCTCTGAAACTGAAAGCTGCCAACTTTATTAATGTTTATTAAATGTTTTCCTAGTAAGAGTTGTCATGGTCATGGTGTCTCTTCATAGCAACAAAAGCCTTAACTAAGACAAAGTCTAAGATTTAGCTTATGGTATATTCCAATGTTATATTTTAGCTGTGATAAATATACCATTGTTTTATAAGACATTAAATTAGATAGAAATGGATAAAAGTCTAAGGAACTTAAACTGCAAAATTTTAAATAGTTTAGAAAATGTATTTCATTCTTCCATTTTAAAACTAGAGCTGAGGGGTATGTTCAATGGCAGAATTCTTGTCTACTATAATATGAAGCCCTACATTTGATCCTAAGTCTGGAAGGTAAAAAAGCCTTTCATAAACATTACAAAACTTTATATTTGTCAAATGATGATAAACCAGACCAATGGTGGTGCATGCCTTTAATCCCAGTGTCCAAGAGGCAAAGTTAAGCAAATCTCTAAGTTTGAGACCAGCTTGGTCTATAGAGGTGTTCCAGGACAGTCAGGAATGTTACACAGAGGAACCCTGTGTTCAAAAGATAGACAGAAGGACAGACAGACAACAGACAGTGATAAAAAGAAACATAAGAAGAATTTCCTAATGTTCTGTACCGCTTTTCATTCTTAAATTTGTTTCAAGAAAATCAATTTCAAAAAATAAATTGACATCACACAAAAGTGAGAGCAGTTGGGTGTGACAGCTTCAGTCCTAGCTCTTAGGAGGTAGAGACAGGTGGATCTCTGTGACGTTGAGCACAACCTGATCTATATAGCAAGTTCAGGCTAGCCAGTGCTACACAGTGAAGCCTGTCTCAAAATAATAATAATGATAATAAAGTGAGGGGATTTGAATATATCTCCACGTTCTGAAATCCAGTACTATTTCACTGCCCCATATTCCTCCATGAAAAATGAATTCTAAATGTCACCTATATGAGGAGGATAGTGTTAAAGCTTGTCAAAATATACATGTTCCCCACTCTACCAAAGCACTTTTTGAGAGACGTGTGCCAGCACATGCCACTGCTTCCTCCCCTAGAATCACTTTAAGGTGATGGTCTCTTTGCTGTCCATTAGAGTAGCTTACACACTAAACACACAGATAACAGGTTCTCTTCCAATTCATTCTCCAGCTCGGTACAAACCCAAACCTGAGTTTACATGCTGAAAGACACAAATGGCTAATCTGAAGTTCAACAACTAATTCCTCACAATCAGAAATTAAAGATCCCCCAGTTGTCTTCAAGCCTCATTTGCTCATTTCATATCTTACAAATTCTTTTAAAAAGGCCTTAAGAAAACAGTTCCTAATAGCTTCATTTGATGAAGTTCTTTCTCTTCTTTCTTCAAAATTTACTTCAAAAATCTTGTAAGGTCTTTCAGAATTGTGCATCCTAATTTTCCAATAAAATACCTCTGATTTGAACTATGATTATTGAATATTTAAAATCCACTAATAGATACCATAAACCTCAACTTCAAAAACCTGTCTCACTCAATTTTAACTCCTTAACATGCAACCTAAATCATCATTGCTGGGTTTACTAAGTTACTACGTAACTGCGATTATTTTCCTCATTTAAATCATTTAGGTAACCAAAAAGGTAGTTAATAGGGTTGTTACCATCAGTTTTCTCTACACCTTAAGCATTTTGTGACTAGAAACTATTCCATACTTCAATAAAAGTATAAAACATTTTGCCACCAGACTCTGAGAGGGAGGTTCAATTCCAAGGCAAGGAAGAAGTCACAAATAGCTGGGCATAGTGACATGGATCCATAATCCCATCACTCAGGAGATAAAAGCAGGAGAATCATGTTTGAGGCCACCCTTGAGTACACAGTGCCTTCCAGACCAGCCTAAACTAAGTAAGGAGACCTTTCATTTCATAAAAGGATGTCTGTGGCAGTGGTGGCACACGCCTTTAATTGCAGCACTCCAGAGGCAGCGGTAGGTGGATCTACAGCCTGGTCTCCAGAACAAGTTCCAGAACAACTGGAACTACACACAGAGACCCCATCTAAAAAACAGATACATACATACATACATACATACATACATACATACATACATACATAAAACAACAACTTAAAAAGGGGGAGGAGGGGAGGGAGAGGGAACTGGGACTGACATGTAAAACAATTTTGTTTCTAACTTAAAAAATAGGAAAAAACGTAAAATGATATCAGAATGAATTGATTGATAAAATCTATGTGACACAGAATAACAATTTTTAAAAACTTAGAAGCTGGGCTGGGTGTTGGTTTCGCATGCCTTTAGTCCCAGCACTCGGGAGGCAGAGGCAGGCAGATCTCTGTGAGTTCCAGGCCAGTCTGGTCCACAGAGTGAGTTCCAGGACAGGCTCCAAAACAATACAGAGAAACCCTGTCTCAAACAAACAAACAAAAAACAACTTAGAAGCTGGACTCTCTCAAGAAGCTTGCACCCATGTCTTGCCTATATTCTACTCTTTGGCCTCCCTCTCTCCCTCTCCCTCTATATATATACTGTGATTCTTAACAAATTCTAGGTTTATTTCATGAAGAATAAAATAATTAGAAGTTTTTTGGCAATTTACTATAGAAAACAAAATCCTGTAGAGAAAGCAGCCAAGACCTGATCTCTTCCCCTTGCTCTCCCTGCATGACTACCCTGCCAGTTTTGATTCCTGGAAAGAGTCCCTTTGTATTTAATTTGCATATACTGTTCCCACTACTTAAGAACCTGCCTTCACCAAGTCAATATCTAGTGCAAGATCTCAATTTAAACAACGCAATACTAGGGCTTTATTACTCTGTACTAAGTAAGTCAGCTTAATCACATATTAACTATCACTTCCTCAGAGAAACTATCTTTGACTGTACCCAACATAAGATCAAGTCCATCTTTTAAAATACACAGCAATCACTACTTAACTCTCTAACAGCTTTCACAGTTTGCAATTACATATTATGTGTAGTTATCTGCTTAATGTGCATTTACAACAAAGTGAGAAGTATACTGTTTAGTTTTTGTTCCTGGTTCCTGATAGTTTCTGAGACCCTAGAAATTTCATAAGGATAGGGGTGCATTTTTGATACTCACAAGCAAGCCCCTTTCTAACATATTAAGACAGTTGACTGTGTTAGTAAATCTTAGGTGAGCTCCATTCTAAAGGAAATGGGTATCAGAGAAATCAAACAGGTGATTAAAAGATTAGTGCTTTCATGCCTACCTCCAGATGTTTAGGGAGTGAAAGGGAGACTGCTACTGAGTAGACATTTATCAAAGCTATTCACTTCTCCAAGCACAAGAGGAGAACCTATTTCCAAAGTTCTGCATTTTAAATTCTAGTATATGTTATAGTGCAGTTCATCCCACTCCACCCCAGGCGCTTGCTGATTGGTTTGGACACTTTTATTCATTAAACCTTATATATTGTTAAACAAAACTGTAGAAAGGGAGACAGACTTGGACTGAGTACCTGCATAAAGTTTACAGACCAAACCATATTGGAGGACCCATGCTAAAGTTTTTCCATCAACAAGCTAAAATTAAGTCATTATCTTATCTACTAAGAAAGCAGGGGAGACAATCAGCCAAATCTCCAAAGAGCTAGTCTTGGACACATAACAGAAACCCTCTGCTTTATACTACACATGCAAAGCATATTTAAAGAACCGATCTTTTTTCATATTTAAAGAACCGATCTTTTTTGTTCTTTATTTCTGCTTGCTTCAGCACTTTTCTGTCCATAAAGCTAATGTCCTCTGCTCAGCTCACTGGAACACTTATTCTAGTACAGAATGAGGTGTTGCCTAATTCAGGAATCACATATAAAAGCCAATTAAATCTTTAACTTAGTTTGCTCTTAATTTTGTCTCTTGACAAAATTGTCGATGTTTAACTGCGCAAAATCAACACTAATGTTTGCAATTACCACTATTTAAAAGGAAATGCACAGAAAGGGAAAAGACTCACTGCATTTGCTGCAACGTGTTTTGCTACAACATCAGTAAGAACTAGTCAACAAAGCAAGAAGCAAATGGCTTACTCAGCACATAAAGAATTACAGACATCTATAGACAAAAGAGAATCAAACCAATGGGATTTTATTCTAGAACCACTAATTCACAATCCTGATGAACCAGCTAAATCATGGCAAACTGCTATTTTTTTTAATCTATAGTGACGATTCACCCTACTAAAAGTCCATTTGTCTTTTTCCCTTTCTGATCCAATGCATAAATCCAAATACAATTACATAAATTATCAAATCCACCAACAAAAAAGTAGAACTGGAGAAACCACCAAAACATAGGAGTTAAAAAAAATAGTACTATCAATATTTTCCTGAAAACAAAACAAATGAAAGGGAGCGGGGGTTACAGGACAACAGAGGATTCCTACAAGTGAGTCCTTGAAATGGTTCCTCCAAGTGAATTTGCCAGATTCTGAGGCTTTCACAGATGCTCTAGGTGAACAAAGCAATGACAGCTGTTAACATTTATTGAGCACTTTCTACATGGCAGGAACTACTACTGGATCATTAAGACAATTCTATAAAACAGATGTCCAGATTACCCTCCTCCCTTTACCAGCAGAGGAAATAAAGGCACAGAGAGGCTAAAAAGTTTGCCACGGTAACAGTGCCAAAAGCTAACAGGATGAGTAAGAATTCAAAGACAGCAGCCTGGCATCACACCTGTCAAGCACTAAGTCACATGGCTTCTGATCATCACAGTGATAGCAGTGGTAGTTTCACAGGTTCTACATCACTCTACACTTTTTAATTAAAAACCTCAAAACGTTTCAATGAATCAAATGCCAAGTTAGCTCATTCTAAAAGGTCTATTGCTATAATTTAAAATATGTTCTCCTTAATCACATACTCAAGATCATCTATCTGAGTTCAGGAGTGTAAGGCCAAAGGTCTGGGTAACAGAAGATTTCACCTCCGAGAAAGAAAAAGAGGATAAAGTAGGAAGGAAGAGGGAGGGAGGAAGGAAGAGAAGGGGGAAGGGAAGAAGAAGAGAGGGAAGGGAATGGAAATGAGGGGGGAAACAAAGAACAAAGTTGGGAGCTTCAGATTCAGTCAGTCCAAAAACAAGGTAGAGAGCCATCAAGGAAGACATCCCAGGTGACTTCTGACCTCCAAACAAGTTCATATGAGCATGTGCATGAGCGTGCATATACACACAGAGATATATATATTCCCAACACACATACCCCAAAGCTGGGGATCCAATTTATTGAATTAGAGATTACAAAGCTATATATGCATGTGACACTTGGCATCAAGATAAATCAACAGATCTTAACTGAGAATACATTAAGGAGACCCATGTAAATATATGACCAACTGTTTTGTAACTGAAATATCAAGGCAGTTTCTTTTTTTCCTTTTTTTTTCAACAAAAGGTGATGGTACAATTGATTATACATATGGGGTAAAATGAAACTTAGCTTCACATCACATATAAAAGTCAACTCAAATTTGTTTAAGAAACCAAAATCCAAGAGCTAAAACTAAAAATCTGAAAAAGAAAAACAGAGGCTAGATACCGTGCTGTATACTTATATTCTCAGCACTTAGGGATTTAGCCAAAAGATGCCAAATGTGATGCCAGTTTGAGGTGCATATCAAGTAAAGAAAAAAAAAATAGAGCTAAACTTAACAAACCTGATTAAGATAAGAAAAACCAATAACTTGGGACAATTCAAATTTAAAACTTTCAAATGATATTAAAATTATATAGAGGTTACAGAGATGACTCAGCAGTTAGAGTACTTGCTGCTCTTGCAAAAGTCCCAGGTTCAGTTCTCCAAATTCACATAAGAGGCTTATAACTGTCTGTAACTCCACTTCCATGAGACCCAATACCCTCTTCTGGCCCCCACAGGCACCAGACAAGCACATGGTGCTGCACAGACATACATGCAAGCAAAACACCCATATACACAAAATTAAAAGTCAGGTCAGCAAAACAGCTTAGGTAAGCTGTGCAAGTCTGACAACCTGAGTTCTGATTCCCAAAGTCCATGATGAAAAGAGAGAACCAACTTTTTAAAGTAGTCCTCTGACTTCTACACTCACACAGTGGTACGTACACATCCACATTCACACACACAGACACACATTATCATGGAAAGATATAAACACACAATAACATAAATACAGTTTTGAAAGTTTTAAAGAAAATTAAAAGCCAAAACTATTTATAAATCATGTAATCCAGTGAAAGACTTAAAACAAGATTTAAAGAGTCCTAGGAGACATGTAGTAGCACCTGGCTTTAGTCATAAGTACTCAGGAGGCTGAGGAAAGAGGATCACTGAACACAAGAGTAAGAGATTAACATAATCTAAGACCCCCGCCTCAAAATCCAAACAACAACAAAAAAAATGAGAGAAATGCAATTTTTAACGGGGCAAGATATTTAAATAAACATGTCATCATGATATATAAACAGTCAAATTGATGAAAAGATACCCAACATCATTTGTCCTCAATGAAATGCAAATTAAAACCACCATAAACCCACTAACCTAGCTAAAATATAAAAACACAGCCAATACCAAGTACCTGTGCTGACATGGAGCATGTAAAATGAAAAACTATTTGCCAATTTAGTATGTAGTTCATTAGAAACATACACTGTACTTCTCATAATACACCAAAGCCTATTCCTTAGGCATTCACTACATATTTACACAAGACTTCACAGCCAAAACCTGGAAACTCAAATATCTATCAATAGATGAATGTGGGCATGACTGATGAACATCAACAGCAGATGAACAGTGGTTAGAAATGTGCACTGCTCTTCCAGAGGACCGAGTTCAATTCCCAGCACCCACATCAGGTGACTCATAACTTCCTCTAACTCCAACTCCAAGAAATCTGATTTTAGTACCTGAAAATACTGGCACTCATGAGCACAACACCACATATATAATTACAAATTATAAAAATAAATCTTTAGGACTAGAGAGACGACTCAGTAGTTAAGAGTACTAGCTGCTTTTCAGAGGACACGGGTTCAATTCCCAGGACCCACAAGGCAGCTCCCAACTGTCTATATATAATTCCAGTTCCAGTGGATCTGAAACCCTCATGCCAATCTACACAAAATTATTTTTTAAAAATCTTTAAAAATAAATAAGACCCTTTTAAAGAAGAGTTGGAAGTAAGTTGTAGTGTATGCATACATTGGAATACTACTCGGTAACTTTTGAAAAATGAGTTGATAAAGACCAGACAGTGTAGCATGGGCCTTTAATCCAGCATAAGAGAGGCAGAGGCCTGGCTAGTTACAGAGCAAGTTCCAGGACAACCAGGGAAACTCTGTCTCAAAAAACCACAAAAAAAGAAAAGAATTGACAAAAAAACAACATGGTAATAGCATTATGCTGAATGAAGTAAGCAAGACATCAAAGATTAGCTTTCGGAAGCAAAGTCAGGAATGTCACAAAGTTGAGGCCAACCTTGACTACATAACAAAATGTCTCAAAAATGAAAAAAGACAATATAATTAACTTTCCACTTATATATGTATGTTGTAAACATATATTTTTATGTTGTATAATATATGTATAATTATATGTCTAATATACTAATATTATATGTAATATTAAATTCTAGATAATGTAAAACCAATGTGATAAAAAGTAGAGCACCACTTACCACTGCCTACGGGACAGGTAAAGAAAGTTAATAACAAAGGGTACAGTGAAACTTTTGAGGAATACAATGGGCAGAGAGTGATAGTGAAATCTCTTTAAATACCTGTCAAATCTTACCAAATAACTAAGATGGTAAATTTTGCTGTATGTTGTTTACTTCAAAAGTAACCAAAAAACAAAGGAAAAGAAATCCAATGACTTACAAGCCCTTGCCTCTTGTCCCTCCCCAGCCAGCATCTCTGCAGAACAGCACTCTCACATTTCAAAATGCCTAATAACATCGGCAAGTCACTGTTTCTTATCTCCATTTCACCACATCCAAAATTAGCCCTACCACCTCGTCCAGTTTCTCCACCTCCCAACACTTCCCTACATTATTACAAACAGATCCTTTGGGCACATCACCCTTAGGGTAACTCAGGGTCAAAACTAGAGTCATCTTTAACTTCTTTCCATTTTATACGGTATGGCAACCTCTTACATATTCCCACAGGCCCAGTCATGCATCACCTTTCATAACCCTCTCTGGAAAGTACAAGTCTATCTACTTCTGCCATATTAATCTGACACTTATTTCTAAGAATCAACTATATCACTGCCTAGCTATTAAAGACAAAGTGAAAACTCTCTTTCCTACCAAGCCATTATTGGTTAAGTCTGTTCAGAAGCAGGCTAGTTCCCACAACTCCCATTCAACTAACTGTCCCCCTAATCTAGTCTTTTATATATTTAGTTTTATATGAATGGATGTTTTGACTGCATGGCACTATGTGTCTGCTTGATGCATGAAAGTCAGAAGAGAATGTCAGATCACCTGGAACTGGAGTTAGGGGGTTCCAAGCCAGGGAACAAACTTCTGCAAGATCAACAAACGCTCTTAACTACTCAGTTATCTCTCCAGCTCTTTGCCCTAATCTTTAGCAAACCAAATGTTTCATTTCTGTGTCTCTGTTCACACTCCTCCGTATAATTAAGGGTCCTTACTTACCTAATCTTTTCCTCTTAAAGTTCATACTTCTTCAAAGGCCAATTCAGAAAGATCTATCTTCCCCAAAGTCTTCCACACTGTAATTACTTCATGTCCACTGAT
Source organism: Mesocricetus auratus (assembly GCF_017639785.1). Classification (NCBI taxonomy): domain Eukaryota; kingdom Metazoa; phylum Chordata; class Mammalia; order Rodentia; family Cricetidae; genus Mesocricetus; species Mesocricetus auratus. The sequence continues at coordinate 6,366,306 of NW_024429267.1, read as the reverse complement.
ACAGACCAGATCAGTTCTTCTCTCTCGTGTTACATCTATTCACACAGACAAGACATTTGTCCTATTCTGCCTGTTTTTTGCTATATTTATTTGCTTGTTTTTATTACTCCGGCCCTGCCTATTCCACACTCAGGCAAGATTTTTCAAGACTGGTACTCTGTCCTCTTCTTTTGTCCTTTCAGCCACTGGCACCCACTTCCCTTAGGAACTCTGTGAAGGATGAATTAATTCTGGTCTCATAATGAATCTACAGTGAAATAATAAAACTAGCCATATTGAGGCTTTTAAAAATAAATCAAGTAATAGACTGCCTTCATCCTTTATGCTGTAAGCTGGGATAGTGTATCAGATGTTATGTTCTTATTTCTATGAAGATTCAAAATCCATTAAAACAAGTCCTTCCAAGAGCATCTTCACTATAACAATATCCCACCTTTCTTCTCATTACATTAGACCAAAGAATGGCACTGGTAAGGTAAAAATATAAAATGGAAAAAAAAGTCTTTATTTCTCTGACACCCTTCAATATCACAGAATTTTTTCCTCTAACATCAGAAGTCTTAACCAATACACTGGCTTCCACTTCTCCAGCTCTCATCCGGCCTCATGGTCTTTCACGCTTCCTCAAGTTTACAGGTCCTGATAGCTTCTCAATAGTGCTATCTTAGGAACATCACGACCTTGTTGCTTTCCTTAAGCCTACCAAAACATCTACAACTTACTCATTTATTTCCTGCCAGGACTGCAACTGATCAAGCTCCATGGGAAAATCCCTCATTTAATTATGGGTCACAAAAACTACCTTCCACAACCTACAAAATGTACTTCTGCCATCTATGCTCTAGTTAGACAGCAGCCATTGCGACTAACCCCTATTATCACTCAAATGAAATGTGTTCACTGTCACCTCTGCACAATTGCTCATCCTCTTGCCTTTTGAAATATCTAACCCTTTTGACCTAAAAACTCCTGTACTTCCTTCAGGTCTAATAATTCACACCCTATCTGTCCTTCCCTGAAGTAAATATTTTCTCATCCTGCAATTCCTATATCTTTTACACGGAACCATTTTGAAACCATAAAAATAAATACTGGGTGTTGCTTTGTATGTTCCCTACTTATTAAACATATAGCTAATAAAGAGAAGTAACAAAAGTTATTTTAAATTCCTTCTATATTCTTTTGTATAACATGTGAAATTCAGTAACCAAGTGGCCCTATTGGTGAAGTAAGCAGCCAGTCACTCTCATAATCTGAAATACATTATCTTCTTACTATTATTTTATTTTAATGATAATAAATCATGTATTTATTTTAAAATTATCTTTTGTTATATGTTTATTGTTTATTAAAGACAAAAGCAAATTTACACAGTAACAGGTGGAGGTTATTTTTTTAAGTAATGAATTAAATCTCGCCTGAATATATGATACGTCATACAGCATGGGCAATGTTTCTCAGACTCGAACAGTGTGGGTTTTTTAACATTTTTTTAAAAAATCTGTATGTATCTTATGTGTCTGTGTGGGTACCTGAGTGTATGTATGTATATATAGCAGGTGTGAACCTGATGCCCGTAGAGGTCAGAAGAGAGAATCAGATCTTCTTGAACAATCATTACAGAAGACTGTGAGCTGTCATATGGGAGCTGGGACATGAACCCAGGTCCTCTCAAAGAACAGCAATAAGTGTTATTAACTGTTTAGCATTACTTTTAATTTAACCATGGCAAAGAAGAAAGCATAAGTAGAATATACTAAATTAAATATGGATTCAAATCAGAGATATGAAATAATTTGTTGTCAAAAAGTTAAAGCAAGGCAGATCTCTGTGAGTTTGAGGCCAGCCTGGTCTACAGAGTGAGTTCCAGGACAGCCAAGGCTATACAGAGAAACCCTGTCTCGAAAAACCAAACCAAACCAAAACAAGAAACAAACAAAAGCTCAGTATGGTCAGGGGTTAAGAGTGTGTGCCACCACTACCCAGCTTCTGCTGCTGCTGCTTCTTTTTTTTTTTTTTTAAAGATAGAATGCTGTCTGGAATTGGATTGTCTGCCTAATACTGAATGAATATAATCTCTACATATTTCCAAAAGAGATAAATTCATATTCAGATACAAGTGACCATCATCTGATCATATTATAAAGTACTATAAAAGAGAAATCATTTGAGGCTGGGCAGTGGTGGTGGTATATGCCTTTAATCCCAGCACTTGAGAAGCAGAGGCAGGTGGATCGTTGTGAGTTTGAAGCCAGCCTGGTATACAAAGTGGGTGCCAGAACAGGCTCCAAAGCTTCACAGAGAAACCATGTCTTGAAAAACCAAAATAATAATAATCATAATAATAATAAATAATAATATCACAACAGTTTAGCTGTCAGTATTCAGTTTTATATCAAATTATAACTCGTGTCTTAAAAATACCTATGCTTGGAGATGGAGAATGTAGTTCAGTAGTAGAACACTTGCCTAGCAAGAAAAATCTGAGTTCATCCCCAACACTGAAAAAAAATAACAAACAAAACCTAGACTTCCACCATAACCTTTTTTAAAGAACAGGCCAATTGGGACAGGGAGAGATGCCTCAGATTAAAAGCATGAGATTTCAGGTCCCAGCACCATAAAACAAGCCAAGTATTCTGTGAATACTTGTAATTCCACATTCTTGGGATCCTTCTGGCCTCTGTGCACGAGTGTACCTACGCACTTACACTCACACATTGTCTCAATAAAACAAAAAACTAAAGGAGCATGTTAATTCTAACAGGCCATCTTGGCCTACTCATCATACCAAGCACCTGGTTGCTATCAGGCCAAACAACGTATTTATTTGCTTGTTTATTCACTTGCTTATTTATTTGCTTGTTTGAAGGTAGACACATATGCTGTGGTACATGTGGAAAGGTCAGAGAACAAGTTACAAAATCAGTTCTCTTCACAAGTGGGTTCTACAGAGGGAGCACTATGCTTGCCAGCAAGTGCCTCTACCTAATGATCCACTTTGCTGGCCCAATCAATTACTTAAAGGCTCAAAAATGCAAACAAAACAATGCAGAAGTCTTCCACTCTAACTCTAGCAACATCCCAGAGGAGGAGTAAAGTCTTGACTCTGGTTGAGGTGATTCAGCGATTCATCCCTCCAGCAGCTCCCCTTCTAAGGAACTTCATCAAATGAGTATAATTTCTACCTGACTACTAGAAGTATTGTATACAATATAATGCTAAAAATGAAATCAAATTATTTTTCAGCATGTCTCTGCTCTTAGACAGTTTTTTTTAACCTTGTCTGTTCCTGTTGAGTTTCAAGGTCTACCAAGAAAATTTTGACACTTTCAGAATTATGAAAGATCCACCTTGATTTTTCTGTAGCAAAAACCTGATTACTGCTCTATCCTAACATCTATTCCTTTTCTTGGCAAAACAACTAGAAACATGTTTTGAGAAATTAAAGTGAGTATGTAGACCCTAAAAACTATCTTACTATTAGTTTTGAATTCCTTAACACCCATATAAAAATGGTCCTACCCACAGGATACTACTTGGATGGGACTTCGGACCTTTAAAACCACATAGAGGTTTCTATGATCTACTTCCCAGAATATCTGTCAAGACTGATTTTACTGAGGAGTTCTCAGTCAGTCAGCATCACAAATTACCTGTGTTTTATGTGTTCCAATTTCCTTATAGGCAAAATAGTTCATAGATTTAAAGGAGTCTTAAATAACAAAGAAAAAAATGTTTAAAAAGTGCATGTTAGCTAAGTGATGACTACAAAAATAATAAATACATATCAATTAGCAAGATTTAATCATGTACACTTCAAACATGCAATTTTGTCAATGTAAAAACAGTAAATGGAATTGCTTAGACTACTGCCTACATAGTAAGTGTTCAATAACCAGCATTATAGTTTACATATGCAGTTGTATACTCTCTACCATACTATTAAGTTATAAACATCTCTCCATCACTCTCCCTTACTCATTCTTTCCAAAAGAATGACAAACTGTAAGAAAGCAGAACTATGATTACTCAGTCTCACTTCCTTCCAGCCTTGAAGCAACATTTCAAGTCAAGAATTCAGAACGTGCCAGGCATTGGTGGTGCACGCCTTTAATCCCAACACTCAGGAGGCAGAGGCAGGCGGATCTCTGTGAGTTTGAGGCCAGCCTGGTCTACAGAGAGAGAGTTCTAGGACAGCCTCCAAAACAATACAGAGAAACCCTGTCTCAAAAAACCAAAAAGAAAAAAGAATTTAGAACATGATTATTCTCAGTTGCAAAGTAGAGTTCAACTTGGGCTACATAGGACATTGTCTCAAAAGAGAAGATAAAATGCAGAATGTTGAGGAGGATATAAAGAAAAGGTAACACCCACTGGCTAAAATGTAACTTGCGATATTCATTATGGAGAACAATATGGAAATTCATCAAAAAAAATTAAAGTCTCTTCTGGGTATAGAATCAACAGAGGTATCTAGATTCTCATGTGCACTATGGTTTTATCACAGTGGTCAAGGAGTAGAAGCAACCTGTGGTGGTTTGAATGAGAAGGGCCCCATAGGCTCAAATACTTGAATGCTTAATCTCCAGATGATAGAACTGTTTGGGAAAGATAGGAGGTATAGCCTTGTTAAAGAAGGTATGTCACTGGGGGTGAGTTGAGATTTTAAAAATCCATGCCATTCTCAGCTAGCATTCTCTTTGCTTCATCCCTATGGATGAATGTAAGCTCTCAGCTACTGCTCCAGCATCATGCCTGCTTGTCTATCTGCTGCCATGTTCACCACCATCATGATCATGGACTCTGACCCTGTGGAACCATGAGCTTCAATAAACTTCTTCTTGTATAAGTTACCTTGGTCATGTTGTTTCTTCACAACAACAGAAAATTAACAAATAACTGGATAAAGAAATGATGAGATACATACAATGTCATATTTTATGTGGTTGTAAAAAAGGAGATTCTTATAATCCCAGTAGTCAGGAAACTGAGGCAGGAGAATCACAAGTTTAAAGCCAGCCTGGGTTACACAGTAAGACAAGATATAAGGTAGAAGAAGAGGGGTTAAAAAGGAAGGGAAAAAAGGGATGAAGAAAGCAAATTTGGACAGATAGCTAACTCCTGTAACCTAGTACTTGGGAACCTGAGAAAAAGTTTGTGGCTTGGCCATGTTGCACAGGGGACTGTCTGAAGGGAATGGCTCAGTGAGGAGAAGTGCATACAGAACACACTTGACAACATGAGCTCCAATACTTGTAACCATGAGGGAAAAAGACCAATGCCATGGCACACATCTCTAAGCCCAGCATTCCCTATGAGAGATGGAGACCAGAGAATAGCCAGTAAGTTCTCAGGCCAGCTAGCCTGACGTATACAGCAAAACTGTAGAAACAAGAGAGACCATGCCTCAAAACAAAGCGAATGAGAAGAAGCAACCCCTGAAAGTTGTCCTCTGACCTACACACACACACACACACACACACGTATGAGATAGGTATTTTAAATTGCTTACCTAAAATAATCATTTCACTGAAAAGCATACAGTATACCTCAAATGTATATAATAAATAAGCCTATAATGAAAAGGGGGAAAAATGAGAACTGGGGATGGAGTTCCATGGTATTGTGTCTATCTAGCATGCATAAGACCTGGGATTCAATCCACAGCACAGCAAACAAATAAACAAATAAGAGGCGTAAATGATTGGTGAACACCACTAATCATCAGAAAGCAAGTGTTATCTGAGGTCTGTATCAGCATCAAAAACATTTCAATACCCCACCAGACCACAACTGGTGCTATTCACAATCAAGCACCTAGCACCTGTTTTCCTAGAAACCATCAATTAATCATAAAACCACTAAAATATAGACTCCTTAAGTGCAAGGATGCACTGGCTTGTTTGTCAGTGCTGGGGATCACACCCAGCACCTAGCATATGTATGCTAGGCAAGCATTGAACTATATCCTCAACCCTGATTTTTAATTAATGTGTTCCTAGCATCTGGAACTGTGTCCTTTCTGGCAAAGAACCTAAATTTCCAGCTTTACTTGCTACCCTGTGATGGAGATGATTTTAGTTGTTCTAGTTCCATGGCATCAGTAAAATCTGATAGGCCTATCCTAGTTCAGAATTTCAAACTCTCAGTTTCATTTTTATATCGGTCTTCTTGGGGGGCTGGGAGTAGTTCACACTACTCTTGCAAAGGACTGCAGTTCAGTTTCCAGAACCCATAGCAAGAGGACCACATCTACCTCTAAATTCATCTCTAGGGGAGTCGGTGTCTCTAGCCATCTCAGGCATCTGCACTCATGTGCACATACCCACACACTCACACACCCATATTTTTAAATAACAAGAATAAATCTTTAAAAAATAAGATTGGTCTTCTTGCTTATAGGAACCATAATAGATTACAAATACTACCGTTACTGATTAAAAATAAGTCTTGACACCAGAGATGTCAATACATACTGCATGTGTGACTCAAAAATCATAACTATCATGAAATGTGAACCAGTAACTGTTATTTTAACAAATCCCAGAAGAAGAAAGCTTTTTCTTCCAAATTCAGATATCTTTTGTGAACCACTACAAGAATTTTAGCATACAGGCATTATGAATCAATCCTATATCTCCATTAAATGAGAAAGGGCTGAAATAAGAAATCATGACTAGGCTAGAAATTATATTCTAAGCAATTTCACCTACAAATAATAATTTATATGTATCGATACAATACTGAGGGACAATATATTTTTCCATCTGTAATAATCCACTAAACCACAACCTTTCTACAATGATTACAAAGCATTTTTAAATGTTTATCTCTGGAAAAATTAAAAAGCAAGGCAATATATTCTGTTATGAGTCTATAGGGGAAAAACTGCTTTCATATATTTCTGATGACACATATAAACAAAAATGAAGATACTTAGCAAAACTACATAGGCATTTAACTTTTGACCCATCAATCCTACTTACAGGAATCTACTAGGAAGATACACCATATGCCTCTACTAATACAAAGTCATTTATAGAAACATTGATTATAACTGCAAAATACAGAAAACAATCAAATGTTATACATAGATGTAGCTATATCTATACAACTGTTTCAAAAAAAATGAAGATACTCTGGAGGCAGATCTCTGTGGTTCGAGGCCAGCCTGATCTACATAGTAAGTTCCAGGTATAGAAACATTGTTTATAACTACAAAGTACAGAAAACAATCAAATATCATACACAGATGTAACTGCAGCTGTAAGGATTCCAGTCACTATGCTGGCCTGCAGCTGTCACCTGGCAGAATGCACTCAGTCAGTACCCTGGTCAGCCCCAGGTTCCATGATTGCTTAGTCTGAACATACATGCAAAGGACCCCTTTAAAAGACAGACCTGCCTACTTATGAGAATGCACTCAGTCAGTACCCTGGTCAGCCCCAGGTTCCATGATTGCTTAGTCTGCACATACATGCAAAGGACCCCTTTAAAAGACAGACCTGCCTACTTATGTTCTCTTTCCCACTCTCTTTCCTTCTTCTCATTCGCTTTCCTGCTGTTCCCCTGGGGCAAACAGGACTTTTCCTGTCTCCCTCTTCTCTTCTGTCCTCTCTCTGTCTCTTTATTTATCTCTTTCCTCTTTCCTCCTCCCACCCTTCCCTTTCTAATAAAACTTCTCACTAAACTCTGTCTGCCTGGCATGTGTGTCTCTCTACCTCAGTCACCCTCGCCTGCCATGGAATCCACCAAGGTTCCCCTCACACTTATCTAACAGTATCTATACAGCTGTTTAAAAACAAAACAAAACTGAAGCTACTCTGGAGGAAGGCGTAGGCAGATCTCTATGGTTCAGGGCCAGTCTGGTCTACACAGTAAGTTCCAGGCCAGCACAACCTACATATTAATAACCTATCTTTTAAAAAAGAATTTTAAAAAATCTGAAGTATGAAAATAATATATCTTCAAAAGAATGAACCAGTCCTTAACATTCTGGGATACATTACTGTTAATGTGAAAAAATGCAAAAGATTATGATAAACTCTTCATGTAAAAAGGAATAGAACAATCAGATATAGCTCAGTGAGAGAGTGCTCACCTAGTAAACATGGGGCCCTGCCTCATTCTATAGCAACCCACACACAATATACATGAATAGTCATAGCAAGGTTATTCCCAGTAGCCAACAGGTTAAAAAAAATTTAAAAAAAGAAAAAACAATGCCCATCAACTGATACACAGATGAATAAAATATGTTTACAGACATCATCATTTAGTCAGGAGAAAAAAAACTGAAGTACTCATACATGAAGTACTACATGAAGTACTCATAAATGAACTTAGAGAAATTACACTAACTTAAAGAAACCAGGAACAAAAGACCACGTATTATACAATTTCACCTACACAAAATACCCAAAATAGAATAAGCAAATCCACATAGAAAGTAGAACAGAGTACAGACCTGGGAAGTGACTGCTAATGATCACAAGTTTTCTTTGAGAGGTAATAAAATAGTCTAGGATTAGACAATGGTGATAAGTGGCATAACCTTGCGATTATACTTTTTTTTTAACTACATGACTGCAAAGTCCTATAACTCAGTACTTGGAAGATCCATGAGAACTGAAGTCTGAGACACAGGGAGACCTGTCCGAAAAAAGCAAGCATGCACCCATAAACCTGGCTTGTATACTTTAAAAGGGTGTGGCATATGCCTGTTCCCAGATATTCAGGAAGTTGGGAATCACTTGAAGTCAGGAAATCTGAAGCCAGACATTCTATCTCAAAAAAATATAATTTATTAATTAAATGAAAAGGTGAGTTTTATGGCATGTGGTTTATATGTCAATTAAAAATTATGAGAAATGAACTGGATTTTTAGAGCCCATTTCCTATGAAGTGATATCTTGCTCAGTCTAGATACAGGGGAGAGGGCCTTCCTTGGTCCTGCTTCAATGTGATATGACAGACTTTGTTGACTCCCCATGAGAGGCCTTAGCCTCTCTGAGTAGAGATGCTGGGTGGGGGGGTGGGAAGAAGAAGGGGAGGGAGAGGGAACTAGGATTGGTATGTAAAATAAAAAGATTGTTTTAAAATAAAAGAATTATGTATAAAAGAAAATGTAGGAGCCAGTGAGATGGCTCACAGGTAAAGGTGCTTGCCACCAAGCCTGACACCTAAGTTTGATCCCCAAGACTCACTTCATGTGTACCGTGGGATGCAAATACGCACATTTATTCTTTAAAATGCACATAATCTGTTCATCTGGGTAAAATAATTGAGCAAAAGATAAGTCAGAAACGAATTTTAAACCCTGGATACTTTAATGGACATGGAAAAAGAGAAACAAAGATAGGGACATAGGAATGAGACAGTAAGAAGGAGAACAGAGTGATACTTCTGAGCAATCCTTTTAAGTAGCAAAGTTTAACAGCAGTGGCATTTAGTAACTGTACTGTTTCACAAACCAAAACTAACAATAACACTCAAGTATGATGATTCATGCCTATAATCCCAGCACTCAGAAGGTTGAGGCAGGAGAATACCAAGTTTGCACCCAGGGTGAGAGTTCTTTTCTGAAATCATCACCATCCATTACAATAATTAGTCAACATCAACCAGGACTGAGAGCAATCAAAATAGAAAACAAAGAAGGCACTGCATAAAAGTAACATAGTCACACTAAAGAAAGCAAGGAATAAAACAGCTAGCCTAATTAGCTAAGGCCAAGGCTAAACTGCACACAGATAATCAATTAAGTAAACAAACTACCTGATGGATACTCCAAAAGTTAACAAACCTATGTTACTATACTGAGATCCAGGCTTCAGCTACAGAAAGAAGATACAAATCAGGAATGGGGGAAGGTCAGAACAACCTTGTAGTTTTGGAAGAAAGGGTATTCATATAAACCCATGCTCTTTAACGCATAGAGAAATAAACATAGTTGTCCTTCAGTATCTTCAGGGGATAGGTTCTATAGTCACTACCCCATCCCTGGCAGAAAACAAAATCTATTGTTCTCTGGTCCCTTATATGCAGCTTCTTAAGTTGTGAGCAGTAATCCTATAAGGTAACTAAATTCAGGGGTGGCCAAAAATTTAGCTACAATAAAAGGTTTCTGAACATAAGAATGAATCTAATGTACCTCCAGCGGCACTCACTCATGCTGCATCCTGTTACTCCACGGAAGCCTCAATTCTGAACAAAAAAAATGTGTTCACTTTGGACTGTGCATGTCATGCACTATGCAATGCTAAGGAGAAATGCCAGAAACACCAAGGCTCAAACTGACTACTGTAAATTATGGATTGCAGTATTTTAACTATGCAAACAAAGTGCTCCACTCACATAAAAATAGTTAAATCACAGAAAACAAAACTTCTAATGTTTTTATCATCATTCCTCAGCCCATTAGCATAAAATTAATATATCTCTGAATTGTTTTTTGTTAGGACATTTGATTTTTAAAGTTGATGGTTTGACTTTCACATAAAAATCATTAAATAAATTTTGATTTAGAATTAGAACAGACTTCTCCACATTTCTGAAATGGTTCTAAATATACTTCTGCAATTTTATGCTATGAATTTATGAGAAGCAGCAGTCTCAATGCTGATTATAAAAGCAAAATATCGATCAACCCTAAAAAATGTTGGGAGATGTTCTATGTCCTATAGTATCAAATATTTCATCAAGATTTAATGTTTCTCAGTATTCAAATTTGCTTTCATCTTTAGTAAATAGCAAATCCATATACATACAAAAATAGTTTTATGATTATGAGTAAAGCTTTTGTTTGTATACTTACTTTATTTAACTATATATTCAGGATCACATAAAAAAAACTTGACAAAAGGGTATCATGTAAAAAAGTTTAAGAAACCCTGTATCATATTTGCCTACAACCTACCCATAACATAACAGATTATGTCTAGTACTTAATATAATGCAAACAGTTATTTTACTTAGGTTAGGTGAGATGGCTCAATAGCTATCAATGCTTGTCACTAAGGCTTGCAACCTGAGTTTGGTCCCCTAGATCCACATAGTGGAAGAAGAGAACTGAGTCTCACAAGTTGTCCTTTAATCATTACTCACACAAACACAAGCACAGAAACACACACATACACTCATATAAATAGATAAATGTAAGTTTTTCCAAATATTTTCAATCATATCATTGAATCAATGGATATGCAATCCTTACATAAGGAGAAGCAGCTTTTTTACATATACTTCTAATTTATCCAAAGTCATAGAAGTATCCAAAGCTCAACTTTAAGTACTATTCTCCAATAAAAGATACCAGAACTCCCAGGAGAAGTGGTTGATTCCAGGACTGGGGTAAGAGAACAGGCTGAATATTACTAGACTGTGGAAGAAGAATGGAAAAAAGATTATATTGTTATTAATTGTTCAGTTTAGTATACAAAGCAATGGGGATCATTATGACACCTTCATATACATGACATACTTGGTTCTTATTTGTTCCTCTCTCCTACAGGATTTTCCTGAGACAGAAAAAGGTGGAACTAGAAACAATCCCAGTGGCCAAAGCTGGAACAGTGTGAGCAAAATAATACTACCATGTTGGATCGCATTCAGTAGAATCAAATGAATGTCATGTCACCAAACTAATACAAATAAATGGATTAACAAATGAGGTAGAAAAGACATTACTCCTTTACAGATGAAGTCTAACTTGTAAATGTAAGAATGAGGGAAATACAAATATCTCCACAATGAATGCTACAAACAAGAGGAGAAAAGTTGAGGGAAACGACCTATCTGCAGTTCCAAAGTATCTCCTACAAGATATATATTAATACATCAAAGAGAATACAAAGAAACAAACAGTAATCTCACCTAGAATAACCTAGCAGAAGTCACCAGAACAAAGTGATCTAGGTTAAAATACCATTGGTAACCAGACACATCATTTACTTGCTGATAGATCCCTTCTAGAATTTAATATTCCCATTAATTTACAGGACCAGCAGAAAAATAAATAATCAAAAGGGCATCTATTAAATCCCTATTTCGTGCTCCTTTTAGTTTAAAAAAAAAAACTAGCTGAAGTGATTTTTCTAACTTTACAATCTCCCTTTTTAAATGACTTAGCCAATATTTTCTGTTCAAGATCTTGGTAATATCTAGAAGGTAACCATAAGAAACTGTTTTGTGGGTACTTAAGGCAAAATTTTATATACAATTTAAAAATTTCTGTTCAATTGTTTGTTCCTTTTATGGTTATCTATCTACAAAATTTCAAGGGCTTGTTCATTGTTTTTTGAGACAGTATCTGCCATTTAGCCAAGACAGGCCTGAAAATCTTGGTCATTCTGCCTCCACCTATAGTTCAACTTTTGTTTCACAAGTATGCTTTTACCTAACACAATCTTCTACCTTATTCCAAAATACATCATCAACATTGTCATTTTCATTCTAAAAACCCAAACTTAAAAATCAGCTGCCCATTGCACCCAGTCATTTCTCTTAATATACTAAGACTTTTCACTATTTGCTACATGCATCTTCCACTAACCAGTCCAGCCCAATCAACAACACATTCACTGAAATCCATTTAAATAAAATGGTATTTTCAGACACGTTTACATTAATGAGCAGATTAAGTGATACATCTACGTTTGCTTTCTCCTCCATGCTCCACCAGCATGTCTGCACAAAGAAAATACACGATCAGTACATCAGTGGACCAGTGTTACATGTAAATGGCAACACAGACAATTTAAGAAGCAAAGTGATAAGAACCTTAGGGGAAGCAAAATTTATAAAAGTTGCCAATTACAATAGGCTTTAATAGGCCATCCATTTCAAAGACAACTGACAATCTATCTTATTTTTTGAAAGATGCCAGGTTTCCAACCTCCCTAGATAACTTTCTGCCACACAATCCTGTCACGTGATTTGGGGGAAATACTATAATTGACTGTTGTTCTTTGCCCTACCTAATGCTGCTTCTTTCTCAAATAACATGCCAAAATATTTTAGTTTATTTCTATAACTTTCTGCCACACAATCCTGTCACGTGATTTGGGGGAAATACTATAATTGACTGTTGTTCTTTGCCCTACCTAATGCTGCTTCTTTCTCAAATAACATGCCAAAATATTTTAGTTTATTTCTAAAGTAAACATTCCTACAAATGTGTGTGTACAGAGGACAAATATGCATAACATTTCTGTGCATTTATGCATAACACAGGCACACAGGACGTGCACTTTTGCTTGTATAAGCACAGGTATGAAAACATAATCAAAGGCACATCGCCATCAATTTTTAAAAACTTTGAAGCTTAGTTTTCTCCTCATCGTAATTATTATTATTATTATTATTTTGCTTTTCACTGAACCAATTTAGGGGACTCATCACAAACAGAGCTATAAAAATATTCAGGTATAAAATCCAAATGTTAACATTTGATTTTTAAAGCCATCTGAGCAAAAATCACTTTGGAGGAAGGCACAATGAAAGATGGTTATGGCAGGGTAAAGCAAGTGATAATGAACAAGTAACCAAGTTTAATCAAGTGGGCCAAATGAATAACTCAAAACAAATCATTATGGGAACACACATAAAATGAGGAAGTACGATTCAAGGACGAACCAAGTACTATTAAGAAATAAAATGTATAGAGTCTGTTAGAAATAAACCAAAATATTAACAGTGAAATGCTATCTCTGAAAATGGGTTGTTCATTCGTTGAAATTTATCACTCTTGCTATTTGATTACATATATACACCTTCAAATTATTACAGATATTTTTGAAACTAACGCAAAGGCAGATTCTGTCCCTGTGCCCCACAGGTAACATACATACATACATGCACACATAGACATACATACATGCACACAGACATAAATACACATATACATACATACACACATATATATGTAGATGTATATATACATACATACATACACACACATATATAGCGCGTCTTTACATAACCTCCTGCGAGAGCTAAGAACCAAGCTTCTATCCTCATGTCTCCCGGGAACCTGCCACCCATCACTGTTCCCTGGGATAGCTCCTGTCAGCACCACCATCCACCTCTCACCCTGGAGACTACACAATTGTTGCCTCGTCTCCGCTCCAGGTAGCCAAGGCTTTAGAAACTGTTATTTTATCGGGTGAGAGATTTGGAGAAAGGTTTACCGAAATGATGAGCAGCCCCCACCCACAGGTGCAGACGACAAGAAAGACACATCGTCTCAACCTCCACCCCTCCGAAGTCGGCCGGCGACCCGGAGCACCGGAGTCGCGACTCCCCAAGATGAAAAGCGCGGAGAGCCGCTCCCCGGTGCCAGTCCCGGCTAGGGGAGCAGCGCTCGTTAGCGGATAAAGGGGAGAAGGTCACAGACGCAACCCCTGAGGAGTCAAGGGACGCGGGCAGTGAGCCTAGTCAGGGGCAGGTCCCTTGACCCTCCCGCCGGTAGCTCGGCTTCTAAGAGGCTTCCAAGGGGCCGGGGCTTCCTCAGGCCTCCGCCCGCGGTCCACCGGGAGCCGGCAGCCTCACTCGGCGGGCGGCCCGAGAACGGCCACGAGCGGCCCGGCTGCGCCAGCCGAGCACACACACAGGAGGTCCAGGAGGCGAAATAGGAAGCATTACCGTACGCGGGTCGGGAGCTGGCGGCGGTGGGGTGCGGCTCCAGCGCCCGGCACCTGGCTGTCCAGCGGCTGCGCTAGCCGCGTCCTTTTTATTTTTGCTGCAGCGGCGGCGACTTGTCAAAGGAAAAGACGTAAGAGGCGGCGGCAGCTGCGGCGGGCGAGTCTCGCGGGACTTGTAGAGAACTCTCGCGAGATCCAGTGCGCTGGTCCTGCCTCCTCCGGGCCACGCGCGGGAGGTGGAAGGCAACCTAAGAGAAGAGGAGGGGACTCCGCTTTAGGAACTAAGAGGAAAGCGATGAGAACTTTGGGGATCGGGAGACTGTGTGGGTCCTGGGGACTCTCTACCGCCCCGTATCTTATCTTTGAATCCTCCCGAAGTGACTTCTGCCGGCAGGGAACTGACAGTTGGGGACTTCTCTCAAAGGACGCTGATGGATCTAGCGAGCACAGACCGGACAGTCCACCAGCGAATCCGATTGACCCGAGTCCGAGTGCTGCCGGGTATTAGGGCCGCCGAGGACCTCGAGGAAAAGAGCTGGGGCCAGAACGAGTCGCCACGCCCCTTTATCTCAGCCGTGCACAGGGCGCTCTATGCTCTTTATCTCCTTTCACAGCCCTTCACCTTCTGGCTGGTTGAGTACAAGCCCAACAGAGTGTTTAGCTTGACCTACTTCTGCCCTGTTACTTGTGTCTGAGACCCACGGGAGGATTGACCTTTGGCACTGATTGGCTTGATCATCTATCCCCAGCACCTGGCATACATGTAGGCGCTCAAATTGTTGAATGCCTCTAACCTTACAACTTCCAACCTTCATCAAAAGGTAGCCACCTTCATCAAAAGTTTTTTCTGAGGAGCTGGAGAGAGAGCTCTGAAGAGGGCTTACTGCTTTTACGGAGGACTTGAGTTCACTTCTCAGCACCCAAATCAGGGTGTCCATGACCACCCGTAACTTTAACACCCTCTTCTAAACTCTGCAGGAATGTGCCCGTACTCATACATACGCGTAATTTTTAGAAATAAAATCTTTCTTTAATTGTTTTGCTGAGCACCAATTTATATGTAACTAACAGAGGATATGGTGAGGGGGGATGGAGCTGGTATCTGACCCAGAGGCATAGGAGAAATGTTAACAATATATACAAACTGTGTGTGTGTTATAAGCAGCTGGTATGGTGTCACATGCCTTTAATCCCAGCACTTAAGAGACAGATCTCTGTGAATTTGAGGCCCGTTTGGTCCATATACAGAGTACCAGGCCAAACAGGACTGAATAGGGACGCCCTGTCTCAAAAAAAAAAAAAACACACATATCTATATAGGATAGACAGGAGACAACATATACCCCTTTGGTTCAATTGGAGACATGTGTATCCTATCAGTTTAGCCCAAGACAAAACGACAATTCTGGACCTCAACTTAGTGTGTGACTTTGAACTTGTCTGACTTCCCTGAACCTCAGTTCCTAAACCTGTCCATTTAGAATATTAATTATTCTAAATAATATTATTGCAGAGAGAAGGTTGCACGGTTCCTCTAAGGAGTAAAATATGTGCAAAGTTTCAGCTACATATGGTGCGTTTAAGTTTCTTGTATATAATGTGTATTCTAGTCAACAGCTTATCTAGAGGAGTAGATAAGCACTGAGTGATGTCATTGTTGCTAATGCTGTTTATGATTTCAGTGTGTAAAATTGACTCAAGTCCAACAAACCTCTCATCTCATTTTTCATCGAAGGCCAGAGATTGAGCCCAAGGCTCATGAGCTCTACTGTGTCTACCACTGAGCTAGTACATGTGCCCCAAGCCCCTTGTCCTCATTTTAACTTCCTGATGATACAGTCATCCATGTCACTCACAAACATTCACAGCATTCATTTTCCTTGAGTTTATGAAATTAGTGTTTTTGCTCATTCTGTCAAGAAAAGGACTCTGCCTCCCAGGCTATAGTGGCATATCCCTGAAATCCCAGCACAGGGGAGACTGAGGCAGAAGGCTTCAGATTCTAGGCAACATAGAAAGGACTGGGCTACAAAGGAAGACTTATTTTGGGAAAAAGAAAGAAGCTGTATTACAAGTCAAGTACTGTACCAGTCAGCTAAGGGTTAGGGAGGTGGCTCATTTGGTGGTGAAGTGTTTGCCGTGGCCAGTCAATATGCAGGATTGGTGAGGTATAGGCTTGGCAGAAGACTCTGTCTTGAAAATGAGGTAAATGGCCCAGTTCTGAGGAGGGAGGCAGAGGTGAATCTCTGAGTTTGAAGCTAGAGTGATCTACTCTAGAGTGGTCTAGAGAGTTTCAGGCTAGCCAGGCACAATAGTAAGAGCCTAGCTCAGAGAGAAAAGAGGGAGAGAGGGAGGAAAGGAGGGAAAGAGAGAAGGCGAGGGAGAGAGAGAGGGAAAAGAAAAGAAAAAGGTGGAGAGCTATGGGCCGGGTAGGCAGTGGTGGCGCACACTTTTAATTCCAGCACTGGGGAGGCAGAGGCAGGCAGATCTCTTTGAGTTCCAGGCCAGCCTGGTCTTCAAAGAAAGTTCCAGGACAGTCTCTAAACCTACAGAGAAACACTGTCTCAGAAAATCAAAAGAAGAAGAAGAAGAAGAAGAAGAAGAAGAAGAAGAAGAAGAAGAAGAAGAAGAAGAAGAAGAAGATGCACACGTGCACATACACACAGCTAATTAAAAAATTAATTTCCAGCTGGGCATTGGTGGCATATGCCTTTAATCCCAGCACTTGGGAGGCAGAGGCAGGTGGATCTCTGTGAGTTCGAGGCCAGCCTGGTCTGCAGAACGAATTCCAGGACAGCCTCCAAAACAATACAGAGAAACCCTGTCTGAAAAACCAAAAAAAAAAATTAATTTCCTCTGGAAATGGAGAAAAAGCTCAGCAGTTAAGAGCACTCACTGCCTTGCAGAGGACCTGAGTTCAGTTCCCAACACCCATGTCAGGTAGCTCACAACTGCCTGGAACTCCAACTTCAGAGAGATCTGACACCTCTGGCCTTAACAGGCACCTGGACACACACAGCAGACACTCATAGACATAATTAAAATCAAATAATAAATCTTTTTTAAAAGAAATCTCCTTTGCCCTCTGTTTAACTTCCTCACTAAAGAGCATATGCAAAGAACTAAATACAATTGCGTTCTGCTACACACGATTTTTTTATTTTATTTTTTGTGTATGAGTGTTTGGACTATATATACTTGTGTGCCACTTGCATGCAGTGCCCACAGAGGTCAGAAAGGGGCATTGGATTCCCTAGGAACTGGCATACACGCCACTGTGTGGGCCACCATGTAGGTGCTGGGAATTGTACCTGCGTCCTCTAAAAGAACAGTCTTAACAGCTGAGTCATTTCTCCACCCCACATACAATTATTAATTGATGTTATCATGAAACTCTAACTACTTTTCTCCATTACTTTGCCCACATTGCTTTCCCTAAACATTCATGCAAATCAACATTTGCTAAAGCCTGATCGGGCATCATTCCCCCAGCTCTACCACTTTATTTTGTATACATCTTCCCTAGATGAAAACACCAGACTCAGGAGAGGTAGAAAAGGGTTTTCAAGGCCTGGACTCCAGTATCATAGGACTTTGTCCTGATAACTCAGTGAGCAATGCACACTAGCCACACCAGAAGGCAATTCCTCCTCCCATCTCATGGCACATTCTGTACTCCCACACCACAGACAGAAACAGGGAAATCAGAAGAATATGTAATCTTCATCTTGCATCTGCCTATAAGACATGTTTAGCTCTTAAATGAAAATTATAGTTAAATTGAAAGCAAAATCAGAGGAGCAGGAATCCATAGACAGGAGTCCTGTTGGCTCCTGAAATTTCAACCTATCTGTCCCCAGCTTCCACAGCCTATGAATGAATGGGTTTTCTGCTTAGTCAAGAATATAGGAGTAAAAAAGCCAAGTGCAGTTATGTGCACTGTTAGCCCCAGCACTTGAGAGGCAGAGGCAGGCAATATCTCTGTGAGTTCATGCCAGCCTGGTCTACATAGAGGGCTCCAGGCTAGCCAGAGGAACAATAAGACTCTATAAAAAATCCTAAGAGTCAAATAATCTAGGAAGCTGTGAGACATTTTCATTCATTAACACATCTTCACTGAATGACTTTTAGCCAGGCACTGTAGAAGGCTCTAAACAGACTGTTGAACAAGCTTTAATACTAACCCTCATGGAGCTTCTAGTCTAATGGAGGAAATGGGAAGAAGAGAATAGATCATTATAATACCAGCACAATAGTAGAACAAATAAAAAAGGGGGGAAATCAGTGAAAGGAAAGGCCAAGGGAGCTAAAAGACTGATGGGAGGTGTTTCATGAAGGATGATCCATAAATCAGCTGTAGGATGACTTCAGCAAATTGCTTGGTTGTGGGCTGTGAATTCTGCTTTGTTCTAATAAAGTACACATCCCCTAAACCATTAGAAAAAAATCTTTGATGTGGAGTCATTATATACACCTATTAGCTTTGAAGAAGATAGGATTAATGGAGGAAAAAAATCAGCATCACAATTAGAAACAGTTTGTTCTTACAGCGTGTGTTTAAGCACCAGAAAGAGAATACATTCCACTTCATATGCTTGGTCCCTTTGGCCAGTCTTCCTAATCCAGATAATATTGCAACCCAGAGCCCAAGAGATGTATCTAAAACATGACAGCAATACCCACAATTTTTTAAGCTTGTGGCTTATTTATACTTATTAAAGATTTCTTTGATTCTTGTTTTTTGTTTGTTTGTTTGTTCATTCAAACAGAATTTCACCCTGGATCCCAGACTAGCCTCAAACTTGAAATCCTCCTGCCTCAGATTCCCAGGTCCTGGGATTACAAATGTGTGCCCACATCCAGCTGTTTTGTTTAGTTGTTTGCAGTGATCTAATTCAGAGTTCTTGCCCCTGCTCAACAAGACTATTGGGTAGGAAATTTAAAAGTTTGGTCTTATTGTATTGATTTATTTATTTTTACAGAGCATGGGATTGATCCCAGGACCTCATGCACATGAAACAAGCACTCTGCAGCTGAGCTATACCTCCAACCCAAGATAGCTACTAACACTTGATTTGTCATGATACTTCCACTTGAAAAAGAAAACCCTCTAAAAGTCTATCAATCACTTATTGCATCTCTCAAGCATTTACTATCTGTAATATGTTATGCTAAACTCTAGGGGTTCAAAGCATGTACATGAAAACAGAAAACAAAGCTAAACAGTGAAGAATTGTATTCCTTATCCCTATAGTGGAATCCATGGCTCTATGTGTGCTATTAGTTATCAGTGAAGTGGCAGAAGCAGGAGGATCAGCTGCAGGTTTGGGGTCAATCAGGAGTATAGCAAGATCCTATCTTTAAAAAGACAGACAGACAGACAGACAGACAGAGACAGACAGAGACTGAACTATACGGTTAGGTGCTCAACTTCTGAAATGTGTTGATACTACTACTCCAGTGTCCACCCTTATCTCCATCTTAGGGAGGGCAGGCCACCCCACCTCACCCCCATAAAACTACGGTGTACTATAAAGTGGAGCAGATGGGTCTGGAAAGAAGTCAGGTGTTTGAAGTTATGCTTGGGGGATGCATACAAAGTGAAATATGTGCAGGAAGCATATCTGCAGAGCTGGGAAACATGGTATTCCAAAATTGTGGTTGCATTTGTTGGTTACCATGGGGTTTCAGTTTTCATGACAGAATTCTAATTGTTATTCAATTAATGATTGTCATTTCAATCAAGATATTTTGGAACATAGTGGAGATCTAACATAGGCTAAAGAATGTTTACCTCAGATCCTTCTTCATCAACATTCTAGCCCCATGACTTTAAATGAGTAACTCAACCAATCTTCACCTCTAATGACAGCTGAAATATTTTATTGATGGTCCAAGCCCCCCGTTTCTTCTGCCTCTTCCTCCTCCCTCCTCATTTTTCTTGGTACTGGGAATTGAACCTGTGGCCTCTTGTACATCTGAGCTGTAAAACCCCTTGAAACATTTTTCAAACATCTCATTTAAAATCAAAATGAATATGTACAACTCCATAAATCTGAGATAATCCCTACTTACAGAGTTATTGTAAACATTAAAGAATCCATGTAAGATTCATAACCTCATTTCTTGGCCCACATCCAACACTCAGTAGATCGTTATTTTTAATTACCTGTTGCCTGAAAAAGGAAACACCTTGCATTTCAGGATTGCCTTTGGCACCAGAAGCTTTGAGAAAGCAAAACAACAACAAAGGGAAGGAAAGGGCCCTGCAACCTTATCTCTGACATAGAAGGGGTGGTTGGGGTATAATTTAAAAGTTACTAAAGTAAGTTGTGAGAGCAATAATGCAAAAGAAGTACAAAGTAGGAAATGGAGAGGTATGGTTATGGAATGTAAAATGAAAGATGGGTCTTACATTTTGATATATAAGGCTTGCTTCCCCTTATATGTCAATGAGTGGATCCTGAGGCCTCTGATTTAATCAATGACTGAATCTCACAATAAACTCGAAATATAGCATTGTTGGGAGGTGGGACCTACTTGAAAGAAATGGGTCACTGGGGTATGCCTGAAAGATTTACCTTGTCCCCGGTCTCTTCCTCTTTTTGCTTCTCAGAGAAGCTCTGCTCCACAAGTCCTCCTGATGAGATCTCTGCCCTGTCATGGATCAAGACCTCTGAGTTGTGAGCCAGCATCTGTCAGTCCTTTCTGCCTCCAGTTGTTTCTATTGGGCACTTCATCTCAGTGATTAAAGCTAACACACTCGGCTAGGTCTGGACCTCCCACAGTCTACCCGCAAAGTTCATATAAGGACCAGCTGAAGTTTCTCTTCTTGGCTGGAATGACTTGAACTTTTTTTAACCACTGATACTATTTAACAATGTTCTGGACTCTGGGATGAGCCATTCATATACATTTATACTTTTTTACTCCCCCTACAGGCTGCAAGGTAAATCTCTTGAGCTATAATTTAGAACTTACTAAACTAAGCCAGTAAGAAAATAATGCAAAATCAGCAGAAAGTGGGAAATAGAGAAATGTTATTATGAAATGGTGAACGAAATATGAGTCTTATGATTTTAATATGAAATATCCCCTAAAAAGGCATATTTCTGTATATATATGGAAAGTGAGTGAGAGATTTGGAAGTGACTCTATGAAAGTCACCAACTAATAAATAGCAAGGCTAGGATTTAAGCACAGCTCTGTCACTCTTCAAAGGCTAGAATACAAACCAAGTCCTACTGTATTATCAGTGAGAGCTAGTGAAAATACATGGATAATCAAGCTCTAAGAAAACTGGTGAAATAATAGACACTGTCAATTTCTCTGTTCCCTACCTTTCTCCTATGTTCAATCATGGATGTGATTCTTGGATCTTAGACACCACCTCTTGACTGCCCAGGGCTACCGTCTCCCCATTGACCCCTTTAATGGAAAAAGAAGAAGCCGGGAGGTGGTGGTGGTGGTGGTGGTGGTGGTGGTGGTGGTGGTGCACACCTTTGATCCCAGTAGAGGCAGAGGCAGGCAGATCTCTGTGAGTTCCAGGCCTACCTGGTCTACTGAGTGATTTCCAAGACAGCCTCCAAAGCTTCAGAGAAACCCTGTCTTGAAAAACAAAAAAAAGTCCCCAAAGAAAGAAAAACTTATCAAGATATATCTGCCCTGTCGTGTCCTTCTTCATAGTGATGCTTCTTCCTAAAGGATTGAGTGCCCCTCCTTCTTGTTACTACATTTTTAACATTCTGACTTGGGCTTACTGAGTTACTGAGCCAACTGGGAGAGACCTGTAGTGTTAACACTCAGGAGGCAGAGGCAGAGGCAGAAGCAGAGGCAGGAGGATTGTACTGTCAAGGTCAATCCAAGTTATATAGTAAGTTCTAGGCCAGTTTGGGCTACATACCGAGATAATGTCTCAATAACCTAGAAGGATAAGGTGGGGGGAGGGGTTTCCTGGAGTATGGGACAATATTAGGAAATATTTCAAACAATGAAAATTTCAGAATCTAGAAAAGGAATAGATCAAAGAAGTAAACCTCTGAGAGTTCCCAGATCTTACTACCCCCACCCCACCTGCCACCTGCTCCCCTACTTCTCCTTCTCCCTCCAGCTATATCAGCCCCAATTCCTTACTGTAGTTCAGGATAATACATAAGTTCAATATCTCGTCATCATGTAATAAAAATAAAAGTTTTCTCCTGGCTGGGTGGATCTCAGAGTTCAAGGCCAACCTGGTCTACAAAGCAAGCTCCAGGACAGCAGGTTCCTTCTGTTAATCTCTCTTACCTCAATTTGACTTTAAGCTCAACTAAAGAGTCTAGAAAGTATTGTGAAATGAAATTCTAAAAAACAACCATGAAGGGCCAGGCCCAGGCCCCACAGCCCTGAGGGGCATGACCGGAAGCCACCTGAGGGCCCACTCTGGGTCCGTGGCAGGCATCACTACAATGAGCAAATATGTGATGGAGAGATGGGAAAAATGGAGAACTTGGTGGAGAGAAAGTGAATCAGAGCTGTTAGTGCACTGTGGAGAGAGATGGAATGAGAGGCTCGACAGAGGTGAAGAATAGGCGATATGAAGAGCCTGAGCAACCACATAAAGCCATGGTGATTTCTGAGCCCAGGCTGCCACAGGGGTCCATTTCTGGGTCTATGGCCCTACAGCAGCTGGGGACTCTGTTGATGTCTGTGGCCTGTGTTGCCACCTAAAGCCATTAGGATGTCTATGGTCTGGCTGCTGCCTGAGACCATGTTGATATCCTGAGTCCATACTGCCACTGGGGGCCAAACTGATCTGAGTGTCTTATGCTGCCACCTGAGGCCACAGTGATATCCTGGCCTGGGCTATGGCTGAGGACCATGTCTGGGTCTGTGGCCCTATCAAAGCAGCTGGTGTCTACAGCCCGATGACGTGTTTCCACCAAAAGCCATGTGGATGCCTGTGGTCAGGGCTGCCACCTGAGGCCATGTTGATGTCCAAGTACAATGAGCTAGCCCTGCCCCATAGCCAATATGGCATAGGTGTGAGAGATAGTGTCCCACCACTTGCCCAATATGGAGAGTTGTCCCAGGCCCTCACTGGCTGCTGTATGGACCTGGAAGAGGCTACCAACTCAGCTACTGAACAGATCCAGGGTCCTGAGTTGGCCTACCCCAATTCCTTCGCCAACTGTGAGCAACTGGAGAACATAAAGGAGCCAGTCCTGCAGAACCATAGCCACAGGATCGTTGCAATGATAGCGAAAGGGTACACCGTGTGACATACTACGGCACTCAATGCCACAACAGGCAAGCATGTGATGGAGAGGCAAAAAGATGGAGGAACATGAGTAGTAAAAGCACAGTGACAGCTGTTACGGTTATGAGACAAGGCTGAGAATGACAGAGGAGCAAGTATTTGCCCACAGAGGTCAGTGAGATGTGCTTTTTTCATCTTAATTTTTATTTTTTATTTTCTTTGGGGGAGGGGAGTTACATGGGTCGAAGGCAGACATTGAAGGACTAGGAAATGAATGGGATTGGGAGGCATGATGTAAAATTCCCAAAGAATCAATAAAAATTATGTTAAAAGAAACAACCATGCCTCTATTAAACATTTTACAAGGCTTCTTGACAGATTAAAATTTCATTGATTCCAGAGAGCTGGAATGTAACAAGTCTAGATCCTAATTTTCTTGCACTATCTTAGTGTCTTTAGGAGTCATTTGCTTCAATTCTCTGTATCTTACATAACTAATATTATGACTATCAGATAAACTTAGTGTACCCCTTAGCCTCCCCAAATCTTAAAGCTAAAGATATTTGACTTTCCTAAGTCTCTAGCTTCAAACTTCAGCAGTGAGAAAGAAATCTGAAGCTTGTAGCTAAGGTTTCCCAGCTCTGCTGAAGCCTGCCTACCTAACACCCCCATCAATGAATGTATTGGGTAGTCATATGACCTTCTTTGCTTTAAGGAAATAAGAAAACAGTTTATTCTGAGCCAAGTACATATAACCATGGGCCAAGAAGAAGCCCGATTTTTAGTTTCTGAAAGCGGAGACTAGATCAGTCCTGCTTATTTGGAACTCGAGAAATTTGTGAGGAGGAATGAATGACATTTGAAATTCACAGCTGCCCCATTCGTTCTTCCCCTGCACCCCAGACAAACCCACCAAACAAGATTTTTATCTGTTTCTAGCAAAGTGCAAAACACTCATTGTTATTATTCCCATGCTTGGTGAACTCTGCTGAATCCTACAATAAGGTCCAAGAGAGAAAAGCCTCAGTGAGCAACTGTGAACACACACACACACACACACACACACACACACACACACACATAAAGTTTTCAAGGCCACTGAGAAAACAAAGATGAATAGGTTTGCTTGTGTTGGATAGTGATGAATTGCCTGCAGACAGACAGTGAAAGATGTTACCAAACTTTGACCAGAGCCAGCAGTTCACTAAGGACTACTCACCAACCTCTTGACCTCCAGAGATGGGAATAGACTCTTTGGTTTCTAAACCAAAGCCATAAAGCAACTCTGATGTTCACGTAACTAAGCATTCCATGGCTATGTCAAGCTTCAGAAGTGGACAGAGGGAATAAACCAAACAAGCTCATTACAGACTTTGTCTCACACTGTCTGTGTTCCTCAGAGATGGTGTCATGCCCAAGCAGCTCTCTGCATGTAGAAGGAGTTTTAGCACCCAGAAGCCCCAAATGTGTGTTGTGGTTATTTATTTTGATATAAGGTCTCATTATGAACTACAGGCTGGCTTCTAACTCCCAATCCTTAAACCTCAGCTTCCTGAGCACTTGAATTACAGCATTCTCAGTTTAAAACTGCTTTTCTTCAGTGTTGGGAATCAAACTCAGAACTTTGATCTTGTCAGACAAAAGTTATATCAGTGAGCTAAGGCCTCCAATCCTTGTTTTGCTTTCTGTTTTGAGATATAGCTGCAAAGAGTTGTCCCATCCATAGGCTTTTCCGGATCTTGATCTTTACAATAATCACCTAACTATGCATATCACTACTCTGGGCTCTAGTCTTTTCCATTCTGCAAGCTGGTATGTTCCTAAGTTTCTTTCAATCCATATTTCTATTTATTTTATCTGATGTGATGAATCTTCTGACTTGCCTCTATATCTATGGTCTAGATTTTGGTTGATTGCGGACTGCGTGGTGCAGTTCAACATGTGTTTCTCCCCCACATATTTCCTGAAAATCTGCAGGCTGGGAGACCTTTGAGGGTTAGCAGTTTACTAAGCACACAATTCATACTGAACTAAAAAATTTAAGGTTCAGAACAAGGCCAACTAGGAGGCTCAACAAGAAGCTTGCAGCCAAGTCAATGACCTCAGTTCCATCCCTGGTGGGAGTCGATTGACTCTGGCAAACTGTCTCCTGACCTCCACAGGTACATGATAGACCATGAATACCCACACACATATACATATACAAAAATGTAGTAAAACATTTATTTAAAAAATTACCCACAATTACTACATCACTTTAATACACTCACTAGTATGTCATAATTTTAGTTCTTAATATAACTACTAAACATTACTAATTTCTAATTTTTTCGACCTACAGTTTTTCACATAGCTAAAATCATGCCATTCTGTATCTAATTTTTTACTTACTTTTCAGAGAACACATAACCCCTATGTGTGGCTATGAATAGGTTTGTTGTTGCTTATTTAACTAGCTACCTATGGTTAGACCTTTGGGTTGTCATTTAGGAAGTTTCACATTTGTGCATAGTTAGGCAATCGATAAACATATGTCACTAACATTGTCTAAATTTAGATTAGTTCATTAGGATAGATTCTCAAAGGTGGGGTTACAGAGCAGAGAGAAATACTTTGATGTGTCCAGGCAAATTATACTTGCAGAGGATTCAGTGACTTGTGTATTCTGTGGTGAAGGAGAATACTGATTGCCCTGCATCCGTCAATTACTGTCACTCCAGGGGAGAACATTCAAAGACCTTGCCAAATGCCACCTGACTCATTCTTCATGTCTTGCTTCTTCCTGGGGAATCTTTTTGGTTCTTTGTTTTTCTAAACAATATGACCTAACCCAGAGCATTTTGTATCTTAAACATGTGTCTACCACCAAATTTCACCTAGCACCCCCACACTCCCACCCCATACTCTGGAAAATCTTACATTTAGTTGTCACATTTGAAATAACCTGAACTGTTGTGATTTCTCATATGTATTTTGGTCAGTAGTAACTGAATTGGCCAATCAACAAATTCAGTGTTTTTGTTCAAAGATACATAAAGTTAAAAAATCAACTTTCTAGCAATGATTTTTCTTTCTCCTTATTTTTAAAGGTTTATTTACTTATATGTGTATGTGTGTGCCAGAATGATTTATGTCCACCACAAGGCATGCAGGTGCCCATAAAGGCTAGGAGAGGGCACCTGATGCCCTGGTGGTTATCAGTCACCTAATGCCTATGCTGGAGACTGAATCTGGGTCCTCTGCAACAACAGTAAGTGCTGTTAACTACTGAGGCATCTTTCCAGCTCCCCTTTTCCTTTTCATCTGGCAGGATCGTATGCCAGCCAGGCTGACAGGTACCTGTGCATGTGCTACAGTATACATGAGGAGGTCAGAGCATAACTTGTGGAAATCAGTTCTTCGTGCTACCCCATTTGGATCGCAGGGACTGAACTCAGGTCCTCAGTCTTGGCAGCAGGCATACTTACCTACACTGAGCCACCTCTCTCACCCTGATACCATTTTAAAATAATGAAATTAAGCCAAACGTGGTGGTGAGTGTCTTTAATCCCAGCACATGAGAGGCAAAGGCAGGTTAGTTGCCTAACCTGGCCTTAAAGTTGTGATCGTCCTGCTTCAGCCCCCTAGATGACAAGCGAGTGTCACCAGGCCTGGCTCAGAGGATGATTCATAACCACCATATTAAGTGGTATTGCGTGCTAAAAATACCCACAACATATTGTCTGTGTGTGTTACTCATCAAGACTCGGTGTTTTGGGGAAAAGCAATCTGGTGCCTTTTTATACACTTGAAGAAGAGGAAGCTCCCAAACAATAGTGGTGCCAGTGGGAGAGGATCACAGAGAGGAGGTGTTTGTACCTTGCCCTCTGGTTCTTCTGCTCTGTGGTTTGCTTTCTCAAATGGAAAATGCCACGAGGAAATAGCTATAATTAGGCTCTGGGTCCTGTGGTTTGTCTCCCAGAGCACAGGACCTTGAATTCTGGACTCTGCCATGTCTCTGCATTCCTTTAGTAATGCCCTAGCTGGAATCCAGAGCCAGACAGAAGCACAGATGGAGACCTTAGCTGGGGATTTGGCATTAGCCTGTCAGCCAGGAGGCTATAGCACAAGACACAGGGAATCTAGCAGGGAGGTCCGGCAGGTAGATGCAGATATCAATTTTCTCAGCCCTGGGGTCTTCAGGTTGACAGATAAGTTCCACCAGAACAGTGGGTAGGTGTTGTTACTTCTGCTTTTGACCGTTTCTGATGCTATTGTCCCTCATTACTGCTGCTGTTTCTGTCATCCCTTCCAATGCTGCTATGTACTCAGTCAATGATGCTGTGATGTGTTGATGATAGCCTCAGCAGCCATAGTATCATCAGAATAAGAATAGGAGTGGTGGTAACGGCAATAGTAGACATGACAACAGCAATAATTAAAAAAACTACTGGGACACTCTATTGAGCCCTTCCTAGTTTTGGGGGGTTTTGTTTGTTTGTTTGTGACAGGGTTTCTCTGTGTAGCCCTGGTTGTCCTGAAACTCACTTTGTAGATCAGGCTGGCCTCCAACTCATAAAGATCTGCTTGCCTCTGCCTCCTGAGAGCTGAGATTAGTTTTCAGGTGCTATATCTAGGCTCCAGCCTGCTGGGTTTGCATTGTTTTCCTTATTGAAGTGCCAGGGCTCAAACTATGGACTTGTACCACAGAGCTAAACCCTCAACCCTTATATGCATTGCCTTAATCTTCACAGTCTCCCTGGGTGAGGTAGGTATAATATTTCCGTATTTCCAGAGACAGAGAAATGAAGCTCAGCTGGAATTTGGATCAATTCTATTTATCCCTAAGTCCCATATTCTTTTCTATTTACGTTTTTTTGTTTTTGTTTGTTTGTTTTTTTGAGACAGGGTTTCTCTGTATTGTTTTGGAGGCTGTCCTGGAACTCGCTCTGTAGACCAGGCTGGCCTCCAACTCACCCATGTTCTTTTTTATAATTACATGTATTTGTTTATTTCATGAGTAGTGGGGGTCATACACACCACAGCTTAAATGACTTGGTTCTCTCTTTCCACCGTGTGGCTCCCTGGGATCAAACGCAGACCATCAGATTCATCAGCAAGAGCCTTTAGCACTGCTCCATCCCCCAGCACAAGGCCCATGCTCTTAACCGCCATGTTCACTTCATCTCGCTCCTTGAGAGACTTGTTTTTTCTTTTTCCAATTTCTAGGTTGTTGGTTTTCTCTGGGACTGATTTTAAGTCTCCATATTTGTTTTCTAGTTTAGTAACAAATAACATGAATTGAATTGGCTTAAAATAACACAGATTTATCATATTATTAGTCCTGGAGTCAGAATGGTGGGAATGGGTCTCAGGAGGCTGAAACCAAGGGGTCAGCTGAGCTGCATTCCTTTTGGAGGCTCTGGGGAGCATGCATTTCCTGGCCTTTTCCTGTTGTCCTTGGTTACCTTCACCCTCCCACTCGCAGTCGCCACATCCCTCTAACCTCTGCTTCTCATTTTTCTCTGGTTCCCCCGCCTTCTTTAATGGACCCTGATGATTCCACTGGGCCCACTTGAAGAATCCAAGATCGTTTTCACACCTCACTCTCCTAACTTACATCTACACAGTCCTTTTGCCAGGTAAGGCAAAAGGGATTAAGATGTGGACATCTTGGGGGAGTCATTCTGTCTGACCTAACCTCCACAGGCCAATTTCCTCAACCTGAGCCAGCGTATGGGTTGGGAAAGTGATGGGCAGTGAGAAAGACCAGAGCAACTGAGCAGCTTATAACTACCCATTCCCATGCTTCCTTGACAGAGTCATTGAAGTTAGGGTATGATTCTATCTACAGAGACTGTGTCAGGAATAGAGGGCCAGGATGAAAAGAGATGAGTGGAACTCACAGAATTCAGAGCTGGAAAGAGTTAGAGGCAGTGAGGAAGGTGTCTAGTCCAGCTTGCTACTGCAGGCTTTGCCTCCACAACACTATTTTGTTATTTTGTTTTGCATTTTTTCTAGTCCCTGAGATTGAACCTAGGTCCTTCCATATGAGATATGATGATTAATATTGTTTGTTGGACTGGTGAGACGGCTGAGCAGTGTAAAGTGCTTGCCATGCAAGGCAGACAACTTGAGTTTGATCCTGTAATCCATAACATAAAGGTAGAAAGAGAGACCTAATTTTATAAAGTTGTCTTCTGACTTCTACATGTGCACTGTGACACACACACACACACACACACACACACACACACACTCCATGTCTCTCCTTAGTCCCACATGTATCTCTCTCATGCAAACATAACAAAAATAAATATTTTTTAAAAATATCAATGTAGCTGGGAGTAGTAGTGTGTGTGTCTTTAATTCCAGCACTTGGGAGGCACAGTCAGAAAGATCTCTGAAGACCAGGTCAGCCTGGTCTACAGAGTGAGTTCCAGGACAGCCAGGGCTATACAAAGAAACCCTGTCTCGAAAAACCAAAACAAACAAACATATGTATATATATATAAATCAATTTGACAATATCTAGAATCACCCAGGATGATGAGGGATTATATAGATTAGGTTAGCCTCCAGACTAGCCTGTGAGAGGTTATCTTGATTAAGTTCACCGGGATAAGAAGACACAGCCTAAATATAGGTGGTACAGTCCCATGGGCTGGGGTCCCAGTCTGAGTATAAAGCAGAAAGCCAGCCAAGCACAATCATTCATCTCTTTCTGCTTCCTGGCTGCAGATACAACCTGACCACAGCTCTATGCTCCTATTGCCAAGGCTTTCCCACCATAATGGACTGTACTCTTGAGCTGTGGGCCAGAACAAACCCTTCCTCCCTTACCTTGCTTGTCAGGTATTGGATCACAGCAGTAAGAAAAGTGACTAAAGCGCTGGTCCAGCCCTTTAACCCTGAGCTTTAAGCCAGCACTTCTCTACAATGCTGGTGACAGTCTCTTACTAGACTGTCTTCAGCTCCATTGCTTACTACAACTTCTGGTTTAAGTATTCCTCTAGAACTCCTGAAGTGAAATAAGCCAAGCCCCTTATTCTTCCAGATAGGAGACCTTCAAGTGCAGTGAAGATGCTGAAAGATGTTTATGCTCAATAAAATACACCAGTTTCACCTGAAGTGTGTTATGCTACCCCAACAAGCACAGTATTGATGGATATTTTGGGTGCTGTAGAAGTCCTGTGTGCCTGTTGGTAATATCACTTTGGTGTCTGTCTTTGTTACTTTTCTATTGCTGTGATAAAAAAATACTATGACCAAGGCAACTTATAAAAGAAAATGTTTGTGCTGGTTGTTTCATGTCAGTTTGATACAAGCTAGATCCATCAGAAAGGAAGGAATCTTGATTGAGAAAAATGCCTCCATAAGATCCAGTTGTAGGGCATTTTCTTAATTAGTGATTGATGGGGAGGACCCAGCCCATTGTGGATGGTGCCACACCTGGGCTGGTCTTGTTTCTATAAGAAAGCAGGGTGAGTAAGCCATGGACAGCACCTCTCCATAGCCTCTTTGGCAGCTCCTACCTCCGGATCCCGACCTGTTTGAGTTCCTTCCAGTGATATGGAAGCATAAGCCAAATAAACCCTTTCCTCCCCAAGTTGCTTTTGGTTATGCTGTTTCATCACAGAATTAGTAACCCTAAGACAGCGTTTAATTTGGCTTAAGGTTTCAGAGGGTAAGAGTCCATGATGGCAGAGTAAAGGAACAGCTGAAAGTTCTCATCTTGATCCACAACCATGAGGCAGAGAGGCACACTGGAAATCACAGGAACCCTTTGAAACCTCAAAGCTTGCTCCCAGTGACACACCTCCCCCAACAAAGTCACACCCCCTAATCCTTCACAAACAGTTCCACCAACTACAGCTGGAGTGTTCAAATACATTAACCTATGAGAACCACTCATTCAAACAGCCAGTTTCTGACACACGCCAAAGGTATCTTAAAGGCAGTGCCCTGGAGGAGTGTCAAATAGCAAAACTAGTTCAACCTTGAAACAGTGGGACAGAACATATTTGGGATCCTAGCCAGAAGCCTCAAGTTCTTCTCTTCATAATAGCTGCTAGAATTCAGAGACTAAAACCAGTGACTTTAAAAAAAAAGGTACCTTGGAACTGGATGTAATGATGCATAACTTTAATCCCAGCACTCAGACAGTAGGAGGCATTCAAGGCCTCCCTAGTATATACAGTAAGACCCTGTCCTTAAGAAAAGAAAAGCTCCGGGCTGGTGAAGTAGATCAGTGATACAAGTACTTGGCACCTAAGCTTAGAACCCACATAAGAAAACCAAATTCAGGATTGGAAGGATGAATCAGTGGTTAAAGACGTTGGCCTCTGAGCCCAGAACCCACATGGTGGGAAGAGAACTGATTCTCTTGCACTGTGACACAAGAGCAAAGCAAAAATCAGTTAAAAATGCACATCATAGTGCCCATGTCCTAGCAACCTTCTCCCTGACCCTCTAGCCTAAAGGTGAAAGTGTCCCTCCTGCAGCAAGTCTCAGTTGCCTCCCACTCCTCAGCGGGGTCTTGTTTTGTCTATCTCTCTGTTTTAAACATTCAAAGCAGCATTTGCTTTTAGAGCAGACATTACCTATTGCCTTTGAGCTGTCATGGCAGTCCCCACATGCTGACCAAGCACTGACTTTTTTCCATCTGAAATGATTAGAGTGACTTATGTACAAAGTTCCCTCCCTCCTTCCCTCCCTCCCTTTCTTTCTTCCTTCCTTCCTCTTTGTCTCTCTTTCTCTTTTCCTAGTCCTAGCCCTTCCTCTGCTTAGGATCTCTGAAAAGATACAGGTCTCTGTTCCACAAAGGTTAAGAATCAGGTCCATGGCTGACAAGATGGCTCAGGGGGTAAAGGTGTTTGCCACCAACCTGACTCCATATGGTAGAGGGAGAGAACTGATTCCCAGTGACTATCATGTGACCTATGCATGGGTGCACGCGCACACCCACACACATGTGCACACACACATAAACAAATATAAAAATACTTTAAAGGGTCAGGTCCAGTTCTATTTAATTCAACAAATATTTAGCTTCTGGCATTCATTCATCAAAGAAACTGCTGACTGGTTGAGTACTGCTGTTTTCCAGGCACTGATGTAGGAGCAGAGACACAGAAGTGAGCAAGCCTTTACCTTCTCGGGGTTTGTGATCTAGGGTAAACAGGCTAACAATGAATAGAAAATGCATCTATAGTATATCAGCTCCTAATAAGAGCGTCAAAGGAAAGGCAGAGCTGGGTAAAGCAGGTGATGCTCATGGACTGTTTACATTACAGTGACAAGGACAGTCCCTGAGTGGGGCAACATCAGAGCAGGGACGGAGGGCAGTGTGGACAGCTAGGAGAGAATATTCCAGAGAGGGAATAGAAAATACAGAAATAGGTCCAGATGTGCAGTATCCGTGACATACTTGGGAACAGCAAGAGACAAGGGCTGTGAGAGAGAACATGGAAGCGAGTCAGTAGATGAAGAGAGGGCCAGTGGAAAGAAGTGGCTTGAGACAGATGTCCAAGACTCTGAGATAAGGGCGGCTTCTGGGTCTTAAACAAATGAACCTGAACTGGCTTGCAGTTCGAAAAGACCACTCTGGCTGCTGGGTTATCAACAGAGGGGTTGAAACCTTGCCTGAGCCACAGAGAATAGAATGGGTAAGAACTGAAGCAAGGATGCCAGAGGAATAACCCAGGGATGTCTGATGATATCTTGGACCAGTGTGGCAATGGCAGGATGGTCATCAGAAGTTAGACACCAAATATATTTTACATGAAGAATTAACAGGATCTGCTGATTGAAAGAAAGATAACTTAAGCTATTAAATTTGGGAACCTGGGGAAATGTAATTGTGTCCTTTATGAAGTTAGGGAAGACTGTAGAGAGGGAGTTTGAGAGGGAAGATCAGAATTCCGGTTTTGGGAACTGTGGAAATTAAAATGCTTGTCAGCCAAGCATGTGGATGGGTCAAGCAGACAGACATGAGTTTTCTGGAACAGAAGGAGAGGTCTGGGCTAAAGATGTAAAGAGTTTTCCAAGGACAGATAGTGTTGAAGTCATGAGACTGGAGGAGGTCATCTAGGCAGCAGGCAGAAATAAGAACAGAATATGTCTGAGGGCTTGTACCCTTGTGTTAAAGATCCAGAAAATGAGGAGTATCTAGGAGAGAGGCTGGAAAAAGCTCTCTCTCTCTCTCTCTCTCTCTCTCTCTCTCTCTCTCTCTCTCTCTCTCTCTCTCTCTCTCTCTCTCTCTGTGTGTGTGTGTGTGTGTGTGTGTGTGTGTGTATACACTTGAGTGCATATAGAACTTGGAGAAAAATTATGAGTGACCTAGTGAGTGACTACAGTGTGTCCCTGTCTATCCGTAGTTTCTATAACTCTGAATGCAGCCAAAGGAAGCCATGTGGACTTTGAATGTACAATCAAAGTTCTAAGCATGCAATAAGAGTTCAGTGACGCCTCCAAGAAGTGTTCCTAAGTTGAGTTCATTGATTTCTGTGTGAAGCCTCAGTTGGATATGAGTTCAGCAGACTCCCTGGACATTCTCACAATCAGTAAGAACATCTCTCAAAAAGCCCTTTTGCTTGAATTCAGTGAGTCCTGTAGGAGCCCTTATAGCCCAAATTTAGTCTATTTCCCAAAAGGATCCCTCAGTTTCAGTTCAGCGACTTCCTTAGGATGTCATCGAAGCCAGGCTTTGAACATTTCTCAAAGGCCCTGCAATCTGAGTTCAAAGTCTTCCAGAAAAAAATTCTGCCTTCCTCACGCTCTCCTTAAAAGACTTCTGCGCCTCTGTCTTCAACACTTCGGGCTCTGAGTTTTCAAGCACATTGAGGCAGCTGAAGCCAAGAGTCTTTTCCCTCTTTGAAAGTAGGTAGCTTATTCTCTCTCCCTCACATCTACCGGGAAGCAGTGCTCTGCACCGTGTTGGAAGCCTAGGACACCCACTTATGGAGCCCTTAGGTAACAGGCAGTGGTGGCCACAGGTAGAGCATGCTGGGGACTCGGGATGGCAGGAAAGAGGGAAACCAAGAAAGAAGAGGCCTGAAGTTCCTGGGCAGCTTTGTTTCCTGCCTACTCTTTCCTCTCCCAGCTCTGTAGAACATCTGGGAGCTACACGCAGCCCTTGCTCCCTGGTGAGCTCCACAGTGAGTGGGAGGAACAAGCAGTGAGAATCCGGAGACCAGGAGTGCACTAACCAGCCAACGTCTTTGCCCGGAGCTGACAGAACAACTGATGTTACGGAAGTCAACATCATCTCCGAAGCAGTCTCTGTGTTACAGAGGTCCCCAGCACCATCCTCTGGGAAGAAATTCTGGGCCTGGGTGGGCCAAGGAGTGTGGCCTTCAATTGGCTCTAGTGGTCAGAGAAGCATTTATTAAAAATGAAGCTAAATGTGCTGGCATATACCTACAAGCCCAACACTCTGGAGACCAAGTCAACTAACTGTGTGTGTCAGGTTATCGGCCAATCCAGGCTGAATAGCAAGAACCCCACAACAATAGTAATAGTAATAACAGCAAGAAAAGACCCTAGACTCTGGGCTAAGGATGCATCTCTTTGGTAGAATGTTTGCCTAGCATGCTCAAAGCCTTGGGCTCAAACCCCAGCATTGAAAAACAACAATAATCAAAACAAAACAACAACCAAAACCCCATAACCTCTGTCTTCCTTGATGCTGGGAAGTATATTCCGATATCACCAGGGCCACTTTGAAGGGTCTTCATCACTTAAAGGACAGATCCTTTGAAGGTTTTAAAACAGAATCTGTAGCTAGTGTTCTAGGGAACAGGAGATGAGAGATATATATCCCTATGCGTCCTATAATTGTTATAGGATCCACTGTAGCCAGTCAACATTATGGAGACTTGGAATAGGCAGAACAAAAACAAATGAGTTCCTGTCCTGGCAGAGTTTACAGTCTATGAGGTGACACCCACGATCTGACCTTGGTCACTGAAATAGGGAAGAGAAGGTGGTTTGAAAAGGGAGACAGTGAATTCTATTAGACATGTTTGAGGCACCTGTGTGATGTCCAGGGCAGGCAGCCAGGTAAGATTGAGGGTGGAGCCAAAATGACAGATCTGACCTGACAGGATATAGAGTTATTCTTGGTGGCACCTGGATGGCTTTGACTCCAAGGAAGATGGAGAGGCTATCTAAGGCAAGGGAAGCCAGCACCGAGAGCCTGAACTCTAAAGAAACCAGGCGCATATGGGCAAGGCAGAGGGAGGCAGAGAAGGCAGTGGCACTGGGAGACCAGAGAGTGGGTCACCACAGAAGCCAGGGGAAAAGCCACAGAACCATCGAAGGCGGCTTCTGTATCCGTGACTGTTCTTGCTGCTGTGACAGAATGTTTGGCGACAACAACTTTAGGAAGGAAGGGTTTAGTTTAGCTCATGAGGGTATAGTTCGTCACAGCAGGAAAGCATGGCAGCAGGAGCTGGAGGTTGCTGGTCACAGTGCATCTGCAGTCTCCAAACAAGAGACAAGGCAGGTGCTCACCTTGCCTTCTCCTTTTCATTCACCCCAGAGTTCCAGCCCAGGGAATTGTGTCTCCTCCATTCAGGGTTGCTCTTCCCACCTCATCTAATCTATCCAGAAACTTCCCTCCCAGAAATTTGTCTCCTAGGTGACTCAGGAACCTTTCAAATTAACAAGCTGTATTAACCAGCACAGCATCTGATGGATTTGGTTGCAGAAACCACTTCACAAAGCTGGTCCAGGAAGCTGGGAGCTTCAGAGGAATGATGGGACTGCATCTCAGCAGGTTGAAGTAACCAAAAAAAAAAAAAAAAAAAAAAAGAAGCTGAGGGGGAGGGTGGAGAGAGAGATATGAAACAAAGGTCTCCACTCACACTTTGAACTCCTTTTTCAAAAAATGTTGCCATTGCTGGGCAGTGGTGGCTCATGG
Organism: Mesocricetus auratus; assembly: GCF_017639785.1. Lineage (NCBI taxonomy): Eukaryota > Metazoa > Chordata > Mammalia > Rodentia > Cricetidae > Mesocricetus > Mesocricetus auratus. Next base: position 6,329,519 of record NW_024429267.1, on the reverse strand, counting down.
TTTTAATCCCATCATTCAGAAGGCAGAAGCAGGTGGATGTCTGTGAGTTCGATGCCAGCCTGGTTCCAGGACAGCTAGGGCTGTTACATAGAGAAACCCTGTCTTGAAACGCTCCCTCCCCCCAGTCCCCTTCCCACCCTCCATGGTTCTGTGATACCTTCAAGGAAGAGCAGGTAATAGGTACAGGAAATAGGTGGAGAGAAGCACAAAGAACTGTGGAGGCCAGAAGAGGCCTTAGGCAGTTGTGAGCTGCTTGGTATAAGCACTGTTAACTGAACTCTAGTCCTCTGCAAGAGCTCTAACCTCTGAGTCATCTCTCCACACGCCATTGTGTGTGTGTAGGGGGGGGGGGTCGTGTGTGCCTGTGAGCAGGCACGTGCATCTGTGTGTGTGAGTATGTGTGTGTGTGTGTGTTAAAGTCAAAAGGGGAAGGAAAAGCAGCCCTTTAACCCACACACACAAAATAGGAAAATTGAGTTGCTTAAAAACAGCTACTGAAGCTGGGTGGTGGTGCATGCCTTTAATCCCAGCACTCAGAAGGGGAATCTCTGTGAGTTTGAGGCCAGCCTGGTCTACAAAGAGAGTTCCAGGACAGGCTCCAAAGCTATACAGAAACCCTGTCTCAACAAACAAAACAAACAAAACCCCCAAACAAACAAAACAGCTATTGTGAGTGGAGAGTTGTTTAAAAGTTACTTCCAGGCTGGGCGGTGGTGGTCCATGCCTTTAATCCCAGCACTCTGGGAGGCAGAGGCAGGCGGATCTCTGTGAGTTCGAGGCCAGGCTGGACTGACAGCCTCCAAAACAATACAGAGAAACCCTGTCTCGTAAAACCAAAAAAAAAAAAAGTTACTTCCAGAGTTACTTTATGCTTGGCATTGGTGTTGCAAGCCTTTAATCCCAGCACTGGGGAGGCAGAGGCAGATGGATCTCTGTGAGTTAGAGGCCAGCCTGTTCTACAGAGAAAGTTCCAGAACAACCTCCAAAGCTGCAGAGAAACCCTGTCTCAAAAATCCCCCCCAAAAAACAAAAAACAAAACAACAACAAAAAACAAAGTTACTTTGTGTCTGTATGCATATGGTACTGGGATTAAACCTGGGACCTCATGTGTGCTGGATAAGTACTCTTCCAAAAGCCCTTTGTGTGGCATTTCTTTTGAGATGGCTTCACTATTACTCAGGCTGGTTGTAAACTTCTAATAGGTCTACTTAGCCTCTGGAGGAACATCATGCCTGATCGGTTCTATCTATCTATCTGTCTGTCTGTCTGTCTGTCTATCTATCTATCTATCTATCTATCTATCTAGACACATCTCACTATGTAGCCCAGGCTAGTCTCAAACTCATGGCAATCCTCCTGCTTGGGTTTCCCAAGTACTTAAACTACAAGTATGTGCTACCACACCTAGCTACTGCCAAATTATGTGTCAGTATACGCTAAGCTTTAGTCACATGGCTCATACTTCAATTTTTACCATTAAGTGCTGTAATGTTTTCTTTACAGCCAGGGATTGAACCTGGAGCCATATGCATGCCAGACCAGCATCTACTGAACTACACACTCAGCCCTAAGTGTTAGTAAGCCTGGTTAAAGGGACCAAAATCTTCAGGCAGAGCTACAAGCAGCACCTTGTTGAAGTCCCTTAGCTCACCCAGTTCAGTCCTTATATTCAAGATTGCAAATCCATCTGCAGAGCTCATTTGTGGTTAGCAGGGTTCTGGGAATCTGGGCCCCAGTGCAGACTCTTAAGAGATGGATAAACAGGAAGCCCAGTTGATTCCTTTACCAAAAGGGCCACACCAAGATCCTGGGACAGGACACTCCCTGCCCTTGGGGGCCTGGCAAGCAGGGAGGAAGAACGTGGGTGCACAGTGCACTTTAGCTGCCACTTCCTGGTAATAACAATGACTTTGCCTTTCATTGGCCTGGACCAGTTTCATTACGGAATAAAATTCAATGCCTCAGAATAGAATGTAATGAGGAGCATTAAAAAATAATGAACCAGGCATATTGGGTCATGGGAAGGTTTCTTTCAGAGTCCAATTATCCTAAAAGCTGATAGGAAAACAAGTCATAACAACCAACTACTTTCAATTCTTAGAGAAGGCTCTCTGTCTCTGTCTCTGTATCTCTGTCTCTGTCTCTGTCTCTGTCTCTGTCTCTCTCTCTCTCTCTCCAAGTTAGAAAACAAATTGTTAATGTCCTTCATGAGATCCCCAAATTCCACGGCTGCTCTGATAAAAAACCTAAACCCACATACACTGCATTCTGTCTTTCTATCATGCCCCAGACGACAAAACTCACTCCTCTACTTTATACTTCTCTCTCTTTCAGAACTCTTTTAATCCTGTTTTTAGTTTTAGACATTGTCCAATTCATCCCAGACTAGTCTCAAACTAGATCCACATCCAAGGGTAATCTTGAACCCTAAATCTTCCAGTCTCCAGCTCCCACATGCACCACACCCAGTTTTTAGATTTTTAGCTCATTTTTATTGTGGGTTTTAATGTTATTTCTTATTGTGGTAGCAACATCTAGTACTTGAACATTTTCTGAACATTGAGTTCTGTGGAACATTTGCCTTGGCCCCACCTTCAAACTTTTTCAACATCCCAACTAAAACTCATTTACTGATAATGCCTCATTTGTTCTTCAGCCCCTACTAATCACTTTTCCAATTTCTCCATGAGTTCGATTATTCCAGATGCCTCATGTAAGTGGAATCATACAACAGGCATCCATCTGCATCTGGCTTATTTTCTTTACATAATGTCTGCAAGGATTAGCCATGTCAGAGCACATATTGGGATCTCATTCCTTTATTCTGTTACATAAAGATGGCATTGTATATGTCCATTTAGCTAGGATCACATACAAAAGTTATTTCCACCTTTTGACTCCTGTGAATGGCATTGCTATGAACATTGATGTGCAAATGTCCATTTAAAACCTGGCTTTCGTTTCCTTTGGGGACATATCTAGGAATGGACTGATATTTAAATTTTGAAGGATCTATTGCTTTTTTTCTAACATTAATAATAAAGATAAGTCAGGAGTTAGGACAACTGTTTCCATAACTGAGATAGGAATCTTTGTAGCTTCCTTAAAGCTTGTTGAAGGGTGGAGTGGGATTCAAATCTGAATCATCTGGCTCTAAGCAAAACTTCCTTTTTTTTCCCCTCACTGACTCCTTTACTGCTTTGGTGTTTTTAGCCTATAGCACACAATTAGGACTATCAAAGATATCCTACTTTTCCTCCAGAGCACGTAGAAGATGCTTTATTTTTTGCAGGCCACCAATGTTTGTAGTCATCATTGGCATCTGTCATTGACACATGAGTGGTTTATTACAGTTCTCAAATCAGAGCTTTCATCACTCCCATTTAACCAGCTCCATGATACAATGTGGCAGACTCATTGGATAGACCTTTTCCCATTTCTATTCTGTAGGCCTTCTCCTACAAGACTAGTCACCTCCTTACCAAGGTCCTACTTTATTATTATTATTAAAATTTGCTATGAGTATGTGTGCACTACAAGCATGTAGGAGACCAGAAGAGGGTATCATATATCCTAGAACTATAATAACAAGTAGATATGAGTCACCATGTTTGCACTGGGAACCAAACCATGGTCCTCTCAAATAAGTCAGCACTCTTAGCCTTTGAGCATCTCTCCAGCCCTGATTACTAGGTTTTTGGTGGTTGCTTTTGATTTTTGTATTTGAGAGAGAGAGAGTACTTATGTAGATTAGGTTGCCTGGAACTTGCTGTCTAACTGAATATGATCTTGAAGGCTTATCCTCCTACTTCCATCTTCCAAGTGCTGAGAACATAGGTATATGCTACCACATCTTGTTTGTGTGATATTGGAGATTGAATCCATGTTTTTGTGCATGCCAGGCAAGCACTCTGCCAAATAAGGTACACTTCCAGACCCCTGGACCCTACTTATTTGTGCTTAAATAAATTCCTTCTTCAGTGTAGGAGTGGTGAGGTATTGGGTCCCCAGAGATCTCGATATAAAAGATGACCACAGTATTTATGCCTGTGGGCTAAAATCAAGAAAATAACCCTGTTTAGCCAGTTGTCATTATTTTATGTTCCACTAATAAATCAAAAATTGAATGTGTATATTCTACCTGGACAGATAAATCTCACTTACCAAACCATGACACTGTGACACTGCAGTGTTCTGTGCTTCAAAACAGTGGGAATAAATCTGGTATGGTGGCCTATGCCTGAAATTCTAGCAGTCAGAAGGCAGAGGCAGGAGGGTCACAGCAACGCCAATGCCTATTTAGTTTACATAGTGAGTTTCTGGTTAGCCAAGAATATATAGTGAAAACCTGTCTCAAACAACAAAATAAAACAGATACAGAAGTTGTGGTGATATTTTGTTGGTGATCTAACAAATAAACTTGCCTGAAGATCAGAGCGCAGAGCTAGCCACACTAGTTAGCCCTAAATGCTAGGCAGTGGTGGCACACACCTTAAATCCCAGTATTGGGGAGTGATATGCCTTTAATCCCAGCACTAGGGGGTTGAAGACAGGAGTGATATGGATGGGCAGAGAGAGGTATATAAGATGGGAGAAGACAGGAGCTCAGGGCATTCAGTCTGAGGATTTGTAGGGACAGGAGCTCAGTGTCTTTTCAGCTGAGGAGTTGCGAGGTAAGAGGTGGCTTTGGCTTGCTCCTTTGTCTCTCTGATCTTTCAGCATTTACCACTATACCTGACTCTGGGTTTTATCTTTCTTTCTTTCTTTTTTTTTTTTTTGGTTTTATGAGACAGGGTTTCTCTGTATTGTTTTGGAGGCTGTCGGTCCAGCCCGGCCTCAAACTCACAGAGATCTGCCTGCCTCTGCCTCCCAAGTGCTGGGATTAAAGGCATGCACCACCACCGCCTGGCATGGGTTTTTATTCTTAAGAACAATTAGAATCCATACTATAGGGAATGGCGTAAAGACTATGGGCAGCTAAGGAGATGACAGTAATCCAATCTGATATGAGATATTTAATGTTGCCCAATATTTGCAGCTGCTCAGGAGGATCACAAGAAGGAAAGAAGAGGAAGAAGAGGAGGCTGTCAGTTTAGAGCAGTGGTTCTCAACCTTCCTAATGCTGCAACCCTTTCATACACTTCCTTCTGTTGTGCTAATCTCCAACCATAGAATTACTTGCATTGATACTTTTTTAACAGTATTTTTGTTACAGTTGTGAATCATAATGTAAATATATGTGCTTTCCAATGATTTTAGGCAATCCCTGTGTTGTGACCCACAGGTTGAGAACCATTGGTTTAGAAGAATTATTGAGTAGTATGCATGAATCTCTGGGTCTAATTCCCAATACTGATTTTACTGGCAAAACGATCAACTTGGTTAAACTTAGCACAACCTGTAAAGAGAGATGTGGTGGCTTGAAAGAAAATGGCCACCAAAGGAAGTAGTGCTATTAGGAGGGCTGTGCCCCTGTTTGAGGAAGTGTGTCACTGTGGGAACAGGCTTCTTCTCAAACTTCACTCACTGTGACAGTCAGTCAACTTCCTGTTGCCTGTAAGATGTAGGACTCTCAGCTCCAGCACCACATCTGCCTGCATGTTGCCATGCTCCCCATCATCATCATAATGGATCAAACCTCTGAACTGTAAGTGAATCATTCCAATGAAATGTTTTCTTTATAAGAATTGCCATGATCATGGTATCACTTCACAGCAATAAAAACCCTAACTAAGACTGAAGTCTTAATGAGTGGGTGTCTAGACCAGTTTTGGCCTACAAATTTGTCTGTGATGAATTATCTTGAGTCTTAATTTCAGGAAAAGTCAGGCCACTGTAAGTAGCACTATTTCCTAGGCTAGGCCCTGAACTGTATATAAGTTAGCATAGATGCATTTATTTCTTTCTGCTCTTGACTGTGGGTGTGATCCGACTAGCTGCCTGTGTTCCTATCACGACTTCCCAGAAATGGCAGACTGAGGCTTGGAGTTATAATATGAATAAGCCCCTTTCTCCCCTAAGTTTTTTTGGGGGGGTGGTCAGGGTATTTTATCATAGTAACAGAAATGAAACTAGAATATAACAAATAAAAAGGAGGTTAAGGCACCAAATAGAAATCCCAGTTTAGTCATTTTCTAGGAGGCCTTGGGAAAGACACAACTTCTGAGTCATAATTTTCTCATTTTTGAAAGGCAATTTATAATTCCTGTCTCATTGGGGGTAGTTATGGGGTTTAATTATGGGGTAGGTACGGAGGTTGGTATGGAAGTCCAAGTACAGGGTCTAGCTCACAGGAGACACTAAACATTTATAGATGAGCAAATGGGTCAAGAACCCAGCAAAAACTGCACAACTTAGAATCTGTTTAAAGAAATAAAATGTTAATGTTTTCATGCATTTTGTGTTATCTTTTACAGCTATAAGTGGTACCAGGCAATAAAAATGAGGTATGTCAATGAATAAGTATGACTCATGGTGGAAATGTCTAAGAATCAATTACTGGTTCCAACATCAAAGAAACAGTGGAAGATGTAAAAATATCCCATAGCCTAGGATGTGCCAAAATGACTGCGTGGGATAGAACTCTTAACTGATAATAAGATTCTGAACATTCACAGTGGGGGTGGGGGTTTCCGGAGGGAAAATTTTTGCCATAGGAGCAAGTGAAACCAGGCATACTGCCTCACACCCAGAATCCCAGAACTCAGGAAGTGGGGACAGGAAGGTCAAGAATGCAAGGTCATTCTTGACTGCACAAGACCCTGTATCGATATAAAGAACAAAAGCAAACAACAAATAAAGCACCGGGTGAGACGCCTACTATGACCTACCTCCAGATTAGGTCTAATCTAAATGATTCTGGAATTGTGGCCCTAAAAATTGGGGGCTGACCCCCAAAAGTGGAAGTCGCTCAGCCTGACCAGATGCCCCCCCCGAAGTTTGGAGGTCCTACCTGCTGCTGAGCCTTACCTCTGCATCAGGAAGATGCTTGCCTCTCTCTTTCACACTATCTTGGAACGTGGGGCCTGGAGTGTACCAGCCCAGCCGGCCAATCCTCCGCTGTCTCTGTCTAGGGTGCTGTCCAGGTGCTGAGAGCCTGGAGCCTATATGACTTCAGAGCAGGAGTGGGAGCTGTCCAGCGTGGAAAGTCAGTAACTTTGGAGCCTGAAGAACCTTGACGCTCAGCTGATGCTTACAGAGTCTAGGACTCAGAGCCTCTGGCCCTTGGAGGCCATGCCCTACTGAACAAAGGAAAAACTGAGGTCCAGATAGGACAGGATTGGCTCAGAATACATTGGGTCTAAGGTTTCTCCCATGTCTCGCTACTGTGAACTTCTACTACACATAATTAAACTTACTAGCCAGCATCTATTATGATGCAGGGATATCATATGCCAGGTATGGCACTTATTTATATAGTCTTTTAAAGGTGGTTTTTATCACTATCTTGTCTGATTTTTATCACTGTATGGTGATTAGCTATGGTAGCGCTATTATCAGTACCTATCCTCTTTTTTTTTTTCCCCAGGTACAAGAGCCAGGCACAGAGACACATGAGATGACAAGCTTAAGGGACTGGAGCCAGTAGTGAGAGCAGTGTGCCAGAGAAGGGAGCCCAGGCAGGGAACATCTAAGCTGGACCAGAAAAAGGCATTCACTAGGAGAGGAAGTTGGGAGAGGACACTGTAGTGAGAGGGGCCAGAGGAATAAGCATGGCGGGTACATGTGGCCCATTGAGGATGGCAGAAGGTTAGATGGGATATGGTAGGGATGGTATGACACTCAGTTCAAGTATGCAGAAGCAGAGCTTGAACGAGAGTCCTCCCTGAGAATGCTCCTGAGGGGGTGGCTCAGCTCTCCAAATGTGTGTAGTTTCCCATCCCCCATCAGCAACCCAGGGCTGGGGTCTTGTAGCCTCCTGTAGAAACTCATCAGCTGGATGCCAGCCCTCTAGCCCTGGCCATTGGAGTACTTACACCTGCTTCCTTGCATATTTGGTTGGGGGTTGGTAGGAAGTGAGGCTAAAGAGAGTGGAGAGGGGAGAGGACATGTCATCCAGTGAAGAACTTGGCTCAGGGTGGGGCCTGACGAGGAGGTAAAGAGAATTTACATTCATCGTCTTTGGTGAGTATTTCACTCCACTCCAAACACTTCATATGTGACATTGTTTAGTTTCTGAGACAGGGTCTCAAAGCAATCCTCCTGCCTTGGTTTCCCAAGTGCTGGGATGACAAGTGTGAGTTACCACACTTGACGCCACATATGCTATCTTATTCAATCCTCCTAACAGCTGTCACTTTACAGCTGTGGAAAGTGAGGCTCAGAGAAATGAGATAGCCCTCCATGCTTCCACAGGTTCTTCCCAGCGAGGGCACTAAAGCAGATCGGAAGCCAGGGAACCCCTCTGCTCAGGAGCTTCCCTTCCACCCGCAGCCTTACCTACCTTTCTCAGTGCAGCACGAGAAACTACCATCTAACTTCCTTCCTTCCGTCTCTGTGTAGGCAGATCTGCAAGGAGGCCGGAGGTTCCCCCAGCTCCATCCCCAGTTTTGCTTCCAGGCATTTGTCTAATGACCCTGGGCTCATCTCTTCCGTTTCAGTGTCCATTTCTTGGAAGACCTGAACTGACACAGCTGCACAGTGGGTGGTGGCTGGATGGACACAGACCACCCACGACTCACTCCTCTACATGACATGCCATCTTCCACAACGCAGTTGGACGCATCTGGAACTCATCTTGGGGCGCGCCTGCCTGGCTTTCCTTCAGTATGCACATGGCAGAATCTCTTAGCCCTATTCTCTTCAGCAGCTCACGCCTCCTTCCAGGGGTAGCTGGCTGACTCTGAAACTGCAAAGAACTCCATGTACCTGTCACTTCTTGCTTCCCCCTGGCCTCCAGACTGAGGAAGGAGATCTGTACGGGTTTAATTTCCCCCTTAGAAATGAGTCTTCACGCCTGTTTTACATCTGCCTTTCAGTTTAGGTTTTTATTGCACCTCAGGGCTGAGCAATTCCCTCTACAGTGATAATGTTCAAAATCTCCTGAGCTCCCACAGTTCTTATAACCTGAAAACAAATGAAACAGGAAGTAATCCCACAGATGGTGTAGACACCCCCATATGGGGAAGAGAGCACAGTTCCTAAAAGGCTGCATTAACAGACTCCACAAACTAAACCACGCTTTACAAATGCAATCCTGAATCTTTTTTCCCTCCTTTTGTTCCCTAGAATGGGAGACTGAGTGGTATCCAACAATTATTTTCAGTGTGAAAAAAAATAATTATCTTTCATGGAATCATTTTGTAAGATCAGAGTTCCTCATTATTGGTTTCTGGAAAGCCAATATATTATTAGCCATAGAATTGATAAAAAGAAAAGATGACATTATTCCCCTCACTCTCAGAAATCTATAAAGGAACCACTGAATTCATACCCTGAAAACAATGACTTCCCAGTAGCGATGGCTGTTCTGGGCAGAGGGATGACTGTGACCATTTTCAGACTCATGATCTGGGAGACAGGAGAACACCTGGATTTAAAACGTGCTGCTCAGAGCTGGAGAGATGGCTGTGTTAGTAGAATGCTTGCTATGTAAACTTGAAGACCTATGTTTGGATCCCTAGCACCCACATGAAAATACAGGTGTGGGAACACACAGTGCTGTGCAGGGTGGAGATGGGCAGATCACTATCCCTGGAGCTCATTGTCCAATCAGTTCACCATGTCGATGGCCTCAAGACTCCGAAAGAGACCATGCCTCAAAAACCTAAGGAGAATGACTAAGAAAGACACTTGATGTCGACCTCTGACATCCAAATACACATGAATTGGCATATACATGTGCACACACATGAACACATAGGTGCACATACATCCTGACACCTCCACAGTTTATATGCCATGGTCCATCCAGTGATAACAAGTACCTTTCCACAGGACTGTCCATACTGACCATAGTCAAATGGTGTCAGGCATGCATCAGCAAATTATGAGCTGCCAAGGAATACAGCTATAGCTCAGAAGAAATGGTGTCATGGAGCTGTTGTTATAAGAATTACAAGACAGGGCTGGAGAGATGGCTCAGAGGTTAAGAGCACTGGCTGCTCTTCCCGAGGTCCTGAGTTCAATTCCCAGCAACTTCATGGTGGCTCACAACCATCTGTAATGAGATTTGGTGTAAACATGCCAGAACACTGTATACATAATAAATAAATCTTTTAAAAAAAGAAAGAAAATAAAGGACACTAGGGGCACAGATGCCCCCAAGAAGTGTGAGAGAGCAAGGGTCTTGAAAAGCTCTACAGACACTACACATTGAATCAAATTTCCCAAACGGAACCCTAAATTTATGATTTATTCCCCACTTTTGTTCCCTAGATCCAGATAATGCATACTATATACTGGGTAAATGTTTTTAGTATGAAAGACTGAAAATAGAGCACAGTTTAATCTCACATTTTTGTATGAATAATTTCTGAGAAGCAAAAAATACTATGGAAACACATCTAGCATGACAGCCTGGGGCTCCATCTCAAGTACCCCAGGCACAGGCCATGCTCTCTAGGTCCATAACATTCTTTTTGTTTGTTTTTCCTGATCTAAGTCAACTATAAACTCTCAACCTATTGTTTTGTTAGTCTTTGTAGTTCTATTGACAATGAACAGTAAAAATCCCTATGTTATCCTGCACCCAAGAAAGTAGTCACAGACTACAACAGCAACCATCCTTACCCCTGGAATCCACCTCCTCCCTTAGACAAGGCAGTGAAATCCAGATGCAACCAAACCAGTACATATCAGTTTGAACCTCAGGAAGTCATTTTTTTCCTTCTACGAGGTGGGTTTTGGTGAAGAACTTGGATCATCAGATTTGGTGGCAAGAACTTTTACACACTGAACCATCACACAGATTCTTACGAGTCTTAAAAGCATTTTGAGGAAGGTCTGGAGAGATAGCTCAATGGTTAAGTCACTAGCTGCCCTTCTAGAGGACCCAGTTCAATTCCCAGATTCCCAGTTCCCACATGGGAGCTCATAACCACCTGTGGCTCCATTTCCAAGGATCCAATGCACTCTCCTAGCCTCTAGGTACCAGACATTCCTGTAGTATACATGAATGCAGGCAAAATAGCCACATACATAAAATAAACCATTTTTAAAGCATATCAAGACTGAGTGAGGTAAAGGTGGCAAAGTGCTTGTTGTGCAGGCATGAGGACTGGCATTTAATTCTCAGAATTAATCATTCTCAGGTTAAAATCATTCTCTAATTCCTGAGCACACAATACATGCCTACTGGAATATAAACCATAGCAAGCAACTTCAGAGATCAGTGAATGTCTGGAGAGATGAGTCAGAAACCAGGTAAGTCTCATAGATGCTCAGGACACCATCTGGATGTTTCAGAATGCAAATACCAGCCAAGGTGCTAACTCTATCTATAAACAATCTTGTTAAGGATGTCATGTGAAGCACATACCTCTATAAGATCAAGTCTCCTTAGAGCATTTTTAAATAGTTGAGTCTATACACCGTATCATATGTGAACAGGACTGAGAGATATATGAAGTCCACCTGATCCAGCAAAACCACTGTTATGTATTTCAGTCATCTGGTGACAATTTCTAAATCAGAAAGTCTGAACAAGATGGAGTTCTAAATCTTATTTTTCTGCCTAAGACAGTGGAAACTTACCATACTTACATCCTTGTCTACATGTAGCTTAGTAAAGAACAGATATGAAAACATACTCGGGATAACAAACTTGTCACATGGCCTTGTAAAGTATCTAAGCAAGTGATGGATACTAGTAACTAATGATGGGTCACAGAAGATCCAAATGATCAAAGAGCTGGAGTCAATGCTTAACCAAGAACCACACAGATGATATATACCCTCTTATATCTCATGATTGGATCTTTAGTCAACCAGTATTAAACTGAAATGACAACCCTCCAGGCAGATTAATTGAGTTCAGCCTGAGATAATCTCTCCAGGGCATTAGGAGTTCTATCTTCTGATATAGTGTAATCACCTAACCCAGATGTGTTTGCTTGGTCACCATATCTAATAGCCAAGTCATTGATGACAGAGATTAGTTCAGTTGGTTATATGGTACTCAGTGAGATGTTCTCATCTTTGATTATCATTGTGGGTCAACTACTCCCCCAGCAAAACCCAATCCCTGGATGATAAGGGACTGCCAGTGAACACCCACTAGAACTGAATGGCATTATCTCTGTACCTTTGGAGTATAATGTTTAGTGGTCCATTGCAAACCTTTTCCCTGTACTGATGAGGTTATAGAACCTAGCCAATCTCTGGATTGTCTTGTCTCCCTGGGAAGGTGGCTAAGGAGGAAGTGCACCTCTTCTGACACAGGGTCTCACTGATGAGGTATCACATGAAGAAAAGTCTGAAGTAGTCTTACCATATAAGCATCATTATTCTTCCTAACCCAATACCATTCCCTCAGGACCAGAGTGTCTCCAATTGTGCCAGCTTTCCTGGATTTCATAAATTCTGTTATTCACCTTCTTGGAAGATTGAAAAGCTTCCCATCAATCAAGTTGCTAGCCAACCTGGAAACACTCCTGCTAAATCTAGTATGATGTAACTGTTTGGGTGAGCAGACCTATACTCAAATGTTCAAAACCATTTATCTTCTATGGTGGTTGCTGTGGTTTAAAAGAGAAATTTCCCCCCAGAGCCTCATACATTTGATCACTTGGTCCCCAGCTGCTGATGGCACTGTGGGGGGTGTGGGGTGTGTGGGGAGACTACAGAACCTTGGGATGTAGAGCCTAGCTGGAGAATGTGTGTCACAGTGGGTGGGCTTTCAGGGTTTATAGCCTTGCCCCATTTCCTGCTCTCTCTCTCCTCTCTCTTTCTTTCTCCTCTCCCTCCCACCCCTTCAGCATGTACTAGTAAAATGTGATCAGTCAGCTTCCTGTTCCAGCTGCCAAGGCTTCCCTGCCATTATGGACACAATCCTTCTGGAAGTATAAGACACAATGAAATCCTCTTTAAGCTGCTTTTGGTCATAGAATTTTATCACAGCAACAGAAAAGTTACTAACTCAACAGTCTATTAGAAATGACATTACTGAAGTCAGAATCCAAGTCTAACTCAAACATCTTCACCAGGCACATATCACAAATCATCATATGAAAGTGCACAGGCTGAACCCAACATTTAAGTACATGCGTGTTAACTATGAGTCAGACTACCAGACTTGATGATGACTACTGGCCATTCTCCAGGTTGTGATGGGTGTCCCTTGATGACTTCAAATTAGACTAAGAAGACATCAAGGAGTTCCTTCCTAAAATATTCATGTGCTGGTGATGATTCAGCATCAACTTACATCTTGTGTGACTCCTCTGTCCCTCCAACTCTAGTCTCTACTTGAGAGAAGCTCCATGATTTATGCCACAATCAGTTTGAGTTCAGGGTGCCTCACTGGCCTGGAACTTCTCCAAATAGAACAAGCTAGGTGACAAGCAAGCTTCCAGGAATCCAGCTGTCTCCACTGTTGCTGTATTTTTTTTACAAGAATCACCTGTCATATTTATCTAGAATGATGATTTAAATCGTACATTTGGGCACAGTAGATATTTGACATGAAAAGCAGTTTATCAGAATGGTCATCAGAAAATAGTAACATCTTACAGATAATAACTAGAAAATATCTATCTGTCTGATCACTTGGGTTAGAAATCCTGAGAATGTTACTCTCTGAACAATTAGGTTCTACCTCCTCACTGAAGCCTGCATGGAAAAAATCCTTTTAAAAAGCTGGGGCGTGGTGGCTCACACCTTTCATTCCAGCACTCAGGAGGCAGAGGCTGGTGGGTCTCTGTGAGTTCCAGGACAGCCTGGTCTACAGAGTGAGTTCTAGGACAGCCATAACTGCTACACAGAGAAATCCTGTCTTGAAAGACAGAACAACAACAACAAAACTTTTTTAAAAATGCTCTGAGGTACAAATCACCTACTTATTCAACATGTGTCCTCTACATTTTACAAAGATTTAAACAGATCAAACAATTAATTATAGGTCATTGACTCAGTCGGGCTCTCTCTCTCTCTCTCTCTCTCTTTCTGTGTGTGTGTGTGTGTGAGTGTGTGTGTGTATGTGAGTGTGTGTGTTATGTGAGTGTGTGTGTCTTGTGTGATTCATATACAGGTGCACTATTCTACTCATAACAATGGTAGAGGCTAAAGAGTGTCTTCTGTTAATCCCACTGGCTGAGAATAAGACCACTACCACAATTTGAAGCAAGCTTTATTTAAATACTAGCCAGGTGGATGGGCTCTAGCCAGGTCCATACTTAATTTCCCAGGAAATGGCCTGGAGTCACAGTTTGTAGCAGCTTTAAGTATTTCCCATCAGGTCCAATCAGGGGCAAGCATACATCCTGATGTACTTCCTGCCTGTGAACCTCCCACCTACATGTGATCTGACACAGATGGGTCAAACTAACTTGTCTAGAGGAGTGAAAACTTGTGGTTATTATCTCCCATAAACAATAGCCTGCAACATTTCAGGAACTATCTGTCCCTGAGCACTGGGGTTGCAGATCGGGGGCATCTTTGTTTCATGGATCTCTAAGGCATGGTAACTAAAATTTAAAGTGTAACTTTGTCTCTCACACCCCCCCCTTGAGTTGTATCCTGAGTCAAATCCTTGCCTCTGTGATGGGTACCTGGTTTTCAGGGGAATCTAATAACCATTAGCGTAATGGTCCCCAGACAGGAATTATTATTTAGTTAAGACATCAATGATGCAAAAGCCAACAGCAATTAGCAGAAGCAGAAGGGCCAAAGACCCTGTGATGGATGACATCAGAGTTACTATCTAGAAGGAATCAGGAAACGAGAATGGGGACCAGTTATTTACTTCATTCCAGGTCCCCTTTTTTGCAACTTTTTTTTTAGTACAGTCAGATTATTTCTAATGATTCCTGAGTGCTTTGTATAAAAACAGCAATTTTCTGTCAAAGCTATACAATAACATCTCTGTTTTACATAGGATAGGTTGGGTACCCTATCGTATTGTAGAACTATTTCAGTAATGAATCTACCTGTTGATAGATCTGGCTCAATTCGGTTTTAATAGGCACCTTTTGTGGTATGCCAGTAAGAACAATAGGTAGCTATTTTGTTCCCTATGCCAGGGAATATCTAACATTCTAGTCTGCTGGGGACAAAGGATGACATTCTCTTCTCTAACTACTTCCTGCTAAAACTAAGATGTTGTTGTCAGGGCCCCGGAGGGCTTGGATGCTAGTCAAAGGCTAGGAAGGGATTCAGGCAATGGAGCATTCATCATCAGAAGCATCTGGTTTGCTGTCCCAGCTGAAGAGACAGGGAGCAATCACACTGGCTGGACTGGTCCACATCAGCTGTCAGCAAGTCCAGGGTTGGCAGTCTCTCGGAGCAGGTTGTAGTCAGCAGCTACAACCTGGATGATGCCTGTCTACTGAGAAAGATATAGCCTAGGGACAGAAGCTAAAATTTAGGGACTTAAAGGAAAATCTTACATTTGAATTTTCAGGCCCACAATCATAGTAGTTGGGGGAGGAGAGGAGTCCCAAGACCAGGAGAAAGAAAGATCTCATTGAGGGACCAAAAATTAAAATTAATAAACGTTTAAAAACTTGGGCCCTAAATCTATACAGAGAATGGGAACTTCTAATGGTAAAAGGAAAATTTAACTCCTTAAATCAGGAGTGCTATGTCTGGTGCCTGAACCCCTGCTCTCAGAGAAGGGGAGGTAACTGTCCACCACTCCTGTTAACATTCCTTTGCTAATTGCTGGTCATAAATGCCCCCTGCCAGTTGTAAAGATCTCCTGGCCCAGGGGATAACTGACAGACCCTGTGGCCCTGTAACCCTGCAAGCCCATGCCCTGTCTTATCTCACTCAAAAGTATCTTGCTTAAAATATATAGTTACACTGATTCTTTACTTTGTATGACCTGAAGTAACCATTTAAACCCTGAAATTGTGGCCTTCAACCTATGGTCTGCCCCTTTAAAAGCTTCTTTTTTTTTTTTTGGCTGGTTGGCATCTCATTTCCTTTGCCATGGAAAGAGATCCAAGTTGGCCACTTTGAACAATAAACGAAACCTTTTGCTTTTGCATCAGAGTGTGGACTCCTTGGGTTAGTCTCTGGGCTCTGCAAACCTGGCGAAACACCCATCTTCAGGAATAGATAGGAGGGGAAACTTAGGCTGGACTTGTCTGGACTCCTTTTGACATGTGATCCAAGTCTTATGACTCCCTAGATTCTCTGGTGTTTACATGAATTTTTTAGTTTACCAAAAGACATAAAAGTTTTAGATACATTGGCATTATCAATCTGTACTGAAATCCACATTGTAGAAAAAGCCGGTAACGGGTGTCTGTAAAACATTTGGAGTAGACTCACACCTTTGAGTCCTAGAAAAAGTTATAGATTTGGGTTAAAAAGCATGAACATTCTTTTCTCTGTCCAGAGAGCCAGATATACATTGGACAGAGATGCTTTTAGCATAATGAGAAGTACCTTTAAATCTTCACTTAGATAACAAAGGGAATTTGAAATCTTGAGCTTATGACTGGTAATTGCAATCAGTGTTCTACTTGCTTATCAGAACTCCACTGATCAATGTTAAAACTCTGAACTTTTGAAATCTAATTTAACAACAGCAAAGAAGGGAAAATCTGAAACATTTCACATATCTTAAATCACTCACTTATACCTTAACAGCTTGCAAAAAATTATACATCTTAAATCAATTTCTGAGACCCTCTGAACTTATTTAAGCTTTCACATCCTCAAGACCTTTATATATCTTAAAACATTCTTAGAAGACCAGCAGTGGAGGCACATGCCTTTAATGCCAGCACTCGGGAGGCAGAGGCAGGCAGATCTCTGTGAGTTTGAGGCCAGCCTTGTCTACAGAGTGAGTTCCAGGACAGGCTCCAAAGCTACACAAAGAAACCCTGTCTGGAAAAACCAAGCAACCAAACTAAACAAAAACAAAACAACAACAAAAACATTCTTAGACCCGCAATACTTGCATAGACTTTAACCCTTTTTCTTTTCATCTAACCATTTACTTGAGACACAGGTAGGTACTACTGAGAACAGTAATTTCAAATCATGTTCCTCTAGTGGAAAGTTATACCTGAAACTTGTTTATTTTTCAATATGAAGCCTTTTAGCAAAGCAAACCTGTCTACCTTTTCTCAGCAGGATACCTAGTGGCTCTAGAAAAAGCAAGGCCTAATTTTTACATATAAAATGAACTAACAAGCTGGCTAGAGACTTGGGGAAGAACTTGGTTGCCTGCTGCTGCTAAGCTAAAAGAAAGTTATAGCTAGCCTAGCTGTCAATACTGTCAGAGATCTGAGAAGGATAAATTATAGTAGGAGGTATAATCCAAATGGCCTGTGTATCAGTTTAAATAGCAGAGACTAGTCTATTACCTAGATGATCATCCTAGGCTCCTGTGGTCTCCATGGCATTGGGGACAGAGGTACCAGGAAGTATTAGTCTTTGGCCACCAGGCCCAGAAGGTGAGAGGTTTCCCTGTGGAGGAGGTATATGGGGGAGATTGACCTTACTTTGTCTAGGCAACGTGAGGCAAGCAATTTTCCAGTGTCCTGCTTGTGCACAGTATGGGCCAGGTCCTTCCTGGTACCAGATGCTGCATTGGGGCAGTCTTGCTCAGTCCTTAGTGTTACTAAAATCCAGGTGGAGTCATTGTGGTGCCTCATTATTTTCTTTGGAGACCTTGGGGTCACAGCTAGGAGCTGTGGGATCTCTGTCATGGTAAGTTCCATTAAACATTTTAAATGCCATGTTCATCAGATCTCTGACAAGTTTGAGGACCACTATCTATTAAGTATATCTGAACTAAAGAAACCTAGGCTTAATCTTGGAAACACGTGTAGGCTAAAAAAAGCTTTTCTTCCCCATAATTAATCATAATACTTAGCATAACTACAAGTACTGTTCTGAACACATTAAGGAATTTGATCATTTATAAGGTGACTAACCATTAACTTGTATTTCTTAATTATCCTTAACAGTTTACAATAACTTATTAGCTTTCATAAGATTGGGACTTGCTGGGGGTAGAGCTTGTGAGCAGGGACTGAGGAACCCTAGAGACCAGCATTGCCCTTGACAAGTTACTAGACACCATCGTCATATGTTAATAGAAGGGCCACAAGTTCCTTTTGCCATAGATAAAGAGAATTACTCCCTTTTAGCAAGCAAGAACATTCTTCAAACTCCCAAGAAGTGGAGGCTTTTGTCTAAATGCCTCATTTTAGAAAAAGGATTTTGTAGTTTTACCTGTTAAGAATGAACCTTAAGAAATAACAATTTCTCAATAGGAGCGTCTTTTATCAGCAAAATAAAACTTTTAACTCATAAACACAATCCAGAGAGAGAAGGAAGTTTCCTGACCATTTTATAGTACACTATTACAGAATTATAAGTTTCTTATATGACTCAGAGATAGCTTAAGCTTAACAAAATTAGCCAAAACAAAGAGGCTAGATGTTGGGCGATATTCAGTCACTCTGCGAATCCTAAGTGTGTATTTGCATTAATTAAATAAAATTAACCTTGGGCCAGGAGGTTGAGTTAACAACTAGTTGAAAAAAAGTAATCATAGAGCATCAGAGGGTATCTGGAAGAGATAGGCAGATATACAGGAAGTAGAAGGGAGGGTTTTAAGTGGTGCCTAATTTTTATTTTTTTCAGAGCAGAAGGATCGACTTTTTTGGGAGACACAAGCAAGGAGGTGTTAGCTTGGTGCTACTCAATCTACTTCTCTGAGCTAGAAGGTTTTCACCCCAGCCTTTGAGTCTCAAGTTTTATTTATAAATAGAATGATAGACATTTAGTTAAAGCTACCTTTAACAGCAGAGGCAGAGCCAGTGCATGTGAGAAAAGAATTCCCATCAGGCTTCAGTCTGAGCTGCCAAACTGCTGCCAGAGAAGCAAGCTGGTAACTGCAAAGTCACAACTGCTGACTAAAATAGCAGTAGATTAAGGCACAGTCACTGTGCTGAAGATGAAACAACAGCTAGACATATATTTTCAAGCATGAATAGACCTAGGTAAGGAGAAACATTCTCTAAGCTAGTGTTTCTCAACCTTCCCAGTGCTTTGACCCTTCAATATAGTTCCCCATGTTGTGGTGAGCCCTCAACAACAAAATCATTCCCGTTGCTATGTCACAACTGCAGTTTTGCCACTGTTATGAATCTCAATGCAAACATCCAACAGGCAGGTGGTCCTGGCTACCCCTGTAAAAATGTCTTTCAACCCCCATGAGCTGAGAAGCTGCTCCAAGCCCTTGGACAGACATGCTGCTGTGTCATAAGATAGGAACATACCAGTTTCTGGTGTTTAGTATTTGGTGCTCATAGCTATGACCCTATTTTTTTCTTTTTTCTTTCTTTTTTTTTTTTTTTTTTTTTTTGGTTTTTCGAGACAGGGTTTCTCTGTATTGTTTTGGAGGCTATCAGTCCAGCCCAGCCTCGAATTCACAGAGATCCGCCTGCCTCTGCCTCCCGAGTGCTGGGATTAAAGGCGTGCGCCACCACCGCCCGGCTATGACCCTATTTTTTAACCTTTTAATTTATCCATTTATCAAGATCACATATTAACAAAGACATTTCAGTAAAATATCTTGTAATTTTTAAAATGTTCCATAGCCTTATGAATGTAAACACTTTAAAGCTGTTCCTTTAAAAGTATGCATCTTAATTTAAATTTTCTTAAAACTCCAAATTTTCCTCCTAAAAAGGTTTAAAATCTCTTATCTGTGTGTTCCTACAATATCAAAAATAAAGTACCCTCTTCTACTTCAAGAGGGAGGATACATGATACAATGACAATCTGCATCAGGCAAAACCAAGCTCCAACAATGCAACAATTCAAAGCTTAAGATCTGGTATCCATTCACAATCTTTTCGGTTTTCTTGCGGGACTTGGAACCCCTCTTTGGCCCTACCCTCTGCACCATAAACATAGCCTGGCTTCTAGACCCCAGCCTGTTCCATTTCACTGTGGCTGGTGCTTCTGGTGACAATCACATGGCACCAGTATTTCCAATATTTACCACTGCTATTGGGCTCTCTTTAGGAACTCTGGCCCTGTCATACATTTGCAAATCCAGTTGTTCCTCATGACCCCTTTATGTCTTTAAAACCAACATGACCTAGATGACTCTTAATGTTACAAAGTTTGGCTGCCAGCACAAGGTACATTATTGCATGTGTAAGCAAGCATGGAAATGCAGCTTAATACCTCTTTAAACAAGCATTGTGTTTGAATCCTATCTTTCATAAACCTGGTTTTCAAGACAGGTCAGGAGTTATCATACAAAAATCCATTCTAATCCAAAATATCTTGGAGACCTATTGTTGCCTCCTTGGTAAGCCACATGGTCACTTTTAATCAAGACAATGGTGAAGTTACATGACACCTGCCCTCTCCAATCCTGACAAAGATGACTGCCTAAAGATGGAGTCACATGACATCCACCCTTCCCAACCCTAGTAAAGATGGTGACCAGCCATGTGGTCGCCTAAAGATGACAAGCCACATGTTGCTTATATCTCCAAATGGAATCATGCCACATGGTTCCTTTAAGATTACCTACGCATAAATTTTTACCTGTCAATTCCCAATGCTACTAGTTTTAATTTAATTTTTTCATAGGTTTTACAGATATTTAACCATATCCAATAAAGTAAACTTATGAGCCGGGCGTTGGTGGCACACGCCTTTAATCCCAGCACTTGGGAGGCAGAGGCAGGCGGATCTCTGTGAGTTGGAGGCCAGGCTGGTCTACAGAGCAAGTTCCAGGACAGCCTCCAAAACAATACAGAGAAACCCTGTCTTGAAAAACCAAAATAAAATAAAATAAACTTATGATGCTTGAATACAGAAGGTTCACATAAACCAAGTGTAATTTTTTTTTGGTTGTTCTTTGCTTTCTTCTCCCTGTCACTGGGCCATGTGGCTCAGATTGACATAGGACATAGAGGAAACTTTTAAATAAGCATGCCTAGGTCTAGAAGAGTCATAACCCAATTCTAAAGCCAGCTTTCCAATAAAATAGAACAGTATAAAGCAACTTTAATGTTATCCATATCCAAAAGACATTTGAACTCCTACTAACCCAAATTCAGTGACCACAGAGCTCAGAAATAAATTCTGAGCCCCAGCCCTAAAAGCAGTGGTAACTGGTGACTGGCACACACAGACAGCAAAAATATCTGACCCATTTCTGTCTCAGCTCCATGCTTGCAACAAAACTTAAGGACACGCCAGAAAACACAGACAAAACTTTCCATCAAGACAAATAAAACTTTGCACAGGAAACAGACAAAACTTCCAAACCAGAACCAGATCCAGGTGGGTGGACAGCATCTTGCTGCACAGGAGAATATCAGGCCCTTTTGAATCCCCTCCATGTCCAGATAGGGATCCCACAAAACAGAACCAGACTATGACTCAGCAGGAGGCCTCCATAGATGCTTGTTGCATTTCTCAGCATGGCATTTCACTGATAGTCTGAGAACGGAAGGCATCCTTGGAGGCTTGGAATGAGCCTCCTGAAGTGGACCCTCAGTCCCAGGGTTCCTGAGTGAAAGTCCAACTCTAGAATTTGGGTGGGTGGTCTAACTCTCACGGGGGACCTCCAGAAAATGTTAATCCCACAGGTTGAGAATAAGACCACCACTACAATTTAAAGCCAAATTTGAAGCAAGCTTTATTTAAATACAAGTCAGGTGGATGGGCTTTGGCCAGGTCCATACTGAGTTTCCCAGTAAATGACCTAGAGTCACAGTTTGCAGCAGCTTAAGTATTTCCCATTAGGTCCAATCAGGGGTAAGCACACATCCTGATGTATTTCCTGCCTGTGAACCTCCTGCCCACCTCCCAAGCATATCTGACACAGATGGGCCAAACAAACTTATTTAAGAGAATGAAAACATGTGATTATTATCTCCCATAAACAATAGACTCCAACATGTCAGGAGCTATCTGTCCTTGAGCAAGGGGCTTGAAGATCACAGGCATTTTTGTTTCATGGATCTCTTAGGCATAGTAACTAAAATTTAAAATGTAACTTTGGCTCTCATACTTCTCCACACCTTTCCATCTTACTTTTCCCCACAGGGTCTCTTGCTAAGCTAGAGCTCACAGTTTTAGACAAACCAGCCTGCCTAGGTCTAGATCCTACTGTGCTTAGATGCGTGTGCTATCATGCCC
Source organism: Mesocricetus auratus (assembly GCF_017639785.1). Classification (NCBI taxonomy): domain Eukaryota; kingdom Metazoa; phylum Chordata; class Mammalia; order Rodentia; family Cricetidae; genus Mesocricetus; species Mesocricetus auratus. Next base: position 6,307,225 of record NW_024429267.1, on the reverse strand, counting down.
GCTCGGATGTAAGCGCTGGGGATCTGAACCCAGGTCCTCATGCTTGCACTGAGCCATCTCTCCAGCTGCTCTACAGGGGTCTATCACACATACCTTTAACATTTTTTACTTTTTGCACCAACACGCGGCAAAAGCAGCTTTCTAAGCGTCTAAGTATTCCAGCATTGCCTTCTCGCCCCTCCCAACAACCCCGCAAAGCAGGTTCAGAGAGACAACCTCATTAGCTCAAGGTCAAACCTCTAGAAATGAGCAGAGTCCTGTGTGACTCTGAGCTCAGTGCTCTTCCCACCTGGCTGGTTCTCCCCAGGGCCTCATTATCATTTCTGTCACCTGCCAAAGTCTGCTGTTCCTCAACAAGAACAAAACAAAACCTTCGTCTTATCTGAAGGACAGCACCAGGGTTTAGTTTCCTCACCACTCCAGGGCCCTGTGCCAGCTTTGGCTGCAGGTGAATGGGAGACCTAGCTTCTGCCTAGAGTGGAGGGAGGCGAGAATGAGTCTTAGATAAACAGCCCCCACTCTGTGTGTGTGTCTCCGGCTGTCCGTCCGTCTGTCTGTCCGTCCGTCTGTCTATTTGTGTGTATGCATATGCGCGCCTCCTTTCCTCCTTGTCTTTGTATCTCTCCTCTCTGCCTTTTCTCTCACCTCTCCTTTATCATCCTCTTACTCTCTCTCCCCCTCTTCCCTCCCCCTTCTCTCCCCACTCGGTCTTTCTCCAAGTCTATGTTCTCCCCCATTCCTCATCCTTCCTCTCTGTGTGTCTCCCTTTCCTCCTCTTCTCACCCCCCCCCCCCCCCGCAGACTGCTTGCTAGGCTAAATGCTCTACCACTTAGCTCTTCCCCATCCTGGGATGTATTTTCTGATGTCCAGATGTTTCCAGTGCTATCAGTGCTATTCTTGTCATCAGGAATGAAGCACAGAGTAGTTTCCATTCTTGCAGAAAGACTAGCCTCGCAGCTTCCAGCATTAACCTTAGATGCCCATGGAGCCAGGCAGCATTCCCAGCTGCAAGCAGCTGCTGCAAAAGGACTCCACGGAGGATGGAGAAAGGAGACAACATGACCAGGTTAGCAACTGTGGTTATTCACCTGAGCAAAAGGCCAGGACTCCCAGACGGATGACATGCCTACTAGAAGTCAGGTAGGGAGCCCACTGACCGCTCTCTGCTGACACAACGACACAAGGCTGTGTGAGGATCATGATGTAAGAAATAGGAAAGGCCTGCAGATCCATGAGGACAGCTGACTCCCAGAATCCCAGCAAGATGTATCCTCCTGGACAAGCTGAGGAGCCAGGATATGTTCGTCCTCACTTCACAAGCCAAAAGGTAGCAATGAGGAGAAGTACCCTGGCTGTGCAGAGCATCAGATGGGGAAAGAGACTGGAGAATCCCTGAAAGTCTGCAGAAACTAGCTCCAGTCACAAGAGGGGACCTTGAGAAGCTCCCTAGGCCATCTAAGGTGTCCTCTTTGCCTTCCACAGCCTCTGTCTCTGCATCTCCTTGCTCTTCCTCTTCCTATAGAGAGGCTGAACATGATGCAGGAAAGAGCAGGAAGGCAGCCCTTCAGTTAGACAAGTCGATCTGTGTTCTAGCCCTAACACCAACAAGCACTTACGGTCGCTGCCTTCAGAGTCTAAGAGACCTGCACTGAAATTCCAGCTGTGTGACCTTGAACAACTTAAGGAGCTTCTCTGGGCCTTGATTGTTTTGTCAGGGTTTCAAGAGGCTTGAGGGGGCTGGGGAGATAGTGCAGCATGAGGACTTGAGTTCAATACCCAGACCCACATGAAAGGCAGGTGGGTAGTGCATGCTTGCCATCCCGGCATGGGCAGGCCGAAGTTGGTGGACCCTTCAGTTTGATGGCCAGCGAGGCTAGTCAAACCAGCAAGCCCCAAGTCTATGAAGTGACCCTGTCTCATAAAACAAGGTGGATAGCACTTGAGGAGTGACATCTGAGGTTGACTTCTGGTGTCCCTACACCCATATATACGATCACACACACACACACACACACACACACACACACACACACACACACACACACGAAAGCGTTTGCAGTGTTCAGCAGGCAGTAGAGGAAAAGTATTCCCAAATTAGCCAGAGAATTAGTGACCCAGTTCTCCAGATCTACACCTACCCCACACCTCTGATCTTTCTCATTGGAATCATGCAACAGCTGGTGACTTAACCCTGGTCACTGAGGACACCTACAGGTTGGGTCCATGGGGAACTTCCAGGCACAGCCTCCCTCCCTTAGGGCTCCAGTTTCCAAGGCTGCTTCTCACTGAGACAAGAATACAGTAGGTCTGCTCCTCCCCTGTGCTGGAAGCATTGCTCTACAGGCAAGGGTGAACCTCCTAGGGGCTATCACTCCCGCCAGGCACACAGGAGAGATCTAGAGAATACACCTAGAAGCTGCTCCCCAGTCCTAGCAAACTAGAGCTTCACAGCTCTGCCTCTGGAGTCAGCAGAGAAGAAGGGTCTTTAGAGAGCTGCCCAGGGAGGTTGAGCCTTCCACGGTAGACTTGGGGATCCCAAGCATTAGCAGAATTTAAGAGGACACTGGAGGACCCAAGTCAGAGTCTGGGAGGATCTACTGCCCTGCTGGGAGGCCCCATCTTAGATTTTATCCACCTGCAATAGAAAGCCTTTATCTCCAAATACCATTCACAGGAATACGTATGTTTCCTATTTCATATCTGGCCCCATCATGACTTCTTAGCACAATCACCTGTACCCAGCATAGAGCCAACTGCAAGGCATTTAGTAACAGACTTTGAGTTAAGGGGAAAGAGAGTCAGCTGGATTCTTTGGGTGTTCTCAATGATACTTGAGAGTTTTGTGTCAGACTTTCATTGCTGTCACAAATACCTGATCTACAAGATGTTAAAGGATCAAATATTCATTTTAGCTCACAGTTTCTGAGGTTTCCACTCATGGTTAGTCCATTGCTTTTGGTACTATGGTAAACAGAGGCTCATGAGGTAGAGAAATGCCTCACCTTGTGCCAGCTGAGAAGCAGAGAAAGGGGAATCAGGAAGGGGCCAGGGCAAGATATAACCACTAAGTCCATGACCCCAGGCACCTGCTTCCTCTAACTAGTCCCTACTCCCTACCTTTCCCCACCACCAGATAATGCTGCCATATTATGACTCCATCAGAAGTTAGTCCATCGATTGGGTCAGAATCCCCAGAATCCAGCCACTTCCCCAAAGTCCCTGTCTTAGTTACTTTTCTATTGCTATGATTAAACACCACAACCAAGGCAACTTACAAAAGAAAGTGTAGCGATATCTTGTTTATACTCTAACAGAGTTTGGCTGGAGATCAGAGGGCAGAGCTAGGGACTAGCTAACCATAGAGGTCTGGAGGTCTACACAGACAGACAGGAAGAGAGATGGCTGATCAGAGGGAGGAATTTAGGTTGGAGGAGACAGAAACTCTGCCTCTTTTCAGTCTGAGGTTTTTGTAGAGGTGCCTGGCTTCTGTTTCTCTGATCTTTCAGCTTTCGCTCCCCCCCCCCAATATCTGATTCCAGGTTTTTATTATTAAGACCTATTAGAACTCATATTACAAGAAAGCATCTAATTTGGCTTACAGTTTCAGAGAGTGAGAGTTTGTGATGGAGGACTAAAGGCATGGCAGTAGGGATAACTGAGAACCCACATCTTGATCCACAAGCAGGAGGCAGAAAACACTCTGGTAATGGACCACGTCTTTTGAAACCTCAAAGCCCACTCAAAACACACCTGCTCCAACAAAGTCACACCTCCTAATCCTTCCCAAACAGTTCCACCCACTGGGGCCCCAGTATTCAAGTACATGCACCTACATGGGCCTTCTTCATTCAAACCACCACAGAATAGGGCATTTTGAAACTAGGTTCTAGTACATAAGCCTGTGGGAGACATTTTACATCGAAAGTATAACAAGTAAAACGAGCAAGGGAAGGTTAGGAGAACTTTGAACTGTTTGTCCTGTGATCCACCTGCCAATAAAATAATATAGGTTTTGGTACTTTAAAGACAAAGTCTGGGCTGGCAAAGTCTGGGCTAGTTCAAATGATAGACTGCTTGCCCAGCATGCATGGGGCCCTGGGTTCCATCCCCAGCACCACATCAACAGGGCATAGTGGTGCAATCACTGGTTAGGCTTCAAGTATTTTAGATAAGGAATACTCAATCTGTGTACATGTATACATGTGTTTTCTATTGAGTCATAACATACATGTCATTGTCAGTATTTCAGCATGTAGATTTGTAACCATTTGCAAGATATAGAGTAATATAGAAACTATACATAGAATATACAAATATTAATACAAACCATATATAAGCTAATAATATCTGTCTTTATATACATTTATACTTATCTATTGCAGAACTGAGGGCCTCATGCACAAATAGACAGCGTTATGCCATGAACTATACTGAGTTGGAAGTGAGTAACCTCTCAGTCATCCTAATACTTGTAGTAGCATACCTCATGGCAGTTGGAATTCAGGTCCCTTTAGGGAACCTCAGACCTTAGAGGCTAGATAGGTTTGTGACTTAGATCACAGGTCATGTAAGGAAGATTAATACCAGAAGTGGGAGAAAGGGCATTCCTAGCTATTTGGCACATACTCTGCACTGGGCCGGAGGTGACTTGCATGTGTGCGTCTGTGTGTGTGTGTGTGTGTGTGTGTGTGTGTGTGTGTGTGTGTGTGTGTGTGTATTCCCCTCTTCTCAGCCCAAGCTCTTGGCAATGAACTTTCCCTACACACTGGGCTCTGGGAAGACACTGGTAACTCTTGAAGCTGCCACCTACTAGACTCTTTCAGTACTCATGATTGTCTGTTTTTAAGGTCACATTCCCATTTTACCATTAAGAATCCTGGAGAGTATGAGAAAGGTAATTCCTTTGCAGCAGTCCCGGAAGCACTACAGAACTTACCTGCTTTTTATTTTGTTTTGTTAAGACGATGCTTCATGTACTCCAGATTGGCTGGGTCTCAAACTCAACACTTAACAGAGGATATCTGGGTCTCAAACTCAACACTTAACAGAGGATGACCTTGAGCTTCTGATCTTCCTACCTTTACCTCCAGGGTGCTGCAATTATGATTGTGCTCGTGTGGTGCTGGGGATCCAGCTCAGGGCCTCATACACACCAGGTAAACACTGTACATTCTGGAGATGGGAGGGCAGACACCTAAGCCCCAGTGTTGCCCTGTCCTGGTGTCAACTCTAGTCTGGCCCACAGCCAACCAGGAAGAGGCATAGGGAAGGAGGCTTCTGGGGATTTTCCAGTAAGATTTAAAGGGAAAATCCCAAACTTTAGGAGAAATTTCCCAAAGCTAAGGTAAGATTTTAAAAAGCCCAAGGCCTTAGGCCATCAGGTAGGTGCCAATCTGGAAGGCTGAAAGAGCATGGAAATTCAAGCCCAGGTTTCTTGTAAGTCAGCCGAGTAGCTTAACTCTCAGAGTCTTGGTTCCATTTCCCCAAAGTGGGGAGTAGTAAGTTAACTTGTTAAGATGGGGGATGGAGACACTTGGTGTTTAATGAATGTTTAGTCACTGATTGAGGGGACACAACAGGTTCCACCTGCTTAGCAGAACAGAAAAGCAAAAGCCTAATGAATTTATTGCAAATTTCCAGTGACTTTGGAGTCATCATAAATGAAGACCAAAGGTCTGGGGAGAACTCTCCTTTTTTCCCCTTAGGCTCAACGGAGAACAGAGTAGCAGATAGACATGTGATTGGGAAGAAGTGCCACGACTTGATGGTAACAAACAAGATTTCCAGCAAAGCCTGCTTGTTCAGATTCTTCTTACCCTCCCTCTGCATGGTTTGCTCCCAGTGGTAGTGACACCTGTCTCGTGAGGGTCTTTGGGGAAGAAAGGCAAGAGTGACCTTTCTAGGTTTTATGGCTTGTTTATTTTTGTGATTTCTTGGGGGAGAAATGAAGAAAGGAGAAAGGCAGGTGGGGGACCCTTTCAGAATCTCCCATTCACAGGTACTTAGTATGCCAAAGCTGAACACTGGGGCCGTCACATTCCAATACCTGAGCTTTATTTGCCCTCCCTCCCTCTGTGGTTGTCTGCTGTCCTAGGGACAGGGCAAGGCTTGAATGGTCAAGACTGGGAGCATTAATTTTCTATCCCTGGGAAGGTAATCACAGGCCTGGCCTCTTCCAGGGATTATAGACAGTTAATAGTTACTGGGGCTGGGCGTTGGTGGTACACGCCATTAATCCCAGCATTTGGGAGGCAGAGGCAGGCGGATCTCTGTGAGTTCGAGGCCAGCCTGGTCTACAAGAGCTAGTTCCAGGACAGCCTCCAAAACAATACAGAGAAACCCTGTCTAGAAAAAAATAGTTACTGGGGAGAGAGATGACTTTTCTTCAGTGGTGTACTGCCCATGCCATCATAAGAGTGCCCAGCTGGACTCACGGGCTCATCAAGCTACAGAGGAATAGAATCATGTCTGGTTTCTGTCATTTGTGCCCTATGTGGATTAAGTAGCTATCTGGTCACTATGTAGATGAAGACCTTTCTCTTCCCTTCTTTCTCTGAAGGAAAAGCAACAGGCCTGATCTTGAGAGTCTCTTTTGAGTTGTCAGAACTGCTTAGATCCTATGGCAATGGCCATCTTGCGGTCTATGCGGTGACCAAAAGTTTGCACAGGGCTCTTCCGGTTCTCTCTCTTCTATTCCCTTTTCTTCATCACAAAGGGTGCTGCCTTTGTCAGAGCTGGCCCACAGCAAGGCCTGGAGAGCAGTCCCACTGCACCTAGAGGTCCAGGCAGCATTCTGGGTGCCTTAACCAAGCCCAAAGCTAGAGCCTGGAACAAAGCATCCACTGGCTTATCTGGGACTGCCCTTGAGCAAATGATAGCATCATTTGAAGCATCTTGAAGTGGGGCTTGAACTTGAGGCAGTGACCTGAAAATAGGTGGGGAGAGTTCTTCACCTGACAGTGTTCAGAGATTAGCAGTTAGCACTCTGCTCTGGTCCCTGCTCCATAGCTCAAGGACCATCCCTTCTCCAGAAAAGCAAAGATCTCAACTAGTATTGGAAAAACAAACCCTCTGAAGCTCAAATCATATAACTGCAACTTCACCAGGTACTATGGCACTGCATTAGCTTTTTTAAAAGAAGATTTTTTAAAAAAAATTTAGTGGTGTGTATGTGTGTGTGTGTGTGTGTGTGTGAGAGAGAGAGAGAGAGAGAGAGAGAGAGAGAGAGAGAGAGAGAGAGAGAGAGAGAGAGAGAGAGAGGGAGGAGAGTGCTATGCATGGGTATGCCAGTGCTTACAAAGGTTAAAAGAAGGGGCTGGATCCCTTAGAGGTGGAGTTACAAGCATTTGTGTTTCACCTGGTCTGAGTGCTGGGATTCAAACTCTGACACTCATGATTGAACAATAAGTACCCTAACTGCTAAGCCATCTCTCCAAGGCTGCATTAACTTGTCCTGGGGATATATGAACAAATATCTGTTCACCCAAATAGAATACAAATGACAGACCAAAGTAAGGATTCCAAGAAGGTGAAGCCTGGTGCATCAATGAGTTTATTGAGCTTACTTACCCAAGTACCAGTGAGGAGTTGCTTCAGGATTGTGAGTGGTCTCAAAGCCATCAACCACACCACCACAAAGTCTCACTCCAGCACAGAAAGTGATTCCCACAGCTGGATAGATGGAGTTCCTCCTTCAGATGACCTTCCACACTTTATAAACTCTAGCACTTCTGGAGACCAAGAGACCCTGTGCCTCCAGGGAAGAGCTGCTTACAGCTGGCCAAGAGGCATGTGTGACTGATGTCTCAGGCGAGGGTCTGATGACCTTCCCCTTCCCTTCCTTCTGAAGGAAAAGCAACAGGACTGATCTTGCGAGTCTCTTTGGAGGTATCCCAACTGCTAGAATTATATAATAATGGCCATTATGCATTCTACAGAACAGGGCATGGAAGAGAGGACCCTACCCCCACCCACAGCCTACCCCCTACCCCCTGCTTGTGTCACTGGGTCAAGAACTGCAACTACACAAAATCTCACTACTTAAACTGGGGGTGGGAATACACCATCGGCAACACTAAAAGGAAATGAGAAATTGGGGGTGGGGTGCAAGATAAATAGCCAGTAAAAAAATACCACTATCTGTTTTTCAAACCATGGTTTAGAAAAAATGGTGAATATCCAAATGCATAACAGACAAAATATGAATGAGCAATTCCCAAAGAAGCTATAAATTACCATTAAACATCTACACACACACACACACACATACAGTCTTATTAAAGAATCACATTAGTGAAAATTCAAGTGAGAATTTTTTGTCATTATACTATGGGCTCATTTTTGTAGAAGATAATATACGTGTGTTTCTGTATTTTAAAAAATACAAGTTCTAAACTTTTCCTAACAGTTTAAAGGTGAGTAGTGAAATTATGAGAACCTGGAGGATTTTGGCTTTTTTTTCTCTCCTTTTTCCAAATTTTCTTTACTAAGTATAATTGGCTCTTCCCTATGCGTGGTCAGTCAACCTTTGATCAAACAACTGGCAAATGCTCAGTGACAATGCTTGCCTGACAGACACAAGGCCAGAGTTCAGTCCTAAATCTCTTTGAAGCTGGGTACAGTTTCATGCCTGGAATTTCAGATACTAAGTGCTGTCTAAGGCAGGAAGATAACATGAATCCAAGAGCTTGGGACCAGTCCAGGCAACACAGTGATGCCCTGCCCATCAAAAAGACTAAGAAAATAAAATTGCATCTTCAATGAACATGCACAGATTCTCTATACATGTGTGTGCATGTAGATGTGTGTTTATTCGAATGCACTCACATATGTGCAGGTCAAGGTCACCTTCAGGCATCCTCCCTTTGGAGCCATCCACTGTATCTTTCAAGACGGTGCCAGAAGATCAACAGGTGAGCCAGGCTGCAGGCCAGCTAGCCCTAAGGGGTCCCTGTCTCCACTACTTAGCCCTGGGGTTTGTATACATGCTACCATACCTGGATTTTCCTTTTACATGAATTCTGGGAATTGGACTCGGATCCTAAGATAGCACTTTACTAACTGAGCTATCTCCACAGCCCCAGATTCTTTTTTAAAACCTTGTCATTATCCTTTAAACAAAATGGCATAGCAACTGTTTGGGTAACATTTGCATCCTATTAGGCATTGTAAGCTGACAGAAGTTTCCAGAAGGATGTACAAAGGCTATATGCAAATGTTGCATCATTTTAAAATAAGAACCTTGTGTATCTGAGAAGTCTGGAAAGCCCTTTCTGTGTCTTATGTCCCTTCCTGGCTCCCTTACCTCTGGGTGCTTCATGGATCTGTGTTCCTACCCTTGTGCCTCAGAGGCTTGTTCTTAGAAACGGACCCTCCTAAATGTATCCCATCTTACTCCCTGTAATGGAGACAGCTGGTTTTCATGTCTAAAGAAACATCAAAAAGGATAATTTCTAACTCAGAATCCAGATGTCACCAAACAGGACCAGGGCTGTTTAGGACAGACATCGTGCCTCTGAAACATTGAAGACTTCCTTACAAAGTGTCAAAGCAAGAGGCCCTGAGCAGAAGAGCAAGTCACGTGCTGTGAGATTCTACAAGGAAAGGACCAGGTAGGTTGGCCTGACTGGGCACAGCCTTGGCTCTAGGATAGAGTGGGATTACCCCAGCCTGACCTCCTTCAACTACGCCACTCCTCTCTGTGGCTACTTCCTGCAGATCCTTGAGAGGAGGGAAGGGACGGCAGTGTCCAGAGCTCCTTGGCCTTCAGAAGGCAGTCGGGCATGCAAAGAATTCCCCCATCAAAACCGGCAGGGTTGGCGGAGCCACCCAAGTAACTGCTGCCCTTGACTGGGCATGTGCATATGCCAGGCTTGCTCAGCATCTTCCTAGACACTGGTCGTCCATGGGCAGATGCTCCTCCAGGCTCTAGGAGACAACTCTCCTTAGAGGTCTTCTCAATGCTCAGGGGTGCCCTGGAGCCAGTGGGGGATGTCAGGGAAGGAGGGGAGTGGGTACTGTTGTCTGGAGGAACTGAGTTTAATTTTGCTTCCCTTCACTTTATTCAAAAAGCCAGGGGAAGGAATGTAGCTCAGCTGGCAGAACTCTTGCTGTCCTCGTTCCCTTCCCTGTGCTCTGATAGATACCATGACCTAAAGTAACACAGGGAGGAAGGGTTTGTTTCAGTTTACAGGTTACAGTCTGCCATCAAGGGAAGTCAGGACAGGAACTCATATAACAATAATCGAGGGAGGCCCCTTTTCCTTTCACTATCTTTTATCTCTACCTTGACCCCGCCCTATTGGGCGGGTAGCTTTGTGGGGTTCACTCCTACAAACTCATGGCAGGAACCTAGAGGTAGGAACTGAAGCAGGCCAAGGAGGAACACTGCCTACTGGCTTGTTGTCTATGATTTTCTCAGCCTGCTTTCCTCCCAGGGGGGACAGTGCCACAGAGGGCTGGATCCTCCCACATAAACCGTGACTCAAGTAAAATGCCCCATAGACTTGTCCACAGGCCAATCTGATGGAAGCGATTCCTCACTTGAAGTTGCTTCTTCCTAGGACCACAGAGTCGAGTTAACTAAAACAAACCGGCATATTTGCCCAGCAGGCAAGAAGCCTGGCTTTGATTCTAAGCACTGCGTAGACCAGGCATATTGGTACATATCTGTAATCCTAGCAGTTGGGACGGTGGAAGTGGGACAGAAATTCCATGCCAGTTACATAGTTAAGTCTGAAGCTTCGTGAGATCATGTTTCAAAAACAACACACACACACACACACACAACCCCACAAGTAATTTGGCTTTGAACAAACAATGGCAACCAGCCAGTTGTAGACCAGGCTGTTCAAATTTGAAGCTAGAAAAAGCTTCGGCCACCACTCTAGAGACAGATAACACACAGAAGCGACAAGGATTGGCTGTCCTTCCTGATCCAGCACATAGCCATGTGTCTCCCATTCATGTTATACTTCCCACTCTGCGACCCAGGTGCCATGATCTCAGGGCGATGGTGGTTGAGAAGGGCCCTGGATGACTGCTGTCCCCCTTCATGGTATGTGTGATACCTAACTACATTCATTACTCAGAATAAACCACCTCATCCCTGACAGAGCAGACATCTATTATCTCTGGCTTCTTTATTCTCACTAATTAATTGTGCTGTTCTTGTCATTGTTGAGACGGGGTCTCACATAGCCCAGGCTGCCTTTAAACATTATAGCTGAGAACAGCATGCTGAGGATACAGGGATCACAGGCATGTACCACCACACCTGATTATGTGCTGCTGAGGACAAAGCCTAGGGCTTTGTGCTGGCTAAACAAGCACCCTACTCACTGAGCTATAGCCCCAGCCTTCCTCCTCTCCTCCCTCCCTTCCCCCCACTCCCTGAGTTTGAACCCAGGACCTCATGCATGCTAAGTAAGTGCTCTATCACCCAGTTCCAACTTTCTCTCTTTTCAAAAAGACTTCTTCCTTTTAAAACAGAAATTAAAATCTTCATTGAAAAGAAATAGTCACTTCTCTAGTGAGGTAACCACAGAGGCCTGTTTGTAACTCATGAACAATTTCATGTGGTTGGTTAGTGCCATGCCTGACTCTCCCTCATCTGATAGAGCATAAACCTCTCAAGGACAGGAGTGAGGCCAGCTTGGCACTGAGTTTTCTCAGGGCTTGCTCCCAGGAGCTGCCCACTAATGTTTATTGAATTGAAATGGAAATAGAAATGAAGTTCTAGAAGACTGTTATGAGACCCCCATGATGTTCTACAAAAGGAAAGTCTTAAGTTCAAATAAAATGATAGATGCTGAAAGGTTCAGGCATTATACTGGCCTGCCCTGTTACCTGGCAGAATGCACTCAGGCAGTTCTCTGGCCAGCCCAGCGTTCCATGAGAATCAGTCTGCAGGCAGGTGCAAAGGACCCCGTTAAAAGACAGACCCCTGCCCACTTACTCTCTCTTATCTCACTCTTCTTCTCTCTCCACTCTCTTCTCTCTCTCCACAGTCTCTCCACCCCCTCGCTCTCCTGCTGCTATAATAAACTATGATTAATGTGCTCCCCATGGCTTGTGCTCCATCCATCGAGCTACTCCTGGTTCCGTGCTCGTGCTCATGTTTCACCTTTCACCCCTTTCTAACTTCTAATTTCTAATCTTTAGCAAAATAACAACAGATGCACCAATTTACATGAGAGTGTCAACAGCATGCTCAATTTGTAAAACTGGTTGAGAGAACAATTTAGCAATACCTAGTAAATTGAAGATGTTCATACTCAGGAGCCTACACACTCTACTTCTCTACTTTAAGAGGAATTTTCACACTTGGGCAGAGTGGTGATGTTTATAACAAAAAGTGTTCATTAACAGGGAAGTGGTCAAACTGCATGTAGTTCAGTTAATAGAATGCTACACAACCAAATAATAATAATAAACAATGTAACAATAGTTTTGGGGTCAAAGCTACAATGTTAAGTGAAAAATTATGTATCACAAAGCACAAATAAAGCCTAGAAAGCTGCAAAATGATACTGTGCAATCTTTATGGATGTAGAAGTAAATAAGCAAAGGTGTAAACTATCTATGATAAAGTTAAAGGCTGTAGATGGATTTTTCTTTGGACCACCAGCTCACAAAAAAACAACAGGAAGACTTATTAACTATGAAAGCTCAGCCTATAGCTTAGGCTTGTTCCTAACTAGTTCTTATAACTTAAATTAACCCATATCTTTTAATCTACATTCTTTTCTATAGCTCGTTCACCTTTGCTCTGCACTGCCTATCCTGCTTCCTCTCTGGGTGGCTACTCCATCCTTTCTCTTCCCAGAACCCCCCAAAAGATTGAGAAACTGATAAAATCTCTATATTGTTCAATGAAAAAGGCAAGGTATTAACCAGTGTATACACTATGCAACACCATTACTCCATGGCAAACAGGCCTCTGAGATCTGGAGTTCAGGCCTTCAGGTCTCCGTGGCTTGGGAACAGTAGCTGTCACGCCTGTATCTCGAGGGAAGTAGAAAATGTGTAGCATCATCAAATAACAGGAGATTATGAGCTTCATTCCCAAAGTTCACCAAAGGTCAAAGTGCTGAAAAACATCTGGAAAGAATCCACAATGACCATCACAAACATTGTGCAATTGTGGTTTCCGATAAGTCACATGAGCAGCACCACTTGAAAGCTGAGTGGGGACAGTATAATGACTGAAGGTTTTTGGACAGCATGTGCAAATGAGAATCAGGGATGCAATCGGAGAGCTTACCATCAGTACTGACAGATGGCAAGAGCTCAGAGACTCAGTGGTAGAGATCATAAAACATTTCTAAAACCAAAACCTGAGATCAATCAATCAACAAATCAAGCAAGGGCTGGGAAGACGACTCAGTGAGGATACACATTTGCTCTGCAAGCCTGATGACCTGAGTTTGGTTTCCAGAACCGGCAGTGGGAGCGAAGACCTGACTCCTGAAAGATGCCCTCTGGCCTAGCATTGTGGCACACCCATCTCCTACCCTAAATCCCGTGCACACACACAATAATAACAACTACGATTTAAAATTACTAAATCAAGCAGGCCGGAAATAAAGCTCAGTTGGTAGAATGCTTGCCCAGCTTTCACAATGCCCTGGATCTGATCCCCAGCACCTCATAAGCTGGATGCGGTGGCATACACCTTTATCTCAACACTGCGAAGCTGGAGGCAGGAAGATCAAAAGTTCAGGGCCAGCCTTGGCTGGATATCAATTTCAAAGCCAGCCTGGGCTACATGAGACCCTGTCTCAAAAAACAAAAATCAACTGAATTTTAAAAGGATCGTGGCGGTGATAAAGTTCTATATAAAAGCAACATCTATTGCTTGGGTTGTTTTTGTTTTACTCATTTTACCTTTGTTTCTGTTGGGAAATGAAAATGTTTACATTGCTAGTCTTTTGTTTCTTAAAATGTGCTCATTTTGCTTCTTTTTTAACGCCACATTTCACATCTTATCTGTAAATTACCAAATAAAGTATGGCTAAGATCACTAACTTTCCTTCTTTAAATGGCAGGAGTTCTTATTGTATGGATGACTACTGTGGATCTTACCCTCCCTAGAAGGAAGGAACACATGGGCCATGCAGCATGCGTGTAGGCCAGAAGACAACTTGCTGAAGCCAATTGTCTCCTTCTACCATTTTGGTTTGTTGTTGTTTTTGAGATAGGGTCTTACTATGCAGCATTGGTTGGACAGTAACTCACTCTCCTGAGTACTAGAATTAAAGGCATGCACCACCATGCCTGGCTTTCTTGCATCATTTGGATCCTGGAGATGGAACTCAGGTCATGAGGCTTGGAAGCAAGTAACTATCTTTTCCATATGAAAGCCATCTGTTTAAAAATGTTGCTATGTAAAATATGTATTCATATATAATCCTATACAGAGATGATTATTATGTTCACATATATAATATCTAGAAGTATTTACAAGTAATTAATAGTCTATTTACAGGGCGTGTGTGTGTGTGTGTGTGTGTGTGTGTGTGTGTGTGTGTGTGTGTGTGTGTGTGTACTGGAGACTGAATCCAGAGCCACATGCATGCAAAACAGATACTCTAGCCCTGAACTACGCCCCCAGATCTCTTTTATACTTGAAAATGATTGAACCACATAGATGAAATTTTACTGACTCTGAACATTAAAAAAAATCTTGGCTGATTCCCACAAAGCCTATGCAAAGTACTACTAAACCAGACTCTCGGGGGTTGGCCTGTGTTTTGTTTTTAATTTTTTCTTGGAACCTCTGTTTTAGGAGGAACCTGATGTACCCTAGATGTCAGGGAAGAACTTGCTGGATTTTAACTGTAGGTGTAAATGTCTCAGCCCTTGCAGTGCCACCTGGTGGCCATGGTCTGGTAAGGATCCAGTTTTTCTCTGAATAATCTTTGAGAGAGACTGTGACCTTGACAGTGGACAACACAGTGCGGTGCCCATAAATTGGCTGAGGTTGGCCCAGCTGACACATGATGGGCATCCACGACTGCCTTGTGTGGGTAGAATGTCATACAACCACTAAAGTTTCATGACTTCTGTCCCCAAGGAGCCCCTCAAAGGCAGCCTACAGTAACAGCACCTGGCCTTCAAGGTCCAGAACCAAAACCCTGACTCCACTCTCTACTAGCTTAAAGCTTTTTGTTTGTTTGTTTGTTTTCTAGACAGGGTTTCTTATGTGGCCTGGATATCCTGGAACTTGCTCTGTAGGCCAGGGTTGCCCTGAACTCAGAGATCTGCCTGCCTCTGCCTACTGAGTGCTAGGATTAAAGGTGTGTGCCACCACCTCCCAGCTAGCCTCAAGTGAAGGAAACTACACACATGAGGTTAGAACAGTGCCTGCGTATAACACATGAGGTTAGAACAGTGCCTGCGTATAACACGGTCTTGATAAACACAAATTCTCTTCCTGGTGTTACTTATTGACAACTTAGCTCTTTATCAATAAACTCTCCCCTGGCACCCGGGAAGGAAGCCTGGTTCTTGGGCAGGCTCAAGCCTTGGAAGTGTTGAGGAGGAAGAAGAAATACGTGTGCTTCTGATGTTTCTAAACCCTTCCTTCGTCTACCTTCTTGGTTTTGTAAAAGTCACATTATTTATTTTATATTTAGTGTGGGGGAGGGTGGCCACAGGACAATTTGCAAGTTGGTTGTCCCTCCTCCATTTGAATCACAGGGAATGAAACTAAGGACATCAAGCCTGGCAGCAGGCGCCTTAACCCACTGAGCCGTCTCGCTGCCCGCCTCATTTCTTCTTTAGCTGCCAAGGAATAAACTTAAGCCATGGCTGTGGGGAAGATGAAGCTCAGAGAGCAGCTGCAGCTCCACAAGGCAGGTGAAGGTTAGACCGGCCCTAGTGCTAACACTATAGGCCCAGGGGCTCCATCAAGCAAGACTTCCGGCTGGGAAGCAAAGCCCAATCCCTGTCCCTAGGATCCCACTGCCTGAAGGAGAACCAAACAGATAAGAGACTCCCAAGGAATAGGCCAGAAGTTATGGGCACTCAGAAAAACAAATGAAGTTGGCCATCTGCTCTAGAAAAGTACAGCTGTGAGCCTATTAGCCTTTCATGCATAGCATCAGAGTACACTCTTAACATCCCTCTTAAATCTTCTCCAGCTTAGAAAGATGGCTCAGTGGGTAAAAGAACTTGCTGATCTTCCAGAGGACAAGGGTTCAATTCCCAGCACCCTCCTGGCAGCTCAAAATTGTCTGTAATGCCAGTTCTAGGGTATCTGACGCCCTCTTCTGGACTTTGTGGGAACTGCATGCACATGGCACACAGACATATGTGAAGGCAAGATAACCCATACACATTTAAAAAACAAAACAACAAAATGATGTAGAACTCTAGGGAAGTGAGTTAGTTCATTTTGCTTTAAAACAGGGCCTAGTATAGCTCAGGGTGGCCTTGAGCTTACTCTGTAACAAAAGATAATCTTGGATTCCTGGTCCTCTTGCTGGCCTCTTGCACGCGCCAGCATATGTGAGTTATGCAGTGCTGGGGCCTATTAAAACCCTCAGAGTACTAGTCAAGTTTCCATTGCTGTGACAGAGTGCCTGCGATAATCAATACAAGAAGAGGAAAGACTTACTTGGGCTCATGGTTTGGGTCCATGATTGTTTACCTCTGATGCTTTCCGGTGGGGTGAGACAGCACATCACGATAGAAACTGCTCTCTGCATAACATCTAGGAAGCAAAAAGACAGGAATAGCAGGGCATGGCACACACTTGGGATCCCAGTACAGGAGGCCAAGGCAGGAGAATTGCAAGTTCAAGGCCAGCCTGGGCTACCTAGTGAGCTCTTGTCTCAGAAAAGTAAACAAAACCAAGCAAATGTCATTACACTCCACACCCTCGTTTCCTGGCCTGTTAGACAGAGACCAGAGCTTTCTCAGGATGGGTGCGAGAATTGAAGACAAAAAGACCTGGTGTGAGGCAGACCATGGGGGCCTTGGGCAGGCAGCCAGGACATCAGCTGCTGCAGCCAAGCAAGGCTCCTTTGCATTTGGTGGTGGGCAGCCTAAGGCCCAGACCGGTGGAAAGCGAAGGCAGCTGGGCTTGAGGCTTCTGAATCAACCACAGCTCACGGAGTCTGCAGGATGTGGTGCCGCCCCCAGCACACAGTGAGGGAAGGCAGAGGGTGAAAAGCAAGAGGCGCGTCACGCCAAAGGCCTTGCTCATCATACATTTTGCAGTCACCAGAGTGGCTGGCAGAGGCAGAGATGCAATGAGAGTTTCATCCCCTTCTTCCATTTGCTCCAGCCTACACATTTACGTTTTAGTGCTGGCCATGACACACAGTGGTTAACGACAGAAGCCACTTTCTGAGTGCAGCACACTAAGCATTGACATTCGTTAGCTAATTCAGTTGAAATAGTCATGAGTCCCGAAGGGAAGCTGTTTGTCACACCCATTTTACAAGTGGGAAAACTGAGGCCCAGTACCTTGTTAAACACCACCCAGCCAAGAAGATGCCAGAACTGCCATTCCCTTTGAGACCTAGCTGAACTCACAAGCCAGAGTTTCCAGACTGGTACCTCAGACCTAGGCTGGAAGACATTTTCTTATTTTCTTTTTCTTTTCTTGAGACTGGGTGTACTTATCCCTCACTGGAACATACTATATCAACCAGGTTGACCTTAAACTCTCAGAGATCTACCTGCCTCTGCCTCCTGATTTCTGAGACTAAAGGCACATGCCAGCACATCTGGAAGGAAAGCACTTTCTAGGAAGCAGAGGTAATACCTATAGACTTTGGAGGAGCAGGGAAGCCCACATCCTGGGCAAGTGTCTGGTGAAAAGGGGTTAGAGACATCGTCCCCATCACCTAGCAGAGAGCATGGAGGGAGGTATCAAGGTATCCACCAAGGCCCCTTCTCTCAAAATGACTTCAGCTGCCTGCTAGCAGTTTTGGTGGGAGCTAACTGCCCTGGGCTCTAAGGCACTGGACCTCCGGTCTAAACAAATCACTGTTATCCATCTCCTGGTCACTCTTGGTCTAGGTATGAACATGTAGACCATGAAAGGCTTTGCTATGGTTTCAGAATGTCTGTGCTTCTTGTAAAGGCGTGTTACTATTTTTGTTGCTATGACCCAACACCTGACCAGAAGCAACTTGAAGTTGGGCAGTGGTGGTGCCCAGCACTCAGGAGACAGAGGCAGAGGCAGGTGGATCTATGTGAGTTCCAGATCAGAGTGAACTACAGTGTGAGTTCTAGGCCTGCCTGCCAGGGTTACCTGTTGGGAGATGTCATTCTGTAAAAATGTGTCTGATTGGTTTGAATAAAGCACTGTTGGCCAATAGGGAAACAAAATAGGTGGGACTAGAAGTCGAGGAGGATTCTGGGAAAGAAAGGCAGAGGGAGACACCATGTAGGCGGCCAGAGGAGTAAGAGGTCTGGACCCCTTTCTCCGGTAAGAGAAATACTTAGATTAGCAATTATGCGTTAAATACTTAAGTCAGAGGTAGCCAGTAAGAAACAAGCAAACGGCCAACAGCTTCATAATTAATACAGCCTCTTGTGTGTTATTTGGGGACTGCAACATGGCAGAGCCCAGGCAGATGGGGGGAAGGCTGGCAAGGAAGACTACACTGTCCACTGGTGGGGAAAACTATAATCTACTGTTACCTATTGACACTGTCTTAAAAAAGCAAAAAAAAAAAAAAAAAAAAAAAAAAGAGGACCTGTCTGTCTGTTTACTTTGACTTACAGTTTGAGGGGATATAATCCACCATGGTAAAGGGAGGAATGTGACATGACAAGTCACACTGTGCTGAAAACAGACACATATAGGGGTTCAACTAGATTTCTCCTTGCTATGCAGTCCAGAACCCCAGCCCCCAGAGTAGCATCACCCACAGCTGTGGTGGGACTTTCCATCTCAGTTAACTTAACATAGAAGCTTCCTCACTGGCATACCCAGAGCTTTCTCTACTAAGTGATTCTGGATGTCGTCAACTTGGCATTATAACTTTCAAAGTACCTATAACCTTTCTGTCTGATGTTCTCAGTTCAGTAAATGTGGTAAAGTCTCTCTGCCTCCCCCTGGGTATGTATTGGGATAAAGAAAAAACCCTGGTCTATTTTAAAATACTCAACCTGCTGGAAAGGTGACAGGTATGGCACTGCCATGCCCCCATGCCCCAGATGCTTGGGCTGGTATCAAGAGCCCTGTGGAGACATCACAGCTATTTTGTGATTCCTGGCCCAGAGGAGCCACCCAGGCATCAGGCCAGGGTCCTGGGTATTTTCAGCTTCCAACAGCATCAGCAAGGTCTGAGAGACATGAAACTTATTGTATTTCAGGTGACTCAGGAACCGGGCCAGCAGCGCGACTGGGGTGCTGTCTTTATGCCCTTGTCTGGGGTCTTGCCACTCTTTCACTGACCCGCAGGCCCAGGTCACCGGAAGGGTGGGGAAGGAGCATCTACTGAGCTCAACGGGCACCAGAAATGGGTGGCAGGAGAGACGGGCAGCTCAGACGCCACTAAAATGCTTAAACATCGACTTGAGGCCATCCTTCACCCGGTCCCTCCATAGACACCCTAACCAGTGCTTCTTTCTGAACACCTTGTCATGGGGTAAGGTGACCAAATGTCCTGCTGTGCACTGGGCATTCCTAAGTTTGCCACTGTGGAGAGAATGTCTCCTCTGGGAGATATAGACATCTATCACCTCTTGGTAAGGCTCCAATGGCAAGCTGAAGCACAGCTCCACCATGCTCACTCCAGTGAAGCTTCCTCACAGAGCGTGGCTGGGGGTGACTGGCAGACTCGTGGGAGATCCTGAAGCAGGTAGAGTGGGAAGTCTTCGCCAAGTTTAGATGATGGCTTTCACAGTCACAAAGATGGAATTTCTTTGGGTCAACCCCCCAAGCTGCTCTAACCCTCACAGAGAGCCTCAGCCCTCATGCAATTAGAGCAGAATTGCATGCAGCAGGCTGGGAGGTGTAACCGGGATCTCAGGTGAGGGTTCAATGAGCCAATCTGTCCTCCCCTGCTTCTATGAGGAAACCTCAACAGTCAACAAGCCTGATCGTGGTGGGGGGAACAGGGGGTAGGCAGTCTTCCCGAAGGTGTGCCTGACCTGATGAAGATGACCGTGGTATTCCATGGAGGACCATCTCCTTCAACAGCTCTGTCCTGTGAAACCTCTCTGGCAGACTTGCACAGTGAGTGCTCTACTTGAGAGCGCTGCTGGTGCTGTTTCCGCTTGTCCTTACATTCATCCTCCAGCCCTGATTCCTTTTTGAAGCCTGGCAACTGGGGCTCATCTGTCTTGCCAATGTCTGTGTAGCCAATAGGTAAAGAGGCTGAGACAGAAATCCAAAACTGTCTGGCTCTCTTGCACCTCAGGCCCTAGTCTATCTCATTCAGATTATTCTAATAGTCCTGAACTGTCCCCTCCTCTGGCTGTCCCATCCAATCCGATATGTGCAGGCACATGTGGAGTCCAGAGAGCAACCTTGGGTGTCATTCTTCAGAAGCCTTTTTTTTTTTTTCTTGAAACAGGGTTTCTTACTGGGACATGGGGCTCACTGATTAGGCTAAGCTGGTTGGCCAATGAGCCCCCAGGGAGCCTTGTGTTTCTGTTTCCCCAGTGCCTGGATCAACACATACTTGTTGCCTCACCTGTGTTTTATGTGGGTTCTAGAAATTGAACTTGGGCCCTCATGCTTGTGAGGCAGAACTTTACAAACTGAGTTATCTCCTTAGAGCAATGGTTCTCAACCTTCCTAATGCTGGACCCTTTAAAACATGCAAGTTCTTCATGCTGTGGTGACCCCCCCAGCCATGAAACTGTGTTCATTGCTACTTCATAACTGTACTTTTACTACTGTTACCAATCATAACGTAAATATCTGACATGTAGGATATCTGCTATTCGATCCCTGTGGCAGGGCCATTCAACAACCCCCCACGCCCTCCTGTGATGCACAGATTGAGAGAAAAGCTGACCTAGCCTCACAGGGTGGTTTTTCTGAAGCACCACAGCACAGTCTCCTGACCAACTTGTTAAGCAGCACCCCTGGGGAGTTCTAATACAAGAAAGGTGGGGTGTGCCAGAGATTGTGTACCTCTAGGGAGTTTCCAGTCGCTGGCCAGGGTCTACTCTAAAAAATGCTGATCTAAATAAACCAGAGCCCTGAAGAGTCACAGCCCCATCACCCAGGCCCATCAGCTCCCCCGTGGTCTCTTACTGAGCCACCCCACATCCTCAGGAGATACAAGCTCTTCTCGCCTCAGGGTCTCTGCCCAGGCTGGTCCTGCTTAGACTCCGTTGACATCACACACACAAGGCCTCGTATCCTTTAGCCTCATCTCAAAAACTCGCCAGGGCCTTATCTGTCAGAAAGGCTCCTCCCTCAGCTCCCAACTTAGTTCCTATTTCATCCTGTCACTAAACTGTGGGTTCTTGGAGGACTGTCATGTTCCCATTTGTGTGTGTGTGTGTGTGTGTGTGTGTGTGTGTGTGTGTGTGTGCACATTTAAGTGTATGTGATTGCAGAAGTCAGGACAGGTGTGATGGATGGATCTTTGGGGAGATGGATTTGGTCCCAACCAAAGAACCAAATTATGTGAATAATTTGATACCAGTTCATTAGGGCCCTGTCACTCCCAATACCTTCAGTGGCATGAAGTCTCCAAAGCTCTTGTGAGGTCACATGCTGCCCGTCTCAACCTCCCTCTCAGGTCCCTGTGCCCACTGGAGAACTTGACCTCTGAGTAAACTCATTGCTCTGCGATTCAGACCTACAAGGTTCTGAAATGTTTACAAGGTTCCATAGGCTGGATGGATCTTACTAGGTAAGCATAGTGCTTTGTCAGCAGCCCTCACTGACTGAACACTGGGCACAAACATAGGAGACGTCTTCCTGTTCAAGGCAGCCTCCTTGCCCTCCTCTCTGTTCCCCACATCTCCAGAAGGACAAGTTCCACCTTTACACATTCCCACCACCTTCCCACACCTGCCTTATGAGGCTTGTTTACCATGAAGCCAAGGGTCTACAGCTACGTTCCAGCCCAGGCTCCCGGGAAAGCAGACTATTATGTCCAGCCAGGTGTCCGATATTTTGACGCTATGGCGTGACATTGTGATCCACAGATGTGTTAGGCCACAGGCAGAGATATCCTGGGACATGTGCAGCCAGCCGTCTATAGTTCAAATATGTTACAACAGTATACATACAAAAAAATGCTTAGGGGTGTGTTTTAACAATTTTTATTTATTTATTCAATAGTATGTCTGTGTGTATGTATGTGTGCATGCATGCACATACGTGTGCTACTGTGCATGCATGGAGGTCAGAAGTTGCTTCTTCCTTCCATCATGCGGGTCCCAGGGATCAAACTCAGGTTATCATCAGCCTTGATGGAGAGCACCCTCATCTGCTGAGCCATCTTGATGGCCCTGAGGATGTGTTTTATCTCCCATACGCTGCTTGAAGTTTCTCATCCACGAACCTTCCTAGGTGCATGAAGCACAGCACGTAGATGCTCTTTGTCCTTTCCCATCTGCAGTGGGAAGGAACCAGTAAAATCGATCCCAACCTTGAAGTCTATGACCCAGGCTTTCTGCCCCATCCTCCCTGGGGTAAATCTCACTGTTTAAGATAAACTTGCAAGAATTGGTTGATCCCATTGCAGCTAAGCAGACTGCATGCAGTGTTATTTGTTGCCTGACCGAGTAGACAAAGGAGAAATTTGTAGAATACGGTCTCTTACAGCTTGGTGGGGCTTTCCAGGGTTAGACTGAGTGAGGGTGTGATGAGGTCTTCAGTTTGTACCATTCAGTGAGGTCTGTCCTGCTTCCTCCCCCACCCTCCGCTTCAAAGGTCTGAGAAAGCCATGACCCAGGACCCAGCTGAGGAACACCAACGCTCAGTGTGACTTTTGTCAGCCTGTAGGTCTCTGGAGCTTTCCTGTTTCCACTCCTTCCCCACTAGCTAAGGTCACAACCTTCTGGAAGAATGCAGGGTCAGCCAGCTCGTCTGCAATTTCCTCTCCCTGTGTGCGAAAGGAGATATGTCCAACTGCGAATACACAGAGCCCACATCCTTGTGACTCAGCAGATGCAAATATCCTTGGTCCCTCCCCTGGAACATCAAACAGACAGCTTCCAAGATCTGATGAGGTTGCTACAAATGCTGGTGAGCCTGGCCTCACAGGTATTTCTCCCTGGGTCTTCCAGGCTAGAATTCAAGTCAGTCATACCTATATCCATCTACACCAGAACTAGGGATTGAACCCAAACCTTTGCACACACTAGAAGAGCACTTTGTCATTGGGCTAAGTCTCTAACCCGTGTTTAAGGGATTTTACAAGCTGAATGGTTTACTTCCTCTTAAACTCCTATCTAGACCTCTTAGTCATCTGTACTTCAGAAAGTGACTCTGTTAAAGATAGGACCTTACAGGGATGAATTGATAAGACGAAGCTATATTATGGGCACTAATCCAGCATGACTGGTGATCTTGTTTTTTTAATTAAAAAAAAAAGACATAAACATCTATAGAAAGAAGACCAGGAAGAGACGAGAAACCAAGGAGAGACACCTCCAATGAAGGCAAAGCTGCTGACACCTTAGTCTTGAACTTGTAGTTCTAAAGCTAAGACAATAAATCTCTACTGTGTAAGTCACCCAGACTGAGAAATTTTATGACATTTCTCACTAATGCAACAAAGCAACAACAGAAACTGACAATCGGGCTTCAGTGGTTGACAGCTTGTCTAGCACATTCAAGGGTCTGGGCTTAATCTTCAGTACTGCAAAACCAAAACCAAAAAAGCAGAACACTGAACAACAGCCGGTGTCCACCTTGTCCTCCTCCATCAAAACCGCCCTGAGGTGAGCTTTGCCTTGGATTTTTACTGAGCTCATCTGCTTCTAGAACACAATTTGCATTTGGATTTTTGCACTTTAAAAAAAGTACCATAATGTATGTGGCTCTCCAGGATTTTTATTTTATTTTTTTCATTTATCACCTCCCCCCCACCCAGGAAAAGTATTAAAGAACGTGAATGCAGGGTAGGCAGATCTGGGCTGGAATCCAGATCCCAAGTGCTCCAGCTGGGAGAAGGAGGCACAGTTCTCAATTCTGTGGAGGCTCGCTTCATCATCATTATAAATGGAGTTCTTTTCCCTTACAAGGTTGTGAACAGGGCTGCAGAACGCTCTGCTGAAGCGCGGGTTCCTCAGAACCGTCGCCAGCTTTTTTGTTTTTTGTTATTTTTTTTTTCCTTTAACCGAGGATTGAATGGAAGAACTTACAATACATTTTGTCCCTAGATAACATAATCAACTATCTTCTAGATTAAGAGCTAGGGATGTGAATTCTACCCAGTGAGTAAGGGATTCGGGGAAATGTGTGTTCAGCTAGCCGTTATGAATTGATGTTAATGGAGGGCATCAGTAGGAGGGAGGGAAAATCAAGGAGAGAAAAACTTGAAGGAAGCACACCAACTGTGCCTGTGCCTTTGAAATACCAATTAACCACTGCTTGGAGCTCTTCTACTGTTAAAAGTCCCTAAGCCTGTTAAGGTTTGCTGAGAATGGGATCCTCTCAACAGATGCCAAGCCAGATATTTTGGGAGTTGCAGCAATCATGAATACAACAATATGGGGCTGACATCAAACTGGGGGTGAAGGGGGTTGGGCAGATGGAAAGAAAATTCTCCAAGCCTGTGATAGATGGTGTCTCCTTCAACAGCCTAGTTTTCATATGTGCTTACTTTGATTGTCCATGGAGCAAAGGGCTTGTTTTTTTTTTCTTTTTCTAGAGACTTCATGATTCACTTGCTTATTTAGATGTGACCTTCTTTTGCTCCCAAAATATGCTGGGTGGTTTTTGTTTGTTTTGTTTTGTTGGCAAATAAATGAATGGGAAAGGGAATTGAACTCTAAGATCTAGAGTCAGGGGAAATGATGACACTGACATTAAAACATAGTGCATGCTAATTTATATGTATGCTTGTGGGATATTCCTGTGGCATCCAGGCAGCCGCTGTAGGGCAGGCAGGCGCCTCAGATTCTTGAAAGAACTCTCACAGAACATGGTTTCCATCCCTGGTCATCTTCCACTTGAACAGGGCACAGCCTTGGGATGTCAGCTGGTCAATGCCTCTCCTCTCAAGGCCAACAGAACACACCTGGATCTCCTGGGCTTGTTATTCTACTCATGCAGCCATCAGCTAGCAGAGCAGTGTGTGGGAGTAGCAAGGCCTCCATTTGCTGGGAGCTTTTCTGGAACTAGAGTCTTTCTGTTCTTGGGGGCCATTTTGCTCTGGACCCATCTATAGCATGAAGGAAGCTTGGCTGGCTCTCACACAGTGTGATTGAAACTCACTGTGGACTTCCAGTATGTTGGTGCATGGCCGTAATGCCATTCAGGAGATGGAGGTAGGAGGATCAAGAGTTCAAGGGCAGCCTGGGCTACATGAGATCTCGCCTCAAAACGAAACAAGGGCTGGTTAGAGGGCTCAGCTGGTAAGGGTGCCTCCCGCCATATCTGACAATTTGAGATCACCTGAAACCCATCCCCAGGACTCCTATGACAGGAGAGAACTGTTTCTTCCAGGTTGTCCTCTGATTAGTAAATAAATGTAAACAAATTACACAGACAACAAAAGGAATTAATGACACACTCACCCGGACTCACACACACACACACACACACACACACACACACACACACACACACACACACACACACACACACACTTTACAATTTCCTGGCTCATTTCCTGAGCTCAACTCTGTTACTCACCTCCTTCCAGACTTCCTTTTTTTCTTTACAACACACTTCCCTTGGGCTTCCATGAGTCTTCTCAGGGATTTTGCTCAACAAAGTCATTCTTACAGCCAGGAGAGCATGGCCTGGGTTTTGTACATGGTAGAAATTTCCTTACTGTATTCACTCATCTTCTTTTCATTTTTCTCATCTTTCCCTGTGGATCCTTCTTTGCCCTCCTCCGTCTAGATGGTTAAAATTTGCCCTGCCTCTCTTGTCTGTGATTGGCAGGTCTGCAGTCTGCTAGCACTGTCATAACACAGCACCACAGGCTAGACACGAGAGAGGCCGGATATCTGAGACTGTGGGTCTTCCTCCTCCCCACCCTTTGGCTTTTTTGAAACAGGGTCTTGCAATGAAGCCCTGGCTATCCTGGAACTCAGTGTGTAGAACAGGGTGGCTTCACATTTGTAACACGAGCCTCCTGTCTCTTCCTCCCAAGTGTTGGGATTACAGGCGTACACACAGCACCACCTCTGGCAGCTAGCTTCTTCTGAGGCCTCTCTCCTTAGCTTGTAGATGCCATGTTCCCGGTGTTCTCTCTTCCTTTTGTATCTTAATCTCCTGCCCTTCTTCCTGCTCTCCCCTGTTGCCCAGGCTATCTCTAACTCCTGGACTCAAGCAATCCTTCTGCCTCAGTGTCCTGAGCAGTTAGGACTTAAAGATACACAGCACCACATATGGTAAATGGCACCCACATCCCAGTCTGGACTTGAACTCGTGGCAGTCCTCCTGCCTTAACCTTCTAGGTGCTAGGATTACAGACACGAGCTACAATGCCCAGAGGAAATCTCCTCTTATTGTTATTTTTTTTAATGTATGTGTATGGGTGCCTGCATGTATATATCAGTACCATGTGCCTGGTGCCTGTAGAGACTAGAACACATCAGATTTCTGGAACTGGAGTCAGTGGTGGTTGTGAGCTGCCCATTGTGGGTACTGGGATTGGAACCTGGGTCCTCTGCAAAAGCAGAAATTGCTCTTAACCAGTGACCCATCTCTCCAGCCCCAATCCTCCCCCTTTTATAAGGATATTAGTCATAGCATGTTATTTTCATGAGCTATTCTATCACTATCTCCAGTGACAGTGATGGTCGGCAAACCTCAGGGCTGGGACTTCAACTTATGAATTTAGCGGAACTACAAGTCAGCCCCTAAAGGAAGAGCTGACAGCAGCAGTGTTGGAAGGGCCACAGCCTTCTGCGATGGCGTGGGGGCTGGACACTTTTAAGGGAGGATGCAGAGGGCCTGCATCTTGTCAGTAACAGAAGACTGCTCAGAAGGTCCTGAGCTTCTGTCCATTTAGCAGCCAACCCTAGCATTCCCCAAGCCACAGGGTCTTAGGCCATAGGGAACCAGACGAAGATAGCTTCTAAAATAGCCAAGTATTAGATAAACAAGAAGTTTAATAATAAAAATGAGAAAAAATTACAGCACAGTAGGCTGGCAAGAGGCTGTTGTACAAAGTCTGAGGTTGGACATCCTGACTCCTATGAATTTTGGGAAGTCACGAGATTGGTCCCTCACTCTAGAATTTCTCTTCACTCACACTTCCTCATAGGGTAGGCTTCCGTCTTCCCAATATGATTGCTGCCCGGGCTGGTTCTGAACTCTGCCACCGAGTGAGGAAAGCTGCCTAAACCTGACCTTTATCCTGCAGTAACAATGATACTCCTTTATAGCCGTTTCCTCTGTCCACGCCCCATCCCCAGCTTCTGAGGTTAGCAGACAGACGAAAGCCAGTTTTCCGGAGTTTGGTGAATGCTGGAGACTCCCCAGCAGGAGACAGCCAGGGCTCCATGGTCTCCTGAAAGTTCTGAGTCCTGCAGACTCCCCTCTTACAAAGTGCTCAGGAACGCAGAACATCTGGACACCGGTGACAAGCAGGGTCCAAGAGCTTGCACAGAAGGAACACAAGGGACTTGGACTTCCCTGACAACCACTGGAAACTAGGCCAGTTAGGAGGTACTGCTCCTCCTTCGGGGGTGAAGGGCTCTCCTCCTGGCGATGTCCTCCTCTGTGTCGCTCTCGCAGTTCCTCTGGGGAGGAGAAAAAGAGGCTCAGGGCAGGGCATCACAGGATGACATGAGTGAAGCGACACTGAGCAGCCCAAGGTCATGTACTCAAGCAAGGGGCTTATAAGCTGGGGGAAGTGAGGGTGATGTCAAAGGGAAGCCCTCGGCTCCATCCAGACACCTCTGGCGTACAGGAATAGGAGGGGGACTCGATATGAGGCCAAATTAATTGTATTGAGGCCTCCTTCTCAGGAGGCAGGAAAGCAGGTAGGGTATCCATGGGAAAACAGGCACCAGAAGGGGTCCAATTATAACAGTGAAAATGTCATCTGGTGCCATTTGTGCCTGTCGACAGTCAAGGCCACTTAGAAAGCTGGTTTGTGGGCACTGGGTCTCCTGAGCTCAGCCTGAGGGGAAGCGGTTGATTTTTCCATAAGGTCCTCTGGCCATCACTCTTGGCCTCAACTGGCTTCCACCATGACTTCAGCAAGCTTTACTGTAAAGCCTTTGAAAGGGAATGACTTCTGAGTGCCACTTTCATGAAAGTACAACCCATCAGCCCCCACAGCAGAACTAGAGCCACCACCTGGAGGTTATAGTGTCTTTCCACAGGGTCCCACCCATCTAAGTGTTAAAATCGTGACTATTATTGTAAGGAGCTTCATTTGTCCACACTGTAAGGTTTGGTTTGGTCTTGTCTGTGTGTCTGAGTGAATGTATGTGAACCATATGCATGCAGATGCCCATGGAGGCCAGAAGAGGGAGTTGGATCCCCTGGAGTTGGAGCTACAGTGGCTGTGAGTCACCATGTAGGCACTAGGAACCAAACCTGGTTCCTCTGCAAAAGCAGAAAGTACTCTTAACTGCTGAGCCATCTCTCCAGCCCCAGTTAATTCCAATTATTAAAAGATTAATTCAGATTTAAATGATCCCTCAAGATGTTTAAATTCTGTGCTTCCCAAACAGAAATCCCTGTTATTATCTTTCTAAAAGATGGTTAAGGAAAGTCCAACAGGAAAAACCATATAACATGCATGTGGGACCCAACCTTTTCTTCTTGTAGAATAAGCCACTGAGCATGTAGCCTGAACATCTGAGTTAAAAAAGAAAGAAAGAAAGAAAGAAAGAAAGAAAGAAAGAAAGAAAGAAAAAGAAAGGAAAAAAAAGAAAGAAAGAAAGAAAAAGATGCCGGGCATTTGTGGCTCACGCCTTTAATCCCAGCACTTAGGAGGCAGAGGCAGAAGCAGGCAGATCTCTGTGAGTTTGAGGACAGCCTGGTCTACAGAGCGAATTCTAGGGCAACCTCCAAAGCAATATAGAGAAACCCTGTTTCAGAGAGAGAGAGAGAGAGAGAGAGAGAGAGAGAGAGAGAGAGAGAGAGAGAGAGAGAGAGAGAGAGAGAGAGAGAGAGAGAAGACTGTTTTACGCCAGGAAAACGTTAGGAAAGAAATTTAAATTCTTTACAGCCCTCCCTACAACTATATCAAGACAAAAGGTCCAGGACTTAATGTGAAAGGCGGGCCTGCTATCCTGTCATACACCCCTCTAGGCAAGCCTGAGCCAGCTGGAAATCTGAGGTCAAGATCAGCTTTAGCCAAAGACACCCTGGACCAAGTCTGACTAGGACAACAAAAATAACTTAAGCTTTGCTGAACGGCAACTTTTTAGTATGAGTCAGAGTCAAACAATAAAAAAGTAAGCTGGACAAAATCCCCTGTGACAAACAGGGATTCTCAGAGGGAGCAAAGCTGGTTTCCTTCATAGTCCATGAGGCTGGTGGCCAGAAGAGGGACTCGATGTTGAAAAGCAACACAGCCCCTGGAGCTACCAATTCTCGAGTCCTGGCCAGAGTAGGGATAAACAAGAGCTCAGCCTGAAGAAAGAGGACCCCTCAGGACATGTTGGAGCTATGGGAGTGCTGGGATAAGCTGGCAGCGGGGTGCAGGCTAAGCATCAGTTTACACAGGGCGACTGCCAGGCAGTTGCTGAGTCAAGAGTCACCTTTAATCATAATTTATACCTTCCAGACACCCCTGGCTCTCCCCACTCAATGAGGAGGGAGAGGCTATCCCAGGGAACCCCTACCAATGAAATGTTAACACTGACACCCATTGTAAGACCTACAGGAGGATTTTAAGCAGTAATAACAATTGCTAACACATACTGAGCACTTACCCACCAGGTATTAAGGAAAGGGCATCACTTAAGCCTAATTCTACAATGTAGGAACTATTATTACCCTCCATTTTACACATTTTGGAACAGAGAGATTAAACAACCTCTTGAGGACCACACAGCAGGTAAGAAGCAGATCTGAATTCTGGATGAGTGTACACCCTTGATGAGTGTATTCCATTATAAGCCTCTTGTTTAAACATACACTAAAGGACCAGGGATATAGCTCAATGGTATAGCTTTTGCCTAACATATTAAAGGGCTGGGGTCCAATCCTTACTACTACAAAAGAGTAAATAAACAAAAAAAATGTAGCGAGCAAACATATCAAACATTATTGACACAGGCAGTTAAAGCAAAACAGAAAGGGAAAAGTGCAGAGGGCATAAAGCACCCATTCTAAAGAAGAACTGGGTTGTCAGCAATGAACGTTTTGCGGTGAGATCGTTTGAAATAGGGCCTTATGTTACCTAGGCCGCCCTGGAGCCTCTTGCCGCCACCTCTCAAGTGACTGGATTATAGGTGTGCACCATCACACTTGGCCAGAATAAATTTTGGATGGTCTATGGGACTCATTCCCATAGCTCCCAGGGGGCTACTGGTCCTTAGGTAGAGGCTAGAGGGAAGGGGTGGATTGGCAGCAGCAGCCCCTTGGACAGCCCATAGGACAGGATGCCTGGTGGTCCCTCAAACACATCCCTCTGCTGGACACACTGCAGCCTCCAGGGCGGAAGAACGGGCCCCGCAGAAGAGTTAGTGTCCTCCTCCATTGACTCCCGCAGTCCAGGAGTGGTGCCCAAGCAAAGGGCTCTGCATGTACTCACCAGGTCCTCGCTTGCCCTCAAGTGCACCCTCTTCATCAGGGAGCGAGTGAGGTGGTTGCACAAGGAGACAATGCTGAAGGAGAGCTGAGGGGAGAGAGACGAGAACCGTCAGGTGACATGTGCACGGAGATCTGGAGAGGAGCAGGGAGCCCCCCTCGCCCTGCCCTTCACCCCAAGTCCCGACGCACCTTCCACCGCCTGCGGACATACTGCTTCTTAAAGTTCTCCAGGTTGACCACGGACTCCCTGCGCACCATGGCTTGCTGGTTGTCTACTGGCTGAGAGATGAAACAGCATGATGGTGTCAACCGAGTTTCAAATGGCAGCTACCCACATCCCCAAAGATCCTGGACTACATGCTGTCCTCACATCCCCAAAGATCCTGGACCACACACTGTCCTCAGCTTGCCTCTGGTATCTCCTTCCCCAGCAAGGTATGCAGTAGGAATATCGAATGTCACAGTAAGGGTAATGCTACAAATATCTCAGTGCCCAGAAGATATCCTTGGTGCCCCTGAGCTATTATTACCACAGTGTAGTACATCCATATACAGAGAGAGGGAGAGAAGGAGACTCAGACAGACAGACAGACAGACAGACAGACAGACACACACACACACACACACACACACACACACACGGACGGACGGACGGACGGACGGACGGACGGACAGACGGACAGAGACGTGTGATTACTATCCCTAAGTGAGAAAAGCTAGAAGCAGGAGCCATCAGTATCACTTTGGGGAGAGGGTCATTTTATGGCAAGGAGCACTGGATTGACTAGTTTTGGTAAAACACATGCTTATTGGCAGGCATGGCACTGGTACTTCTCTAGTACTAATAAATGGGAGGAGACAGGGGCTTTGATGAGGTGGGTGTGGGTAAGGGGGTCAGATGAGGACAGATGCACAGTTGTCATTAACTGTCTGGCAGTCACAACACAGCTTAAGTCTTTGACTGCAAAAAGCCCTCCAAAACTTCTCTGAGTCTCAGTCATCTCCCCTGTAATAGTGAGATACATATGACAGGGCTGGTGAAACTGAATGAGCCCACAATTATGAAATACTTAATCCAGGACCAGTCAGCAAGCAGCAATAAACTGATCGTCATCATTCTTCTCCATTTCCTTCTAAATGCCCCTGTTTTATAAAAATAGTAAAGTAAGGTTTTCCTAACTGAGGAGAGGTTTCATGGAGCCTGTGGACATCCTAAAATGGTCTGTCCTTTTTAAGAGTATAACCTGCCAGGCCGTGGTAGTGCATGCCTTTAATCCCAGCACTCGGGAGGCAGAGGCAGGCAGATCTCTGTGAGTTCAAGACCAGCCTGGTCTACCGAGCAAGTACCAGGATAGGCTCCAAAGCTACACAGAGAAACCCTGTTTCAAAAAACCAAAAGAGTGTAACCTGTATATGAATGGTCAGAGTAGCCCCATTCCTTTGTTTAATGACATTTATTTATTTACCGGTGGAGAAGGGGCAGATGTGTATGGAGGTCAGAGGGCAACTTGCAGGAGCCGGTTATCTCCCTCCACCATGCAGGTCTCAGGAAGTGAACTCAGGTAGACAGGCTTGACAGCAAGGGCCTTAACCTGCTGAGCCATCTCTCCGGCTCCAGCACCATTCTTGAGTTTTGTTTGGAGGTTCTAGCAGAAGAGCAGAACTACTCATATATCCTTGACAGGAGAACAGTCCTCCCCACAGGGAAAGCCAGCTATGACCACGCACCTAGCTTTGGGAGACATGCATATCGAACACTGAGGGAGGGAAGAGACAGCCATATCAACTTCAATGGAGCAACAGACATTACAGTCACATCACCCTTATGTAGCATTATTCTTAAGATCCAAAAGAGTGGAAACAACCAAAAGCATATCAGTTGATGTATGGATAAACAAAATGTGGCATATCCATACAATGTGATATTAATTAGGAGTGTTATGAAAACAAGTGAAGTATTGGGACATGATAAAAATGAATAAAGCTTTAAAATGTGTTAAGAGGAAGAAGCCAGATACAAAAGACTGACTATGTGTGATTCCATTTGTATGAAATAGCCAGAAGTGATAAATATATAGAAACAGGAGATAGATTAGGTTACTAGCTGGGGCCAGGAGAGAATGTGGAATGACTATGAGAGAATGTTTTCCGGGGCTGGAGAGAAGGCTTAGTGGTTAAGAGTGCACGCTGTTCTTACAAAGGATCTGACTTCAACTCCCAGCACTCATGTCTGGCAGCTCAAAGCCACCTTAGGCACCCTCCCCCCTCCACATATACATAACTTAAAAAGGGGTGGGGAATGGCTCAGTGGTTAAGAGCACATACTGCTCTTCCAGAGGCTCCCAGCACCCATGTTGGACAGCTCACAATTGTCTGTAACTCCAGCTTTATGGGAGCCAATGCTCTATATGGGTTCTGGGAATACAACTCAGGTCCTCAGGAGAAGTAGCAAGTACTCTTACCTGCTGAGTCACCTCTCCAGCCCTAAAAATGTTTTTATTCTGGGTTAATAATTCTGGGATTAGAAAGTGACAGTGGGGCTGGAGAGATGGCTCAGAGGTTAAGAGCACTACATGTTCTTCCAGAGGTCCTGAGTTCAATTCCCAGCAACCACATAGTGGCTCACAACCATCGATAATGAGGTTTGATGCCTTCTCCTGGGGTACAAGCATGTACACAGATTTAAAAAAAACTGTATGCATAATAAATAAATAATTTAAAAAAGAAAGTTACAGTGGCTATACAATCTTGTAAAAATATTAAGAACTACACAGTTTATGGTATATTGTTATGGGAGTAAAAACGTGTGTGTGTGTGTGTGTGTGTGTGTGTGTGCATGTGTGCATGTGCGTGCGTGCATGCGTGCATGTGTGCATGTGTGACCAGACAAGCAATGATTCCAAGGAAAGTTGATAGCTTCCATGGATTCTCAAAGGACCTTGCGGCCCCAAGGACAACTGCCTCAGGCCCATGCAGCTGTTCCTTTCTGTTCTGACAGCCAGTGAAGCTGACATAGTTGAGAGCTACAGAAAGCAACCCACAGGCTCTTCAGAGCTGGTCCTACCTAACCACATCGCTCCACTACTCTCGTTTTCCCTCATGG
This sequence comes from Mesocricetus auratus, assembly GCF_017639785.1. NCBI lineage: Eukaryota > Metazoa > Chordata > Mammalia > Rodentia > Cricetidae > Mesocricetus > Mesocricetus auratus. The sequence goes on along the minus strand of NW_024429267.1, from coordinate 6,273,286 downwards.
AACCAGGCACCAGAAGGAAGCCAGTGCACATGACCTCAACACAGCTTCGGACTGGCATCTGGCAGGAGGCCTATTAGGACCACCTCACCCCATACTCCCAAATATTTCTAAGCCTAACTCAAACATCTTCTAAGAAATGTTGTTGACTCTGATACAACATATAACTCTGATATAACCTAATGATGTCAGCTTGGCAGTGGGGGAAGCAACTTAAGGACACTGGGATTTGCATTTGTCCTTGTCTACATCTCCAGGCTATTCCTCCCTCCTCCCCAAGCCAATAATGTTCCTGCTTACTTGCTGTGTGGTTGAACTGATTCTCTGGGCTACTGACAAGATAGGACTAGGATGAAATCCCAGGTCCAGGCCAACAAGATGACTCAGTAGGTAAAGGTGCTTGCTGTCAACCCTGATGACCTGAGTTCAATCCCAGATTTCATGTGGCCAAAACTGTCCTCTGATCTCCATACGTGGGCCACGGGGGCACTTGCATGCACATATACATGCACACATATACATACACACATACACACACAGGCAAGCATGTACACCAAATAAATAAAGAAATCCTAAGCCTGGGACCTGGTAACACCCACCAATAAGAGGCCCAGGGCACTTTGATCAACTATAATACCATTTTGAGGTGCAATTCACTCAGCCATAAATGACCTTTGAGCCTAATCCTGGCAGGGTTTATTTGTTCTTCATAAGGAAATTTGAACCAGTAGATCAGTAGACTTGGGGAGAGAAGGGACTTACTGATGGGTTTACTCACCTAGAAGAGAAATGGCTCATTCCCACCCCCACTGCCTCCCCTCATAGCTGGAGAGACAACCTGCAGGCCAGGTGAATCATATTAAGGAAAAACCTACTTCCTACTGGCTTAACAATGTCACTCATTGAGTAGAAAGGCCAAGATGAAAGGTCATGTGGACCTACTCCCAGACCCATAAACAGAAGTTGACAATTACTTCTGGCGCTACTCTATATGCTAGACACAACCACATGAGTTCCGAGGAAGAGGCCACCTATGCCTGACAGTCAGGCTGGCCTTTCCTCATTAATGGGCTCCTTGGTTGCTAAGAGTCTCTCAAAAGGCCAATACTGTCACTTCAGGCTGGAAAGTCAGAGACATAAATTCTGCAGTGAGACCTGTACCCAGAAGTATTATAGCATTGTTTCAGTCCTGTTCTTCCTCTTCAAACAGACAGTGAGTATCCATTTTCCAGTTATGGTCTCTCACTGATACCAAGGAGCCTGGGCATTTCTGACCAGTCTCCTAGGAACGTTTAGTGTCTGGAAAAAAGGTCAGAAAGGGAGGCAAGAAAACAGAAAGCTGTGGCTGGAGTCAGATTTTGTTTACACAGATGCAAATGTCCTTGAACAGGATGTCATTTTAGAGTCTAAAATGACATCCACAGAGCAGGGAGAGGAAGCAGCAGCAGCCACCCCCAAGATGTGAGAAAGGAACTGTGGCACCCCCTCCAGTGATTTTTCTCTAAATACCAGGCTTTCCACAGGGGCTGCAAATAGACTGTAGCTCTTCAAGCCTCCATCTGTGCCATCCTGACAGCCTCATACTCCACAGAAAGGCGGGAACAGCCGCTTCTCTCCCCTGCCTCAGACTGTCACTCTGGACTTGGTAGATTTCCCTTCTCTCAGCTAAGTCTCCCTCCAAGGCATACCTCTTCCCTCCCTTTGCTGGCTCCTTTACTGGTTGGAGCTTGGGCCCTGCTAGCAAACACCTGTTTCTCCAGGAAGATGCAAAAGAAAATTCTGAGGTATCCCTGACTCCTCCTGCCTGGGCAGGGTGAGCAGAGAGGCTGGGTGTCCCAGAGCTGACCCTGCAGCGGTCAACCAATGGGAGGAGGTGAAAACATTCCTCTCTGTTTTTGACCTTGGCATCATTTTCCTGTTAGGCTCCAATCTAGATACATGGACATTATTTTATCCTCTTTACCAGACTTCTGTTTTCTGAGGAACTTTTGTCTCTAAAAAAAAAAAATTTCCAAAACTCTCCCTCCTGTGCCCTTAAGAGAATTTAAAGGTGTCAGCTAAATGCCATGTGTGAACTGTGCTTGGGTCCTGATATGAACAAACCAACTGAATGTAACAGATACCCTGGCCATGTGAGGACGGCATAAGTTTATAGAGGGACAGAGGTATAATACTGACACAATGATTACACAAAAAAGACAACTCAGTCAGCAAAGGCTTGCTTCACAAGCATGATGATTTGAGTTCAACACCCCAGAACCCACATAAAATTCTGGGCACAGTGGCAGGCACTTGTAACTCTAGAAACAGAGAAGGGAGAAGGAGACAGGTAGATCTCCGGAAGCTCAAAGGCCAGCTAGTCTGGACTTCTTGGTTAGGTTCCAGGGGAATGAGAGACTTTGCTCAAATAAAAAGTGAAAGGCATCTGAGGAAGGTCCTGCCAGGCCTGATGGCACACACCCATAACCACAGCACTTGGTAGGCTGAGGCAGGAGGATTGTGAATTTGAGGCCAGGATAGACTATACAGCAAGAGGTCTCCAAAGGGAAGGGGAAACTTACGAGTTGAATGCATTTAAAGTGTGCTTTAAAGTTCTTAAAATACTTCAAAAGAAGGGAGTCGAATGAAGTAACTGCCCTGGATTTGACCCCTGATGAAGCAGGGTGTGACACATAGAATTCACCACACCATTCCTCCATACTTTAGTGTAAGCTTTGAGAATTGTCCCTTATCATGTTACAGACAAAAGCTCTTTAATCTCTGTAACCTCCCCTTTTCAACTTTCACTCAGCAATTTCAAGCTTCTAATCCAATCTACACCCAGCCTTCCAGATTCTGTCCAGTACCTTCCTCCTACCAACACAGGAGGGGGCACGGCCCAAGACCTCGGCAGGCCTCTGTTGTCCTTCATGCGCTGCCTCCACCAGAACCCAGCTCTGCTGTATCCTATACCTCTAGCTCAGTGGTTCTCAACCTGTGAGTCTCGACCCCTGTGGGGGTCAAACAACACTTTTACAGAGGTAGCCCAAGACCATCGGCAAACACAGATATTTGCATTACAATGAATAACAGTAGCAAAATTATAGTAATGAAGTAATAACGAAAATAATTTTATGCTTGGAGGTCTCCACAGCACGAGGAAATGTATTAAAGGGTTGCAGCCTTAGGAAGGTCTTTTCCACCCCCCAGTTGACTGGATCCCATTGGCTTGATACGGAATATTTTCTGCACTTTGAGGTCGTTTTTAAATGTTTTATTAGCATACATTAATTATATTTAATAAATTGTTTCACTATAACATTTTCATACGTGTACATAATGCATTTCAATCCTATTCTCTTTCTCTCACACACACAATTAATCCTTCTCATCTCTCCCCTACTCTTTTACTAATCCTCTTCCTAACTAGTGCCTTTTCTACTTTCAAGTCCTCTGTGTGTGTGTGTGTGTGTGTGTGTGTGTGTGTGTGTGTGTGTGTGTATCTGTCTGTCTGTCTGTCCCAATGAGGGTTATTTACAGGAACCTGGGTGAGTTTACCAGTGGCTAAATCACTAAAGAACCTCTCTCTACCAATCATGAACTAAGTCCACTGCGCCTCTTATCCAAGGGTTGCCATGTCCTTATCTGTCACCTCCACCTAGAACCAGAACACAATGAGTGTTTTGAAAAGGAAATATAACCGTACACTGGATAAAGGGTATTGTTCACTCAACTGAACTGGATCCTTTGCAACTCCAATATGCCCACTGCTACTTCTCTTCTCCAGGGCCAAGAATCTTCTCCACAGGCCAAGAACTTCACAAAGCAGAAAAGCCATTCGGTTCCACAGACATTTCTAGAAGGCTGACAGTGGCAGTGTGGTAATATCTGGGCATATGGCCACCTCTAACTGCCATTGTCATTGTCACCTGCAGGAGGAGAGGCTGAAGAGGAGTCCCTGGTTCTTCCTATCATGATTACTCAGTCTGCTCCACCTCTTCAACAGCCTTCACAAAACCATCCACTACCAACTGTGGCCACCCTTCCTGACATACATAGGGCAGCCATGACTATAGCTGCCTCAGGATAGGACAGCTGCCTGCCCCAGGACCCACCTCCAAGCTTCTTAGGAACTGCTTTCCTGGGAGATGCTACACACTTTCCCTGCTCTCCTGACAGCCTAGAACTTGAGGATAAAGCCAAGCTTTAATTTAAAGTCTGGTAAATTAAAAGTCCCCCATGAAGGCTGGGGAGTCAGCAGAGCACTTATTGCACAAGCACGAGGACCTGAGTTTTGTCCCTAAAAGCCATGTAAAGAGCCAGATACAGTAGAATGTACTGGTATTCCCAGTGCTTTGGAGGCCCGAAGAGGCAGATCCCTGGGATTCAATGACCAGTCAGCCTGGCCTGCATAGTGAATTCTATGTTGTTTCAGTGAGAGACTCCAACTCAAAAAACAAGGTAGATGAGCTGGGTATGGTGGCACATGCCTTTAATCCCAACACGGAGTAGGCAGACAGGTAGTTCTCTGTCTGTTAGAGGCCAGTTGGTCTGCATGGTGAATTCCAGGCCAGCCAGGGTTGTACAGTGAGACTCTATCAAAAATAAACTACGGTAGTTTGAAAGAAAACGGCCCCTAAAGGGAGTGGCAGTATTAGGAGTTGTGGCTTTGTTGGGGTGGGTGTGGCCTGGTTGGAAGAAGTGTGTCACTGTAGAGGCAGGTTTTGAGGTCTCATATATGCTCAAGCCATACCTAGTGTCTCAGTTCACTTCCTGTTGCCTGCAAGATGTACCACTCTCAGCTACCTCTCCTATACCATGTCTGCCTGCACACCACCATACTCCCAACTGCCATGCTGCCGGCTGTCATGCTCCCTGCCATGATGATAATGGACTAAACCTCTGGAATGGTAGGCTGCCACCTCAATTAAATGCTTTCCTTTGTAAGAGTTGCTGTGGTCACGGGGTCTCTTCACAGCAACAGAAACACGAAGACATAAACCAAAGAAGGTGTCTCCAGAGGAATAACAAGGTTGACCACTGGTTTCCACATGCACACACATATGTATAAAATATATCTGTACACACATGTGCACCCCATATATGAATATATCCTCCCTAAATGCAAACCCTTCCATGGTGGCAGAGCCTCACAGAGCAGTGTTCCGCGTCTGGGCCTCCTTGCTCTACTCCCCACACCTTCCCCTGCCATGACAACCCTGTGTTCCAGGTGGATATTTAAATACCAGCTGTGAGCCTGTAAGGAGAAAACAGATCCAGTGGCTACATTAATTTCCTGGGCCTCCTCAGACAGCCCTTTGCGTCAGGTTGTGGTACCTTAGGAGAAAGCAGTTTGTCTGGCAGGTGACATCAGAAGCTCGCACAGTTGTCTCTAACTTCCCTGACAGTCTTGGGGTGCTTTTCTCAGTTCCCTTTGTCTTTGTACAGTCTAGGGTCTGTTTATGAAACATCTAAAGGAGACACTGTCACTAATGACTTGCCATGTACACAGAGGACAATTTCACTGCAGGGAAGGAAACCACTTATGGCTCTGAGACAGCTCAGGGGTTGACAGTCGTGTGACCTTGGATAAGTGCTGCCCCATAGACTGCTGTTCAGGAAGAGTATTGGGCAGTTTAGCCTCAGGACCCGCCCAGCATGAACAGAGTACCGATTGCACAAACCTAAGGAAACCAGCTTTCCCTCCCTTCCCCATCCTCCCTAATCAAGTCATCACCATAACTTAAATCTTCTTGCATTTACTTTGGCCTTCAAAGACAGTTCATCAAGCATCTTCCTCCATGGCCTTCCTCTTCTTAGGAAACCCAGATGTGGAGATCGAAGTCTGTTGATGGAACCAAAACAACCTTTAATATTCATAGTGTCTTGTCCCAAACAAGTATGCACCATCCCGTGACAGGGCATACAGGACTTTGAAGCAACTGTAGAGTCATCTGTCTTTAGGGTAAAGCACGGGGTTCTGCAATCTTTCCTTGATTCCAGGATGTGCAATGCCAGACATCAGCATCATCTCCCAATCAATGTGGCATCTCATTACTGTGGGCTTAAACTGATGAAGGCCATCTGGAGAAAGGACTGCACAGCTTTGGTGAGCCAGGTGGGGTCACCAGCCTTCAACTGTGGGGCACGGCAGTCCCTGCTTGAGGTTCTTCTGACTCATACTGAGATGATCCAATCCAAAGAGTAATGCTGCAAAGGTAGCCAGGCCTCTAGCTCCAAGTTTTTCATCTCCATTCAGGGTCCAAGTTGAACCAGGTGTGTTTCTCCCTTCTGCATGGTGGTAGTATCTCTTGGTTGCCATCTCATTGTGTGGTATCTTATTGTGATGGGATTTTTTTTCTTTCTTAATCGTCCATAAAATAGTCATGCATCTTTAAATTGTGATTTCTTATATTTGATCAAAATAGTTTTATTACAGTTATATGTGATACTTTAAATGATCCAGCTTGCTAATTTAAAAAAAATAGGATTCTAAAGGATGGCCTTATTAGACTGAAATCTAGTTTGCGCTGCTTACTGAGAATTTCTCCTTCAGCACTAGCATTAGTCATTTCTGGTAACCCTGGAAACAAAGGTGAACTAACTCTTCAACATGACAAAGCCTTGCTGGTTCTGATCTCCCTCAGCCACCTCTACATTACATATACTCCCATTCTCTGTCCTTTGGTTTTCCTCCCATCCCCTCTCATCACAGAACACCGACATGATGGATGGTCCCATGGGGACACCTCTCTCTTTGGTTTGCTTAGCTGACCACAGCCCCAATGTCCTCCATAAGTGGTTGCCTCTCCTGAACAGACCAACCCATCTTTCCTTCTCTCCCTCCCTTCGTCCCTCCCTCCCCCCTCTCTCTCTCCTACTTCTCTTTCATAGCATAGGAACCAGCTCTAGTTCTGTAGTTATATAATTTTTGATTAATGCTACAATCTATTACTCAACTGAGAACTCTGAGGAAGCAGAAAACCAGCTTGATACTACTTAACACCACATCAAGTCAACTATTTAGAAACTGGCGGGTACCTGTGAACGATGTCTGAATGGATAGATGAACTTGGGTACCACCCTCCTCAAGTAGAGCATAAGTTCCTAGAGTCCAAGCAGTTAGGGGAATCATAAAGAACAATAGACTCCCACTTTCATCACTAAAGTTGTGATCCAAGGCAAGTCACATTCTTTCTTTGTTTTCTCACTAACCTGGGAATAATATTTAACACAAATATGATGGATGGTTTGCAAGGCTGTGGAGGTACTTGAAACAATACAGTTTGCCCTAGTCCAAGCTTCTAGCACCAGGTGGGGTCCAGGGTCCATACTCTATGCGCTGTCTGTGTGGATGTATTGATAGGCCTTCCTCCTAGGAAGGGGCATGGCACCACCCAAACTTCACGATGTTCAAAGTTTTGGAGATAGAAGACGCCAATAAGACTTGTGCTTCCCAAAGCTCTCTGAGGATTCCCAGACTTCAGGGCCCACTGGCCTAGAACACAGGAATAAATAACTCCTTGTTGTGTGCCTCTTGTCTTCATTCTCAATGTAAAGTTGAACCCGTAGCCTCTAGGATCGGAACTTTAATATTAAGGTGGATATTTACAGCTGAGCCTCACTAAACTTCTCCCATACCTCCATACCTCTCCTCAAACATGGGCACCCTGGGTTTCCAACAGGCTATGAATGATCCTAACTCATGCTTCTCTGAGTCCGTTTCTTCACTGGCTACAGAGAAATGCAGTAATAATTCTGTCACTCATCTTCTCAGCCACAGAGCCCGACCCCGTGCCAAGATAGGGTCCCATACATCCCAGGCTGGCTTTTAACTCAAATGCAGTACATAGCCAGAGAGAACCCCGAACTCCCAGTCCTTCTGGTTCCTTCCCTTAAGTACATATAGAGGTGTGTACCACCAAGCCCAGTTTATGCTGTGCTGGGGATCAAACCCAGGACTCTGTGGATGCTAGGCGAATAAACTGAGCTATATCCCAGCCTCTTATCTCACAGAGCTATTTAACGACCCAGTAAGGTCACAGACATAAAGACTTGATGAGCGAGGAGACAATTTAAAGGAAAGTTAGTATTTTCTCTGTATATTTTAAAACCCTGATTCTGTAACAAGAAAGCATCCTGCTGACTAAGTTATTCTCGGTTATGTCGATCATTACCCAAGATCTGCACTCCAGGCATGCAAATGAAACATGAAAGGTGAGCCAATCCATCATCATTACTCAGTTATCAAGTATCTCCTGGGGGCCGGCAGATAACCCCCCCTCCCAGAGAAGGACATGCTGAGGGGATATATGTTCTAATTGCTTCCACAGTTCAACTGCTTTGTCAGAGCCCTCTCAGAAAACCAGGCTGGAAAGGGAGGTATGGAGTAAGTCACTAACTAGCACCCCAGTGGCTGGGGAAGTCTAGAAAGAGTAGAAGGCTGCACACACACTCTTGGATAATTCCAGTGGGAAGCCTCAGTAGTGGAAGACAGGATGCTTTTGCAAAGCGTTGGGAACACACTACTGACGAGAATCTGGTGCTCAGAGCTTCAAGCTGGCCAGGATTTCCTCCGTGTGCGATCTGTTGAGCAGCTCCGATAGGGACTCACTGGTGTTCTGGTGGAACATGGAGCCCAGGCCGTAGCCATCTGTGTTCCTGCTCTCTCGTTGGAAGCTGCCCACCAGCTCCTGCATCCACTGGATGTCTGCTGAGAGCTGCTGCCTCAGAGCCTCAAACTGCACGTGTAGATGGTCTAGCTTCCTGGCCATGCCTCCAAGGCTGGCCCCTGTGGCCTGGATGTCTTCTCTCAGGAGCCTCTTCAGGGACTCCACCTTGCGGAACTCATACTTGAGCTGGGACAAGTTATGGCGGGCATTCTCATTCTCCTCTCGGTACCAGGCCTCCTTCTCATTGTAGATAGCGATCAAGGCCTCCACATCATCCTGCAGGGTGTCATGGGCTCCTGCTAGGGCATGGCACCCCTTGTCCACCTCAGCCACATCCTCTACCACATGGGCAAAACGCTCAAAGTTGACATAAGTGTTGTTGGGGGGCATGCTTGAGTGGCATTTGAGGGTATACTCTCTCAGGCGTTTGGTCTTCAGCTGGGTAGGCTGTGTCTTCCACTGTTCAGGGGCTCTGGCTTCTCCTTTTGACTAGTAGGTGTTCAGACAGAAGAACCAGAATATTAACATGATATGTGCTCCACAGGGCAGTCCAAGCTGCAGGCGGAAGGCACACACATGGCCTCTTTGGCATTCACTGCTCGTGTCAAGACATGGTAGGGAGAGCCAGCACCCACCCCCGCAACAAGACCATAAGAAACATTATGGAATGTGGGGGTGCTGACTGCATGCTCACTTCAGGGCAAAGGGTTCCATGGCCATCAGAGAGGGTTACCACACACATAGAATTTAATAGTAGCTCATACAGACAAGCAGGCTGCAGCTAGGGCTCTGCAAATATCGACTCAAGGGCTGAAACATGCAGGCTATGGCGGGCAGAGGAAGGCTGAAGGTATCTGTCTTTCAGGACACTGCAGCCTTGGCAAAAGCCAGCATGCTCAGCAGAAAGGAGCCCAGGAGGCTCTTTGGCTTCAGGCTCTGGGCACATCCTACCTTGGAAGATTACTGGCCTTCCCCATCCTCCGGGGAGTTAAGGAATTTATCATCTATAGGCCTCTCCCCTTCTTACCTACACTGGGATCATCCCTATGGACCTTCTCTGTGAACAATGACGGTAGACTGCGGAGTGTTCAGCTAGCCAGCCCACAGAACCAGGGCTGGAGGCTTGCTCGGAGTCCCACTTTCACTCCCAATGTGCTTTTCATGCCAAACTCCAAGACTCTGAAAACCAGTGGGCCCTCCATTGCAGGCGGGCTATGGAGATTCATTATCTACCCTGACCCTCTAACAAGGAACAGATCTGTCTTAGCAGATCTGGCTTATCTTCTCCACCAGGTCTCTGTCTCAGGACCCAGTCCCTGAGGCTGCACAGTGCCTAAAGAAGCTACATGACAGACTTGTGTTTCATCCTTTAGTGAGAGCCCAGAAGGCAGGAAAGGAAATGTACCTGGTTACGGAGTCAAGAAAGAACAGTTGGTAAGCTGACCTCTGAAGAGAGTGTCTTAACTGAGGTCTGTGGTGGTCTCATTGGCTCTCTGAGCCCATGAAATACAAACTTAAGGTAGCAAAGCCCTATTTTATTTATTTTTGCTTCTTTTTATGGTGCTCTGGGTGGAACTCACAGCCTCATGCAAGCGAGGCAGGCACTCTAGTACCGAGCCAGTAGAAGCCCATTTGAACAAGCATCGGCCTTTTGAGGACCCTTGACCAGTGCCCGAGATCAAGCAAAGGCTTCTTATCAGCCATTTGTATTTGACTGCCACAGCCAGATCTGGTGGCAGAAGAGTGACCTCCTGCTTACTGGAATTCATTACCATGCCCTTACCATGATCCAGGGATGTCTCAGAGCCTCTTGGATGGTAAGCCGTTTCCTGCAATGAGGATGAGGAAACAGAAATTACATGAGGACAAGTGATGTCTCACCTTTTTAACATTCGTTGGCTGTGCCATCAAGGCAGTACAGCTGCAGATAGGGCTGAAAATTGGCTGTATTTCCAATACTCTAGGGAAAGTGGTCTGGGCAGGAACCTCAATAGAGAAACCTTACTACCCAAGCCCTTGACTTCAGTTCCAAAGTTGAAGGGCCTAATTGCCACCCTCTACTGAGCTTCCAGGCTCCTCTGAAAGCCAGCTCTGCAGGACCAAACCTCTGGTGTCTGCTTTTGGGTTTGCCTCCCAGGATTCCCCTCTGCCCTTTATTGCTCTACACAAAGGCAGCTACCCCCAACCGCAGCACTGCCCTACATAAGGAAACCAGGGCTTCTGCATATCACAGGGTCCCACTCTTGTTCTCTCTGAAGTCTGTGAAAACCAAAGGACATAGCCCTCTATAGTCTATGGCCCTGTCCCCTGCCCATCCAGGCCCTTCTCTGATGTCACACAGAAGAGTCACAGCTCTCTACACAGTTTCTTGTCCATTCCCCTTCTTTGGCCATACAGCCATAAGGCTCAACCTGGGCCCTGGACCAGAGGTGGGATTAGTATGTCTCATCTCTCCCGCTATCCTGACCTCTCTGGGCCTGTCTGCCTCCACTCTCAACTTGAACAGGTCTCAAAACATTCATTGTTTACCTTTCAAACCAGAGTCCTGCATTTGTATAACCCCTGATTTCCAGATACACATGCCTGCAAGCACATAAATGTGTGTGTTCATGCAGACAGAGTCATCTGTATTTGGGCAGAAGGAGATGATGGCAAAAACAAAATGACAAGATGTCATGACCAGTGACACTTCTCAGCACCTGACCAGACTGGGTTACATGAAACAGATGACAAAGAAGGGAACGGAAAAGAATGAGTACCAGAGAAACCATCCTCTATCCTCTTACCGGGTCTCTTTCACAAGAAGCTTCCGAATGAAGTCCTTGGCCAGTTCGCTTGTCTGGCTGAAGAATTCCTCATCAAAGTCATAACTCACAGCTGTGATATTTGCCAGTGTTTCTTGCTTCGTGTCTCCCAGGAAGGGAGATGCTCCACTTAGTCTGAACACAACAGAGAAAGCCCCATGAAATGGAGGGAAAGGAGACAGACATAGAAGATGGACTCAGGAAACCCAGAGCACTTACCTAGCATGTACAAGGTTTTGGGGTCAATCCTGATCACAAGAAATAGATAAAATTCCTTGTGTAACCCTGATCCATACTAGCAGCTGTAGAATTAATGGTCATCATTTCTTTTTTCTTTTTTTTTTAAGGCATGGTTTCTCTGTGTAGTCCTGGCTGTCCTGGAACTCACACTGTAGACCAGGCTGGCCTTGAACTCATAGAGATTTGCCTGCCTCTGCCTCCCAAGTGCTGGGATTAAAGACATGAGCCACTATCACCCAGCAATGATCATTATTTCTGTCATTGATGAGACATAAATAACCCACTATGAGTTCTAGGTCCCCAGTTTCCATAAGACCAGAAATCGGTCTGTATCTCATGTGCTGTGTCCTTACCCACCTCTATTATCTGGGGAGTTAATTTCATTCTATATCTCCTAGTTCAAATATATTTATCTAACTGTCATCTATCTACCTACCTACCTACCTACCTACCTACCTACCTATCTTCTACAATTCCAGCCTCTCCCTCTGGGTTTCATAGATGTGTGCTCAAACCTCCAGTGTAACCATGCTTCCACAGGGTAATACTAGCTGTGTGGTGTATCTCCCACAGTCACAGAGCCCAGGACAAGTTAAGTCGACTCTCCCCCATGTCAGGATCCTGAGTTCCTGGCACAGTGCTTCTGATAAAACAGGTTTTCAATGAAGCTGTGTCATCCAGGCCTGGTCACACTGGGCCTATAATCCCAGCTTCTGAGGAAGCTGGCGCAGGAATATCACAAGTTCAAGGCCTATTTGGGCAATTTGGTAAGTCTCTATCTCAAAACAAGAAAAAAACTTTAAGAGGTTCCAGGGATATAATTCAGTGGTAGCACATTTGCCTAGCTACGTTCAATTACTCTAGGTTCTAGTATCACAAAAAGTAAATAAGTAAAGCGAGAGTTACACAGTAAGACAAAAGAAAGAAAAATAAAATTAAATAAATTTCACCAAGTTCAAGGAGTCATAAGAAGACTGTGTGACCTATAGAACTATTCTTTAATAGTTCAGTATGAAAACTATAGTAGAAAAAAAAAAGAAAACTATAGTAGAGCTTAAAGTCCAGGATGGTGATGCCCCCTACAATTCTAAAGAAACTCAAGATTTAAGAACAGTTAGGTGACTCCTCTAGCTCTGGAATTACAGAGGAATAGTCCTTGGCCTTCTCTCTGCAGCAGATCCAGCTGGGCATTTAAAAGGTGCTGAGGCCATGGCCCTCCTCTAGTGATTCTAACTTAATGGATCTGAGGAGGGACCTGGGCCACTGTGGGTGCTAAGAGATCTACTCTGCAGCCAGGGTTGAGGGCCTCAGTTGCAGCTGGGGAAGTCACAGTATGGCTATGCAGACCTCTTAGCTTATGCTGCTGAGAACGAACCCTCCACTGTGGAACACTGGCCCTGGCTGCAGGCTTTTACCCTGAAAATGCCATGACAACAGCATTTTCCATGTGGCCTATGAGAGGGTGACCACTGGGAACCATCGAGGAGTTGAGTGTCTACTGGCCTACCTGTGTGCCCAAGCAGCGCCTATGAAATGTGTACAAGGTGGCTTATTCCCACCCACCCTACTTCCTGTAGCAGGAAGTCTATGATCCCTACTTTTCTGATAAGAAAAACAGGTCCAAAGGTTAAGTAACTATCCATGGTCACAAAAACTGAAAGAAACAGTGCTACAATCCTGTCCCAAATGAGGTCTAGTCCCCCCAAAATCCAAACAAAACAAAATGCCTGTGTAGGAAATCTTGACTTAAGCCACAGGACTATAAGGGACAAGAAAGGGAAAGAAAGGAGAAGAAAATAGAGTGTGAGTGGGAGGAAAAGGGACCTGGGGACGAGAAGACAGAAAAGAGAAAGATGGGCAGGTGCAGGCGCCTTCAGGGCTGTTACAAGGGTTCTGGTGAAGCGAGTCTCTCGGTGAGCATATATGATACGCAGAAGGCTGAGCTGAGCAGCCCTAGCTTGCCACAAAGGAAATTTAGAAGTGAGCTGTGTGGGAGGGAGGGCTGCTTTCCCAGACTCCTAGCCCTGCTCAAGGGTATGAGGTGGAGCTCAGAACTCGGCCTCAGGTGCTGTGTGGACTTGACACATCATTGCTGTCTCCCTTCCCTTCCCTCGCTCCTCTTGAGCCAAGCAGGTCTGCAAGCCAAGGCTGGAGATACTCACAGGATGTAGGTGATGACACCGATGCTCCTGCAAAGGACAGTCATGTCAGAGTTGTGCAGTTCCAACCTCAAGCCCCCAGACAGTCACCACACAGGGCCAAGAAGTCACTTCCTTCTCCAGGTGGCCCCAGAATGCCATCTCAAGCCCCACTCCTCCCTACCCAACTCTGCAACAGACTCAAACGCATTTGGAATCTTCACTCTCTGCACACTGAATCAAGGACCCAAATTCAAGGTCTGACTTCTGCATTTGCAGACTCTGTCATTAGAGAATGTCTCTTAACCTCTGAGCCCACCTTCCTTCTAAAATGAGGACAATAGCTAGTAAGAACAGCTTCATGGGTGTCAGGGTCTTAGAAAGTCAAGTCATGAGAGCTGGGCCAATAGTAAAGCAGTGTTCAAATAAAATATGTAATGAATTGATCACAGCAGTACTGCTAGGAAAACATATACCTAGGACATAAGGATACTCCTGTGGAACACTTAATGGACTGACCAATAGAGCTCACTTAACTGCTATCTAGACCCCAGTTGGGGCTGGCCCAGGATGAGCCTGTACTTGCCTCAGCCTCTCCCCTGCTGACAAAGCTCTAACTGGCCATGGACCCAAGCCTCAGTTGCCTCCTGGCTGCATATCTAGCGCTCCTGGAGCACTGCAGACTAGGGGACTAAGAAATGTTGAGTGTGAAGGAAGGGGTTTAAACACTCCAGGGCATGTCATTTAAAACAGGGGCCGAGGCCTTCTACCCCTGAAGGATCCCATGCTACCACTTACCACATGTCAGCCTCCAGTCCCAGGGGCTCATAGTTCACGATTTCTGGAGCTGAAAGAGGTCATGTTGAGGAGTCAACTGGGGGTAGATATGAGAGGAGATGTTTCTAGGGAATTCTAGAGTATCTGGTGCCAAATGTCTTCATTTTGAATCTCCAGTAGGGAGGAAGGATATTTGAACAGTAGATGGAAATAATCAGGATGGAAGAAGGCTGAGGGATCAAGTTGCTATGGACTGTGTGTGTTTCTACAGAAAGTCTATGTTGAAATCTAATTCTCAGGCAAGAGTATAAAATGATGGGGCCATGAGAGCAGACACTTCAGGGATAAAGTTAGGTTCTTATAAAAGGCCCCAGGGAGATTGTTCCTCCTTCCATTTGACAATAGAGAAGGACACTGGTGTCTATGTGAAAAGGTCCCTCACCAGACACCAGGCCTGCTGGCACCAGCATCTGGGACTCTCACCACCAGAACTATGATCAGCATGTTTCAGTTGTTTGTAATCTACCCAGCCTAAGATGTTTGGTTACAGCATCCAGTCAAGGTAAGGCATGATTTCCTGCTACCCTGGGAGAAATCACTCATGAGCAAGCCTTGATGAGGAGAGCAAGCAAGGCACAAAGTAAGAGGGATGCGGGAAGAAGGTTCAGGAAGAAGACATTGATGGGGCCTGCTGTGGGAAAGGAACCCTGGTAGACAGACTCCAGACAGGCCCACGTTGCTGGTTGATGGCGAAGAAGGCAGAGAGGGCCTTCATCTTCCCCTCAGTCCTGCCTGACAGGTGACTTCATCTGAGGACATCTCTGGGGGCTACTGAGGTAAGGTGATAAGCCTGAGGGACACCAAACATGCCAGGGGGCAGCTGACTGCAGGGAGGAGTCCGGGCCAAGCATCAGATTTGAAGCCATTAATACTCAAGTGGAAGCAGGAGCTGGGCCAAAGATACGGTGGGTGATCAAGAGAGGGAATAGAAGACTCTGCTGAAGACAAGAGGACCACATGCTGCCCGGAGAGCACCGAGGCCCCAGAAAGCCAGGGCTGAGTTCCACACCCACTTTATCCAGGACTTTTAAGAATGTGCCGATGAAGCGGATGCAATAATGGCGGTACCCCACAAGAGAAGAAGAGGGCCCTGCAAACTGCCAAGGCGAGAGGGAGAGCACAGGAAAGACTGAGATTCTTTACCCAGAATGCTATCTAAACCACTGCATCTAAAGGGTAGGTCTGCTGGTCTCTCCCCTACATCTCCTCCTTCAGCATGCAGACACCCCTACAATGGCTTTGCTGGGTTTTGTTGTTGTTGTTGTTCTAGCTTTATAACAATGGTTCCAGGATGAAATTCTATCTCTTGATTGGTTTCATTTGCTCCATCCATGGGCTTCCACTTTCACAGCTGTGTAATAGTCCGTCTGCTGTGTTACTATCTGTCTACACCCAGTCATTCTTCTCTCAGAGATCACTTGCATGGTTTCTGCGTCTCTCATTATTGGTGATTCTTTTCGTTTCTGATGATGGACACATGAAAGTGTGCTGTCTTTTTTAAATGATATTCAAATTTATTATGGGCCTCAAGTAATCTATGGACTGATCCATAGATTATGGACTATGTACAAATAAGGTAGGTACATAATTTGAGAGTCTATATTTAGAGAATCTTTTCTTATTTTTAAGTTTGGGAGCCAAGGACTCACTGTACAGCCCATGCTGGTACAATCCTCCTGTCTCAGATTACTGAGTTAGAGACATTTATTTTGTTTTTCATACAGGATTTTAAGCAGCACAGGCTAGTCTCAAACTTCTGTGTAGCTTTACATGGCTTTGAACTCCAGATCTTTCTGCCTCTACCTCCCAATTACTGGGACTATAGGAGTGTTACAGCATGCCCAACTCCAAGTTAAAGACTCTTTTTTTGTTTGTTTTTTGTTTTTAAGAGACAGGGTTTCTCTGTATTGTTTCGGAGGCTATCCGTCCAGCCTTGCCTCGAACTCACAGAGATCCGCCTGCCTCTGCCTCCCGAGTGCTGGGATTAAAGGTGTGCGCCACCACTGTCTGGCTTCCTGTCTGCTTTTTATCTTTCTGTAGGAACCCTAGAATACAGACATACAGGACCTCACCTGGCTTTCAGTGGGTTCTGGGGATTCAAACTCAGGTCATGCAGGCACGATAAGTGCTTTACTCACTTTATTTCCTCTGTCCTAAGAAATTAATCTCACTACATCTTACTAAAAGGGTGGCCTGTGCATGTGACTACATGCTGAATTTCTTTTTTATGATTTATCTTTACTTCTAATTCTGTGCAGGTGTGTGTTTCTGTGTGTGGGCGTGTGCACACGTGAGTGCAGATGTGAGTGCAGTGTGGGCACGTGAGTGCATGTGTGGGCATGAGAGTGCATGTGTGGGCGCGTGAGTACAGTGTGCGCATGTGAGTGCACATGTGACTGCAGTGTGTGCATGTGAGTGCAGTGTGTACATGTGAGTGCAGTGTGAGCATGTGAGTGCAGTGTGTGCATGTGAGTGCAGATGTGAGTACAGTATGCACATGTGAATGCAGTGTGGGCACATAAGTCATGTGTGAGTGCGGTGTGCGCGTGTGTGAGTGCAGGTGCCAAAGGGGCCAGAAGGTGGTTTTGGATCCTCTGGAGTTGGAGGTATAGATAATTGTGGCCTATCTGCCATGGGTGCCCCATGGGGCCTGAATTTGGGTTCTCAGCAAGGGTTGTATGCACCTCTAGACACTGATCCACCCCTCCAGTCCTAAAGTTCTGTGTAGTTCTCTCAAATCACATCTGGTCTTTTTTGTTTGTTTTCGTCTTGTTTTGTTGAGAGAGGGTCTGGCCTGGATGGTGCCTGATGGAGAAAATAAGCTAAGCTGCTTTTTGAGCAGGCCACTCCCTCCATCTCTGAAATACTTCAATCCCCGAGAAGATGGACACACGATGCTTTAGTTCTCAACTCTCATTCCTTTCCTCTCTGCAGAGAATTTTCCTGTGATCCTCCAACCTCTGGACCAGGTCCCACAGGGGAGTCTCTAGGGTGTAGGTCAGAAAGGGCTGGGGTAGAGGGAGAGGAACAGAGGGAAGACAGCAAGGCCAGACCCTCATCAGAGCTGGCCACTCAGATGTGTGAGTGAAGGCCAGGCTCTTGGGAGAGGCAGGCGGTGGATCTGACACCTGGCAAATAAAGACCTCTTTCCTTTTCAGGAAATCAAAAGCTACTTCTGAGAGAGGAATTCCTGTGGGGAACCAAGACAGGGAAGTGATTTTAAATCTGCACAATAAACTCCTCCAAGAGAAAATGGTGGGGACAGTTCTGGGAAAGTTTAACTCTACAAAGGACTCCAGCCCCACCTGGCTACTCTCTGTCCCAATGGACACTCAAAGCCCATGTCTGTCTCACCTAGGGCCCAGGAAGACAATTGCTTCTCAACCATTCAGTTTCTAGCAGGTATCCCAAGGCATCATTTCTCAGTCCAGACACGATGATTGTTCCTGGGATTTCCCTCCCTCCCTCCTTCCCTCCCTCCCTCCCTCCCTCCCTCTCTTCGTGTGTGTGTGTGTGTGTGTGTGTGTGTGTGTGTGTGTGTGTGTATGTGTGTGTGTTGTGTGTATGTGTGTGTTGTGTGTGTACATACATGTGGGCATGCGTATGCAAGCCAGAACAGGGTCTTTCACTGGCCAGGAATCTGTCAAGTAGCCTAGGCTGGCTAGCCAGTGAACCCCAGGTGTCTACCTGTCTCTGCCTCCCCAGCTCTGGTATTATAAGCACGTATATTCTTACGTGGATTCTGGGGTTTGAACTCATGTCTGAACTGTTTCCCCAGCCCCACTGTCAGATTGGGAGAAAAACAGTCCCAAAACTCACCAACAAATTCTGGTGTTCCAAAAATGTTTTTAAACTCAACTCCATCTTCTATTTCATGAGCCAGGCCAAAGTCAATCAGCTTGATGTGTGGAATGGGGATAGTCTTGTCTAACAACATAATGTTTTCTGGCTGGAGGACAAAACAGAAAGAAGGAAAGATAGTAATTAAAGTGTTGTTTTGCATTTTCCTTTTGGGTTAGGATGAGGTTTGTGTTCTTTTGGGTGGGAGGATTAAAACAGCTTGAGTCCTAGGTCTTCTGGAGTTCAAAGCCAGCACCAAGGTCAAGGGCCAGCTTTTACTAACCCTGAACTGACAGCCCAGCTAGAAACCTGGGCTCTAATGTCCCATTGACCTCTGAGCGGAAGATCCCTTCAATGTGGCTCCCTGCCTCCTCATCTGTCAGAAGGGGTCAATCAGATACTTGCAGCTTATCCTATAAGCAAAGTCACCTCCCTGCCTGAGTGTGACCGGAAAGGGAGGCTTCCCTAAGGTCTATACAAGGCTTGCTGGCCTTGATCAACTTTGTAACCTCCCTCTTTCCTCTGGCCAGCCAGCTTCCTGTTGACTTTCTCTGAGACTAACCAACTTCTCTCTGTGTGTTTAACTAATTTTGGCTTTTGGCAGGACACAAAAACAAAATGCACCTGATTTCCAGGGAAAATACCAGCTGCCCAAGTTATTTCCGGTCCTGAAACAGCTGCTGGCTGGACACAACAATGCAGGCTTGGTGTGAGAGGAGATACTGACTAGACCATCACAGTCCCCCCACCATCCATTTCTCAGCATTAAGAGAAGCTGGGGACAGGGTCCTGAGGTCTGTCCTCTTCATTGCCATTCAAGACCCCAGACGAGACAGGAAATGGGTGGGTCCACCAGCGGAGCCATTTCTCCCCTACTCCCTCAATGACTGTCTTAGATTCCATTTTAACTGGGTAGTCCTGAAAACTTCATCCACACAAAACCTTGTACCCAACATTCATAGCAGCATCTCTACAAGATCCCCAGTGCCCAGCAACTGATGAAGAGACAAAGGGTGGCATACCCACACTACATATACTATTCATACAGGAAGACTTAGTTTTTTTCAGGCTGAGGACAGAATCCAGGACCTTATGTATGTGAGATAAGTGCTCTTACCAGCCCTAAGAATATTACTTGATGATAAAAGCAAATAAAATAAAATAAAAAGATAAAAGGGAATTAAGTATTGATCTATGTTGCAATGCAGATATGACTTGAAAATGTTATACTAGCCAGTTATCAGGTTGAATGCCTGAAAACCTAGTACCTGGGATACTAACAAGGAAGACAGAAGTGAATTTGAGGTCAGCCTGGGCTACATCTTAAGTCTCTTTTGAGAAGGATGAGGAAGAAGAGGAAGAGGAAGAGAGGAGAAAGAGAAAGATAACACGCCAAAAGAGAGAAACATAGACCAAAGGGCCCATAACACAGGATTCTGTTTATAAGAAATACGCACAGAGACTAGACGAATACATGAGAACAGAAAGTATATTAGTAGTTGAATAAAACCTTGGGGAATAGGGTCAGTGAGGTGGTTCTCAACCTTCCTAATGCTGTGACCCTTTAATGCAGTTCCCTCATGTTGTGGTGACCTCCAACCATAAAATTGTTTTCATTGTTACTTCACAGCTGTAATTTTGCTACTGTTAGGAATTATAAAGTAAATACATGATATACAGAATATCTGATATGCAAACACACACACACACACACACACACACACACACACACACACACGCACACGCGGTCCTGACTCACATGACGAGAACCACTAATATGAAGGAAATTGCTGCAGGCCTGGTGGTGTCAGCTCAATCCTTGGGACCTAAATGGTGGGAAGGAAAGACCTGACTGCAGCAAGTTGACCCCTGACCTCCATATGTGCTGGGATTAAAGGCATGCGCCACCACTGCCCAGCTAGGTAGCTTCTCTTCTGCTATACCTACATCACTGACCACCTTGTTAGGAACTTCTCCAGGGCTGGAGACTGATCTCTGGCCGAGAGGCCATGCCCCAGCAGAACCCAGGACAGCACTACAGTGAATGCAATGGGAGCCATGGGCCTCAGAGATAGACACCCCAGACCTGGAGATGGGAAGGGCTACAGAGCAGCAGAGAGGCAGAAAAGAACCAAGGTTTAAATCTCTAGGGCAGTGCCACCCTGGGAGAAGGGACAGCCTCAGGTCTTGTAGCTACTCACACCTGTGGCTCACAGTGCAGAGGAAATGCTCTGCCCACTGGCCTAGAGGGGTGGCAGAAGATTACATTTTCTTACCCATTTGTTTCCTGTCTGGAGCAGGGCTGCTTAGAGCACCTCCCCTGCCCTGCTCCCTCCCCAAAGCAGGTCATGCCCATTGGCATTTCAATTAAGATAGCCAGTCTCATCCAAAAGGTCTTCCTGACCCCAAACACCCTGCACTTCCCCGGTAGAGCACTTCCTCCACACCTTCATTCACCTTCATTCCAAAGCTAGAGCTCCTCTGTTACTAATCTGTCACCCTCCAACGGGCTTCAAAATTCCCAAGTGCTTTGTTCTAGCATCTGCCCAGAGCTTAAGATGGAGCCTGGCAGCCACCAAGTGCTCAGCAAGTGTTCCCAGAGAGAAGACAAGTGCCATTTACTAAGCCAA
This sequence comes from Mesocricetus auratus, assembly GCF_017639785.1. Lineage (NCBI taxonomy): Eukaryota > Metazoa > Chordata > Mammalia > Rodentia > Cricetidae > Mesocricetus > Mesocricetus auratus. The sequence continues at coordinate 6,252,149 of NW_024429267.1, read as the reverse complement.
TGCAATATGCAGAACCTAGTGATAACCAAACACAACTGCCTCAAGCAGTGGGTGTTATCATTCCTTTCTTGCTGAAAAAGAAGCCAAGACATCAGCCAAGGGACATGGGGATTTAAGCATTTATCTGCCATACCGAAAGCTCTTGCTCCCCTCCCTCTAGACTAAGTATCCCTCTCCCTGCTTTAGCTGGGGAATCCAGGTGGCTTGGTGTCTGGAACCTGTCACCACAGGATGCCATTTCTTCTGTGGATGTGTTCATACAGATGAGCATCATCCAAACCACGTCCACAGCCTGGCTTGCAGACCTTCAAGTGCTCCTAAGCTAGGTGCCCTCATCTCAGACAAGAAAACCAACTAGAGGGGACGAGTGCTTAGAGAGACGGCTCAGCACTTAAGGGTCCTTCCAGAGGACCCAAGTTAAGTCTCAGCACCCATGTCAAGTTGATCACAATAGCTTGTGACTCCAGCTCCAAGGGATCTGACACCCTCCTCCAATTTCCAAAGATACTTTCATATATGTGGTATTATACACACAGATGTACATGCAAATAAAAATGGAAAATGGGAAGTCCTAGGAGGATGGACCCAAGTTTGGTACACACAAAGAAACATTGCCTGAGGGGCTCAGCCTGGGAGGTGGCCTTGGAGATGCAAGAATACTCCACTGAGTGGTGAAGACTGGGATTCTTTTTTTGTTTTGTTTTTTGTTTGTTTGTTTGTTTGTTTGTTTGTTTTTGGAGATGGAGTTTATCTGTGTAGCCCCTGGATGTCCTAGAATTAGCTCTGCAGACCAGGAAGGCATAACATGTACAGAGATCCGCCTGCCTCTGCCTCCCAAGTGCTGGGATTAAAGGTGTGTAAACCTAAAACTGGGGGTTTTATTCCCACTTTCACCAGCTGCTCAAGGAATTACTTGAATTAGATGGCCCTATATATTCAGACCTGTCATTGGCTCCCTGCCACCAAATGATATTGCTGCTTCCAAACCACCAAGGGAGTCTAGGCTGACCAGGGAACATAGGCCCTTTTATCTGGAGTTTTCACAGGACTTCCTTCTACTGCTTCAGCCTCCAGAAACAGCCTGACCATTTCCAGGAGCCAGAGCCTCATTTCGGTGAGTACATGATCTTTGCAGCCACACTGAGAAAGTAGGTCCTACTAGCATTCCCATTTAACAGATACAGAAAACTGAGGTCCAGAGAACTAAAAGACTTGCCCAAGGCCCATCACTCATAATGGCAGGAGAGCTCCTGATCTTATCACATCACCCAGTCTTGCTAAACATCTTCAGTGGTCTCAGCGACCATAAAAAGCTCCTGCTGATGACTGAGGCATTCACATCCCTGTACCATTTCCTCCCCCACCCCCAGTTGCCTTTCCAGCCTTGCATCCCATACCTGGACTTGCTCTCAGGGCTGGGTACCACCACCTCAGGGACCTCAGATCACCTTTGGTCCATCCTCAGATGCAGTCTATTCTTTTTCAATATTTTACTTAATATTAATACGTGCATGTAATGTTTGGTCAAATCCACCCCACTCTCATCTCCATTGAGTCCATTAGCTGCTCCTTCATATGCATAGGTGTGGAACCATCTATTGGAGCCTGAGCAGCCTCCTGGGGCTGCATTCCTAAAGAAAACACTCTGAGCTGTAACTGCTATTTTTGTCTGAAAGCCTCTGTTATTCTCCTCCACACTTTCCCAAGCCATGCCCCATGACCCTGTTTCTTTTACTCCCTTATTTTCAAGGCTCTAATCCTCCAGAGCCAACAATGCTTACCAGTATCCTCACTGTAGGCTGTCTCTCATCTGTAATGACACTTTCCTAGGTGGGTGGCCTTTTCCCCAGGGAAACCCAATTCAATTCAAAGTTCCTGGCATTGCCTCTGCTTTCTTGTCTGCTGCATATTCCTTTAATGTTCAAGTAAATGCCATGAAAGAATTCCAGCCCGGGTTTCTACCCTTCTCTGCCTGGTGTAAGCCCTTTTGTCACCACTAGGAGTGCCAGAGAACCCCCCTTCCTGGTCTGAAAGGTAGCCTGGGATCTGGCAAACCAGCAGCCACCCAGATTGAGGTCTCTGATCTCACCTCCCAGATAGAACACGGTGGTAGACAAGAGCCCAAGCCTGGAGCTGGGAAACAGTTTCAGATTCACAAGCAAAGGTGTTGAGCTTAATAAACAGACCACTTCGTTTCTTTGGGTCCAGCTCCCATCTCTAAATGAGGCATCAGATGCCATCCAAAGGCCCTGATCCTGGCAGGTGGATCTCTGTACATTTTACACAGAGGTTTAGCACAAATTTCCAGGCTGGCTGGGCAAATTTCTGCTGCTGTGAGCCCCAAGGCTGGACAGGAAAAGGATCCTGTCTCTCTGCCTCAGGTCAGGAAGGAAAAATAGGCTGCAGTAGTCACAGGAGGTTGGGCCCCTGCCAGACAACCCTGTGGGCAGTACAATCCTATCTGTCCTCCTTGCCCCAGTCACCCTCCTCCAACGGTATTCACTTCAATTAGGCACTTAACCCACGCACCTGACATCACCTCCAAAGCATGGCTAGGGGAAGATTCCACATTCTTTTGGTGCAGCTGCCCAGCCCAGAATCCAGAGAGCTGCTACTGGGGGATAGGGAGGGGTGGAATTGCCCCCATCTGTCAAAACAAACATGCCCAATTTGGCCTGCCACATGGGCAGGCACCCTGGGAGAAGCCAACATGTCCCTTTGTGTCCTAGTAGATCCTGCTAGCAGTGCCTATTGTGGTACCAACTGGAAGCTGGTCCTCCAAGGCAGTCCCATGTTTCTTGGGGCCAGCACAGCATGCCCAGTGGTTGAGACAGGATGGAAGCAACCCCGGGAACTATGTAGTAAAGTGCAAAACACAGGGCTTGGTGTCAGGCATGTCTGGGTTCACCTCTCAGCTCTGTCACCAAAAATTTGAAACATGGGCAAATCATTGGTCCTTTGGGAGGGGGTCTCTCTCTCTTATCTATAAAGTGGGTACATTCCTAGCAGGTTCTGGGGGTTCAGAGAGATGGTCCCTGCCTGGGGAATACAGTGCCCAGAGAGGCTGCAGCACATTGGCTATGTTCACTCTGTTCTGAGATGGTAGCTCTGAGTCCTCCCCTGAATGGCCAGCCGGATTCTCTCTCTAGTCAATTATGAAGAGTGCACCCTTATGCAAACCATGCTCTCATCTCCTGCTTTCCCTTTCTACCATGTTTTATGCCCCAGTCTCATAATGTTGGGGCGACAAGGGACATCAGAGGTCATTGAGTTAGTCACGTTGCAGGGAAGTCCAGAGAGATCAAGAAGCTGCCAAAATCACTGAACAAGAGGCAGAGCTCCAGTGTAGTAGTGTCCTCCCCTGGTGCCACATGTAGCCTGCCTGCTGCTGGGTGAGGATGAGGCCCAGCTGGGGTTGTGCTATGGTGACAATAAAACTTTATGGGCAATCCAAGCCCAAGCCCAGACTGATCTCTGGACAGCCTGAGAAAGCAAGACTAATCATAGGCAACCTTGGTCCATAAGTCTCCAGTGTAGCCAATGCCCAATGACCCATTCTGTCCGCCATTCAAAGACTTCCTGGGCCCGGAACCCCCCCCCCCACCAGCTCAGCAGCTACTTCATCCCACTACATCCTGCTCCCTAAACAGCAGTTTTTTCCACCAGACACTCGCATCCCAATAGCTCCTCTTTTGCCTCACTGCCCAAACTCAGTGCCCATACAGGAATGTTGGGGGACCCATCTCTCTAGCACACCACCAGTTCCCACACAAGGGCCTGTGTGATCACGACACAGACCTCGGGCAGAGCCAGAACAAGATAATCACTCCCTTACATGCCCTGCCCACACTGCCCCAGCAGGAAGTCGAGGGCTTTGCCTCTTACAGCAATATCCAAGAGTGGTCAGTCTGGCAGTAGGTATTCAGTTACAGGCTACAAGTCAGCGAATGAATAAACTAACACAGGCACACAGCACTTTCTTGCATATTCCATTTTCAGAGAATCAGTGTGGATAATGGCCAGCAGAACAGGCCTTGGAATCTGGGCTCACACGCCATTCTGCTGTGAATAGCAGCCTGACACTAGGCAAGCTACCTGACTTCTCTCACCTACGAGTTAGGAATAATAATGAAAGCTACCTCTAGAGCAGTGGTTTGTCAACCTTCCCAGTGCAGTGACCCTTTAATGCAGTTCCTCATGTTGTAGTGACCCCCAACTATAAAAATTATTTTTGTTGTTACTTAATAACTGTAATTTTGCTACCATTATGAATCATAGTGTAGATGTCTGTGTTTTCTGATGGTCTTAGGTGACCTCTGTGAAAGGATTGTACCACCCCCAAAGGAGTCATGGCCCACAAGTTGAGAACAGCTATTCTAGAGGCTTACTAAGAGGGTCAAACACGGCGCACAAAGTGGCCCACAGGCATTATCCTCAGCACTGTGACCATCTGGTTGATTGTTTCCCTCTTAGAATGAGAACATGCTCGTCTGCCATCCTTCCAGGCACTGCCCAAATCCTGTCTCTCCAGGAGTCATCACCTGAATCTGCAGCCCAAGCTCTGCCCTCTGCAGGTCATCCCCCCTCCCCTGAGAGCCATCTCCACCTACTTGTGCCACTGTGTCCAAGCATTCTGGGAGTAAGTCTTCTGTTGTTGTTATTGTTTGGCTTTGTTTTTTGAGACAGGATCTCATTCTGTAGGCCATGCTAGCCTGGAGCACTTGGTGATCCTGCCTCAGGCTGCTGAGCACTAGAAATGACAGTGATGAACCACCATGCTTGGCTTCCCGGAAATGAGTCTCATTTTCCCTACTCCATTAATAAAGAAATAACATAGCTTCCCAACGTTCCTCACAGTGTCTAGCCAGCAAGCCATGTAGAATGTACAGGAAAAACTCCTAGCACTTAAGTTTACAAAGCCATCATACTCATCTCATGTGATCTCCTCTGTGTGAAGCTAGTCCTGTCAGGATTCAGACCACACAGATAAACAAACCAAGGCAAGAGATCAAGGATTTACCCATGGAGTCTCAGTCAGCAGAAGGGGCTGGAGCTGAGCCTATGTCCTGTGTGTGTCCTACTCCCAAGATGCCTCTCTTCCTCTAGTTGATGCAACCATGTCCTTGGGACCACCCCAGCCTGCTGGCACAGTGGACATTTCACTTCGGCTCTGGTGTCTCAGTCAGAGTGTCTCCTCAGCTCCCTGCTTTTCCCAGAAGAGCCACAGCTGTGGCTTAGGGAAGGGCCTAACTCAGCTGCCCTTATATTTGTCAAGCCACAGCCTCTACCCACTGGGCAGCAGAGGGGCCACTGTGTGGCTCTGACCTCTTGCTCTCTGTTGAGAAAAGCAAGAAAGAAGAGTAGTGCCTATTCTATCTCTACTGTACTGGCGAGGGAGAGAAGTAAAGCTGTATTTTGTTTACTTTTTGTTTTGAGACAGGGTCTCATTAGGTAGTCTGGCTAGCCTAGAACCTGCTATGTAGACCTGGCTTATTTCTCCCAAGTGCTAGGATGACAGTGCACCATCACACCTGACTCTATAACTCTAGTCAAGGCCATTCATGCTAGGACCACATAACAACCAACACTTGTTATGGGCTCTCCACACAAATTCCTCATCAGATCTGTGGAGCTACTAGACAAGGTCAGAATGACTACTGCCCTGTCTAAGCAATGAAGACTCTGACTCGCACACTAATATTCTGAGTTCCATGCTGTGTTTGGGGGCCACCAATGATTCAGGGGCCAGTTGCTTCTCATAACCCCCTTAAAGATCGCCAAATTAATTAACTTCAACTCCAGGAGTGGGGCTCACAGTCGATGTTGTAAAACAAGCTCTACAAAGAATCACAGTGATGCTTTGTGACTGAGTGACGGCTCAGCATTTGTCACCAGGGGTGACTCCCGCATCAGACAGACATGAATTTGTGTTCTGTTTCTGCCCTGTGCTGTAACCTTAACAGGCCATTCCTTTATATGAGCTTTGGCTGGTTCATCTGCCAAATGAGAAAATGAATATGGTTAGGTTAGATTGTTTTGTTTTCCAGACAGGGTTTCTCTGTGTAGTCCTGGCTGTCCTGGAACTCTTCTCTGTAGAACAGCCTGCCTCTCCTTCCTGAGCACTGAGATTAAAGGCGTGTGCCACCACCAGTCATGGTAGTCAAGGAGGCACAGTGAAGTCCCAGGAGCTTCCTAGTGACCTCTCTTTTCTAAGGAGTAACCTCAGTGCTGCTGCATGGATAACATGAGTGATGTATGCAGAGCAGCAGAAAGGAACCTTCAGATGACATCACCATTCCCCCCAACTGTACTTAGTGTCAAACCTGGGAACTCACACATGACTAGCAAGTGTTCCTCCAGTGAACTCCGTATCTCCAGTTCTACTACCATAGGTATGTCACTATCCTTTTTATTTTAGCCTTCATAGAGTAAGTGCTCAATGAATGCCAACTGCCATTATTATTACATCACTGCTACCACCATAGCACTGAACTCAGCACCCTCTTGCTCATGAGTACCTTTGTCTACCAGGTGTCACAGAACCACGAGGCAACTGGTTCATGGGAGGGGATCATCAAGTTGATAGGAATTTGTGATTGTTAGACAGGGCTATTTACCAAAACTGAAACTTAAATAAATTGAGCTAAAAACAAGAAATACTTAAGACTCATTATATTTCTAGAACTCTGAGTATTTTCTAGTCTATTTCAGTTACTTCCACCTTTTGTATCTGTCTACCCCATGGCAGTAAGAAACAACAGTATGCCCCTGAAACTGGTCATAGTGCATATATTTACCAGAAAAACTGAAACTACAAGTCAGCACTCAACTCTTCTCCTCCTCATCCTTCTTCCTTCTTCTCCCTTCTCCTTCCTTCTCCTTCTCCTCCTCTTTCTTCTTCTGATTTGTTTATTTTATGTGTGTGAGCATTTGCCTGCTTTTCTGTGCCCAAAGCAGCCAGAAGCAAGTGACAGATGCCCGGGACTGGAGTTAGACATGGTTGCTAGTCACTATGTGAGTGCTGAGAAGCAAACCCAGGTCCTCTAGAAGAGCAGTCCATGCTCTGTATCGCTAAGCCATCTCTCCATCTCAATCTATTCTCTTTTTTACTCTAGATTATTAAAAGTTATGAAACTGCTTAATTATGCATATTAAACATAAGAGGACAGCAGGTCTATAGGAATTGCTTTGTGAACAGTACAGAAAATTAACTATGCTTCCGAAAGTCAAAATTTAGTGTCCAAATTCAGTAGAAAAATTGCTCGTGTCATTTGTAAATTTCCCTATGATTTGTCTCATTTTCACCTCACTTAATGTAGACAGTATCAACTTACACTCCTGTCAAACTGTATTCATTTGCTGTCTACAACCATGTACAAGAGTATGCCAAGAACCAAGGGAAATGCTGCTATATGTTATATGAAAATCAATTTGCTATATGGGATTTACAATAAAATTTATATATTTATTTCACTTGTAAACTGTGTGCCACAAACCTTCATATCATTATAATTTAGAGTAAATGCATATAGTATTATGTGTATATGTATGGTAATTGTGTATACACATACATTTCCCCAGAGAACTCAATGTTATAAAAATACCCCAGCATAGGTGCTGATGTACAAAGGCTGCAACATGAAAATCCTAGACTCGCTCCGAGGACTTGGGGAAGTAAAGGGAAAGCCAGGGGGCAGTGCGGTGACTCCCTGGTGCAGTTCCCATCAGCAGCTCAAGTGGCTATTTCATGAATTTATTCCCCACGTTAGACACTAGATGAAGCATTAATCTAGTTAGTCTTTATCAATAAAAAATAGGGAGTCAAATATTGGGGTAAGAACCTGAAAGATCAGAGAACCAGGAAAGCCACCAGTTGCTTCTTAACTCTTCCATTCAAAAAGGGCTAAGATCCTATCTCAGCCCGTCTTACCACTTTCTGTCCCTCTCGCTACAGTCCTCCAAAACTCTATGGTCAGCTATTGAATAGCTCTGCCCTCTGACTCCAAACAAGCTTTATTTGTCAGGACACAATCAAAATATCACACAACACACAAGGCCTAGTGTGGCAGCTTATCTATGTAATTCTAGCCCTTAGAAGCAGAGGTACAAAGATTGCTGTGAATTTAAGGTGAGAGAGAGAGAGAGAGAGAGAGAGAGAGAGAGAGAGAGAGAGAGAGAGAGAGAGAGAGAGAGAGAGAGAGAGAGAAAGAAGCAAGCAAGCCCAGACCTTGGATTAACTGTATGAATAGCAAGTTCACTCTGTCATCTGATACTTGTGTGATCTTGAGCATGTTACTTAATCTCTCTGAATCTCAACTGTTTGGTGTGTAAAAGTATGTCATCACCTTCTGCATCCATGAGACTCCAATGAAGACAAAGGTGTAAGCATACTGCACTCTAGAAAGTACTATGTCTTTAAAGTGTTACCATTGTCATCCTAATGAAAGCTTGACCAGCAGTCGCTATTATACAATGACCATAAAAAGCAGCACTAAGGATGATGCTGGGCATAAAGAGCTTGGGTTCGTGGGGGAGTCCCTGCTCTGGAATTTACCCTCTTGCAAGTAAGTGTTCACAATGAAAAGCCTTCTCAGAGTCTTGAGTTTCTGGGTTACATACCAGTTTAGTCATTTCTCTTGATTTATTATTGCTGCTTAATACACCATCAGTCCTAGGGCCCACCCTCTACTTCAGAGCTCCCCGGCTGGATTTGGTTGGTGGAGAAGGGAAAGGAAACACTCAGACTCAGAGGAGAAACCACACCAAGACCGCATCCAAACGCCCTCTGCAAGGCTGTTATTTGTACTGAGACCATGTACAAAGGTTTCTGAGGCCCATTTCCTGGTGATCTGACCTATGGACAGCCTGGCTAAGGGTCCCTGATACCACCCATCAGCCATGTCCCTCCCACAGGAAATAACCTTTATTCTTCCACTCTAACCTCCCTAAACACACAGAAATGGTCTCCACTTTGCCCGAGGCAGAGAGCTCACTCCTTAAAAGTTATGGCATGGTTAATGAGGACCTATTAGTTTTTATTTCAGGTGGCCTCATCACCAAGCCTCGCTATGCCCTTCTCCCCAAAGGCATTAGGCTCCTGGAAGGCAGGGCCTGCATCACATCGTTTAACTGCTTTTCACCTGAATTATGGCAGGCCCTCAATAAATGTGCACACTGGTGCACTACCTGCACTCTGCCTATAACCTCTTTTGCACCTTCACGAAAGGGTGTTGAATGCTCGTGAGTACATTTGCTTGTCACTAAGATGTTCACTCACTCAGCACCCAGTGAGTCATCCATCCCGTATCGGGCACTGTGCGGCAGAAAGCTATTCAGAAAGATCAATACTCCCAGAGAGCCCTGCACCTGGCCTGGTCCTGGTGATGTGAGTGTAGGTGACCTGACTCTGAGCACCTGAGAGCAGAACTGGCCTCCCTCCTTGTGTCAGGCTGCATTGGGTGAGCTAGCCAAGGCGGTGCTACAGAGCTAATCTGGGTGGTGAGCATGAGGGAAAGCTGGCAGGCTGACCAACCCAGCTACCACCCAGGCCCAGAACCAGAGCTATGAGCCGCCCCAGCCCCAAATCTACCTCATCTATGAACTGTTGGAACCTGCAGATCCAAAACAGTAGGATCTCCATGACACAGGACAACAGGAAATGCAAGAGAAGCCCCAGTGAGAGCCCATTGTCTGTGGGGTAGCAGAAACCAGAGGCCTCAAGACAGACCAGTGATAGGCAATGAACACTTGCAAGTAAAGATGAATGGACTCAAGGGTAAACTATGTGACTCAACGGGACATATTACAGCTTCCACAACAAGATTCTTCTTTTTTGTTTGTTTGGTTCGTTTTGTTTTACTGCTTTGTTTGGTTCTTGGTTTTCCTTTTAAATTGGTTTTTGATTTGGGGAATAGGTTGCAAGGGCAGAGGGCAAATTCAAGGGGATGGGGAATAAGTGAGATCAGAATGCATGATGTGGAATCCACAAAGAAACGATAAAAAAATGCTCCTGGCTGAAGTTTGGGGAGAGGGACGGACCCCATAACGACACAGAAGCAAAGTGGCTGGTTAATTCTTCGTTAGACTTTTGGCAAGAAGTAGAGGCTTTCCAGAGGAAAGGAAATCTCTGCTGGGTCTTATAAGATCACCAGGAGGGCCTTAGGAAGGGAAAAGAAAGAGCAGAGAGGTTGCAACACACATTCATGGTCTCTAGGGTTACCTGGGAGATGGAACCTGGGCATGATGCATGTGGAGGACTATCTCCATGCTAATGGATGTGGAAAGCCCTAAATTTATTGTGATTAGGGGATCCAGGCCTCTAGAAAGACAAAGAAAGTCAGCTAAGCAGGAGTGGAGCATACATTCATTCCCTCAGAGCAAGGACCAGCCACTTCAAGCTCTGCTGCCCTGACTTCACGGTGGACTGCGCCCTTGAACTGTGAGGTAGAATAAACCCTTTCTCCCTTGAGTCATTTTTGCCATGTATTTTAACAGGCAACGAAACTAAGACAGCTTCCCAGGAGGTCATTCATATCACAAAGGCAGGCCAGACAGCTGACCCTCCTCACCATGGCTCCTTCAAGTTAGGAGGAAGACACAGAGAAGAGGTAACGGATGGAGCATGGAGAGGGCTTGGTGGTTATGTCCTGGGGAAGCCAGGCTTTCTTGTTGAGGAGTAAAAGAACATAAGTGAGTAGGGAAAAGCAGAAGCTGTCACAGAAAAGGAAATCTAAGAAGAATATATGAATTTTAGATGGTAGGAAGCAACATGGAACCAAGAAACATCTTCTAGGCTGTGTCCCCTGCAGCTAGTGGAAAATTCCAGTCCGATGGTTACATTCTAGGTACAAGAGGTATCTCCCAACCATGATGAAAATCTATTTGTGGTCCAGCTGCTCATCATTCCCCCAAGTTGCCTACCTGGGCCTAGGCCAAAGAACCCATGAGAAGGGGGGGGGGATCAGAAAGTTCAGAGTCTATATACCCCAAGGATGCATGGCCATGGGAGAACTTAGCAACATCCTCACCCTCACCCAGGATAAATACAGACTGTCTCTGGGGCATGGAAAATGTCCAAACTGAGCCTGAGAGCTAGAAATAGCCCCATCAGCCACCCCACAACAGCAAGTCTCAGCTCCCCCAGGGTAGTGTTTTACCAGAGTTTGTTTTCCTGCCCTAACAGAGCAAATACATTGTCATAAGAGTTGTGTTTTCTTTTCCACTCTTCTGGAAAGGTAGATAACAATAGCAGCATGTAACACATATTATGTATGCATCACTTAACACTGCTTCCATCTTCTGTCAACTCTACCAGGTAGGTGGTACTATCTGCAACAGGGCTGAAAAAGCAAGGTTCAGGTGCCTTCTGGGGTTTGGGAGAAGGAAACATGGAGTCCAGCACAGCTGACTCCAACCCGGGCTCCCCTTCACCACAGCAAACCCTCCTCCTTCTATCAGCCACTAGAGAACAGTAATTCAAAATACTGTGACAACAGCCACCAGCACGGGGACCATGCTCGAATAAGAGCTGGAACAGGGATGCACGCACAGGAACAGAGACCACATCCTGGGGTGGCTGCTGTAAGACTGTGGACATGTCATATTCTCTCTGGATCAGTCCCTCAAACCAAAACTTGGTGTCATTGTAGATGCTGCCTCACCCTTACCTACACATGAAGCTAGGCACCTAAGCTGCCCAGCTGTCCCCATTCCATCCATCTTCCCAGCAGAGGGACTCAAGCACCTCTCAGGATAAAGGGCAAGGGGCAAAGGGTAAAGGGCACCTCCTGGGCTCAGCTTCAGCGTCTCTCAGCTGCCTCCTGCCCTCTTCCCGGCCTCCTCTGCAGTCATGTACACACTCCCTTTTCTGTGCTTTATTGAGTGAACTGGGCTGTTACTGTGATCATGCACACATACACGTGCATGGTCCTTTCCTTCTGCAAATTCCCGTCGATTCTTTAGAATTCAAACGCCAGCTTTTCCAGGCAGCCTCTCTGATTAGTTCAGGATGAGTTAGGTCTGCCCCCCTTCAGGTTCACCGGCCTCCCAGAGCTTTCCTCTGCTACACTCCTAGAATGATTGGTCTTTCTTTTCTGTCTCCTGCATCAGTCTCCTTAGAGAAGAGAAGCAAAGCCCAGTACACAAAAGAACACAGGGATTTCTGCAGAGAACACTAGATAGACAGCCAGGTGTGGTGGTGTATATGTGTAAGCCCAACACGCAGGAAACAGAGGCTGGAGAATCAACAGTTCAAGGCCAGCCTGGGCTACATAAGACCATGACTCAAAAGCAAATAAAGAAGTAATGACAAATAGCAGCGGGTGGCTCTCCCCCCATAAACAGGAGTCTGCACATGAGTTGAAGGGACCCCCATGAGTCAGTTACCCACGAAGACCCATCAGTGCATGTGCCTGAGCTCAGTTACTCAGGGGGCCAATCCTTCTGCCTTGACCACAGTCATGCTCTATGCAGTTATACATGGCCACCATGAACTTTCCCGACCCTGAACACCAGTTACCACAAACTGTCAGTGGGGCCTGGAAGCAGCCCTACGGCTCTAGCTTGGAGTGAGACTGGCACAGGCTGCCAATGGTCCTTGGGATCCAAGATCTGTAATCTCTGGTGAGGGCCAGAAGGCCCCGCTGTGCTGGGTCTAGAGTGTCAGCCAACCCCAGCAATTCTGCAAACCCTGCTAGTTCTGCCCACTCATGGCTTAGCTCTTCCTTGTCAGTCAGTTTCCTGTTGTGAAATGGGTTTTGTTTCAAGTTTCTTGTTGCTGGTTTTGTTTTGTTTTTAATTATGCATCATCTAGTCCCTGGAAGATATAAAGTGTTTCTAGTTGACCAAAGAGCATCTTGTGTAGAAGACCTGGCAGGAGAAGTGAACTGAGGTGGGTACTTGCAAAAGGCTATTTCCTCCCCCCCCCCAGGCCAGGGTTCTGGGTTGAAGGTGAGGACAGTGGGCCTGTGACAAGGGGACAATGTCCCTTCTTCCTAAACACTTACTGACCTTGAGATCAAAATGGGCAATTTTCTTTGTGTGAAGGTAGTTCACCCCGTCCAGGATCTGCTTAATGAAGCTGGTGGCTTCCTCTTCACTTAACGACTCCTTCTGGGCCAGGAAATCGAACAGTTCTCCTCCGGACACTCTGGAAGACACCAGTGGGGAAGGTCAGGCGCAGTTAGTTTTGTATGTCATGAGGCCTGGTTGACGAGTGCAGTTCCTACACCTGACTCTGGAACATAGAACCCCCTTGCCCTGCCTGGAGCTAACCTTGGTCTAAGTACATCAAAGACTAGCTTTGCTTCGTATTCTTTCTGTTAAACCTCAGAGTCAAGAATCACTATTAGCGTGTTCCCAGAAAGACCTCTGTTAGTGCTGTAGGCCCAGGTCCCTGGTTACTCCAGATATTACCCTTTGCCTATAATGAGCAGGCGTGCCCTGCCCTGAATTACATTTTAGATAGAGCAGCAGCCCTTCTGTCCTCAGTTACTGTATTTTTGGTACAAATGCTAAGGTAGAATGACCTGGCATCTAGCTAGTTAGTCAGTGAGGGTGTGGCATATGTGCCGTGGCACACAGGCAGAAGTCAGAGGACAACTTGACGGAGTCGGTTTTCTCCTTCCAATGGTGTTTGTTATAGGGATTGAACTTGGGCTGTCAGGCTTGGCAGCAAATGCCTTTACCTACTGAGCCCTTGTCCCAGCCCCTGACTTGGTATCTTATTTGTCCATATGAACCAATGCTCTCTGCCCCACACACCCAGAAGGCAAGAGAGTGATGAGTGATTTATTTATGTTAATAAAAATTATCTCCTGAAAATTCATTGAACCCACCAGATGAAAGAATGGCACGCTCCCCTCACCCAAGATTTATGAAGGGAGAAGCCAGAGACTACAGCATGGTATACCATCCCATCACTGCCATAGGCCCCTCCAATGTGCCTTTGCCCTGTAAATCACCGACTAACAAATTTCTAATTGTCCTGGACTCAAGTAAGCATGATTTCCCTTCCTCTTGGTACTGCCCCTTGGAAGCTATCCAAACCAAGTGTCTGATCGCTGCGTTTGTGTTGACCCTTTACACATTGCTCTGGATGTGTACACATTTGTACATATTTGTGTACACCTGCATGTAAGAGCAAGAGGTTGGTGTCAAGTGTCTGTCTCAAGTGCTCTCTAACTTATATTTTAGGACAAGGTCTCTCACTGGTTCAGCGAGAGCTCATGGGTTCAGCTCCTGGATGCCTGCAAGCTCTTCCTGGCTCTTCTTCCCCAGTGCAGAGATAAGAGATGCAAAGCTCTTATGTGGGAGCTGCAGATTTGAACCTAGGTCTTCATGCTTATGCAGCAAGCACAATACCAATGGAGCCATGCCCAGAGTCCAGGCATCACTCTGCATTGTCTTTTAAAATCCTACAGTTTAGCCAGGGTTGATGGTATACACCTTTAATCCCAGAACTTAGAAGATGGAAACAGACCTCTGTGAGTTCCAGGACAGCCAGAGCTACACAGAAGGATCCTATATATCATATATAGATGTTTTCTTTAGCTTTGCTTAGCTCTTCTGTAACTTACATATATTGTGTGAGGTGTGGTGTATGTAATAATTAAAATTCACACCCACAGTCTCAAGCACTTGAGAGACAAAAGCAGGAGGATTGCCACAAACTTGAGGCCTGCTCAGTGTATAGAGCCACTTCGAGGCCAGCCAGGGATATACAGTAAAACCCTAACTCAAAAAAAAAAAAAAAAAAAGCAAAAGTAAATTGGGATGAAATACAAAATAAAGGACTTGCAATTTCTGAGGTCATAACTGGTAGGTTTGGGGGAGCAGCTACTCAGATTTCTTTCTGTCTCTACCCTCACGACTGCCATGAAAGAAACAACAGGTGCCCTGCCATGGCTGTCTGAAAGACTATGATCCTCACTTCCCCAAGAGAAGCTTTAAAAGCACCCTAAGCAATGAGGGGCTTCAGGCAGCACACCCTGTATGATGAACACATGTATTAATTAAATGACTAAATCTTTCCCCTTCCTCTACCACCGGGGAATCAGAGACAGCCTGACGGCAAGCATGCACTGAGGGCTACTTGTGAACTGAATAGTATAGGATCACGGTCCCCTCTGAAACTTACAAAAGAGATCACTTAGCCCTTGTGGGCCTAAACTCTCCCCAAAACCATTGGCATGTCTACCTGTCTATCTATCTGTGGCACTGACAATTCTTCTAATCTCTTACCCCCAGTGTTTCCCGTGAAACCCAGAAATCTTTCAGTTACCCAGGAAGACCACCATCTAGGAAAGCAAGTTCTCCCCAGACAAGTCTCCTGGTGCCTTGATCTTGAATTCCCCAGCCCTGAGAAGTGTAAGAAATAAATTTGTTCTGATAAGCCACCCAGTTTGTGGTAGCTTGTTATACAGCTGCTTGAAGGACCTAACAAAGGACATTTGTGTCGAGTGGGGTGCTGCTGTGAGCAAAAAACAAACCTAGGGACACGGAAGTGGCTTGGGAAGTGGGTAAGAGGCAGCTGAGGCCAGATGAGCTGTGAGATGCATGCTGGGATACATCGTCAATGTCACCTGCCCAGAATGGCTCTGGGGAGGGGAGGGCTGAGGATGAGGGGAGTGGTTCTCAGCAGGATGCTATGACAACACCGTCCTGATGAGGACGGCAGGTGGAACTGGGAAAGGTGGCATCGGTTGAAGTTGGAGAGACCATTAGAAAGACCATTCTTATAACAAAATTGCAGAGACATTTCACTGACTTTGTTGTTTTAACTTCAGCACAGTGGCTGTGACTTAACCTACTGCTGTCCCAGCCAGCAATTGCAACTCCCCAGTTCCCGGCCTGCTTCTCTAGCAGCAACCTGGCCATTCAGGCTGCAGCCTGGTGGGAATTCTGCTCCAGCAGGCACTGACCCTGTGGCTGCTGCTATAAAGGTAGTTTTAACTAAATCTCTGTCATTCTATTTATGAATAAGACTTGCTGGGGTAAAAGCCTGTAGCTCAGAGAGGCTGAGTAGCAACTGGCTAACCTTGTCTCCTTCTTGGCATCCTCTGAGGACTCCCCCCTGCTTCCTTCACCAAACCAAATAAGGCTGTGCCACACCAAACCCCACACTACTACTTCCTGTGTCTCTCTATCTCTCCTGGATGTCCTCGAGGCTCTATGATTACTTTCTGTCAGCTAGTTTCAAACACAGCCTCCTAACCCAAGGTTAATTTTAATTGCGTGAATGCAAACTCAAGGTTCACAGTATATCGAATACCCTCCAACAAATTTTGATCATGTGCTAGTGTCTTATGGAAGATCAAACTTGTGAGTGATGAGATTGGACATCTGGCTAAGAAAATGTCTAGGCACAGTGAAATGTAAAAGGAGAGGGCAATTCCTTAAAATGTAGTATGTATGTCTGTGTCTGTCTGTCTGTCTCTCTCACTGTGTGTGCGCGTGCACGTGCGTGTGTGCGTGTGTGTGTGTGTGTGTGTGTGTGTGTGTGTGTGTGTGTGTGTGTGTGTGTGTGTGTGTGTGACCTGCAGGAGGTGGTTCTCTCCTTCCACCATATGGACCCCAGGGTTCAAATTCAGGTCCGACAGGCTTGGTGGCAGGCATCCTTACTCATTGAGCAATCTCACTGGCCCAAAAAGCAGTATTTTAAAATAGAATTATTAGTTAAAATAAATAAGGAAAACATAAAAGTTTGAAGTCTTTTTCAGCCTATTCCTACTGGGAAGAAAAGAAAATGAGAAAAAATCTGTGGAGGAGAGAACACGGGTGTGGCTGAGGACTGCTTGATAAGCAGGTTTACATGGATCAGCTATCCCAAGGGAGGCCAGGTGTTATTCATCAAGACAATGAGGGAGGGAGATTAGTCAACTGTATAAAGGACCTATTGTCCAAGACAATGAGATAATGATTTCAAGTCATCTTAGACTTCACTGGGGGTAGGGCTCCACTCCCATCAGAAGGCCACTTTCAGGGCCCGAGGACAGAACCCTATCAGAGGAAGAGCCCGGTCACTGCCCAGCACTGGTTCCTGTGGTGGTCTTTTCTTCCTGCACTCTGGAGGCACGATCATCAGTCACACCAGGTGAGGCTCCCACTGGCTCCTGCCTGAAGTGATTGCTGTGCCAAACAAAGCTGTGGGGGTGTGGCTACTTCCACCTGGATTTCAAAGGCTGCCTCAGAGTTCAGTGGCCCCTGGAAAGAGAACTGTGGAGTGGGTGGAGGCCATGCAGAGAGCACCCACTACAATATTACCCAGAAGGCCGTGTTGCCCCGAGACTCTAGACCAATAAGACTCTAGACCAATAGGCCAACAGGTGTGTGTACTGTTCTAGTCTGGAAGAGCCACAGCCAGGCAACTCCAACCTGTGAGGGCTATGGTGTGGGCTGCTCCCCGAAAAGATGAGGGCAGGGTTGCCCAAAGCCATTATGCAGGATCTGTGTGTGCCCTGGTGGGCCTGAACAGCAAAATATTTTGCCAAAGTGATTCTGAAGCTGAGGTCTTAGACTGACTCAAGACTTGTCGCTCTTTTTTTTTTTTTTCTCTTTCCTAATTTGCTCCTTTGGGATAGAAAGATCTATCCTAAGCCTTCCCCACACTGGATTTTAAAACCGCAATGCTTGTGTGATGTTCCCATTTCAGCTAAAATGTTATTTGCCTCCAAATGAATCACCTTGATTCTTACCCGTAACTGTTGTAGCTGTGTTCTCCTAAAATACTGACTTTTGTTTGCTTGTTTTGTTCTTTAAGACAGAGTCTTTAAGAAAGTGAAATGTTTCTTTTCTAGAAAGCGATATAGAAAAGCTCCTTGAAGTGTCTGGTTAATTAGCACAAGGGTTGAGAGCCTAGTAGGTACAGGTGTTCCATTGCCTCAGATGGCTCCATCATATGGTCTTGGCTAGTTTCCACTGATGTTTAAATCCTAATTTTTAAATGCTGTACTTCAATTTTTTAAATAAAGTGTGCATCCAAAAAAAAAGTCTTGCTTAGTATCTCTGGTTGGCCAAGATCTCGCTCTGTAGATCAGTCTGGTTTCAAAGTCACAGAGATCTGCCTGCCTCTACCTACTGAGTACTAAGATGAACGGTGTGCACCACCATGCCTAGTGTGTCATCAGTGTTTAAATTCTAATGCTAGAATCAGTTAAGATGTTTTTAAGCCTCTTAGGATAGTATAATATATTTTACATGAGATGATGACATTAATTTGGGGGTAAGGAAGATGAATACCACAGTCTGAATGGTCTGAGACAGATGACCAAGAGGAACAAATGCTAGCTCTGCTTGGCTGGACCTGGCGACTTATTTCCCTGTTCTCGGCAAGATTTGGTGGTTTTTCTTACCTGAAAAGGAGCAGACTGGGCAAGATGGCCCCTAGAGGTTCCTGTCTATGATTTTATAAAATATTCCTTCTTCATGGGCTCAAGATAGTCTAGACATGGTCCTTAACTTATACATAATACTTCATAAGATAGTACATAAAAACTAGAATTCCCCCTTTCTAACATTTTCCAAACCGTCATAATAGTGCACATGAATGTCATGGCCTGCATACAAACACCTCTATTTACTGAAACTGTCTCACTAGCCCTCCCTATATAGTCTGTTCAACAATATTTAGTCACTGAGCACTTGAAATATGGCTAATGTGACTAAGGGACTGAATTTTTAATTTAATTTAATTTTGATTTTTATTTAATCTTAATACAAAAACTGATGCAGTATAAAATTTCTTCTCTGAGCACAAGTTTACTGTTTAAATAGAACTCTTCACTTTAACCAGTGCACGACCTACAAGCGGATGTGTACTCTAAATGTCAAATCCACATCAGCTTATGTAGACCTAGAATTAAAATATATACATATAAAATACTCATCAACAGCTTCACACTGGCTACATGTTAAAGTCAGTATGTGTATGTGTTGGGGTCCATAAAATTACTATTAAAATTAGTTTACCTATTTCCTTTTACTTATTTAATGTGGCTACTAGAAAATGTCGAATTACACATAGTCAATATTCAATGCTACTGGACTGAGTAAAAAAGAGAAAGCAAGCTATGCGCTGGCGTTCACCTTTTTCTGACTTGTGGCTGCGGCTGCAATGTGACCAGCACAACTTTCCTGCCATGATGGACTGCACCCTCAAAGTATGAGTCAGAGTAACCCCATCCTCCCTCCAGTTGCTTTTGTTGGTATTTTTATCACAGAAACAGGTCAGGGGAGGGGGACACAAGTACTCGTGAAGCAAACCTGCTGTCCATGCAGCAGAACCTCTTTGCTCAGCGTGAGCTGGGGGTGGCCCTTAGGGGCAGACTGGATGCTGGGGAGGAGTCTAGCACAGCATTTCCTGTGTCTCCTGGTGGCATCATCCAGTATCCTGTCCCCAGGCAGGCACTGGAACCTGACGATTGCTGCAAGGGTCACTCTGAGTCTGTTCCCCAGACTAGGGTGGAAGCCCAGTCCTTCTATGGGCAGTGTGCAAGTTCCAGGAACTCAGCTTTTCTTCTTGAAACAAGAGTGAGAAGAGAAGTCTCCTGGACACCTCAGGCTGGGAGAACTCCTGACACAAGGCTGAATCAGTGCTGGAAGGCCCTTGGTAAGTCCTTGAAGTAAACACTAGGTATGGTGTCACTGCAGGGGTGCAATGCTGGAGGAGCTCTCAAAAAAGTTTATTATTTAAAGTTCACCATTTCTACAGTATGCCTTCCAGAATATTCTCTCAGTTTACCCTCATGTCCACCTGGAGGAATGCAGATTACTTCTCTGTCCCCATCCATCACATGAGGAAACTGAGGGTCAAAGAGAGTAAGTGACTCACCCCAGGTCACACAGCTAAGTGACAGAACCAGGGTTTAAAGCCAGACCACCTGAGTCCAAGTCCACCATGTGCCCCTTTCTCATTACTCTCTCCATATCATGACGCCCAAGTTACTTGGGAATGAGGACACATCAAAGTCACTGCAAACCTGGCAACATAGCTTTTATCCAAGAGCCTCTCGGGTCTAAGACCTTTGTCCTGGGTCATTTCCCATCTTCTAAGATGCTCCTCCTCCTTCTCCTCCTCCTCCTCCTCCTCCTCCTCCTTCTCTTTCTCCTCTTCCCCTTCTTCCTCCTCCTCTTCCTTCTTTTTTCTTCTTCCTCCTCCTCCTCTCTCTTCTTCCTCTTCCCCTTACTCCTCCTTCTTCCTCTTCTTTCTTCCTCCTCCTCCTCTTCCTCCTTCTCCTCCTCTTCCACAGGGTTTCTCTGTGTAACATCTCTGGTTGCTCTGGAACTCACACTGTAGACCAAGCTGGCCTCGAACTCACAGAGATCCGCCTGTCTCTGCCTCCCAGTGCTGGGATAAAAGGTGTGTTCCATCACCACCCCGCTCCTCCAAGCTTCGTTTAGCTCATACCCCAAGTCAAATCTTCCAGCTTTATTTACTATGAAGAGCAAAGGCTAAGAATCTGGCTGCTCTCTTCTGTAACAGTGTTCTCAGGGTCAACCCCTTCTCCCTTGCAGGTTGCTACACCAGGTGAGGTGCTTTCCAGAGTTCTTCTGGTAGTGTGTGCATAAATGACCCCCATCAGCAATGATGGAAAAATAATGTTGCCATGGCTGCCGGGCCTAGGAAACTAGGAAGCATCAGCACTGCCAGAGGGCATCACTTACAGCCATCCTGGAGTGCAGGAGGACCTGGGGCATTTAGAGCTGCAAAGGAGCACTCTCCACACAGGGTATGAGCTCAGCTACTGAGATTTTGAATGTAGTCTTCGTGCCATACAGAAGTCAACTTACACAGACAACAGAATCTTTCCTAAGCCTCCCTTCAACTGCCATGACCAGAAACAGGTGCTTCTATGGCCATGGATGGGATAAAGACAGCTGAAAGGAAGAGGAGTCAGGGCTCGACATGTCTTCTAGAACTGGCTCCATTAGCAGAAACTAAAGGAAGCACCATACCAGACAACAGCTGCTAAAGAGGGCGCTGGGAACAGTGCCCATTAAAACTGCAAGTGAGGGGCTGGGGAGATGGCTCAGTGGGTGTGGATGGAAGTTTCTGAAACTCCACCTACAAGTGGGTAAGAGCAATTGTTCTGCAACTGGACCTGTGTTCAAACCCTCAGCACCCATGTAAAAAGCTGGGTGAAGCCATACACACCTGTAACTCCAGCACCATGGGAGGCAGGAACAGGAGCTTCAGTGGGGTCTCCTGGCTGCCAGCCCAGCTCTAGTTTCAGGGAGAGACCCTGTTTCAAGGGAAATAGGCAGAGAATGGTACTGTAGGACACTGGGTGTCCTCCTCTGGCCTCTACACACACAGAGGTGCATGCACACACATATGTTCATATACTGAACATATATGTGCACACACACATTATACACATGTGGTGACACAGATCTATAAACCCACACATCTGTCAAGCCAGCACTTAATAGGCTGAGCCAAGAGTGTCATGAGGTCTAGACCAGCCCGAACTACATTAGTGAAATTCTGTGTGAGAAAAGCCCTGACAAATAAACAAGTAAATTCTGAAAATGAACAAGTGGACAATAACACTTATATCCAGCCACTGGGCAACCTATTGTCCAGTGAGGACCCAGATGCCAAAAATTCTGATCAGTTCAACAAGAGTCACCAAGTCCAAGCAAAAACTTTTAGAATTCCTCCTCTAAGAAGTCCTTCTCCCCTAGGAAGTCCTCCCCTCTCCCAGAAATCCTCCTCCCTTAGGAAATCCTCCTTAAACCCAGCAAGCATGGTCTGAGCATGATCTTTGAAAACTTGGCTCTTTTCTCGTTTCATAAACCCTTAGTGGTCCTCAGCCAGACATCCCAAGTCCAACGAGGCAGCCTGGAAGTGAAGGAGGAGACAGAAACTGTGGACAGCTAGCTCTCAACAAACATAGCGAGTCTGGGAGCACCTGTGTGGGGACTGATATTACCCATGGTGCATCTGCACTCACAAGATGACCCCATGTAAGTACTGCCTGATCCCAAACCCTGGCTGGGAGAACTCCAGACAGAGGAGAAGCATTTTATACCCTAAATTCTGGGGTTCCACAAACAGGAGGAGATCATTAAAATTACAAGATACTGATTTATAACTATAAAGATGAATAAAGAAAGACATGTATTTTTAAACAAACGATCCACAACCACCAAGGCTGAGGGCAAACAGAAACACTGCCTTGTCCCTGAATCCTTTGGAAGTGAAGTCACCAAGAGCCTACACCTGCCCACCTTTAACTTAATCCTCCACTCCTGGAGATTCAGCTGAAATAACTAATTCAAAAGAAGAGGGGAAATCATTGGGAAAAAAAGTTCTTTACCAGGAAAATTTGGAATGGGTAACAGCTGCGAAATTATAAGCAAATGCCCAGCAATAGAGAAACACTGGTGTGTAATTTAATGAAACACGATATAGTTATTTAAATGGAAAAAGGACTATATATAGAATTTTGTTAGTTGAAGAAAAAAGGGGAACAGGAAATTGTAAAATTATATACAAAGCGATAAAGAAACACAGAGAAACACAAGTAGCCGTGTTTGGATTGAAGCATTATAGATGCATTTCCTTGCAGTTCCAGTGGGGCTTGGGTTTGGAAGTGACTCTGGCCTTCCCAGGAAGATGGGATTGTCACTTCTGCTGGGAATCAGAACACAACCAGTGACCAGTGACTCCTCTGCTGATTGACAGATGTGTACTACATGCTTACAGAATACTTTGCTTGTTTGTTTGTTTGTTTGTTTGTTTGGGGGGTTGACTTTTTGCAGGGGGTCGTTATAGCTTTGATGTTGCCTAGAACTCAATCTGTAGACCAGGCTGGCCTCAAACTCACAGAGATCCACCTGCCTCTGTCTTCCGAGTGCTGGGATTAAAGGCATGCCCCACCACCACCCAGGCAAAATACTCTTATCATGGGAGCTGGCTGATTAGCTGGATAAGGCTATTGTTAGTGTGCCGTAGCCTGATTCAGGCTCTCCTTCCCACCAGACGACACTAGCTCATTCCATGGGGCTACATTCAGGTGGATATCAGAGTGGCCAACCAAGCTGGAGTCCTGGTGTCACCTAACTAAATTCCACCAACCATTGTGAAGTCCTTCCCAAAAAGACCATCACAAGGATGTACCTCCTCGTGTGCATGGCTGTCCGCACAAGCCACTTAGATGGAAGTCTCAGCCTTGTTATTTCCCAGCTATAGGATGCTGACTTGTTGGTGCTGTGGTCTGTAAAATGGGTATGGTAAGAATCTCTGTGATTGTATCACGATAAGGGTGAAATAGGGTAAGCAGGGTGAATATAAAATAACCTTTTCGTGTTAGTAAGACTCACTGAGGCCAGGACTGAGCAAGATGACAAACACAAGACACCTTGTGAATGCAGGATATAGCGTGGATCTTTAAACAGTAGCTACTGACCAGTGAGGTGGTTTAATGGGCAAACCATAGCTCTCACTGTGATAACACAAGAAATAAACACAGTGCCAGTGCAGTGGGTTTCCCCCGGGGAAGGGCTAGAGAAGGGTTTTGGAGGAGTTGAAAGGATGTTCATTCTCCCTCTCTTTGAGACAGACCCTTCTCTGACAGCATCTGCTTCCCAAGCTACCTCACCCTCAAAATTGTTCCTCTTACCAGAAATAAGCCAGAATCACTGGTTTCTTTGATCTCCAAGATTCAGTGAAAATAAGAGTTAGACCATTACTCTCTACCCTTGCCACTTGACAAGCTCACCCCCTCCACTGGCCCCAATTTAGGAGAAGGATGGGAAAACTGAGGCAGAGGGAGGCTGCCTACCATTAGCTGCATCTTCTCTGGGCTGAGCTTTGCCGTTAGCCCTGTGGCCCGTGGCCAGAGCTGCTGCCACCCTGACCTATCTCTGCTGCCCACCCCACCGCCCCGCCATGCGTCCTGGCGTCCCACTCACAGCTCGAGGATGAGCACCACGTCGGTGCGGTTCTCATAGACGTCGTGCAGCGTGATGATGTTGGGGTGCAGCACCTGCCGCAGGATGCTCACCTCCCGCTCGATCTCCTCCCGGCACACGCCCCGGCGGCTGGCCCGGCTCTGCCTCTTCTTGATGAATTTGGCTGCATACTCCAGTCCTGTGCTCTTCTCGCGGCACTTCTTCACAATGGCAAACTGGCCACTGTGGGGACACAGACCCAAACAATTAAGTTGTAGCCACTGGAGAAGCAACCCTCAGTGCCAGCTACCAAGACAGTCTACCAGGTTATTCTGCCAAGACAGAAAGGCATGTCGCTGGCCAGTGGTCCTGCCTGGATGACATGCAGTGACTGAGATAGGGCAGGACTGGCATTCCCTTCTATTACGACAAGACCTTGACATCTTATTAGGAAGGGATGTTAATGATGTTGCTGGTATACAAGGGCAAACACCAAGACCCTGGAAAGTATTGGCTTGGTTAGGATGACACTGCCTTGTCCTTACAAAGCCTCATCTAGAACCCAAGTCTAAACTTCCAGCTGAAGTCACAATGTCCATAAACAGACTGGGTTGGTAAGAACCCTGACTAGGATGGGGTTGGGCTAAAGGCTACTTGGCAGGGGGTTAATCATCATCATAGTGTGAACAGGGAGTTGTAAAATTTGGAAACTGGGCATAAGAAGAGGTCAAGTGATTCATGACAGAATTATTGACAAAGTCAGACATCAAAGCCAGCTGCCCACAAAGCTTCTCAAGATAGTTATAGGAGACATGACCCTGCTCAGGCTACTTGAGACAGAGCCCATGAAACGGTGTCCATGCCAGCGATCCAAGTAGCTGTGAGCCAGCTTCCCTGAGTGCTCTGAGGGCAGCTCATGCTTCTTCATCTCAATTCAGGCCCTGAGCTGGGGCAGATCTAAATCCCTGGAGATTGCTGGTGTCCCCTCCTTACCCTCGGAGGTCCTACCTCTCACCTTCCACATTGCCCTATGTTCCTCCACCCACTGCTTAGGCAACTCAGAAAGGTTGATTACCTCCTGATTAATGGCTTAATGGGTCCACTGGATCCAGAGTCCAGATGTACTTTCTTAGTGGGTCTGGTATAAAAGTTACAGTTGTAAGAAACTGGGTATTTGTCCCAACCTCGGAAAATGGCATTGCACCTAGAGTATTCTATTGCTAGAATAATCTTTAAATAAACTGGCTTACACAAATAAAGTGAAGCCGAGGGAGCAAGCAGAGAGCCAACAACTAAACAGCCTCCTACACAAGCACTTGAGAGACATCATCAAAAACAAATTCATTCATCTCTCCACCTTCGCCCTTCACTCAACACTGTCCAAGCATGTGCCCCGAGCTGGCTGGTAAATAACGGGAACAAAGGCAGAGACGACAGATGCAGAGGGAGCCCTGGGGGAGGAGAGGACCTTAGGACTAGGCTTGGCGTCAGATTTACATTACACCATCCACTGACTCTAAAGTTTTAGTTTTCCAAGCTCCAAGTATTGGCTCTGAGCTGTCCACACACTAGGGGCTGATGCTGGTCGAGGAAGGCCAGAGTGAACATATTCAAGAGGCTGCTGGCAGGCCTGGCATTTCAGAGTTCCTGTAACTGTCCTCCCACAATCCTGAGTGACTTGACTGACGGAAAAGTGAAACTCAAGGATTTTAAGTTGTATGCATGGTGGTGGTGGTACAGGGTTAGGTTTGACATCCAAACCCCCCGGTTCCCAGCTTCAAGCTGCACTGACTGGGTCATGACGTGGGAAGGTACAAACATGACATTGTAAAGGAAAGCTAAAGGTTTCAGGTCACCTTGAGGTAGCATCTCCTTAGACTGGTGAAGGGGATGGAGCCATCTTTCTGTCATGTGACTGAAAAATCCCTCACGCTCTCAAAAAGCAAGTGGGTGTTTGCTTTTGGCTTTCAGTTTCTCCAGGGTAAGTGTGAGAATGAGGAGTAGGACAGACCTAATCTTCCTCCCTCCATAGGGAGGCACTCCGAGAGTGGGTAACTAGGATGGAGCCAAGCACCAGGCAACACAAGGCATCTTGAGGCCTCTCTTCTCTCCCGAAGGGCCCTCTGCTCAGGCTTTGGGGTAGCAGGAAGGAAAGTCGCAGCCCAGGGCTGCCTTCCCCTTGCCTTTGGTTGTTTCAGGGAGAACAGGGAAAACTTTCCACTAGGCCTATGAAGCAATGGATGGGGTCTGGGCAACTGGGATAGGTCTCAAGGTTAGACAGATCTGCTTCAGGGCCTTCTTTATGAGGTCATGTGGATCAGGTCACTACCTGCTCTGAGCATCCGTTTCCTGGCCTGTGAAATGGGAGTTATGATTCACTGCTAGACAGCTGTAAAGGAAACATTTGTACGGTTGGCTCACCCTCAGCAGCAACAGCTGACATAGACCAGGGCTGAGTAAGAGATGCCTAGGACTGGAAGTCACTGCTTCAAATGGTCCAGGATGTATGGCCAAGGAACCAGTGTAATTTTAAAAGTGCCCTTGCCCTGATTCTAGTGCATACCCAGATGTGCAAATACTTGTACTCTAAGCAATTAATTGATTCTTTCAGTTCCAGAGCAGTAGGTGTCAACCCTGGCAGCATTCTAGAACCTTCTGGGGCATTTTAGAATCAAAGAGATCTAGATGTCAAGGCCAGAGACTCTGGGGTAGCTCTGGGCTATAGCCTGGGGATGAAGTTATTTATCTTTTTGTCTTATTCTACGTGTGTGTGTGTGTGTGTGTGTGTGTGTGTGTGTGTGTGTGTGTGTGTAGAGAGAGAGGGGGGAGGGAGAGGGAGAAAGAGAACCTCACTATGTAGTTCAGGCAGGCCTTAAACTCATGATCCCCCTGCCCTAGCCTCCCCAGTGCTGGGATTACAGGCATGCACCCCTGTGCCCAGTGATGTATGACTTTCTTAGGTAGCTGTGTTGGGAGCCATGACTTAGAGCAGTTCTCCTTTATGGGTAAAGAACCCCACTACGGCCACTGTTACCACTGGCTGGCCTTCTAGGTGTCACATTCCCTGGGAGGCTATTTAAGGAGACACAGAATCAGATGAGAAAGGACCATCATGTTCTGCTTGAGGGAGTCATGGATATAACTGCTGTGACGGTGATCTACAAGTATCAAGACAGATAGTTACACTGGTTTGCAGGAGCCCCCATGAAAGGTTTGCTTCTAACACATCTGTTGGCATCAGCAAAGTCAAAGCACTGTAGAAGAGGTTAACAGCATCTTCACGTCTTCTAGCTCTGTGCAACTGTGGTCAACATGTTGATGAACAGTGTGCGTGCGTGTGTGTGTGTGTGTGTGTGTGTGTGTGTGTGTGTGTGTGTGTGTGTGTGTGTGTATGGGGGATAGAGGGAAGGAGGGAGAAGAGACAGACAGACAACTACCCTAGGCTTTGGCAGTTAACATGTATTATGGACTACTCCATGGCCACAGCTCATGCACAAAAGCTGAATCTGAGGTAGTAGTGCTGTACCCATCAGAGGGCACCTGTAGACTCCAGGGCAGGTGAAGACAGCATCAACTACAGGTTTTTGCCAGAAGCCGAGGTCTACATAATAGTAAGTGTTGGGCCCCAGCCCCATGGGGTCTCTGTGAGTTGCTGGTCAGCCTACAAGTGTAACTTGTTTTCCAGTCCAAGTGCTTTCTGTTTTCTAGTCCTGGCTTACTGCCCTGGCCTTGACCCTCTGACATCAACATCCAGCAGGAGGAAAACAACCATCTCTTCTACCTGGGGTTTTTTCCACTGTGCTGTAAACTTGTATAAAAAGCTCCTCCCTCCTACAAGGGAGAGACCTCTTAGCACTTACAATAAAGACACACACACACACACACACACACACACACACACACACTCCTGACAATAAAGGCAGCATGTGCATTCTCTTAGTACAAACAGCTGGATGTCTGGTCTCTCTTTTCCTGATACCCTGGACTTGCTAGTGGCGGTGGCACCAAAGTAAGGGCTCCCCTAAGTTAGGACAGAACCACTCAAGGTAAGATGCAGGGAAAGAATAGAGACTCCCCAATCCTGGATTATGCAGGGGGAGTCACTTCCAACACCTGAGAACACTCCCTTCCAGAAAACTCACTGTGGACAGAATATCCACTCTCTGGGCTGGTGATGGGAGTCCTGGGTTCTATGAGAGTCTCCCCGTTAACTGACCATGACTTCAAGCTGCCTATTTAAGTCCTTTGCTCTCAGTTCTTTTCCTTTTCATGGTAAGGTGTGTGTGATAAGGCCTGCTCCATCCAGCTTTGAGGGTTATTCCGGAAATCATATCTGTGAAAGGACTTGACATCCAGGTGAGAAGGAACAAGGTGTTGGCAGGTGGGAACTTGGTGCCTAAAGCTGATCGGTGCCTACAGTCATGTAGGAGGACTTATCAAGGGACAGTAAATCTACAAGACACAAAAACCACCATCCAGTCCATGCTGTGCCAACCTGCTCTCCTGCAATTGTGTTAGGAACACGCTCCTCTTCCCAGGCAGAGGGCACAACTCCTCAAACACTCAACACCTCTTAGGACAAGGCAGATTGCAGAGATGTTAGGTCACCAGCAGATAGGCCTGGTTCCAGAACTCGCCTGGGCCTGGTTGCACCTCACAAGGGCTCCCCTGTTATCTGCCTAGGAACCCCATTTAGAGGAGTATATTTCAGATAGTGTGTTAGGGTTTGGTAATGTCCCAACCTCAATACCTGACTCAACCTTTTCAAACTTTTCACTGCCAAAACAGAATAATCCCCAAACGACCCAAATGTCACACCATGAGATAGATTCATAAAGTTATGTGGACACTGTTACACTTTGAGCTACTCTCTTTAAGGGATAATTTTACTACACACACACACATTCTTGGTTTCATTTTCTAGATTAGAATATTGAGGGAGCTAGCAAGACAGTTAAATGGATAAAGCGCTTGCTGTGCAGGCTTAATGATTTGAGGTTGGCTCCCTGGGACCCACAGAAATGTGGAAGACAAGAACTGACTTCCATACACATCTATACACACATCTCACACACACAAAGTAATAATAAATAAAAACCAGGGGTTGAAGAGATGGTTCAATGGGTAAAGGTGCTTGCTGTTAGATCTCAAAGTAACCTCAGACAAGACTCACTCTGGACCTGGGGCTCCTTTAACCCCAACCCCTACACTAAACCTCTCCCTCCCAGGGACTGGGCTTAGGCTCCCCCCACCCCTCATCCCCCCTCCCACCCCTCCCCCCACCCGCCCCAGTCTTATCCCCATGTGACTCAGCCATTTGGGTTAGACATTTTCTTGGTTCCTGGCTTGCTCTTGGTCTCTTGGTTCCCAGGTGCTCTCTTTATCCCTCTCTTCGGGTCCACTCTCCCTTCTATCTCTCCCCTCATGGTTCAGTCTGGACCTTTCCAGATGCCTCTGACTGAACTCTCCCTCATATCTACAATAAACCTTCTCAGCCTCAGCTTGGAGCATCATGTCCTCATTTCTCATTCACTTGCCATCAAGCCTGATGGGCTGAGCTGGATCCCTGAGGTCCAAATGGTGGAAAGAACCAATTCCTGTAGGTTTCTACATGTACACACACACACACACACACACACACACACACACACACACACACACACAAAATATACCAATAAATAAGTGTATTTTCTAAAGAATACTAAGGATTAGAAAAGCTAAGTGATTTGACAGTTGGGTAAAGGAGTACAAACACAGCCCTTGTCTTCTGATTCCAGCATCAGAGTTCTCAAGGGAGTGCAAAGCAGTGGGAAGAGGGCCCATCCCAGAAATGGTTTGCTCTGCGGTACTGGGGTTCAAATACAGGGCCTCACTCAAGCTAAGCATACACTCTTCCATTGAACTACAATCTCCAGCCCTGTGGAGCAGCATTTTAACACTGAGTTGTCTAACTCTGCCAGCCCTTGGAGATAATAAAAGGCAGGGTGATTCAAAAAAACAAACAAAAAACTAGGTTTTATTGCTGATGCTAAATTCTCAAAAGGCAACTTGACCCTTAAGTCATGCCCACATCAAGACTAACTGCTCCCACTCCACCTACCCACTCCTCCCTGCCAAGCCATGGCCAGCCGGACTTGCTCTGTCAACTCCCAGGGACCAGGTGCTAGAGGTTTTGTAAGTCCTATGAATGAATAGTGGATCTAACTCATTCCCTTTCTCAATCAACTCTCAGGTGTTCATGAAGTGAGTGTCCCAAAGCTACCAGTTTATCAAGAGGGAGAGGAGGCGGAGCAGCAGAGAATACAGGGGCTGGCCCAGAGAGAGGATTAGGAAGGGCTCGCAGGCAGAGGGTTCCTCCTCCTGCTTCCCACAGCCATCACTGCAGTTCCCTTTCCCACCCAGAGAACAATGAACCACAGTTCCTCTGGAATTACCCTGCAGGCATTCAGGGCCGCAGGGCAAGGATAGTGCTTAGACACTCACTGTGTAGCCCAACAGAGGGAACCGGACCTTCAGCTAATGTGTCTCAAAGGCAGGAGCCGGTCAATTCTACAGCCCCCAGGAACTGGAACAGTCTAATTCTACAGGGTTCACAGTCACTCTGGGGATGGTGTCTCTGAGGTCTCTCTAGACTCTTCCTGGCTAGGTTCCAACGTTGGGCCTCTGTGACTGCCTCTGCTGCTCTTTTCTTATCTCTCCGCTGTTTCCAACATAACCATACTCCAGCCACGCTACTCCCAACTCTTTCGTCTGAGGCTATGGGTCAGTGGCAGGCTGCTTGTCTAGCATGCACTAGCCCAGGGTTCAATGGCCAGTACTGCAAAAATTGTGTGATATGTGTTTGTCTTTGTGTACGTTCCCCCATTGCCTTAGCCACCAACCCGTTTCTAATCTCATAGATGTAAATTCATAAATTATAATCACCCGAATCCAGAATTTAGAGTCAAAAGACCCAGAGACTATTTCTGGTTTCATTGCCTTTAGCAAATCATACAAGTCTTAACCTCAGTTTCTTTGTGTGTGACAGACAGGAATATTCGAGTTTTCCCGCACTATAACATGAAGGAGAGCAATCTGAAAGCGCCATGTAAGCCAAGCTTCCCTGAGTGCAAACCACGGTCTCCTGCTCACTGGATCACCACACGTCCATATCCCAAATACAGTGAGTTCAGGAACCTGATTTAACCTTGATGAACCCCAACATGAGCTTCCAAGTAAATAGTGCTAGAAGGACTATAGTCACTGAAGAGCAGGGTCCCCTGGTAAGATCTGAATCCAGGATCACAGAAAATAACTTCAGGACACTGGTATCCAAGTCCGGACAAGCAGAAAGAAACCAAAGTAAAGAAACACAAGGTTGTCAGAAGTCAGGGGGCTGAAAGCAGGTGAGAGAGAGGGAGGAAGACAGCAGAGCTTTGCCCAAAGTCAGATGGGCCAAGAGTCAGGGACAGACAAGAAGGGGGCAGGCAGAGGATCTGGAGTAACAGAGACAGCAGCCAAAGAGAACCCACAAATAGAAGAGGGCCCACAGCCACTCAGAGGGTCTCTTCTGCTTTCTGAGAAATGCTTTTCCCCTCCCTGGCTCATGACTTCAGCATTTCGCTCTTTGACAGTGACTGTGACATTTATTTGGGGGTGGAGATGCCTCTCTCAGGCAAATACTTCATAGAAATCCAATAAGTAAAACAGCTATTATTTTTGTTTTTTTGATGGGAGAAACACTCTGAGACCACCTATCTACCACTCCCACACCCATGAAGCCCACCCTTTAAAGGCTTTGTGAAACCCCCAAAGCTCCAGGGAACCCAGTTTGAGAAGTACATCTTAAAACACGGAAACTTGAATTTAAATGATCCCAAGGGAGTTTTAAGATGCAAATGAAAATAAAAGAGAAGTAGAACACACAGATGCTTTGCAAATCATCTAGTCTTTTAAGATGCATCCTCATCAGGGGGAGAGGGGTGGGTGGTTGTTTTGGGGGAAATCGAAGCGCATACCTTTAATCCCAGCACTTGGGAGGCAAAGGCAAACAGATCTCTGTGAGTTTGAGACCAGTTTGATCTACAGATCGAGTTCCAGGACAGGCTCCAAAGCTATACTGACAAACCCTGTCTTGAAAAACAGGAGGAGGAGGAGGAGAAGAAGAAAGAGAGGAAGAAAGAAAGGAAGGAAGGAAGGAAGGAAGGAAGGAAGAAAGAAAGAAAGAAAGAAAGAAAGAAAGAAAGAAAGAAAGAAAGAAAGAAAGAAAGAAAGGAAAAGCATGCTAATCAAGGCAAACAGGGCCAAGAGTAAGAAACATGGAGTTGAAGAGATGGGTTAGTTTTCTAGTTAAAAGGGAATACTGAGCTGGGCATTGGTGGCACACACCTTTAATCTCAGCACTCAGGAGGCAGAGGCAGGCAGATCTCTGTGAGTTCAAGGCCAGCCTGGTCTACAAGAGCTAGTTCCAGGATAGGCTCCAAAACAATACAGAGAAACCCCCATCTCAGGAAAAAAAAAGGGGGGGGGAGGAACACTGCTCTCCCAGTGAACCCATGTTTGGCTCCTACCACCCACATTAGGCAGCTTCCAACCACCTATAACTTGAGCTCCAGGGGAATCTGATGCCTTCCTCCGGCCTGTGTGGACATATACACTCACATGCACATACATGTGAGTTAAGTTAAGTATTTTTTTAAAAAGAGTAATAAATATGTGTAAGATAAGGATCAGGCATTAGAAATCTCCAGGGAACTGCAGCCTGACCTACAAATGTCCCCAGTCCCCAGTCCCAGGCACTGTTCTGTGCTGGACTGTGGCAGCTGTTTTCATAGGTTAGCTCATTTTAATTCTTTGGCCCTGAAGACTAACTTCCTTCCTCTGTCTTTTTTTTCCCCTGTGAGAAAAAAAAAATCCTAAAGCACAAAAAGGAAGGAGGAATTGTTGAGCAGAGCCAAGTGGAACTGAGGGATGGATACTGATTTTGAAAAGTAAGCACATTTCATGCTGTTGTCAAATAAACAAGAGTGCACAAACATCCATCCTAGGTATACTTGACTATGTAGGGAAGTGTTTTATTGAAAACATAGCTCAGCAGTCACTCGAACTTCCCTTAGAGTTTAAAGACTAGTCCATACAGAACAGATCCTTAAACATGAACTGGGGCTGCAAAGCAAGAAAAAGGCCTACAGGTCTACCAGTTGGCTCAGTGGGTAAAAGCACCAAGTCTGATGACTGGAGTTTGAGCCTTGGAACCTCCTTGTTGTGAGGAGAGAACTAACTCCTGAAAAGTTCTCTACTGACATCCACATGTGTGCCATGGCATGCTGCCCATCCCATAAATAAATGATTAATAATAAAAAGAAACATTTAGATAAAGGAAAAGGCCTCAAAGATGGAAAATCCAGGCTGTTTCTCCTATTGCTGTGGAATATGAGGTCATCCCTCACCATTGGTTGGCAGCCAACTCTTCACAACCTCAAGGGCTGTGAGTGGTGAAGGCCACATGTGAACAAAACTCAGGGTTAGGCGTCTTGGCCCTATCACCCAATTCCAAGCTGCTTTATCTCTTGGAGTTTTAGATCTGCCATCAGAAAATAAAGTGCTGGACCAAAATCTCTCTTTCAGGTCCATATCCCATCCCATCTTATCCTGTTAAAATTCTTTGTTGTAAGTCAGCACATCACATGTATATATCAGTAAGAAGCACAATGTAATGACACTTAGGCTGCTTCTAGGTTTCAATAGGCATAAAATACTGAGTCTGATCATGTTTGCCACCTCAATTTTAAGAAGACCAGAGAAAGATTCAGGCTGAGACAGCAGATCTCAGGCACTCTGAGATGCCCATGTGCCATCTATGAAGATGAGCCCAGGAAAAGAAGGAACATCTAACCACAGAAATATTTCTCCAGCAAATGACCTGGACATTCATCCAAACCCTCACCTCTAAGCAAGCCAAGAGAGTAAGGACTGCCATTTCATAGGGTCCAACCTAGCACTGGATACAACATGAGTATGTAGCCAATATGTGTAGAAATGCTTAATATAGGGCCTGAGAGATGGCTCAGTGGTT
This sequence comes from Mesocricetus auratus, assembly GCF_017639785.1. NCBI lineage: Eukaryota > Metazoa > Chordata > Mammalia > Rodentia > Cricetidae > Mesocricetus > Mesocricetus auratus. The sequence continues at coordinate 6,218,200 of NW_024429267.1, read as the reverse complement.
AAGAGCAGTGAATGCTCTTCCAGAGGTCCTAGGTTCAATTCCAAGCACCTACCTGGCAGCTAACAATCTGTAACTCCAAGATCTGACACCCTCACAGAGACATACATGCAGGTAAAACACCAATGCAAACAAAATAAAAATAAATAATCATTATAAAAGTCTTTAATGAAAAGAAAGAAACACTTAATATTAACTGGAGGGGCAGGTAGTGTGGTGAAGGGTCTTGTTCCCCCCAGCCAGCCCATGATGTTGCAGGGTGCTTCGCTGTCAGAATTACTTAAGAAAGAAAACATTCTTGATTTTTCAAGTTCATAAAAGAAATATGTTCATTATCTTTAAAAATCATGCTTATTTAGTGTGTCTGTGTGTGCGTGTGGAAGGTAGAGGCCAATTGGTAGCAGGCAGTTTCTCCTTGTGGGCTCCAGGGATCAAACTCAAGTCACCAGGGTTGGTAGCAACTGCCTCTATCTCCTGAGCCAACTTGTTGGCTCACATGTTCATTATTTTTAAAAGGAGGAGGAAGAGGAAGAGAAGGACAGAGAGGGAAAGGAGGGAGAGAAGGAGGAAGCTAAACTTTCCCTTCATCTTATCTTCCTGAGATGAAATAGCGTCATTTAGGGATCTGCTCTGTTGGAATTTCTGGTTTTGGTACATACTCTATAGTCCTTTTTATTCTTTTTTTTTTCTTCCTTTTTCTTGATACTGGAGGTTGAAGTTAGGTCCTCACACATGCGAGGAAAGCCCTTTACTAAGCTATGCCCTCAGCCCTCTTCTCTCTTTTTGTCTTGAGACAGACTCATACGCTGTCCAGGCTGGCCTTGAACTTACCTTTACAGCCCAGCAGGCCTTGTACTTGCAACTCCCTCCTGAGTAGCTAGAACTATGGACCTGCCCCTCCAAGTCAGCTCTTGTTAGAAGGGAGAAGATGCTGTGCATATAATTTCATAGTCTTTTTGTGTGCTTTTTTTTCTTGTGTTGCTGCTGTTGCTGGCAATAGGAGCTGGCTATTCTGCCAAGGCTGGGCTCTTAACTCTTCCTTCCTCAGCTTTCCAAGCGCTGAGATCCTAGGTATGTGCCATCACACTTAGCCTTGTTGTCTATTGACAACAGACTGTGAACATTTTCCCACCATAATTTAAATTTATTTTAATATCTAATTTAAATGTGTCAGTATGCAGATAACCCAGGGCCTTTAAAACAAACCTTTAAGTGTTTATTTCTAATATTTTTGGTTTTGTTTTTTGAAATAGCAGTTCATATAGCCGAAACTGAACTCCAACATCTCCTGTGAGTACAGACAGGGAACCTCTTTACCCTACTTCCTATTTCAATTTGAATATTATTAATAACATCATTATAATTACCCCTGTAGACAAACCTCAACATACATTTTTATTTTAATATTTTAATATTATTTCAATATTTTTAATATTTTAACTATTTTTATTTGGGGGATGATCTCTACACATACATTTTTTTCTTTTTAGATAAGGTCTCACTATGTAGCCTACAACTGACTATGTGAACAATAAATGTAAAAAAAAAAAGAATGAACATGTTTTTCTTTATTTATTGCTAATTTGAACTGTTATTCATCTCTTTCTCCAATTGTTCTATTGGATTGTTTGGGTTTTTCTTATGTATAAAAAGTTCTTTATATATTTGTGGTATTAGACCTATCAAATATGCTCAAACATTCCTTATGGCAGAGTCATTCCAGGCTTAATGTCTATAAAGGAGCAATAGGTCTCTGGAGCACTTTACCCGTCTCTTCTCCAGCCTGTCACTTCGATCACCTTAGTGCGGTGCCTGAGGGGCACTCCAAGTCACTGTCCCCCGGTAAAACTCCCACACTGTTGTTCACCCAGGCTATCCGCCCACGGCACATCTCAGACTCACTTAGACACAGGGCGTCCCCACCATCCTCACCTCACGCCAGTCTTGCTCTCAAAGCCACGGCCCTCTTGCTCCTGGCAGTGTCCCTCCACTGGCCAAATGAAGGAAGGAGTGGCATTTGCGACAGGCAGGTCTTCTGCCAAAGGCCAGCGGCCCCAGGGTGGGCCGGGCTGTGTGACCAACCAGACCCCCTTTAGAAAAAGCACCTACCGTCCCTAAATTATACCATCAGATTGTGCAATATCTTTTGGCTGTTTTGTTTGTTTTAGTAATATTGCTTTCATTTTTTCTAACAGGGCCATGCCATGTAGCCTAGGCAAGTCTCAAAGCCATGACAGTCTTTCTGCCTCAGCCTCCACAGGGCTGGTTTTACAAGTGTGTGCCACCATGCCTGCCTTGTAATTTACTTGAAAGAACTTTAAAAAGTGTGTCTTAAGAACGCGAAGACTTAAGGATGGTTGCCTCTGTAGAGGCAAATCTCTCTCTCTCTCTCTCTCTCTCTCTCTCTCTCTCTCTCTCTCTCTCTCTCTCTCTCTCTCTCTCTCTCTCTCACACACACACACATACACACACACACTTAAGTACGTGAAGACTTAAGGATGGTTGCCTCTGTAGAGGCAAAATCCTCTCTCTCTCTCTCTCTCTCTCTCTCTCTCTCTCTTCCTCTCTCTCTCATACACACACACACACAGCTGTGCCTGGAAAGGCTTGGTCTGACATCTAGCCCGTGGTAAGTCCTAACCTGAGTTCCCTCCATCTTGCTCAGATAATTCCTGAGCTGCAGAGGCAAGGGATTTTGACTGAAGTACTTTGATTCTTGCTGCTATCTGAGATCCATGGGAACACCCCTTCCAAATCAGACAGCAGCCTCAGAACGATGGGGTGGGTGTCTGGCACAGCATCAGGACCATGCTCCTGAGCTGAGCCTTGTGTGTAGCTTGCCCACTGTGTACCTGGGGTAGGAAGGTTTGCACAACAGTACTGCCCTCAAGGAGTGTTAGGACAGAGGAAATTAAGTTCAGCAAGGGGAGACTTTCTGGGGGAATGGGTAGGTAAATGCCCTCTTCCAATACGTGATGGCTGCCTGTGGAAAAGGGACAGGCCCTTGTTCATCTTCATGTCCGGTACCCACACTCAGGACTAATCCAATCATCTGATACTCAGAGGGTATTATAGATGCTAAAGTACCATGGTGAACAAGACAGCCTCATCGGTCATCCAGGAGCTGACAGCCGCCAACAGAAACAGGCGGGTCCACCAGAGTGCTCCAGAGTGGCAACTGCTGCCGCGCAGAGGATGCCCAGCTGAGAGAGAGGGCACCTAATGTCGCTGTGGTCACTGTAAGCTTGGCTACTTCTGGCTGGGCTTCCAGGCAATGTCCCTGGGTCTCCACTAAGACAGGGCCACCAGGCAGAGACCTTGGGTCCCAGGCAGAGAGCCCTGCTTGGTATTTGAGCGATGCCAGCCAGGCCCAGCCTCTGGCAGAAACTCGGAATTTGGGAAAACAGGGTGTTGCAGGTGGCCCTAGGAAGACAATCTGTCCTTTGGCTATCCTGTGTCCTGACATGCTGAGACAAAACCTGGCTTCTCCCTCTGCTCCTGAGGGAAGCCTAGACCTGCTAATGCTCGAGATAAGGCTGGAATGTGCCTGTCTAGCCAGCCTGGGTTTGTATGACAGCCAGGAACTGACTGTGCTTGGGTCTGGTTCACTGAGGATAGGGGTGATTTTCTTGGCATACTGATGGGTAGGAAAGGACAGCCTGCAACCATGAGTAGAAATGTCTGCTCTGAGCCCTGAAACTCATTGTCTGAATATTTTATCTCCATCAATCAGAACTATTTCTAGAGCACCATGGGTCTTCCAGGTCCCAGGATTAGTTTGCACATGTTTATTTATTTACTTACTTACTTTTCTTTTTTTGGTTGTGAGCCTAGCCTTTAACGGCTGAGCCATCTCTCCAGCCCTACTTTTCTTTTTTTTTAAAGCAGAGTCTCACATAGTACAGGTTAGCCTCAAACTCACCTATGTATCTGAGGATGACTTTGGCCTCCTGATCCTTCTATGTCCTCCCAAGTGCTGGGGTTATAGACATGAGCTGCTGTGTCCTACTCTGTGTTCATATTATTCTAGTATTAAATCTCCTCAGCTCTCCTACAAAGTGAGTGTATTACTTTCACTACACAAGGAAAGAAACTGAAGCCGGGGGACTCAGTGGTTGTTAATGTCACCTTGTACCAGGTGCTGTCCTGGTACTCACAGAGATCAACACATTTAATCTTCATTACAACCTGTTGAAGGGGTTGTCATCCCTACCAAAGGACCAAGAAACTCATCCAGCACCCCATTAGCAGCTAAGAAACAGGACCATCATGCAGTTTTCCCGGGGCCCACTCCATATCCCGGCTCCCCATATCCTGGGAGGACTGCTCAGGATGCCAACGTGGGCTACCTCAGCGAAGATAAGCCACCTGAGAGCAGCTGTGGGGAGGCGAGTGGCGGTGGTAAGGCTTGGCAGGTGGAGAGACAACACTAAAGGTTAGGGCCCATTCAGATCTCAGTTTAGGCAGAGAGGGAAAATGTTATTGGATATGACATGCACCCTTCCTGTGCCCTGACTGTTAGGCTTGAAGGCAGTGCCAAAGCCCAGAACAGCTCAGAGAACACTTAGAAGAGCCAGGTGGGAGTGGCAGCCCCAGAGGCGCCCAGGAGCCGCTAATTGGCGGTGGTGATGACAGAGGAGATGGCAAGGCTGCTTTGAGCCACCTCCCAGAAGTGGCTGTGTCTGCTGCTGGGAATCAGACTGGGCGGGGAGGGGGTGTGGAGGAAAGCTTGCAGGCTTCTAAGAGGACTGCGTCAGGTCCTGCTACCTTCACCTTGCCCTCTAGGCTCGTGGGCCTGGGGTGTCTGGGTGTGGGTCTACAGTTAAATCCATGTAAGGGTGGGGATGAAGGAATGGCCACTCACAGGCCTGGGAGAAGAAGTAAGGTGAATCCATTGAGTTCCTGTGGGAAATATCCTCCACTCTGCAGTCAATCAGCACGGCCATTGGGATAACCACAACTGGTTGCTTGAGTCATGTTGTAATCATGGGGAGAAATGGGATCTCCTGTGGACCAGGCTGGCCTCCAACTTGCTATGTAGCGGAGAATGACCGGGCACTTCTGATCTTCCTGACCCCACCCCTAGAATGCTAGGATTACAGGCATGTACACCATACCCAGTGCATTGGTTAGCAAGTATCTAGCTTGGGGCTTCTTTCATGCAAGGCAAGGGTTCTATCAGCTAAGCTACATCACCAGCCCATCTAGCAATCTTGCCCTATAGTGTCTTTGATACTTCGGGGCTGACTTTAGATGCATGTGCTCCTCACTGCCTCTCTCCATGCTTACTTCCTGAGCCAGCAGATTCTGTGTAGACTGCAGCACAAGTCACTTAAAGTTCCTCCTGCTCATGTATGTGCAGGATGTAGGGCAACACATAACAGGAAGCTCATAGTCAAATCCAAACTGGAACAGAAAAGTAAAGGTTAAAAAAACAGGTATGAAAGCATGCACCTGCATTCCCATCACTCGGGAGGCTATAGCAGGATAATTTTGAGTTCTAGGCAAGCCTGGACTACATAATGAGTCCCTATATTCCTTTAAAAAAAAGCTATAAGTCCTCTAAAGATTATGATTTGGCAAGCTGTGGTAAGGTCTGAGAAACACCAGTATAAAATGAGCAGGAAATATACCCAAGATTTAAGCCACCAAGATGACAACAGGAATTAAAGAGTTAAGATTGTTTCTCTGTCTGAGACAAGGACAGGTACCAGTTTTTCCAAGTAGGCAATCACAGGGGGTAGCATGGCCGAGCGGTCCAAGTAGGCAATTGTTATTGTCATAATTTCTGAGAGAAAGCCATTCTATGAGTACTGTGGCAGATGTGTATATATACTGCAGGCTGGGGATGGTGGCACACGCCTATAATCCCAGCAATTAGGAGGCAGATGCAGGAGGATCAAAAGTTAAAACCAAACTTCATCTACAGAGTGAGTGTGAAGCCAGCCTGTGCTGTATGAGACCCTTGCAGGCAAGCAAATAAACACCTGGAAGATTACTATGAATTTGAACCTATCCTGAGCTATATAGCAAGACCCTATCCTAACTTTAAAAAAAAATCCAGGCATGTTGGTGCATACCTGTCATTCCAACTTGGAGCCTAAAGTGGGATGTACAAAATAAGTCAAAGTAAAGATGCTTTGGATGAAGGGAGAAAAGCACAGCAGTCACTTGACACATGTGCATACACATCCATACATACACGCAAATGCACAGAATAGCCAGCCCCTAAGTCTCCACCACAAATCAGTATGAAAACCACAGTACTCCAGTGAGTCCCCCTTATGTACAGCCTACCATAGAGGGGAAGGAATCTCTTCCCTGGCTCCCAAAGAGATGTATCTGCTGCAGGTACACATGAGCACTGACCCCAAAGCTCTCTCTATACCTGGACTTCTGGAGTATCGTCATCTGCAAAATGAGACTTCTAGAGGTTCTCTAACGTACAGACTCTGACTAGGGGACCAAGGGAGAGAAGGATCATGTGTTAAAACTCATAAAACCACAAATAATAGTTAGGTCAGTAGTAGTGCAAGCATTAATGCTTATTGCATTGTGTTTCCACCAATTGATAGAGCTCAACTACGCTAGGAAACTAAAGGAATTTGTGGAGGGGATGGGGTAGAGGGTTCTAGCAGGGGATGTCCCTACTGTGTAAATGGGCTGACCTGGAACTTGCTGACTTTATCTTCCAAGAGCTGAAATTAAAGGCATGCACTGTGAGAGCCAAAGTTACATTTTAAGTTTTAGTTACTATGCCTAAGAGATCAATGAAAAATGCCTCTGATCTGCAAGCCCCTGTCCAAGGACAGATTCTTCCTGAAATGTTGAAGGCTATTGTTTATGGGAGATAACAACCACATGTTTTACTCCCCTAAACAAGTTTGTTTGACCTGCACAGGATATGCTTGATCACATGCAGGCAGGAGGTTCATAGGAAGAAAATATGACAGGATGTACACTTGCCCCTGATTGGATGTAGGCTGTGGGATGTCAGGATGTATGCTTGCCCCTGATTGGACCTGATGGGAAATACTTAGAGCTGCTGCAAACTGTGAGTTGGGGGCATTTTCTGGAACACATAGATGGTCCTGGTCAGAGCCCATCCACCTGGCCAGTATTTAATTAAAGCTTGCTTCAAACGTGGCTTTAAATTATGGCAGTGGTCTTATTCTCAGTTGGCAGAATTAACAGCACCACCCATACCTGGCATGTTAAAGGAGACTTACGTTGGAGAAAGGAGGAATACTGGTAGGAGAGAAAATGGTACTGGGGAAGAGGAAAGGCTTCACGGTGGGAAGAGGATGGGGATACGGGCGCTTTGCCTTTCGCCCAAAGCATCTTCACTTTGAACTTTGTTATATGTCCCATGTTAGGCTCCAGGTTCTGGGAGGACTGGCATGCACTGCCATGCCTAGCTTTTTATATTACTACTCAGACAGAGTCTCACTATATAGCTTAGGAGAGGTTCAAATTCATAGTAATGGTGCACAGTCCATGTGGGTTTTTGGGGTGCTAGAGGGCAGCATGTGGGTATCGAGAAACCAGCAAGCTGCGCATAAATGAAGACAAACATGTCAAAAGAATATGTAGCAAGAAGGGGCTGAGATTGCATATCTGAATTCTCTTCAAAAGCTGTGAGTAGGGCTGGAGAGATAGCTAAGTGGTTAAGAGCACTGGCTGCTCTTCCAAAGGACCTGAGTTCAATTCCCAACACCCACATGGCAGCTCACAGTTGTTTGTATAACTCCTGTTCCAGGGAGCTTTTTTTTAAAGTTGTACATCAACACGCTTTACTTCCACCCTCCACCTTCCACAACAAACAAAAAGCATTCAAACCCCAAAACCGTCCAGTCTGCCCTGGATTCTGCCGCCCCGCACGAACAGATACTGATAGGAGGAACTGACCTGTTTTGTTATCTCTAGATCAGTGAGCAGCCATGGGGAAATACAGCACACCCCTCAGGAGGGCAGTTGCCATATTGATGGTGTAACCTCCTTCCTTCCTCCTCCCGAGCCCACATGGGCTCAGACACTCACAACATTTATCTTCCCCATCCAAAACGCAGAGCAAGTGCCCAGGCTGGGAAGATCTCGGCCTCTCCCCTCCAGATGCGGACGGGGGCATGACCTTTCTGAAAACCTCCTGTTAAGGCTCAAACAGTTCAGAACTGTGCTTGACCCCACACTGCAGTTCCTCTCCTCACCCATCTCTGCACTCTGGCATCCTGAGAACACTGCTTTCCTTGGGTGAGTAAGTAGCACAGCGTTCCCCGGCGATCTGCTAGAAAGGCAGAGCCTGACACCTCACCTCGCTCTGCTGAGGTAGAATCTGCACAGACCTCCACGGTTTGCATGTACATTAAATCACGAGATGAAATTTCAACAGTGAGGCTTAAACCCACTGCCCAGTAGAAACCTGGATACCCTCAAATTCACTGCTAATCCTCTCTGGTTTGGACCCTCTTGCTGAAAATCCATTTTCCTGCCTTGGTAAAGCCAGTATCACGAGCAAACAAATGACTCCTGTGAATAAGGAAGCCTTGGGCAGTAGCCATCATCCGGAGAGTGGCTCTGCCAGTGCTCTCTGACTGCCCATTCACAGGGTCCCTGAAGGATGCTGAGAACAGAACTGCTGAGTCCTGGTCCAAAGGAGATGCCAAGTTTGTGAGCCTTAGAGTATCACACTCGGTCCCAAAGGTGATTTCAAGTCACAGAATGGAAATAGCTCAGCCGGGGTTAGCTGGTGTTTACAGGAAGGGATGGGAAGTGCTTCAACATTTTCTAGTAGCAAAGTTCATCAGGAACGCCTTGACTGGACTTTCTTGGAAACAGGAGTCAGCTTCCATGCTCTCTCGGGGAACAATATCTTTCCTTTATGTGTGCTTGGACTGAACGCTTTAGAAGGTGGCAGGTCTTACTGTGTCTCCTCCATTACCATGTCTTCCATAACATTTACTACAGCAATTCACATGTTGTAATCAGCAAATATTTTTAATTAATTAATTAATGGATGAACAGATAGATGAGCAATGGAAAGGTGATCAGAGCACATATCATAAGCTCCCAGACTCAGTTTCCCCTTCTATAAAATGAGGATAATGCCTGCTTATGTGTGTCTGATGTGAGGCCAACATGATAGTAAAAGGGGTCATCTTTCGTAAACAATAAGAGTCTCAGCAGAAAATGGCATGCATAGACAAAAGTGGATAAAGAAGCTTGCTGCCAAGCCAAGGTCTCTGCCAAGACTTCACAGAGGCTATGTTGGAGCACACTGCTACTAAACCTTCCTGTGGATAAAGAAGCTTGCTGCCAAGCCTGGTGGCCTGAGTTCAATCTCCAGATCCCAAACGGTGTAAGGAGACAACAGATCCCAGCAAATTGTCCTCTGACCTCTACATGTGACAAATTTCCATTCCCCAAATAAATCTGTGCCTGACATTTCATCTCTAAAAGTGTCATCCCTGCTGGGCAGAATGACATACACCTTTAGTCCCAGCACTCAGGAGGCAGGAGCTTGGGAGTTCAAGCCCTGGCTGGTCTACATAATGAATTTCAGGCCAGTCAGGGCTATATAGTAAGTCTCTGTCTCAAAAATAAATAAATACAGTTAGTTAACTAACCTAGTTAATTAGTTAGTTAGTTAGTTAACTAAATATGTGTCATTTCTTCTGGGCATAGTGTATACTTGCACTCCCATCACTGGAAGGTAGAAGCAGGAGGATCAAGAATATAAGGTTATCCTCAACTTCATGATGAGTTTGAGATTAGCCTGGGTTTAATGAGACACTGTCTCAAAAACAATGAAAAAACTTTTTCACAGAGAATTAACCAATGGATGAAACTGGGGCAGAGAGAGAGTATTGTAGTTGGAGGTAAATCATACTTGAGTCTTTCCTTAACACCCTCAAAAAGAATTAGCAAGAGTGGGATCTGGCGGCTGAGCAGAGAAGGGCAGACAGGATAAGAAGTTGGGAGGGAGAGGTCAAGGACCCCCGTTCCCCAGGTTCTGCCCTTTTACTCCTAAAGACCAACTCAGGTCTTAGGCTCTGTCTCTCTCCAGTGACTGAACAAAGCCAGCAATACTCCAAAAGGTGTCAAAGTAATCTCCATCCACAGGAAGGTTTAGTAGCAATGTGCTCCAATATAGCCGCTGTGAAGTCTTGGCAGAGACCTTTGGAGACAGCAAGACAAGGACCTCTAAAGTGGTGCTTCTAGACCACACAGATGAACCTGCTTCTCTGCTGATACAGAGTGGACTTCAAAACCTGGATTTAGCCAGATGAGAAAGCAAGAGCCAATCGGCCATCCTCTCCAGGCCCTGGCTTCCTCTATATAAAGACGAGGAGGACGTGGGGAAATGGCTCATACTTACATAATTCTTATACACTCACATATACATAAATAAAACATAAATATAAGACACCCGGTATTGATGGCCTCTGGCCTCCACATGAATGTACACACATGAGATGATCAAACTAGGCTTCATTCATAGTCTTTCAACTTCTCAGTTGGGAGAAGGCTAAACAAAATAACAGAATAAGGGTAAGAAAGTTAGTTGGCCCACTTCCTGTCCCCTCTATTTGTGTGGTAATTTAGGAGATCCCAGATTCTAAGAAACATGGCTTGAAAATCAATTTCTCTAACCTTTGGGGTTCCATGATTGGTGCCGGCAGCTGCTAAAAAAATGTTGGAGTAGACCAGGCATGGTGGTACCTGCATTTGATCCCAGTACTTGGGAGGTGGGGAGGTGGGGTGGGAGGAGCTGTGTGGTTTGTGTGAATTTGAGGTTAGCCTGGTTTACATACCAAGTTCTAGGCCAGCTAAGGCTATATAGTTAAGATTCTGTCTCAAAAAGGAAACAAAATGTCAGAGTAAATCAGAGACAAAATTACAAAGTGATTTTTATGGGCAAGTCAATAGATTAAGTTTAGAGTCAGGGTATTCACAAGGTTACTTATGATTGCCTATAGAGAAAGCATGCCTGAAGTAAGGCTACTTGCTGAAATTTGCCTCAGTTTCCTCACCTTATAAAAGATATTGCAGAATCCTTTTTAGAGAAGAATCTCAGATACAGACACAAAGCTGGATTTTCTATTCTAACTGACTATGGAAAAGGAAACAGTAACTTTCCAGTGGGGTGACAGGACTAACACCACCTTAACCAACCAATGGGCCAGAATCACCAGAGACAGATCACGCAGTCACATCAGCCCTGATCTGAAGGGCTAAGAAGGGCCCTCCCCTCTATGTGGCATTCTCCAAAACCTACAAGCTCAGTCTAATAGCAAGAAATGTCAGACAAACTGTGGGCATCCCACAAAACACCTGGCCAGTTACTCTCCAAATCCAAAAGCTCACGAGAAACCAAAAGGCACAGAAAAAGCCTGACAGTAAAGGGGACCAAGGAGACACGATAATTAAATGAAAACCAGTGTCCTAGATGAACTCTCACAAGTAAAAAATAGGATGACAAAGGAAAAAATCTATACAAACTCCAGAGCCTAAGAGAACTAATAAACAAAATGTAGTAAAAGCCTGAAAAGGTCTTTTTTATCTACTTTTTATTGTTGTTTAATTTGGGTGTATATATGCCCAGCATGTGCTGGTGCCCTTGGAAGCTAGAAGAGGCATTGGATCCCCTGAAGCTAGAGTTACGGGCCATTTTGAGCCACCTGATGTAAGTGCTGGGAACTGAACCTGGGTTCTCTGGAAGAACAGAAAGGACTTTTAGCCACTAACTCATTTCTCCAGGCTCCCACAAACAGATTCTTAATTTTGTCAATTTAAAAAATTTTTCTGTCTGGCCTCAAATTTTACTGCCTCAGCCTCCCAATTGAACAGATTAGAAGTGTGAGCCACCTTTCTTGGCTAGTTTTGACAAATACACCATAATTATGTAAGATTTGTTACATTAATGGAAGTTGAGTGACAGTTCTAGGCCAGCATGGGCTACAGGACTTTTCTCAAACAAAACAAAGCAAGAAAAGCAAAACAAAACACAATCCTTCTCGTTAGAAATAGTTTTTTGGCTTAGTTTAGTTTTGTTTGGCTTAACATGATTTCATTTTTGAGACTAGGTCTTGGTCTTGCCATGAGCCCAGGATGGCCTTGGACTTTCAATTCACCTGCCCCAAATGCTAGGATTACAGCCATGTGCCACTGAACCTTGACAAAAAAAAAAAAAAAGAAAGAAAGAAAGAAAAAGAAAAAGAAAAGAAAAGAAAAAAAGAGAAAAAACCAGATTTTCTTTACTGTTTTCTTTTCTTTTTTTGATTTTGAGACACGGTTTCACTATGTAACCCTGGCAGTCCTGGAAATCACTCTGTAGACCAGGCTGACCTTGACTTTACCTCATCAATGCTGTGAATAAAGATGTGCAAAACCATACCAAAGCCAGGAGGTGGTGACCCACGCCTTTAATCCCAACACTCAGGAGGCAGAGACAGGTGGATCTCTGTGAGTTCGAGACCAAGCCTGGTCTACTGAGCGAGTTCCAGTACAGGCTTCAAAACAATACAGAGAAACCCTGTCTCAAAAAAAAAAAAACCAAATTTTTATTTTATGTGCATGTGGTTTTTTTTTCCTATATGTATGCGTGTGCACTGCATGTGTCTGGCACCCCTGGAGGCCAGAAGGTGTCAGATCCCCTGACGTTGGAATGACAGGTGGTTGCGAGCAGCCATGTGAGTCCTGGGAATCAAACCTGGGTCCTCTGGAAGAGCAGCCAGGGCTCTTAACTGCTGAGCCTTTTCTCCAGCCCTATAGATTTTTCTCTTAATTTGCACAACCATCAACTCATAGCCATCACATTTAATCTAAATTCCTAGGTTCTGCTCACCTATTTCATTAGTTTGAAGCAAATCTGAAATAATTGGATTGTTTTTTAAGACAGGATCTCATGTATGTCGGGCTGGCCTTGAACTCAGCATTAGTCAAAACTATTCTTGAATTTAGTGTTTAATCTGTTTTGTTATTACTGTGTGTATGCATATGTGATGGGGTAGTGTAAGTGTGGAAGTCAGAGGACAGCTTGGGTCAGTTTTTCCCTCCCACTTTTACAAGGGTTCCAGGAGATGGGCTTTCGCACAGGCTCTGGGAAACACACCCAAACACACGAGGCACGTGCAGACCTGCATGCCGAGCTCAGGACACAGTCCAAAGGTCCGGTAACTCAAACACACCCTCCCTTTCAGCAGCCAGGATTTGTTCTTTGACCTCAGATCCTTGGCTTCAGTGCCAAAAGCAATGTGGGCTTAAGCGTCTTTCTTCCCTTGAAAACATTCACTTCTCCAACTGCCAGAGTCCCTTCGAGGAGAGGATTTTCAGGCACTTTCCAAGCATTTTTATACAATCTTCCTGGTGGCTAGAAGAGAAAAGAACTACTTCCTGGGCAAGAAAACTGATCCCAAAGTTCAGCTGTTCTCCGTGCTGCATTACCCTGGCCTGCCCTTAGGAGTACAAGAATATGTTTGTGACAGGACAGAGACATGCTGCCACACAGCTCAGGATCCATCCCTTAGGGACCGTCTGCCGTGTGGTCTCAGGAAAACCAAGAAGCTCTCCTCAGGAGAGATACTCAGACCCTTCATGACAAATCCTACCCAGATTTTCAGGCTCTGTGTGTAAAGCCACGTGGTTCAGTCAGGGAAGTAAACAGACACAATAAACAGAGTAGGAACTTAACCCTTCCTTGACCTAAATCCCACATGCCAGCCCAGGAATGCCATTTGTATTCAGGAAATAAGTGCAGGTATTGGAGAAGATGCAGAAACGGCTGCCTAAAGCATCTCAGAAGGTAGGAGGGTGTCTATGTGATCTTCCCAGACAGGTATGAATCTGTAACAGTCTGCCCAGAGTCCTTCCTGCCTGAGACCAACAGCAAACACTGGGAGATAGATGGTCAGATTGGAGATGGGAAGGGAAAAACAGAAACTCTCTTACCCATGGAGGAAGGGAAATGAATTGTTATCATTTGATCCAGGAATGGAACCAGCTCCCACAATAAAACTCTGAGGTAGCTGGACATGGTGGTATACACATTTAATGACAACACAATCTCTGTGAGTTTGAGACCATACTGGTCTACATAGTCACTTCTAGATCAGCCAGAGATACATGCTCAGAAACAACCACCACCACCACCCATCTCAAAAACAAAACAAAACAAACAGACAAAAACTAAAAACAAAACTTCTGAGACACAGGCTGAACCAACCTAAGGGCATGGCTCTCCATGTGCCTGCTCTAACACTGATCACTCCCAAGGCTTTAGGTGTTACTCTAATGTACACAGTTTTCCCAGGCCAACTCGACTTGGGCTACAGCAGCACCTGCCACTGCCCTATGTACCCACACCAGGTCTGCCGCACATAACTTGTCAGTTTACTGAAACATAGGCAGGGGGCTGGAGAGATGACTCATTTGTTAAAAGCACCTACTGCACTTCCAGAGGACTGAAGTTTGATTCCCAGCACCAAATTAGGCTGCTCATTATGACCCCAGCTCCAAGAGATCTAACCCCCTCTCCTGGACTCCATGGATATCTACACACACCTCTGCATACACTTATACTCATAGATACAATTGTTTCAAGTCAGGAACCAAAGAATCAGCGCCAACCATTGGACCCTTGAGCCTCCAAACAGATCAGTCAGGACCCAGAAGCCAAAGTTGCTTTCCCTCTTCATATCGTGTCCTGGTCTCACGGTGTATAACAGCTCTTGGCAACTGTACAGTTTAAATGAGCCATCTCCACCAAAGACTCGTGTGTTGAGTTCTTGGTACCTGTGCAGCAGATCCAGCCATTAAGAGGTGACCGAATCATAGTGACTCTGACCTAATCAGTGCATACATCCATTGATGGATTCATAATTTTGTGGCATTACTGAAGGTGGTAGAAATTTTTGGAAATAAGGACTTGGTGCAAGAAATAGGTCACTGGGGATACGTTCCTAAGGACTGAATCTTGCTCCAGCCCTCCCTTTCCTTCCTGGCTGCCAACGAGCAGCTCCTCTGCCACATGCCCCCAGGACCATGGTGACATGCCCACATCTTTCCCCCTTCAGGTTGTTTGTCTCAGCCATGAAGACCTAACATTTGTCTCTAGCTAAGGAAGACAGGCTCAGTATCTCCACTAAGATCCTCAAAGAGGGGCTGGATAGATGGTTCAGTGGTTAAGAGCACTGGCTGCTCTTCCAGAGGACCTGGATTCAACTCCCAGAACTCAGCAAGGCAGCTCACAAATGTCTATAACTCCAGTTCCAAGGGATCCAACAACCTCACACAGACATACATGCTGGCTAAACACCAATCAGTAGACAGAGAGAGAGAGAGAGAGAGAGAGAGAGAGAGAGAGAGAGAGAGAGAGAGAGACAGAGAGACAGAGAGACAGAGAGACAGAGAGACAGAGAGACAGAGAGACAGAGAGACAGAGAGAGACAGAGAGAGAGAGACAGAGAGAGAGAGACAGAGAGAGAGAGACAGAGAGAGACAGATAGAAGCAACAAATCCCTGCAGATCCATCTCATGTCCACAGAGCAAGGCATAGTGAACCAGTAAGTGCTGTCTGTTATTACCCCAAGACACAGAGCTTAGCAAGCCACAGAAATTAGGGGAACTTTTCATCATCACCCTCAAACCAGAGGTGGGGAAACTGAGGTCAGGTCAAAGTAAAGAACCTGTCACTTGCCCAGGCAGCGGCAGACCCGAGACCAAAGAAGCCTCCTGTCAGGTGGCCCAGTTCACTGTCCTTTCCACCCGGCCTCAGGTTTCATACAACCCTGACTTGGCGCCTACATGGAGAAGGGCTGGCAGCTACAACCGGAGAAGGCCAAGCACACATTACATCATTGAAGCAGGTAGCCAAGAAGGAAGTAGAGACTATTCTTCTCTCCCACCTACAGGTAACCCAATTCCAGGAAACCAAATAAACAGAGAGAGACCCAAATCTCACTCAGAAAAACCTACCAACTACATGGGTTGGTAGTGGGCTCACCCTTCCTTACTTCACCATGCTCAGCACCACTGACTTTGGCTTGCTTCCACCCGCAGATGACTGGAAGGTAGATGTTGCATCGTTTCTATCTCTAACTTTGCATAATCAATGTTACCAGCGTTGCACAGACCAAAAACAGCATAGAGAATTATATTAACCGAGACAGTCTGGGATTAAAATCAGGTTATCTAAGTGCAGTGTTCTTTGGGAATTTAGCCCATGGGGAGCATTCAGCAGGACCCAGTTCCATAGACAATGGAGAAGTAGAAATAAGCCAGGCATCCTCTAACGAGAACCAACTATGACAATAGATGATTTGGATGCAATGGACAATTACACGGATATTCAAATGATGAACACCAAGAAGAACATTTGGCTTGCTACCAAGATACTGATTCCATAAGGAGAGAACTGACTCTTACAAGTTGTCCTCAGACATCCACATGTGCCAGCACACACACACACACACACACACACACACACACACACACACACACACACACAATTATTTTAAAGAGGGACACGTTAAGGCTGGAGAGATGGCTCAGTGAATAAGCATACTTGTTGCTCTTAAGGAGGACCTGGGTTTGGTTCCCAGCACCCACATGGCATCTCACAATCATTGGTAACTCTGGTTCCAAGGGATCTGATGCCCCTCTTCCAACCTCCGATGTCACCAGACATACAGGTTGTACATATACATACAGGCAGGAAAAACACATTTTAAAAAATCTAAAATAAATTTAAAGGAACATGCTTATAAAACAATAGTAATCAATTGTAAATAATAAGTATTATGTGATTCAATTTTTAAAAATATACTTGGATAGCAAAACACACAAAAAAAGAATGTGAGAATGATGAATAATACAATGAAACTTTTATATTTCATTTTAAACTTTCCAGTTCTGTTAATCAGGGGTCAGGGAGGGGCTCATGGGCCCCACCTCCCTCCCTGCTGAACTATTGGCTATTAATGGATTCTGGAAAAGGGGCAGCCATTGCCTTCAGTTGAGTACCAAACAGTGAGCCCACCGGACTCCAATAGACAAAGCAAAACCTGTGGTCACAGAGATGACCCTGGATAAAATTCAGTGAGTCTCAAAATAAAAGGGTGTGCACGTGGGAAAGGAATTCATGGGGAGATGAAGGTAACAAGGGAGGTCAAGAGATAAGAGAGGGCTGTGAGATGAGAGCAATTAGAATACATTATACACAAGTATGAAATTGTCAAAGAACAAAGTTAATGGATAAGAAAGACAAGAAATGAAATGACATGAAATTTCCTGTGTTGTTCAGCAGTGAGGAATGAGAAAGGGAACAGGTGCACAGTCACATTCCCTAACAAACACGGTGATGCACTCTCACTATCCAGTCAAGGGTGAACTGGAGGACAGGACTGTGGGTTACAGAGTCACCAAGAGCCTTACCATGGACAGAGAAGGAAGAGCCAGTCCCCACCTTCAGTTTGTAAACCTTTTCTTTGTCTGCAAGTAGTTGGGCAGCAATTTTGCAGTCACCACTGATCTGTCTTTGATATGAGGTTCTCCTTCTGTCTGTCTCCCATGGACATTACCAAGTTCTCTGGTGAAATACAGTATTCCTCTCCTCATTTGACTTTGAGTACCTTGGACAGAGCCCATAAATACCCCTCCTTGTACTCCTGGTACCTAACAGCATTTGATGCACAATAGGTTTGTAGTGTGTGTTTTCTTTTTTTAAATTGCGTGTGTGTTTGTGATTATGAGAGAGAGAGAGAGAGAGAGAGAGAGAGAGAGAGAGAGAGAGAGAGAGAGAGAGAGAGAGAGAGAGAGAGAGAGAGCTTATGTGCAGGTGCCCGTAGAGTCTAGAAGAGGCACAGGATACCCTGAAACTAGAGTTCATGCAGTTATAAGCAGCCTCATATAGGTGCTGGGAACTCAACTAGAGTCCTCTGCAAGATCAGTAAGTGCTCTTAACCAATTAAGCCACCTCTACAGTGTTGTTGTTGTCTCCTGATGTGTGTTGTTTTTGGAATGGAACCATGCTAGATTCTCTTTGTCTCTTGCCTCCTTCTTGAGCATTCATTACTCATAAACCAATGCACTTGGCACAACCTCCTAGATCAGCATTCCTGTCCCCTGCCCACACCCCAGCCCACACCCACATTCCCCAGCCCACTTTCCTAGCACACCGACATCATCACATCTTCTCCACTCGATGCTATGCTCCCCTTCCCATCAAGCCCTAGCTCCTTGGCTGGGCCCCAGCAGTTTTTCATCACCTGGCTCCAATCCGCTTGCCCAATTGCACTCTGGCTTCCCATTAGGCACAGCACAGCATCCTCATTTCCACCCCAGGGCTTCTGCTAGTCCTGATTGCCTATCCTGGGAGAGCTCCTGCTTATCCAAGTCCTCCTGCTTCAAGTTTCAACTCCTCCTGAAAGCTTTTCTGATCATGCCAACTTCCAGGGATCGTCATCTCTGAAAATGTAACAGCTCCTACAGTTGAGTGCACCTAATCATCTTTTCATGCCCTTTTCTTTCTTGTGTACTTTGCTGATTATCTGTTCCTCACCCCCAAACTAGATTAATCTACTTAAGGGAAGGGCAACATTTAACACCTCATTTGTGATCTACCACACCCGCTTTAAGAAGGCATATTGAGAAGCTCCAGACTTAGTAGCAGTTAGGACTGAAAACTATCTGAAACAGTTATGGTGAGAAATGGCAAAAATCAGGGTTGGAAAAATGTATCAATGGCTAAGAACACATACTGCTCTTGCAGAGGACCTGACTTCAGTTCCCAGCTCCCATGTCAGGTGGCTCACAACTGCCTGCAACACCAGCTCTGGGAGATCTGACATGACACACTCTTCTGACCACACACACACACACACACACACACACACACACACACACACACACACATACACACACACACACACACACTTAAAAATAGATCTTAGAAAGAGATGGTAAAGGGGTTGGAGGAATTGCTCATTGGTTAAGCCCTTCCAAATGACCTAGGTTCAATTCCCAGCACCCACATGGAAGCTCACAACTGTCTGTAACTCCAGTTCTAGGGGATCCTATACCCTCACACAAATTTACATGCAGACAAAATACTAACACACATAAAAAGAAATGTTTTTAAATTAAAAAAGAAAGAAAGAGATGGCAGAAGTGTCTTCTCAGGGTCAGAGGCAGTCGGCACAGCTGGGCATATGTAGCAAGGTTTGAAAAGAGCACAACCTCAAGCTTATGTCACTGGAACTGAAATGAGTTCTCTCCAGCACCAGGCGGGAGCAATCAATGGCTCTCAAAGTGTGTCCCTAGACAGGTGCAGCATTTGTCAGAAATAAAAAGCACTGACCTACTAAATCAGAAACTTGGGGTGGTTCTTGTGTCCACTCAAGTTGGAGAACCACTCAACAAGACTCTCTCAGAACAGTGGAAGAAGGGGTTTCTTCAGCTCCACAGACTGCCTGTGGGTGGAATTTCTAACATCTGCCTTTCTTTCTGCTTACCACAATTCCTAAGGCAAAGGAAACAGTAATAATCACAAGTTCCTGATGACCCTAGTGACACTTTTCAGGAGCATGAGGAAACTACATCTTAGCGACATGAGCATAGATTTCCTTGATCTTTCACTGTGATGAGGTCCTGTTTGTCTCAGTCCTGAACGACTCCCGTCACTTACTGGCCCCAAAAGAACACTTGGGGAAGCGAAGCTGCTCTTGATTTCAGAGTTTACACTTTAATTGCTGAGTCTCCACAGAGTTTTAATCTCTACTTTGTCTGTCTACTTCCACTTCTGAAAACACTGGACCAGTCTGCCAGCATCTCATCCTTCCTCAGGACCTGCCCTGGTGCCACACACTGGTAGGGTGGGTTGCAGGCTGAGTGACAGCTCAGCTTCCCATAAGCTTCCAGGTAAACTGTTAAATGCATGTCCTGACCACATCAGGAAAGGGCTCAGAGAGAGGCTGGCAGTCCTTGGGATAATCTGTGGGGCACAGCATCCTCATGTGGATGTGACAACTCACACTATAGTCTCTTGGTCTTGGGGTACAAAGGCTTGGAGCTACCTGACAGAGGGACCTGCTCATAGCAGACACTGAATCTACACCCTCTAGATGAGCCAGTGGGCAGAGTAAGGTAACAGATGGCACCATGTATAAAAGCACTCTCCGGATAAGTGCGGCAAATGGCCGTGGAGAAAATACAAGCAGAGGATGGCTTTAATTGGGACTTGGACAAATTAGAAATTAGATGAGCAAAGACAATCTTCTAAGCTGGGCATAGCAGTATACACCAATAATCCCAGCACCTGGGAGGGCCGTGAGTTTGAGACCTGCCTGGGCAACACAGCAAGACCCTGCTGTAAAAAGCAAAATAAAACATAAAACAAAACAAAAAGTTAAAACATAAACATTGGAGTGTTTAGAAGAAAAACAATTCTTCAGCCCTACAGACACCAAGTTGATACTGTTGATGGAAGCACTCTGCCCAAGGCAACAGCAACTAGCCAACAAGTGCTTACTGCAAGCTTGAAATGGAGGTAGCATAAATGAAGAACTAACCTACCTTCCCATTATTTTAATCATTCCATTATTAATTTTAAGTCTCCATGAGAAGTCTCAGCTATCACACTGCATAGCAGAATCCTAAATGAATTCATGGGCTATTAATAAAAAGTCCTGGGGCCTGGAGCGATGGCTCAGCAGTCAAGAGCACTGACTGCTCTTCCTAAGGACCCAGGTTCTGTTCCCAGCACCCACATGGTGGCTCACAGGATCTGATGACCCCTTCTGACTTCTGCAAGCACTAGGCACACCTGGGGCACAGACACATATGCAGGCAAAACACTCATATACATAAAATAAATGTATCTTTAAAAAAAAACCCTGGAGGACTCTCTATCCACACACCAAGCGGCAAAGATAAAATTCCCATTTGAAGAGACTTTCATCTACATGGCAGAAACTTTGAGAGCTCTGAATTAGTCCCAGGAAAGAGAGGCCTTGTTATTTATTTGTTTGTTTGTTTGTTTTTGAAGGCAAGGTTTCTCTGTGTAGCCCTGCCTGTCCTGGAACTCACTCTGTAGAACAGGCTAGTCTTGAACTCCCAGAGATCCACCTGCCTCTGTTCCTCCCCTTCCCAGTACTGAGATTAAAGGTGTGTGCCACCACCACCCAGCAATAGCCCTCTTTGCTGGGTGCTCAGCCTAGCTTTTCCATCAACCACTTAATGTGAGGAACTAGAAGTCTGTCCTCTCTAACCACAATGACCTTTGCCCCTTAGTGATCCAGTTCCTCCTGTAAACTGCAAACCAGCCACTCTGACTTCCTCACACAGCATCTAGGACAAACTGCGAAGCTGTACTAAAAGGATCTTCATACACACTTGCAAACACACACCACTATGGAAGCCATCCCCCTAAAGCCTCTGTACAATGCCCTTTCAGTACTGGAGGCTTGAGGAGAGGATCATCTTACTGTGGCCAGGGCCACCAGAAAGGGAGATGTATCCAAACATCCACTGATTAATCATACATTTAGTTAAATATTCTAGGTCCTTTTTCTGTCTCATAATTCAGTGAATGAGACAGATGGATCAGCTGACAATTTCATTCTCCAGGTTTTATTTGACAAGTTCACTGATAAAAAGGGTGACACGGTGGTTGTTTTGTTTCCTGTTGAATCCTCACCATTTAGGACCATAAGTGGTGGGTAATGGGTGAAGTACATGACAAAGGAAAATGTTTACTTCTGTAACAACCTGAAAGTCTGTCAACAGATGCCCTACACAGCTGTCACAAAGACTATGATACACACATGTGCATACACAAACGCATACTGACCTTGAAAAGTGTATTATTCAAAAGTCAAAGCTTGAAGCCATTCGGTGGTGATGCACGCCTTTAATCCCAGTACTCGGGAGGCAGAAGCAGGCAGATCTCTGTGAGTTCGAGGCCAGCCTGGTCTACAGAGCAAGTTCCAGGACATCCAGGAAGGACTGTTACACAGAGAGACTTTGTCTTGAAAAACCAAAGCCAAAGTCAAAGTTTAGCATAGTGGTGTATGCCTTTAATCTCTATACTTGGAGGCAGAGTCAGGAGGATCTCTATGAGTTTGAGGCCATCCTGGTCTACAGAGTGAGTTCTAGGACAGCCAGAAATAGTGAGACCCTATCTTGGGAGGGGGGAATGAATCAAGTTGTTTGGCTGGAGAGATAGCTCTGCAGGTAAGAGCCTTGATGCTCTTACAGAAGACCAGGTTCAGCTTCCAGCACCCACATGCTTGTTATAACCATTTGTAACTCCAGTTATAGGAGAGCTGACATTCTCTTCCAGCATCCATGGGCACCAAGTACACATGTGTACTTACAGGCAAGCACTTACATTCATAAAATTGTGAAACAATATTTTGATACCACCTATGTGTGGTCTGGTCCCATCTGTGTTATTTAGATACAGAATATGCATGTGTGGTTAGGTAAGCATAGATTTGTGATAGGCTATAGAAGAAGCCATGATACTTCTGAGGAAGGTACTACAAAGGTCTAGGAGGAGGACAGCGAGATGAAATTTTAAGTGCACTATTGTTTCATTAACTAGTTTCCAACTATAAAAGTTAAGCATAGCCAGGTTCCTGCCTCACAACTCCTGCACTCAGGAAGCCAAAGCAGGAGGAACAGTGTGAGTTTGATACCAGTCAAACTACAGAATGAGACCTTGTCTTGAGAAAAGGAAACATGATCATGTTAAAAATTCTTGGCCAGACCAGATGGTGGTGGCACACCTTTAATCCTAGCACTCCAGAGGCAGAGGCAGGAGGATCTTTGTGAGTTCAAGGCCAGCCTGGTCTACAAGAGCTAGTTCCAGGACAGCCTCCAAAGAAACAGAGAAACTCTGTCTTGAAACCCCCCAAAAATTTCTTGGCCAGGATATGGTGGTGCACACCCCAAAAGACAAAAGCAGGTGAATCTCTGTGAGTTGGAGACCAGCCTGGTCTACATACAGAGCTAGTTCCAGGACAGCTGGAGTTACACAGAGAAACCCTGACTCTAAATAAACAAACAAAAAATTCTCTCTGTAATATTGCATAATAGTAAATATATTTATAGAGGAAATGACAGAGAAAAATACACTATACCTGGATAAAGTGGATATAAAGTCTGTCCTCAATATGATCACAATGTCTGATAAAAGACTGTACAGAAACACCTGGAGATGAGGGACACGGCTCAGGGGTTAAGGCGCTTGTAGTCACCTTAGCCCAGATCCCCAGCGCCCACATAAAAGTCAGGCATGATGGCTCCTTCTGTAACCCCAGCACTGGGAGGCAAAGACAGAAGGGTCCCAGAGACTCACTAGCCAGCCAGTCTGGCTAATTGATAAGCTCCAGATCCAATGAGAGACCCTATCTCAAAAAATTAGATTAAAAAGCAACAGAGGAAGGTACACCAATGTCAACCTTTTGCCTCTGCACAGGCACAGATAGGCATAAGCACCTCTGCACGTGTCAACACACTCAAACCACACATACGTGCTCAGGTACACACACACAGAGACAGAGAACTAGAACTGTCCCTGTCAGTCTGGCCCCACTAAGAGGCTGAGATCCCTTCCACACCTGGCCCCCAGACGATCCACAAGGTGGCAATCAAGTCATTAAGATTTGATTCATTCTGCAGCCATTTCAAATGTCCCTGTAAAGTGACAGGCTCCAAATTTCTCCTGCTGGGATTGGGGTTGTGAGTGGGAACTCTGCCAATACCTTTCCAGCAGGCCTAAGATGTGGCCCTTTGTCGCTGAGATGTAACGCTGGGAGGCTGAAGGAACCAGAAGGCAGTAAGTGAATCTGAAGAGTCCAAGAGCTAACCACTTAAACTACACAAGGCGCCTTTAAGATTTAGTAATTGGGCAGAAAAGTGAAACCAAATGAAAGGCTCCCAAGCAACTGAGATGTTTCTGATTACATTCTGCACCATCCTATGGAAGCAAAAGCCACAGGAAAACGGGAGAGTTAATCTAAGTAACAGTGAGATACCTCAAAATAAGAAGGCGGGGGCTGAGGAGATGCTAGCAGGTAAAGTGCTTGTCGTGCAAGCATAACAGCCTGGTTTGGATCCGAAGGACCCATATAAAAGCCAGGCACCGTGCAGTGCATCTGTAACACTAGCATGGGGGTTGGGGGGATGGAGACAGGCAGATCTCAGAAGCTCACTGGCCAGCCAGTCTAGCCAAAACTGTAAGCTCCGGGTTCAGTAAAGCACTTTGTTTCAAAAACTAAAGTGAAGGGGCTGGAGATACAGCTCAGTGGTGAAGATACTTATCTAGCATTCACAAGGACCTAGGATCAACCCTCAGTGCTGCAATACACTAAAGGGGGGAAGTACTAGGCGAATGCAAAAATAAACAAAACACTTAAAAGAACCTTAAGGCTCGCTCAACAGGGTGTAGAGGGGAGGGAATCGTGCTGATACCAGAAACCTAGCCAACTACTAGAGAGCTCATAGATCTTAGAGTATAATCTACTATTGCCAGTTTATTAGATCAGCATAATTCCTAACTGCACCCTAAAACTTATCCTTATACCCACAGGCAAGGGTAGCTCTCACCCTGCATAAAAGCTTTCCCTCTTTGCAGTAAATGAAGACTGTCACAGAAAATGCAACTGGTCATAATGCAGAGGTCAACTGACTTCGGGGTGCCCATCTACAATATAACGCCTGCACCTAAGGCTCAGGAAACATCACAGAAGAGGGAATGGACAGAGTCAGAGGACCAGGAAGTCTGCTGTGAGACTGTGTCTCCTGGAAATGGCAAGGAGGCTTCACCCATGATGCTTCAACAATATGGCTGCCTAAACAAGACCTGAACGACGACGACACTGATACACATGGAAGAGGGAAATCGAACGGAGCCCCAAACCTAGACAAACAACTACATGCAACTAATGACTGTTAAGAGGGGCAGAACTAGTCTCTCTTCCAGGGATGAACTCCTAATTGGTTATCCAACATGAAGCATTCGGCTATGAAAAGTCATGCACGTATACACCAATAATAATAATAATAAAGAGGCCATCAGTCTGAAAGGGAATAGAGGGGCACAGAAGGAGCTGGAGGGAATAAAGGGAGGGGAGTGATGTAATTAGATTTTAGTTTTAAAAATAACTAAAGAACATGGGGCTGGAGGTCAAACTCGTGGTAGAGCATGTGCTTAGCCCTTGGCTGGGTTTAATTCCCAACATCAAATATGCTCACCCATTACTGCAAGGCACACACACAATAAAATTTATTGACAAAGAATAAAAGCTAAGGGCAAGAAAATCTCTGAGACAGCATCTAACCCAACTCTCATACTGCCAGAGAAAGCAGAGGCCCAGATAAGAATATCTTTCTTCTAAAATGGCCAGAAACCCAAGAAAAGGGTGTTATTAACTGACCAGAGTTATAGGTTTCCTGGCAGTAACTGGGAAAGCAAGCTAGATTTTTAAAATTGTGGATTCTGGGAAAACACAGCTGGCTGCACATTACATGGAAGCCACGGGAAACGAGGGCTCAATCCTTCAAAGTGGTCCAGCCTCGCATGAATAAATCATGAAGCCATTGTGAGCAGACTGGCATCTTCTGCTTCAGGACAAATTAGTCGGTTCACTGAGCTAATGAGGGAAGCACCGACCTGCTCTGGGTGTGGCTGAGGGCCAGGTCCAGGAGGCCTGGCTGTGCAGTCCCTGTGGAGGTTACAACAAGTCAGGCTTTTGTTGTTGTTTTTGTTTGTTTGTTTTTTAAAACTTGGTTTTGGTCTCCAGTCTCCAGCATGGCCTTAATGTGCCCCAGAGAACCCTATCCATGAGAGATGGGGCCACCATGAACACTGCTCTGGCGGAAAAAGTGGGTCTTCCCTGCAGTTGCTTTTTAGGCAGTATTACTATTAGAGCCCGTCTTGTTAGGGTTTCTATTGCTGTGATGAAACACCATGGCCAAAAGCAACTTGGGGAGGAGAGGGTTTGTTTCACTTACGCTTCCATATAGCAATTCATCATCAACAGCAGTTGGGACAGAAACCTGGAGGCAGGAGCTGATGTACACACAGCCTGTGGAGGAGGCTGCTTACTGGCTTGCACCCCATGGCTTGTTGTTCAGCCCACTTTCTTATAGAACCCAGGACCATCAGCCCAGGGATGGCACCACCCACAATAGACTTGAAAAAAAAATGACCTACAGGTTTATCTACAGCCTGATCTTATAGAGGCACTTTCTCAATTGAGGTGCCCTCCTGTCAGATAATTACATCTTGTATCAAATTGACATGACACTATCCAACACAGGGCCAGAGTTGGGGAGCCACTATCTGTGACCCGCCTGAGGTCGTAAGGGAAACATTCACATTGGTCCGGGCCCTGACATTCGCCAACAGGAGCCTTCAGAGAACTGAAGCCTATTAGGATGATCACAGAATGATCAGGCTGAAATGGACCTTCAAGGACATCTCACATCTAGTGCTCTGGATTTCCAAAGAAAGAAATAGAAACTAAGGAAACTGGTGACACATTCAAAGTCACCTGAAAATTTAGGAACAGAGATGAGATGAGAGAAAATATCCTCCTTAGGTAAATAAATAAGCCGGGTATGTTGGCCTTCAATTCTAGCACTCGGGAGGCAGAGGCAGACAGACCTCTGTGAGTTCAAGTTCATCCTGGTCTACACAGCAAATTATAAGTCAATCAGAGCTAAAAAGTGAGACCTTGTCTCAAAACAAATGCATACATACACACATGCATGCATATATACATGCATACATACATGCATGCATATTTTTTAAGCAGAAGAGGGAGTCGCTGGGAAGCAGATGTGAAAGAGAACAGGAGAGAGCCATGAAAGATGAATATGAGACAAATACATTATATAAACACTAATGGCAGACAGAATGAAACCATTGTTATGTATGACTAACATATGCTAATAAAACTACTAATAAATAAATAAGTGCTTTCCTATGGCAGATTAGCAATGAAGGAGGCAACACCCATTTCTCAAAAGCTATGTCCAAGATGTCACAGGAAGCTTACATCTCAGCAGAGAAACAGGAACTGGGCCCTCAGGTAAGCTAATACCATTAAATAAAAATAGCATAGGACCCAGTTCAGGGAAGAGAAGTACATTACCAAGCACACAGAGCAGGCAGCCAAGAGGCACAAGTCTCAACCTAAGAGGCAGGAACAGGGAAAGATCAGGGACCTGACAGAAGAACAGACTTTTGCAGAGTGACACATAGGTAAAGCAGCAAGATGGGGGGGGCATTTGGTGGTCAGAGATATGTGCCAGCTTCAATCTGGCAGGACAATGAACTGCCCAGCTGGAACTTGGCCAGGCCAACAATATGCTCTTGCCTGCCAGTACCACAAAGAAAAAAAAGGCAGTA
Source organism: Mesocricetus auratus (assembly GCF_017639785.1). Lineage (NCBI taxonomy): Eukaryota > Metazoa > Chordata > Mammalia > Rodentia > Cricetidae > Mesocricetus > Mesocricetus auratus. The sequence continues at coordinate 6,190,788 of NW_024429267.1, read as the reverse complement.
TATTCAAAGTAGGAATTACCACCTTGAAGTACAAGAGCAGCTAATCCCTGGGCTCTGTGAGTCCCTTCTGCAAGGCCCAGCACTGGTGAGCAACAGGGAGCCAAGACCTATGTGACTATCGGGCTTGGGAAGGTACCGGGGGCAGAGCAGCTGAGATGAGGAGGGGGAGGTTGCAATGAATACATTGACTTGATGAGGAAACAGGAGACAGATGTAGTGGGCTGGACTCCTAAGAGATACTTCCAATGTCCTGCCCCTGGAAAATGTGAGTGTGGCCTTCTTAGGAGGAATTAATGCGAGGATCTTGAGATAAGGCCAATAGTGAATTGGTAGAGGACCCCAATGACAGTGAAGCAGGGGGAGGGTAGACAAGAAAGCAGGACTCTCGGACACACGGAAAGAAAGTGGTGAGAAGAACACTAAAGATTACCATCGGGCTCCACAAGTCAGGAAGGAATGGAAATGGGCTCCCACTGAGGCAGAGGCAGAGGCAGGTGGATCTCTGGTCTACAGAGCGAGTTCCAGGACAGCCTCCAAAACAATACAGAGAAACCCTGTCTTGGGGGGAAAAAAAACACCCAGTTGATGATCAACTGTTACAGAAACCTTAGGAAACTAATACAGAAAAAAAAAAGGGAGGGGGGACCCTCATGGATCCTCCTGGCATTCACAGTGCCCAGGGAATCTAGTTGCTGAAGACCTTAGGCCAACTAGATACAAAGGTCATAACTGGATGATCCCAAAGCCTCACACACTCCTGTCTCTCAGGCATCAGCAGACAACCAGCAGAGTATCAAAAACCTCTCACAGATTCTCTGCAGACCCACAGTCCAACCCATGTAGCCTCTGTCACACCTGACCCTTTTACATGATGAGCTTCCAGAAGACCCCGGCACCATCCTTCTCTACCGGGCTACTCGAGGCTCATCATCACAGAAAGGTGATGCGGTTCAGCAAAAAGCTTTGTTCTGGATTTGTAGTCAACAGTACTCCATCTTAACCCTAGAGTGACTCACAGCATGAGCTGCATCTCTTCTGTCAAGCGAGGGCAATGACTGCAGCCTCACAGCACACCTGACTATCAGATACAGCACGTGCAAAACACCCAGGGTGTATCTTCTGTACTGCAGGCACACATAAGTGCTGGCCATTATTATTGTCATTGTTTACATCATAACGATAGCATTCTGCAGCAATGGCTTAGTCCTCTCGTTCTCAAGGCTATGGTGGACATTAAGAGCTACACAGACTGGCTCATCTCTAGGGTACTCACTCACTAGACATTGAACACTGTTCTAGTTTACCTTCTGTTGCCGTGATAAACAGAATGGCTAAAAGCAACTTGGGAGAGGAAAGGGTCTATTTCACCTTACATTTCGAGGTCTCAGTCCATCATTGTGGGAAGTCAAGGCAGGAGCCTGAAGCAGAAACCATGGATGAATACCGCTTGCTGGCTCGCTCACTGACTCGTGCTTGGCTCGCTTTCTGCCTAGAGATGGTGGACTGGACCCTCCCACATCAATCATCTAGTCGGTCCTTACAGATGGGGCTACAGGCCAGTCTGACGGTGGCAACTCCTCAGATAAGGCTCCCTCTTCCCAGGTGACTCTAGGTCGTGTCACGTTGACAATAACGGCAAGCCAGCACAGCCACCCACCGCATTCACTCTTGTTTGCCTTCAAGTCCCTTCCTCCCATCACTGGCTGTGGTCTCAGTTCCTGGTGCCTCCAACAGATGTCCAGTACATATTTGCTTTGTGAATGATGAATTAATAATATTGAGTCACTCTAAGACAGTCTTTTCCTCCTCTGTAAAATGGAGCTAATACTTGTCTCTCCACCTCCCTGCTTCATGGAGCAAGTGAACAGCACGCAGCAGCAGCAGCATCCACCACAGAAGGCTTGGAAGGCAAAGCACTCACTGGTCCCACACTGTTGGTCCTCCTAGCCTGGCCCAGTCAGTGACTTATCACACCTGCCTGTGTGAAGAGGGCTTACAAACCGGAACCTTAAAAATAACAGAACGCAGTGTCCCGCCTGGCTTCTGATCCCACCAAAAAGCCTGACTCTCTTGTGGCACCGCTCTTCCATAGGCGTGTGACTGGGTCTCTTACCCTCTCTGAGCCTTTCCAGAAATGCAGAAGAAAGGTCTGCATGAGATAGTGCTTGTACACGTGTCTGTCAGTTTCACAGCCCCAATCAAAGGCAGGCTCCCCCTTCCAACAATCAGCACCAGGTAAAAGCCAGAACCCAGGTGTGCCCCTCACAAAGAACCCAGACACCACGGCTCCTTTCTGGTTTTGCAACTTAAAAACCTTCCCAACATCAAATTACAAACTTCTATGTGGCCTTGCCAGGAAACCAAAAATATTTTAGCCACAACTCAAAATATCCTGACCACGGGGCAAGCCGTTTTTACCAGTGCTAGTGGGTCCTAATCAACTCAGCCACTTAGGTTAAAACAAACAACCACGCCAGCCCTTCTCCCAAAACAAATCCTTCCTAAAAAAGTGAACTAAGTGGAAACTGACTTGAAGTGATAAGGACAGGCTCTGAGGCACCCTGGGAAGACAGGCCCTTATCTGGGGACAAGCACTTTCCACTTAAAGTGTGCAGACAGGAGATTTCTCAGGGTAAGTGTCCCCCATCCCCGCCCACCCGCTCTGAGACTTTGGAACCAGAGTAAGTGAAGTCCTCAAGTCCCACTAATGCAGCAGAAAAGCTGATCCATCTTAAGACTCCTTTATTGGTTTATTCAACCAGGAAAAAGGAAGGCCAACAAACCAACTTCTCACCCCAGAGCCTCCAGGGAGCTCCCGGCACTCCAGCTCCCTGCTCCCAAACAAAGGGCTTCCCAGTCCTACAAACAGTCAGCAAATGAAGTACCTCCAGGCTAGCCAAAGGGTACCTCGAAGGAGGCCATCTGTTCCATAGTTCTTATAGCCCCACAGTCTGGCCCAACCAGTCTACTGGGATTGTCCCACAGCTGAAGGCTGACACTCCCGGCCCTGGGTTCTGGTGCCATCTGCAGCCCATCCATGCCTTACAGTTGAGGCTGCCTCTTCCCCGACAGGTCCTCAATCCAGACGGGGTCTATACACACTTACTGGCTAGCTCAGGCTCCCTTTAGGCTTCTATTCTAGAGCAAAACTGTGAACCACAGGAAGGCAGCCTAGCCTGGTAGACGGGACAAATACTATGTATCTGCTGATCAGTTCTGACCAGAACTGACTGCCCAGCCCAGATACCCTCTTCCCTAGAAGGTAGCTTGAGCCTATGTGAGAGTCAAAGTTACATTTTAAGTTTTAATTACTATGCCTTAGAGATCCTTGAAACAAACATGCCTCTGATCTGCAAGCCCCTGTCCAAGAACAGATACTTCCTGAAATGTTGGAGGCTATTGTTTATGGGAGATAACAAGCCACATGTTTTCACTCTCTTAAACAAGTTTGTTTGATCCATCTGCACTGGATATGCTTGATCACGTGTGGACAGGAGGTCACAGGCAGAAAATACATCAGGATGTACACTCGCTCCTGATTGGACATAGAGGTACGTCAAGATGTATGCTTGCCCCTGATTGAACCTGATGCAACATACTTAAGTTGCTTGCAAACTGTGACTCAGGACCATCTTCTGGAAACCCAGAGATGAACCTGACCAGAGTCCATCCTCCCAGCCAGTACTAAAGCTTGCTTCAAATTTGGCTTTAAATTGTAGTAGTGGTAACACCTATCCTACAAAATTTCTGTGTGGTTAGTAATAGCACAGAGACTCCTGGAATAATGCTAGTGCCTAATCAGTGGGAATTATCCCAGTGTTACCCGGCCCTAACCCTCATCCCAGTGCATGGGTTTCTGTATCCTGGGCCCCTCCTCCAGATCTGGCTCCTCCCATCTCTAGCTCTAAAATAACCATTTCCCAGTGTGCCCTGTCCCCAGCCCTGCCCAACCCCATGCCCTGATAGGGACAGGCCTGGCAACCAGGAAGTACTCAAGCAACTGAATGACTATTGACATAGAAAATGCAATCCTGAAGCCTGACATGATTGGAATTCTTTTCCCTACCACACTCCACTTTTATGGTTACAGAGCAGTAGGTAAACACGCTGAAATCGGGTTCTGTTACACAGCACAGACCTTGTTTTTGACAGCTGTGGTGCCACAGCGCAAGACGCAAAGGAACCTGGATGATTCCGAAAGCCCCTCCAGTCTCTGTGTGACATCTCTGGGTGTACTGGAACCTGCTATGCAGACAGCTGCCTTGAACTCACAGACATCCACCTGTCTGTTGTGTGCTGGGACCAAAGGTGTGTGCAACTACCGCCTGGTGGAAAAACAGTATTTCTAATACACTGTCCTTTTCCAATTATAAACGATTCTACGTAAGCCAAGAATGGTGGCACACGCCTTTAATCCAGCACTCAGGAGGCAGAGGCAGGAGGATCTCTGAGTTCAACGTCAGCCCCGTCTACAGATCGAGTTTCTGGACAGTCAGGGTTACACAGAGAAACCCTATCTCAGAAGATCAAAATTAATTAATTAATTAAAATAAAAGATGCTGTGCGACCATTGTAGACAGCATGAAAACCTGGAAAACAGGCTGGTGAGACAGTCCTGCCAGTAAGGTACTTGTGGGTGCAGGTGCTCTTGGACAAGCCTGAAGGCCTACATGGTAGAGAGAGAGAACTGACTCCTACAAATTGTCCTCTGACCTCCACGTGTGCTGTGCCATGTGTATGTGTGCAAATAAATAAATAAATGTAATTTTTTAGAGCAAATTATTTTTTTCCTATACACTTGAATATTATTTTTCTTTTCTTTTTCTTTTTTTTCTCAAGACAATAGTTTCTCTGTGTAGCCCTGGCTGCCCTGGAACTTTCTCTGTAGACCAGGCTGTCCTCAAATTCAGAGATCCGCCTGCCTCTGCCTACCAAGTGCTGGGATTACAGGCATGCACCACCACAGCCTGACTTGTATATTGTTTTTTGTTGTTGTTGTTTTGGTTTGGTTTGGTTTGGTTTGGTTTTTTTGGTTTTTCGAGACAGAGTTTCTCTGTATTGTTTTGGAGGCTGTCCTGGAACTCCCTCTGTAGACCAGGCTGGCCTTGAACTCACAGAGATCTGCCTGCCTCTGCCTCCTGAGTGCTGGGATTAAAGGTGTGCGCAACCAACACCCATCATATATTGTTTTTCTATGTAACATTCATTTTAAAACTAACAAATGGATCAGGGAACCATCCAGCCATTGATTGTGCATGGAAGACTTTCTTGTTCTTTTCCATTCTCTCCACACCTAAACAACCTATTTGTTGGGGAGGGTCACCCTCCCTGCTGCGTGAGTCCATTTTACGTTATCAGGGTGGGTGAGCTTCTCCTCTCCGAATGAGTTAATGCAGTCATCTCTCCTTTCCACACTCACAACACAGAGTCAATATTTACCACGTTGCTAAAACAGGCACTGGTCACAGACAGGGTGCCAAGTCACCTTGTCTAATCACAACAGCCGCACCAGTCTCGGTGGCACCCACAGGCTTTACTGTGCCACGGGCCACAGCATGGGGGAGTGAGTCAGGTCCTTTCTGAGCAGGTGCCTGCTGGCCAGCAAGGAGGCTTCACATACACACAGTCTGAGAGGAGTGACGGGAGCACCTCAGGGATGGAGAGACTAACCAAGTTTGATGCCCACTCAAGAGGTAGATGCAGGTGGGCTGGGTTGAGTTCAAGACCACTCTGGTCTACAGAGTGAGATCCTGGAGAGACAGACAGATGAGATTGTAAAACGAATAATAAAAGCCCAGACACAGATATCGGGGTTGAAGCTGGAGATCAGATAAGCAAAGCAGCCAAGCTACCTCTACCAAGGCTGAGAGATCTTGTCCTCAATGTGGCTAGAGACTAATTGCCCGAATACTGAATGCTCTGCTCCTATCTTATGTGCCTTTCTTGTGCTGGGACTGAATGTGTGAGCTCTGTTTCTCTTTTAAACTGATTCACTCTCATGTAGCCCTGGGCGGCCTTGAGCTCACACTGTCTCCCCAAGGCAATACCAGTCTGCCCATCTCTGTTGGAAGATTGTCAAGAGATACACTCATTGGATAATCCAAGGAAGTCCACGGACTAGAAGGGAATACCTATAGAAAGGGAAAGCAGGAGGATGTTTTGGAGAGTCGTCCAACAAGAGGGTTCTGGAATAAAGTCCTTTTCTCAAGGGCACCTTGGGAAGCAAAAGGAACAAGTTAAAGGGAAAGGAAAGGTAACTTTTTGTGGTACCAAATAGGCCTGTTTCTGTGAAGTGGCAATGTGGAGGAAACACTGAGGAACCTCCAGTGAGACTTGAGTTCAGATCCTGCCACCAAAATAACATATGGCCCAAAGAAGAAGTGCCTTACTCGAGGACACTGGTTGGTAAATTAGTACCTCAACCAAGTTCTTCATTCCAAGTCTATGGGCGATTGCCCAGAGGCCACAGCTGACTCTCTATTCTTCTAATCCTTAGATAGCCCCTAGGAAGCCACAACCCTGATCTAGAGTTTCTATAACAAAAGGATTTCTCTTCATCTTCCTGCTCAGATGAGAGAGAGCAGGCCCTGCCTACAAGAGGAGGTCTCTAGTGCCCTCCCTCCCTGAGAGAAGATGCTTCCAGCTGGGTCCAAGGAAACTGGCTTCTCTTGAGTTAAAGAAACAAGCCAGGACAAGGGTCACCAGGCCCACACCTGTGCAAAAAAGATGTTGCAATTCGGGATGACCCTGGGACACCACAAAGTGCCCAAGTAAATATTCTAAATAGCCACTGGGATGTCAAACAGTTTCGCATGCCTGTTCCTTGGCTCTTTCCCCTCCAGACAAGAAAACAATAAAGGTTGTGGACCAAGACCTTGATGAAATGCCACCCAGGATGTGTCTCTACCTTCTCCTTGGTACAGACACAAATTCATAGCCTTTGGGAGTTCAGTAATGGCTAGACACGGCCTGTGACTGTGGCAGCCCATGTGTATTGATCACCTACTGAAGACAGATCCAGCTACCTCCTAGAAGTCCCAAGGACAGTAAGAAAACCAACAGCTGCCCTGTCTTCAAAGGGCTCACAGTCTGCCTGAGAATGCAGACTGCACCCAGATAACATATGAAACACAGACCCTAAGGGCTACAAATGATGCTGGGAAGAGGAACCCATGGGTGGTCCCAGAGGGAAAGGATGTATTTATAAAGGGTCAGAGGGCTAGAAGGAATTAGGAAGAAGACAAGAAGAGGAATAAGAGCAGAGGATCAGGAGGGGGAAAAAAGTGATTCATTACAAGCCCCGAATGGAGCAGCTAGAGGGGGAATAACTATAAGATCTGGATGGTGAGTGGTGAGGTGATGGGCTAGCTGCATCATCTCTTCGGTCTAGCAGCCACTTTTTTCCTGTCTCCATTTCAGATGTCATACAAGAAAACATGTCAGCCGGGCGGTGGTGGCGCACGCCTTTAATCCCAGCACTCGGGAGGCAGAGGCAGGCGGATCTCTGTGAGTTCGAGGCTGGGCTGGACCGACAGCCTCGGCCGGCGAAGAGGAAATGAGGTGACAACTGAAAGAAGGAAGCATCTTAGAGACACATGTTTAGGGCTAAAGCAGTTTTACAAGGATAACTATCAACACCCTAGTCAAAATCAACATGGGTCAGCAAGTCTTGATGGTGCTCGTCATTAGGCAATCTTGCAGAGACACTGAAGGAGCAGCTCTGCAATTATGGACAATTAGATAAGCAAAATTCTTCCTCTGGTTAGTGGTTATTTTTGTCAAAACATTAGGTTAGGTTTGGGAAATGGCTCACTTGGTAAAAGCACTTGCTAGCCAAGGCAAGACCTGAGTTCAGATCACTAGAGCCTATACAGTAAACCATGTCTGCAACCCTACGGCAAAATGGGATGTGGAGACAGGAGAATCCCCCAGAGGCTCATGTATCAGCTAGATTAGTCAGCACAGCAGCAAAGAGCACCACCTCCCAAATGAGGTGGAGGGTGAGAACCAGCATCAGAGGCTGTCCTCTGACCTCCACATGTTCACACATGCATGCACACACACGCAAACGCACACACACACATGCACGCACGCACACACGCACACAACCATATACACATACATACACATGTGCATGAACACACACATACATACACACATGCATGCACGCACATATATATACATGCACACACTGCAGGGGAGAGAAGAGTGCCCAGGAGCCCTCCATTATGAGTGAATTAACACAGCCAAGACAAATGACAAAGACACTTCTTTAATGAAGGAAAGAAAGGTGTAAACCAGCTGGGCGATGGTCACACACGCCTTTAATCCTAGCACTCTGAGGCAGAGGCAGGTGGATCACTGAGTTCGAGGCCAGCCAGAGCTACACAGAGAAACCCTGTCTGGCGAGGGAGGTGGGGCGGGACGACGACAGGAAGAAAATAAAGAAGAAGGGAATAAACCAACATTCCAGAGAGCCTACTGTATGTCTCAAGGACCATCTGGAGAGGTGATTTTGAATCCAACTGTACATTCTACACAGGGGTGGGCACTGTCCCAGACTTCTAAATCTGAACCCTTGCGTGTATGTTTGTTTGAAATCTCTGTGGTTCAGATATGTGGCCACAGATGACAACCACCATGCAACATGTTTCAGCCTCATTTAGTCCTCAGGAGAGGTCTGGGTTCAAATCTTGACCTGATAAAGCACATAGTACACATTGCCTTTCTTGTTTCCCACATGACAAAAGCCAAGAGTCTGAGGGTTTGAAGCAGCTTGCCCAAACTCACACAGACCATCATCAGTAATGCATACCCAGATGTGACCCTTGGCCTTATGCTAGAGGTGGTAGTTCAACTGCCCCATGAACTTAGCCTAGCACACACGCATCCCTGAGGGAAGGTACTTAGGAACTATGGAAGAGTTTAGTGAATCCAAAGTCTCTTACCTGGAGACCTTCCTAACCAGCAAGAAATCTTCTAGGGACATGGTCAGACTCCAGAAGAGTCCCACATCAGGGTTCATGTGTGACGCCCCTCATGACTCCATACTCAAGAATTACCATAGGATTATAAAGATGTATTTATTTTTATTTTATGTGTATGAACATTCTGACTACATGTATGTATGTGCACCATGTGCATAGTGCCTTTGGCGGCCAGAACTGGGTTACAGACAATTGTGGGCTACCATGTGGGTACCACTTATGGCAAGAGCAGGAAGTGCTCTTTCCTGCTGAACCAGCCGCCAGCCTGAGATGAAACCTCTGTGTCCCAGGAAGCATTTCAAGAGTGCCGCACAGATTTGCATTCATGAGCTTCTGTTGACATGTAGCCTTGTCTCCACTCAGTCTGACCTCTCTGCTCTCCAGGGCAGACACTGGATCTCTGCTTCCTTATCTGTAAGATGGGCACAGTGGTTCCCTACTGTCCACTAGCCCCACATAGGGACAATCAAGCCTCAACAGAGGGAAAAGACTGCTTAGTCCAGCTCTTCAAACCAACTTGGCTGCCTTTACAGGACAAAGGTGTTCATATCTGTGGCCACTTGCTGGGCACTTCACACCCAACAAACTACGCCCTTTAAATCTGAGGCAAGGAGAGGAAAAGTGCTGCTCTGAAAGTGCTCGAAGCAGGTAGCTGTCACCTGCTCACAGAGGCACAGGACGCATGGTTTGGAGACCAGAGTTAGCTGTTCTGTTTGGTTTTGGTGGTGCTGTGTGTGTGTGTGTGTGTGTGTGTGTGTGTGTGTGTGTGTGTGTGTGTATACATGGAGGTAGAGGTCAATACTGAGCCGTGTTCCTCAGGGGCTATCTACCTTACATGGCAAACACTTTACTGACTGAGTTATCTCCCTAGCCTGAGAACTGGCTTTCTTTTAAGGAGAAATTTCAAAGTACCTCTGAATCTACAAAAGAAGTCACTGGGTGTGGTGGCACACGGCTGTAATCTTGGTATTCAGGAGACAGAAGCAGAAGAATCACAAATTTAAAGCCAGCCTGGCCTTAAATACTGTGAGACCCTGCCTCAAAAATAAAAGATACAGCCAGGCAGTGGTGGCACACACCTTTTATCCCAGCATTCCGGAGGCGGAGGCAGACAGGTCTCTGAGTTTGAGGCCAGCCTGGTCTACAGAGTGAGTTCCAGAACAGCCAAGACTACACAGAGAAACCCTGTCTAGAGAGAGAGGGGGGGGGGAGAGAGGGGGGGAGGGAAGGAGGGAGGAAGGGAGGGAGGGAGGGAGGGAGGGAGGGAGGGAAGAATAGTATCCACTTAGGGAAAGGTCATAATAACAGGCTCAGTTGCCCAAGTGTGAAGGGAAGGACCATCCATCTTCCCTTGGGTGATAAGTACAAGAGATGCTAGCAGCAGCATGGCAGAGGACACAAGTCACATGACCAGAGGTGTCTGTTACCCACCTAGAAGCCATTTCCTTCTCTGTGCAGAAACTCCTCTTTTCTCAGCTGACCCTGCAGCTGTCTCAGAGATGATGGGCAGATTCAAATTTGGACCTTGGTGCTTGCCTGAGTTAGGTCACAGAGGATAGGTAGCCTTGTCTCCAAGAAGGTAGGTGGTCCAGCTCTGAGGGCCTGACTGTGGAGGAGGAAGCACTCCCTGGGGGCTTTGGAAGGGCTGGATCAGGAAACAGGACTTCCTGGTGCCATGAATGGAATGCTCTTTAAAAAAAGATTTGTTTTTCTTGTATGCATATATATAAATGCCTGCCTGCATGTGTGTGTACCATGTGCATGCCTGATACATGTGGGAGCCAGAAGGGAGTGTCTGAACCCCTGGAACTGGAGTTAAAGGTGGTTGTAAGCCACTATGTGACACTGGGAACCAAATCCAGGTTCTCTTCAAGAGCAACAGTACTCTTAACGACTGAGCCATCTCCCCAGAACACACCCACACCACTGCTACCACTGCCGCCACTGCCTTCATTTATGACGGCCTCGCTATGTAGCCCTGGCTTGCTTAAAACTCACTGTGTAGAGCAGGCTGGCCTCCGCTTCTCAACTGCTGGGATTAAAGGCATGGGCCAGTAGTCCAGGAGTGTTCATTTTTATTTGGACATTGGATGCTAAAGGATGGGGCTTCCAAAAGGATGGAAAACATGGAGGGCTTGTATTGCACATGTGGTGTTTTAACAGCCCTGTGAATTAACGACCATCCAGGACAAATAAACACAGCCTACAAGAGGGCCAAGTTGTTCCCATCAAACATTTCACAATGGCTGAGCCAGGATCAGATGCAGACTTGGTAACGCCAGAGCTCGAGAGTAGTACTGCTAGGACGGGCCCTTCGGGCTCTGACCCTGGGCTGTCCTCCTGCTTGGGACTCAGCTGCTCTCAGTCAGGTACCTCCAAGACACAGGATGACAGGAATGCCACACAACCCAGAAAGAATCATGGGTCATGGTCTGCTCTCTGCTTGCAGCCTCACCCTAAAGTGCTAAGCATGAGTGACCTAAAGACAGAAGGTCCAGCAGTTCAGAACTCCAGTAGGGTACCAGAGCCTCAGGTTAGTTGCTGTCATAGGGGTATGACAGGAAGCTATCCCAGTCATGGAAATGGATTGGACACAGATCAAAGGGATCCTCCACAGACACCTAGGAACATACCAAAGGCACCGATCAATCTTCTTCCCTGCTCTTTGGAGGGACCTGAGGGTCACAGGCAGGAAGGAAACACTAGGTAACTTCATACCTCAAAGGGAGTGCTGGACCAGAGTCAGGCGTCATTGGTGAAACCCAGCTCTGACTCTTGGTGGCTAGTTGGTGAAGGTCTCTAAGCCTCTGTTTCTCAACTATAAAAAAGGAAGAATTCACAGCACCTCAAGGGCTGCAAGGATTAGGGCAGGCCATGGGGCCCTGTGCCTAGTGCAGAGTGGGGTCTAGAAAGGACAGTCCCTGGTGCTCAGATCTCCTTCCCTTCCTCTCTGAGAGCAGCAGGGTTCACCTGGGCAGTTCTGCAATGCGACTTCTTCTATGAGCCCTGAACACCTGGGCCCTGTGTGAGCAGTGAGAGGGACGGCAGAGCAGGGGACCCGGGGCCCCTCTTCCCCTTCCCCTTTCACAGAGACCTGCTTACACACTGGTTCCTTCCCCTCCTTGGCTGTCCACTTTAACAAGTTCTGCTGTGTAAACAGTCAGCACTCTTGAAGAAGAACAGGGGCAGGCGTATTTTTCTCAGCAAAGGGCCAAATGGTAAATATTTGAGGCACTGAGGACCAAAAGACAGGATCCACATGACTATCTGAATATCATATAACACAGGAGAAAGCAAAATGTCTATAAGTGATGTAATTCGACATATACTAAGTAATTGAGGACTTTTACAAGTAATATTGGTCCCCAGACAGAAATGGTGGTACAGGTAACATTTTGCTTGCTTAAGGTTCTAATTTGGAGTTTCCTACCATCAAATCCACTGGAAAAGCTCACTTGTAAAAACCTATGGTAGTTGGGCACGGGGGCTCTCACAAACCTTTAGTCCCAGTGTACAAGAGGCAGAGGCAGCTAGATCTCTGTGACTATATATATATGTCTATATATATATGTGACTATATGTATATGTATATGTATAAGCTCCAGGGCCTGCCACACAGAAGTCAATTCAGATTTTTCAAATGGGGCTGTAGTTTTCTTTCCCCTGGACTAGACAATGTGGAATAAAGTTCTTAGGTTCAAGAGGCTATCCAAGTCTACCTTGGGACTGGGCAATGTAAGGAGGCTGGAGGCTGTGGCTGTTTCTCTGTGGGAGGCCCTGGATGCTGCAGGGCCGGGCAGGACCTCTCACCCGTACTGCTTATGCTTAGGAGCCCTGGGTGATTCGCTGCAGGTGAGCTGATGGGGATCCTCAGAACCCTCACTCTGGTTTCCTCAGTAAGGGGGAGACTGAGGCTCACCCTGCTTTCGTTTTAAAAGCAGCCACTCTCCCAATGGCACTGTCTGCATGCTTTCAAGCAGAACTGTCCTACTTACTCATACAAGCAGAGACAAAGAAGACCCCAGGACTGGCATCCTGGGGTCCCTAAGGACCACACATTCCTTCTGCAGCTTGGGGAGGTATCACCTCCCGTCTATGTCCAGAACTCCACTCCTATTCCTAGTCCTCGGCAGCCTGCCTTGCTTTCATCATATGTGAAACAAGGATGATTGCATGTGCCCTACCTGCCTTGCTATGGCTAGGTTTTCACTTTATCCATGCAAATGTAGCAAAAGGAAATAAATGCTTTGGGGGAAAAGTAAAGAAACAAAGACAATAAAATTTAAGGTTAAGGGGAAAGTAAACAACATTTTAACTACTTGAAATTCCTAATGGAAAAATCTTAACATACCTTCACAAACTCTTTAACTATTACAAACACACACACACACACAAAAGCCACAGGGGATGTGAGACATCGCACTCTCCTTATTATTTCTCCTTTCAACCTTTAAGCATAACTCTTGCCTTGGTATGCCACCTCTGGGAACACACCCAACAAAAATAATGCCAAAGAGGACAGTGAACAAACGGGTTCACAGAAACACTCTCATTTTTAGCATTAAGAAAAACAGAAATATTCATTAAGAAAATTTATATAGGAGAAGAGAATGGAGCTAACTGATCTATGTTTAATTTTTTAAAGGCTGGTGCTTAAAAAGACCAGTGTCCCACAACAAATTGGGAGCTGTTCAAGATTTAAAACGATGAGAGAGCTGTGACCATAAAATGCTACACATAATCCTGAATTGGGTCTTGCAAAGTAGGGAGAAAAACTACAAGGAACACTAATGGGGTGGCAGGTCCCTTAGTTGGTAGAGAGCTTGCTAGCATGCACAGTGCCCTGGGTTCCATCCCCTGGGCCACATAAGCCAGGCATTCTGTAATCCCACCACTTAGGAAGCAATAGAGGCAAAGACCAGAAAGTCAGCCATTCTCAGCTACAATAGCAAGTTCAAGGTTAGCCTAGGCTATATGAAATTCTACATCAAGTGGGGGGCCATCCAAAAAGCCCCATTAATGGGAGACTCAGGCATAGTGACATACGCCTTCAATCCCAGCACCCAGAAGACAGAGGCAGAAGGTTTGCCAGTCTGAGAGCAGCCTGAGTTATACAGCAAATTCTAGGCTTGTCTAAGCTACATCGTGAGATAGTCTATCAAATCCCTACAAAAACCAAAAAATAGAAATAGAAATGTTGACATAATTAGGATAAATGTAAGTGCTTATTGTATTAAATAATGGTGATAAAAATAGAATGCCAATGTCCTTAGGAAATACATGATGAGGTATCATGGGATGGAGAAGCATTATGTCTGCAACTTCTCTCTAATGGCTCAAAAACAATGATGAACAGAAATGTATATACCCATAGACTCAGGGGAAAAAAGAGAGAAGGCAGGGCAAGAAGGAAAAAAGGAGGAGGGATGAAAATATGTTAAAAGTTGGGATATCTATGGCCAGCAAGATGGCTCAGCATGTAAAGGCACTTATCACCTGATAAAGGCAGGTTCTCAAGAGCAGAGTTCAGTCCCTGAGACCCACATGGTGGAAGGAAAGAGCTGTCCTCTGGCTCCCACATGTACACACACTGTGATGTGAGTACACTCTCACATATGCACAAATAAGCAAATAAAACTGTAACCAAAAAAAAAGCTTTTAAAAACTGAGATAGGAGACCCAGCAGTGGTGGCACAGTCCTTTAATCCCAGCACTTGGAAGGCAGAGGCAGGAGGAGCTCTGTGAGTTCGAGGCCAACCTGGTCTACAGAGTGAGTTCCAGGACAGCTAGGGTTATACAGAGAAACCCTGTCTCAGAAACAAAACAAAATAAAAAAACAAACCAGCAACAACAAACTAAGATAGGATCTGGAGAGATACATCAGTGGGTAAGAGCACTCACTGTTCTTTCAGAAGACCAGAGTTCGATTCCCAGAACCTACAACAGGCAGCTCGCTCACAACTGCCTGTAACTCCAGTTTCAGGAGATCGAACTCCCTCTTCTGGTCTCCACAGATACAGGCGCGCGCGCGCGCACACACACACAAATGAGTCTTTTAATTTTGGGGGAATATCTAGGTGAAAGTTCACAGGACCCCATTATTTTTACCTTTTTTTTTCTCATTGAAAATTTAGTATATCCTTCTCGCTGAACGCTGCCGACATGGTGTTCAGGCGCTACGTGGAGGTCGGCCCGGTAGCCTATGTCTCCTTCGGGCCTCATGTCGGCAAGCTGGTCGCAATCGTGGATGTGATCAATCAGAACAGGGCTTTAGTAGATGGACCTTGCACTCGAGTGAGGAGACAGGCCATGCCTTTCAAATGTATGCAGCTTACCGACTTCATCCTCAAGTTCCCACACAGTTCCCCGCCAGAAGTACGTAAGGAAAGCTTGGGAAAAGGCAGACATCAATACGAAATGGGCAGCCACAAGACGGGCCAAGAAGATTGATGCCCGAGAAAGGAAAGCCAAGATGACAGATTTTGATCGTTTCAAAGTCATGAAGGCAAAGAAAATGAGGAACAGAATAATCAAGACTGAGGTCAAGAAACTTCAGAGAGCTGCTATCCTGAAAGCGTCTCCCAAAAAGGCACCTGTTGCTAAGGCTGCCATTGCAGCAGCTGCTGCTAAAGCCAAGGTTCCAGCCAAGAAGGCTACAGGACCAGGCCAGAAGACTGTGGCCCAGAAGGCTGCAGGCCAGAAGGCAGCGGCTCCCGCTGAAGGTCAGAAGGGTCAGAAAACCCCCGCCCAGAAAGCACCTGCTTCAAAGGCCGCTGGTAAGAAAGCATGAGGCTGCACAGAGGAATAAAGGCTCTTTTTGACGTGTGGCAAAAAAAAGAAAGAAAGAAAGAAAAAGAAAATTTAGTATATGAACTCTGGGTACACAAAAGGGTATAAATTTTTTTAATGAGTAAAACGCACACATAAACTCTCCACACTGACAACAAGCATATAGGAAGTGAAGAACACCCACAAACCCTGGGTAGATGTCGACGGCTGCAATGGCCCTCTCAGGAGAAGCCCTTAGGCTCTCACAGTGCAAGCTGGGCTCCATGAGACCCGCCCATCAGAGGGAACAATTTGCATGTATGCTGAGCTTCCCACTGACTGAAGCAGGCTCCCTCCATGAAGCCACTTTGTCTGAGTGGCTTTGTGCTTTGTTTTCCTCACAATGGGTGACGAACAGGCCTCCCTTGCTCCCTCATCCACGACTTCTGCCATCCAGGGCTCTCTGCAGGCAGCTCTGGCCCTTCACCCTTTTATGCTTTTTTACCTAAGCCCAGGCCCACCCTTCCCAAGTCCGGACAGAGCCCTCCCTTTAAGGATCCCTTCCCTTACCACCGGCTCTGAGACTCAGTCATGAAAAGGTGCCCCTCCCAAAGAGGTAGCTTTCTCCTCTGAACTTCTGGTCCATGGTTTTGTGGTCCCTCCATTGCAGATGTCCCAGGTTCAGGTCCCAGCACCCACATGGCAGCTCACAACCATGCATAACTCCAGTTACAGGGAAAAACAACCCCCTCTTCTGACCTCCAGGGGGCACCAGGCATGCTCGCGTGTCCGCTCCAGCACACGTACACACACACACACACACAGTACACACACACACACAGTACACACACACACACACAGTACACACACACACACACACAGAGTACACACACACAGAGTACACACACACAGAGTACACACACACACACAGAGTACACACACACACAGAGTACACACACACAGAGTACACACACACACAGAGTACACACACACACAGTACACACACACACACAGAGTACACACACACAGAGTACACACACACACACAGAGTACACACACACACAGTACACACACACACAGAGTACACACACACAGTACACACACACACAGAGTACACACACACACACAGAGTACACACACACACAGAGTACACACACACACAGTACACACACACACAGAGTACACACACACACAGAGTACACACACACACACAGTACACACACACACAGAGTACACACACACACAGAGTACACACACACACAGTACACACACACAGAGTACACACACAGAGTACACACACACACACAGAGTACACACACACACACAGTACACACACACACACACAGAGTACACACACACACACAGTACACACACACACAGTACACACACACACAGAGTACACACACACACAGAGTACACACACACAGAGTACACACACACACACAGAGTACACACACACACACACACACAGAGTACACACACACACAGAGCTGCACACTCATACACATAAATAAAATAGATAAATCTAAAAAGAACATGAGCTTTCCAATGTGACAGTCCTAGAACAGAGTCCTAGCTGTCCTGCTCAGACTGTGTGACCATGAATATATAACTTTATTCTCTTCTTTTCCTCGCTGTTCAATGGGAACGTTGAGTCCACTTGCATTGTTCTGCAAGGGCGGGGTGGACTCTGAGCAGGCTGACAAGGACAGGAGATCGCTGACATGAGGCCAGTCACTTCGCATTCTCAGGAAATACCAGGAAAAAAAAAAAAGTAGCCGAGCAGAGTGAGAGAGACAGTTCTGACTAGAGAAAGTCCCTGGTTTTTTAGCCCTGACTTTCTCTGAGGCTTGCTGTGTCATGGTGGAATTTCCCACTTGACTTCTTGGTCCCACAGCTCTGTTCCCAGAGGTAATTGCTCAGTGCTTTGGAGGCTAAGCTTCTTCATCTGCAGGATGGGGATAGTATCTGCATCACGTGATGGTGTAAGAAGTAAATACAGGGGCTGCCAAGATGGCTCAGTAGATAAAGCCATCTGCTGCCTAGGCTGACACCTAAGTTCAAACTCCAGGACCCACATCATGGAAGGAGAAAACCAAGCCCCCACCCCACTGTCTTCATATGTATGTGTACATACATGGAAAAAAATGTAAGTAAACATTAACGTGGGGCTGGGGAGGCAGCTTCAGGTTACAAGCAACTGCTGTTGCAAAGGATCTCAGATCAGTACCCAGTACCAATGTTGGTCAGCTCACAACCTCTAGTAACTGCAGCTCCAGGGGATCCGGTCTCCAGGGCAGCTGCACTCATGGACACATCTCATACACACACACACACACACACACACACACACACACACACACACACACACACACACACACAAATTAATTAATATGTAACTTTTTTAACCAAAGAATTAATAGCAAGTGCTCTGTGGAGGGAAGTGCCTCTGCGTTCTGCTTCCCACTCTACCGAAATTCCAGGGCTTTATGAGAGCGAGGGTGTGACTGAGGCTGTCCACGTCACGTTTAACCCAAAGCAGCTTCCAGATAGCTTTGTGCTTAATTACGGGTGACTGTGGTGCTGAGAACTTGTCAAGTGCAGAAGGACAGGGGTGGAGACCACACTGTGGGGTGGAGACCATTGGGTAAAGCTGAAGTCCACGGAAGCGCAGGCAGCAGGTGGAGAACCTGCAGTCCACTGGGGAAGCGCTGTTGTGTACTGTGAAGTTTGATGTGCTAGATCTGAGGGTACAGAATAAAAACGAACTGATTCTTTAGGAAGAGTATGGGATGGAATTGGGCAGGTCATCGCAGGCTGCTGGGAGACAGCACGTGATTTGGATCTTAAGAAAAGAATAGCACAGTGTGGTGGCACCCACCTTTAATCCCAGCACTCCAGAGGAGGAGGCACTCAGATCCCTGTGGCCTCTGAGAGGCCATCCTAGTCTACAAAGCAAGTTCCAGGACAGCTGGGGTTCTTACACAGAGAAACCCTGTCTCAGAAAGGAAAAAAGTTCTGCTTGGAAGCGTGCAGACAGTGCCATTGGGAGAGTGGGTGCTTTTAAAACGAAAGCAGGGTGAGCCTCAGTCTCCCCCTTACTGAGGAAACCAGAGTGAGGGTTCTGAGGATCCCCATCAGCTCACCTGCAGCGAATCACCCAGGGCTCCTAAGCATAAGCAGTACGGGTGAGAGGTCCTGCCCGGCCCTGCAGCATCCAGGGCCTCCCACAGAGAAACAGCCACAGCCTCCAGCCTCCTTACATTGCCCAGTCCCAAGGTAGACTTGGATAGCCTCTTGAACCTAAGAACTTTATTCCACATTGTCTAGTCCAGGGGACAGAAAACTACAGCCCCATCTGAAACAGGAAGAAAGGAAGGAAGGAGTATAATTTTTTTCATGTGTGTGGATGTTTTGCCTGCATGTATGTGGGAACCAAATGCATGCCTGCTGACATGGAAGCCAGAAGAGGATATCAAATCCCCTGGAAGTGAAGTTACAGGCAGTTTTCAGCTGCCAAAGTAGGTGCAGGAATTGAACTCAGGTCTTTTGAAAGAGTAGCCAGTGCTCTTAACCTCTGAGCCATCTCTCCAGTTCCCCGAAAGTAAAAATTTTAAGAGTGAGGGGACCAGCAAGAACAAAAACAAGTCACAGAAGTTTGGGGGACCTCTAGCCTTAGCTTCAGTGTGGTCTGATGCCTGAGACAGGACACTAGATGCGGACCTGACATCAAAGAGTCCAGCACAAACAAAGGTGAGATAGGCCTAATCTCATGCCTGGCCTCTCCGGGCTGCCTGCTCCTCTGCCTTAGCACTTGGAGGAATGTGAACTCCACGCACAAGTGGACACAAAGGAGGAGGGGTGTATATAGCTGTGAAAAACACCCCTGGAAAGATTAGAGGGACGACTCAGAAATAAAAATAGCTGGTGATTTGATGCAGATTTTTTTTCTGAGACAGGGTTTTACCAGGTAACTGACCAGCTGACTTCCAGCACACAGAGATCCTTCAGCTGCCTCCCAAGCACTGATATTAGGGTGTGCACCATATACCTGGCTCTTAGTTTTCAGACACAGGAGTCTCATCATGTTGCTAAGATTGGCCTCAAACACCTACTTTCAAAGGCAAACAGAAAAAGGAAAAGAAAATAACCACCCTACCTTATATTCCCTCCCACTCCCCAGAAGCATTCAAATAAAGGGAAACGGTTTTCTGTTTGTGGGTCTTTATATTCCTTCAAGGCTGGGACTCCAAACTAGATCAGCAGTCCCTACCCTCATTCCGTCACACACTGACAAGCCACCCGTCTTAGCCTCATCTATAAAACAATGGGTTAAACGGGAGTCTCCTTATGAGGCCTGCTCCAGTCCCCTGTTCTGCCTCACTGGTAGTCACAAAGACTGGGAGAGGCCAAACTATATAAGCTAGCATTTCTCTAAACACTAGAAACAGCTGGGCAGCGGTGGCGCACATCTGTAATCCCAGCACTCGGGAGGCAGAGGCAGGCGGTTCTCTGTGAGTTCGAGGCCAGCCTGGTCTACAGAGCGAGTTCCAGGACAGCCTCCAAAGCCACAGAGAAACCCTGTCTCGAGAAAAAAACAAACAAACAAACACTAGAAACAGCAGACAACCGCCAGGATCCTGAGCAGGCTGGAGCCACACTTGTGTGTACAGATGAGTATTAGTCAGTACTCAGCATGGGGAGCCAGAGCCCCAGGCAGCAGCCTTTCTCACCAGCCTGACGGGAGGTGGGATGTTAGGACTGACAGGAGGGAGGGGAAACTGTAGTCAGGGTGTAATGTAAGAGAGAAGAATAAATATTGAAAAAAGAAGAAGAAAACACATGTCTCCCATTATCCTCCCTGAGAGCACCCTGTCCTTTCCCTTCATATCTGACCTGATCATGACTCACCCTCTAATCCACTTGTTTAGTGCCTCTCTACATCAATAAATCACAGACTGAAAGAAGACGGGACCCATGTTTTACTTTGCACTGCTTTAGGCAAGGCCTGGCACACAGTAGGTCCTCAATATGTTAAGTGAACAGAATCGGGTGGTGAGAGTAGGACCCGCCTTTTACACGCTGAGTGGTTGTGGGCTAAGAGCATCCATCACTCAGTAGCTAGAGCACCCTGGGCGGCGTCTTCCAGCACCTCCCACCCACAAAGAGACTGTGTAGTTACCTGAAAGCAGCTCTGATCCCAGCCCATTCTATGGCCCCCTGCAGGACCCAGCTCCACCTTGAACCTCAGTCAAACGGGATCCTGGAAGGAAGGACTTTTACTGGCCTTCTAGTTCAATTGAGCTCCAGCCAAGACCTAGCATGTTTGAGCACTCCACGGGTCCCAGGTCTCTGAGGACTCTCACTGTCCTTTTGTCTAACCAGAACTTCGTGGAGGGAGGATCCCGGCTGAGGGACATGAAGTTCTTTACACTTGCAGCAAGAAAGGGCCTGCAAACACGATTGTCTCTGGTTTCTAACAGCTCATGTCCAGAGGGGTGGAGAGGCAAGGCAAGGAGGGAATGACACAGAAATTCCCCAGGAACAACCTCTGCATTCTTCTCCAGGTCCCTTGCCCAGCCAACTTCTCCGTTTCTCTGCCCCTCAGACACCCGTTGTTATCAAGCATGCCTCTAGCCAGGCTGGAGTTCTAGGAGGGATACATGATACCTTGCTCATCATCGTACCCATGGCACAGAACACAGGCTAAGGCAAGGACACCAACTCAAACACCTCTAGCAGTTCCCTGCCAGGAGATGCTGCTTCCCAGGTTGAGAGTAGGGCTTGAAGTGCTAAACGACCTGTAGGAAAGAGACCCTGATTTTCCACACAGAGGCAGGCTCCAGCGGAAGACCCCAGAGCCTCTGCCCTCTGTCCTTCTCAAATCTCTTTTCTAGGCTCAACACAAGGCTGAGGAGTCCTTGAAGTCTGCCAGGTCGGTTACCCTCTGGCCTGTGCCCCACCCTCTCCCCGCTCCCTATCATCTTCGAAGGCTCCCTGGCTTTGTTCTGTTTGCCTTGAAAGCAAAGGTTGTAAGAATTAGTGCTAATTCAACAGTTCTAGAGAAGGGGAAAGGCTTCCTGTTTTACCTGTCTGGTTCCGTGGGCACCCTAAATAGTCCGAGGTTTTGTTCTGCTGGGTGTGTGAGGGGCTGAGGTGGAGTGCCTTAGGGAACACATTTGGGTGTGCAAGAGCGTTGCTCACGGGAGGGAGCCGGACAAGTGTGCAGACAAATTGAGAAGCTCAGAACCTTGGCTTCGTTGCCTGCTGCCCTCAGCAACTTTGGGAAACTCTTAAATCCTGCCCCAGAGTCTCCTGCCTGTAGAACCACAGAGAAGGGAATTGCCACCCTCTGCATGATTTGGAGACCAGGACTTTGGGACTGATATTTTGTAATCACTAAATATGAATCATTTTAGAACTAGAATCTGGGGTGGGGAGGCTTCAGAAAATCTCTCGTTTCTCCTCTCACAAAATCACGACTTTGAGATGAGAAAGTTTAGAAAAGCCCTGCTCTGAGCTGAGCAAACATGACAACTCAGATCCTAGAAACTTCCTGGGGAGGCTAGTAAGGCTGTTACTCAATACAAATTCCTTTTCAGGAGGATTACTTCACCTCCCATTCAGGCTCCAGCTTAAAAAAGAAAATCCTAGAGAACCATGGAGAATCCCAACGGGACACCAAGAACAGAAACCAACAGGTCATATGTCCAGACAACCTAGAGAGAAGGCTTTATGGGGGAAAAAGGGACAGAGTTCATGCAGATTTCCCATAGCTGTCAGAGAATATGGAAAACAGACCCCAGCTGTGCATCTCTTCTATGGTGGTGACATGATTTCACGAGCCAGACAAGATCTGCAGAGTCATCCTTGAGGATGACTCGGGCCTGCCTTAAAGCTTCCCAACAGCCTGGAACAAGCCCAGCTTTGCAACCGCAACCAGCCAACAGAAGAGTGGACGGGTCCACCGTACACCACTCCACCGCTCGCGCAGTCTCTTACCTCCCCAGCTCCTCTCCAATGTCATAAAAATCCTCCACCTTCTGCTGCTTGAACGTCTCCATGTCCGGGCTCCTCATCGAGGCCTGGACCATACAATCCTGAAATGGAAAGAAAACTAAACTCAGGATGGCCATGCAAATTAGCACAAGACTAAGAGTCTGCAAAACAAGAAACTGCAAGGGAGAAAAGAGTTTTAAGTTACCCAGTCTTGATTCCTTAAGGACGGGTCTGTGTGAGCGGCTCACCTGTGGCTACTTTTATGTCAATGACACAAGCTAGAGTCATCTGAAAGGAGGGAACCTCAGCCGAGAAAACGCCTCCATAAGATCTGGCGGTACCCAGCACTCGGGAGGCAGAGGCAGGTGGATCTCTGTGAGTTCGAGGCCAGCCTGGTCTACAGAGTGAGTTCCAGGACAGCCTCCAAAGCCACAGAGAAACCCTGTCTCGAAAAACTAAAAAAAGAAAGAGAGAGAGAGAGAGAGAGAGAGAGAGAGAGAGAGAGAGAGAGAGAGAGAGAGAGAGAAGATCTGGCTGTAAGACATTTTTCGTAGTGATTGATGTGGGAGGGCTCAGCCCATTGCAGGTGTTTCCATTCCTGGGATGGTGGTCCTGGATTCTATAAGAAAGCAGGCTGAGCAGGCCATGATGAAAAAGTCAGTGAGCAGCACCCCTCAATGGCTTCTTCATCAGCTCCCGCCTCCAAGGTCCCTGCCCTGTTTGAGTTCCTGCCCTGACTCCCTTCAGTGATGAACAGGGATGTAGAAGAGTAAGCCAAATAAACCCTCTCCTCCCCAAGCTGCTTTTGTCATGGTGCTTCACCACAGCAACAGTAACTCTAAGACATGGTTTTTATCCCTCTCTTAAAATTAATCTTCTTTTTATATACATGTATGTGTCTACATGTGGGTATGTGCACACAAGTACAGGTGCCAAGCAGATCAGGAGAGGGCATCACATGCCCTGGAGCTGGAGTTACAGGCAGCTGTGAGCCCATCCATGTGTTCTGGGAACTGGGGTTGTCTGGAAGAGCCGGAGCAAGAGCTCTTAAATGCTGAGCCATCTCCCCCAACCCATGATTTGATTCCTCTTCTTCTTTTTTTCTTTTTCCTGTCTTTTGTTCTTTGAGACAGGGTCTTGCTCTGGGCCTATGTTGGTCTAGAGGTCCTTGGCTGGCCTCAAATTTGCAGTTATTCTCCTGCCTCAGCCTCCCCGGAGCTGAGATTATAGGCATGTACCACTATATCTGTCTCCATATTGTTAGGGAAACATAAAAAAGAGCCCTTCCTGTTTGTTGAGATCTGTCTGAAGAAGTTCAACAAGAAACAGAACCATGTGAACTTCAGCTACTTGTTCTACTAAGAAAAGAGTTATCTGGAGGCAGGAATCCATGGCCCCCGCACTGAGAGGTGGGAGGATGAAGGACTCGAGGCCAGTCTGGACTCAGCAGTGAAAAGCCAAGAGCTGGGCTGGAAGAGATGGCTCAGTGGTTAAGAGCACTCGCTGCCCTTCCAGAGGACCCAGGTTCCATTCCCAGCACTCACACAACGGCTCACAATCATATGTAACTCCAGTTCTGACACCCTCTTCTGACCTCAGCTAGCACTGTGCACATGTGTGTTGTGGAACATTCCTTTACACTGTGTGAAGATGTGTCACTGTGATAGGATTAATAAAAAGCTAAAAGTCAATAGCTAGGCAGCAGGTTTAGGCTGGACTTATGGACAGAGAAAGCTCTGGAAGGAAGAAAGGCAGAGACACCAGCAGATGGAGAGACAGCAGGATGGGGAATAGGGAGTAAGGATAACCGAGCCACATGAAAGAACATAGATTTTAAAATATGGTTAATTTAAGCTATAAGAACTGGTTAAGAACAAGCCTAAGCTAAGGCCGAGCTTCCATAATTAATAATAAATCTCCATGTCTTTCTGTGAGCTGGCAGCCCCAAGAAATATCCATTTACACGTGTGATATGCAGATAAGCATGCAGGCAGAACACCCCTACACACAAAGCAATATTTTTAAAAGCCAAAATATAGGGATGCAGCTCAGAGGCAGAATATTTGCCCAGCATGTAAGATCCAGTTTTGCCTTGGTAAATCATTTAAGTTACCGGACACGTAGCTTTACATATCTGTAAAATAGGACCAATACCATAAAAATCAATTTCAAGTCATGAAATTGTTTTGTGAACGATTAAGTGCTGTGGAAAGACAAGGGATTATAGTGACCTCAGCTCCCTTGGGGGCTGTGCCACCCGGTGGCGAGTCTGAACGGATTGGTAAAGGCTCACTCATCACCTCACAGGGAGCATGGGTGGGGATGATGTGACAAATTAAAACAGTACCAGGAGTCAGGAGCCTGAGGTGCTGGTTCCAGTACTACTCACATCTAGCTCTGTGACCTCACCACTTGGCAGAGGAACCCAGTTTCTTCATCTGTGTAACACAGCCACCTCTGCCTGCACAGGACACCTCAGCAAAAGATACAGGGCAGTTTGAGTCACAGGGAGCCCTCCCTTGCAATCCCCTTACCCAAAGAGCTCACCTAAAGACAGCACCCTGAGGACAGGGCCCCACTACAGAGATATAGTCAGCTGCCCATGGAATCATTCAAGGGTCCTCAGCAAAGGCCTCTTGGCCCATTTAGGCTAGCATGGGCAGTTTTTCTCCCGCCTGCCAATCAAATACCAGCTATACTCAGACCATGACCCTGAAAGACTGTCCTCTCTAGGCTGAGTAGAGGGACCATCACATAGTCATATAGGACAGGTCTTACCAACATCAAGACACTGGGGTTGTTCTGGATCTCAGGGGATGTACACATGTCTCCTTCTCACAAACCACAGCCCTGTTACCAAAATGCCCTCTCCTTCATACTTTCCGCCAAAGCACACTGATCCCTCGGACGCCTAGCAGAACAGGCCTGGCTCCCAAGGTCTCACTTCCAGGGCCACCTGCTTATGAACACCCACAGCCCCTCGTGTATCCTCCATGTCCACTGTGTGGCCAGAGTGGGCTTGAGTGCACAGATACTAAAAAGAGCAAGCCTAGGCAAGGACTAGGTTGGCATGGTCACCCCTGTCACCCACAGCAGACTGGCACCCTCTCTCACCCTCAGTCCCTCATCTGTAAATGGAGACACCCCTATCAACCCTAGCGTCTACTTCATACGCCGGTGTGGGCATCCACTGCAAAAAAAATGTAAGATACCATACACATAAGGAGGATGGTTTCACTGTCACAGCTTGTTCCAGGCCACTGCGTTTCTGTTTCCCATGGCATGAAGTCAATCGATTCAACTCCCTTCTCGGGAAAAGGTTTGGGGGTTCTCTTAGTGAGTTTGACTCAACAAAATCAGAAACTGAACCTGTCTCCGCTCTCACCATCCCTGCAAGACTCCTGGAACCAACACTCCTTCCGAACAAACCCTTCACTCAGTTCTTAGGGGAGGGCACCAATCCCACACAGAGAGAGAACAGAAAACCTCTCAAAATTCTGTTGGCAGGAACACGAAGTGTGGTTCTACGACAGCTATGAGCTTCCCTCTGCTGAGAGGCCAGCTCCATGTGCCATCAGAGCTGGATTCAGAGGAACCCCAGCTCCCCCCAGAAACATGAACCGGGATGGAGTAGAGGGCATGGGTGGCTGCCCTATTCCAATATCCTATATTACAGCCACAATGGACCTGTCCTCTTGGTTCACCCTGTTGTGTCACACCTCCAGGAGGGCTCTTTCCCTGGGAAGCCTGCCTGGTAGCCGCTCCATTCCCTCAGGGTCTAGGTGCAGAAATGTCATCCTCTCTATGAGGTTCCATGACTCTGTTTTTCCCGTCTTCAAACTTTAGAAAGATCCTAATACGCTTAGGTTAGAATTTTCTCATTCTAGTTCATAATCTATACCTGTCTCAAAAAGAAGAGCAAAGGGACTGGAGAGAGGGCTCAGTGCTCTTACAGAGGACCTGGGTTCAATTTCCAGCACCCACAAGGTGGCTCACAGTCATCTGTAACAACAGTTTCAGGAGAACTGGCACCCTCTTCTGGCCTCTGTGGGTACTGCATAAACGTACATGCAGGCAAAACACATGAAAATAAATGTGGGTGGGGGAAAAGAGCCTGGATTCAAATTCCAGTTCTGTCACTTAGAACCCATTGCCCTTCGCTGAGCGCAAGACAGCTTTTCTGAGTTTCAAACCTAGGACCATGGAAAACAGGGCTAGTCAACCCTGATGTTGCCAAGTGTGCAAAGCAACCAGACACTGCCAGGGGAGATACACACCAGGAAAAATCACTCTGAGTCCTGTGGAACCATTTCTGTGAACACACGGTGAGAAACAAGTGCAGCTGTTCTCCATTTACCAACAACCAAACTACTAGAAACAACTAAAAATTGGAACCATCAAGAAGAGAATGGATAGACCCAGCGAATATATATATACACAATGGAGTCACAACACACCAGTGTAAACCAGTGAAGTACTGGTAAGTGCTACAACACAGGAAAAAGCTCACAAGCATGAAGAACAGAGAAACCAGGTCCCACAAAAACACTACGTACTGTCTGATTCAATTTGGAGAAAACTTCTCCACGGGGCTGAGGATGTCTCAGGCTATGTACATAGCATGTACGAAGCCCCGACTCCCATCTCCAGTACCAAATGCACTGGATATGGTTGGCACACGCCTGTAATCCCAGCACTCAGGAGGTACCCTGCGTTTGGCCAGTGTGGGCTATAAGGTAAAACCCTATTCTCAAAAATAAATGAAAAAGTGAAAGTGCTGAGATGTAGTTCAGTAGGCAGGGTGCTTGCCTTAGCACACACAAAGCCCCTGTAGCTTTGAACCTCAGCACTCCATAAATCAGGAGGAGGCAGGGGAACCAGGAGTTCAAGGCCAACCTCAGCTACATAATGAGTTCAAGGCCAGCCTGGGTTATGTGAGATCCCTGGGGGAATGGAACTAATATCTATTTTAAACTTTTTTTTAATTTCTTTATCTGTGTGTGGTTGCATTGCCTGTATGTATGTCTATGCATCACAAGTATGCAGTACCCAAAGATGCCAGCAGGGGGCGTCAGATCCTCTGATCTGGAGTTAAAGATGGTTGTGAGCCATCTTGTGGATGCTGTAACAGAACCTAGGTCCTATGGAAAAGCAGCCAGTGATCTTAACCACTAATAAATATCTGCTATATAGGGGAGATGACGCATGCGGAATGCTTTTGAAGCCCCATGAAAGCAAAGGTTGTAACATTCTCACCTCTATCCCCTTGTAGCAGCTAATACACAGCAGGTATCTATAAATGTTGATTTGCCGTTAGTGCCCACCTCTTTTCTCAAGAGCACAGCGCAGATACTTCACTACCAAGTAAAACACCTGTGGCAGCCTGTCTGTCACTCTTTCCTAACACCTCCACAAGTCCAATTTTACTTAAATTGGTAAATTGTCATGTACAGCAACTCTAAGGTAGAATTATAACCACCAGCTTTGGAAGCTGAAACCACGTATCACAGGCAAGGGATATGACTATAGCTTTTGACCCAACTCAAGATACCAGCTCCAGACATTCCAAAGATGACACCCATCTGGGTATCCACATTTCTCCCAAGGGAACCCTGGGAACTCACCTTCCTGCCCATGGCCCTAATACCAAGCAACACTCCAGAGGTAACACAGACTTCCCAGGACCCCACAGAAAGCAGCCTCACAGAAACCACTCCAGTTTAATCTCTTCTTCAGAAGTCAGCAGGGTGAGGAAGTGTGCCAGAGCACTCCCACATGTCCCTGCTGTGGACTGAGGATGGGGTAAAAACTCACCTCGAAACAAAAGTCTGAGCCCGCTGGGATCTGGCCTAACTCACTTGTTTGACAAAAGGAGGCATCTGAGGTCCAGGCAGGGGAAGGGACTTGCACACCATCACACAGCTAGGCCATCAAGCTTCCCAGGGCTTCTCTTGAAAGCCACCCAACTCCTCCAAGGGTGGCTCAGGATTGGAAAAACAGTGGTCTTTTGGGGGGAAAACTAGAAGGTAAGAGTGGGTGCCTAGGTCTGGAACACCCCACATTTGCTGTCTTCCCGTATGCTCAAACCACACTCTGCAATGTTAACTCTCTCTGCTTCTCACCCCACCCAATTCCAGTAAGAGAAACCAGACTATACACACACACGCGCGCGCGCACACCTATGAAGAATCAGGCTCAGACTCAGGCTCTGGGGAAGCTGCCAGCAGAAGGGAGGGGACTCTAGCTAGCATCACAGAACCCCTCTGTACAATCCCTGATAAGGAAGCTGGGGCTCGAAGAGAGTCAGCTGCCTCTCTGAGGTGACATGAGAACCTCATTTTTTGAAGAAGTTTCGGCTTCTTTGGGCAGCCCCATTGTTTGCCCCCATATCTGACAGAATGGAAGACTTGAGGGAGGTGGTCAGGGTCAGCTGTCTTTTATTCCCAGCAGGAAGCTTGCCCCGGGCAGCAGATAACCCACCCATCCCTGACCCCTCCTCTATCCTATCAATGCTATCACTTTAGATGCCAAAACTTAACAGGGGGTGGGTAAGGAGTGAAACGGGGCTTTAAACTTAACTCTGAAGCAGCTAAGGTGCCAGGTTCTTTTAGCCAACAAAATTCCCCTAGGATGCTAAGGTGGTTTGGAACCAATGTCAGACACCAAAAGAGCAACACTTAGCTCGCTTCGGATTCTAGAGTACAGGGCGCCAGGAAGTGTCCCTCCACCTGCCCACAGCTCATTAGGCCACACTGGAGGTTCATTTCACAGGAAACAACCTCCTGGGCCAAGGAGGGAGGAGGTGTGAGCCCTCAAAGACTGGGCTTGTCCCCGTTCTACCGGGAACTGGACCACCAAACTTGAGGCATGGCTCTTTCCCTTCTCCTGCCCAGGTGCCAGGCTTCTGTTCGTCTCCCCACCCCGTCTCCGGGATCAGAGTGCCAAGCTTAGGAGGCACCCAGAGGTAGCAGCATGCAGACCGACCTCCGGGTGCCGTCACAGCGCACAAACCGCAGGAGGGCCATATCCTAGACAGGCATGTCCCGCCGCCCCAGCCCCTGCGGCCGTCGAGCCCCGCGGCCCGGGCGCTACTTACGGCGAGAGGCTGCGCTGCATGCGCGACGGGCAGGACCAGCACCGAGGAGCGTCGGGGTGCGCGCCACTCGGCTCAACTCTGCTCCCTGCGCCCGGCGTCCTCCGCAGAGCCGCCGGGGTGTCGAGGGGGCGGAGCGGCCAGCCCCGTCCCAGGCGCCGGCTGGAGGCGCGCCCGGACACTCGGCCCGGAGCTCGGGGCGCCCCCTGCTGGAACCCCCGAGGGACAGCCCCGAGGTGAGGGCTCGGATGCTCAGGCGGCCATCAGGTTCCCTGCTTCCTTTCCCGCCCTGTTTCTCACATGCTGTGCCACTTGGGGCGAATCAACTTGAGTGAACTTACGTTCTACGCCCTACACAGCCCGGCCCAACTGTCCAGAAAAGAGTATCCCTCTGCCCTTCGTCACCCACGCACACCCTGAGAAAGGCCCACCACACCAACTCGTAGCTCGGGTATCCTTGGTGAGCATAGATTCTCTAGGGACCTCACCTCCTTTGTCTCACATAGGGGCAGGAAACTCTCATGTCCCCCACTTACCCCCTGCCCATCGTGAGGACTGCCTGCGTTTGCCCGCCCCACGCCAGCCCTGGCGTCATTCCCTGCATCGCCATGAGGCCTGTCTTAATGAAGGACTTGGGAGTGGGAGAAAAGAAATCGTGTGGTAGCATTGGTGGCTGGAAACAAAACTGAAGCCAAGTTAGTGGTCTCAGTTTAAGGCCAGAAGTCCATCGAGGAAGGAAGAAAAGACTGCGGGCTAGAGCGTCCAGCCCCAAGTCACTGAGATGGTTAATCTGTCAGTTTGCTGGATCTGCAGTCACTTAGGAGATAAACCTCTGAGCACGCGTACAGGGTTTCTAGATTGACTTACCTGAGCTTTGGGGAGACCCATCCTAGGTGTGGACAGCAATACTCCTTGGGCTGGGGTCCAAGACTTTAAAGGGGGGGGGGGAGGGGAGACAGTGGACAGCGAGTGCCACACCTCTCTCTCTCTCTCTCCCTTCCCCCTCCCTCCTTCCCTCCCTCCCTCCCTCTCTCTCCCCCCCTTCCCTCCCTCCCTCCCTTCCTCCCTCCCTCCCTCCCTCTCTCTCCCCTTCTCCTCTCCTTCCCTCCTTCCTTCCCTCCCGATGTGCTGCACAACGTAACCAGCTTCCTCACACTCCGGCTGCCGTGGTGGACTACATCCTCAAACTGAGCCGAAACGATCTTTTTTGACTTGCTTCCCCCACCCTTTGGGTATTTTCTCATCAAGAAAAGTAACACAGTTACCCACAGGATCCTCCTGAGAGCTGAGGTTTGAGTTGTGGGCGTGGTCCAAGGTCCTGCTCTGCCATCCTATGTGTGGCCACCAGAAAGTGGGAACAATTCTTCTCGCAGCTTCTGGTGGAGTCATGAGTGATGCTGGAGAATGGTAACATGTGAAACGCACCCAGAGGAGCACACTGTCCCTCAACCTTTTCAACACTGGTCACTGACAGTCCCACCCAGCTCTGACCATTGCCTCAGCGTTTGGGACAGTCTCCAGGCACATCCCAGACCTTCGCATTTGGACGCTCAGGTTTGTACAGGTTCTGGGGCTCTCCTCAGAACACCGTGCTGCAGAGGAATAGCCACCGTCTGGTGGCTTCTGAAGTCAGTGGGCAGAGAGAAGGACACAACCTGGTGGTGAGGTATCACCACAATAGGGAAGTCCCTCATACCCCAACCAGTCCCAAATATCTCCTCTCCTGTCTTTAGTTCTGCTGCTGTGTAGGAAACCATCCTAGCCTTGCTGATACAAAACAAGTATTTCGTTATGTCCCTGCATTCCTGGAGTCCACCCTCTAAAAGTCACTCTAGTGTGAACCCTGCCACTTTTAGTTAAGTACTTTCTTGTCACTTCCCTGATTTACTTATGATTAATATCCACTTTCCTTTTTATTTTCTTTCTTTCTTTTTTTCTCTGTATTGTTTTGAAAACTGTCCTGGAACTCATTCTGTAGATCGGGCTGGCCTGGAACTCACAGAGATCCGCCTGCCTCTGCCTCCTGAGTGCTGATATTAAAGGTATGCACCACAACACCCCACTCTTTTTTTTTTTTTTTTTAGGTTTTTGAGACAGGGCTTCTTTGTGTAGCCCTGACTATTGCAGAACTCACTCTGTAGACCAGGCTGGCCTCGAACTCAAAAAGATCCACCTGCCTCTGCCTCCCCAGTGCTGTGATTAAAGGCATGCACCACCACTGCCTAGTTATAATATCCACCTTCAACAAAAGCAAAACCAATCTCTTGTCCATATTGAACTCCCAGATTGCATGCTATCCCAAACCTAATAAAAAAGCATGTTAAATTGAATGCAAATGTGATGCCACAAAAGAAAAAAAAATGACTTTCTTTTTCTCTATTGTTCCCTGTTGTAGTTGCTTCTCTGTAACAAAACATATGGCAAAGGCAACCAAAGGAAATAAAGTGTTGTGGAATGTCACTTTAAGATGTGACATTTGTTTATGCTGTGGAACATTTGTTTAATGATGCAAAGATGTGTTGCACTCTTTTATGTTACATTTGTTTACCTCTGTAAAAGCTGTGTTACTTTGCCTGTGTAAAACACCCAATTGGAGCCGGGCGTTGGTGGCACAAGCCTTTAATCCCAGCACTCGGGAGGCAGAGGCAGGCGGATCTCTGTGAGTTCGAGACCAGCCTGGACTACCAAGCGAGTTCCAGGACAGCCTCCAAAGCCACAGAGAAACCCTGTCTCGAAAAACCAAAAAAAAAAAAAAAAAAAAAAAAAAAGAGAGAGAGAGAGAGAGAGAGCTGCGTGGTGGGCCCCCAAAAGAGCCAAAAAGAAAAAAAAAACAGGAAATGTTCATTTTTGGCTCACAGTTGAAGGGCAGCAGGATCACGAGGCAGTCAGTCCAGCATGAGGCAGTCAGTCAGTCCATCGTGGCAGCAAGAGCATGAGGCAGTCAGTCCAGCATGAGGCAGTCAGTCAGTCCATCGTGGCAGCAAGAGCATGAGGCAGCTGCTCACATTGGATGCTCAGTCAGGAAGCAGAGAGAGATGAATGTTTGCTCAGCTGTCTTTCTCCTTTGTGTTCAGTCCAGAGCCCAGCCCCTGGAATAGTGCCAATCACATAAGAAGTGGGTCTTCTCCATCAGTCAACTCAACCTAGAAACTACCTCTTGGACATGCCCAGAGGTGTGTGTCCTAGATGACTCTGACTTTCCAAAATGGCAATGAATATTAGCTATCACACACCCCAGGAGAAGATGCTAGATAAGCACATGCTGATAGCCTGGCGAGGTGACATGCACCTACAATCCCAGCACCCGGGAGATCCGGGTAGAAGAATTGCCTGATCAACGTAGTTGAAGACCATCTAAGCAACAGAGCAAGAGATCATCTTTAAAAAAAAGTCAGACAGTGGTGGCACACACCTTTAGTCCCAATACTTGAGAGGCAGAGGCAGGCCATTTTCTGTGACTTCGAGGCCAGCCTGGTCTACAGAGCAAGTTCCAGGACAAACAGAGACACACAGAGAAACGTCGTCTCAAAAACAAACAAACAAAAGCCAGAAGGGCTAGAAAGCTGGCTCAGCAATAAACCCATAATGTTACTGCAGAGATTAGAGTTCAGTGCCCAGCACCCATGTTGGACAGCTCACAAGCCCTGTAATTCCCCCTCTAGGGGACTGCTACCCTCTCCTGACCTCTGAGGGTGTTTGCACTCACAAGTGCACATGCCGACAGACATACATATACACACATAATTAAAAATAAAATAAATCTTTAAAAAATTAAGCATTGAATAGACAAGTATGTTATGGGTTTTAACAATTACTACACATTACACATCTTCTAACATGTACCTTCCCAGGCCTTTACTTGGAGTACTTCTAGAGGGATGTTATTCTCCCATTTTACAGATAAGGTAACTGAGACATATGGAAGTTGATTTTTCCCAAACTCACACAACATGAGGGGTCAAGCTGTGATGTGAATTTTGCCTGCCCACCTCCACAGCACAAGCTTTTCCTGCTTCTCCCAATGTCTAACTTCAACTGAAACTTACACATTTCTTTGTTGTTTTTTTTTAGATAGAGTTTCTCTGCCTTGACTCACTCTGTAGATCCAACTAGCCTCAAACATGTAATCACCTGCTTCTGCCTCCAGAGTCCTAGAATTAAATATGTGCACCACGACACCTAGCCCAACATTTCTTTTTTTTTTTTTCTTTTTTTTTTTTTTTTTGTTTTTTGTTTTTTCAAGACAGGGTTTCTCTGTGGCTTTGGAGGCTGTCCTGGAACTCACTTTGTAGACCAGGCTGGCCTTGAACTCACAGAGATCTGCCTGCCTCTGCCTCGAGTGCTGGGATTAAAGGTGTGCGCCACCAACGCCCGGCCCAACATTTCTTTTATTTACTATTCAGCTTTATTTTGTTGTTCAAGACAAGGTTACTCTGTGTAGCCCTGGCTGTCCTGGAGCTCTCTTTGTAGATCAGGCTGACCTTGAATTCAGAGATCCATATACATCTGCCTGACTGGGATAAAAGGCATGCACCACCATGCTTTGCCCAGTGTCTTTAAAATAGGGTTACTTCTGGCCACATGCTCAAAAGTGCCTGTGCCCTGACTACATCCTGCATTATTTACACTAAGATCTCTAGGCTAGGTTCTGTACATCAGGCAGTGTTGAACTCTCAGGCACGGACTGAGGACCACTGCACCCATGTTTCAGAGATCTGGAGATGGACATCAGGCAGTGTTGAACTCTCAGGCACGGGACTGAGGACCACTGCACCTGTGTTTCAGAGACCTGGAGAAAGGAATGCATCTTCCACCATTTTACCAACTGCAAATGTGGGGACACCAGACCTTGAGCAGAGACCCACTTCCCCATCGGCCTGGGAGAAAGCAGTTGTAAGACAATGTTTACTAAAAACATGTTTACTAAAAACAATACAATGTCCAGGGCAGTAAGTTCCTGAAAAGGGCTTGCCACGGGAACCGCCCTGTCCTCGATCTTTTCCAAAGACTAACCGCCTCTTCAGAACCACCCACTACCACCTTTGGTGTCAGGGTATATAATAACCAGCCAGAATAGGAATAAAAGGGAGCCTTCTTGAGGAGCCTTCGGATCTCTGTGTTGTCATCCCCGACACCCTCCGCACATTCTCGGACACAGGCTGCGCAGCGGGCGCGGCATGCAAATACGACTGTTTGCTTTGTGCAAGATGCTCTAAGTGGCTCTACTGGGAGAGTCAGAGGAACTCCAAGTTTCTGTAGAATAACCACACAAGCTCACCGGTAAAAAGGTCCCAGTGGCAGGCAGCAAAGGGCAGCCACGATGGGCCTATGCCACACTTGGTGCCTGATGAGTTGACAGAACCTAATGACCTCCTAACAAGGGGACAGTGTGGGAATGAAGCTGTGTATGGGTTGACCATGCCAGATGACACTGGGGTTGGCTTATATGATGCAAGGTATGAGGGCTAAATGAAGGACTGTCTAAATATAGATACAAGCTTGAACCTAAGACAAATGACTTGCCTTCTCTGTGCCCTGGAAGTCAAATGGAGCTAAAAATAGCATGTTTGGTTAGTTTTCCATACCTTTTTGCTGTTGTTGTTGCTGTTTTTTGAGGCAGGGTTTCTCTGTGTAACCCTGGCTGTCCTGGAACTCACTTTGTAGACCAGGCTGGCTTCGAACTCAGAGATCTCAGTGCCTCCGCCTCCCGAGTGCTGGGGTTAAGGGTGTGCGCCATCACCACCTGGCCTAGTTTTCAGCACTTTTCCCGGCCCTCCATTAAGGGTTCAGTGAGTATTAGCTGCTTCTGTCATTCTGTAAATGCCCAGGTGTGGGCTCCTTTGGGGGAAAGGTACATCTTATTCACCTTTGCCCCCACTCCAGCCCCACCCTGCCCAGAGTGGATTCTAAGGAAGTACCAAATAAAGTCTGGAGTATAGACGTCTTGGCAACGGATCCCAAGGGTCGGATCAGGTGACTCTCTATGGCTGGTTCACTGCCTGGGTGGTAGAGTCAGGAAGCCTCCTTTTTCCAAAGGTGGCCTAGTGACCTGACTTTCTAGCTCTGCCTGCCCAACCCTGTACTCTCTGCCCTTCTACACCCAGCCATACAGAACTCGGCTGTGGAGCAAGCTTCAACAGAGCTCTTCCCTCTTCCTCATGAGGAGGTCTGGGGGCTTTTCTAACTACAACTTTGCAAGGTCTTGAGCCCACCATGGGAAGGGGAAGACAGAGGAAAGGAAGGCGTGGTGGCTAGGAGGCTAGGAGGCTGGGAATTTCCTGGGCTTGTGTGTGCATTCATTCATTTTGCAAGCATTGCACCCCACTTGCAGGGTACTGCCTGGGGCGTGGTGGAGGTCTGTCCCATGAGGGGCCTGGAGAGAAAGAGAAACTTAGAGCTTGAAAGAGAAGCCGTGTTGGCAGGAAGGACCAGAAGAGGACAAGGGAGTGTGGAAGACGGGCACCTCTGTGTGCCTGTAAAGGGGCTGTGGGTGTGAAGCCACCGTCATGGCCTGCCCAGATTTCCTGATCAGCAGAGGGGCCACAGTGAGGAATCTTGCCCCAAGTACTGGCTTTCTTCTTAGGGAAGAGTCTGGCGATATGGTACTTGGTCAAGATCCCAGCCTATGATGAGTTTAAGCTGAGAAATCGCATAGTCCTGTTTGTAGTCCGCCCCTTCCCCTATTGAAACTTGGTTGCCTCATCTGTGAAATGAGAGTGACTAACCACACCTTCAGGGCTGATGTTAGAAATAATCTCTCCCTCCCTCCCTCTTTCTTCCCCCCTCCTCCCCTCTCTCTTTCCCTCTCTCTCTCCCTCTCTCTTACACACACACACACACACACACACACACACAGACAAACATTTGAGAAAGCAATAATGCAAATGTCAGCTTCCCTTCCCTGACCCTGTGCAGCTCTCTCCAGCCTTGCTCCTTTCTCCACCTCAGAAATATTTCTTCTTTTCTCTTCATCTATCAGGGTCTCAGACCTTCCTGGGAGACCATCCCTGGGGCCCTGAGTTGCTCCCATAGAGAAATGAGGCACTAAACATGGTGTCAGGGACTTGGAGACAAGCAGAGGGGATATCCTAGGAAAAGATGCAGGAATTCTGCATTCTGGGGCCAGGCCAGGGTCTGGGCAAAGCCCAGCAGGAGCCCAGAGATCGGAGAGAAGGGTGTTGAGTACCTGGGAGAGAACAGTAGGGATCTACCTGCCCCCAGGATGGGAACTCTTCCCTGAGTTCAGTCACATCTGCAAAGCTGAAGATGCAGCTTCCCCTTCCTCTGTTTGCTCCTTCACACACTGCGAGTTCCACCCGAGGTCTTTTTTGGGTCCACACGGGAGGGGTCAGAAAGAACATTTCCTTCCCAGCCTTACCTGATGAGGGATAATGACTTTAAGATGGTTCCTCCCACTCCACTGGCTGACTCTCGATCCCTGTGTGTCCTGATCCTTCCCTCAGAGTCCCTTTTCTGCCCTCTTGAGTCTGCATGGTGACACCATCTCAACCCAGCCCATGTCCTGACCCCATTAAGTACAGCTGCATCCTGGAAAATGATGTCCACCCATTGACAGTGGCCTCTGTCCCAATCAGGAGGACCTGTTCTCTAGGCTAACGGACCCGGGCTCCCCCCGCCCTTTCCTTCTGTGGGAGCTGCCTGACCCCTCAGTCTTGGTTCCCATCATTCCATCTGCACAGAACATTTTCATCCTTCAACCCAGATTGTACCAACAGGCGGAGAGTTCATCTAACCGGCTTCCAATTATCTCCTGTTTTTTTTTTAATAGGCAAGATGAATTTAATGCCAGAAATAAAACTACAGTTTAACAATCCACAATCCAATTGTCTCCTTTAATCCCCATGCAGAATACTTTTTAGAGCAAATTTTTTTTGTTGTTGTTGTTTTTCCGAGACAGGGTTTCTCTGTATTGTTTTGGAGGCTATCGGTCCAGCCCGGCCTCGAACTCACATAGAGCAAAATTATTATGTTTTCTATTATACAGTGAGGAAATAGAGAATTGAAGAATTAGCAAATGTTTGTATTTATTGGAGCTGTCCAATTTCCAATCCCCCTTCCGATTTGGATGTGTTACAGACCAGTTAGGACTATGAGACCCTACCTTAGGGCATTGGTGGGGGGGAAATCAGGGGCACCAAGTGACAAGTAGAATTAATCTTTAAAAATACTATCAAGTGACATCATGAATATTAGGACCCTAAGGACAGAGAACACATTTTAAAGGAATTAAGAAGGAAAAGCATTTTACTTTAAAAAAAAAACTAGACCACCAGCTAACTTTTAATCCTTAGAATCACCCTGTGTACAAGTTATTAAGTGGTTTAACTATAGGCAGAGGTCAAAATGTCATATAATTTTTTGAGATAGGGTCTTATGTAGAACAGGCTGGCCTCAAACTTGGTATCTGTAGGATTGGCTTGAACTTTTGATCCCCCTGCCTCCACCTCCAGGGCGGTAGGATTACAGATGTGCACCAACCACTATGGTGCTGAGGCCGAACTCAGAGCTTTGTGCATGCTAGGCAAGCAGTCTAACAACGGAGCCACATCCCCAGCCCGGAATGTCATAATAAAAACCTTAGCAATGAAGAGAGCGCATGAAGCCCTAGGTTCAGTCCTCTGTACTCACAAACCAGACATAGTGATGCCCACCTCTAATCCCACAGTCTGGAGGTGGAGGCAGGAGGATCAGAAGTTCAAGCTGATTGCAGGAATATCAAGTTTGAGGTCATCTTGGGCTACATGAGACACTATGTGATTAAAGGTGTGCATCACCAAAGCCTGGTTTCCCTAGTGAATTGCCCTCCCTCCCTCCCTCCTCCACCACCTCCTCCTCCTCCTCTTATTTGGTTATAACTGAGTCCACTACCTGCATGAGGGCGGAGCCAGCCACTGGATCATGGGCAACCTACTGGTGGCCTCTCCTTTCCCTGGCAGCCGTCCACTGCCAAAGGCCTTCAACTAGGGGTGGTGCCTTGTGAACCCCTCTCCATCTGGGACCTTTTAAAACAAGAGCACTAATCTTTTATAAGTACATGCTCTGCCTTTGTGACCTATCCATCTCCTATAGTGCCCCCTGCTCATTGTTGCTTTGGGGGTTCAGCTTGTGAAAGGATACAAACATTCTGCCCACAGCACTGAATAATACAGATGTGAGCACAAGGGAGATTTTTCCAGCTTGCATTTCCTACTATGGAAGCTTTTCCTGTTTTCCCATGTTTCCGTGCTACTTTCTTTTTCTTTTTTGTTGTTGTTTTTTGTTTTTGTTTTTTTTTTTTGAGACAAGGTTTCTCTGTATTGCTTTGGAGCCTGTTCTGGAACTCACTCTGTAGACCAGGCTGGTCTCGAACTCAGAGATCCACCTGCCTCTGCCTCCAGAGTGCTGGGATTAAAGGTGTGTATCACCAAAGCCTGGTTTCTATGTTACTTCTATAACTAAAGAAAACAAGGTTAATTAACCAAACAAAATATTCACAATAAAGGCTATGCCAAAAAAGAGTAAGCTTATACTCTCGGAGACCCCCCTCATTCCAGAAAATAACTAAGAAGCAATGTGCTTAATGTCCATAATGACCATGTGTGTGTGGGGGGTCCCTTTTGTTGGTTTTTCTGGTGCATTGGTCAGGCTGGATAACCAGTGAGCTTTCAGGATCCCTATAGAAGGGCCAGGATTGTAGACGGACACCGAAGTGCTCGGTTTTTATGTTGATTCTGAGGATTCAAACTCAGGACCTACATTTAAACAGCAAGCACTTTACCCACTGGTTCATCTTCCAGCCCCGATTCTAGCCTTGATTTCATTGTATCACTCTGCTGATTCTCAAATATGCAACTGGGAACTTTCCATATATCTTAACTCCTCAGTCTGATTCTCAGTGCTATGTAGTGTAGACAGCTCATCCACCACCTATTAACTTAGTTTGTTTACCTATAAAATGGATAGTAGGGAACTGGAGAGCTGCCTCAGTGATTAAAAGTACTTGCTCTTGCAGAGCACCCTGAGTTCTGTATC
This sequence comes from Mesocricetus auratus, assembly GCF_017639785.1. Lineage (NCBI taxonomy): Eukaryota > Metazoa > Chordata > Mammalia > Rodentia > Cricetidae > Mesocricetus > Mesocricetus auratus. The sequence goes on along the minus strand of NW_024429267.1, from coordinate 6,150,909 downwards.
AACACCTGTATGGCAACTTACAACTGTTGGCAACTCCAGGTCCCGGATATCCAAAGCCCTCTCCTGGCTTTCTCAGAACCAGGCACACACAAGGTGCATGAATGCACCGGAGACAAACTTTCATATATACATAAAATATACGAATAAAATAAAATAAATAAACTTTTTAAACAATGGATAGTAGGATTAGATTGATGTGGAACCAGTCCTCAGAGGTCCTTGTAGAACTCCTAAGGTCAAACAGGGTATTGGTGGCGCACGCCTTTAATCCCAGCACTTGGGAGGCAGAGGCAAGCGGATCTCTGTGAATTCGAGGCCAGCCTGGTCTACAGAGTGAGTTCCAGGACAGTCTCGAAAACAATGCAGAGAAACCCTGTCTCAAAAAACCGAAAAAATAAAAAATAAAAAGAATCCCTAAGGTCTCCCAGCAAGGCAGCCTGGAGCCCTGCACGGGTTCTCATGTGCAGCTACTCACCTGAGAGACTCAGCATAGCCAGAGAACACCGGTGTGAAAGTCTTGGGCAATGAGGACACTCTGCTGCTGTGACCCATGCCAGCTTAATGAGCCCAACCGTAACAGCAGCAGCAACAAAGTCCTAAGAAATAAAACAGTCTTCAAAATCTAAAGGGGGGCTGGCAGGATGGCTCAGCAGTCGAAGGCACTTGCTGCCACGCCTGAAGACCTGAGTTCTACCCCTGAGAGTCACAAGATGGAAAGGAGAGAACCAATTCCTGCAAATTGTCCTGGCTTCCAGGGGCATACACAGAAATCATTCAATCAATTAAAAACTTATGAAAAACATAACAAAACTCAGATAGTTCACAGGAAAGGAAACACAAATGCCTCTAATTCATATACAAAAGACGCTCAATATTATCCTTAAGAGAAATATCAGAACTTTACCAGTGTAGGACTTTTCACCTATCACTTGGACAAAATCTAAATCTGATAATGCCCTACCTATGTGAGCATATCCAGGCATTGATGGCAGCAGTATGAATTGGTACAATTTCTGCAGAGGACAATCTGCCATTATCTGCCTGAATAATACCATGATCCAATAATCCCATTTCCAGAAATTTACCTTAGAGATCACTTGTACGTGGCAAATACGAGGTGTGTCTAGGGTTGCCTACTATGGTTTTGTTTATAGCTGTAACATGCTGGAAATATGTCCATCGGTATGAAATATACAATGAAACTCTATGAGGCTATAAAATGAGGAGGCTCTTTGTAAACTGATACTGGGGGGGTATACAAAAGATACATTGTTAATGTAAAAGAATAAAGGAAGGCACAGAGCAGAGTGGCCCCACATGACCTATGTGAAGGGGGCATGCGGACTGGAAATAGTGTTTACCAGAGAGGAAACCCTGGAGAATGAGTGAGAAACGGTTAACCAGAGAGGAAGGGAACAGGGTTGGGAGGAAGGCTTTCGCCCTACACAGTTCTGTGCATTTTGCTGTTCCATCATCTTACAGCACTGCTCATTCAAACGGGGAATAAGTAATGTTAAAGATGTTTACTTGTTTAAAAAAAAGGTTTATTGCTTAGCTGTTTGCACCTTCATGAATTTGTAACATGCATGCAAGGTGATCATGGAGGCCAGAAGAGGAGTTACAGGAGTTACTTAACCACTGAGCCATCGCTCACGTTTAATAAGCAAAAAATGAAAAGCAAATCTACAGTGTACAATAGAAAATGTAAATATCCGTGGGGGTCTCTGCAAACACCATGATTAGCGGACAAACAATCCGCATGAGGCGAGAGGGAACCCAGCTCAACACAACTCAGCAGCCGGTGTTGGTTCAAACTTCTGGAATCTGACCCCAAGTAGTTTATATTAGCCATCCTTAAGAACAGCACAATTTTGGAAGAAAAGTTTCCTGATGACAATTAACTCAATCCCGTGTATACAATAAAGCTTAAGATACCTTTACATTAAACTCTTTACAAAGTTTGGCCTCTTCCATAAAGATGTATACTGTTAACTCAGAAACAATGTTCAAGGTAAGGGTCTAGGGAGAATGACTGATATAAACATAATATTCTGGGGGATTCATGTGTGGCCTGGCCCTACAGATAGTACAGAGCACCAGCCCACTAACTACATCCATTCCTGTTTTTCCAGGTAGAAAACAGGTATACATCTCCTTCATTGGGGAGACAACCTTGTGTGTTTATTTCTTTTTTCTTTTTCTTTCTTTCTTTTTTTTCTTTCTTTTTTTTTTTTTCTTGGTTTTTCCGAGACAGGGTTTCTCTGTATTGTTTTGGAGGCTGTCGGTCCAGCCTGGCCTCGAACTCACAAAGATCCGCCTGCCTCTGCCTCCCGAGTGCTGGGATTAAAGGCGTGCGCCACCACTGCCCGGCTATTTCTTTTTTTCTTAAGACAAGGTCTCACTATTAGCTCTGGCTGACCTGAAACTTACTAGGTAGACCCAGATGCCTTCAGACTCACAGAGATCTGCCTGCCCGTGTCTCCTGAATGCACCACCACCAGGCTTCATTTGATTTTTGACCTCCCCTTCTGTGTGTGCGCTCGCTCGCAGGTGGGTGGACACATATTTGTGCAGGTGCTTATGCATGTGTGTGCACATGTGTGTGGAAGCCCAATGTTGATGTTTGACATTTTCCCTAATCTCTCTCCACCTTATATACTGGAAGATATCTCTCTTAAGCCTAGAGCATGCCAGTTTACTGAGATAGCCAGCCAGCTTGTTCTGGGCTCCCCTGTCTTCAGAAACCAAGTGCTGGGATTACAGTTAGGCTGCTACCACATCCACCCTGCACCTATCTATATTGTTTCTGGGGCTAGGAACTCCTGGCCTTTGAGCTTACACAACAAGCACTTTACTCCCTCACCCTTTTCCCCAGTCCCTTCTTTTTAGTTAGTTAGTTAGTTAGTTAGTTAGTTAGTTAGTTTGTTTGTTTGTTTGTTTCTTTGTTTGAAACAAGTCTAGCAATGTAGTCCAGGCTGGCCCTAGACTCATGCAACCCTCCTTCCAGGTGCCAGGATTAAAACAAGCATATACCTGCCCCTTCTTCTGCAATTAGCCTTGGGTGTAAGAGTTGTGTTGTAGATGTATGCACTGGGACTGGGCTCTGCATGAGCTCTTCTCTGATTTTAGCGGGTTGTGGTTTAAGATCTGTGAACCTGAAACTCACCAGGGATCCTCCTATCCCCACTGGCCAGTACTGAAATTATAGGTGCAGACCACCATGTCAGCTTTTCCATACATGCTGGCTTAGCAAGCATTTTATCCACTGAGTCATCCCTCCAGTCCCCATAGTTAGGTTTAAAAACAGAAAATATCAATAGAGCCCGGGCGTTGGTGGCACACGCCTTTAATCCCAGCACTCGGGAGGCAGAGGCAGGCGGATCACTGTGAGTTCGAGGCCAGCCTGGTCTACACAGCGAGTTCCAGGACAGCCTCCAAAGCCACAGAGAAACCCTGTCTCGAAAAACCAAAAAAAAAAAAAAAAAAAAAAAAAAAGAAAAGAAAATATCAATAGAAAAGTAGACAATAGCCGGGCGTTGGTGGCGCATGCCTTTAATCCCAGCACTCGGCAGGCAGAGACAGGTGGATCTCTGTGAGTTCGAGACCAGCCTGGTCTACAAGTGAGTTCCAGGACAGCCTCTAAAGTTCCAGAGCAGGAACTGATGCAGAGGCCATAGAGAAGTGTTGCTTGCTGGTCTCCTCCTGGCTTTCTCAGTAACCTTTCTTACATACTGAGATAGGTACATAGATGCATACATAGATAACCCTCCCAGGGGTAGTGCTGTCTCCCAAGGCCTGGGCCCACCCACTTCAATCATTAATCAAGAAAATGCCCCACAGCTAATATGGTGAAATTATTATCTCAATTGAGGTTCCCTCTTCAAAAATGGTATGAAACTAGCCAGCACAGTTTCTAAGGTTTTATTTCCTTGTTAGTATACAAGCGGTACTTGTAGCCTAACATTTGCCTGAAGGTTTTAACAAAAGAGTCTGTCTTTTTATGGGTCATATTGAGAATAATTGAGGGAAGGCACTGCCCTTTTATAGTTTGTTAGAATTAGCAAAAAAAAAAAGAAAGTTTTATTTCTCTCCTATAATTGAAATTTTATGTGATTATTGATTGGTGTTCGATAAGTACAATTAATGTAATAAGTCTTCCCAACTTTATACTGAAGATTATGAAAGACCAACAGTATTAGTCAGTACTTAATATTTATTCTGGTGTGTGGGCCATCAAAATGACATTTACATCTTACTTTATCTTTATAGTGACATCCTGAATATGGGTCAGGCTGCCAGAATAAAAGGCCATGTACTAGGTGGCTCAAGCACCTGACACCTGTTATCACAAATTTTGGGAAGCTAGAAATGCAAGATTGGGTGTCAGCACATTGAAGCTCTGTCTCATTACCCCCTTCAATCTTGCCTTTGGTCAACCCCTCATGGTGCACTCATGGGCCCCTGACTGAGCAAGTGTGACTTTTAAGGTGCCTTTTCCTGAGAGGATAAGGACATTAAGGGCTCACAGCCTATCTGTGGACCTCATTTAACCTTTTAAAATGTCTTTCCAGGACTTTACTCTAAAACATCCATATTGGATGAGGCTTCTACGTGGGGAAACCTTGAGCACATACACATTGAGTTCAAAACTCCCTCCAAGCCCAGTTCTATTGTGGTCATGGCCAGATTAGAAGAAATGGCAGATACGGTGAACTCACCAGTGTTACACAGTACTAAGTGTTCAAGTCAGGACTGGAACCCAGAAAGAATGTCTCAAGCCCCCATCCTTAATTGTAGCTCTGTTCTCTGTACTAATGTGAGGTCATAGGGCAAAGGTGAAAGAGTGACAGGAAAAAGTGGTCTGATCTGAGATTTGTATTTCACAATTAAAATTTCAGTTACAGTAAAAAAAAAAAGTCACAGAGAAACCCTGTCTCTAAACACCCCCCAAAAAAGAAAAGTAGACAATATCACATATCCTTTGAAATACATATACTCCTCAATGGAATTTTAAAACATTTAAGCTTAGCAAACAAATACAGATAGAAAGACATTTTTTTCATCCTTCACCTTGGCCAAATTTTTTTAATTGTTTTGTGAGACAGGGTTTATCTGTAGTTTTGGAGCCTGTCCTGGAACTTGCTCTGTAGACCAGGCTGGCCTCAAACTCACAGAGATCTACCTGTCTCTGCCTCCCTGGTTCTAGGTCTAAAGGCATGTGCCACCACTGCCTGCGGTCAATTTTTTTTAAAAAGTAATAAACTCCCATGTTAATGTAGGGCAGGGACACACAGGTCGAATTATTTGTATGTTTATTCAGAATGATATTCAGCAACACATAACAGTACCTCAGAAAGAATCATGATCTGACTGGAGAGATGGCCCAACAGTTAAGAGCTTGAATCCCAGCACCCGCACAGTGAACGCAGGTCATGTACAGACAGTATATGCAGGCAAAACGCCCCAACGCATAAAATTAGGAAATAAATAAAAAGAGATATAATCTTTGGTAAAGAAATAGTCCATGCCAGCCCGGCGTTGGTGGCGCACGCCTTTAATCCCAGCACTCGGGAGGCAGAGGCAGGTGAATCGCTGTGAGTTCGAGGCCAGCCTGGTCTACAGAGTGAGTTCCAGGACAGCTTCTAAAACAATACCAAGAAACCCAATCTCAAAAAAAAAAAAAAAAAAAAAAAAAACAAAGAAAGAAATATTCCGTGCCTAAGAAAGTTTCCAATAGCCAGGCGTTGGTGGCGCACGCCTTTAATCCCAGCACTCGGGAGGCAGAGACAGGTGGATCGCTGTGAGTTCGAGGCCAGCCTGATCTACAGAACGAGTTCCAGGACAGCCTCCAAAGCCACAGAGAAACCCTGTCTCGAAAAACCAAAAAAAAAAAAAAAAAAAAAAGAAAGTTTCCAATTATAATCATGGCGATCAGAATGAAGGGGCAAACTGCAGAGCTCATGGCAGTGGGGTCCAATCTGACCTCTCCTCCCTGTATGGAAGCAGCCCTCACCTCAAAGCGCAGGGCTGTCAGAGTCGTGCTTTGCTGCCATCTGGTGTTCTTCTCAAGTAATCGCACCAAGTCAAGAGAACCTAGTTAGCGCTAAGGGAGTCTCTTCTATTTGTTTTGTTTTCTGACAAGGTTTCTCTGGATAGTCGTGGCTGTCCTGGAATTCACTCTGTAGACCAGGCTGGCCTCTAACTCAGAGATCCGCCTGCCTCTGCCTCCCAGGGCTGAGGTTAAAGGTGTGTGCCACCACTGCCGGGCTCTACTCGTCTATTTTCATTTTATTTTTATTTATTTATTTATTTATTTATTTTGGTTTTACGAGACAGGGTTTCTCTGTATTGTTTTGGAGGCTGTCGGTCCAGCCTGACCTCGAACTCACAGAGATCCGCCTGCCTCTGCCTCCCGAGTGCTGGGATTAAAGGTGTGTGCCACCACTGCCCGGCTCCTCTTCCTTTTTTTTCATTTAAGTTAGAAACAAGCTTGTTTCACATGTCAATCCCTGCTCCCTCTCCCTCCACTTCTCCCCCACCCTCCACACCAGGCCCCCCAATCTCCACCCCGATCCCCAGGGAGATGAGGCCCTCCATGGTGGATATCCGGAGTCTGTCATTTCATCCAGGGCAAGGGTACTCTTCTATTTTTTAACAAAGCTAGGTTTCTGGCACACTACTCAGCTTTCTTTCTTTTCATCCTCACACCGTCCTTGTAACAAAGGTAATGTTCCTTACATGTGTAGACCGATGAAAAAGTTCAGAGAAGTTGGGTAATTTGCCCGTGATCACACAACTAGCTAGCTCAGAGTCCAGGGTTAGAACAAGGTGCACTTTATCCTGAGGTCTGTGATCTTGGTCACCTGCTCTGAGAGGGTGAAGGATCTATGTGGCGTCAACAGCACTTGGAGAGAGCCTTACACAGCAATGCGCTTACCCCCAGCACAGCTGTCCCAGATAAGATTACACTAGGACCAAGTTCCTTGGCCTGCAGACAGTCTGGCCGGCACTGAAGTATTCAAGGAATGACAAATGTCTTCAGCAGCGGTGGCACATCAGTGATGAGTTTGAATTCCTAAAGTCCCCTCCGGGCTTGTTTTCTGCCGTCTTATTAATACAGGAGGAACACCAGCTGGGCTGTGGAAACCCTGTGACTTTTGTAGCACCACCCAGCCCCCCACCACTCACCCCACCCCCGCACCCAACGACACTCCACTGTATCTTGCTGGAAACATCCACCATTTGGGTGGCAAAGCACTTAAAACTTTGAGTCTCCCGTGGTTGAGAAGGTGTCTAACAAGGCACCAACATGGAAGGTTACTAAGGGAACAGCAAGCCTGATCCTTAGTTCTATTATTTGTTTAATTTAACTGTTGTTTGTTTTTGTGAGCCAATGGCTCACTCTGTAGTCCAGGCTGGGCTGGGACTTACAATGTAACCCAAGTTGACCTCAAGCTTGGGGGATCCCTCCTACCTTAGCCTCCTGGGTGCTGACATGGCAGATGTGAGCCTCCACTCCCAGCTTCAGCCCTGTCATTTATAACCCAGGACTATTAACTTGGGGTCCACTGATTTCAGATATCCTGGAGTCAGATATCATCTCTGAGTGTCCTTATTTTTGTTGGGGGCAGAGGTAAATTTTGTACATTTTGACTGCATCTCAAATTGGCTTGAGACCTTCCAGTGGGTCAAATGTAGCCCAGTGCTCGCTTTTATACAATCCTCAAGCTAAGACGGGTTCCAATATTCTTAAGTGGTTGAGATTGGGGTAGGTGTGAGAGTTCAGGACACATAAAAAAGATCATGAAATTAAATTTGCACCAAAGGTGAGGTGATATACGCACTTAGAAGGCAAAGATAGGTAAACTGCTCTAAGTTTGGGGCCAGACCCAAACATAATGTGACCCTTCCAAAAATAATAACTGTAATAATAATGATGATGTTTTGTAATAATGATGACGATGATGATTATGTTCATGAATAAACTTTTTGTTTTTTGAAACAAGATCTCAAACTCACTATGTAACCTAAGATGACTTTTTTTGTTTGTTTTTGTTTTTCGAGACAGGGTTTCTCTGTATTGTTTTGGAGGCTGTCCTGGAACTCACTCGGTAGACCTCGAACTCACAGAGATCTGCCTGCCTCTGCCTCCCGAGTGCTGGGATTAAAGGCGTGCGCCACCAACGCCCGGCCCTAAGATGACTTTTAACTTCTGATCCTCTTGCTCCCACCTCCTGAAGCATGTCCCACCAGTCCTGGATTGTGTGGTCCTGGGGATGGAACCCAGGGCTTCCATGTACACTAGCAAGCACACTGCCAACTGAGCCTCATCCCCAGGCCCCCACATACACGTTATTAGAACTCAGATGCTCTTTGTTTACCTGCTATTCTGGTTGCTCTTACTCTACAAGTGTGGAGTCTAACAGTTCCAGCAGAGCATATGGTTTAAAGTCTCAAGCATTCTCGTTCTCTCTCTCATGTTTTATTTTGTGGAGATGGGGTCTCTGATAGATAATTTTATGTCCGTTTGACACAAGCTAAAGCTGTCTGCGAATGGAGAACTTCAATCAAGAAAATGCCTCCATAAGATCAAACTGTACACAAGCCTGTAGGGAATTGTCTAATGTAGTAATAGTGAGGGAGGACCCAGCTCATGGTGAGGAGTGCCATCTCTGGGCTAGTGGTCCTGGGCTCTATAAGAACGCAGACTGAATGAGCTATGGGGAGCAAGGCAGTAAACAGGACTCATCCATGGCTTTTTCAACAGCTCCTGCCTCCAAGTTCCTCCCCGGTGTGAGTTCCTGTCCTGACTTCCTTTGATGAGGGACTGTGATGTGGAAGCTTAGGCCAGGTCAACCCTCTCCTCCTCAAGTTGCCTTTTGATCATGGTTGTTTCACCACAGCAATAGAAACCCTGACTAAGACAGGGTCTATGGTGGTCTGTGGTGATTTGAATGAGAGTGGTGTCCAGAGGCGCATGTCTGAATGCTTGGTTCCCAGTTAGAGGACCTGTTTGAGAAAGATTAGGAGGTGTGGCCTTGTTGAAAGAGGTGTGTCACCAGGTCCAGTGTGTGTGTCTCTCTCTGCCTGTAGATTACAATGTCAGCTCTTAGCCACATGACTGCCGCCTCCTATGATGCTCCCTGCCATGATAATAATGGGCTAACCCCCTGAAACAGTAAACAAACCCCCATTTACATCTTTCTTTTGTAAGGGTTAACTTGGTCATGGTGTCTCTTCACAGCAACAGAACACTGACTAAAACAGGGTCTTTACATGTAGCACAGACTGGTTTCAAAGTCTGGATCCTACTGTCTCAGTTTCTCAAGTACAATGTGCCACCACCATCGGAATTTTCCCCACAGTGCTGGGGACTGAACCCAGGCCTTGTGTATATGAGGAAATTGCTCTACCACAGCCATAGACCCTCAGCTGTCCTAAAATGTTTCCTAACTCATTGTTTCAAAGAAATTTCCCTGCCAGAGACACACACAAGTGTATGAGGTAATGAGTATGCAGGGAAATGGCAGGAACTGTCTGTCTGTCCAGACTCTTCTTGGCGTCTCTGCAGCGGTCCTCCCTGCAGAGATGGGGTAGGAACCTCTGACAAGGATCTTATTATCAGACAAGGAAGAGCAGAGCAGCTTTATGCTCCACTCCAAAGCAGGAAGAGAGGCTGTTCTCCATCCTGCCCTGGTGAAGAAAATTTCTGGTTTCTGTGACTCCAGGGGAGAGAGGGGCAGACGCACAGGTCACAGGAGGGTAGGACAGACAAACTTTGCTTTTGAGGCTTTGTCTTAATTAATTACTTTTGGGGCTAAGACAGGGTTTCACTCCTTAGTCCAGGTTGACCTTGAGTTTATGGCAATCCTCCTGCCTTAGTCTCCAGCGCACTGGGATGATATATACGAGCCATCGTGTCTTACCTCAGTTTCCTTAGTTCATGCTACTCAGCCAAAACACATTTGAGGGGCCCAGAAACCCTCTTGGCGATGACTGTCCTGTCTTCTAGAGCAATGGTTCTCAAGCTTCCTAGTGCTGCAAACCTTTAATGTAGTTCTCATGTTGTGGTGACCCCCAACCATAAAATTATTTTGACTGCTATTTCATAACTGTAATTTTGCTGTTATGAATCACAATGTAAATATTGTACATAGTGGAGGTCAGGGGGCAACTTTCAGGAATCAGTTCTCTTTTTTTGGTTTTTCAAGACAGGGTTTCTCTGTGTAACAGCCTTAGTGTTGTCCTGAAACTCACTCTGCAGACCAGGCTGGCCTCAAACTCACAGAGGTCTGCTGCCTCCGCCTCCAGAGTGCTGAGATTAAAGGCGTGTGCCAACACTGCCCAGCATGGGAATCAGTTCCTGCCTTCTACCATGTTGGTCCCAAGGATTTAACTCTGGTTGTCAGCCTTGGCAGCAGCGGCCCTTACCAGCTGAGCTATCCAGCCCACCCACCTGTCACTTTTAATTCTACAATCTCATTTCATCAACATAGTAGTCACATCTCATACTTGAAACTATGGACCTGGCATTAAGTCTCTCTCTTCAGACTTGAACCTTTAGTGAGGAGAGGGTGGCTCCTTTCCCCTCTGCAACTTTTCACCCTTCCATTGGTCATTCCCCAGTGCCTTGGGGGCCCTGTGAGAGGCTACTGAACACACAGACAGGTCTTCCTCTGTCTGTCGGCTTCGTGTTCTCTGAGCCTGAAGGTGCTTTCTCTTACCCTGAGTTCCTGGTATTAACAGAGGCCTCTCCTCCCTGACGGCTCACTTGCTGTCCTTCAATCAATCCCTGGGCACTAGACAACACATGTCTAAACCCATTCTGCTGAGGTTTCCTTGGTCCTGCTGATAGCCCATGGGACAACTCAATTTTGACCCCATAGCAAAACTCATGAGAAATACACAAGTACTTTGTATTGCCTTCAAAGTAGTTAGTCTTGAGGCCAGAGAGCTAAGAGCACTTGTTGCTCTCGCAGGACCTGGGTTCAATTTCCACCACCCACATGGCAGCTCACAACCATCTGTAACTCCTATTTAAGGGATCTGATGCCCTCTTCTGGCCTTCACAGACACCAGGCACACATGTGGTATACAGACAAACATGTAGGCAAGACATACACTTAAAAAAAATTGTTTAAAAAGTAGTTCTAAATTTCCAAGGCAGGAGATGACCCCAGCCTCTAGCCCTGTTCCACGTTGTCTCTTAGGCCTGCCACAGGCACTGATGTCCCAAGTCTTTTACCTGCAGAGAGCACACCTCCAAACTCTGAGTTAGCTTCTTAAAATTCCCCTCAACAGAATGCCAAGTGTCACAGTCCAGCCTTCTGCCAAAATGGGGGCTGGCACCCAGCACTCTGTGATTCTGTTGCATAACAAACTAACCCCACTCCCAGGTCTCAGTGAAATAAGCAGTAACATGTAGTCTCTTGTATAGCCCTTCCAGGTCAGAAATTCCAAGTGGCTTATCCGGACTGTTCTAGCTCAGGGTCTCTTATGGGGCTCTTATCCACGTGCCACAGTGACTGAGGATGGAAAATGGTATCCATAGTGGTTCAATCGGGTTGCAAATTGGTGCATGGTGATGGTAGGAGGCCTTGGAGCAGCCTCTGCCTGTGAAAATCTCCACTGGGATGCTAGAATGTTCTCAGACTATGGTGGTCAATCCAAAAGTGAGCAATCCAAAAGACCAAGGCAAAGCAGCAATGCCTATTCCAGTCTACACTCACAAACCCCACACTGTCCCTCTGCCATTTCTTTTTATTATTTCATTTTTTAAGATTTATTTATTTATTATGTATGCCTGCAGGCCAAGAGGGCATCAAATCTCATTACAGATGGTTGTGAGCCACCATGTGGCTGCTGGGAATTGAACTCAGGACAGCCAATGCTCTTAACCTCCCTCTGCCATTTCTAATTGGGTCTGCCCACCAGCTCTGACTCAATATGGAAGAAACTGTACAGGAGCACAAATGCCAGGCAATCAGGAACACTAGGGGCTGTTGCAAGCTGCCTATCATGTCCCTTTTACACTTCAAATGAATACTTTCCCCCATATCAAGCTGAACCAAGTATAAAGAAAGAACAAAACAAGCTATTAGATTGATTCAGTAAAAACAAAATAAAAACCTTTGGGGCAACTACTTCATTGTGCTTTCTTTTGGAAGGGTACTGAGCCCAGGTACTCGGCTTTGCAAAGCACAACTTTCACTGTGCTCCATCCCCAGCTCTTCTTGGGGAGACTTCTTTAAAAGTGTGTAAGCTCGGGGCTGGAGAGAGTTTAGGGTTTAAGAGCCCCCACCTGCACTGCTCTTCCAGAGGTCCTGGGTTCTCTGCACCAACATGGCAGCTAACAACTGTCTAACTCCAGTTCCAGGGGACCTGATCCCTTCTCTTGGATTCCTTAAGACACCAGGCAAGCATATGGTGCACATGTATACATGCAGGTAAAACAATCACACACATAAAATACAAAATTTAAAATTGTGTCAAAATCGACCCTTTCCACATTATGTTCCTCGGCTCCAAACGGGTCCAGGGTTCCCCACAAAGGAAGGCAGGGTGTCACCTTAAGGATTCATCTTTAGACTTCACCCTACATAATAATCAGTGAACACAGCTTTGGAGATGCCTGTTAGAAGTTCACGTTGATATTAGAATTTACAATTCAGTAGAAATCTAAGGTGAGCCATTACAAGAATCATCTGTCGTATTTATTTAGAATGTTGATTTAAATCATACATTTGGGTACAGTAGATATTTGACATGGAAAGCAGTTGTATCAGAATGGTCATCAGAAAAATAGTAACATCATACACATAATAACTAGAAAATATCTATCTGTCTGATCACTTGGGTTAGAAATCCTGAGAATGTTACTCTCTGAACAATTAGGTCACTGAAGCCTGCACGGAAAGAATCCTTTAAAAAAGCTGTGTGGTGGTAGTGCACGCCTTTAATCCCAGCACTCAGGAGGCAGAGGCTGGCGGATCTCTGTGAGTTCCAGGACAGCTTGGTCTACAGAGTGAGTTCCAGGACAGCCATAGCTGTTACACAGAGAAACCCTGTCTTGAAAAACAAAACAACAAAAAAAAATTTTTTTTTAATGTTCTGAGGTACAAATCACCTACATATTCAACATGTGTCCTCTACATTTTACAAAGATTTAAACAGATCAAACGATTGATTATAGGTCATTGGCTCTTAAGAGGGTCTCAGTCGGGCTCAAGGACGCACTGTTCCACGATTTCCCGTAGGTTGGGGTTCTCCATTGCAGCTGCCACTCGCTCTTTGTCATTTATCTGCTTGTTGACTGCAAAACACGTGGACAAAGTTAACAGAACTGTGTCAACAGAGAGACCAGCAGCATTTGTATTAGTCTGCCAAAACAAAGAATTTAATTCCTTGAGAACTTATAACTAATTATTGAAAACTTGAACTAATTACTCACCATTCAGTTTAAGACCTTTTTCTTTTGTGTGTGCACATACACAGGTATGAGCACTGCTCCAAGTGCCTATGGAGGTCAGAATAGGGCCGCTGCATATCCTGGGCTGAAGCTCTAAGAGGGTGTAAGCTGCCTGATGTGAGTACTAGAAACTGAACTCCAATCCTCTGGAAGAGCAACAAGTGGTCTTAACCACTGAGCCGGCTCTCTAGCCCTCCCTAATGCTATGTCTAAGGTCTGGAAAGCAATCTCAAGAGAAAAACACTCTCTACTGCTCTACTACTCCATAACCAATTGCTATTCTCATTTTTCTCAGTATCATCAATACACATATTTCTATGCAGTTAAACTCAGAGTGAAATTCTAAACTGCTGCTTTCCCCACTTAAGCCTGTTTTTTAAACCACAGTACTGTCTGTTTACATGGCAAAAATTCTGTTTTGGCCAGGCATGGTGGTGCCTACCTTTACCCAGCACTCAGGGGGCAGAGGCAGGAAGATCTTTGTGAGTTTGAGGCCAGCCTGGTCTACACAGTGAGACAAGTCTCATAAACAGATAAATAAACAAATAAATAAAATAATAAAATGAGTTGGGGACATAGTTCAATGGTATAGCACTTGCCTTGCATATATGAGCCCTAGGTTCAATCCCCAGCACTACAAAGAGTAACTAATTAAAATATACAAAGTGAGGACTGAATAGGTGGCTCAGAGATCTAAAAGCACTGACTGCTTTTCCGGAGAACCTGGCTTTGATTCCCAGAACTCATATGGCAGCTATAATTCCAGTTCCAGAGAGTCTGATGCCCCTTCTGGCTTCCGCAGGCACTGGAGGCATGCAAGCTGGTGCACAGACAAGCATGCAAGCAAAACATCCACACAAACAAAATAAGAATAAATACAGTGAGAGCTAAAACGCCTGAGTTTGTGGGGTTTGGTGCATTTATCCCCCAGGGAACTGCAAAAATAGGACATGGTTTTCATTGACCTCCTGACAGTACCTAACAGGCTTCCAGGACAGACTGGCGGATTGACTCTCTGAAGCTGCAAGTATTCTCTTTGCATCTCTCTTCTATTATTAATTTTGATATGTCTCTCCCCAACCCTGTACACAGCTCAGGGTCTATCAGAGCAGAATCAAACCTTCAGAGCCCAAGTTCTCTAGCTGGATATGTTTACAGATCTGTTTGGTGGAAGATGACTTTCTTTCAATGTCTGTGCTTCCCCACCTGTGAAAATCATAACTCATGGTGTCTGCTCTTTTTGCAGGCACCCCAATAGACAACTGGCTGACAGATAACCTAGTACCCAAGACAAAAGTATTAGCTGCAGCTGTTTGCAATGACATTTGGCAATGCTTACTGTCTTCCTCTGTTGAGTGAGTTCCTTCAGAAATGTAGATTTCCAACTGGAAAGAAAAGAGAAGCAAAACATCAGAGCATTCCAAGAGCTCAGGATAAGGGGTGTGTAGGGCAGACCCAGAGGTCTAGGGATGAAAGCCCAAACCCTCTTTCTAATACCAGAAACCCAGACAGGATGGAACAGTAGTATTTCCATCAATTGGCCTGCAGGGGGTGTGCCCACAGATTTCTGTGTGAATACACACGGTTTTGAACAAAGAGATTTCACATGTTCTTTACCTGACCCTCATTCACTCCCCAAATCTGCACCTAACCCTCCCTCTATCCCCCCTCCAGGGGTGCCACACAAACTACCTAGTGTAGTTTCCTCCTTCCTACACTCTTACATCTTTTTCTCTTATGCATATTTGATATGCACACACAGTTACTGTTTTACAAAAATGAGACAAATACGTAGGGTTTTTTTGCATCCTCCTTTCCCTCTCTGATCTTGCTAAACTTATTCCCAAGTGAAATAAGAGTAAAGCCATCTCATCTAGACATGCTAGCCACACAAATTAGTAATTCCTGAGCACAAGAGCTTTTGATACAACCACAAGACTGCGGCAAATGCTGTGGTTGAGGCAAGCCTGTGCAGAGAGCCCAGAGGCACAGAATCACCACAGAGATCAGCGCTCTCTGAGTGGGAAACACTCAGAACTATTACAGTTAACAGGGACCTTAGAGATCATCTTGTTCAGTCTTTTAAAAACACAAAACACGGGTTTGGCAAGGTATGTATGTAGAAGTCCTTGCCGTACACGCCCAATGACCTGAATTCGATACCTGGAGGCCACAATAGAGGGAAAGAACCAACTCCTGGAAGTTATCCTCTGACCTCCATGCATGTGCCATGGAACACATGTATCCTCACTCACACAAGCACACAGCACACGTACTGAATCCATGACTATCACTCTCCAATCCTTCACTTTGGTTAAAATTTACACATGACTCATTATTCTGAAATAGCCACAGCCTGGGTGTAGTGGCAGATGACTTTAATCCCGGCACTTGAGAGACAGCAGCAGGTGGATCTCTGTGAGTTTGAAGTCAGCCTGGTCTACATAGTGAGTTCCAGGACAGTTAGAGCTACATAGTGAGACCTGTCTCAAAAAAAAGGTTGATGAAGAGTCAAGCATTACCTCCCTATATGAACCAAATAGTTAATGAGGCAACTGGCATCAATAATACTAAAACTACAGCTTCCTGATGTCATGTCATGAGAGCATGTTTATTCTGTTTTTTTGTTGTTGTTGTTGTTTTTTGTTTTTTTTTTTTTTGAGACAGGGTTTCTCTGTTGTTTTGGAAGCTGTCCTCACTCTGTAGACCAGGCTGGCCTTGAACTCACAGAGATCTGCCTGCCTTTGCCTCCCGAGTGCTGGGATTAAAGGCATGCGCCACCAACGCCCGGCTACTCTGTACTCTTTAAGTGTCAAGATCACCGGGTGTGCTGATGGTGCTTATCATCTAGCACTTGGGAAGCTGCCAAAATGGACTCGAACTAACGAGAACACATGACTCGAGGGGAGGGGTAGTAATGGGAGGGTACACTGCCATAAATCATATTAGTGCTGGGATTAAAGACGTGCACTACCACTGCCTGACTAATTACTTTTTTTTTTTTTTTTTTTTTGGTTTTTTCGAGACAGGGTTTCTCTGTGGCTTTGGAGGCTGTCCTGGAACTCGCTTGGTAGTCCAGGCTGGTCTCGAACTCACAGAGATCTGCCTGCCTCTGCCTCCCGAGTGCTGGGATTAAAGGCGTGCGCCACCACCACCTGGCTCTTCCTTTCCATTTTTGATACAGGCTAGCTTCTATCTCAACCTCCCCAGTGGTGGCATTACACTTATATACAACCACACTTGCTTGGGTACAGGATTTCTTTTGCAGGCGATGCAAATGTTCTAAAAGCGACTCTGACTGACACAGCTGCAGAGCTCTGTGGGAGTTATCATGTGACTTGTATGATGTGTGGATTATATATTAACAAGTGTCATAAAAGACAATCTGGAGTAGGGACATGGTTCAGTGGCAGGACACTGGCCTAGCTCATTTGAGGCTCTGGGTTTAAGATAATAACAAGTTTCCTTACCTTGTGTTTAAACGGCAGACACCGCTGAAGTTTTACTCTTAAGCACAGTCCTGTGATACAGGTAAAAAAAAAAATTTACATTATTTCTTTATCTCTCTTTTTTTCTGTTGATGTTGTTGTTGATTTGTTTTTAGAGACAGGGTTTCTCTGTGTAACAACAACCCTGGCTGTCCTGGAACTTGCTCTGTAGACCAGGCTGACTTCAAACTCAGAGAGCCACCTCTACCTCCAGAGTGCTGAGATTAATGGTGTGTGCCACCACCACCTGGCCTCTTTAACTCTTCTTACTGGGTCTAGAAAAAGCACAAAGCCCAGACTGCATCCACATACTATATGATGGCAAATACTATGTCCACTTTTTTATTATATGGTAGCTGAAAACAGCTGCTTATCCCATTGTGGGTCTCCCAAGAGCCTGGTACCATGTCAGGAAATTTAAAATAGTTTCATGTTTCCCTCAGTAAATCCAGGCAGCAGAGTTCATTCTACACATGGTAAACCAAGGTCAGAGTGTAACCTGCCCAATACAGCTAGAAGTAGTGACATAGCAGAGCTGGAAGTGACCAGAAAAAAAAAGGAACACCACACAGTCCAGCCCCTTTCTGCTATACCAACTTATCACTCAAGCAATATGTATTAAGTTATTAGACTTTATTAAATGCCTCTGGGAGGTCAAGAAATACAAAAATTTAAAACCAAGTATATTTAAGACCATTTAACAGCCATCAAAATGGCTTAGCAAGTAAAGGCAATTGTTAGCAAGATGGAGACTTGAGTTCAATCCCCAGAACCCTCATAAAGTTGAATGGAGCACTGACTGCTGCAAGTTGTCCCTTGACCTCCACACAGGAGTCATGGCATAGGCATACCCACACATACATACAATAATTACCAATTAGAGGCTTCAGGGTTGGCCCAGTGGTGAAGAGCACTGCTCTAGCAGAGAACTCAGGTTCAGTTCCCAGAACCCACATGGCCACTGACAACTATCTGTAACTCCAGTTCCAGGGAATCAGACGTCCTCTTCTGACCTCCTCAGGCACCAGGTGCTCATACATACATGCAGGCAAAAACACTCATATACACAGAAAACCCAAAATAAAAAGTTTCTTTTTTTTTTAAAGATTTATTTATTTATTACATATACAGTGTTCTGCCAGAAGAGGGCACCAGATTGAATTGTAGATGGTTGTGAGCCACCATGTGGTTGCTGGGAATTGAACTCAGGACCTCTGGAAGAGCAGTCAGTGCTCCTAACCTCTGAGCCACCTCTCCAGCCCCCAAAATAAAAAGTTTCTAAAAAAAAAAAATACAATAACTAGTTGGCTGGGAGGTAGTGGTGCATACCTTTAATCCCAGCAGAAGCAGGTGAATCTCTGAGTTCAAGGCAAGCCTGAACTACAGAATAAGTTCTAGGATGGCCAGTGCTACACAGAGAAACCCTGCCTCAAAACAACAACAACAACAACAACAACAAAAAATACATATTTAATATACCTATTTAATATATATATATTAAATTTAAAAAGGAATTCGCGCGGCGTTGGTGGCGCACACCTTTAATCCCAGCACTCGGGAGGCAGAGGCAGGCGGATCTCTGTGAGTTCGAGGCCACCCTGGTATACCGAGCGAGTTCCAGGACATCCTCCAAAGCAATGCAGAGAAACCCTGTCTCGAAAAAACCAAAAATAAAAAAAATAAAAAATAAAATAAAGGAATTCATACATGCTAGACATGGTTGATACACACCTTTAATCCCAGCTCTTGGAAAGCAGAGGCAGGCAGATCCCTCAGTTTGAGGTCAGTCTGGTCTATAAAAATTCCAGGACAGCCAGGGCTTCAGTGAGACCCTGACACACACACACACTTACAGTCTGGCCTATAAAAATTCCAGGACAGCTAGGGCTTCAAAATGAGACCCTGTCTCACACACACACACACACACACACACACACACACACACACACACACACACACACTTACAGTCTGGCCTATAAAAATTCCAGGACAGCTAGGGCTTCAATGAGACCCTGTCTCACACACACACACACACACACACACACACACACACCCTTACCAATAAGAGTTGCCAAAGAGCAATGAGGTACTGTTGGTGTGAACTTGATAATAACCAAATAGTCTTCTTCATTTATTTCCTGAACCTCCACACAACTCTCCGTTACCACTTCCAGTTCTTCTAAAGTATTGGGCTTTTCTGGGTCCCGGATAGTTCGAATCAAATCTAAAGGAATCAGAAACAAGGTATTAAATTAAAATATGAATATCCTAAGTGAGGACTAGTCTTCTCAACTGAAACACTGACTCCTTTTTCAAGATTGACTTTGATTTTACGATGTTTTGCCTCTACCACCCCACCCTAACTCTTTCAAACAAACATTTCAGCAACTCCCAATTTCCCAACAGAAATGTTCCCTACTTTTGAGAAAGCTATTTTCTTGAATCATTATTAGCCCATATCCAGTTTCTTAATTCAAAACCACAGGGAATATGAATGGGAAAGCGACAAGGGCCTGCCAGGGGGATTTTGGCTGAAGAGAAGGTGGGATTAAGCCTTTCAGTAGTTACACTGAAGCACAGAACCACCAGAAGTTTCCTCAGCTTGGAACCTAGTGTAAGGCAAGAGTAGAACAGAAGGGTGGGGCCCAGTCACCAGAGTCTTTCACAACTAGCCTAGGGAACAGGGATTCCTCAAGAGATTCAGAACAAGGAAGTGGAAAGGACACTGCTGCACTGTCAGCTGCTAACTTACACCAGTTACGAGACCCGGCACCAAAGAGCACAGCTAAAGACAGTCAGTGAGAAGCAAGGCCTAAAATCAGCAGGGACAGATGGGACACTCAACAAAGTTATTTCAGAGGACTGATGTGGCAACTTGTTACATCTGGAGGACAAGCACAGAGAGAAAAGGGAGAGGACTCAGTTCAAGTATTTGGGAGAATAGTAGTAAGATAAAAAAAAAAAATGGGTCATGTGGCCGGGTGTTGGTGGTGCATGCCTTTAATCCCAGCACTCGGGAGGCAGAGGCAGGTGGATCTCTGTGAGTTCGAGGCCAGCTTGGTCTACAAAGTGAGTTCCAGGACAGCCTCCAAAGCCACAGAGAAACCCTGTCTCGAAAAACCAAAAATAAATAAATAAATAATAATAATAATAATAATAATAAAAATTAACACTTAAAAAGAAAATGCTTCATTTAAATTTAAAGATTTCAATGGGGAGGAGGAGGCTGAGATGGCTCATCAGGTAAAGGTGTCTGCCACCAAATAAGTCTAACCTCCTGGGTTCCATGCCCAGGACCCACTTGGTAGAAGGAAAAAACTGACTCCAGCAAATTGTCCTCTGACCTCTGACCTGGCACTATGGCATGAAGGCACATGTGCAAACATACACAAAGTAAATAAGTAGAATAAAAGTCATTTAAAACTTTAATATTCAATTCCAATCTATTATCTAAGGCAACAGCCAGCCACACCTCCACCTCCAAACACTGGTATCTCCTTCTGGACTGTTAATTCCACCTAATGTCTTCTCACCTCCACACTTTATTCTAGTTTCTTCAAGTTTATATGACCTCTGACATATCCAGGTCAAATTACTCTTCAAGGCCCAACTCAAGGAACTCTCTTACATCTTTCCAGATGTCTCTAGTCAGTGTACCATCTCCCTTTCCTGAGAGTCGGCATCTCCTGCTTAAGCTTGTGACCTTCTACTGCATACTATGTATCTGCCTATGTAGGTTTCAGTTTCATTCACTGTAATTTTGAGGACTGGAATCCTCTCTCTAGCACAGCTAGTCTCCACAGATGCTACAGATAGGACGGGAATGTTTTGTGGAGATAGCACGCTCATAATTATCTTTTGCCTGGGGTTGTCAACCTTGCCTCTACAAAGAGAGAAGTAAACCTGACTAGCTCCTGGGCTCTTTCCATTCTTGGAATCATTCTTCCTGGCCTATAATCCTTACCCTAATTGTATTTGTAGGACCAGATCTCTTAGTGCTACCTCTAGGCTAGAGGTGGAGCACACCTAGCTGGCATGAGACACTGGATTTTCTCCCGGACCCAGAAAAATAATAATACAAGTTGTCAAGAAGGGGGCAGAGAGGGGCTGGGATGGGAGGGTCAAGGACCAAGGAAGTGGGAGAGGGAGAGAGAGAGAGAGAGAGAGAGAGAGAGAGAGAGAGAGAGAGAGAGAGAGAGAGAGAGAGAGAGAACAAGGCACTACATTTGGAATCACAAGTTTGGTTTTCTCTGTTCCTTAATGACAATGTGACCTCCAGGTACTTGTTAAACCACTCTGTAAAATGAAGACAGTCCCTCAAAGTGGAGAGTATCTGAGAATACGTATACACAAATATCTTGACTGTGTAAGAGAATTGTAAATTTGAAGCCTCACTCTGAGATATCTATTTCAACCTCTTCACTTCCTACTAACTCTGTCAAAGAAGAGAGTGGCTGTGACCTTGGGTCAGTCCCCAATTTCAGTCAATCCCGCTATGGCGGGAGGAGAGCGCGTTCAGTAGCTAAAACAGCAGTGCAATCAGACCAGCTTTGCTCCCCGACCATTGTAAACTAATTCTGCCCACACATCTTGACATAGTGCCTAGAGCAGTGGGCAGACCAGAGGAATGAAACGTTTATGAGTTCCAGGCTCAGTTTCGCACCAGGTTTAAGAATAGCCCGGGTCCTAAAATAACCGAAATTGCTGCGTGACTTGGGACCCGGAAGAACACGCTTCCTTCTAGGTCTGGCAAAACCCCAAGTGTCCACTACTCCAGCCCTCCTCCACCCTCTCTCCTGTGCCGTCTCTCCAAATAACGCCAAATGCTGCTCTGGGTAAAGTTAATTACCATAAACCTCTAGCGCTTTCTCTTCCATGATCCGGGGCTGCCGGGCAGCTCCCTGCTCAGAAAAGCCTGAGAGCCATAGGACCCTGCTCAGCGTCCAGGAGAGCAGCCCGGACACTCGCTCCATCCTCACGTTCCGCCATCCCTGGCGAGCCACCGTCTTTCCGCAGCGGGCCTCAGGAGTTATCAACTTCCTGGTCTTCAAATAAACCAAGACATGTGTAAAGGTTTAGGGGAGCAGAGAATAGGCGGGACTCAAAAGAGTAACGCGAAGGATCTAGGGAAATAAACTTCAAAGACTACATGTCCCAATACGCTTTGCTCGTTTTCGACCGGACCGGAAAAACCACACTTGCGGCCCGTTAGGCGCTCATGCTGGGATGTCCGGTTTTCTGAGTGGCGGCGAACTGCATCCTGGGACTTGTAGTTTCATCCAGAGGGTCGTGTAACGGACTGTTTGTTACGCGTCACCAAGTGCCCCATTCAGCTCCTAGGAAGAATTAAAGATGAATCCTGAAGAGGTAGGAAAAGGGAGATCAAAGTTTCTACTGCCGGATGAAGTCCTAAAAACGGAGACTCTTCACAGTTATTTCATAGAGAAAGCTGCTTCCAATCAAATCTTTCTTACTTCCTTATCAGGCCGGAAGTGGATTTCCTTTGCGGTGAATGAGAATACTTGGGGAAACCTGTGTTGATAGGCCTAATGGAGGGGCGGGGAATACTTGGTTTTCTTGTCTGCTAGAGACTTAGTCCAGCTCAACTTCCCTCCATTGGGAATATTTCTACCAACCTTACAGCAAGAGATCTTTCTCTGTGTTCACTGTGTGTAGTGACGTTCATAGAGATCGCCATTCTAAAAGAGCATCTCTCAAGCTTTCTTGTGTTCATGGCGGTGATGGGTTCCAGTTACAGGGCTGACTGTGTTTCCAGTCTCAGATATTTATAAGACACTTAATTTGCAAGAATAAAGGTTACAAGTCAAGACACTCTCCCGGCCGTCAAGCAGCTTACAGTCTGTGAAAGAATCCTCTCCTGATGTGGAGTTTGCCGTTAAAAACAACCAGCTTTGCCAGGCCACGGTGGCTTGCGCCTGTAATTCCAACACTTGGGAGGCCGAGGGAGGAGCATTGCCATGATTTTGTGGCCAACTTTGGTTACAGTATTTCTGGTCTGCCTAAGTGAGACCTTGTTTCAACCAGAAAAGCAAACTACCTTTGCAGATATTAGTGACAAGTCTCATCTCTTGGAAAAGAAAGGATCATCACATAGAATTAGCCCATGATAAGATAACCTATGTTACCTTTAAACTCTGCTTGACTTGGACTCACCAAGCTATGATTAGGTCCCAGGAAATTTTGGTTCAGTCCCAACAATATCCGTCATCTCTTACATCTCACTCCATAGTCATTGAAAGAATAACTCTGCCGGGCGTTGGTGGCGCACGTCTTTAATCCCAGCATTCGGGAGGCAGAGGCATGCGATCTCTGAGTTCGAGGCCAGCCTGGTCTACAGAGCGAATGCCAGGATAGGCTCCAAAGCTACACATAGAAACCCTGTCTCGAAAAAACAAACAAACAAACGAACAAAAAAAGAGAATAATCCCAAATTCTTTTTTTAATTATGTGCATTATTATTTTGCCTGCATACATGTTTATGTGAGGGTGTCAGATCTTGTGAGCTGCCATGTGGGTGCTGGGATTTGAACCCTGGTCCTCTGTACGAATAGTAAGTGCTAACCGCCGAGCCATCTCTCCAGCCCCCAAGCCCCAAATTCTTTCTTTTTTTTTTTTTTTTTTTTTTTTTTTGGTTTTACAAGACAGGGTTTCTCTGTATTGTTTTGGAGGCTGTTGGTCCAGCCTGGCCTCGAACTCACAGAGATCCGCCTGCCTCTGCCTCCCTGTTGCTGGGATTAAAGACGTATACCACCACCGCCCAGCCCAAACCCCAAATTCTTAGCGATCGAATTTAATACGCTAAGATCTTCCCTTTGTGTGAAGCCTGACGTCTCCCAGAGGAATCAATAACATTTTTTCACACTGTAACCCCGAGTGTGTTAAATTGTTGATTTACAAGACTGCCTCCCTCATTAAACTGCAAGCACTTCGTGAGCCAGGAGCTTTTTGTATTTGTATTTGAAACTCACAGTAAGGTATCAAGCACACAGTGAATTTTCAGTATATATTGAATGAATTAATATCCAAAGACTAAATTGGCAAAACTTCCTTCAGTCTTTTCAGACCCCAATCAAAAATTTTTATGTATTGAATCTCTGTGAGAGCACTGCCCTTGGCATGAGCAGGTGGCATTCAGAGGTTTTCACACGTTTTTAGTCACAGACTTTTTTATGACAAGAAAACCTTAGAGGCGTGACAAAAAAAGCTATGCGGGGCACAAAGGCCTGGAGGAACTCGGTAGCCTCTAGCTCCTCCTCTGCCCGGTTGGCCCGCCCATGTGCGCCGTTGTGGTTCTGGGTTCGGATTGGCTGGGCAAGAGCCCAGGCCCCGCCCAAGTGCCTGCCCCCGAAGCCCCGCCCCTCCAGTCCCTTGGGGTCCGTAACGGCCCTCGCGCACCTCTCACAGCTGGAGCGCTTTGCTCGCAGCACTGTCTATAAAGTTGTTGTTGCTGCTTCCGCCACCGGTGGAGGAAGATGGCGTCGGGAGGTGGTGGCTGTAGCGCTTCGGAGCGACTCCCTCCGCCCTTCCCTGGCATGGATCCGGAGTCCGAAGGGGCTGCCGGGGGGTCAGAACCCGAGGCTGGGGACAGCGACACCGAGGGGGAGGATATTTTCACTGGAGCTGCGGCAGCTGTGAGTTCCCACCTTTGGGGCAGCAGAAAGGAAAGCTCCCCTCAAAATAGAGAAGCTTATCAAGGGTTCGAGAGCTCTGAGGATAGTGGGCCTGGTGAGAAGTCCTCGTTCGGTGTCAGCGGTCAGGACTCCAGGGTCCTAAGGGAGAAACAAGTCCTAGAGCCGGGCTGCCCAAGCCGGAGCGGGAAGAGAGGATGAGGGGTGTGGTGGCTTCCCCGCGGATCCTTAAAAGCCAAGAGCAACCTAGGCCGTCCTCTGGCCCTGTGGTGAGGTCGATTCATGGATCCACCTGGGAGTTCTGCTGGTTTTGTCCTGGACAGACTGAGTTAATATGACAGATAAGAGAAAGGGGTGCAGACCATCAATTCCCTGGCCTTATTGCTCCGAAAGTGGAAACTTGATCTGGGGTAGTCTAGGATCATGATCCGCCCACTGATCCTCTTGACCAGCACTTCCTGGTCATTACCAAAAGCCCGTTCTAGATCCTAGTTTGTGAAAGTTAGGTTGTGACCCCTTTGATCTCTCGAAGACTCGAGCTAAAAGCAGGTTGAGAAAAGACTGCCAGATAAATTACTATACGGACCAGAAAGCTTTGTTTCTGGTAAAAGGATACGTTAAAGTGCTTGGAAACGGATCTGTACATGTGAAAGGGAAAAATGCCTCCTATAATAAACATCCAGGTTTTCAAATGAGAGCTAGCTGCTGGCAAAACAAAAGCCCCTAGTCTTTATATGTGGAATGTCATGAGTTAACAGTATCAGGAGAGATGTTTCGGGCTATTTTATAAGAACACTGACTCATACCACTTAGTACAGTTAGTTCCAGCTTATAAACGTCTTTGGTGCTGAGTCTATGGATTTATCTTTCTGTCTTGGTGGCTAATCAGTACCTGACTGAGTTAAACAATCTTAAATTCTATATACAGCATGTGTCTGAAAACTTGGAGGCGCTCCTTATGTCAGAAAAAGTTTAGATTTTGGAGGCATTTCTTCCAAAACCATAGTAGAATTTTACTGTGTGGAGAAACTGAGGGCCTTAATCCCAGCTCATGAAGTGCTTGCTGGTGCTAATATAACAGCAAACTAATGATGTGCATTATCTGAAAAAGAATAACTTGCTGCTAATGTAGTTTTTCTTTCTCTTTTAAGTTTCTTTATATAGCTAATCTCTCATAAATCATGGAGAACAGCTACTGTTAGTAACCCTTGGGCTGTGGATAGGACACCAGAAGACTAAAGTGGGCGCTGAGAAGCTGTTTCCTAGAGTTCTCAAGTGAGGTGCAGGAGGTTGTGATTTTATTGAGCTTATCCAGTAGGTAACTGATGGAGGTGTGATACCGCTTGTTCTTTTCTTTCTTTTTTTCACCCAAGATAGGGTTTCTCTGTGTAACAGCCCTAGCTATCCTGGAACTCACTCTGTAGACCAGGCTGGCCTCAAACTCACAGAGATCTGCCTGCCTCTGCCTCCCAAATTCTGGGATTAAGGGTGTGCACCACCACTACCAGGTTATAAATTATGCTTTAGTTGTGAGCCAAAGGATATAGAGGATTGCACAGTTATAGTTAAGGAAAAACACTGAAATTAAGTTGGACTTATTGGGACAAGCCTATAATCTCACCTATGCTGGAGCTGAGGCCGGGGACTGTCACAAATTCAAGGTCAGCCTGAGTACAGAGAAGATAAAAAGGTTTTGAAGTCTGATGTTAATCTAGGCTGTACTTCTTGCTATTTTAACTTTGGGTTTTATTTGTTATTATTTGGTACAGGTTCTCATGTAGCCAAGGCTGGCTTGAACTTCCAATCAACCCTCCTGCCTCCACCTCTGAATGGAATGATAGGCACGCTCCACCCATTTCAGTGTTGCTAGTTTAACGTTGGACAAAGTATGCTGTAAACTACTTTCTTCAATTTCTAACAAAAAGGAAAAAGTATGTATCTGGGTATGGTGAAATCGTAACACTTGGGAGACTGAGGCAGGAGTATCAAGAGGCCACCTTGGACTTTATGGGACATTGTTTCTAGAGACTAAATAAATAGGGACCTGTGCATCCCAAGGAATGAACAGGGTAAGAGGGATGTATAAAGTACAATCACACACAAGCATGCTCATTCACGTGTGTCAACAGGAGGGTGCTGGTTTACTACTGTTATGATGAGGGTTAAGTTAGGATGCGAAATTTGTTTCTACACAATAAATATTTAAAGAACTTTAACTGTTTTTAGAGAGCTTGGGCTATATTAGTTGATGACCATTTGAATCAAAACTCCCACAAAACTAATAATAAATTAGTTAATCTTAAAGTGGTTAATAGTTTATCACAATCAAATCTAACTAACAAGATTGATTTGATTAGCTAAAGTCATTTGAGTAGGCACTTTATGACTTCAATGGCTTCCTATTGTTTTAAGTGTGTGTGTGTATATGTGTGTTTGTGAGGGGGGGGGACAGGGACAGGGAGAGAAAGAGGGAGAGGGAGAGAGGAGATAAGAGGCTTGAACCCGGGGTCTCAAGCATTCCACTTAAGCATTCTACCATTTAGCTATATCCCCAGCCAAGTTAATCTTCCTTTTGTGATTTGTTAACATTTTAGAGGCAAAGAAATAGGCATTAAATAGTTGGGAAGCTAAAGCATGTAACATTTAAAACTAATTCATGGCATGCATGTCATTTTCTGGACAGCTGCAGTTGTTAATCATCCCATCTGCTCTCTTCTACAGCTAGGAAGCCATGTCACTACGGTAATAAAAATGTGATTTGTAATCAGAAGATAGGCTCATGAGGTACATCTCAAAATATATAAGCCATTCATTTTGAGTAAGAGAGCATGAAATCAAAATAATCATGAAAACAAATCTGAAGTCATTAATAAAATGTCTGAAACTGTATCCAAATATTTGATGGTGGACTTGAATCAAGATAATGATTTAGTTGACACTTTCTTCTAAAATAGCATTTCTCTATCAGTAAAATAGGGGACTGAATTAGATCCATTGACATTTCTAAGTTCTTGACATTGTGTTCAAAGATGTAAAATGGCATGCAGGTTTTTAGGCCTCACATGACTTACTGTCAGTACAGGGCTTCACAGAAGCAGATCCCTTTGTCCTCCCAAGTCCTACCTGCTCTTCTCTTCAGTATCAATAAAGTTCTCTTCCAAATAAAAAGAGAACTATGGTGACTTTTCTTATGCTGAGAAGGAAGAAAATACCAAGAAATTAAATCATTGGCTCGGATTTTGGCCAAAGCTGAAAATTTTATTTTGCAATATGTCAAGCCAATTAGGAAATTTTTTTCTCACTCTTTTTTGTAAGCTAAACGCTTTTGATTAGAAGAAGGTATGATAAAATAACATGGGATACAGAAGGAATGCAAGGAACTAGAAAAGTCATATATTGAATAATTTGTCTTTGATTAGTCTAATATTACACAGCCACATGAAAACACTACCTATGCCGGGCGTTGGTGGCGCACGCCTTTAATCCCAGCACTCGGGAGGCAGAGGCAGGCGGATCTCTGTGAGTTCGAGACCAGCCTGGTCTACAATAGCTAGTTGCAGGACAGCCTCCAAAGCTGCAGAGAAACCCTGCCTCGAAAAACCAAAAAAAAAAAAAAAAAACAAAAACCCCGCTACCTACAAGCCTGTAGTCCCAGACCTTGGGAGGCTGAGGCAAGAAGTCATAAGTTCAAGGCCAGACTATGCTACATAGCAGACCCTATCTTAAAACAAAAGCAGTAAGACTTATTTATAGATACCTTCAGGTATTTAAGGTTAGTGAGAGAATATAAATTACCTTTTTTGATGTTTAAAAACCTTAGAGAGTAGACCAGCAAGATAAAGCTGCTTGCTGCCAACCCTGACAACCTGGCTTTGATCCTTGTCACCAAGGAGGGAGCTGACTCCTGAAAGTTGTCCTCTGACTTCCTCCACATATGGGCTGTATGCATGCCTGTGTATGTGTGCACATTTGTGCACACGAAAACACACACACACACACACAAATGAATGTAATTTAATGTTTTTAATTAAAAAAACAGCTCTTGGATAGCAGTGGCTCCTCCTGATTGACAGAATTAACATTTAAACAGAAAAGGACATGGACTTCTTAGAATCCAGCCCTAAATCTGATTAATACAGCATGCATCCTGGGGTGGTGTTATATGTTTAACGAAGATTGTAGTAAAAGCTAATAAAGTTTATCATATTTTTAATTTGGGTTAAGTATATTCACTTAGCTGCAAAACAGATCTTCATGTTTTCTTTTGGTTTTTGGAGACAGGGTTTCTCTGTGGCTTTGGAGGCTGTCCTGGAACTTGATCTGTAGACCAGGCTGACCTCAAACTCCCAGAGAACTGCCTGTGTCTGCCTCCCAAGTGCTGGGATTAAAGGCGTGTACCACCGCCGATGCCACCCGGCGGTCTTAATGGTTTCATTGGGCAAATCTGAAATTCTGTAGCTATCCAACAATACCCACTCCCCTTCATGTCTAGTCTTATTTCTGTGAGCATTCTTCTAACATGTGTAAGACTGTTTTGTTGAGGCAAGGTCTCACTGTGTTACTCTGGCTACTCTCAAACTTGTAGGCTCATCTTACCAGGTTGATTCTTCTGCTTCAGCCTCCCCAGTAACAGACTACAGTCATGCGTAACTCTATCAAAGTTTTCATGGACTTGGTGGCTACTTTTTTTTTTGGCAAGGTCCCACGTAGTAGCCCAAACTGACCTCTTGTTCTGTAGCTGAGATGACCTTGAACTTCTGATCCTCCTGCCTCCACCTCTGAATTTGACTATTGTAGATGCCTCATATAAGTGTAATCCTAGAAGTTGGGTTTGAACTGTTGTTGGTGGCAGATGCCTTTAATCACAGCACTCTGGAGGCAGAGGCAGGCAGATCTCTGTGAGTTCGAGACCAGCCTGGTCTACAAGAGCTAGTTCCAGGACAGCCTCCAAAGCCACAGAGAACCCCTGCCTTGAAAAACCAAAAAAAAAAAAAAAAAGAAGTTTGGTTTGTTTTCTTGTTTGGAGACAGGGTCTTTGAAGTCCAGGGTGCCCTCAGTCTCACATCTGCCTGCTGTGACCTCCTTAGTTCTGGGATTACAGGCATGCATCACTGTGCTCAGCAGTATGTGTCTTTTTGTGCAGGCTTTTTTTTTTTGCTAGGTATAATATCCTCAAGGTTTACCCATGCTGTGGCATGTATCAAGACTTCATCTTAAGGGTGAATAATATTCCATTATGTATTTTTTCTTTCCATCCTTTCATATGCCATTAGACACTTGGGTTGTGTTTACATTTTGGCTATTAGGAAATGTGCTTGTGAACAAGAGTGTGCAAACATAAAGATCCTCTTTTAGTTACTTTAGATCTATTCCTAGTAATGGGATTGCTGGGTCATATAGCAGCTGCATTTTTTATTTTTTTGTTTTGGAAGAACCTCTGTGCTTATACCATGTTACAATCCCACTGCATCTATTTTCAACCTTGAGTGCATGTAAAATAACTTCATTCAGCCTGGACACAATGGGGTAATTTCATTTTTAAAACAATGAGAAAATTGACGATTTACTTGGTCAGGATTTTAATTGCATATTCTGTGAAATGTGCATAATGGATGTTCCCAAAGGTTTAGCCTGTCTTCAATGAATTTGTGAGTATATAAGTTTAAGTTCATGTGGTGGAGGGATGCATGTGTATGCATGCACACGTGTGCCTGTGCATGTGAAGCCAGAGTTGTCATCAGGCATTGTTTCTCAGGAGCTGTCTTGTGTTAAACACAATTTCTCGTGGCTGGAAAGGTGTTCAGTGGTTAGGAGCACTGACTGCTCTTCCAAAGGACCCCAGTTCAATTCCCAGCATCCACATGGCAGGTCACAACTGTCTGTAACTCCAGTTCCACGGGATCTAGCATCCTCATGAAAGCAAAACCCCAATGTACATAAAAAAAATAAACAAATCTTGAAAAGAAAAAAAAAAGTTTCTCATTGAGACATGGGACTTCCTTATTAGACTAGTAGTAACCCTAAGAATCTACCTGCCTCTATGCCCAGCTCTAGGAATATCAGAGTACCACTATGTCTAGCTTTTTAGGGGGAAACTGGGCATAGAACTCAGGTCTTTATGTTCTCATGGAAGGTAGCTTATCTCCTTATCTTCCTTCAGTAATTTCTTTTTTTTAAGGAGTTATTTATTTTCAGTGTGTTTGTATGTCTCAGTGAATCTGCTTGTATGTGTGTGGTGGAAGGTTCATGTCATGCCTGGCTTTTATATGGGTGCTGGGGATTGAACTTGGGTCCTCATGTTTAAGTAGTAGACACTTTACCAACTGAGTCATCCCTCCAGCCCTTCGGTAGATTTCTTGACATAAGCCCTACCCTGGCCTTTTTTTTTTTTTTTTTTTTTTTTTTTTGGTTTTACCAGACAGGGTTTCTCTGTATTGTTTTAAAGGCTGTTGGTCCAGCCCAGCCTCGAACTCAACAGAGATCCACCTGCCTCTGCCTCCCAAGTGCTGGGATTAAAGGCGTGCGCCACCACCGCCTGGCTACCCTGGCCTTTTTTTAAAAATGATGATGGTGGTGTGGGGGTGATCAGAGGACAACTTTCTAGTCAGTTCCTTCCTTTCACCCTGTGGCTTCAGGGGATGATCTGACTTGGGTCTTTGAGGTTTGTGTGCTGGTGCTTTTATTCACTGATCCATACCCCCAACCCTCTTCTCTAGTTTTAACAGGATTTCTGATACTTAATCCTTTTATTCGAGGATCCTAGCCCTGCCACTGCTACACAAACCAGGCTAGCTTCTAACTCTCAGAGCTCTGCATGACTGCCTCTCTAGTGCTGAGACTAGGTTAGTACCACACCCTGTAATATGTGTTTTTAAACAAAGGTGTATTGTTTTGTTTAGTTAACAGTCTAGTCGATTGGAAATCATAATAGTAAATAGTTACAGGTAAGTTTCTTTTTAAAGCTGGTTTACTCCCGGGGAAGAGACAGGAGGGTAAGAACTTCAAGGCCAGCAGGGCTATGCAAGACCCTATCTCAGAAACCAAAAAGAGAAGTTTCTTTTAGGGTGTAGAATCTTGTACAGACACATTGCTTCAAACTATATGGTTAGATCTGATTTGAAGTTCAGAAGTTGAAGGTCAGGCATGGTGACCCAAGTTTTTAGTTCCAGCACTTGGGAGGAGGCAGGTAGATCTTGAGGCCAGCCTGGTCTACAGAGCCAGAACAGCCAGGGCTACATAGAGAAACCCTGTCTGGAAAACTAAAAATAAAAAGAATTTATATGTCATTAAATTGTCCTGTCAGTTTACCTAATTTTCAGCATTATAGAAGAAGTACTTAGAAAGTACTTGTGGGGAGAGAGAGAAGACTTATCAAAATGACTGATAAGAGCCCAAGCTATGCCGGGCTGTGGTAGTACATGTATTAGGGAGGCAAAGGCAAACATGTCTGAGTTCGAGGCTGGCCTGGTCTACAGACTGAGTTCCAGGACAAGCAGGGCTGTTACAAAGAAAAACCTGTCTCAGGAAAAAAACACACACACACACAACTAAATTCTATGTAAAATTGCTGCCAGACTTCTGGTTTCTGAAAGAGCCTGCCTTTCTCCTTACTCGGTGTCAGTTGGCTCTGATGACTTGGCCATTGGCAGTTGGTAACGGTTGGGAGTGGAAAGAGGAAAAACAACACTTTAATTTCTCAGCACTCTAAAGTAACTTTTTGGCATGAATGGGTCATGGGTAGCTGCTGCAGAGAGAGTAGCCACACGTATTGCATCTCCAGAAAAGGCCTGTTGCTCAGCTGTTTCTGCCTCAGGCTTTGCTGAGTCAGGCGGCCAGCAGGGCTTCAGGACAGATTGGTCTGAGTTTGCCTTTTCCATGGTGGAGCTAATCCACCCTTTAGTGTTCTCATGGTCCTGGAGTTTTCCCCACCCAGAAGTGAGGAAAAGGAATCAGAGCAGGGAGTGGAGCCATGTCTGCAGCTCTGTTTTAGCTGGTCACAGTCAGCAGGCCTCTTTACTCAGATCTCCAGGGGCCTTGCGTGATCTCCCTTAACTAGCAAAATGGTGAGCTTCAGTTCCTTTTCTCCATCCCTGCAGGATACCCTTTCCCTTTCATTTGATCTTGTACTCTACCTCAGAAGTCTTTTTTTTTTTTTTTTTTTTTTTTTTTTTTTTGGTTTTACGAGACAGGGTTTCTCTGTATTGTTTTGGAGGCTGTCAGTCCAGCCCAGCCTCGAACTCACAAAGATCCGCCTGCCTCTGCTGGGATTAAAGGTGTGCGCCACCACTGCCTGGCTTTGTTTGTTTTTTTGAAACAGGATCTAACTATACAGCTCATGTTGGCCTTGAACTTAGGGCAGTCCTGCCACAGCCCTTCAAATGATGAGTGTGCAAGCATGAAACACCACACCTAGCTTAAAATATCCTTTTTTGTTTGTTTGTTTGTTTTGTTTTTTTGAGACAGGATTTCTCTGTCTGGCTATCCTGGAACTCGATTTGTACACCAGGCTGGCCTCGAACTCCTGTGTGTTGGGATTAAAGACAAGCATATCCTTTTTGATGATTTAAATAATAAAATCTAGAAATATGCATAACTACCACAATTTTTAAATAAAGATAAGCACAAATGATATTTGTAGCAATTATACCATACAGAAATACCTACTGTGGGTTGTGACTCAGTACATACTACTAATACAAGCTTTCCCGGCACAGCTAAGATTCTGAGTTCTATTTCTAGCACTTCAAAACAGAACAAAAACACCTAATGTCTTTTAAGTTATTGTCTCAAGTACTGTTGTTACAGTTATGCCTTCCTTTATGATAAAAAAAACAGTGGTGTTTTTTGACCAGAGGTTAGGGAAACTGAAATTGTAGTTTTGTTCCTATCCAAGTTCAGAAACCATCCTTGAATTCTGTGTGGCTCATTAGGCCCAAGATGTGTGTGTTGGGGGCACTAAAGCTATGAGAGAAGGTAATACTGTGAGATAATTAAATTAACCATTTATTTATCCAGTTTGTAAAGTAAGATGTACCCAGATTCCAACCAATGCAAAATGCTCATTTTCCCAAGTACAGATGTTAAACTGTTAAACATGATTCTGGGAGAGGAGTCACCTACAGATATTTACCTCCTAAAATTGTCTTCTAACAACTTAGAAAGGAAAGAACACCCATTGACATCTTGATTTTTGCCTGGTGTTTCCTATATGGACTTTGATAGGATTAAAGAATAATGAAGCCGGGTGTTGGTGGCACACACACTCAGGAGGCAGAGGTAGGTGGATCTCTGAGTTCGAGACAAGTCTGGTCTACAAGAGCTAGTTCCAGGACAGCCTTCAAAGACACACAGAGAAACCCTGTCTCAAAAAACAAAAAAACAAAAAAAAAAAAACAATGAAATTGCACTACTTAAACTGTTGAATTTGTGATAGTTTGTTACTGTCAGTAAGCAACTAATATATTGATACTATCTCATTTATTTCTCCACAGTAACGGTGGCAAAGGGAGCAATATTTCATGCTAGGGACTTCTAGAATAACTTAAAGACTCTGCTGCCTGCTGTGTGGGTGTGACTCCTGGGACAGACTGCTTCCTCCCTGTGCTTGCCTTACTAAAGCAGTGTGATTGCACAGTTCCTTAACTTACTCAATTATACTCATTTTCTCTTTAAAAATAAATACTCGACAGGCGTTGGTAGCGCATGCCTTTAATCCCAGCATTCGGGAGGTAGAGGCAGGCAGATCTTTGAGTTCGAGGCCAGCCTGGTCTCCAGATTGAGTTCCATGGCAGCCTACAAAGCTACACAGAGAAACTCTGTCTCAAAAAAAAAAAAAAAAGAATCCCAGCACTCAAGAGACAGAGACAAGTGGATCTCTGTGAGTTTCTCCTTTCACTGTGCAAAGTCATCAGGCTTAGTGGCAGTCACGTTTACCTGCTAAACCATCTTTCCAGCCCCCAGTTGAGGGTTTTAACAGACTCTGTTGAGATCTCTTAAATGTATATTTATGTCCCATGTGGAGCAAAGAACAGTTAAGCAACAAAAACTGCCAAACTCGGGGGAAGCTGCCTGGAATCCTGGAATGGTTTTGAGTCCTCACTGGTCTCAGTTCTGAGGACCCACACCTGGCTTTCTATGCTAAGCAAAGCACACTTAGCCTGTACATAAGAGTTTGAGACTGGTAATTGTTAGAAATTACCCATTTGCTCTTTAACAAAAGTGCCCTCTTCCTGCAGGATCTTTCTAGTACATCTCTAAGATTAGTGTTGGCCCACTATGCTCTTATTGTAATAAGCAGGAGCTTTTAGACAGACTTATCAGTGGATCCAAAAGGATTAACATCCAAAAGGAGTAGACAGGTGTTGGATATCCTAGCTAGGAACTCTTATCTGCTAACAAAAGAGAATGTTGCTTTCATGTAAAAAGAACAGGGGAGATAGGCAGGATAGTTCCTTGGCTCTGTTTACTACGACATGCTATTTTCATCGACTGCCTAGAAATGCTTCCTCTTTCGAACTGATGGGTAGCTGTAACTTACTGACTACCAAGGAACTAGAGTGTTTTTGAAACAGAGTCTGAGTAGTTCAGTGTGGGTTTGAACTTGCTGTCCAGTGTTACCATGCCTGCTTACTAAAAAACCTTAGAAGTATGCTATATAAAGCATTAGTGTTAGAGCTGGGCAGTAGTGGCATTCACCTTTAATCCGGGAGGCAGAAGCAGGCAGATCTCTGTGAGTTCGAAGCCAACCTGGTCTACAGAGCAAGTTCTAGGACAGTCTCCAAAGAAGCTACAGAGAAACACTGTCCCAAAAAAAAAAAAAATAGGATGGGGGGGGCCTAGAGAGATAACTCTGTGGTTAAGACTGTTCTGCCAGAGGACCCAGGTTCAATTCTCAGCTGCACATAGTGGCTCACAACTGTTTATACCTCCAGTTTTAGGTGACCTCACACAGGCATACATACAGGCAAAACACCAATGCACATAAAAATAAATAAATTTACTTTATTTAAAAAAAAAAACTGGAGAGATGTTGGTTAAGGGCAGGCACTGCTCTTGCAGAGGACCTGAATTTGGTTCCCAGAACCTTTGTGGGGCCACTCTAGTTCCAGGGAATCTGACTTCTCTGACCTCCACAGGCACATACCAACAATAGACACACATTCATACACATAATTAAAAATAAAAGCAATCTTAGAATTTTTGAGTTAGCTATTAACTTTAGACATAGCATATGGAAACTGTTGTTATAATGCCTGGGCAGGTTGTATTTTGATGGCAAGTCATTGTAGACCTATCTTGCTGAAACCTTGTTCTGTGCTCCACACCTCCACCACACACACACACACACACACACACACACACACACACACACTGCAGAGATACCATGAAATGTCCTCTCCTTTTCTTTAAAAATGGCTCTGGCTGGGTTTGTGGCATGCACCTATAATCTCAGCTTTTGGTAGACAACAGGAGTAAGGCTGTGAGTTTGGAGACAGTCTGGGTTACATAGTAAGATTAACTGTGCCTGGCTTTTTAAGTGTGTGTTGAAGAACTGAAGTTGGGTCCTCATGCCAGTGTGGCAAGCACTTACCCACTGAGCCATCTCCCCAGCCCTAAAAAAAGATATAGTTATGAATGTATATATAAATGTACATATAAAGATACTTTTATAAAGGAACTACAAATAAAAACTAGAATAATAGTGTGGTAACTAGCCGGGCGTTGGTGGCGCACGCCTTTAATCCCAGCACTCGGGAGGCAGAGGCAGGCGGATCTCTGTGAGTTTGAGACCAGCCTGGACTACCAAGTGAGTTCCAGGACAGCCTCCAAAGCCACAGAGAAACCCTGTCTCGAAAAACCAAAAAAAAAAAAAAAATAGTGTGGTAACTATCTTGAATTGTCCTAGAGCTCAGCCATGGGTGATTGTGTGTGGCCCCCAAGGGAATCTGTGGGAGGGGTTCTCTATTCTTACAGGTATTTGTAACCTAGCTGAGGACGAAAAGAAGCAGGTGGCAGTTCCCTGGTAGTCACTAAGTAGCTTATTCATCTGGATCTGTGACTTGATTAGCAGAGAGGACAAACTGCTGTTCTAATGCTATTTCATAGAACAGTCTTAATCTTGAACCTTCCAGGATCAAATGGTAGACCAGAAGTGGAAAGCTGGATTTATGCATCTGCATGTCACAGGGATAGATTCTTAGGTGTTCTGATGGGAACCTTCCATCTTTCAGGAAGGTCTAACAGGGCTTCCATCTTTCAGGAAGGTCTAATAGGGCTTCCATCTTGCTTTAGTTTCCCCCTGGGTGCAGCTGTGCACTCAGTGCCTCCTGAGCGTTAATGTCTCCAGGTTTTCTGTCTGACGAGGGCTGGTGCCAGTGGGAGAGAAGGGGAATCAGGTGGCTTCCGAGATCTTACGGGTGAGAGTGAAGAAAGGAAGTGGTTGTATAGGAAGGGTGGCCAAGCAGTATTTGAAGGCAGGAAGTGCTAATTTTGTTTTCATTCTGTTTGTCTTCTCAGAAGTAATTCTGTTTTGTTCTGTAGAATTGGAAGGGACCGCTGTCTCTGAGCATCTACCACTGAACCTCATTAACACAGAACAGCCTCCGTAAAAGCATGATCTGTTAATACAAATCAAATGCAGCTAAAATTTTCTGTCTTGGGAAGGGAACACCCAATATGGTGAGGAAGCTATTTGCATAACAAATTCAGAGAGTATCCCAAAAGATCTGTCATTTCACCTTGTTCCGTTGGGTCAAAAAAGGCCTGTCCAAGGGACAAACGCCCTCAGATTTGTTGAGGGAATGTTTTAGGGAAAGTTCCTGTAGTCAGTCAGATCTTTTAACTGACTCGGACTTAGGATCAGACTTCAAAGCCCTGCTGTACCACAAGCTGGCCTTCTGTTGGTGTGCTGCACAATCCAGCTTTGTTCACTCTGGTACTGGCCTGGGGATCCTCCCTACCCTTGTTTGTGACTCTGCACTGAGCTTTTAATAAAGGCCAAGGACCAACTGTGTTTTCACTGTGTGACTATTAGGCCAAGCATGACTGGCTTATTCTTCAGCCTGCCATAGAGTGTGACTAAAATTTCTGTCCATGTGAGTTCCAGATAGAAAACTGAACTGCATGTCTGTCAGGTGGGTTAGGAATGTCTAAGCTTCAGTTAGAAGTTTAGCCAACACCACAAAGAAAGCCTGGGACTGGAGCGTGAATTCTGAATTCCAATGTGGTGTCCTTGTCACTAGAATATGCCCTATCAGCATTTGAAACAATAAAGGTCATCAGCTGAGAAACAGGAATGCACTGGGACAGATTTAAAAAATGCCTGTGTGTATCCACACTGTGTTGTATGGTTTGGGTTATCATATTCCAGCAAGATTACAGTTTTAAAAATTAACCCTAAATTGTGTGAACTTAGCCCCGTGGTCACCTGAGCAGCAGCATTCTCAACTCTAGCAATGATTTGCCACTTACTGAGCTGGCTAACTAGCAAGCCCGTCTCCTCTAAACACCTGTGGGAGTAAAGGGACACCACAGTCACTTTCTGGGTAGGCTGAGCTTGTTTTTTAATGGTTCTGTTTTACTCAGAGTATCTCTTTATTTTCAGAGTCAGCCCCAGTCTCCAAAGAAAACCACATCCCTTTTTCCTATCAAAAATGGTTCCAAAGAAAATGGGATCCATGAGGAGCAAGACCAAGAGCCACAGGATCTCTTTGCAGGCAAGTAAAGACTCAGAATTTAGGAACCGTTTATTCACCTTTATTAAGCTGTGAATTATTGAAGTTAAAACCACCATACATATGCATAGGTTTGAAAGCATAAGCCTGGCACAATGGAGGTCTATGTCTATGATCTCCGCTCTTGGAAAATGAAGGCAGGAAGATCAGGAGTCCAAGGTCATCTTTGCTACTTAGCAAGCCAAACAAAACTACAACAAAAACCCCTAAGTAAACAAACAAACCCATTTCTTAAGAACATGAGTTAAATTATTAAATGTTAGAAATGTGGTCAGGGGAATTATAGAAATACTATATCAGGGGCTGGAGAGATGGCTCAGAGGTTAAGAGCACTTGGCTGCTCTTCCAGAGGTCCTGAGTTCAATTCCCAGCAACCATATGGTGGTTCACAACCATCTGTAACGAGATCTGGTGCCCTCTTCTGGCATGTAGGCAGAGCACCTTATACTTAAAAATAAATAAATAAAATCTTTAAAAAAAAGAAAGAAAGAAAGACCATGTCATAGGAGCTCACAACTGCAGTAGTTTTAGACTTTTATTTGAGATGTGTAGACTGTGTAGCTTGGCCTAGAACTCTCAATCCTCCTGTATCAGCTTCTCAAATGGCTGGGATTACAGAGACATGCTTTTACTTTTGACCATACTTAATTAATTTGAGACACTATTTTACTCTGTAGCCTTTGCCAACCTGGAATTTGCTGGCCTCAAACTTGTGATCATGTCTCTGCCTCCCAAGTGCTAGAGTTATAGACATTGACCCCCATGCCTAGCTCTTACAACCATGAGAGACAGACTAGAGGGGGTGGGATACGCATGAATCTTATATGAATCGGGATTTAGAGGAAAAATTGGAAGTCTGTTTAGATTTTGGAATTTTAAATTTGAATATAAAGGAAAATACCAAGGTGATGTGAACTGTCTGGGGAAAGAGAATTGTACGGCCATTTGTGGTGACTCACACCTGAGATCCCAGTGCTCAGGAGGCTAAGGCAGGAGGATCTTTACAAGTTCCAGTAAGACCCTGTCTGTAAAAGCAAAGCCAGAGAGGAAGAGCTGTAGATACACATATAGATCCTGTTCCTAGAGGTGGCAATGGAAATCACTGTGTGAATGAGGTTCTCAGAGGAAAGAATGGTAAGGAAAGGGAGAGACAAGACTGAAGATCCTGAGAGACCTCTCCCAGTAGGACTCTGGTGGGCATCTGACAAAGGGACAAAGAGGCTTGAAGAATGTAAAGATTTAGAAGTTTCCACTCCATTTGGTCTCTGGAACATTAACAATGTGCATTCTGGTGGTCATATTTATAGGGGGAAGAGGGGTGGATTAAAGAGAAATAATAAAATACAAATAATGGATTTCTTTAATTACATAGTACATTGAGAAGAAGATAAGCTGTGTATTTGAGCCTTTGACATTTATGTGATCTTTTCTTACACAACCTGAAATCTTAGTGCCACAGTTACCCAGTGACTGCTTCCTCCATGAATCTGTGGATCTTACAGATTTTCTTAGCACAGTCATTTCGGTTTATGTCATCTGTTACCAGCTTCATAAACAGTCATTTGCTGCCTCACTACTGAGAAAGGAGCATACAATGACTGTAGAAAGGAATGTTCTACAATGAGACATGCTGTTTAGGACTTGAGCACGCTTTGAAGCTCAGATTTTATTTTCTACAAAGTTGCCACAGCTCTGATTGGTCCCTCTAGATCCCAAAGGCTTTTCAAACATATTCTGATTAGTAATTTCAGAGCGAAGAAGCCCATGTTTTTCATGCTTGGGCATCCCTCATAGTAATTTCAATGGGAAATGCATAGCTTTTCAAAAGGCTTTTACCACTACTCCAGAAAACCATAGATATTTTCTGTTTTTCATTCTGGAGTGAGTTCAGGGTCTTTGAGCATGCTCAAGTAAGCTCTCTGCCACTGAACTGTATTTCCACCCCTTGGTTTGGTTCTAGACAGGATTCTATTGTATAGCCCAGGCTGGCCTAGCTCTAGCCTTAGTATTTTGTGGTTTTGTTTTTTTGTTTTGTTTGAGACAAAGTATCTTTGGCTCTCTTAATCTCCCTCTTCCTGTCCCTTCTCTCCATCTCCCTCCTTCTTTCCCTCTCCCTCTTCCTTCTCTTCCCTCTCTCCCTCTCCCTCATCACTCTGTGGACCAAGCTAACCTCAAACTCATGGCACTCCTTCTGCTTCAGCATCCCAAGTCTGAAGTTCTAAGCATGAAGCTGGGATTACACAGTGCCCATATGAGACAGGATCCTTTTAGGCAGCCCAGGATGGCCTTAAATTCCCTATCATTCTGTTACCCTACTTCAACTTCTTAGGAATTTTTTTTTCATGATACTGGAAATTGATCCTAGATCCTCATATATATTAGGCAAATATCATTTCACTGAGTTAGGTCCCCATTAGGCTTTCTATTGCTTTGATGAAACAGCACAACCAAAAGCAATTTGAGAAGAAAAGGATTTATTTTGATTACACTTCCATGTCACAGTCTATTATCATATAGGGCAGGAAACTGGAGGCAGGAGCTGATGCAGAGGCCATGGAGGGTGCTGCTTACTGACTTGCTTCTCATAACTTGCTCAGCCTGCTTTCTTATAGAACCCAGGACCATGGGCCTACGATGACCTCACCCATAATGAACTGGGCCCACATCAAACACTAATTAAGAAAACATCCTACAAGCTTGTCTGCACCCTAATCTTATGGAAGTATTTTTCAATTGAGTCTCCCTTCTCTTAGATGATTCTTTTTTTTGTTTGTTTTGTTTTGTTTGTCTGTTTGTTTGTTTTCCAGACCGGGTTTCTCTGTATTGTTTTGGAGCCTGTCCTGGAACTTGCTCTGTAGACCAGGCTGGCTTCAAACTCACAGAGATCCGCCTGCCTCTGCCTCTCGAGTGCTGGGATTAAAGGCGTGCGCCACCAACGCCCGGCAATGATTCTTATTTTAAGTTGATATAAAAACTAGACAGGACACTAGTCATATTTTGTTTGCTTCTTTGTTTAGACAAAGTCTCACTAAATTGCTCAAGCAGATCTTGAATTATCAGTCCTCTTGCCTCAGCCTCCTGAGCAGCTAGATTTTAGGTCAGAGCTCTGAACCTTGCTGGAGTACTGAGATTACAGATACAACCTATCACACCCAGTTTCACCCAAAGGTTTTCAATGAATGGTACATGCTTCACTTCCTAACTTAATCTGTTGTGTTGAATTTTGTGCGGTGAATCTCCTGTACAAACTTAAGCTGGCTGCTTTTTTCAAAGACATCACAACCTAGCACACTTGTACTGGGGGCTACTTCCTGTTTTATGCTCCCATGACAGGATCTGTGTTTTTCTTTACTAAAAAGAAAAAACTAGGTCAGGTGGTAGTGGTGCATGCCTGTAATCCAGCACTTGGGAGGCAGAAACAGGCAGATCTCTGTGAGTTTGAGGCCATAGATAGTTCCAGACAGCCAGAGATGTTAACACAGAAAAACTCTGTCTCGAAAAACCAAAAAGAAAGAGAAAAAAAAAAAGAACTGGTTGGGGTTAGAACTTCTGGGTTCATTGCTCTACATTGGAAGTGGCGTTTGCATAAGAAATTTTAATGTCTAAAAATGGTACAGAATGCTATTTTAGAAGTCATTCCTCTGGAACACTTAGAGAACGAGTTGTTCTGTTCACCTGTGTCTTCTCCAGAAGAGAAGCTGGCTCTTAAAGCACAGATCTTTACTCCAGATACTGTTCTGATCAGAAGTGATTTTTAGGTGCTGCTGCACCCCTCCCCATTCTGATGGCAGTTACAAACTATAGCTTAATCTGTTGAGATATAGCTGAACTGCCATTGTAACTAGTTCTTTTTGTTTGATTGTTTTTGTTTTTTTGGTTTTTTGTTTGTTTTTGTTGCTTTCCTGAGACAGAGTTCCAACGTGCACCCCTGGCTATCCTGGAACAAGCTATATAGATCAGGTTGACTTTGAACTCACAGAGATCTGCCTGCCTCTGCCTCCCAAGTACCAGGATCAAAGGCGTGTGCCACCAGCTGCCACTGCTGGCTGTGGCTAGTTCTTAAACTGTCAGTGTAACTTAAGTGTACCAAAGTACCCTTTCCCAAGCATTAGTGTGTGTTTCTAGTTGATACTTTTCCTGAGACTTCCTCTGATCCTCTGATATGTGCTTGCCTGTTCTATCTTGCTATTTACAAAGCATTTAACCAAAGTTGCTGTCTTGTACATACAAACAATTAAAAATAAGAATGAGTTTCATGTAAGGCTTTGAGTGACCACTCCCAAGAGTAAAATTATTTGACACACTTATTTTGTCTGTGGAGTCTTTTTGCTAGGTCATTGTTTTTTTGGCCTAAGGTAGCCAAACAGTTGAATCTATGAAGAAAGGGGAAAGCTTATTCTACCAAACCTGTGATAATAACACTCCCCTCAGTGTCCTCTCCTTTGAGTCATGTATAAATTTCGTGGCTCTTGTTTTTTGTTGTATTGGGTGCCTGCCATTTTTCTTGTGGCCCTCACCCTGTAGAACTGCTGTTTAGCCTTCAAAAACCCATTATTGACACTCATTTTAAAACATCAACTGTTTTCAGATGCCACGGTAGAGCTATCCCTGGACAGCACACAAAATAACCAGAAGATGATGCCAGCCAAAACTCTTAGTGCTCATGCTCCACTAGAAGCCACAAATTCTCCTAAGCCACAGCCAAGCTATGAGGAGGTGAGAATATGCGCTGTTGGTCTTCTTGCTTTTGCTTCTTTAGTGCTGCCCATCTGGAGTTCATTTGGGTTTGAACCTGAGAAAACATTTACAGCTCTTGACGAAGACCTATGGTTAAGAGCTGAAGACCTATGGTTAATGCACAGTCACAATTCAAACAAGAACTCTGTGTTAGACAGTGTCTGCTTTCCAAGGACAGCATAAAGATTTTTGCTGCTCAGTGATGCTATTTACTATGAGAAGCTCCCATAAGCAGAAATACACCATTGCCCTACTCCTTGTTTACCCAAAAGAGGCCAAGTCTACCAAAATCCTATGATTATCCATTATCGTGAAAATAAGGGTTTAAGGGAATTGATGTGAAAGTGATCTGTGAACTGGTTCATGACTTAACTGTTGGTTCACTGGAGCACTGGGAATGGAGGGCTGAACACTGAAAAGCACATCATGACTTTATTATATTGACAGGTACTAAATACTATAATGTCTAGCCTTCTTTATGTCAACTCTCTTCATTTTTCTTTTAAAAGCTAGAGGAAGAAGAACAAGAGGACCAGTTTGACCTGACAGTTGGTATAACTGATCCTGAAAAGATTGGTAAGTGTCCCTGGAACTCTTGAGATGATACAATTGGCCTAATTTGGCCCTAGTTTGGGAGTGGCTCTCAACAGAGCTGAACCAGCAGAAGTAAAGTGTTTCATCAGTATCTTTCCTGAAACTAAGCTTCCCGAGTGCATTACTTAGATTTTTCCCCCTTATCTTTAGAAAGAAAAACCAGAGATATGAAATAGAAGTATAATTTTTAAAAACTCAGACAGGGGCCACTGGAGAGATGACTCAGCAGTTATGAGCACTTGGCTGCTCTTCCAAAGGTCCTGAATTCAATTCCCAGCAACCACATGGTGTCTCACAACCATCTGTAATGAGATTTGGTGCCCTCTTCTGGCCTGCAAACATACATTAAGACAGAACACTGTGCATAATAAATAAATAAATAAATGATAAATCTTTTAAAAACTCGATTAAATAAATAAATAAATAAATCGATGGGTGATGGTGGCACACTCCTTTAATCCCAGCACTCAGGAGGCAGAGGCAGGCGGATCTCTTTGTGAGTTAGAGGACAGCCAGGGTCACACAGAGAAAAGAGAAAGAAAGGAAAAGAAAACCCATCTCAAAAGCGAACACCAGAGATTTTCTCACAGTTATGAGGCAAGAAGCCCTGGAATCATGGTGTGGGCCATGCTCCTCTGAAATCATGGTGTGGGCCTGGCCGTGCTCCTCTGGAACTGGAAGGGAAGGAAGGCCCTTGTCTGTCATCTGCCTTCTAGTAGTCTGAGGTGTTCATTGGCTTGAAAATGCATCATTACATTGTCATCACAGTCTCATGTCATTGTAAGTGTCTCCATATTATCATTCTCCTAGAATGTCTGTCTGAGTTGCCCTACTTTTTTAAGGACACCAATCATATTGGATTTGATCCACCCTAATGACCTTGTTTTAACTTCATTATATCCGTGAAGACAGTGTTTTGTAAAAAGCCATGTCATGAAGTACTGACTCCACACTACAGAGTAATTTAAACAGCTCACAAATTAGATTTGAACACAAGTTATTCTAGGTGCTTTCATCCCCTTGTTTTATATTGTCTGGATTCTTGGTCATGTTGATTCCAAGAAACCAGTTCATTAAAACATTTTTCTGCCCAGGACTTGATCTTTGTAACAGCATGCTCTATTTATATGGGCTGTTTAGTCAACATGTGCTTCTCATTCCAGCACACATCTAAGTAAAT
The DNA here is from genome assembly GCF_017639785.1 of Mesocricetus auratus. Lineage (NCBI taxonomy): Eukaryota > Metazoa > Chordata > Mammalia > Rodentia > Cricetidae > Mesocricetus > Mesocricetus auratus. The sequence goes on along the minus strand of NW_024429267.1, from coordinate 6,106,060 downwards.
TAGAATTGTACATTTACCAAGATATCCTTTTTAGAAATCTGGCAATTTGCATTGGCCATCTCCAACTTGGAAGTTATTTAGGAACTCTGTGCATTGCCAGACTGTTGTGTGACCAGGCCACTTTCAGAGCTTCTGTACTGTTAGCTGAGGACCTCTCTTTACATATGCTGCCTTGGCTGGGACAGTGTCTGGAGACGTTGCGGGGCACCTAGAGGTCATGCTTGGCTAATGTGCTCTGTGGGAGGTGAACAGGAGCTCTTCCTTGTGGCTACTAAATTGTGGACCTGGGCATGACTTTCCTAAGGTGGGTGAAATTTTTATTAAATTTAAGGGTTTTTGTTACTGTTGTTGTTTTTCAAGAAGGGGTTTCTCTGTGTAACAGCCCTGGCCATCCTGGAACTCAATTTGTAAACCAGGCTGGCCTCAAACTCACAGAGATTTTCCCTGCCTCTGTCTACCAAGTGTTGCAATTAAAGGTGTGTGCCACCACGCCCACCCCAAGATTTTTTTTTTAAATGAGTGGTAAACAGCCTTAGTATCAGGCAGTGAGGTGGTAATCAGCAAAAGGTAATTTCTTTAGCTTAGCTTGTAAATCCTATTTTGCAATACCCTTTTTGGGAGGTGTTGGTGAGATTGGACATGTATGCCTCCTATTTCTGTATAATTTCTAGCTTTGTGTGTGTGTGTTTGTGTGCACTTACAAATAAAAGCAAGCATTTGTACCCATCACAGTGGAATGATGTTTCAGTATGTGATCTCCACTGGTCCTCTTTTGCCCCTTTTTCCTGGCCCCCTCACTCCAGACCAGATCAGAAGCAAAGGCTTCTGATTATTTCTGGACCTCTTTTTGTTGACCTAGGCTTTCCCATTCGTGAGAAGAGGAATCAGAGGGAAGGAAAAAAAAAACCCAGTGGTCCAGCACTGAATCTTTGTCTGGATTCCAATATATGTCTTTTCAGGGTTTAGGAAGTCAATAGTGCCTTTATCTCCCTAAGTGGTCTAGGTCAGGACACTACCACAGAGAAAAACAGTTGCTTGAATCCCAGATTATTTAACAGTCAAAGGCTTTTTCATAAAAATAATTCCTCCAGGAAAGGGAGATTTTTTGTGACATCAGGCAGCCCAAGTGTCTTCCTGCCAGGCCCTTTGCTCTGGGTGAACACGCCGGATCAGGGAGGTCAGTGTCTCCCAGCACCAGTGGTAGGATCTCTGAAAGAGCAAAGCAAGCCTGAAGCTAGCTTAGGGTAGAACTGCTTGTTTCCTTTTACATCAGTTGCTTCCTTCTCCTGCTTTATACAGCAAGAGAATTGTTTGGGTTTGGACAGATGTGTGTAACCAGCCCAAATATTGGCATGGTAACAACTGATGAATTGTCAGTATCCAGTGCTGCTTTGTAGAGGGTATAAATGGAGCCTGGCTTTGGAACAGGGGACTGACTCTCTTGTCTAACTCAAACTGGGGCCCAGCCAGCATCCGTGGGGGCATATGTGCCCTGAGGCACTGGAAAAACTGGATTTTAGGATTACATATAAAGCCTGGAAATGAAACAAGCTCTTCCAATAGAGGGCTCCTGTAGTTTATGGTCTCTGGTTAAATGTTATTGGATTAGCTTTCCTTTCTTTAGTTAAAAGAATAATTCTTTCTTGCTTTCTTTTTCTCCCACAGGGGATGGTATGAACGCCTATGTAGCCTACAAAGTCACAACACAGGTGAGTGTTGTGGACCATTGTTGATGGACCTCAGTAGACCTGACTACTCACACATAGGTTAACATTTAGATTATTTCTGGACATTTTTGTTTTGTTTTCCCATATTCTCCTCCTACTTACTCAAGCCATAGCAAGTCTGCATTACCTTGGTAATCTTATTTTATTTTATGTGAATGAGTGTTTTGCCTGCATGTATGCATGTATATGCCTGGTGCCCACAGAGGTCAGAAGAGGGTGTTAAATCCCTTGAGAACTAGAGTTACAGATGGTTGTAACCTGCCATTTGAGTGCTGGAAACTGAACCCAACCCAGGTCCCTCTGGAAGAGCAGCTGTTTACCTTCACCTCTGAGCCATCTCTCTAGTCCCCTGCCTTAGTAATTTTAACTAGGTACATCAGATTAGGCCTTCCCAGAATTCTTCCAGAAAGCTGATATTTCAGTGTTAAACTTTGCAAGATTTAAGATGTACAGCATATCTGACTTTTACCCCATTCCTCAGGAACTATGTGACTGGAGCTAATTTAGTGGATTGCCTCAAATGAAGAGTAATTATCTGTTTACAACTTGTCCGTTCTTGAGCCAGACAAGGTGGCCCACATCTGTAATCCCAACACTAGGGAGGCAGAAGCAGGAGGATGAGGAATTTGAGAACAGCCTGAGGTACTTAATGAGACCCTTTTTCAAATAAACAAAAACTGTGTATATGTGGCCAGGCAGCAGTGGCACACATTTTAATCCCATCACTCAAGAGGCAGAGGCAGGAGGATGTCTGTGAGTTTGAGGGCAGCCTGGTTGGCAGAGCAAATTTTAGGACAGCCAAAGTTAACACAGAGAAACCCTGTCTCAGCAGAAGTGAGGAATTCGGGGGCATCATTGCTGTTGAAGACAGGAATAGCTCACACTGTTCTCAAGCTTGTGATAGATACATTTGCCTCAGCTTCTTTGTGCTGAAATTACAAGTGTGCACCATCACACCAGGCACAAAGCCAGATTGTCCTTGATCCTCCTGTCTCAGTCTTCCAATCACAGGCATCTGCCACTTTACCTGGCTTACTTTAAATGCTTTCTATAACTTTTGCTCCTTGCCTGCCCCCTTTCTTATTAAGTAGAATTTTGTTATTCTAGCAAAACATAGCCCCGAACCTACCACAGTTTTAAGATGAGTACCATTGGGTCCATCCCCTCTGCCTTCCTGTCTGTCCCTGTCATAGCCACTGCTTTGTACCTCAGAGGCAGTTGCCCCCTGAGTAATCTCATCTCCTTTACAGAAAGTCTTCACATGTGTGTCTCTCAGTAATGTGATGCTTTGTTTTGCAATTCCTAAAAGTAACCTGCTGAAAATAGTGATTCATTTACTTAGCATGGTTTTCCAGACCTACCCTTGTTGGGAGTAACTATCATTAATCCTCCACACGAGTGTACCATGGTACATGAACCTGTTTTCCTAAGTGTTTCCAGTTTTCATAACTGAACTCTGTATGTACTTCCTCACATGTCTCTAGTGCCCTATGCACATGTTTCTCTAAGCACATAAATAACTGGGAAATATTAAATGCAAGGAATATAAATTATTTTTTAATGTCTTTGTACCAATTTATACAAAAAAGTGGTTCAAAAGTTCTCATTGATTCATTTCCTTGCCAGTAACTGGTGGGGCCAACCTCTGTAAATTTTGCCAATCTGGTGAATGTAAAGTTATGTCTCCTAGTGTATTCTCTAGCTTTCCTGCCCTTTTTGTTTTGTTGTTCTTTTTTTTGTTTTTGTTTTTCGAGACAGAGTTTCTCTGTATTGCTTTGGAAGTTTCCTGCCCTTTTTTAAATTAAAATTGTTTATAGCCTTAAATCCCAGCACTTGGGAGACAGAGGCAAGCAGATCTCTGAGTTCCCGGCCACCATGGTCTACAGAATGAGTTCCAGGACAGCCAGGATTACACAGAGAAACCCTGTCTCGAAAAACAAATAAAAAACAAAAAGCTTATATGTATACGTGATTATATGTTTATATGTATGGCAGGTCTCCTGGGACTGGAGTTCCAGGTGGTTGTGATGCACTGTGTGGGTGCTGGGAGTTGAACCTGGATCCTCCAGAAGAGCAGCCAGTGTTCTTAACCACTAAGCCATCACCGTGCCTTTTTTTTTTCTTCATTCACATGGAGATTTCTTTATGTTAACTACTCCTTGGCCCTCCTGTGAACTCTACTCCAAAAATCTACAGCACTTTAGAGGTTATTATCTCCAGATATCTGATTCCTTCCTCACTGTCTTAGAAGCATTCTTCTAAGTGTCTTTTTTTTTTTGTCTGCTTTGATTTCTATCAGCTGATACCCTTAAGTAAGGCAATAAATGATACAAGTTGGTTACAGATGATCATAGAAGTCTATCTTTTAATACAAATTCAAGGCTGGGCTGTGGTGGCACTCAAGAGGGAGAGGCGGTGGATCTCTGTGAGTTTGAGGGCAGCCTGGTCTACAGAGCTAATTCCAGGACAGCCTCCAAAGCCACAGAGAAACCCTGCCTGGAACCCCGCCCCCCCCCAAAAAGATTTCAATTTTACTTCAATTAAAGCAAGTATTCTTTTGGGGGTTGTTTTGGGTTTTGTTTTGTTTTGAGACAGGGTTTCTCTGTGGCTTTGGAGGCTGTCCTGGAATTAGCTCTTATAGACCAGGCTGGTCTCGAACTCACAGAGATCCGCCTGCCTCTGCCTCCCCAGTGCTGGGATTAAAGGCGTGCGCCACCCCACCCCTTGGCTTTGGTTTGGTTTTTCCAAGACAGGGTTTCTCTGTATAGTCCTGGCTTTCCTGGAGCTGGCTGTGTAGATCAGGATGGCCTTGAACTCACAGAGATCCTCCTGCCTCTGCCTCCTGAGTCCTGTGCCACCACACCCAGCCATGCCCAGTTTTTTTGTGGACACTGAAGATTCAAACTGGTCCTTGTGCCTACCCACTGAGCCATCCCAACCCAAGTCCCATAATCCTATATTTTTTATTTTATGCATTTAAAATCATTACTCTAAATAGGGTTTCTTAGATTCCCAGACTGCCAAAAAAACAAAAAACAAAACTATAACTTGGAGTTTAAGAGCCTGTCTTGCACAAAGTTATTTTGTAGATGTCTAAAGGGTGAGGATCTGGGAAATCTGTTTCCTTTGATGTCAACAGGCTAGATACTCACTCCTGGATTTGGAATGAAATTGCCTTTTGTTTTTCCATCCCCAAGACAAGCTTACCGATGTTCAGAAGTAGGCAGTTTGCAGTAAAAAGAAGATTCAGTGACTTTCTGGGTCTTTATGAGAAGCTTTCAGAGAAACACTCTCAGAATGGCTTCATTGTCCCTCCTCCACCTGAGAAGAGCCTAATAGGTAAGCCTGTGGTCTTTAATTCTACTGAGTTTTAATTTAGTGACTAGAGAAATAGCCCAGCTACTTTTACTTCTTCTATGGTGTTAGTCTTAAGTTTTGTAGCACTTTGTTTCCTTTTGAAACAGACTTACTATTCCCCAATGGCCTCAAACTCACTGTATAGACCAGGGTGGCCTCTAACCATCTCTTGATCCTTCTGCCTCACTATAAGCTGGAAAAGATCAAGTATCCTTTGTGTGTGTGTGTGTGCGCGTGTGCGTGTGCGTGTGTGTGTGTTGCTAGTGATTAAATGCAAAACCTCATGACTATTAGGTAAACACTCTACCACTGAGTTACACTCTCAGTCTTAGGACTCTCTTTTTTTTTTTTAAAGATGTATTTATTATGCACAGTTTTCTGACTGTGTGTATCCCTGCAGGCCAGAAGAGGGCACCAGATGTCATTGCAGATGGTTGTGAGCCACCATGTGGTTGCTGGGAATTGAACTCAGGACCTCTGGAAGAATAGCCAGTGCTCTTAACCGCTGAGCCATCTCTCCAGCTCCTCAGTCTTAGGACTCTTAACACTTGCTCTGCCCTCCAGATTGAGATTGTTTTGGGGATTAGGGGAGGAGCCTTCATACCACCATCAAGTGATTGTTAGCCTATACCCAGAATCTCACTCAGAACACTTTTTTTCTATTATTTTTAATTTTGTGTGTATGGGTTTTTGCCTACATACATGTATGTATGTGTACCAAGTGTGTGCGGGTGCCTGAGAAGGACAGAAGAGGCTATCAGATCCCTTGGAACTAGAGTTGTGAGCCACTGTGTGGGTGCTAAAAATGAGACCTGCATGCTCTGGAAGAGCAGCCAGTACCCATAACCACTGAGACATCATGCCAGCCCTCCCCCCCTTTTTTGAAACAGGATCTCATTATGTGACCCTAAGTGGCTTAGAACTCACTATATAGAACAGACTGGCCTTGAACTCACAGAGGTCTCCTTGCACATGCCAACAGATAGTGCCTTTTTTTTTTTTTTGATGATATACAATCTAAATCCCATAGTTTACAGCCTCTAGCATGTGCAAAACTTTGTAAAGAACCTTGGTCCACCCCTGCTAACGATGACCTAGAAATGTCCTTAGATGGCGCTATGCAAGAGTTCTTCAGATGGCTCTCATAAAACAGATTTCCTTTTTTACTGTTTCTGGTTATTTTGTTTCTTAAATTCCATTCTAGGAATGACAAAAGTGAAAGTTGGGAAGGAAGATTCTTCTTCTGCAGAATTTCTTGAAAAAAGGCGGACTGCTTTGGAAAGGTAGGTACCTGCCCACCCTGTTGTAGGTTGCTGTAGAACGATGAGAAGCTGTTGGTTTGCTCCATTGGTGGAGATGAACTGAGCTGAATCACAGTCACACGTTCCTGTCACTAATAAATTTTCCCAGGTCTTTTCTTCCAACCTCAGTCATAAGCTATCCTTCTCCTCTCCATCCTGACAGAACAATCAGTCTCTCCTTAAATAATGTAGTGAATGGTTCTGGAGTCTCCTTCTGGTGGGTCAGTTTGCTATCTTTTGGAAATGTGAAGAACATGAAGGGGTTTTTTTGTTGTCATTTTTAAAAATAATTTATCTAGTATATGCATTAGTATTTTGCCTGCATGTGTGTCTTAGTGAGGGTGTCAGGTCCCCTAGAACTGAAGTTACAGACAGTTGTAAGCTGCCATGTGGGTACTGGGAATTGAATCCAGGTCCTATAGAAGAGCAGCCAGTGCTCTTAACCACTGAGTCATCTCTCCAGCCCCTGTTTTAAATTTTTATTGCATTTGTTTGTTTGCTTGCTTGGTTTTGGAGATAGGGTTTCTCTGTCCTGGAACTCACTCTGTAGACCAGGTTGGCCTCAAACTCACAGTGATTCACTTGTCTCTGCCTCCCAAGTGCTGGGCCACCACTACCTGACCTAATATTTATTATTATTTTTATGTGCATTGGTGTTTTGCCTGTGTAGAGGTGTTAGGTCCCCTGGAACTGTAGTTACAGATAGCTGTGAGCCACCATGTGAGTGCTAGGAATTGAACCCGGGTCCTCTGCAAGAATAATCAGTCTTCTTAACTGCTAAGATCTCTTTCTAGCCCCAAACACAAAGTTCTGACTACTTACAAGCAAAAATTTGCTTATGTGCCTTATTTGAGGACATTTTAAATAGTAAAAGGCATAAGTCCCGGCCAGTACTGTGCAACACCCCAAATCTTCCAAGTCCTAACCCGCTGGTGATTTTTATCCTTTAGGTACCTTCAAAGAATTGTGAATCATCCTACCATGTTACAAGACCCAGATGTCAGGGAGTTTTTGGAAAAAGAAGAGGTTAGTATTATATAAAGTTCAACTTCATCATCTCTGTCTACCCTTAATGAAATGAAAGTGATTCAATTGGCCAGGCAGTGGTGGCGCACACCTTTAATCCCAGCACTCAGGAGGCAGAAGCAGTTGGGTCTCTATGAGTTCAAGACCATCCTGGTCTACAAGAGCTAGTTCCAGGACAGCCTCCAAAGTCACAGAGAAACTCCAGCAGCACTCCCTTCTTGACTGGAATGACCGAACTCATCTTCAGATACTGTCAAATGTCCTTTGGAGCAGAGTGGCCTCAATTTGAGAAGTACTGAATGAAATCCTGAACACCTAAAACACTTTAAATCTAATTTTATAACATAGTTTTAGTGTGTAAAAGCAACTCCATTCATTATGTGCTCCTATCCTTGGACATTTCTTCACTGTGGAAACTCAGAACTGTGAGTCCCCTTCTTACAGAGTATCTGTTCTACAGGAGACTTTGGCCTTTTTCTTTAGATTTGGTTTCTCCACATAGCTCTGGCTGTGCTGGGATTAAAGACATATGTTACCACACCCTGCGGGAGCCTTGAACTTTAACAAAGGAATGCAACGCTCTGGCAGGGAAAGTGCTTGCCCTGGATTCCTGAAGACCTGGGTTAGATCTATGTAGAGACAGAAGGAGAGAACTGACTCCACAGAGTTGTCCTCTGACCTCTGTAGTGTGCTGTGGAACATGTATACCCACACAAAGTATTTTTAAAACGTTAAAAAAGGAAAAAAAAGGCCAGGTGATTGTGGGGCACGCCTTTAATCCCATACTTGAGAGGCAGGTGGATCTCTGTAAGAAATCTGGTCTACAGAGCAAGTTCCAGGACAGCCAGGATACACAGAGAAACCCTGTCTCAAACAAAACAAGGCAAAATAATAATAATAATAAAATATAATAAGGAATGCTTGGTATTTAAGTAGTTCATACCTGAATAGGCAGACAGTCTTGGTGTGAGGTTGCCTAGCCACACAATACTCAGACTGCTTTCTTTCTATGAATAATATCAAAAGCTGAAAATTTTATTGATTTTTTTTTCTTCCACGGTGCTTTGATTTTTGTTTCTGCACACACTAATTTTAGATTGCTATAACTTCCTTTGAATCTACAGTTCAAATAACGTGTTTGACAAGTTTTGGGCATGCCATCTGATGGGTACTAATTCTTCTGAACCTAAAATAGGGGCAGCAGATAACTTGCCATCCCCGCCTTCTTGGTCTTGTAGCTGCCGCGTGCCGTGGGTACGCAGGCTTTGAGTGGTGCTGGTCTCCTTAAGATGTTCAACAAAGCTACAGATGCAGTCAGCAAGATGACCATCAAGATGAATGAGTCGGACATTGTGAGTAACCTACGCCTCTCAGATGCCCCAGAAGTCCTGAAAGTTCTGAGATGACTTTCCTTTCAACTAAAAAACCAGAAACAGACCCTGAAAAGAAGCTGTTAAAGAAAAGCTCTGGGCTTGTGTGTTTTCAGTGGTTCGAGGAGAAGCTCCAGGAGGTGGAGTGTGAAGAGCAGCGCCTACGGAAACTGCATGCTGTGGTAGAGACTCTAGTCAACCACAGGAAAGGTAACGCTGGCTCAGAAAAGCACCTGGACTGGGGGAATCGGTGTCTTTAGTAGGCTGGAGATGAGAAGCATGGTGTTCCCAACCCTCAGCCATCCAAGTCAAAATTCTCAGCCCACCTGTCCCTTGATGTTCTGATAAACACAATATGCCCTGATCTCCTGGCAAGAAACATGACTCAAGAAACATGGACAGTGGTTGAGGGAGCCGGCCTAGGTGCCTGCTGCTTTTGTTGATGGGAATTGGTGATTTGCATCCACAATCATGGTGCTTTTGTTACATGGTCATGCTGGCAAGATGTGAATGCAGGGAAGCCATCTGTGTCTCCTTTCTTACCCTGCCTTTAGTGAGCTTTGCTTAACTGGGAACAGCTTTCCTCCTGTGTCTTAAACATACTGGTAAATAGAAATCTAAAAGACCATTAGCATGAAGCCAGTGTAAGGGCTGGCAAGCTATGACATGGCTGAGAGGACGGATTTGGCCTTGGACCCTGCTGCCATGAGAAGAGTAGGAAGAAGAAAAAAAGAGTATTCCACAGACTGTGTGGCCTTCAGAGCCTAAAGTACTGACTGACCCTGTACAGAAAGTTTGTTCTGTTCTAGAAAGTTCAAGAGTGTGTGTGTGTGTGTGTGTGTGTGTGTGTGTCTGTCTGTCTGTCTGTCTGTCTGTGTGTGTCTGTGGGGTGGGTGACTGGCTGTGTGTATGTGTGTGGCTGCATGTGTCTGTGTGTCTGTCTGTCTGTCTGTGTCTGTGGGGTGGGTGACTGGCTGTGTGTATGTGTGTGGCTGCATGTGTCTGTGTGTCTGTCTGTCTGTCTGTGTCTGTGGGGTGGGTGACTGGCTGTGTGTATGTGTGTGGCTGCATGTGTCTGTGTGATGTATATAGGCGGTTCATGAGCTTCAATGTGAACACCAGAGCCGCTCCTTTTTTGGCCTGCTTACATGAGCTAGTAGTTGGCTCTCCAGGGAGCTGCTTCCTTCAGGTCACCGGACTTAGTCAGATGTAGACAGCAAGAGCTTTTCCCTCCAGTCCTGTGACCAACTCAGGCCACTTTCCCTTCTCTTGAGTTTGCAGACTGGGTTGCATAACCCAGTTGTCTGATAGGCAGGGGCTAGAATTTCCAGGACATGCTACACAGGATCAGCTGCCTTGTTCCTCTCTTGAGAGATCAGAATCCTCTGTTGTCTGTCCCCTTCCAGAGCTAGCTCTGAACACAGCCCAGTTTGCCAAGAGTCTAGCCATGCTTGGGAGCTCTGAGGACAACACGGCACTATCACGAGCACTCTCCCAGCTGGCTGAGGTGGAAGAAAAAATTGAGCAGCTCCACCAGGAACAGGCCAACAACGACTTCTTCCTCCTTGCTGAACTCCTGAATGACTACATTCGCCTCCTAGCCATCGTCCGAGTAAGCCTCACTTACCCCCGCCCCCCCCCCATCTCTTGCCTTCCACTTCCTAGGAAAAGTTTATCTCGTTTTAGCTTAGGAGTAGTAACCTCTGCTCTCGAAAGGACCCAAAACCCAGCAATCGCTTAAACTAGCCAGTGACCTCTAGTTATTCTGAGGCCCACAGCAGCCCACTTTTGCCCCATTCCAAGTAGGCTCCCTTAATGTTGAGTATAGGCAGTAGTCCCTGTGCGCCATTCTCCAAGCAAGGCTTATTACAGACTGTTGCTCGGCCCCCTGGAGCAGTGACTCTTCAGTCCTTTGCCCTGATAAGAGTGCTTGCTGGCTGGCTTCTACTTGTCCTTCCAGTGTGACCAGTCAGGTAATGACACAGAACTGGCTTGGTGTTGCATGCAGGAGTGTGGCCCAGGTGCTGAGACAGCTTGTCACCAGAGCTCTCCTTGTGCTGTGCTGGCCGCACTGGTAGCAATACTGAACACTGCCCTTCAGGTCATGCACCTCACATCTCTTGGTGATGAGGGTGTCTGTTTTCAGTGCTCTCAGATCAGTTAAGGAAGCTTGACTGGGCAGTATTAGCTCTTTGCATGGCTTCCCTGATAAAGGAAGAAACCAAGAGGAGTCTGGCACCTGCACTGTAAGGGACCTGATTCTGCGAGGTATCAGGGTGCATGAGCTCAGCCTACTCCTCATCCACAGCGCAGCTCCCACTGTGGAGCTGTCGCTGGGTTCTCCCTTCCATGCAGTCACAACTGCTAAGTTAGTTGCTAAGTAGCCTGCGAACCACTCCTTGTCCTGCTCCTTGGTCTCTGCTAACTCCAGAGAGATAAGAGGCTTTAACAAGGACCCACTGGGGGACTCTTAGAACCAGTTAGACGGCTCAGGCTGGAGAGCCATCCTGGGGAAGGGCCCTGTCTGGGGAAAGCTTTCTGTGAGGAGCATTGTTTTAGGGATCAGGGGTTCCCAAGAGAGCACAGCTTGCATATGATTCCAGGCAGGGTGAGCCTGTTCTCCATGGGCTGGGGCAGCAACTTGAGAGTACAGAACTATGAGCCGGCCTTTTCTCAGAGCTTATGCCACCCCCTCATGTTGTGAGCTAACAGTGGGAATGGAGAAATGAACAAAAGTTTCTTTTGTGTTCTTCCCCAAACCCCTGTTAGCCCCATGGATAGGTTTAAACCTTTCTTAGATATGGCGTCACCGGTTACCTGAACTTTCGACATTGATGTGAAAGTTTTAGGAGCCAGGTATGGAATACCTGCCTGTAGTCCCAGCAGTTGGGGGGCTGAGGCAAGAAGATCATGGTAAATTCCAGGCCAGTCTGTACTCCATAGTGAGTTCACTGGACACACAGTGAAGCCTGTCTTGAGAAGCAAAAGCAGCTGCAGCACAGCAGCAGGCTAGGACAGGTGAATTTGGTAGCCCTGCGCTCTGCATTCACTGGGGGTTATGTTTGGCCCAGGTGTGTGCTGAGGAAGCCTAGGAAACATCCAGGGAACCTTTGTAGGGAATGGAGAGCAAATAAACAGGCTAGGAGACTGGCCCTAGGCACACTCTTTGATGTAGACTGCCTTTTGAAGCCTATGGCGTGTAGGTGGGATGGAAGATGGGTAGCATTTCTCTGAAAATGCTAATTCTGTTCAAAAGACTAGAAACAGGAAGCCAATAATGACTTTTGGAGATCTTTCTGCAGGCCTTGATAGCCTAGAGCAGGCAAGCAAGCGTGTGGGTGAGATGAAGGCAGTAAGTAGGTCTTGTGACCATTTTAAGTGTTGATGTAAAGAATCCTTAGACTGCCAGGATGGTGACTCATGCCAGTAATGCCAGCCCTTGAGAGATTGAGGCAAGAGGCTCGGGAGTTCAAGGTCATCCTCAGCTATGTAATAACATCAGGCTGCCCAGCTACCTGAGACCTTGTCTCAAAAGGAAAAACAACATCCTTCTGTTACCAAGTGTGTCATTTGTGTCCGTTGAAAGACTGCTTCCTTGCTGCAGACTTACAACTCCAGGGCTGGGCAAGGTCTTTAAGTTTCAGTAGCTGCTTGTTTTCCCAGTATTCCTTGTTTGTGTAAACATCTACTGCAATTGCTAATACAATGACGGCTTTTCCAAAAGATACGTTCTTGAGAGTAGAAGTATGTGTTTCACTCCCACTGTATTCTTAGCTCCTCACATGTGGCAGACTTGGGGAGAGTGTGTAGACTCATGGTGTGACTTGGTTGAGGCAGGTAGGTTAGAAACTTTGTTAGTGTCAGGGATAGGCATCAGGCCACCCACTGTGCTCGCCAGTCGTCCACCCTTGAGAGTAGCATGGATGGCCCACTGGAAGCTTGAAGAGGACCTCACCCGAGCTCGTGCTTAGACATTAAATGCCCCAGCTGTCCTTGCTCGGTGCTTCCCTGGCATAACTGCTGGGCGAACCTCCCTTCTACGGCAGAGCCAGCCAGGGGTCCTGAAGAGCTGGCTGTGCTCCTTCCAACTGCCCTCCCCCTTAGGCTGCCTTTGACCAGCGCATGAAGACATGGCAGCGCTGGCAGGATGCACAAGCCACGCTGCAGAAGAAGCGGGAGTCTGAGGCTCGCCTGCTGTGGGCCAACAAGCCTGACAAACTGCAGCAAGCTAAGGATGAGATTACAGAGGTGAGTTCCCCATCCGAGTTAGCTCAGTGTGGGTTTGTGGCTTGTTGGTCAGTGAACACTACTCCTATCCTGACCAGATGCTTGGGAGCCCACAACAGACAAGAGAGGGCAGGGGCTGCTGGGTAGGTCTCTGAGAAAGACTTCAGGGCAGCCTTGAGACCTGGCTCTCCACCACTCTTCAGTCTGGCTATCTAGCTCTCATCTATCTATCTTTATTCGCATGTCTATGGGTGTCTTGCCTACATGGATGTCTGTGCACAGTGTGTATGTGCCTAGTACCTGAGAAGGTCAGATGAGAGTGTTGAATACCTAGGAACTTGTGAGTACCATGTGAGTGTTGAGATTTGAACCTGGGTCCTCTGGGAGAGCAGCCAGTGCTCTCAACCCCTGAGGTAGCTCTAGCTCCTTGCATGAATCTTTGAAAAGCTACCTAGGTGACTCAGATAAGCCCCACACACCAGGAAGGATCTAAATCACGTTTTCTGGGCTCATGGCTCTGCTTTTGGGTTCCTAAGTCAGAGGCTGCTGTGGTACCAGAGCTTTTACACAGACCAGGCTTGGCCAGGGCACATGGCCATCTTTCCCAGTCGTCCCACAGTGGCCTCCTGGACTGTGATATGAAATGCTGAATCCCTTATGTATCTCATTCTTTCCAAAGAGACAGGCAGATGTAAGGATTCACTGAGGTCTCCTGTAGAATTGCACCATGGCATTAAATGACACCGCCTCACCAATTTGTGTGTGGGGGTGGTGTTTTTATTTTCAAGACAGGGTTTCTCTGTGTATCCCTGACTGTCCTGAAACTCTCTCTGTAGACCAGGATGGCCTCAAACTCAAGAGATCAGCCTGCCTTTGCTGGTAAAGGCTTGTGCCACCACTGCTCAGCCCCACCACTTTTTATGTGTGGTATTGGAGCTCAAATCCAGTCTCTCCCTCATACATACTAGCCAAGTATTCTGCTGCTAAAGTTGCATGTCCTAGGCCTTAAGCAAGCCTTCCTTTCCTCTTTCCAGTGGGAGTCTCGGGTGACTCAGTATGAAAGGGACTTTGAAAGGATTTCAACAGTTGTCCGAAAAGAAGTGATTCGATTTGAGGTGAGATAGAACTCGTGTGACCTTGTCCGTGTACATGTGTGTGCACCTGGATAATAGTTCCTGAGGCATGGTGGCTGTCTTAACCTTTGCTGCTGTACCAAAACAATTAGACACAGCAAAGCCAGTAGCTGCTGTGCCCTTCCCTTCCCACCCGCCCTCTCCCTGCCCTCTAAGAAAGCTTGCAGGGCTTTGGCAGAGGCTCTGGCTGGAAACTGCAGCTGCTTAAGTTGCTGGCTCTACTCTCCAAGGTTGTGCTTGACCTTGGTCAGCAGTAAACACCACCATCCCACCAAAATGGGGAGGAACACCAGTCTGGGAGGTCAGTGTAGAATCCTGTCTCCTATAGAAAGAGAAATCCAAGGACTTCAAAAACCACGTGATCAAGTACCTGGAGACACTCCTACATTCCCAGCAGCAGGTATGTAATTATGCGCAGCCCTGGTCCCCCATTGCTGCCCCAAATGACAGCTGTCTGTGTGCAGCTTTGATGACTAGATGTGGGAAGGGGCTCTGCTGCAGTTGACTCTATCTCAGCCAGAGCCCTTTGCTGAGCATGAAGATACAGCTCTGTTGCCCTCTCTACCCACTGAGCCATCTCACCTCCCACTGTTCCCTCAGCTTACAGTTCATTTGAGGGGCCTTCATGTCTTCTGTCACTGCTCACATTGCTCCTGATGCCCACCCTGTGGTACTGGCTATGCCTCAGCTTCTGAGGCTCTCCTCAACCTGTGGGACAATGGTACCCTTGTGAGGTGCAAGCAGAGCTGCGGTCTTCATGGATTGCCTTTAGACTTGGGACAGAAACTGATGCCTTCTTAAGTCTAGGGGCTTAAGTGTAGCTGCATCTGTCCCACACGCCTCCCTTTGGAGTGGCTGTGGTGCATGGGGGTATGCCATGGCACCGAACTTGCTTCCCTCCCAAGCTAGCTCGGGCTAGCTCAGGCTCCACCACTGGCTGGGGGATCTTTCTTACTGTCTCCCCACTTCTTTGCAGCTGGCAAAATACTGGGAAGCCTTCCTTCCTGAGGCGAAGGCCATCTCCTGAGGGACCAAGGATTCGAGCCCACCTGCGTGACGCTGCCTTTTATACACTGTCCTCCTCCCCTTCCATGGACCCCATCCGATACACCCTGCCTTGGCTGGACTTAGCCCTTCCATTCTGCCCCACAAACTGTTCCCAGTTACTCTAACCAATGTTCCATTTAGCTTCCACGTATATTTTCTTACCTAAGAGAATAGTTTCCTGCTTTAAGCAAAAGACCTACAATAGGTGGTGGAATTATAAGGTTGGGGTGGAGTATTGATATAAATATATAAATACAAATGTATATTTTTCAGGCTGTGGTTTAGGAACTGGGAATAACGTTTTCTGTTACTCCTGATGGTGCCATGAAAGATTATGTAATAAAATATTGGAAAATCAGGTCACAGGACTCAGCATGGTAGCACTTTCTGCTGGGAAGCAGGTCTAGAGTACTCCTGAGAAGTTGTGGGTCTTGTAGGTTTCCCTCACAGGCATTCCCGTGGATCTCTGCTGCCTTCCTGTGTCTACCTGCCTCAGCTCCTACCTCAGAGGTCCTAGTCCACTTGAGGCTTGTTTCCTGCTTTTTTTTTTTCTTCTGGTTTTTCAAGACAGGGTTTCTCTGTGTAGCTTTGGAGCCTGTCCTGGCACTCCTCTGTAGACCAGGCTGGCCTTGAACTCACAGAAATCTGCCTGCCTCAGCCTCCCAAGTGCTGGGATTAAAGGTGTGCGCCACCACCTCCCGGCCCTTGTTCCCACATCTGTAAGAGGGAGCTCTAAGACAGACTTGTCCTAAGAAACCAAAGCCTTTTCTATGAAGGAGGCCCGTGGTCTTCTAACCCTGCCTCCCTAGGCCTCAGCTACTCTCCAGCCTATCCTGTGTTCTGTTCCTCTGTTTGCTTCCTATCAAAACAGGTAATCAGGCTCGGGGAGGGTGTATTCAGTAGCAGCTGGGCATGTACCTGTTAACATGTGAAGGATGTGGGTCCAGTCCCCAACACAAACGAAAGCCACCTCATCCTTAGGGCTGTCCCTGCTCCTGTGTAGGGAGTGATAAGGGCTGGCTGCTTTAGCCCTCCTAACAGGGTAATCACAGCACCCGAGCCTTTCAAAGTTCAAAGAAACATTACTGATGTGCCCGGAAGAGAGCATGCCCCCTAGAGCCTCAAGTGTGTCAGCATAAGCCAGGGGTGTTCAAACCTGTCTAGGTCTGGCCCTGGAAGGTTGGATCTCAGACCAGTTCATGCTGGGCTTCCCCTACAGCTGCCTCAGTGGCACAAGCTAGAGAGGCCCCTCAGTGAGAGAAAAGACAGAATTCCTGCTGTGGGAAACCTCCAGAGAAGCCCACCCCCCTACACACAGAGGCTCCTGGACTTGCTGCTGCATCGCAGTCGTGGCTAAGGCTTGGGAACAGCACTGATTCCTGTTCTCACACTGGCACCGGGGAGGGGATAGTGCCACAACTATTGATGTCAACAGGTTAATTACAAAAAAAGAGGTGGTCTGCCCCAGTACCTCTCCAGTACCCTTCTTACTGCCTTTGATTTTCCCTCTCAATCTCTTCTGCATGCTTACGTTACATAGAGTTTCACAGAGTATGTTGTACCCTGCTTTTACCATTCAACATTATGTATATCACAAGCATTTTCCCTCCAGTCTTTACATATCTTCACAAATTTCATTTGTAACTACGTTATTTTTAAGGCTTCCATGGGGACTGGGTGTGGTGGAGCACACCTTAATCCCAGCACTCTTCAAAGCCAGTCTACTCTACATAGTGAGATGTTATTTCAAACAGACAGACTTCCATGAAGTACCATAATTCAGACTTGTCACTCACTGCTGGATCCTTGGTTGAGGAAGTGTTGGGTAACTGTTAATATCATTTCAAAAAGAACTTGTATATCCTTTATGAAAATTTCCATTGTTGACATTTTTACCCCACTTGCTGATTTGTTTGTTCCTTTTTGAGTCAGAATCTCATGTAGATTCTCATGGTTTTGAATTTGTTGGTTAGCCAAGCTTGGTCTTGGATGCCTGAGCTTCCTAGGTGCTGGGATACAGGAACACACCAACAAACCTGACTCACGTTATCTGTGGTATTTACATGTATTTTCTGAATCATTTGCAAGTAAGTTGCAGACATTACCAGTTACCCCAACATTTTGGTATGCAGTTCCATAAGAACAAGAATGTCCCATCATAATTTAAATAAAGTTTTCAAAACCAAGAAGCTGGGGGCTCGAGAAATGGCTCAGTGGTTGAGAACACATACTGCTCTTGCAGAAGTCTCAAGTTCTAAGCACCTGTGTTGGGCAGCTCATAACTGCCAGTAACTTACGATAGAGCACAAGGGGAACCTTGGTGGATTCCACGGCGGGCAAGGTTGACCGTGGTGAGGGCAAACATGCCAGGCAGACAGAAAGAGAGTGTAAGTGAGCAAGGTCTTTCTTTTAAAAGGGTCCTTTGCATCTGGGTTGACCGGGGTACTGCCAGAGTGCATCCTGCCAGATGACAGGGGCAGACCAGCATTAAGCCTGAATCCTTAGAGTAACTCCAGCTTCAGGGATCCAACTCTTCAGTGATCTCAAGGTCCCAGCACTCACATGCGTGTACCCTTACACACACACACACACACACACCGTTTAACATCAATACAATACTGTTATCTAATGCATGGCTCATACTTTAATTTGTCTGTTGTCCCTAGAGTGTCCTTTTTTCCTTGTAAAGGATTATGAGTTACACTAACTGACATGTGATTACATGCTGGGTGATTACACATATCTGTTAATATGGAACAATTCCTCAACCTGCCTTTGTCTCATTACCATGGAAATTTTGAAGAATGAAGACCAGTTGTTTTTAAGGCTGGCTCTTAACTTGGATTTGTCTGATGGTTCCACCCGACCAGCCTGGAGTGTTATGCACTCTGGGTAGGATGGCTATGGGAATATGGGAAGGTACTTGGAGAACCTGTAACCATCCTGCTCATCTGTTGTTACAGCATCAGCTGGTGATTAGTCTTGCCTGAGTCACCACAGCAGCTGAGCAGTGTAATGCCTCACAAGAACAGCGTCCTTCTCTCCTATGTATTTAATCGCATGGCAATCAATGCAGATGCACTTATCCCTGCTGTAGTAAGCTAACTTGTGGCTGTGGCTTTGACTCCCAAACTGTCTTATATTTTTCCAGGCTCTTGTGTCTTTTTAACTTGTTGCTTTTTTTTACCTTCTAGCATAGTAAGAGAGCCCAGGAAAACCAGGGTCTCACTATGTAACCTGGCTGGCTTGGCACTCACCATGTAGATCACATGGTGTCACATGCCTGTCCCTACCAGCACCAGAATTAAAGGCATATCCCACCATGCCTGGCAAACGCCTTATTTTCTATCTTCTCCAACCCAGGCTTAGAATAAGCACTTCTCTAAGAAGTCTTGATTCCTTAAAAGTAGAATGGTATTAGAAACTAAGCTTTGAAGAAGGACTAACAAGATGGGTCAGTAGGTAATGGTGATTGCCACCCAGCCTGACAACCAGGTCAATTCCTGGGACCTACAGAGTAGAAGGAGAGAACCAACAACTGTCTCCTACTAGTTGTCCTCTGACCTCCTGTATGTGCCACACACACAAATAAAGTCAACGCAAAATTGTAAAGAAACATCAAGAAAGGTGGAGATACATGACTTAAGCAGGTATTCAGAAGCAAGGAATCTGGTGTGTAGCTTAGTGGCAGAGGCTTTCCAGCTCCGGGTAGGCTCAGCCCTGAGTTCCACCACAGCCTGAAACAAAGAACCCACATCAGTAGCTCAGGTCCAGCCCCATGGCTTCCTCTAGTCTGCTTCCTTATTTGTCATGTTTGTCGTGTTCTTGTGCTCCCGCGGTAATCTGTTGTACCCGGTGGTCATCCTGACGTCTCATGGACTTGGATGGAGACTTCCTTGGTGTCACAGCTTCATGCTCGGCCTTCCATGCCTCAGCTTTAGCAGGAGCAGTTGTTCAGGGAAGATGAGGAGTCGAGGCCAGCAGCAGAAAAGGGGGGTCTGAGTCAGAAGCCCCTACAGAGAATAATAGGGACACAAATGTAGGTGTCTTTCCTCAGGAGACAGGACTGTATGGGGAATCCGATGCTTGAGCTGTGTCTTAAAAGTGAAGAATGGGCTGCTGGAGAATAGCTCAGTGGTTAGAGACCCAGCATTCACACAGTGGCTCACAACTGACTATAGCTCCAGTTGTAGGGGAGCTGATGCCTCCTGGCCTCTGGACACACATACACTTACATACATCTATACATAAATAGTTTTGGTTTTTTAAGTAAAGAAGCAGCCAGACATGGGGCATCAGCCTTTAATCCCAGACACAGAAGGCAGAGGCCAGGGGACCTCAGTGGGCTCCAGGCTACTCTGGTCTACACACCAAGTTCCAGATCAGCCAAGGCTACATAATAAGACCCTGTCTCAGAAAAAAAAAACAAATATTGGGTTAGGGCCATCACGTGCGCACTGGGGAAGAAACCTTGGAAAAGATGTTCCATGCGTCTCTCAGGGAGGATCACCCTTCTTTTTTTTTTTTTTTTTTTTGGTTTTTCAAGACAGGGTTTCTCTGTGGCTTTGGAGGCTGTCCTGGAACTAGCTCTTGTAGACCAGGCTGGCCTCGAACTCACAGAGATTCACCTGCCTCTGCCTCCCAAGTGCTGGGATTAAAGGCGTGCGCCACCAACGCCCGGCTGCCTTTGTATTCTTAAGTGTACATATATGAACCAAATGTGTGCAGGAGCCCATGTTGGTCAGAGGACAGTTGGGTCCCCTGGAAATGGAGTTACACTTGGTTCTAAGCTACCATGTGAGCACTAGCATTTGAACCCAGGTCCTCTGCAGGAGTTTTTAAACTTCTGAGCCCTCTCTCCAGCCCCTCAATTCCCATTCTTATCTTCAGTCTCAGAAGTATACCTTCCTGAAACAGTTGTTTCCAACACTGTGGATGGGTATGGAGAAGTATACGAGGGTGTGCATAGGTGTGGACAGGTTGTGTGAGAGTTGTTCACTGAAGATCCTCATGGACACTTCTAGGAACTAGGTACAAAAGACAGCAATTCAAATATGTCCATCATGGCCTTGTAGATGATTGCAAAAACCAAAACTAATATAAATGAGGTATGATACAATTATACAATTAGATAGTACAAAGACATTGAAAGTGATGGCTAGTTGTATTCATTGACAAGAAAAACATTTTTGAGTGAAAAAAGCAAAAAATAGAATTACATGAACAATATGATTCACATTTAATAAAACAATAATTGGAAGGGCATTGATTGAATTGTTAAGTATATATAATTACCTCTAGAAATGGAAATTTTCTCTTTTTACGTCTTTATATTGCTTAAAATTGCTGTATTTATAATCAAATAAAGTAATTTTCACTATTAAGGAAGAGTTGCAGACATCTTCAGCACATAAACTTTCTGATAGGAATGGGGTCCCACCTCCTGCACACCTCTTGCTCTAGTGTACATGTGTCCTCTTGGGCGTTGGTCCTTTCTGCTTTGTTTCCTGTTATCCCTGAGATGACCTCAGCCTCCTGACTGTCACCTGAAGGTCTAATGGGCCTCACTATGGTCAGTAAGATTGGTGTTTGGCAACCTAGGTTGGGCCTGCAGGCTACCTCATCATAGCTACCTATCCAATGAGATTTACCCTCTACAAGCCTCATCCCTCTGTCCTGGTTTGCTTTCTAAATAAATGCTGTGTGGCTGTGATAACCAGACCTGAACAGAGTGCTCCACCAGCCTATGACAACTCAGAGGCAGCCAGCAGCTTCTCTTCCGAAAGATACACTTTGGTATAGTCAGAGTTCCTTTCCTGGCTGGTCGGACAGCCGTTTAGCCCCAATTAATCACGCTGACACATATTAATATAAACGTTTGCCCAATGGCTCAGGCTTCTTATTGGCTATCACTCTCTTAATTATTAACCCATAACTACTAATCCATGTATTTCTTCTACATGGCCTTATATTACCAGAGAACGCCCAGCACATTCTATCTTCCTGGTATCTACATGGCATCTCCTTGGCAACTCGCTCTCTCCTTCCTCCACCCAGCCATCTTGTCTGGTAGCCCTGCCTATACTCCCTGCCTGGCTACTGGTCAATCAGTGTTTTATTCATCAACCAAATAAGAGAGACATATATACAGTAGAACATCCCCCCCCCATCACCCTGGGTCCAGAAAAACCCCACAGGAAAATCTTGTTCAGTCTGAGACAGAACCTTTCCCTAAAGGGATTTGATGACTGTTTCCAAATGACTATTTCCCCCTCAGTGTCAAAGCCCTCAGCTTCCCCTTGTATTATGAGTGGCTGCAGTGAAGACCACAGGGGCCCAACCAGCCTGTCTACCTTCTGAGGAACATCACCAGAAAAACACGATGAGGCACAAGGCCAGGGACATGTGTAGGGCAGGGAGCATAGTGTCCCTGACAGCCCTTGCAAGCCCTTGAGTCTAATAGCTACCATAAGAGCATCATCTGAGCACCATTTGCCAGGCACTGTGTTCAGACTGTAAGACATCACGCTGCCAGGTGGGCATTACTGACAGTAAGAGCTGTGTCAAGTAGTTTGCTCAAGGAGACACCCCAGGATTAAGACGTAAACCCAAAATTCCTAACTCAGCTAGTCTGCTCCATTATGTCCCACATGAAGTAGACAGGGATGGTCAAGATGAACCTACACAATGAACTATTAAGCTATTTTATTGGTTTGCCTTTTGAGATGGTTTCCTAAAATCCAGACTAGCCCCTAATGCACTTCTTAGCAAAGGCTTGCCCTGAACTATTAATCCTCTGGCATCCAAATAGAAGGAAATGTGGGCTACCATGCATGGCTAAGTTGTTTCCTTTTTTGTTTGTTTTTCCAGGCTGTCCTCAAACTCACTTTGTAGATCAGGCTGGCCTTGAACTCGCAAAGATCTGCCTGCCTCAGCCTCCCAAGTGCTGGGATTAAAGGTGTGCACCAATGCTGGTGTGTGAGTTAGGGGCACCTCCATTCCAGACCTGAAGATCTGCAGCAGCCACAGCCCCTCCTGGATTCTGCCTATTGTCCTTGGTTCTTATTCAATATTCATCTTCAAGAAATACAATAACGTGGTTCATTTGTTCTGTGAACCCCGTGGTGGGGAGCTAATGGGTCGACTAAAATAGTTTCATCAAAAAGAAGCCTATGCCATGGAACGTCCCCTCTGTCATACCTGGGGGCAGGGAAGAAGTGGCCCTCAGGACTGATACCTTTGGCGACATCCTAGGTTTTGCTTTGGGTAACACAGGACATGCTCAACAAAGGTGCACAGCAGTTTTTAAAACCCCACTCTCTT
Source organism: Mesocricetus auratus (assembly GCF_017639785.1). NCBI lineage: Eukaryota > Metazoa > Chordata > Mammalia > Rodentia > Cricetidae > Mesocricetus > Mesocricetus auratus. The sequence continues at coordinate 6,083,549 of NW_024429267.1, read as the reverse complement.
CTTCCTCAAGCCCTGCTCTCACTTTATAAAAAATAGACAGTTTAGACTAACTCTGTAGTTTAAAATGTTTGAGCAAAATTTTATTTTTTTATTTTTCAAGACAGGCTTTCTCTGTGTAACTTTAGAGTCTGTCTTGGAACTTGCTGTGTAGACCAGGCTGGCCTCAAATTCACAGAGATCCTTCTGCCTCTGCCTCCTGAGTGCTGGGATTAAAGGCATGCGACACCGCTGCCCCAGAGCAAAACTTCTTAAAAAGTATCTTACTCTAAAAGGCAACACTCATACATAAAAATACTTTAAATTTTTATTATTTTAAATTTAGAATGTGTGGACATTTTCTAGTACATAACTGTAATCCTAAGACTTAGGAGACTGAGGCAAGAGGATTTCTGTGAGTTTGAAGCCAGCCTGGGGCTATACTTAGTGAGTTCAAAGCCAGTCTGGGCTACATAGTGAACTCTTCTCTCAAAGGGTGGGGGGCATGAAGAGGAAATGGCGGAGTAAAGAGCTAGCCACACAAACTGACAACCTGAGTTTGAGCACCAAAACCCCCATTCCAAAAAAAAAAAAAAATTGAGCTAGGCATAGTGGAGCAGGCCTTTAATTCCAGCACTCCAGAGGCATGAGGCAGGCAGGTCTCTGTGAGTTTGAGGCCTCAACATAGTGAATTTTGGGACAATCAGGACTACATAGTGAAAAAAAAGTGGGGGGGGCACTCGTGTACGTATGTATATATGTATGTATTTATGTATAATTGTTATATGCATATATATGAAATATTACATGTGTATAATATATATTTATATACACACACACATATAATCTTTTCAAGGCAATCAGTAGGAGCAAAGCTCATCTGATGAACAAGACATGCTGATTTACTCCAGCCATTGTTTCCAATGCTTCTGTGCACTATGGAGGAAATGAGGGACTCGCGTTTGCAGCATTTGGTCCTTGAAATAGTTGTATCTCAAACCTTTGAATCTCAATGTGCTGAAAGAAATAACATAAATCAGTTATATTAAGATGAAGCATATGTAGTTACCAGTATCCCACTGGTTTATGGAGTACAAACATAGTAATTTTGTATAAATAAAACGATTGCTAGCATTTATTAACTGCGTGCCAGGCCCATGCTAATCACTTCGGAAGCAAAAAGTCATTTAACCCAAGTACAGATCTCCTGCAGATAAGAATTTGGGTTGAGGATGGGGTCAAAGATTACACGGACAAGCAAATTGGGATCTGCTGGAGCAGGCTAGACCCACCCTTGCTCAGGCAATCCTGTCGAAGCCCTCTGGGCCAGCGTGCTTACTCGCCCCAGAAAAGAATCCAGCCTCTATGTACAGTGGCGCCCGCCGGCTGCAGCCCAAGAGCCGTTTGTTTTCTTAACGGGGTTAACCAAACCTCCTGAGCGCCTCTCAGCTGCAGGGGCCCTGCCGGTGAAAAGGGGCTTTGTGTGTTGGCAACGAAGGGCGAGAGCCCCAGCCAAGGTGGGAGCAAAGCCAACTCAAGCACCAGCCCCAGGCGCTCCCCCACCCCTCCCCGCAGCAACCAGGGCTACTGCAGGAGCAGGGTTCTGCTGGGTAGACACCATCACCTCCAGTGTCTCCTATCCATTGCTTAGTCCATGATCCTGCCTACCAGCTGTAAGCTCTGGGCTCCATCCACGTGTGCATGCTGTAACCAGTGTGGAGTGGTCCCAGGATAGCTGGTTTGGGAGTCCAGGGACAGACAGGTGCCTACCTTTTTTGTTTTGTTTTATTTTAGTAAGTCTAGGAGGGAGCAGAACATGATCTGGAACTTACTGAAAATGCCACTCTCAGGCTCCTCCAAGCTCTGTGTACTCAGAAAATCTGGGATAAAGTCCTGTTCTATAATCTAATAAGGGATTATAAAATTCTAATGTAACAAAGAAGAGCCTGTGAGATGGCTCAGCTGTGAAGACACTCGCAACTGAGCCTGAGGTCCCGAGTTTGACTCCCAGGCTCCTGCTTGCTGGAAGGAGAGCCCAGGACTACGGCAAGTTGTCCTCTGACCTTCACACTTGAGCTTGTGTGTGCACAAATAAATGAAAGTGTCACAAAAACTTTAAAAAAGGAGGAGCTAAGTACTTGTAAGTGACTGTCACTCCACAACTTGGAAATGACATTTGCATGCTAGATAGAGATGGGGAAAAGGCAAGATCTGCCCTTAAGACAGACTTTCTGGACGGAAGTCACATTAGGGTCTACGTGACACATCTTCTAAGTCAGGGACAGAGGAATCCTTCACATGACACAATGGCCAAAGCCCTCGTAACAACGGCCTTTGGTGTTGACATCATGACATGTATTGTTCTGTGGAGGAAAGGAATTCCCATAACTTGCAGTGTCCCCAAAGATACTATCATTCCTCTGGGTCAGAGAGGTATGTGAGTTTGTGTGTGTGTGTGTAGCACTGTTGATTGAGACAGGATCTCACATAGCCAAGACTGGCTTGCAACTTACTATGTAACCAAAGATAACTCTTGCCTCTACCTGCCAAATGCTGGGGTTACAGATTTGTGCCACCATGCCCACCGTAAAGCCTCCTGCTTTCGCTTTGACTCTGCACTCTTGTTCTGTGGAATCCTGGGGACCTAGGAGCAGGACGGTTACCACAGATGTTTTTACACCTCAGCTTCATTGATCTGCATTCTTAACTGGCGAGGGAAAGACACCGATTTAAAAATGCCTGGTAAATTGGTTCAGCGGGTAAAGATTGCTGCCAAGCCTAGCAATCTAAATTCAACCCCTGGGTCCCAGGTGACGGAAGGAAAGAGGTGACTTCCCTTAAGCAGTCCTCTGAATGCCTGCGTGCCGTGTGCTCCTCTGCCTCCACAGTAAATCAATACAATTTCTCAAAAGAGAAAGAATACTTGAAATTTGAGTAAGAATAAAAAGCACAAGTCTGTAGAGAGAGAGAAAGAAAGAGACACACAGAGAGGGAGGGACAGAAAGAGTTAAACCCTGAAGTGAAGGCAGCCCTCTCCCTGCAGCAGGTTTCTTCAGCCTTCAGCAATCCCTGGTCAGTGTGCTCCTCTCTCTCTCCAGCTCTCCCACCCCCATAGCCTTAACGCCCCATCCACCTGTTCATCACACAGTCCTTCAGCCAACTGATGCTTATTTCTACGTGTTAGGGATCCCGCCAGAACAGAATACCCAAGCCATGCTGCCTTAGCACACCCAGGAGACTGGACGGTGGAACTCAGTGGTGTCACCTGTGCTGTGTTTAGCATGGTACTGAACTCAGCTGGGTGGGGAGTATTGGAAGGGCCTCAGAAGTAAGATCCCCCTCATCTTTGCCCGACTTACTCCCCTGAAGTGAGCCACGGAAACTAGAATTTCTCTTCTCCTAGGTTATTTATAAACATAACATCAGAACCCACAGCCAGTGAGATGTCTCAGTGGTAAAAGTGCTTGCCACACTAACTTGACAACCTGAGCTCAGTCCCCTGAACCCAAGTAAAATATGAAAGAAGATGACAGACTGTATGCATTGTCATCTGTCTCCTACACATGCAAAGTTAGCACCCACACCCACAGACATCATGCACACGCACATACACACACACACACACATACACACACGTGAAAACTAAACAATACACACAACACAGTAAGCACATGGTGGTGGACATCTGTAGCTGCAGTATTAGGGAGTTCAAGGCTAGCTGAGGCTCCTCACCCCTACAGCTAGTCATCAGATCTAGAAAGGTCATTCTTGTCAGATCCAAAGGAAACTTCAACTTTCCCAAACTCCAAAAGGCAGTGCATATGTCCAGAAATGATAGTCTTTGTGTGTGTGTGTGTGTGTGTGTGTGTGTGTGTGTGTGTTTCTAGATAGGGTTTCTCTGTGACTTTGGAGGCTGTCCTGAACTAGCTCTTGTAGACCAGGCTGGTCTCGAACTCATAGAGTGCTGGGATTAAAGGCATGCACACCAATGCCCGGTGAGATGATAGTCTTGATTCAGCTCAAGCTGGATTGCTAAAAGCCTAGGTCAGCGTTTCTCATGTGTTGTAATTTAAGAAAAGCAGCGTGCAAGAGAAAGATGCCACGGGACAGGGTTCCAGCAGAGGTTTTTATTAGGGGAAAAGGATCATAAAAAGGGGAGGGGTGACAGGAACAGCAGGAGAGAGAAAAGAGGGGCAGAGAGGGAGAGACAGAGAAAAAGACAAAGAGGGAGAGAAAGAGAAAAGCATGGGAGGTGGGCAGGGACCTTTTTTAAAGGGGACATAGTGAATGTGCACAGGTGGTGCTCTTGGTGGCTGCAGCTGAGGGCGTGTCCTGACAGAACCCCAAGGACAGGCCAGTACAGATGCCTGAATACTAACATCAGGACCCTGGGAAAATGGATTTCCGCCTGCCAAAAAGGGCCCCTTCCCCTTACCTGTATTTTCCTGACAACGCCCATGCTAGCTCTAGACTCCTTCAGCCCCTGTTCACATGCTCTAGCCTCCTGGGCGTCTCACTTCCCCCACTCCTCCTCCACTATGCTAGCTCCAGGGTGTGGCAGGTCACAGGCTTTCCTCTCCCCAGATATGGTTCATTCTCTATATAATGGTATGGTTTCCCCCTGCCCAAATATTCTCTCTCTCCCTGTTCTCTCTGCTGTTCTTGCTTATCTGGCAGGTGGCACTGGCCCCCATGTCTGCTGCTTTTCCTCTCTGTTCTGGACTCTTCCAGATGCTTCTGGATTCTCTCTCTCTCTCTCTCTCTCTCTCTCTCTCTCTCTCTCTCTCTCTCTCTCTCTCTCTCTCTGTGTGTGTGTGTGTGTGTGTGTGTGTCATCTACAAACCATGGATCAACCATTTCAGTGGCTGCTTTGCTGCAGCTGCTTGAATTCCCTCCCTACTCCCTGGAAGACCCTCATCCCAGAGTGTCCTGCCCCACGCCCTGGAGAGGAGGGAGGAATGCCATCCACACAGGGAGGAATCTAAGCCGACAGGCCTCACTGCGTTTCTTTCTTTATCTCTCGGTGTTAGTTATATCACACCCTTTGGTCAGATCTCATTTCCTTAGAGCTGTCTATTCCTCCTGAAACCTAAGCATAAAAACACGTGGGTTGTTTTTTTTTTCCTGCTTTGTTGTGCTAGAGATTGAATCCAGGGTCTCTTGTGTGGTATATCACTGAGCTACAGTCCTGGCCTTCCTATCCCCAACATTTTCCCAGGATCTTCGAACCCTTGACAGTATTTTAAAAGAGAAAAAGATGTATTTTTGTGTATCTGTGCTCACCTGTGTCCCTGTGAGTAGCTGAGGAGGCCAAAGAGGACATCAAATCCTCAGGAGCTGGAGTTGTAGGCATTTGTGAACCGCCATGTAGGTACTGGGAACCAAACCTGAGTCCTCTGGAAGATCTGTCAGCATTATTAATTACTAAACCATTGTTTCAGCTCTAACCTATCTTTGTTTTAGGCATTATCAACATGACTCTTAAAGTGTTTTTACTGCTGTGATGAAACATCATATCCTAAAGCACTTCCATATCACTGTTCGTCACTGAAGGAGCTCAGGACAGGGTCTCAAATGGCAGGACTGTGGAGGCAGGGCTGGAGAAGAGGCCATGGAGAAGTGCTGCTTCTGGGCTTGCTCCTCTGGCTTGCTCTGCCTGCTTTGCTTTGGTTTGGATTTTGCTTTTTGAGACAGGGTTTTCCTTTGTGTATGTAGCCTCAGCTGTCCTAGAACTAATTCTGCAGACCAAGCTGACCTTGAACTCAGAGATCTGCCTCTCTCTGCCTCTTGAGTGCTGGGATCAAAGGCTTCTGCCTATTTTCCTATAGAACCCAGGACCACCTGACCATAGACGGCCTGGCTGAATGCATTTTCTTAATTTATGCTCACTCCTCTCTTATATGACTCATGCGTCAACCTGACATAAAAGCTAGCCAAATGCCTTTTAATCCCAGCATTCGGGAGGCAGAGGCAGGCAGATCTCTGTGAGTTTGAGGCCAGCCTGGTCTATAAAATGAGTCCAGGACAGTCAAAGTTACACAGAGAAATCCTGCCTCAAAAAAGCCAAACCAGACCAAGCCAGACAAACACAACCTAGCCAAGACAGTGGTGAGGGAAAAGTGTCTCATCCTTCTCTCTCATCTATGCTAGAGATACACAGCGATTACAAACTGGACTAACTGTATACAGAGTGATGTGGAAGGGAAGTCTCACCAGAGGAGTCGAGAGAAAGTGTGTTCTAGGTAGGAAGAATGAGGAAGTTTGAAGAACTGGGAGATTCCCGTGACCAGAGCCTGGTACATGACAGGAAAGAGTGAAAGTGAGGTAGGGGTGAGGGTTGAGCTCGAGCCATCGTAGACTATCGCAGGCAGTGGGGGTCTCAAATCCAAGTGGAACGCTATGAGGGAAGCACGTGCTCTGATCTCAGCTTGTATTTGAGGTAGAGAATAGGCCTTACACCCAGGAGAGAGACAGGAAACAGAGGCCAGCAGGATAATGCTGTGCACACTGGGACGCCATGTAGGTAAAAGGGACTTAGTGCCCCTTTGTTCACTTCAGATACCAACATCCCACAGAGGAAATGAAACCACAGCACTTCTCCTCCATGTGGGTCATTTCCCTTCCAGAGACCCCACCTCCACCTCTATCTGGGAAGTTTCAGCTTCCTGATTCCTGGGCCTTGGTACATTGAAATTGGAGAAAGAGAATGTAGGACTCAGTGTTGGCGAGATCTCTGCTCAGTGCAACACGTCTGCACTGGCAGGAGAAAGGTGTCTCCTAACCTCAGCCCTTAAGACAGATGCTCTGCTCCTGGCCCTACCCGAACACCTCCTCCCAGGTATGAGCCTGGAAAGGCAAGGCTTCTCACCTTATTTCACAGGGCCTTCGATTGTGTGAAGTCAGTGCAGAAGGATTCCTTGGTATACACAATAATTTTACTACTTACTAAAGAGGAAAGCAAGTTTGCACAGCAAAAGGATGGATGTGCTTGCTTATTTCTACAGAAAAAAAAACTCTTGCTGGGTATTTGATGGTGTAGGACATGAAGCATCACCAATGTTTGTCAGAGTTGATGTGTATTTCGAGTTTAAAATCGTCAATGGTGTGAGAATCATTTCACACACCAAGTGTGTGATGTGTTTGGGGACATTTCAAAAACTGTTGTAAATTCTGTCCTAATCCCAAGACAAAATTAATTAATGTTTTCATTTGGGGACAGAGTCTCATTAAGTAATCTTATCTGACTATGTAGACCAGGTAGACCTATGTGAGAACAATTTTCTTCCATCAAAGGTAGCTAAGCATGCTGAGGGCAAATATCCCATAAATATTCCCAACTTTGTAAAACTCTTATGCAAATCTTTCATTTGTTTTTCAGAAAAGGTCCCTCTGTGTATCCCTGGCTGTCCTGGAACTTCTCATGTAGACCAGGCTGGCCTCAAACTCACTTTTGGAGGGAGGAGCTAATGCAGAGGCCATGGAGGAACACTATTTACTGACTCTGTAGACCAGGCCAGCCTCAAGCTTTCTTCTTTTCTTGTTTTTGTTTGCTTGTTTTGTTTTGAGACAGGATCTCTCTATGTAGCCTTGGCTGTCCTAGAATTGACTATATAAATTAGGCTGCATCTGCCTCCGAAATGCTGGGGTTAAAGGTGTGGGCTATCACATCCAGCTATCAGTCTGCTTTCTTGTTTCTCTGTGTAACTCTGGCTGTCCTGGAACTGGCTCTGTAGACCAGGCTGGCCTTGAACTTAGAGGTCTGTCTGCTTCTGCCTCTTGAGTGCTGGGATTAAGGCTTGTGCTAGCACTGCACAGCCAGTCAGCTTTCTTATATCACCCCTGACCACTGTCCAAGGGTGACACCCTCCAGAGTGGGCTGGGTCCTCCTACTTAAATCATTAATCAAGGAAATGCAGACGTGTCTACAGATCAATCTGATGGCAGCCGTTTATCAAGTAAGGTTCCTCTTCCCTGACGACTCAAGCAAAGAGCAGACAACATACTTACACACTGCATGTAAGAATGCCATAGAGAAATACTAAGTCTTTGTTTTCTGAATCAAATTACTATGTTTTAGAAAACTTTGTACATTAAAAACACAGCAGTTCATTAGTAAACAATAATGTCAAGTTACAGCTGAAGTGTTTCAGGTAACGTTCATTGGCAGTGCATGGTGTGACAGCGTGCACAGTGTACATGCTGCATGCTCACAGCCAAGGCTGAAGTGACATTTCTTTTTTTTTTTTTTTTTTTTGGTTTTTCAAGACAGGGTTTCTCTGTGGCTTTGGAGGCTGTCCTGGAACTCGCTTGGTAGTCCAGGCTGGTCTCGAACTCACAGAGATCCGCCTGCCTCTGCCTCCCGAGCGCTGGGATTAAAGGCGTGCGCCACCAACGCCCGGCCTGAAGTGACATTTCAAGGTGCAACATGGCATGGGCTGCCAGACACACCTTAGAGGTATTGGAGTTTGAATTAATTTTTAGTTGTTGCATATATTCAGAAACTTTCTATTGCTGCTGAAGTTTCAAGACAGCCACATCCAGTTACACAAATGAATTAGTCAGGGTTTTCTAGAGGACCAGGACCAACAGGCTTCCCTGCCTTGTGCGCACTCATGTGTGTGTGTGTGTGTGTGTGTGTGTGTGTGTGTGTGTGTGTGATTTATTAGAATGGCTTACAGGCTGTGGCCTATCTGGTACAACAATGACTGTCTTCTAACAAAGTTCAAGAGTCCAATAGTTGTTCAGTCCATGATGCTGGATGTCTAAGCTGGTCTTCAGTATACGTCAGGATCCCGAAGTCGGCTCTAATGCCGGTGAAGGAGTGCCTGTGCAGCAGGATTCCTGAGAAAGAGGACAAGCAAGCGAACAGAAAAAGCTTCCTTCTTCCATGCCCTTTACATCAGACAGTAACTAAAAATCCTGCACAGGTGTGTCCAGTTGCTTGGGCTTTTAGTTCATTCCAGCATGATGACAACTAAGAACAGACACCACTCACAACCCAGTTTAACAACAGAATACGTGCCATTGTGCCCTGTATGGTAGCAGCTCCCTTAGAGCTGAGTGGGGGTTACGGGTTGAGTGAGAGTTTTGTATTAATATCCTACTATAGCTGGGTAGTGATGCACTCCTTTAGTCCCAGCACTCAGGAGGCAGAGGCAGGCAGATCTCTGAGTTCTAGACCAGCTTGGTCCAGAGAGCAAGTTCTAGGACAGCCAGGGCTACACAGAAAAACCCTGTTTCAGAAAAACAAACAAACAAACAAACAAACAAACAAAAAGCCCAACCCAGGATCAGTTTTGAAAGTCACAGGGCCTGGATATCAGGCCTGTGTGGACTTTTTGCATATCCGCAAAACAGGTTGACAGTTAAGTGTAAAACTGAGTGAGGCCAGGTGGGGTGGGATGGGCCTGTGGTTCCTGGTAATTGTTAAGCTGAAGCAAGAGAATTGTTTAAGACAAGGAGTTCAAAGCCAGCTTGAGAAACTCAGCTGACCTTGTCTCAAAAAACAAAAATGGTAGCTTCCTTAGGTGCTTGTTCTACTGAGATGGGTGGGCAGGGATGGATGGATGGATGTAAAAGGTAGATATAGGTCAGGGTATAAGGAAGAGGACCCGAGAGAGTTCATGGAGGTGACACCAGGCTGCTCTTACCGACCTGATGGTCTGTCTTGGAATGTAGTAGGATTTTTGTTTGTTTGGTTAGGGTTTGGCCCTGTCTGTCTTAGAACTAGCTCTCTAAACCAGGCTGGCCTTGGAATCACCCTGGCTTTTGTTTGTTTTGTTGGTTGGTTTTGGTTTTGAGACAGGGTTTCTCTGTGTAACAGTCCTGGAACTCACTCTCATAGAACAGGCTAGTCTTGAACCCATGGAAATTCACCTGCCTCTGCCTCCTAAGTGCTGGGACTAAAGGCATGCACCACCACCACCAGGTTGAGTCTGGGTTTTTAAACTGCCTCTCCCCCCACACTAGCTTGAAGCAAGTTAGGGATGCTAAGGTAGGATGGATGGATGGATGGATGGGTGGGTGGGTGGGTGGATGGATGGATGGGTGAGTGGGTGGGTGGGTGAGTGGATGGATGGATGGATGGGTGGATGGGTGGATGGGTGGGTGGATAGAAAGAACAAATAAACGAAGGGTCTGTCGGTGCCCATCAAAGCTAAGATAGATCCCAGCCTCACCAGGCACTGTCTCAGTTGGAGTCTCTAGGCTGCACTACTAGGGACCACCTGAAAGAGGGGAAAGATGGCATGGCCGAGTTCCCTAAGAGTAAGGGTGGTCCTAGGCCTGAATCCCTGTCTGCGCCCTCATCTGCCACTTCAGAATCTAGGGCATTCAACAAAGATCAAGTGAAATTTTAGCTCGGCTGCGTACCTGGCAGGCAGTAGACTCTAGGGAAACATTTGACAAACGGGTGACTCTGCCGAAAGTTCCTCCCCCTGGCACAGCTAGCGACCTCACTAGACCAAGGTTATTATCTTTTCGCCTCAAGACTCGAGTGCAGCAGGGAACGCCTCGGGTGGGGCGAGCCAGGGATTCGAGGGCGGGGTCCTGGACCAGAGGGTGGAGCCTAGGCTTGAAGGACCAGAGAATGGGGCGGGGCCTACGGCCGGGGCAGGACCTGGAGCCCGAGGGCGGGGTGGCCTCATAGGGCGGCCTGCCCGCTCTAAGGAGTTCGGGTGCCTTAGCGCGCAATCAAGGAGAGGCTGCGGCTGGGTCAGAGCGCGGATGCTGGAAGTTCACATCCCCTCGGTGGGGCCCGAGGCCGAAGAGCCCAGGCAGAGTCCAGAGAAAGGCCACATGGTGAGCAATGGATGGAGGGTGCGCATGGGGTTCCCCTGAATCCCCTCGACGAGCGCAAAAGGGACTCAGCATTCCGGGCTAGGACGTCCATCGCAAAGGTTTGGGGTTATTGGCCTTGCCAGTCCCTCGGATGATGTTCTGGGCTCTTGAGGGATCGTGTGGAGCAGAGGGGCGGGCCCGGCAGCCTTTTCTTTCAGGTGTATGTGGGGTGCGCGAGGGGTTTCCCTGAGCGGCCGCACGCCAAGTCGTCTTTGTGCCTTTCGAACACCAGAAATTGGGCGCAGCGCGGGTCCTGCTGCATCATTTGGACCCGCCGCCCGCACTCCTCCGCCCGCTAGGTGTTCCAAGTGGAGGTGCTGTACAGCGGACGCAGACACACCGTGCCGAGGCGCTACAGCGAGTTCCACGCTCTACACAAGCGGGTGAGGCGTCAGACTATCCACCAGTCTGGCTCTGGGCCACTCCCCTGGGTGGCAGGCGAAAGGGCTCCGGTCCCAGCTTCTGGCCACCCTCATTACTGACCCAACCCTGGGAGGGTGCAGATCACGGGCAACTCCCCAAAGGGTTACAGGGCCCCAACGGGGAGGACGCAGAGCTAAATCCCAGTCCAGACTGATCTTGTCCAAGTGAGTTCTTTCCATTCTCAGGCTTGTCACTTTTGTCCCAACCACCTCTCACCAGCAGTCCCAGGTTAGAGCTTAAGGCATAGAGGGAGGACTGCAGAGAGGTCTCAGCTAGGTGGAATGGGCTTGAGGGCTTTGCTGGGATTTCACCTCGGTAACTGATGACAGATCAAGAAACGATACAAAGTGCCTGACTTTCCCTCAAAACGCCTGCCCAACTGGAGGAGCAGAGGATTGGAACAGCGCCGGCAGGGCTTGGAGACCTATATCCAGGTGTGCACAGAACACTTGACTGCCCCTACCCTCAGGGACCAGGGGCGACCCAGATAGAGATGAGGGCCCACTGCTTGAGATTGTCAGCCATCACCCCAAGTCCTATTTTCCCAAACAGTAGCGAGTACAAACTTTTCTATCTGAATTATTGAAAGTTTTGAATAACCCAACAGGTAGATCCGGCATGACTCTTCACCCCTAGGGTAAGATTCTGTGTTATCTTCATGAGGTGTGTGTGGAATCATTCCTCCCACAGTGACATACGTTATTGGACTAGCCTGCCCACTTTATGGGGCCAGTGTCTTTTCGGTCCATACTGGATTGTTCAGAATGGCCCCGAGCTTGGTTTAATACTTGCTTCCCCGGCTTCAAAATGAATTCCTAATTATTTTGCGGCAAAGGTACTCAAATCTGTTTGCAACGGGTTATGTATCAGTAGCTGTATCTGATTACAGGCTTCCTGTCTTCCTCTCTAGGGCATCCTGTACCTGAACCAGGAGGTACCCAAGGAGTTATTGGAGTTCCTCAGACTTCGCCACTTCCCCACAGACTCCAAGGCCAGCAGCTGGAGGCAAGGATAGCTTTTGCCAGGGTGTGGCAAGGGCTCTTAGCAGCAAACAGCTGTATAAGGGTCCTGAAGGACAGACTCTCCATTTTCAAGTGTGACCCTGGCCTGGTTCTCTGACACACGGCCTCCCTCACCAACTTTCTTGACCCTGGTGGAGGGCTAGGTTTTAGACAGCTTTGATTACCCCAGCCGCCTCCAGCTCCGGAACTGGGCTTGTTACAAAATAGAAGCAACAGTCCCCTGGGCTATTCTGTCTCCATCCCCTCCCCACTTCCCCTGGGTATCCTCCAGCAGCTCACAATGTTTCTCTGCTTTTCAGCACCCTGAGGGAATTCCTGCCTAGTGACACCAGGCAAGTCCAAGTCCTGCTCTAAGTGCCTGCTGCCCCCTGGTGGCTACACGCTAGGAGGCAGGCCAGCAACCTGCCTTTTAGTTCCTTCCTTTCCTTTGTGGGCCCCTGCTGATCTTGGTCCTTAGTGTGTTTGTCACATCTCCACTCACGGTTCACTCTTTCATCCTACAGCGCACAGCTGCACCACCGGCCCGTCGTTGGCTTCTGTATGGACCCCTACGTTTACGCCCCTTCCCCAGGTGAGACATGCCTCCGATCCAAGTTCACATCAGCACCTTCCCCTGCTGTCCTTTGGGGCCACGCTGCTTCGTAGCTTACTTGATAGAAACTTGTGCACACAGTTGGTTCACCTGGTCTCTGTGCCCCAAAGTTGAGATCAGCAGATTGTGGGCTTGGAAAAAAGTTAATCAACAGAATGTGGGCTTGGGAAACCCACGAGTGCCTCCTTTTGTGTAGAGAGCTGAGCCTGTGGACAGCTCAGTGCTACAAGGCCACAGCCAGGCCTATTGTATGCTAGCTTCCTCTCCTTCCCTTTCTCTCCTGTACAGAACCTCTCCCAGAAGTGGTGGTGGACGGTGTTCTCCAGGGCCTCTATGGCTTCAGCATAGCCCAGCAAAAGGCAGGCTGTCATCCTGCTCCATCGCCAATGCCCTGACTAGCCCAGTCTTGGGTCACCTGTCAGGACAGATACATGCCTGTCCTGAGAGTTCCATATATGAAACTGGGTCTTCCCCTGGACTAGCCTCAGGGTGTAACTAGCTGAGGCTCAGTTGTGCCCAACCCCACTCAAGGCTCTGAACTTGGCTTGCACTAACAGCTGCGGTTGGTAGAACTCAAAACTTAAAAGTCCAGGGGTCAAGGCAAAATCAAGATAAAGCAAACAGCATAAAGTAATTTCAGTCTTAGGCTGAGAAGACTCAGGTGTATCTGCTAGCCCAGCCTGGCAGGTGGCAGAAGCTATGGTGTGGCAGTGGCTGGTTAGCCTCTGCCTGACGACTAGTCGGTACCACCTAAGCACAGGCTTAGGCAGGAGCCTGAGGAAGGGGCACGCATGCATAAGAGTCCTAGACATGCTGGGATGAACACTCAGGGCAGGTGCTTTGTACACCCTCAAACTCAGTCCGCACCTAAGTTATAAAAAAGAAAACCCACTTTTTTTTATTGATCAGCATTGATAGGAGTTTGATAGAAAAACCAGGCCCGTGGAATGTGAGGGGGTGTGGGTCCACCCCCTCAGGTGGAAGCACTGGGGCTGGGTGGCGCGGAACCTTGTGCCTGGCTACCTTCACCCCTGTGAGGGTAGTAACAGGACCTGCGCATACAGCCATTTGGAGGGATGAGGCCCCTGAGAGTCTACTCCTTGGCAATGGCAAAGGGCTTCTCCACTTCGATCTTGCCACAGTCTGCAATGATCACATCCTTCAGGGGCTTGTCCCGACTGTCTGTCTTGGTGCTCTCCACCTTCCTCACTACGTCCTAGAAAAGAAAGGCAGGAAAGGAGGGGGTGGGTGGGGTGGAGGTCAAGAGACAGCCCCAAGTGAGTGGCTGAGCCATATGGGATGAACACAGAAACCCACAGACCCAAAAGCCAGGGTGAATGCGGAGCACAGATGCTTAGCTGACCCAATGCTGCTCAGGCGTGAGTGACGAACAGAGGACCTCAAAGCTGAACAAAGTCTGGGCAGGCTGTCTAGGAGGACTTAGAACCTTGGGGGCATGGAAATGTAGGCTGGTTATCATGTATTATTTTTTCCTGAGTGGTGTTAGGGATTGAACACACATATGCATGCTAGATTAAGCACTGCTATTCAGTCACATGGACCACCCTGAAACGTGGGCTCATGTTGTCTAGCCTGGCCCTGGAGTTCAAGTAATCCTTGTCTCAGCCTCTCCAACAGCTAGCATCATAGGCATATGTGAGGCACCGGTCAGGCTGTTTGTTCTTGACACGCCCCACCCTATGCCAGGTTAGGGGGAGCCACTGCTGGTCTCTATCTGTGGCTTAGGTGCCCTTGAGGAGAAGACTTCCTACTTGAAGCCTTTGTCTATTCTAGCGAGATCCTCGGTAAGGACTATTAAGGTTTAGCCCTCACTTTTAAACTTACCATGCCCTCTAGAACTTTGCCAAAAACCACATGTTTGCCATCTAGCCAGGACGTCTTGACTGTAGTTATGAAGAACTGAGAACCATTGGTGTCTTTGCCTGCATTGGCCATGCTCACCCATCCAGGCCCATAGTGCTTCAGCTTGAAGTTCTCATCTGGGAAGCGCTCACCATAGATGCTCTTTCCTGGGAAGAGAATCAGTGGGTCAGGGAGTTGAACCAAAACATGCAGGTGCTTGGGTGAGATCTCCAGGGCTCAGACTATCCTGTCAGGTCAGGCGTGACTGGCAAAGGACATAAAAACAGCCTTCCTATCTTCTACGCAAGCCATTGGGACCAAGACCACCTGGGGTATGAGGCCAGGCTGACTTGGATGAATTACTATGAGAGCAGTTTTATGATTGTCAGGGTACATATCATCAACTATCCATAGCTGTGTCCTAGGGAGGGACTTTGGAAAAGAGATGCCTTGGTACTATGCAGGATGCTGGGAGTGTGGAACCCTTCAGGAAAAAGGGATGCTATAGCCAACCAGATTGCCTTTCTAGAGTCATCTGCAGAGCAGAATAGCAGATGGGGATTGGCTGGGGAAGGAAAAAAAAAAAAGGATGTAGGACTGTTACTTGGTTTCTTAAGAGCCAAGCACCTCTTACCAAGGAAGGACCATACAATAAAAAATGCCTATGAATGTGTGTCATTGTCTGTGTGGGGTATGGGCCCAGGCCATGACAGTAAGCACAGAGCTCCATACCATTTCCAAGATCCTGGTTGCAAAGTTGGTTTCCCCATCAATGGGCCTGGGAAAACGAATGCTGTAGCACCTTCCCAGGTTAGTGGGACAGCTTGGCACATAGGGGAACTTACTGCCAAGCATGGAACTGACAGGGTGGAAGGGGGAATCCGACTCCTAATAGCTGTCCTGATGGTTACATGCATGAAATGACATGTGCTAGCCAACCCCATAAGCATGCGTAGAAAAGGCCAGGTGTGACAGATGACAGTAACCCCAGCACTCAGGAGGCAGATCTCCTGAGTTTCAACAAAGAGTCACCTTTTCTGTCTCAGTGCCATTCACTTCACTTGCATGAAAACCCTTGCTCTCAGCACACCTGTGCTCACCCCACAGCTCCTCAGCGTGCCCCTGGTGAGGACCTGCCCTGGCCTCAGACTGACAAGACAGATGTGGTCGACTGTGCAGCAGCTGGGGAGGCAGGGAACCAAGATTAGACTAGCTGGCAAGGTGGGAGCGAGGCGGCCTGCTTCCTGCAATGATTCCTGGCCATCCACTGCTAAGGCTTCCTATCTGAAACCCCCTGGAAATCTTAGTCAACCATGGGATTTCCATTGCTCCTCAAACAAACAAAAAACAGCTAATGTATCTCCTTAGTTTCATTCACTTCCTCAAGACACAAGGAGCTCCCAAATCACAAGAGATAAAAATTTGAAGGCATTTATATTTTAACTTTTTAATGCTAAACATAAATGGCATTTAATCTCCTATCACAGAGCTTCCATCCAGCTGCCTTGCAAATGGCTAAGCTTCAAGCCCACCAATTGTTGTCTGTTTTTGTTTTCCCTGAGACAGGATTTTTCTGTGGCTGTCCTGGAACTCAGAGATCCACTGGTCTCTGCCTTCCAAGTGCTGAGATTAAAAGTGTGTCACCGCACTCAGCATTTTTTGTTTTTAAGTGTATGAGTGTTTTGCCTCCATGTAGGTCTTTGTACCACACATGTGCCTGAGAAGACCAGAGAGGCCGTCAGATTCCCTGGAACTGGCATTATAAACAGTTGTGAGTCACTGGGTAGGAATCAAACCCAGGTCCCCCAGCAAGAGCTGCCAATGCTCTTAACCACTGAGTCACCTCCCCAGCCCCTGGTGTTTGATTTTCAGACACGTTCTCTTGTTGGCTGGGCTTGCCTTGAAGTCATCCTGGAACCTCCTAAGTGTGGGGGTTCCAGGCATACGCCACTACAACCTTGAGTGCTTCACTTTTAGTTTGTGTGTAGATATGGGTGCACATGTTCATGCCACAGTGCATGCGTGTAGTCAGAGGACTCCTGCAGAAGTCAGTTTTCTTCCTCCAACATTTGAGACCCAGGAATAGAACTCAGGTCATCAGGCTTGGCAGCAAGCACCTTTACCCACCTCACCAGCAATTTTTTTTTTTTTTTGTTTTTCGAGACAGGGTTTCTCTGTGGCTTTGGAGGCTGTCCTGAAACTAGCTCTTGTAAACCAGGCTGGTATCCAAATCACAGAGATCCTCCTGCCTCTGCCTCCCAAGTGCTGGGACTAAAGGTGCGTGTCACCACTGCTGGCTTTTACTGGCCTTTTTATTTATTTATGCATGTATATGCAATACAGGCAACATGTGTGGAACAAGCTATAGACTTGTATCAATGGTAGGGAAGAGAGCACAGCCTACCTGATCCCCACTGCCCCGTCCTTTGCACTGGGATCCCTTTTCAAAGAAGGGTGCATCTCGATGCAAGAGAGGCTGGCCATTTGCTAGAGTGGGCAAAAGATGCTATACCAACCAAGGCAGCCCGACTACTCCACCTTGGACACTGTGATGTCAAGACTCCTGCTCAGAGGGTCTGAAGTTACCTCCTGTGCCATCTCCTCTGGTGAAGTCTCCACCCTGGATCATGAAGTCCTTGATGACACGATGAAACTTGCTGTTTTTGTAGCCAAATCCTTTCTGGAAAAAGGGATGAGAAGACAAGGAGGTAGCATGAGGCAGCAAGTAGGTGTCCAACAGGCCCTGTAGAAACTCACCTACAGCTCTTTCTGACACAGATTTGGCAGTTAATGTACCAAGTGACCGGCTACTGCAGGTCACACACAGCATACATGCCTGGAAAAGACCAGATCCCTAGCCTCGGCCCTTATGCAATTCCTGAACGATGTAACCCAAAGTCATGCGATGCCTTTTCCCTCTCTGTTCTGTCCTAAGAGCAAGTGCAAGGTCTGGGGATATGCCTCAGTAGCACAAACACCCTCCTGGGCTCTACCCTGAGCACTGGATAAACTGAGCATGGCGTGCACGCCTGGGATCCCAGCACTCAGGAGGTAGGAGGAGTTTCAGAAGCTCAAGATCACTCCTGGCTACACATTACATTCCAGGTCAGCCAGGGGCTACACATGAGACTGTCTCTGGGAAAACAAAGCAAAATGGGAAAAGATGTTAAAATATAAATGTCATTAAATAGAATATACATTGCCTTAAAATTCTGCGCCATATTCTAGGATCAAGTCCCTTGGGCACTTTTTTCTTTTTTAAAAACTTGATAGCTCTTATTTTTTACATTCACATCATGTGGTCGAAGAACATTGAAATAAAACCAGATGTCAAAGATTAGTCTTCAAACACGGCCAATAACGCCATGTTTGTCTATGTTCTTTCCACCCTAAAACCACATCAACACCTCAGTAGTCACCGAACCATTTAGCACAGCTTCCATAACTGTGAAACTACCAGTTTTAGCTCTTTGGATTTTATTTTTGTGCATGTGTATTTGCTATGAATAGTTGTAGGAAGCAGTAGGGTAGTGCCAAAATTTGGGCAACTGAGACTTTGAGTAATTCAGCAGTACCAGGGCTTTCTCCAAAAGTTACGGACAAACTGGACCCCTCTATTCTTTTTGTTTTGCTTTGTTTTTTTGAGACAGGGTTTCTCTGTGTAGCTTTGGAGGCTGTCTTGGAACTCACTCTGTAGACCAGGCTGGCCTCGAACTCACAGAGATCTGCCTGCCTCTGCCTCCTGAGTGCTGGGACTAAAGGCGTGTGCCATCACTGACGCAGCCCCTTTGTTCTTTTATTTTTTTAAATTTTTATTATGTATGCATATAGCACCAGATCTCATTACAGATGGTTGTGAGCCATCATGTGGTTGCTGGGAATTGAACTCAGGTCCTCTGGAAGAGCAGGCAGTGCTCTTAACCGCTGAGCCATCTCTCCAGCTCCCCCCCTTTGTTCTTAATATGCAAAAATATTTGGTCCTCAGGGAAGCCAGCTAGTGAAGTCAGGGTAAGCTACTGCTGCAGATGGGCCACTCTGCAGTCCCACCTGTTTCCATCCCTAATATGCAGAATTGCTCACCTTTGTACCAGAGACTTACCTCTCCTGTAGCTAAGGCTACAAAATTATCCACTGTTTTTGGAACAGTCTTTCCAAAGAGTCCAAAGGTCACTCGGCCTACAGGCTCATCTCCAATTTGAAGATCAAAGAATACCTAAGGAAAAGGAACAATACAAGCTTAGCCTTTTAAAGGGTGCTTGTTAGATGAGAGAGAGAGCGCGTGCCCACCAGCTGTGGCTGAGTCTGGTTTTGGTAGACGCAAAACCTCTGTACAAATGTATAGGCTGGACAAATGGCTCAGCTGTTAAGAGCATCTGCTGCTTTTCCAGGACACAGCTTCCGTTCTCAGCATCCAGATGGTGGCTCACTATCATCTGTACACTAATGAAAACTGTGGACTTCCCCAACGCAATATGAGGGACCGATGAAATGGGCTTTCCCACTGTAGGCAGGCAAGTGCTCTACCACTGAGCCAACAACCCCAGCAATCGATATTCTGAGACAGGATCTTGATAACTGTAATCCTCCCAAGTGTCTGGAATTACAGAGAATATGCCACACTTGGCTTGCTGCATTACACTCCCCACCCCCAAAAGAAATGATTACATGGAGGCCAGATGGTTGCAATCAACCCTGAAGTCCTGAGACCTGTATGATGGAAACAGTTGTCTTCCGACCTTTACAGCAGCACTATGGCACGCATGAGTCCCCCTCCCCAGCAAATAAATAATGTAACATTCTTAAGAAAATTTAACTTCTCAGAATATAGAAGAGCAATCCGTGCTCTTACAACGACTCCAGATTACAGAAACTGACATTAAAAGGGGAAAACACATAAAGAGATCACTATGCTTCCAAGTTTAACTACATTTACTGTGTGTGCTACAAAGCACAGTAAACTGGAAGTGGCCACAGGGTATGTCCAAAAGGACTTCCCTGAGGCTGTCCGTAGCCGGGCATCCTGGGTCAGGGTGGGGGCTGGGGGAGTCCGGGTCATTCTCAGTTTGAGTGGGTAGAGCGAGCCTGGCTCCAAGAGGTCACAGACGACCCAAGCATGAGCTGAACCAGGACAAGGACGCTCAGGTCGGAACTACTGAGCCAGACCCGTTCGGACCGGGGTCGGACCGCATGCGGCGGAAGGCAGGCCTCGCCGGGAAAGGAGAGCCCAGACCTTGACTGTGACTTTGGGTCCCTTCTTCTTATCGTTGGCCACGGAGGGTCCCGGCAGCAAAAGGAAGACGACGGAGCCCACGATGAGGGCGGCGGCGAAGAGCACCTTCATATTGCGCTCCGAGATGCGCAGCATCCACCGAAAGCAAGAAGAAGCAGTCGCGGGAGCCCGGACCGGAAGAGGGTGTGGACACGCGGTGTGCGCGCGTTGCCGCCCGGGCGCGGGGGTAGTCCTGGGGCTGCAGAGGCCTCGCAGCGCGCGGACCGCCCCACGTTCCCCCTGCACCGCAAAGCCCAGTGGTAGGCGCCGCCGCGGGCGGGGCTGTGGGTGGCTGCCACGTTACAGCCCTCTGATTGGCTATGTGCTTCGCCCTCCGTCTGCGTCAAGACGCTGCACGGAAGGAGGCGTTGGGATTGGTCTCAGAAAAAAGACTACGAAGCCCAGCATGCCTTGCGGCCCGACCGACCCACCAGCCCTTCGGACAACTGTCACGGCGTGTAAAGGCCAGTCACTACCCACTTTGGGGGTGGTCTTCAAATACTCGAAGTGCGAGGGGTTGAATTTAGCGTCTGAGTTTCATAACATAATCTTCTATATTTTCTTCTGTAATATTTGTCTTGCCTGGGGGCCGGGAGTAGTGGCTCATGCCTGTAATCCCAGTATTGGGCAGGTTGAAGTAGGAGGATGACGATGAGTTCGAGGCCAGCCTGGGCTACAGAGTGAGTGACAGTTCCTTTTGGGCTAGAATGAGACCTTGCTTCAGAACAAACACGACCGGTCGTCGTTCCGCGTGCCTTCAATCCCAGCAGCTGGGAGGAAGAGGCAAATGGATTTCTGTGAGTTTGAAGCCAGCTTCTTCTATGTAGTGAGTTCAGGTCTAGCAAGAACTACATGGTAACACCTATGCCTCAAAAGAAGGGGTCGAGGGGTGAAGAGGCAGCTCAGTGTGTGAGCGCTTTTGCTGCACTATCATAAGAATCAGAATTTGGATTCAACAGCCACCTAAAAGCAGATCATGGACATACTCTATGGCTCTAGCCCTAGTGCTGTAGGAGTGGTAGGCATAGACAGGAAAATCTGGTAGACTTGCCGGCTGCTTGACTAATATTTAGATTCAGGGAGAGACCCTGTCTCAAAACGAAGGTGGAGAGCCGGGTGTTGGTGGAGAAGCCTTTAATCCCAGCACTCGGGAAGCAGAGGCAGGCGGATCTCTGTGAGTTCGAGGCCAGCTCTGGTCTACGTTATGTATGAGCGTGTGATTAAATTGAGTGAGTAGACATGGAGGAAGTTGGGTCTCTCTTTACATCACATGGGGCAGGCAACTTTACTAAAACTAATCTATCTTGCCAGCTCCTGATTTTTAATTCCTTTTCTTTGCCCATTTCTTAAAGTAGACCACTTTCTTTTAGGAGGATGGGACTGTGGTGCGTGTCATTTGTGTGCAGCTTCCCTGACCCTTCTCCAGGGCTCTGTGCTCAGGAAGTATTGGTTGGGATGGCTTTACATTAATTTATGCATGCATGCATTGATATATGCAAACCTGAGGCTGACACTGCTTTACTTTTTCATAGTCCTGAGATGCTTCCATGGGCTGTTTCAGGTTGTACCACACACTTGGTGTTCCTACATTCTACAGCACACATCATGTGGCATTTGAGAGCCTTCCTTACAGTGTGCAGGTTTCAGTGAGATTTACCTACAGACTTGGGCATTAGAATCCCTGGTCTACAGTTGTGTCATTCTTTGGAGGGGTTTAGGAGGTGTGACCTTGCTGGAGGAAGCACAGCACCGTGGGACTTGAGGTTTCAAAGCCGTAAACTATTCCCAGTTAGTGCTCTGTTGGGGCCTGCATAATATTTTGGAAACATATTCCACCCAGCCACTAGTTCTGAGAGCTCAGAACTTCTGTTATTTTTTAGATGTTGGCTGGTAACCACGGGATGGCTCCTATTCTAATAACAAAAGACTTGGGCCAGGGCAAATCTACACCCACCCTGAGGGCTAGTGAGATGTGCTGGTGTGGGGTACCTGAGGGCTTGAGTATGTGCTACTAAGGGGTGCCTCTAGGATTAAAGGAAGTATTTTCTATCATCCCTTCATACATGATAATAGATGTCTTCTGCCATCATCCTCACTTTTGGATGGTAACTTAGGATGATGTTTCAATAAACCATGGTCTTCAGTATTTACTGGGAGTCCTCCTGCTATGACCAGATGTCTCTGTCTCATCTCTAATGCTGTTGGACAGTTAGCATATCCCACGCCCACACTCCTCTACTCAGAGTTGGACCCGGGGCTGTTCCACTGGTTCTGATCGCAGCCCCAAAGACATCAGTCCGAGGTAAATAGTCCCTGCAGTGTGGCGCTAATACAGATGGAACATGACAGGGCTCACTTGCTGGTCAGGTTCTGGATGTGAGCTCTCCCGGCCCACGCCTGCTGCCTTGCTGTATAGTTCCCCCCGCCATGATGGACACTGATTCCTCTGGAACCATAAGCCCAAATAAAATTCTTCTTTAAGTTGCCCTGGTCATGGGGCTTTATCATAAAGTATACAAGAGTAGTACTCATACAAAAAATAATGGCACATTTTCCTAAGAGACCGTCAATCAGAGATTAACTTTGTAGGAATTTCAGTTTGTCACCATCAAGATTGTACAAATAGCTTCATTTTTGTAGGGGTCCCTGCAAGGGTCACGGTGGCAATGAAATGCTTTGCAGAGGACCTTGGTTCAAAATAGTTGGGCTAGTTCAAACTTCTGGAGTCTGACACCAGGCTGTTTATTTAATTTTTATGTATTTAAACAGTAAAACCTTGGGAAAAGTTTCTTCCTGATAATTATCACAACAAAGCTTAAGACATAACTATATTGAAACTCCCTTACAAAGTGTCTTTTGCAGAGCACCTCTGACCTTTTCCACAAGAATGGGGTCTATAGACAGAAATAATACTCAGGATAAGGGCCTAGGGAGGAAGGCTGTGTGATAAGCATAAGGATGGGCTGTATTGACTAAAAATCAATGCTCGGTAATCTGAGGAATTCTGGGTAAGGAGGCTTTATAGAACAGGAAAGGTCACCGGGTTATTTCTTCTGTTGAAGAAAAAAGCCTGTGGTTAACAATTCTGGTTTCTCTGGTACTATCCATGAGCATATGAACCTTGTGCCCTCCACACATTTCTATATTTGGAACTATGTAACTTGGTTGGTATATGATGTGCATTTGAAGTTTGAATGGTGACCACCGATGTTTCCTAACTTGTCCTCCTTTAATTTTTTTTTTTTGAGCCAGGCTGTCATGGCACACATCTTTAGTCCCAGTACTGTGGGGGCAGAGACAGGCAGATCTCTGTGAGTTTGAGGCCAGCCTGGTCTACAAAGCAGAGTTTCAGGACAGTCAGAACTGTTACACAAAGATACCCTGACTTGAAAAAAACAAAATTTTAAAAAATTATTGTATTTTTATTTTTTTAATTCAAAAACATCTTTTTGAGACAGGGTCTCTATGTAGCCCTGGCTGGCATGAAACTTGCTATGTAAACCAGGTTTGTCTTCAACTCAGAGATCTCCCTGCCTCTGCCTCCTGAGTGTTGAGATTAGAGGAGTGTGCCTGTAGTGATCCACACTTGATAGTTATTGACAACCACACTAATTAAGCGAATCAATAAAAAGCTTTAAGCCCTTTTTTATTGGTGGCCAGGCTTAAGTGTCTGCAAGGTGTCTTGATGCTCAAGTTCAGGGAGGGGTTATGCGTTTTTATTTTGTTTAGAGACAGGGTTTCTCACTGTAGCCATGGCTGTCCTGGCACTTGCTCTCTATACCAGGCTGGCCTTGAACTCAGAATTTCGGAAATAGAATTTTAAAAGACAAAACCCACAACATGCCTTGCTTGGGAACTGGGAAGCAAGGGTGGCTTCTGAGCTCACTTCAGCCCACCCTGCCAAGACTGGCCAAGATATGTCTGGCAGAAAATTTTTTCTCTCCCTTTAAAAAGATAATTGATAGGAATTTTTATCTCTCCTTTCATGGGCTCTCTTTACATTAGTTCCTATGTTAACTGCTGCTGTGGATATTTTGTTCCTCTGGATCTTAACAAATGTCTTAATAACTGCACAAAATGCTTTGTCTCTAAGGACTGAGAAGAACCTGTACAGTTGTGAGTCCTTGGGTGAGAGACTGAGTTTCCTGAACCCCTGATTTCTACTTAAAGAAAATGTTCTTACCTTTTCCCAGGATGGAGCCTCACGTTGGGTGCCAGATGTGGGGGTCCCTGTAAGCAGCACAGCCTGCAGGAAGGTCTGAGGAGGGACAAGAATGGCGGTCAAAGTTAGACGAGGGCCAGAATAACCTTGAAATGCTCATCCCTGGCAGAGACCCTATCATTGGTTGTGGTTAACATATATGGACCACGGTCAAGGCCACAAAATCCTCAAAGGTGTTAAGGCAGATGTGGCTGTTGGCAGGAGGACAGAGAGCTGAAAACTACCTCAGCAAACACCACATGGAGTCAGACAGTCACTTTGAGAGATCCCAACTCAACATTTTTAGACCCTAGTGACTAGCCCATCACAGAGTGACTTGCCCTTCTGCCCTCTCCTGAGAAACTGGAGACCTCAAGATAAACTTAAAAGATAACCCTCCCTGATCCAGGAACTAGCTCACCACATTCCTGCTCAATGTTTAACTGTTTTTTGCCCAAAGAATGCTTGCTTGAGATAACCTTCCTGTTAAGACATAAGCTATCATGTAACTTCTCATCCTTTATGATGTTTGCCTAACTCCCAGATTCGGTTTTTCCCTTTTAAAAACTCCCGACTGCAGGTACTAGGGGTCGATCTCCTTTGCCCCTGCGAGGGTCATGAGCTCAGCCCCAGTGCACTGGTTCCCCGAATAAACCTCGTGTGAATTACTGGGGCATCGGCTTATCCCAAGACTTGAGTGAGGGTCTCCCCACTCTGGGGGTCTTTCAACTTCATTCCCCCATTTTAAAGTTATTTATAAATCTTTATCTTTGCTAAGCAGTAAATACTGGGTCCTGAGGATCATTAGCCTAATTGAAGCCATTTTCTGTTTGATGATTTTTTTTTTTTTTTTTGGTTTTTCGAGACAGGGTTTCTCTGTGGCTTTGGAGGCTGTCCTGGAACTAGCTCTTGTAGACCAGGCTGGCCTCGAACTCACAGAGATCCGCCTGCCTCTGCCTCCCAAGTGCTGGGATTAAAGGCGTGTGCCACCAACGCCCGGCGAATTTTTTTTTTTCCGGCACAACCTTTGTTGGGGGTGGGATCAGTCCTTCTAGGCCCCCGCCTTCTGCAAGACCACCAGCACGTTGCTCAGCTCCTCCTGCTTCCTCTGGGCGCGGATGTGAGTGTTCACCCGCTTCTTGATGAACTTGAGCCCCTGCCTCCCGAGTGCTGGGATTAAAGGAGTGTGCCACCACTACCAGGCTTACCCCTCCTTTTTAAGGACTTGCTGTGGGACCTTGTATAATACATTGCCTTTTAAAATTCATCAAACACCTTCCTGTTGCGGCCGCTATCAGAGATCAGCAGCCATGGCCCTGCGCCATCCCATGGTCGTGGGCCTCAACAAGGGCCACAAGGTGACGAAGAAGAACGTCAGCAAGCCGAGGCACAGCCGGCGCCGCCGGCACCTCACCAAGCACACCAAGTTCGAGCGGGACATGATCCGGGAGGTGTGCGGTTTCAGCCCTAGGAGCGTAGCACCGTGGAAACACCCACCCCTCAAAAAAAAAAAAAAACTCATCAGATAGATACAGACCTCAGACACCCTCAGCTCTCCCTCGGTGGTTCCAGACCCAGGTAGTCTCTCAAAGTAGTCCCCCAAGACTGTGAGGCTTAGACTTGGTTTTCATGTCTCAATGAGAACTTCCTGTGACACTGGAAGAGGCTTGTTGCTTTTATCCTAGCAAACAAGAGTTCTTACCAACAAACAAAAGCAACCAACTTTACAAAAAATGAAAAATAATTTAAATAAAAAACAAATAGGTTTTTTTTTTGTTTTGTTTTTTGTTTTTTCGAGACCCTTTCTCTGTACTGTTTTGGAGGCTGTCCTGGAACTAGCTCTTGTAGACCAGGCTGATCTCGAACTCAGAGATCTGCTGCCTCTGCCTCCCGAGTGCTGGGATTAAAGGCATTACCCCCCCCCACACCTCTATCTGATGGTTTATCTGTTATAGACCCATTTCTATAGGCGGTTTGAGGCCATACAGTGGGGAGACTGGTGGTACAGGCAAATCAAGTTTCTGGAGGAGGAAACTAAGCTTCCGAGTTAAGAGTTACCGTGAGACTCGCATTACAAGAGGCAGAAAGGGGAACTGGCAAGTGGATAATTTGCAGTGACAGGACATAAGGTATTTTTAGTCACATTTTCCAATGTAATAGTGGTTTGTGAGAGTGGACAAATAAAAGACATGGTTATTGGAGGTTTTGTTCTTACCCTGACATGGCAGGGGTGCCAGGCTTTCAAGCAGATCCAGCAATCTTGTGTCAGCTCAGGATGGGTGTAAAAATCAGGCAAGGGGGGGACCTCTTAGGAATGGGGGTCAATTAACATAGCCCCTGGGGTTGATAGATATAATAGGGGCCATTGGTCACAGGAGATTTTGGTTTCCTTACCTGGAGGAAAAGGAGTAGGAGGGGGGAAGGCAACCAGAGGTTTATCCAACTGAACTCTGGAGCAATAGGGTTGAGGGGTCCATACAATCTGCCCTGGGTGGTAAATAGGGCGCTGCAATCATGTCCAGTTGAATATAATCTTACATCCCAGGTAGATCCAACAGCCCAAACAAAATGTATTTACTGTTTACTTCAGAGCAGCTGAGTGACGAGTATTGCCAGTAGATCATCTGTGTGCTGGAGCACAATTGAATCCTGTTAAGTCATTTTGTAATGTCTCCCCAAAGAGTGTAGGGGAATTTTTGAACCCTTAGAGTAGTCATGTTCAGGTTCATTCAAAGGCAAATATGGATCAGTGTCCCTTGGTTTGAATTTATTTTTGTTGTGGAGGCTGGGAGAACTACAAGATCTATGCTGTGGCCCTTTAATACAGTACATTGATGGCAGCCATGGCAAAACATCAATGTACATAAACAAATACAAATGAAAATATTTGTTTTAAGAAATAATTTTATAGTTGGAGGTCACCATAACATGAGGAACTGTATTAAAGGGTCACAGCATTATGAAGGTTGAGAACCACTGATTTAAGGGACACTGTCAGACTATTATCCATGTGTCTGTAGCCAAGAGGTTTAGCTGGAGCAGGGTCCCTTGGTTTGAATTTATTTTTGTTGTGGAGTCTGGGAGAACTAGAATATTTTTTTTTTAGACAGAAGGGCAGTTAAACTCAGTTGGTAGGCTGGTGTAAGAAAGTTTAGTTTCTTGAGGAGTAAAATTGGTGGTGGTGCATAATTTTCAAAGATGATCTCTGCCCAGAACAGGAAACGGAAGTCTGGGATCATGAAGGAGTGAGTTACTGTTTATTAGGTGTAAGGAGATTGTCCTTAATTATGTTAATGGCTCCTTGTACTGGTACCTTTTTATTGGAACTGGATTTTTAAAAAGAAAAACCTCTGTCCCAATGGATTTTTTAAAAAAGATTAGATGTCCAATCTAATGTCTCCTAAAAACTTGAGTGGCCTTCTACTGATAACAGTCAGCAAGGGCTCCCGGAGGCCTAAGAGGGTTGAGCCCCAGCCCCTTTACTCTGATTTATTACCCACCTCTCTTGTGGTCAGGAGGGCTACTGTTTTTCTGTGTTTGGGATGGTTTGGACTTTGGTGTGTTGCTGGTTGCCATGTCGGAGGAACAGCAGGTGGCACCTGAAGTTCAAGGTGTCAGCACAGCAGGAGACTCTCTGATGGCTGTGCCGAACCCCAGAATGTCTTTTGCTTTTGCAGTGCCTTTATATGTTTGCTGCTATTATCTTTCTTTGGTACCTAACATGGTTAAATTGGGTGTGGGGAGATTCCCCCCTGCCTGTAATGTAGTATGTTTATCTCATGGAAACATCCTGATTTACTGGGCATTTTAAAAAATATTTACTATGTATGTAGTATTTTGCCTGCATATATACCTGCATGCTAGAAGAGGGCACCAGATCTCATTACAGACGGTTGTGAGCCACCATGTGGTTGCTGGGAATTGAACTCAGGAGCTCTGGAAGAGCAGTCGCTCTGCTGAGTATTTTTATCTGTGGATTGTTATGAGGATGATTCCTTCCTAAGCTATACTGTCTAATTGATAATAATAATGTTAGCTTATATAGTTTTGATGAATACAATAAATACAAGGAAATGCTACACAGCCAGCACCTATGAGTTTTACCTAAGGAGCTCCATAGGCCATAGCTCAAGTTAATGATTAAGAAAAACAGTTGAATGCCAGGAGCCAGGCTGGTTCAAATTCCTTTAATCTTAATGCTGCAAGAAAAAGTCATAGGTATTGGAGTGCATCATTAACTGAAACAAAGCTTTAAAATAACTTCAGATTAGATCAGATGCTTTGATAATAGATTTAAGATGAAAAACCCCAGAAAATAATATAAAGTTCACAAGGACACATAGCTAAGGTCATATTACAAAGCAGCTCAGTTGTTACTAGTTGACATATTTTCCTTGCTAGAGCTGGTTGATGATCAAAGGTGATGATTAATTCCTTATACCCATTTCTGCCTTCAATCTCCTGATATATATAACAACAGCAACAACAACAAAAAACTATTGCTGAGTGGGTGTGCACCCTAAAGATTTAAAGTAGAGCCGGGCAGTGGTGGCACACGCCTTTAATCCCAGCACTCGGGAGGCAGAGGCAGGTGGATCTCTGTGAGTTCGAGGCCAGCCTGGCCTACAAAGCGAGTTCCAGGACAGCCTCCAAGACAATACAGAGAAACCCTGTCTCGAAAAACCAAAAAAAAAAAAAAAAAAAAAAAAATCCTCATAAAGTTACCCTTCAGGACTAGAGAGATAGCTCAGTGGTTAAGAGCATTGACTGCTCTTCCAAAGGACCCGGGTTCAATTCCTAGCACCCACATGGCAGGTCACAACTATCTATAATTCCAATTCCAGGGGACCTTACACCCATGGCAAAACACCAATTCATAAAAAAGAAAAAAACAAATAAAAAATAAATTATAAAAGAGAAAGTTCACTCCCCTAAGCAAAATTGAAGACAAACCCCCATTACCCGGTTCTTGGCAGACTGAAGCGTTGCTGCTGATTATCATGGAAATGGTAAATAGAAACACACAAAGCATGTGCTCCTTAGGCTTCTGCCTTGTAATGTAAATGCAAAAAAGAAAAGATTACCTTCCAAGATAGGTAATAAACTAACTGGCCCTTTCTTTGTAACTGCAAAATTGCAGCCTATCAGTCAGTAAATGACCTGACTGAGAAGAATACCTTGCTTGCTCACATTGTTAATCTATAACGTTTTGCTTGGGTTCTTAGGATAATTTGTTTTTTCACCTGTGAAAAGTAAAATGATTAGTCATGTCAGGGATATGGAAAACATGCTGTTTAGTTTTTACCGTTTGTTTTGTATTCATTGTAATTGTTCACTTGAAAAACAGAATGTAACCACACTGTAATTCCTATATTGCCTGAAAAACTTTGTTGGGGTATATAAGCTGTAGATAAAAAAGTATACAATAGAAAGAACACAGAACATAAGAATAGAGAATAAAGAAGGATACCATCAAGAGAGTGTGAGTGTCTTTTTTTCCTAACCCCTCAGATAGAAAAGACTAGTATACACCAACGCTGTGAATCCCTTTTGAGTGTTGTGCTGTCTGGAGGCTGGCCCCTAGCAGCAATTGTGTGTGTGTGTGTGTGTGTGTGTGTGTGTATTTCCTTTTTTTATAATATTACTGAATGGGAAAAAAAGAAATAAAAAGGAAAGGAAGGCCATAACTGTTCCTAGATATGATGGAGAAGAAAGTTTATTGCAGATAAAAGGGAGTGCATAGAGAGGCAGGGACGTCTGGGAGAGTCTAGAGTGGATATGACCAGGCTCACCTGGGCCATGTGGAGAGCTGAGGGAAGGAATGGGTGGGGAACGAGGGACAGCAGCCAGGAGGCCAAAGGTACAAAAGAGACTGGTAAGCAAAATGTCTGGATTATATAGGAAGAACCTCTGGGGGAAAGGGCAGCCCTGGCCTCTGGGCTGGAGAGTTCAGGGTAGAGGGTAGGGTTTGCCAGCCATACCCCTTACTGGGAATGCTGGGAGAAACTGGTAGTCAAGTCCACTTTGATATGTTAAATAGGCACCTCAGTGTTTTTTTTCCTGGGTTTGAAACTTAACATGTACTTTGGTCCCTTTTCAGTCAGTAGGCCTGTGTTCCATTGTTTTGAGGATCTCTCTCTTAAACACAAGCCACACACAAGCTGTTAGACTCCCAGATGACTGGGAAGCAGGGAGCATCTTTGCTTGTGTGTGGCTAGGCTAGCAGCTGAGACTGCTTGCCTCTGCCTTTAAGTGTCTTGGTTATTGTAAACTTTTTGGGCTACTTGGATGAGCTGAAATGTATTTATTCTTGTTAAGCTCTCTAGCTTTTGGAGTTTTTTGCACATGTCTGGAGTTGATGGAGTGACAAAAAACCAAATTTAATGTCCTAGTGTTTTTTGTTTTGTTTTTTGAGTCAGTGAATCAAAAGTGGTGTAAAATTTGAAAGCTTTTTTTTTTTTTTTTGTAATCACTCAGGAAATGTCCTGGTTTGAGCTCTGAAGAACCTTAGCAGTCTTAAACAAATCATTGGGTTTTTGGAGCTGTACCCCGAATTACAGTCATATGGTATCAATGAAAATTGTCCAGGGCCTGGGACCCTGCATGTGTACTGGATTTCTAACCAGAGTGTTTGGATAAAAAAAGCTGCTTCAAAAGACAGTAGCTTTCAGCATCAGTACCAGTGGCTGAGACCAAGAACCTCCCTTGATCTGATCTGCCCCATATGGTCCCCTTCCTCTCAAGTAAACAGAGTCAGGTATTGCTGGCAATCATCCCAGGGTGACGGGGTGTGGAGGACAGATTCCAGGAGGACAGTTAGGAATTGGGGGCTATCAGAAAAGGCAGAAAGGGGTCTGGGTCTTCCAGTTATACAGAGCTGGATTAGAGACAGGAACATACATCAGGAAAGGGCAATGCCCTTCCTCTAAGTCTTTGTCCCCTGTCCCAGGAGGAAGTGGGGGCCTGCTGCAAGGGAAAAACAGGCTGGGACCTGAGTCAGTCAGGGTCAGGGCTGCTCTCAAGTGTAAGAGGTTGGGGAAAATGGCCACCAGAAGGACAGAAATGGCCACACAGGGGAGGGAACGAAGGGTGTAGATCTGGTAGGGGAAGTGGGTGAGGCAGAGAAGGGGACAGGGTGTGGATGTGGATAGAGCAGGGTGAGACACCCTGGAGGGGCCTCAGGTTAGGGAGGAAGAGGAAGAATCTGGAAGAGCTGGGAAAGATGGGTTGTAGACAGGGGGAAGGGGACCAGTCAGGAGAGGCAGCAGGACAGTCTGACCCTCCTGCCAGTGATGGAGGTTTTTCAAGAGACTAAAACAGCAGAGTAATCCCTAGAGGCACAACCCTTAAGCCAAGAGAGTGGGTTTTGAAAAAGAGTCAACCATTGATCAGTATAAGGGAACCCTGCTCAGGATGCACAGGAGCTCCTGTGACCTTGAGTCAAAATGTCTTCATAGCTGGGTTCAGGGAGCCAATAGATGGTCATCCCATTTCATAAGAGGGCCAGTCAATATCACAGTAAGTGCATAGACTTTATTTACTCATCTGTCTGTCTGTCTGTCTGTCTGTCTGTCTATTTATCTATCTATCTTGCGTGCAACCCTGTACTCCTCCGCAAACCCTTGGGAGAAATTTTTTTAGCATACATTGAAGGGGTGAGAGTTTAGGCTTGGTGGTTCCTATGCTAGGAGAAAATTTAGGTGACTTGAGGAAGCAAAAGATT
The DNA here is from genome assembly GCF_017639785.1 of Mesocricetus auratus. Classification (NCBI taxonomy): domain Eukaryota; kingdom Metazoa; phylum Chordata; class Mammalia; order Rodentia; family Cricetidae; genus Mesocricetus; species Mesocricetus auratus. The sequence continues at coordinate 6,051,641 of NW_024429267.1, read as the reverse complement.
ACTACAACCAATCCAGCAGCACTGGCAAGGAAAGAGACGATGACCCCATGTAAGACCTGCCACAATAATGCCTGGTCGTGGGAGCAAGGAGCAAGAGAGAATCTGAGGCCTGGAGAGGTGACTCCAGGAGTGGATTAGTATGACTGGAAATTTCCCATCCTGGAGAGGTCAGGAGACTTGCTTTTGCTTTGTAGACAAAAAGACAAATAAATAACAAACAACGGCACATTAAAGGGTGCCACCTAGTGGTAGAATCTGAAAAAACTCCAGCAGAATCTCAAGTCAGCTACCCTTTGGAGTTGATTTTCAAACAGGACTTCTTACTATGTAGTCTTGGCTGCCCTCAAATTCAGAGATCTGCTTGCCTCTGCCTCCCATGCTAGGATTAGTCATGCACCACCACTGCCTGGATGATAAAATAGATTTCATATAAAACACTTATCATGATCTTATTTTCAGATAGGGTTTTTCTATGTAGCCTAGCCTAGCCTTGAATTTGTCTCAGCTTCCCACCTAGCTGGGAGTAATAAAGGAGGAGCCATTGAGCCAGTTATGCCTAGTTGTTTCGGTGGCCATGTATGCACATGTGATTTTACAATGCACCATGTATCATCCATCTGTATACATGTTCCTCAGCAGAATTACAGCCACAAAGGTTGTTCCTTGGGACTGGAGAGATGGCTGCTATTCCAGAGGATCAGAGACCCACACAGTGGCTCACAACCATCGGTAAATGCAGTTCTTCTTCTTCTTTTTTTTTTGGTTTGTTTGTAGACCAGGCGAGAGCTAGTTCCAGGACAGCCTCCAAAGCCACAGAGAAACCCTGTCTTGAAACCAACCCCTCCCACCACCAAATAAAGACTAGTGATATTTAATGTCAGATTAACAACATTAATACCAAACGTAGTGCTTTTTTGTTTGCTTGTTTCTCAACAAGGCTTCTCTGAAGCCTTGGCTGTCCTGGAACTTACTCTGTAGATCAGGCTGACCTTTGAACTTACAGAGATCTACCTGCTTCTGCCTCCCAAGTGCTGTGTACCACATTCCTAGTTTGAAATATTTGCGTGTTTGTGTATGTCTACATGTGCAGAGGGTAGAGGACCACCAGGTGGTGTTCCTCAAGTGCTTTGTGTCCTCTATTTGCTATTTTGTGTCTCTGTCTCTGTGCTCAGCGGCCAGAAGACAGCACTGGATACCTTGGAGCTAGAGTTACAGGCAATTGTGATCTACCCAACATGGGTACTGGGACCTGAACTTGGGTCCTCTGTAAGAACAGCACCGAGTTCTTGTCATATTTTTAGCCCCTGTCCTCTCATTTTTTGAGACATGTCTCTTAATGAGGCTGGGGTTTGCTTTAGGGCTGAATTGGCTGGTGAGCCAATTCCAGGGATCTGTTGGTCATTTCCTTTCCAGCACTAGGATTACAAGTGTGCCAGCATACCCAACTTTTCACATGGTGCTGGGAAGTAAATTTGGGTTCTCATACTCATGTGGCATGCACTTTACCAACTTATTTTCCCAGCCCTGAAATAGTAAAAAAAAAAAGTGTATGGGGTGGTACATGCCACGGTACACATGTGGGTGTCAGAGGACATCTGCTGATTCAGCTCTTTTCACTTTTTTAAAAACATGGATTCTGGGGATCAAACTCAGGTTTCCAGACCTGTGCATCAAGTACCTTTACCCTCTGGACAATTCTGCTGGCCCTTAGATAATTATTTTTAAAGAGACTCAGAGGAGAGGACAACACTCGGCTCAAGGAATAAACCGACTAATGAACCACGGAAGTAAATGTAGCCAAGAAAGGTAGGACGTTTTATTTTACATACAAAAAGGGTGCAAACTGAGTCCTTTCCTCCCCAAACTGGGGAAGAGGTATACTTAAAGATCACATTTGTATTGTTCATGGTGCCCTATGAAATGGGCTACTCTGAGATAACATATCCAGACCCACATCCCATTTTCTCCAAAGGCTACTTCCTCTGCAGAGGAGTTTTCCCCAATGGTGTCCAAATCTCTCTATTGGAGGAAACATTTCAAATACACTTGAAATTGACATTCATTTAAAAAATACTACAAGTTTCATTTTTCACAGCTGCGTTTTTTTTTTTTTTTGACCAGTGCCAGGGTTTAGGAAACATTATGTATCTTTAAAAAAAAAGTAGAAAAAAGGCATTTAACAATAACTAGACACATCCACACATGAATTAAAACTGACCTCCACAGCTGATTTATACATCATCTACTTAAAAAATTGCAACCAACATTCCAATATTTTTTAAAGAGTATAATGGGTAAAACTTAAAAAAACACAAATAATAAATTAGAGAGTGTAATATATCCAATGGGAATTGCTGCATCAACATTACTTTCCATTGGTGGGGTATAGCATTTTTGGTTTCATCTTTTCTGCTGTTCTCTGCTTGATAAACAAGGCTCCTTCCCAGAGCCAGTTTGCTCACTGATCTGAGCAGCTCATTTGTCACACCGTCTCTGAGAACACCGAGGAACACTTAATTCCCAGAAGCCTGTGCTGCTTATGAGAGTAAAACACACACAGATGAGTGTACATATCCATCAGTAAAGACATGTATCCCCCAAGAAATGGCTCATGTTTCCTGAGACATTCCTAACAGATTATAAGCCTTCTAAAAGGCTTTGGTGCATGGGCTACCCTGGGATTTGGTCTGGAGCTCCCAAAGAGGGGTACCAAAATGTTTCACTCACCCTGAAAGGTGGGTTTGGGTTAATCAGGATGACAGTTGTCTGTGCATTGCTGGGATGACTGCAATGCACTGTGGCTTATTACCACAGATAATCCTCTGCTCTGAGACCTTAAAGGTAGTGATGGCACCAGAAAAGTGATTGTGATGGTGGGGCAAAGGGGGTTGGAAAGGGAAGGAGGAGAGAGAGAGAGAGAGAGAGAGAGAGAGAGAGAGAGAGAGAGAGAGAGAGAGAGAGAGAGAGAGAGAGAGAGAGAGAGAGATCCTGTCCACACAACTGAGGTTTCTTTATAACATCAAGTTTGGTAATTGAACTAGAGATATATGGAGTGCATGTTCACTTTTTTCCTTGATAAGCTGATGTGTAAATACTGGAGTGGGCTTCCTGGTTTTTTTTTTTTTTTTTGAGAAAATTTGTCAACTACTATTGCCTATATCCAGGGATCTACTAACTATTTTGATACAATAAGAACTCTATTGTTTATACTCAGTTACCTGCAAAAGAAGTAGGACAAACACCTTAAAACTGGTTATTGGATCAGACTCCCAAGACTGGTGAAGAAAACACTGTTCAAAACTCTACAAGCTCACAGAAGGACCATAGTGGCCTCTCCTTTTTCATACTCACAAATTAACCCCCTTAAAACAAATTCCCCCAACAAACAAGGAATTCTTATTTGATTGCTACCAACCCATCATGGGGAAGGCTGGAGTTATTGGCCATCAACATCTACATGGGACTTCCTTGAAGTCTGCAAAATCAAGAAACCCAGAGATAAGTGCTTGTCACCCACATGGCCAATCCATCTGGGTACTAATTATCCTGGCTCCCTGAGGGTCTCTGGAATCAACCTGCCCACTTGGGGCAATGGAGGGGATGGTGGCAGTGGCTTGGCAAAGGCAATGTTGGTTGTATGACCATGCAAACTCCTGCTCTTAAAAACTCAAGCCCTGGCATGACTGACACTGGACAAAGCATTACCAGGGCAACAAAACAGGAATGGAAAACTGGTCTCAGTATGGAAGAGGTGGCTGGGACACAGGAGTCATGTGGGCTTGGGAGGGATGTATTAGAAGATGAAGACCAAGTTCCTTTGAGGAAATGTTTTCTAGGCTTCTGAGAAAAACATTCTTGAGAAATGCAGCCATGCTTGTTCAACATGGAGGGGAATGGATTATCTTTTACATTATTTTTTAAATTAAGGCTATGATCCTTAGCAACCACTTTTTTTTTGGTTTTTCGAGACAGGGTTTCTCTGTGGCTTTGGAGGCTGTCCTGGAACTCGCTTGGTAGTCCAGGCTGGTCTCGAGCTCACAGACATCCGCCTGCCTCTGCCTCCCGAGTGCTGGGATTAAAGGCATGCACCACCAACGCCCGGCACAACCACTTTGATATAACATTATCACTCTTCAACTTCTGGCACTACAAGTGGTGCTAACACTGGACATCAACACGTAATAAGCACTACAGCATACTTTTCCCGTGTAGTAAACTAGAAGTCACTTTATAGGAGAAGATGGACACCATCTGGCTAATGGACATGGGCTGTTTGAGTTCTACGTTATTCACTAAAATTGAAAAAGAAACTAACATTTTCAGAAACCTTAGAATCCTTGCTGTCTCTGTATTTGTTCTAATTGAGATGAGAATTTTAACTGGAGACTTACCTAGTCACCTGATTTACACATACCTTCACAGACCCTGTTTGCTCCTAGACAGACCCAAAATAGAAGAATGTTAATTAAGGCAGTCATGAGTGCGAACTCTGAAAACCCACTTGTATAACTGGACACTTTACACCTTGGTGTAACCCCTGGCCTGCTTGCACCCAAGTCTGCTCAGGCTGCAATGCCTCAAGGACAGCAAAGCTTAAGGAAACTCCCAACAGTTGAGATGAGGACAGATGGAGGGAGTGCCTGTGCTCTGGGATATGGCTGAGCTTGCAGCCAGATAACTGACAGAAACTGGGATGTGTATGAAGCCTGATGTGCTGGTGGGACCGGAACAGATGAGCAGGTTGTTTCTGGGGAATTTAGTATATTTAATTTTAAGGAAGATCATAAGAGAATTGCTCAGCTTTGGGACCACCTTGGAGTATCAATGGCCTTGAAAGGATCACCACCTCCCTACATGTTAAAGGGACCTTTGCTACAAAACCCAAATATCTAGTAAGGGATTTGTGGAGGCTGGAAGGTGCCAACAGTGCATTAGGAAGGACCCTTCCCCACTCCCACAAACCACTCAGGTTCAACCCCTCAAGAGCTAGCCTATAAAAATATTTTAAGACAAAAAGAAGTCTTAGACCCAGCTATAGGGCACTATCCCCTGCAGCCAAGCTGGTCACTGCCTTTGCTTTATTGTGGAAGCAGGGTTGGGGAGGCACTTAGTGGGACAGAGAGTGCCAGGATGCTCTAGGCCTTGCCACCATTTCCTGGGATGAGGATTTTTAAGTTTCTGTAGGGGAAAGTCAGGTTGCCCACATGACAAACGAGGGACTATGTAAATTTCAACAATGAGCTTTAACTACTACATAATAAAAAGGAAGCAAATCCTTACACTCAAATTCCTTATGGGGAAGGGGTTTGACCTGATTTCTCCCTGCTACTCTGTTTCACGGACAAAAACCTTCCTTGTAAAGAAATGGCAATCTTTACAAATTCTGAACAGCTTTGAAGCCAGTGAAGAGAGATTCCCTAGCCAAGGTCCAACCGAACAGGCAAGGAGCATAAACTCTGCTTCATTTGATACTACTTCTGATCACAAAGAGTCCTCCAGCCCTCTACATATACAAGCAGAGTTCTGCGCTGCACTAAGTCACTAGCTGCTGCTCTCTGTGGGTAGGTCTTTATACCCAGATACAAGACCTCTTTGCACACATGAATAATCCTTGCCACAACTAGGGTAAGAAGTGACTGTTTGGAAATGCTACTAAAATGGAAACAGAACATGAGAAGAGTAGCCCCACACTGTTAACTACTAAAATGGAAACAGAACATGAGAGGAGCAGCCCCCACACTGTTAGCTATGCAACCGGTGATGCTTCATGGTGGTATGTCCAGTGAAGACACCTTGGTGGCGGTAGAGAGTGTACTGGGGAAAACATGCTAATATATGGTCATATTATCTGGAAAGAGTCTCTGTTCAATTATTAAGATCGAATTTTAGACCTTTCATTGCAGTTTCCTTTTCCCTGGAATTTCCCAGCACCAACCAATCTTACCTTCCCTGCTTACTGCAGCCCCATGTATCAAGTTCTAAGCCTGCTGCTATGGACCTGCTTCAAGATCACCACAGGCTTGGTTTCCAAGGCAGACCAGCCTAGATGCTCTAACTCAGTCTTGAGGCAGACATGAGACACTGGTTTTCTTTTCCTGGCCTTAGGATGCTGCATCCTGAGGCTTCTCTGGCAGTTGGAAAGCAGGTTGGTCATCCCCTTTTGTCCGCTACTGGCAATATGGTGGTGGCTGTTTAGTCACTAATTTTGTCCCCCAAGTCAACAGAAAGTTGCATGGCTATCTAGTAGGAAGTCCCTGGCAGTGGAGGAAACAGAAATTTTGCTTTGTTGTTGTTAAGTATCTCCTCTGTGAGATGAGGTGCCTTCTGGTTGGTCACAGTCTGGCTCGGTGCTCATCCCAAGTGCTCAGGAGCTGGGCTTTCAAGCTCTAGGCTGATTAGGTCAAGGGGCTCTGGTGGAGACTTTTCTCTGCAGCGGAGAAGATGAATGAAAATTCAAGTATGTTTTCTTGCCAACCTGAGAATTCACTCAGGATGACACAGAGTTTGGCTTCTTCTCTTCCGAGTGCTGCAAATCAGACTCTTCCCATCAAGAATGTCCTCTGGACCCATATTTTCTCTGAATGGCTTGGCTGGCCCATCCCCCTTGAAACAGAAAAAAGCACCCCCCCAATATAACCAGACACAATATGCATCTGCCATGTTGTTTAAAAAACAAAACAACCCCCCCCAAACTAAAAGTGCAATAAAGTCAGTTTCCTTTCCTTTGCTCAGAACCACAGGCATGTTTTGCTACAGCCGGAGCAAGGGATTTGCTTATCAAAAAAGCTAAGAACGCCAACACACAGGGACAGTAGACTGCAGATTTCTCACAGCTTGTGTCCTACAGTGTAACTTCACAGGAGGGAGGGAAGGAGGGAGGAACCTGAACCCTGTGGCCAGCTGGGCTGGGGGTCACCCAGGCATAGAGGGAGAAGAAGCCATACCACTAGACACACCTGGGAAATGGAGAAGTCCTCCAGCCCAGGTCTGTCATCTTCCTCCTACCTTCTTGGCCACACCACCAGCTTCTTGACAGAGCCTTTAGCTTAGTAGTTTTTATGCTGGAGAGGGTTGAGGGTGGTGTAAGAACCAGTAAAGGAAGAGGAGGGAAGAGAATAGTAGTCCTTGAGTTTTTGTGAATGACACCTTCACTGTAAACAATGGGAAGAGAGTCAACCAGATAGCCCAAGGGCAAGCAGTGGAGAAGCAGCAGCTCTGGACCCGCTCAGAGCTCAAACAGAGGGGATTGCCACTGGCCCACTGGGCCCTGGCTGCCTGCACTGGCTCCTTCTGGGGGCATCTGTTTTCTTCTTTTTGGTTTGGATCTCCACCCTCCCCCACAGAGGAGTCCCTTCCAATGAGAAATGGCAGGAACTGCAGGTGCAATTGGAGCCAGAGTCCTCAGGACTTGAGGACTCCTGGGAGGCACTGGTCACTTGTGTCGCTGAGCAGTCTTCTTCCTTTTCCTCTTAAAGAAACAGCAGCACCTGGAGCACAAGAACATTTAAGTCAGTCTAGAAGTCTCTAGCTTCCCACAGATCTCTGCCTGCTTCTGCTTACTGCAGGAGATAGGGTTTTTTCTCCTGGTGCCCACCCACATGGCCACCCACCATCTACAGTAGACACACACTGGAACAGGCTGTGTCTGTCAGAGAGATAAAGGTACCATCTGATTTGAGTTGCAGCCACTCCACTTGATTATCAAAATGTTCTCCATTAGACATGGCTGACACACACATTTGTGGAAGAAGGATGAAGAAAGCTTTGTTTCTTGACTAACATCAAACCCAGATTTTCCATGTGTCTAGAACCAAAATAGCCTGCACTGAATGCCCCTTGATACCAGCAGCAGCTCAATGCAACTCACTGGCCAGTAGGCAAGGAGGCTAAACTGAGGCAAATAAGTCTCAAGGTAGGAAATCTAGAACCCTGGCGATCACATGAAGTCAACAAATGGACTACAGATTCTTTGTGCCTTGTTCTTATCCCCAACATAATGCCTGGAGTAAGCAGAAGCTCTAGCTCATAAAGGACTTGATTTCCTGATGCGAGCACAGGTGCCAATCACCCCAAGGGGACCAACGCTAGAAGCCCAGGAGCTAATCAGGAAACTCTGGTCACAGGGAATTTCCCATTTAGTTCCCCAAGACTGCCACTGTTCCAGACAGGGTTAGCAACTGGTTTGTTTAAGGAAGAGGCTGAGGCCCTCCAAGTGCCATCTCTTGGGGGACAGCCTGCAGAAGAGTGGCAGTACTGGTACACCCTAACCCTGAAGATGCCATCCTTACTCCAGTCTTTGGACTAGGAAGTGTGGCTGTTGTATAGGCATTGGAGAAGGGGATGTTGAGGGCTATGGCAAGGTTGATGCAAAAGGTATGTTTTTTCCAGAAATGACAAATGGAAAATGAGAAGGGTGGGCAGAAGGCAGTGGATGAGTCAAAGATGCCAGATGATGGAGGAGAATAAAGTAAGTATAGCTCAGATACTTGATCCTTGAAAGAAAACTTTTTCTTAGCAAACTATCTTAAGTCTCTTACCTAGTCCTTCCAGGGTTCTTTAAAATAACTTTTATTATTTTGTGTGTGAGTGTCTTTGCCTGTATGTATGTCTGTGTACCATGTTTAGTGGCTGGTGCCCACAGAAGCTTGAGGACTGGACTTAGAGCTGCTCTGTGGTTGCTGGGAAATGAAACTGCCTTGTCTGCAAGAGCAGCAGGTGCTTCTCTGAGTTCTCTCTCCAGCCCAGCTCCTAGGTTTCAGTACAAGCGATACTCCTATAGAATAGACACTACTGCTCACTTCCCACACTATCTCCTCCCCTGAAGCTGATCCCTCTCCTTTTAGACCTCTTGTGTTATTTTATTTTCTCTCTCTGCCTCTCTCACTTTTTCCAGACAGGGTTTCTCTGTGTAACTTTGGAACCTGTTCTGGAACTTGCTCTGTGGACCAGGCCAGCCTCAAACTCACAGAGATCGGCCTGCTCCGTTTCCTGAGTGTTGGCATTAAAGGTGTGCACCACTACTGCTTTGGCCCATGTTACTATATTTTCTAACAGTGTTCCTAATATTTTCATCAGTAAAAAATTGGATAAAGTTTCTTTTCTCTTTTGAGACAAGAACTCATTATTATGTAGCCAAGGCTGGCTTCAATTGTGCAATCCTCTGGTCTCAGCTTCCCAGAGTTCTAGGATTTATAGGTGTGCATCCCATATCTAGACTGAGAAAGTTTCTTAGACTGCAGAAATAAACATTTGCACAGATAGCAATGTGAGCTTTCCAAGAACTGAAATTCATGAATAAAATGTGGAATTTTGATACAGGAGTTTCTTTACTTTCCTTTTTTGAAACAGGTTTCTCTGTGTAACAGTAACAGTCCTGGCTGTCTTGGAACTCACTTTATAAATCAGGCTGGTCTTAAACTCACAGAAATCTGCCTGCCTCTGCTTCTCAAGTGCTGGGATTAAAGGCCTGTGCCACAACTGCCTAGTGAGTCAGGGGTTTCTTAAGAGTTTTAAAATATTTTTTCAAAATCTGGTGATGTGTGCCTGTAATTCCAAAGCTTGACAGTTGGAAGGATCAAGAGTTCAGAGTTATTCTTGGCTACATATCAAGTTGTAGGCCAATCTGGTCTATAGGAGACCTTGTTTAAATAGATACATAGATAGTGTGTGTCCCAACCAGCCCTGTGTGTATCAATAACATTTAAAGTACTATTAATAAGCCGGGCGTTGGTGGCACACGCCTTTAATCCCAGCACTTGGGAGGCAGAGGCGCACTTGGGAGGCAGAGGCAGGCGGATCTCTGTGAGTTCGAGGCCAGCCTGGTCTACAAGAGCTAGTTCCAGGACAGCCTCCAAAGCCACAGAGAAACCCTGTCTCGAAAAACCAAAAAAAAAAAAAAAAAAAAAAAAAGTACTATTAATAGGTGTGAACCAAAGTGTTTTATATACATATGTATGTGTACATATATATATATACACACACATTTATCTAGAAACTGAATAAATTATTTATTTTAAATAAAAATGGTTAATGGCTTAAAATAATCCTTAATGGAAACATTGGGGAAGAATTCAAGAAAAAATCTGTATATATGTATTAGAAATGAACATTTGTTTAAAAATTTTTTTATTCACTTTATGTGTATGGATATTTTGTTTGCATGTATGTATATGTACCAACCATGTGTGTGCCTGGTCAGAATATGGCGTTGGATCCCTGGGGTTGAAGTTACAGATGGCTGTGAGTACCATGTGGGTGCTGGGAAATGAAACCTCTTGCTCTGGAAAGGCAGTCACTGATCTTAACTACTGAATCATTTCTCCGGACCTGAAACAGACACTTACCAAACTGAATGTCCAGAACTTAGTATTTATGTAGACAAGTCAAATCTTGTAGATTTATGTAAACAAGACATGAAGAACCAGGATTTCAAGGCTTTTTTTTTTCTTAAAGATTTATTTATTTGTTTTATGTATAAGTGCTCTATCTGCATGTACACCTTTATTCCAGAAGAGGGCATCAGATCCCACTATAGATGGTTGTGCACCTCCATGGTTGCTGGGAACTGAATTCAGGTCCTCAGGAAGAGCAGTCAGTGCTCTTAACCACCGAGTCAACTCTCTAGCCCATCAGTCTTACCTGTTTCAACTATGATTTTCAGTGGGTTTACTAACTGTAAAATTAACATCTGTTTTCACTTTCTGTGTGGAGAACCCTAAGATAATGATTTTTGTGTTTTCAAATAAAAACATCCCCCAAACATCTGAAATACTGGGCTCATTTCTAAATGTCAAACAGATTCTCTTTTACTTCCTCCAGGGCAATTCACAGGAATTAGCGTGTACTACCACTGAATCACCAGAGGGCACATGCATAGAGCGGCCATATTGCGCATTTAGAGCCCTGTACAGCTTCAGCATGGGGTAGAAGCTTTTAATCCCATCAACTAGGAAGGAGACCCCACAGTCTGTTCTCTTTTTTTTTTTTGGTTTTTCGAGACAGGGTTTCTCTGTATTGTTTTGGAGTCTGTCCTGGAACTAGCTCTGTAGACCAGGCTGGCCTCGAACTCACAGAGATCCCCCTGCCTCTGCCTCCCGAGTGCTGGGATTAAAGGCATGCGCCACCAATGCCCGGCTACCACAACCTGTTTTTAAAGCCTTTTGTTTCTATGGGTGACCACCAGCAAGAGGATCCAGATCTGAGGTCGAGTCACTCTACCCAGATGTGCTCCTCCTCAGAGCAAAGTAAGGACAAATGATTTCCTTTGTGTCTTAGGCTCCCTTTGAGTGATCAGAGAGTCTTTACAAGTCAGATCCAGAACTGACCAGGATTCTCCCCACAAGCCATCAAACACTCTTCCCACAGGCCTCTGACCTGACCACCACTTTTTCTCATTCCTGCACTGTCATCTCCGCATTCTCCTTGTGGATTCTCTTGTTTACCACACCCTCTTCCTCCTCCTCTGCTCAAGTCCTGCTGTACCTAAGAGTCTTCCTTGAGAACTAGCAGTGACTGTTCACCCTCTCAGTCTTCTGAGAATAACATAAGAATGCTGTAGACGTCCTTTCACATATACATGATTCACTTTATAGCTAGGTGACACCTAAGCCTCTTGGGCAGAGCCTCCCCTCACTTGCCCTGTTCCTCTCTGCCATCCCAGGTCTCTGAGTTCTATACACAAGGTTGGACGAGCATAGTAGGACCTAAAGTATATGCAATTGGGATCATGTGACTGACACCTCACAAGAAAAAAAATAGACCATGACAACACTAGATTACACAGACACATGAACAGGCCAAATGTCCTCTTTGAAACCCTAACACTACCAATCATATTGCCATAAAACCCAACTGTTATCTTTAATATATATCTATTCCCAGGCAAATCCCTGTGGACGATTTACCTTAGATAGTCAGAGTTTGGAAATCAAGGCCCAATTCAGGTATTGAAGGTAATTTTTCTAAATGAAGTAGTCAGAGTCCAGCAGGCTATTATCATGGCATAGACTGTGACCTTATGTGTACAGATAGTGTGGGAGGGTTACAAACTGTCACCAACATGAATCCTTCAGGGGTTTTCCTTCCACATCCCCATATGTCCTAATTTGTATTAAAGAAGTCTTTCCTAGAAGAAAAGACAGGTTCCCATATCCTCTCATCAAAGAATAAAGGAAACACATAAAAAAATGTCCAATCAACACCAAAATGTTGACCTTTCTTTCAATGAGTTCTCCTATTTTAGCAACTCTTACTATAGATGCAAAACTAACAAAAACAAGGCACTTATGGATTTCTTCCAAATAGCCTATTTACACATTTCAAAACAAGTTGCTAAAGGTGAGATTGATTATCTGGTGAGAACACTTCTGTAGTTGTTGAAACATCTAAAACCTTATCTTTCTAACCTTGATCCCTCTCCTTCTGATAGTAATAGTCATAACTTGGGAGAAAAGAATTGGAAGAAGGAAGTTCACTCATCTTAAAAAGAACGGTAAGTGTGGGTGTTGTGAGATCATTTTGGTAGGAGGGTGCAGTGATAAATGAGGTGGGATTGAGAGAAGAGAAGGAAAAGATTGACTTCTGGGTACAGGGCCTGCCCCACCCCACCTTGTGGCCCTGATCTCCCCAGTCTGGGTGGCTAAGACATAGGAGGTATATGGAATTCATTCAGTATTTCTAATGCTTTGCCAATCCCAGTCTAGTCAGGTCCACTCCCCTTGCATGTGGACTGGAGAGAGGGACTCACCACAGGTTGAGCATTTTCAGGCAGCTACAGAGTATATAAAGAGAAAAATACAGAAAAGGAAGGGAGAGAGAGAGAGAGAGAGAGAGAGAGAGAGAGAGAGAGAGAGAGAGAGAGAGAGAGAGAGAGAGAGAGAGATTAGTCCACGGATGAGATGGAAGTGACTCCCTGTGAGCATGCAAACATGCAGTATGTGTCTGTGTTTAGTTTCCTCCTGCTGAGGGAGGCTGAGCAGGCCACCTGGTTCACATTTAATAGGAGGCAGAAGCCTGACAGGAGGAACAATGTGGGAGCTGCATCTAGGGGATACAAAACAGAAGGAGCTGGTGGAAGCCTCAGGGTGGGCTTTCAGGAAGGCAGCAGGGGAGGAGCAAGTGACCTGGCCTGGGAGAATGCAGGCATCAAGGCTGAACCCCCTGGTTCCCACACCAGGTCTTGTACAATGCTTACCTAACTTCTATACTCCAATTCAAAAAGCAGCAGCTAGCACTAAACCCTTCTTAGACATAGGAAAAGTTAAAGAGATACTTTATCTTATTAGAAGATGAAACAGAGGGAATTCACTGTTTAGAAATAACTACTAGAGAAGGACCTAAAATTCTAACCACACTAATTCTCAGGAGACATTGGACCCACAATCATTATAGCTGAAGTATAAACAATAAAAAGTCTTATACTCTTACTATCACAAAAAATTGACCTAAAAATCATCTACCCTCACCATTCCTCCAACCATACTTCAACAAAAGTACTTGTACTTAGAAGAAAAGGGAAATCAAGTGTCCATTTTTTTACACTGATTAAAACCATCATCCTGTGGTTTTGTACTGCCTTTACATTTAACAAGTCGAGAAAGGGAACCTAAAACCAAAAGTTTCCACACTTTCCCTGTACTACAATAGAACCAACAGCCCTCCTTATCCCATCAACAGGCTACATCAACAAATGGCATCATAGCTGTGTGTAATGAGGGTTTGTTTGGGACACCTCATGACTGTCTCTGCCTCTCTGCCTCTGCCTCTTCCTCTGTCTCTCTGTCTCTGTCTCTCTTTCTCTTTTGATACAGTGTTTCTCTGTAGCTTTGGAGGCTGTCCTGGAACTCTCTCTGTAGACCAGGCTGGCCTCAAACTCACAGAGATCCACCTGCCTCTGCCTTCTGAGCGCTGGGGTTAAAGGTGTGCGCCACCACTGTCCGGCCACCTCATGTCTCTTTAGCTTTGACTTTTCCATGAAAGTGATCTAGTGAATGTATGGCTACTATATCCTTACCCCCACACATATCAACATAGATATACCATATATGCACATGGCTGAGCCCTGATAGTTCTTTAGGCAAGATAGATTGGTAGTTTATGAAATCACTACCAGAACCAGTATACAAAATGTCCAAGCAAGGCTTTGAGTGACACTTGGTCAAAGGCAATTGCTCTCTTTTAGTTTCTGTTTTTCGGAAGGTCTAAACCTGTAGCAGGAGGCAAAAGTATAATGGTCCCTTCTGCTAATGGGAAGATTTTCCCCTCTCTTTATATTTTAGTGTTTAGATTATGAAAGAACAGAACACACCTGACTGAACTCTTTCTGTATGAGTGGCCTCTATCTTCCACATTGAACACAAACACCACATTCACACACAGTTAATGTATACATTTACTAAAATGAGATGAAATGAATAGGTCTGAAATATAAATCTGCTTAAGGCCTAAGGCTAAAATTCATATGAACTTGGTGCTCAAAGTATAGTATTAGACTCAGGTCTAAATTTCTAAAAAGCACAGGTACAAATATGAAATGCAGAGAAAGGTGGAGTGAGGTGGGAAAAGGCATGGCTCTCTTTCAAGATCACAGCATGCAGAGTGGACCAATTTTAGCTGCATGTTAGAATTCCCTTAACTTTTAAATAAAATATTTTCATTACCAGGCCAGATACTAATAAATTAACCTCAAATATCTGGGTCCATGCAGAAGTATCTACATTTTCTAATATACTCTAGGAGATTCCAAAGTGAGAGTTCAGAAAATCAGACTATCTTATCATATAATTTATTGAGAATGAAAGAAAAAATTATAAGCATCATTAAAATCTCCCACCCCTGAGAAAGAAGACTGTAATTAATGACTAAACTAGTCCCCTCCTGGCTCACCTTCTCAATCTACCCCTTGTCTATAGGTATCAACAGGATGGAACCTAAGGTGCCCTCATTCACTTTTTTATCTGTTAAGAAAAGATTTCTTAAAGGCTGACTGATGCCCAGAGGTATAAGCATGTCCTGATTTGTACTAAAAATATGTTGCTTGCCCCAGGACTGGCAGTAGTTACTGACTTATGTTTCTCTAGCTCTCCCTACCTGATGTCTTCTTGACGTTTAAACCTAGATCTGAGTTTGGGATGGGGAAAAAAGGAAAAGAAGTGGTAGAAATGCTGTTTGCACAGCAGAATCAGCAGCTCCTTCCAGCCCAGAATCTCAGAGTTTAAACACAGACCATGCAGAAAGCACCGAGGGGCTAGCAGAAGAGCAAAAGACACACACATGCACGAGAAGAAGAGGAGGTGAGGAACTGCCTTCACTCTCCCGGGATTAGGGTCACTTTCCTCTCCCAAGAGTCTCGTATTTACAAGCACAACTGTCTTGTCTTGCCTGAAAATTACTTAGTTTTTCTAAGCCCAGACTGTTTGAAAGACAGCAAAACATCTCCCAAACCCTTGTTTTCATGGCCATCCATCTGGAGTGGTGAGGCAACAATTAGAAATGTGATACTATATATATACCAAGGCCCATGGTTTAACATTTTTTCTCTTTTAACACATAGGGAACAAGAAGCTCTAGAGTCTCCAAGAAACTCATGACTACTACCTACTGTAGTTTTCACTGCATCATTCTTTTAGTCCATCGTCTTTTGCTGAAGGCAGTCTAGAAAAATATAACTATCTGCCCAGAAATCAGTGCTAAAGAAGGGTGGCAGCATCATTAATGCAGCATGCACAAAACCAAAATGGTCAGAAGAAAGTTGTGGACACAAGCATGAAAAGTCCAGTCTGTGATGAGCAGCACACAGAGGAGACAGAATAGAGTTTCCAACCCATGATGAGACAAACCCTTTGAAAGACACACAACCCCTTTGAAAGATGAACGTACTTAGCTTCCTCCACTACCTCCACCTCAGCATGAGCCGTGATTGGTGCATTTGAGTGAGCTCCGGTTGGATCATCAACATTCAGCTCTCCGTTGGTTGAGCTGACCACCTGAAACAGAGACAGACCTCGATAAGCACCAAGGTTGTATGAAGTTCCTGCCTCCACCACAGTAGATTAGGCGAGATTAGGTCTCACACTTAGGTACTAGCCAGACAGGGTGTGGAATGTGTGTTTACCTGTGTTAAGGGAACACTGTCCTGATTTAGGGAGGGTTCCTAGACCTTTATCTTGTCAGAACACTTAATGATATAATCATACAATTAATTTCATATTGAGTGCCTACTTTGGTTTGCACTCTGCTACACTGTATGTGTGTGTATAAATTTAATCCTTATAAAACCCTTACTTAATATGTCACAATTATTTGTGTATTCATGTGTGTGTGAGGGTGCATGTGTATGCACACACCCACACAGCTAAAGGTTAACATTGGTGTCACTCTTCAGGAACCTTCCACTTTATTTAGGGAAAGGGTCTTTCACTGAGATAGGTAGCTTGCTGATTAGGCTAAGGTGGCTGGCTGGTTGGTGAAACCCAGAGATTCCCAAGTCTACACTTTTCCAGTGCTGGGATTACAAGGGATAGGCTATCACTAAACTGCCTTGAAAAAAAATTAAAATAAAAAACAAAACCAACAAACAAGCTGGGAGGTGGTGGTGTTCGTCTTTAAACCCAGCACTTGGGAGGCAGAGACAGGCAAATCTCCAAGTTCGAGGGCAGCCTGTCCTGAGTTCCGGGACAGCCAAGGCTACACAGAGAAACCCTATCTCTAAACAAACAAACACTGTGTATGTGGAGGTTGGAGGGTAACTTACAGGAGGTGGCTCTCTCTTTCTACTATGTGTTTTCTGGCTGTTGACCTCAGCTCATCAGGCTTTGGTAAAAAGTGCATTTACCTACTGTGCCATCTTGCTGTCCCCCAGCCCCAATTATTCTCTTTTAATGGATGGGAACACTAAAAAATTACTTAACCAAGGGTTTAGTTAGGGTCTATGGGCTTTTATGGCTCCCACCTGCGTCTGTCCACAGATTCTTTCATTTTTCAAAAATGTGTATAGTTTTTATTAAAAAAAAAAAACTGAGTCGGGCAGTGGATGGTCCATGCCTGTAATTCCATCACTCGGGAGATAGTGGTAGGAAGATCTCTGTGAGTTCAAGGCCAGCCTGGTCTACAAAGCAAGTTTTAGGACAGTCAAGCTGTCTTGAAAAATTAACAAAAAAATCCTACAAATCCTGTATGCTAACTTATAAAGGTTAACTCATTTGCTCCCTTGACTATCGGGGGTAAATTCTACCACTCTCAGTTTATTATACTACATAATTATAAACTTTGGGTAATGATGATTTAAAAAATAAATTCTCAAAAAGAAACCAAGAATGGGCACCAGAAACCATAAATAATCACACTTTCCTTCAGAAATTTCTTCATGGCTTTGATCACTGGTTTGAAGTTACTCAAACAAGACTGCTACACCCTTCTCTGTTGAGAAGGAAGACGGTAAAGACAAATTTCCCTTGGAAAACCAGTCTTATTTCAATGGCCTTTATTTCAGGTTCACTGTCATCCCATTTCTCACTGATGGTCCCCGAACTGTAAATGATGGCTCTCATTCCTGTCATCTGGTTCATGTGGACCCGATCAGGCTTGTCTTGCTTGTACAGTTGCTTCTGCCACCTGGTTTCATTTCCAGCACATGATTCCTGCTTATGTGGGTGCTGGGGAGTGGGAAAAGGGACCCCGCACAAACCACTCTGCTGTTAAAGATCTTGGCTGAAACATGGGAGAGAACCACAAAATAGGATAAATGGTTCAGATAGCTTATGGTATTGGGTAATAACTTCATCTATTTGAGACTGTTCTTACAGAATGATGTTAGGATTACATAAGGAATGGATGGGGGATACCTTGTATATAATATTGGAGGAAGCAGGAACTAGTAAGTAAGAACTGAGTTCTAAAATTAGGCAGCGGGGACTGGAGAGATGGCTTAGCAGTTAAGAGCACTGGTTGCTCTTCCAGAGGACCCAGTTCAACTCCCAGCACCCACATGACAGCTCACAGCTGTCTGTAATTCCAGTTCCAGGGGGTCTGACACCCTCAAACAGAAGTGCATACAGGTAAAACAACAATGCACATAAAATAAACACATAAATCTTAAAAAAAAATTAGGTAGCCATGGGTTTGAACTCTAACTGTATTGGCTGTGGGTGTTTGGACAAGATCTTCAATCTTTCTGTACCCCAATTTCCTAGTCTGTAAAATGGGGAAACAGTGATGTTTCTTCTAATGGAGTCACCATGCAGATAAGCCATAGTAAGTGTTCAGCCCAGAGCCATAAGACATAGTAATGGCTCAAAAAATATTCATTTAAGCTGGGTGTGGTGGTGCAGGCCTTTAATCTCACCACTCAGGAGGTAGAGGCAGGCAGATCTCTGTGAGTTCAAGGCCAACCTGGTCTCCAGAGTGAGTTCCACGATGGCCACAGCTACACAGAGAAATCCTGTCTTGAAAAACAAAACAAGATTCATCTTACTGATACTTTTATTTTCCTCAAGCTATGGGGTACTCACTAGCAGCTAATTTCCCAAAATTTTCTAAATGATCATAAAAAGGAAAGAGGGAGGAAATGTTTACTACCTTTGGGGCAGACAGTGAGTACTACCTATTGGTAATGTATAACCACCATTATTTCTACAAAAGAATAATTACTGCCCCCCAACCCTTATTTTGGACAAGGGTCTCATAATGTAGCCTTGGTCTGGTACCCACTATATAGCCTAGGCTATATAAACTCATAGTACTATATAAATCCATGGCACTGCTCCTGCCTCAGCTGCCACAGAGGTAGGATTACAACAGGTCTAGAATATCATGTCTGGCCTTTTTCTTGTTAATAAGACATGAGTAAGAAAATTACAACAATGATATGTGGTTAATTAAAAAAAAAGAACCCTACAACATTAAATTTGGACTTACCTGAGGAAGACTCAAATTTCTGCTAGTGATCAAATTTAGTATCTCTGATTAGTGGACAGCCTAACATTATACATATTATACAAAACAGCATTTTCCCTTCTCTGCAAACAGGTTTCTTCTGAATCTAATGACAATTTCACAATTTAGACAATAAAAAATTTTTTTAAAAAGCTGGGTGGTGGTGGCGCATGCCTTTAATCCTAACACTTGGGAGGCAGAGGCAGGCAGGTCTCTGTGAGTTTGAGGCCAGCCTGGCCTACAAAGTGAGTTCAAGGACAGCCAGGACTATACAGAGAAACTCTGTCTTGGGGGAAAAATAGACAAATCCAGAATGTGAAATATTGTATAAGACAGTTGACTTGGATTCTTCAAAAAGGATCAAGTTATAAAAACCTTAAAAAAATCACTGGTAACTGATACTGATTAAAAGGGATTAAGGTGATATAGAGATGACTCAGTGGTTAAGAACATCTTACAGAGGACCTGACTGAGTTCAGCTCTGATGCCCTCTTCTGACTTCTGGGAGCACTAGGCACATGTGCACTTACATTCATACAAGGAAAAAAGAGGTGGGACTAAAAGAGACTAATGAATTAGGTATAGTGGTATACACCTAAAACCCCAAGCTTCAGGAGGCAGAAACAGGAGGACCACCATGAGTTGGAGACTAGCCTGCGTTATATAGTGAGATGTGGATTAGCCTAGGCTACAGAGTAAGACTGTCTCAAGACAATGAAAATAAAAAAACAAAACAGAGGGATGAAGGAACTGAAAGAGAGGGAGGAGGCAATGCAACTGATGGGGTGCAGGATCCTGGTTGGAGTCCTGACTACAGAGGTGTAAAGACAGCGGAATGTGGGCTCTTAGGCATTACGACCTTACTGACTGTCCCCGAGAAGGCAACGAAGTTACTGCTCATGTGAAAGAATGTATTTGTTCTTAGGAGACGTAGGTGGAAGTGTGTGAGGCTAAAATAAACTGTTTCAACTTTCAACAAACACACATAAACACAGGCACATACACACCGCAAGTATGCAAAATTAAAATGGCAGAATCCTAACAATTTCTTTTTTTTTAATTTTTTTATTTATTTATGTATTGTGTATACAGTCTTCTGCCTGCATGCCAGCAGGGGGCACCAGATCTCATTCAAGGTGGTTGTGAGCCACTATGTGGTTGCTGGGAACTGAACTCAGGACCTCTGGAAGAATAGTCAGTGCTCTTAACCGCTGAGCCATCTCTCCAGCCCCCTAACAATTTCTTAATGGAGGTTAAGGATAGTCCTGACTTTTCTGTAGATTTGAAAATTTCAAATCAGAAGTTGGGGGAAGCCCAGCACATAAAGAAGGCTGAGAGGTTAAATGACTGTGAACCACACCCTGCTGCCTTCCTCAGTCCTGCTAGGATTCCTGTGCATGTATTTTCTAGCATACACAAACTGTTAGCACTGGTAAGTGGCTTATTCTATGACCACAATGGTTACACATGAAAGCAGTCACCCGAAAATGTACATTTATTTATTTAGTTTCGCAGAACTGGGGAATAAATCAAAGGCTGTGTGTATTCCAGGAAAGTAACTGAATTATATCCCCAGTCCTGAATCAATGATTTTTTAAAAAAAGACTTAATTATTTATGATGTACACAGTGTTCTGCATGCACACCAGAAGAGGGCACCAGATTTCATTACAGATGGTTGTGAACCACCATGTGATTGCTGGGAATTGAACTCAGGACCTCTGGAAGAACAGCCAGTGCTCTTAACCTGAGTCATCTCTCCAACCCAAACCACTGATTCTTTTTTTCTTTTTTGGTTTTTTCTCGAGACAGGATTTCTCTGTATTGCACTGGAGGTTGTCCTGGAACTAGCTCTATAGACCAGACTGGCCTCGAACTCACAGAGATCCACCTGCCTCTGCCTCCAAAGTGCTGGGATTCAAGGCGTGCACCACCAACGCCCGCAAACCACTGATTCTTAATGAACAAAATGTCATGTAAGATGTCTTGGCTAAAAGCCAAGTGTAGAGGTACATACCTATGTGTCTGAGGCAGGAAGATTGGAAGTGTGCAGCCGGCATGAGCTGCGGGGGGGAATTCAAGGTTACCCTAGCAAACTTACCTTGTGTACCTCTTCAATTCTACTAACATGAATTACTAGTAAGAGTAATTCCATAGACTTACCTGTGATTCTGGGTCATGGTACAATCTTATACTTTATAATAATTACTCCTCTCTATGAATTTCTACTTGGCCTATAAGCAGTGTCCTTAGGCAATCTAAGGAAGAGGTTATTCTCACTTTATAATGAATTTTTTACCGGTACTGGAAAGCACATAATTTCAAACAAATCAGGCACAAAAGGAACATTATTCCCCTTCCTATCCTTACACCTATCTGTATCTAAAACATGCCTGAAGCCCATGGTAGCACTCTGTAACCCCAGCACTCTGGATGAAGAGGCAGAATGACGGAGTAGAGACTACCATGGACTATACAGTGAGAAAAATAAAACCAAAAAATAAAATAAAAGAACCTTAAAGAAAATCTTAAATAACATGTCTGGGCCCTTTCTCAGTTGGTAGAGCACTTGTGTAGAGGTACAAAGCCCTGGGTTTGGTTCCTAATACCACATAAAACCATCTATGGTGGCACATGCCTGTAATTCTGGCACCAGGAGATACAGGGAGAAGAATCTTAAGTTCAAGGCCATTATGGGTTACATAGCAAGTGTGAGACCAGACTGACCCTGTCTCAAAATATAAAAATCTGGGAGTTAACAGGTATTAGTCCATACATTTACAGCCTGAATCTACTTCAAGTTTTCAGGAGAGTTTTTATATATTACTAGACTCTTACCTGCATGTACAACAGGATAAACACTATTTTGATAGGGCTGTATTATAAATCTAACTCCACTATTGATATTCTCTGTACACATGTTATAGGGCCAATAACTTTCATATTATCGACCATACATCATATGGTAGTTAACTATGATGTCCACTAAAGAGATCTGAAGCACCATAAAGAACTTTACAGATGTAATGAACTGCTTTCCTTTTTCTTTTCTGAAATGGGGTCTTGTTAGGATGTTCAGGCTGGCCTCAAATTCCCAAGCTTAACCTTCTCCAACTAGCTGAGACTACAGGTACTTTTCAAGACACCTGGTTCAAATTACTATTTTTTGGGGGGAGGGGTACAGTTCAAGATAGGTTCTTACTATATAGCCTTAGCTGTCCTGGAACTCACTGTGTAGACCAGGCTGGCTTCAAACTCACAGAGATCTACATGCCTCTGCCTCCTGGGTGCTGGGACTAAAGGTGTGCACTATCACACCCAAATTGAAAAGTGTTTTGTCAGCTGGGCTTTGGTGGTGCACACCTTTAATCCCAGCACTCGGGAGAGGCAGAGGCAGGCGGATCTCTGTGAGTTCGAGATCAGCCTGGTCTACTGAGCGAGTTCCAGGACAGCCTCCAAAACAATACAGAGAAACCTTGTCTCGAAAAAACCACCACCAACAACAAAACAAACAACCCCCCCCAAAAAAACAAAAAAAGAAAAAGAAAAAGTGTTTTGTCTTCCTGAATTCAGGCCTTTAAGGCAGATCTGTGGAAACACTAGAAAGATGGGAACCAGGGTATCTTTCCCATTAAATAGGTTAGAACCAGAATGTCCACACTTTATTAGAACAAATGCTCTTCATCTTGGCAAATTATACTCCGTTCAAGACAGATGATGTTGCAGGTTATTCAGGTTAATCCTGATTTCACAAAGTGCCTCTGCAGAGTGAAAGAATTCAGACACATATCCAGACATGGCAGTGCACTTCTGTAACTCCAGCTTTGCTCAGAAGGCTGAGGCTGGATGACTGCAATTTGAAGGCTAGTGTGGAATACATAGGGAGATCTGACTTTGAAGAATAAAAAAAAGAGGGGGGGACAAGCCAGGCTGAATGGTGAACGCCTTTATTCCTACTATTAGGGAGGCAGAGGTAGTGGATAGGAGAGAGTAGAACTTGTGAGTTCCAAGGCAGACTGGTCTACCTAGTGAGACCCTGTCTCCAAAAGAAAATAACAAACAAAAAAAGAAAAACAGATAACAATTAAAACAAAACAGATACACACACACACAAACAGGGACATCTGTTGTGGTAGAAATATTATTGCTTTTCAAGAAGCATAGTGTTTACCAAGTGTGGTAACTCATGCTTGTAATCGTATAATTAAGGTGTAGAATCAGGAAGATTGGTTCACAGTTAGTCTTGGTTGCATAGTAAGTTCAAGGTCAGCCAGGACTTGAGCTTCTGTCTCAGAAACTCAAAAGTTTGCCTGGAGAGATAGGCCAGTGGTTAAGAGCACTTGCTGCTCCCTGCAGGGACCCAATTTCAGATCCTAGCACCTACCCACATCAAGTAGCTCACAACTGCATTTAACTCTAGTTCCAGGGATCTTGTGCTCTTTTCTGTCCTGTTTAGGAACCTGAACATGTGGCACACATATACATGCCAACAAATTAAAAAACAAATCCAAACAGTTAAAGTTAAAAACAAAATTATTTTACATATTTTCACATATTAATGGTGAGTCAATAATTCTACCAAAAGTCTTATGTATGTTTGTATGTATGTATGTATGTATGTATGTATGTATGTATGTATGTATAATTATTATCATTATTTGCTGCAGTGCTAGGGATTGAACCAAAAGTTGTGTACATGCTAGACAAGCAGACTATATTAAGCTATACCTCTAGGTCTGTCATTTTCTTGAATAGCTTATTTAACGATATTATATCATAGTATCCTAGATTTTCATCATTTTGCTGAAATAGCCTCCCAAACCCCTGACTACAAGTTTGGTGAAAGATGCCCTTCTGTACTGGCAGTTGGGGTCACGTAGGGAGTCTCCTAACTTTTGATTACCCTGGCAAGTCTCTTTGCTTCTTTGTTGGGTAGGATCTCTTGTTCCCTAGATCCAACATATGCTTCCTTCTTGTCTTCACACATCTTGGTAACATATATCCTTTATAAATTCATATGAAAAGATTCATGAAGCATAGAAATTTTAAGTTGATTAAAAAAAATAGGGTCCTGGAAATTATATTAAAGAAGTCCATACTCATTCTTTGGTTGTCTTATTTTCCTTCTAAGGATCTCTTTTTCTCTTAAGAAATGTTATGGCCGGGCGTTGGTGGCGCACGCCTTTAATCCCAGCACTCGGGAGGCAGAGGCAGGCGGGTCGCTGTGAGTTCGAGGCCAGCCTGGTCTACAAAGTGAATTCCAGGACAGCCTCCAAAGCCACAGAGAAACCCTGTCTCGAAAAACCAAAAAAAAAAAAAAGAAAAGAAATGTTATGTTATTTTTTGGGGCTGGAGAGATGGCTCAGAGGTTAAGAGCACTGACTGCTCTTCCAGAGGTCCTAAGTTCAATTCCCAGCAACCACATGGTGGCTCACAGCCATCTATAATGAGATTTGGTGTCCTCTTCTGTCATGCAGACAGACGAGGAGGCTGGACAGACAGGGAGGCAGGATGTTGTATTCATAATAAATAAATAAATCTTTTAAAAAATGTTATTTTATGTATTTATTCCAAATGGGGGTGAGGCACATACCTGCCACTGCATACATGTGGAAGTCCCAAGACAACCTTCAGGAGTTAGTTCTCTCCTTCCATCATGTGGGTCCCAGGGACTGAAATCAAGTCATCAAGGCTTGGTGGTTCCTTTACCTGCTGAGCTATCTTGCCATCCCAAGGATACTGATTTTTTTTTTTTTAATTTTTCAAGACAGGGTTTTTCTGTGCAGCTCTGTCAGTCCTGGAACTCAATCTGTAGGTCAGGCTGGCCTCAAACTCACCGAGATCTGCCTGCCTCTGCCTTCTGAGTGTTGGGATTAAAGGTGTACGCCACCACTGCCTGGTCTGCTTTGCTTTCTTAATTTTATTCAATCTATTTGGGTTTTAAAATTGTTTTAATTTTTAAGGACTTTCTAAAATACTATTTTTATTAATTTATGTGTATGGGTGTTTCATCTGTATATACATCTGTGGACCTTGCATGTTCAGGGTCCGAGGAGGTCAGAAGAGGCCATTAGATTCTCTTGAACTGGAGATACAAATAGCTGTGAGCCGTCATGTTCGTGTTGGGATTTGAACCTGGGTCCTCCAGAGTAGCAGGCAGTGCTCTTTTGAGTCACTTCTCTCTTTCGTTCTTTTTTTTTTTTTTTTTGGTTTTTCGAGACAGGGTTTCTCTGTGGCTTTGGAGGCTATCCTGGAACTAGCTCTTGTAGACCAGGCTGGCCTCGAACTTCCAGAGATCCACCTGCCTCTGCCTCCCGAGTGCTGGGATTAAAGGCGTGCGCCACCAACGCCCGGCTTTTGTCTCTTTCTTTAAGAGATTGCTCTTTTTATTTGTTTTTTGTTTTTCAAGACAGGCTCTCTGTGTAACTCTGGCTGTCCTAGAACTCACTCCATAGCCCAGGCTGGCCTCGAACTCATTGAGATCTGCCTGACTCTACCTCCCTAGTGCTGAGATTAAAGTGTGCCACCACCACCTGGCAAAGACTGCCTTTTTGAAAACAGTTATAGTTTATTTGCTTTGGTTTCTTTCTTACTAAAGTTTCCTCAGAAGTATGATAACCCTTGACTATCTGCTCATATTAGAAGTGGTGGATGCTGAAGTCTCTACCCCTCCCTGAGGATTAATAGGCAGTTAGTGATTACTGTGAGAAGGAAGGGACATTTCAGTGTTGTAGGCACCAGTAAGTTGCCCATGCTCCTGAAAAATTGGAATTAAATTCACTGGCATGAGTTTGTACACACACACACCACACAGGGTCTGCAGAGTGAGAGCGAAGAGGAGGGTAATAGGTGGTGAATACATTATATAATGTATGAAAATGTTACAATGAAGCTAATTCCATATAATGTATGCTAATAAAACTTTTAAACAAGATTTACTTTTTATTTTTAATTATATGTGTATATGTCCAGTATAAGTGTGACAGTTAATTTTTTTGTCAACCTACAGAAGCAAGGGCCATCTGGGAAGAGCCTCAACTTGATTGTTGATTGCTGTGGGAAGGCCCAGGCCACAGTAGGCAGGTGGTCCCGGGGTTGTATAAAAAAGCAGGCTGAGCAAGCCAGTCAATACACAGGGTTTAATGGTCTCTGCTTCCTTCCTCCCTCAGTGACTGCAAGCTGAAAGAAGAAATAAACCCTTACTTCCCCAAGTTTCAGCTCATGGTATTTATCAAAGAAAGAAAACTAGGACAATGGGTATGTGTATATGAGGGCAGGTGCCCAGGGAGACCAGAATAAGGTGTGAGATACCCTCAAGAAGGAGTTAGCTGCCTGATGTACTTGGAACTGAATGGACTTAGGTCCTCTGCAAGAGCAGAACATGCTTCTAACTGCTGAGCCAGCTTTCCAAGCCCCTGATAAAACTGTGCATATCAATTGACACCATGACAACATACTTCAGGATGACTTGGCTATGTCAATTCACTGGGGAGAGTAATGCTACTAGTACCCTTCAATTTTCTTTCTTGCAAGTTGTATTTTACAGAGTATATTCCTTTACTTCTTGCCTGGAATGTCCAGACCTAGCTATTGGCTTTCTAAAGCAGTCAACCAGTCAGTAAAGATACTATTTACCTACTCTCCCTGTTAAGCACTGCACTTTGCCTCCAAGAGTACCTCACACCCTTTAGTCTAGAAACCCAACTTAAAACAAAAACAAACAAAATCTTAGTTTCTTCTTTAATTTTTTATAGTAGACATATTAATTTCATTTTGAATATGATATGTAAATATTCTCAACTTCCAAGAAAGAAACTGTATAACTCCCCAACGAATTTCCCTATGGCACTGGCTGATACATAAATTGCTGGCACACTGTGCATTTGGTAGTTCTGAAGAGGGAAGAACATCTGCTCTTCTGCAATGACAGACTCTTGGGTGATTCATTTTGTGTTGTTCTGCTATTTCACTTTGATTTTTTTTTTGTTTGTTGTTGTTGTTGCTGCTGCTACTGTTTTGAGACAGAGTTTCTTTGTGTCCTGGAACTCCCTCTGTAGACCAGGCTGGCCTCGAACTCACAGAGATAGGCCTGCCTCTGCCTCAAATGCTGGTCTGGGATTAAAGGAGTGTGCCACCACTGCCTGGCTTTGTTTGTGTGTGTGTGTGTGTGTGTGTGTGTGTGTGTGTGTGTGTGTGTGTGTGTGTGTGTGTGTGTGTGCTTTCTCTCTAATTTGACGTTTATTTGTTATGTTTTTCTATCAGCAAAATTACACCTTGTTCTCAAGTAAAACTACCATTTTTTTTCCTTTGTATTTCTTCCTTAAAATTTTTTATATGTATTGGCATTTTGCTTGCATGTATGTCTGTGCACTACATGTGAACTTGATGCTCAGAGGGTGTTAGATTCTCTGAAACTGGAGTTACAGATGATTGTGAGCTTCAATGTGGGTACTGGGAACCAAACCTGGGTCATTTAAAAGCAAGAGTAACAAGTGCTCTTAACTGCTGAGCCGTCTCTACAGTTTTGCCATAGAATTTTTCATTTCAGTATTAGCTACTCAGCATTTCCAGGTGTGAACCATCAGAGATGAACAAGAAATCAGCTGACTGTATGTCACTGACTGTCCTGTCTTCACCCACAGCCACCTCGGGTTCTGTCTGATGCTGCCCCTGAAACAAGGTGAGGCCTGTGCTGGAGAGGGGGAGGTGGGTGCAGGAGGAGACAGAGTCAGATGGGATGGACTGACCCCCACATTCCCTCTACAAATAAAGATTTGGTCCCTGGTGAAGAAAGGAGAAACATGTAGGGATCTCTATCATCTTAGACTTTCAACACCTCTTTTTAGTGTATGCACTGCTAACACCCCTCAACTTAAAGAAGGCCAATTCTTGAGCCTTTTGGGAAATTCCAGGGTGAATAGACTAAGATTCAACTTCTAGGACTCCTGTTATTTAAGCTATATTTCAACTCCCAACACTTTGTTGATGTTACTGTTTTTCCCACCTTTCTATAGACCTATACCTCTAAACAATTCCTTTTCTTTTCTTCCTTTTTTTTCTTTTCTTTTCTTTTTGAGACAAGGTCTCTCTTATGTAACCTTGCCTGGCTTGAACACACTATGTAAGCCAGGATGGCCTTGAATGTACAGAGATCCACCTGCCTCTCCCTTGAATACTGGAACTAAAGGCCTGCACCACCATGCCAAATTTAAAAAGATTTCTTTACCACTGCTTCAGTCAAAGAGAAAAGCAAATCTGTGTGTTCAATTTGTCATTTTACCTTCATGTTTCTATGAAGTACTTTATAGGGCTAAAGGTGTTTTAAATTCCCATGAATAAAAAGATTGTTTAGTAAGTCATTGCTTTATTTTCTTTCTATCTCTCTGTCTTTCTTTCCTTCCTTCATTCTTTCTTTCTGTTTCTTTCCTTTTTTGGTTTTTCAAGACAGGATTTCTCTGTAGATTTGGAGCCTGCCCTGGAACTCACTTTGTAGACCAGGTTGGCATCAAACTCAGACATCCGCCTGACTCTACCTCCAGAGTGCGAGGATTAAAGGTGTGTGCCACCACTGCCCAGCATCAGTGAGTCATTTCTTTAAAAAAGCATATTCTAGAAGATTAGGCCTATTAAGATTTATTTACATGCAGGGAGTTCATTTCTATTTCTCAACTAGTGGGTCATCAGTATGAGAAAAATATTCAACTGAAATTTTTTCCTGGTTGGGATTTTAAAAGTTGTACACAAGAAAAGTGAAGAGACAGAAGATAACACCTGGTACCAAACAGAGAAGAAAAACTCAGGCTAGCCCCAATAAAACAGAAATAACTTCCAAGACCAAATTTATTCCAGAGAGAAAATAGGAAACAGCTCAAATTTTTGGATATCTGCTTAGGAAATCCCCCAATCAATATTCCCAGGCTATTAGGTGCTAAATCATCTATCATCATGGGAGGAGCTACACATGCATACTTCTAGTACTGGAAGGTTCCAATTTTAAGTTTCAGGACTTTACAATTCAGATACTAACACACTTCTACCTTGATGGTATTTTGCAGATCAAGATTGTAGGGTGGGTTAACTCAATCCAGAAATCACACAGATGTTTCTAAGTCAGTAACAAAAAGCAGGAATTATCTCAAAAAATGACTTTTACCAAAGTCCACATGGATCGAAAATTGGCACAGAGACAATCCGTTAAACAGAAGTAACTCACCCCTGCTGTAAATGGCCATCTGAAAGGAACCCAAACTGCAAGAGCAAGCCAACATTCTACTAGCTAGGCTGAGAAGGCCAGGGAAGACAGTAGGTACCTGTACTGAACCCCCATGGCGGTCTGCGGCCAAGTGAGACGTCAGGAATGAGGTATTGGTCTGCCGGCTGGGCTGGATTTCCCACTCTCCTCGGCGCTCTGATGATGCAGTCTGCTTAGGCATTAGGAAGCATGACAGCAAGATCATGGAAGGAAAGGTAAAGCAACAGAAAGCAACAACAAACTCCAGTACACTGGTGCTCCTGCAGGGTTTCTGTTTGGAGCTTGACATTAACAACTGCTGCAAAGCACTGAGAAATAGTTTTGTGCCTGTATTCATTTCCACTAATGAACCAACACATCAGTCGAAAGAAAGCCTGTACTGAACAAAAGTAGGGAGGGAGCCAACTAAAAGCTGGGCATCACCCTTCAGCTTTCACATTCATGTAATTTCAGCAGCTACTACGCAGATCAAATTCAGAAAGTTAACAGTGGTGAGGAACAGTCAAACTTATAAATAATTTCAATGGTTAAATAACTGAGCAGATAAAAGTTTTTACATGAAGAACCTAGACAATGTCCTTCCCTTAAGTGGGTAACCTACTACTCTCAAGATTAATGTCCACGAGACTTCCTTTTTCTTTCTTCTCTTCCATTTGAGTCAGGGTCTTGAGCTGGTAATGGCAATTAGTATGGAATTCACAGCAATTCTTCTACTTCAGTCTACCAATGTGGGGATTACAGGCATAAAACACTGTGTCTGACCACAAGACATTTACTAAAGTGAACAGTGGCCAGAGTATGCTTTCATATAGAAATGAATGAACAAAGTATTTTTCTTTAATATTTTTGATATTTTACTTATTAAATTTTTAAAAATTTGTTTTATATGTATGAGTGGTTTGTATATATGTATGTATGTGTGTCATGTGCTTATGGAGATCACAAGAGGATGTCAGATCCTCCAGAACTGGAGTTACGAATGGTTGTGAGTCACTGTGTGGGTGTTGAGAACTGAACCTAAGTCCTCTAAAGAGCAGGCAGTGATGTTAACCACTGGGCCAGCTCTCCAGCCCCCAAAATAACTTTTTACAGGAGGCTCACATGCCAAGAACAGCAAGACAAAGATAAAGCTTAGGATGCCTTTAGCCAATAGTATCTACTATTAATAGACATGACCAATGTGAATTACTTTCTTCCAGAAAGCAAAGGGCAGATATGTATGTATCAAAAATATGGCCTTCAATTAAAAACCTCTTTGGACTGTTTCTATTTTTGCTGCCATTCAGGTTGTCTCTATGCCTCTCCATGCCTCCTTTACCAGTTTGTTGTTTAAGATCTCATACTATTCTGATCTTGCTTATGTGTGACTTCTCATTCTGAAGAATCTGTACTAGGTGCCTCTTGCCCTGTGCCAGATGTATAAGGAGGTACTAATATCATGATGCAAAGCTATAATAGTTCTAAAAAATGAAAAATGAGTAGTGTGAGAGGCAGTAATGAGGAATTAGTCAACTAAATTTTAATTGCTGCTGATTAACAGCAGCAGCAGGGGTTGCGATGCAATATTCCTGCTCTACATGAATACTAGGGAAGGAACCTATAAATCTCAGAAATGCTGGTATCTATAAATGTGTAGCCTATAAAAATGGAGAGAGCCAGACAGTGGTGGTGCACGCCTTTAATCCTACCAGCAACCTGTGTAGCTGGGATTACAGTATATACTACCCTGATGTTTTCCTTCCAATTAGTTCAGTTGATAGATATTCAGAGGTTAAGTTTCCAAAATAAGGCTTGGTGTACAGCACAATTATACCACGTTATAAACTTAGTGACATTGTCTGATGCCTAGAGATAATAGACTAAATCTGCTTTTCTAACCTTAGACTATACACAACTAATTTGGGAAAGTTTAAGTAGAATATTTAAGTTTTTAAACTATTATGTAGTATTAGTTCTATAAAATGTTGTTTACTTTTTGAGACAGGATCTCATTATGTAGCTCCAGGTTGGTTTCAAACTCATAATCCCCTACTTCAGGTGTGTGCCACAACAGTGCCCATTTTCTCAACATTTAAAGGGCTAAAGGAGACTAGAGAGATGGCTCAGCAGTCAGGAGTACGTGCTGCTCTTGCAGAGGACCTGAGATCAGTCCCCAGCACCCATATGGTAGCTCACAACTGTCTACAACTCCAGTTCCAGGAGATCCAATGACCTCATCTTAACCTCTGTGGACACCAGGCACACACAAGGCACAAAGACATATATGCCAACAAGAAACACTCATGCACATTAAAAAAAAAAAAGGCCAGGCAGTGGTGGTGCACACCTTTAATGCCAGCACTTGGGAGGCAGAGGCAGGTGGATCTCTCTGAGTTCGAGGCCAGCCTGGTCTACAGAGTGAGTCCCAGGACAGCCAGAGCTGCAACACAGAGAAACCCTGTCTCAAAAAAAAAAAAAAAAAAAAGGAGGGGTTCTCAAAGACCTGCCCTTATTTGAGGATACATATATAGGCAGTTAACAGTTGCTGGGGGACATTTTCTTCAGCCCTGTAGCCACTGGTAAATTGTCCATTCTCCTGTAAGTAACCCTAATTAAACTCAATGGCCACTAAAAATAAACAAAGATGGACATTGAAGAGATGACTCAGCAGTTAAAAGCACTTTCTGGCTCTTCCAGAGGACCTAGACTTACACCAGGGAGTTCACAACTGCCTGTAACTCCAGTTCAAGGAGATCACACACACACACACACACACACACACACACACACACACACACACACACACACTGTAAGTAAATCTAAAAAAAAAAGTATGAAAGTAGAAGAGAAACTAGTTAGGAAGAAGATTAGTGGGAATGAGAGGGGGAAATGGAGAGGGTGTTGAATAGAAACTGTCACAATGAAATCCATCATCATGTTGTGTTCCTAACTACTGAGTTACCACCTCTCCAGACCCCAATCATAAAAGTTGTTTTTGCATTTTTCTTTTATCCAAGACAGGGTTTCTCTATAGCTTTGGAGCCAGGCCTGGAACTCACTGTGTAGACCAGGCTGGCCTCAAACTCACAAGAGATCTGCCTGCCTCTGCCTTCCAGTGCTGGGATTAAAGGTTTGTACCACCACTGCCAGGGCTTGCATTTGTTTTGAGTCACTTAAAATTGAATAAAAGGCTTGTCCTAAAAATGTAGCTTACCAGAAGCACACTTGTGTAAGGTCCTCGGTTTGATCCAGAACAAACATAAATAAAAAACAATAATTTAAAACAAAAGAGCCAGGTGGTGACGACAGATGCCTTCAATCCCTGTATTTGGGAGGCAAAGGCAGGAAGATTTCTAAGTTCCAGGCCAGTCTGATCTACAGAGCAGGTTCCAGGACAGCCAGGGATACACAGAGAAACCCTGTCTAAAGCCCGCCCCCTCCCCCCTCCCCCCGCAAAAAAAGGAAGAGAAAGAAAAGGGCTGAAATGTATATTCATTTACACTCACATGTGTATGGATGATTGAACTGAAGTTCCTGTGCAAGCTGAGCAAACGCTTTGTGATGGATCCAGAGGTATGGAACGGTACTGAAATGCTTTGTGTGTGTTGTGTTTATATTTAGAGGTATATGTTTCTGTGAGTGCAAATACATGTACATGTATGTGCATGTGGCCATGAGAGGACAGCTGTGAGGTCATGTTCCTCAGGAGTCAGCCACCTTGCTTTTTGAGACACAGTCTCTCGGGATCTGGGGCTTGATGATTTTACTAGGCTGGCAGGTCAGTAAGCACTAGGGATTCTCCTGTCCCTACCTTCCATGCACTGGGACTATAAGCTCGTGTCACCAAGAATAGCTCTGAATCAAAATAAAGTTCAGCGATTGAACTCAAGTCCTCATATTTTAATTTATTCTTAGTTTTCCCCTATACTAGTTGCCAAGTTAAAAAAAAAGTTTAATGCAAATTTCCTTATCAGTCTTCTGGTTTTTAGCCCAAGTACCTAATGAAGTCAAGGATCAGTCATTCTCCAGCCTAGCATTTGGGGAGCATCCTATTTTTCTAGCCTTGATTCCTAGGACTCCTTTAGTAGATATGTACTTGCTGTTGTTCATACTCTTTCTGCTTGGACTGTCTTGTCCATCTCTACTTCTTTCAAGGGCATTTCAAATGCAGCATTTTTTTTTCTTTCTCCCTGTGAAATAATTTGCCATGCTCTGACTAGGGGAAATATTTTCTTTGAATTCCAAATGAGACTGGGCATGGTGGTCTATGCCTTTAATCTCAACAATCAGCAGATATCTGTGTATTTGAGGCCAGTCTGGTCTACAGAGACAAAAACAAAAACCAATTAAAAGTGGTAATACTTTTTAATGCTTAAATGTTCTGCCTTGTATTATAGTTACCTGCTTCACGGCTTATCTATTTGCCAGATCTTTGGACTTAAGAGCTCCCTACTTATCCCTCTCTCCTTCCACCATGTGAGTTCTGGGCAATGCTAAAGACATTAGACTTTGCAGCAAGTACCTATACCTGCCAATCTGTAGCACAGACAGACCATGAAAGTGGGGAAAGTAATGAGACTAGGTCTACCTGTCTTGAAACTTACCCCAACACCCAAAAAGGGCAGAAATAAAAGCTTCATTTTTATCCATTTCTCTTCCGGCATATTCTTTTTCTTTTTTTGGTTTTTCAAGACAGGGTTTCTCTGTTTAGCACTGGCTGTCCTGGAACTCACTCTGTAGACCAGGTTGGCTTCCAACTTACAATCCACCTGCCTCTGCCTCCTGAGTGCTGGGACAAAAGGCATGCACCACCACTGTCTGGCCCCATACATTCTTCTTCCTCTTCTTTTTTGTTTTTGTTTTTCAAGACAGTGTTTCTCTGAGTAGCTTTGGAGCCTGTCCTGGAACTTACTCTGTAGATCAGGTTGGCCTTCAACTCACAGAGATCTGCCAACCTCTGTCTGCCAAGTGCTGGGGTTAAGGGTGTGCACCACCATCACCTGGCCCTATACATTCTTTTGAATGTCTTCTTAATTATAAAACTGGAACTTCATTAGAAAATGTTTTAGAAAAATAACACTCAGAATTCTGTCTCCAATATTACTTCTGTTAATATTTTGTATTATCGCATCTCATTGATTTTGTTCACTTTCCCTTTCCTTGAAAGGAAATTGTGAAGATTTATTTATATACTTTTTTTGGCCTTTTGAGGTAACAATATTACTACATAGCCCACACTGGCCTCTACTTGTAGTAACCTTACTGTTTCCAACTTAAAAGAACTTGGATTAAAAGACATGCCCCATCATACTGAGCTCTAAACATAGATGAATCTTTCTTCTTTGTTTTATGGCTGTGCCAGACCCTGAGCCCATGACCTTGTATGTGTCAGGCAAACACTCTACCCCTGAACTATATCTTTAGGGTATTTTTTTTTTTTTTCGAGACAAGGTTTCTCTGTATTGTTTTGTAGGCTGTCCTGGAACTCGCTCTGTAGACCAGGCTGGCCTTGAACTCACAAAGATCTGCCTGCCTCTGCCTCCTGAGTGCTGGGGTTAAAGGTGTGCGCCACCAACGCCCGGCTTCTTTAAGGTATCTTACACAACTTTCAAATCAACCTGGGTATGATTGTAACTGTGCAGGTTGCAGTTTATACTAGGTCAGCTGAAAAGTCAAATCGCCACCCTTGTCAGTAAACAAAGAGTACAACTGGCACAAGCCCTAGAGTCACCTGCAGAGAGTGGCCTAAGTACACCATGTGTTACATCTGCATATGCAGCTTAGACCCAAACTCACAGCCAGCTCTGAGGTCTCCTGAAAAACCAGACTACTCCCTCAGGTCCAGATTCTTTTTTCCTTTTTGGAGACACACTCTCATTATCAAGCTCTGGCTGGCCTGGAGTTCCCTATATAGACCAAGCTGGCCTCAAACTCATAGAGATCTGTCTGCTTCTACCTAATGCTGAGATTAAAGGCCTGTGACATCATAGCTGGTGATCAGACCCTTATTCTTTAGCTTGTATGACTCATCCAAATGCATTTACATTTGCTCTGACAGTTGCTCCAATGTCATACTAAACTAGCTGTTTTTCTTAACTCCACATAAACACTAACATAAAGGGGTAGAATCTGGGTTTTGACAGTAGTTATAAAGAAGGGGAATGATTAAGACAACTAAAACCTAACACATACCTGATTTCGAAGAGGCTGTTGTTGTGATGGCCGATCCCTGTGTGTGTGGCTTTCTCGAGTTATTGCAGATGCACCAGAATCTACATGAACTGATCCTACTGGAGTAGGCTAGAAAAATGAAGTAAATATCAAATGGGTAACCTGGTGTGGTGACTGCACACCTTCAATCTCAGTACTCAGAAGCAGAGTCGGGTGGATCTCTGTGAGTCTGAGGCTAGCTTGGTTTACATAGTGAGTTCCAGGACAGTGAAAGCTATACCCTGTTCAAAAACCACCACCCAAAAAGGTCAAATGGGGAAAACAAGTTTAACATAATAGCTCTGTAAAGGGCTGCAGCATGTAATTCTTATAGAGTAGGAATCAATCTTTTTCTTTGGTGTTTCAAGACAGGGTTTTTCTATGTGGCTTTGGAGCCTGTCTTGGCACTTGCTCTGTAGACCAGACTGGCCTCAAATTCACACAGATCGCCTGCTTCTGACCCACAAGTGCTGCAAGGGTGTGGTCCACCATCTCCTGGCTCTTTTTCTTTTCTTAAAAAAATTATTTTTAGGTGTATGGGTTTTTAGCTTGCATGCATGTCTGTGCACCACATGCTTGCAATGCCCAAGGAGGCCAGAAGAGGGTGCTGGATTCCTTGGAACTGGAGTTACTACAGAAGGTTGTCAGCTGCCTTGTGGGTGCTAGGAATTGAACCCAGGTCATCTGGCAGAGTAGCTAGGGCTCTTAACTGCTCTGCCACTCTCCCCCCTTTTCCTTTCAAATCATCTTGTTTCCCCACATTTTGTCATTTGTAGAAGGGAAGGTAGTCTGGTCATCAACAATCTATTTGAGAGCAGGCTACCCTAGAAAGTAGAACAACTGCTTAGCAGCATTATCTCTTAGCACAGTCTCTGATGATGTAGGCTCTGGTTAGAACTAGTAAATCCAAGTTTCATAAGGTGTTGGATTCTACTCCTACAGAAGTCAAGTTCCTCAATAACACAGACAGGACTAAATTGTGAATCAGTTAAAAGAAACGTGTCAAAAACCTGTCTTAGCCGGGCGTTGGTGGCGCACGCCTTTAATCTCAGTACTCGGGAGGCAGAGACAGGCAGATCACTGTGAGTTCGAGACCAGCCTGGTCTACTGAGTGAGTTCCAGGACAGGCTCCAAAACAATACAGAGAAACCCTGTCTCGAAAAACCAAAACCAACCAACCAACCAACCAACCAAACAAACAAACAAACAAAAAAACCCCAAAAAACAAAACCTGTCTTAAATTATAGTATCTCAGGATATATATTATAATCTTTGAGAATTTGTTTTATTTCATGTGTGTGCTTGCTTAACTATGTGTAAGAACATAACATGTCTGCCTGGTGCCCAGAACAGAAGAAGGCAGGGCACTGGATTCCCTTGAACTGGAGTTACAGATGGTTGTCAGATTTTGGGAACTGAACTTAGGTCCTCTGTAAGAACAGCAAGCACCCTTAACTGCCAAACCATCTCTTCAGTCCTCACAAGTCATAATCCAAAAAGCATGTAATTCATTGGTCTAATGACAGCAACCTATAGTGTTACTTGAAAAAGGCTGGTAATCAGGAAATTTTCTCTCAAAGATGTTAGCAGGACTGGAAAGTAAAAAGTTGGGCAGTGCTAATCTGAGGGTTTTGTTGTTGTTGTGTTTTGCTTTTCAAGATAGGGTTTCTCTGTATAATGGCCCAGACTGCCCTGGAATTCACTCTGTAGACCAGGCTGGTCTTGAACTCACTGAAATCCACCTGCCTCTGCCTCCCAAGTGCTGGGATTAAAGGCGTGCACCACCAATGCCAGGAGAAAAAAGGGAAAAAATGAACAAACAAACAAATAACTAAATAAATAAAATTAAAAGGATACTTACAATAGGCCTTCCAACCCAATCATAGGCATAGTCAAAGGTGTAGCCTTTCCGTTCAAACAGATCCGTGAAGAGGGTTCGTAAATACTCATAATCAGGTTTTTCAAAGAAGTCCAATCGCCTGACATATCGAAGGTAGGTTGCCATCTCCTCTGTTAAGGAAAAGGTAAAAAGCCATGCCTGTTAGCTGAATGCTTCCCTAGAAGTTAAGCTCCGAGCTACACAAGAGATATCTGTACACATTACTTGACACTAATTTTCTTTATGGACCAAATAAAAGTGATACCTTCCTTGGGCTGAATAATAACAAAAAGAAATGTAAATGATCTGGCCAAGACCTATTAGTATTTATAGATATTGTGATATTACCTACTTCAAAGTGTCAGTCACACTGGCTGTATTATCCTTTTAGCATCCTACCTGGGAAGTTCTCACAGAGAGCCTCGATAGGAGTATTCCTTTTGGTATCACCAATTTTTTGATATCTCTCTTTTAATGTATCAGCCTGTAGAGAGTAAAGAAAGAAAATTACCTGGAAAAACATACCAAGTAAGTAAGTTTAAATGTATTCTCAGACATTGGGAAATATATATATATATATATATTTTGGTTTTTCGAGACAGGGTTTCTCTGTGTTGTTTTGGAGTCTGTCCTGGAACTCGCTCAGTAGACCAAGCTGGTCTCGAACTCACAGAGATCCGCCTGCCTCTGCCTCCCTGAGTGCTGGGATTAAAGATGTGCACCACCACTGCCTGGCTGGGGTTATATATTTTTTAAAGATTTTACGCTCAATTATGTATGTATGTGTGTATCTGTATGTGGAAATGTACCCAAAGAGGCCAGCATTTCCCTGCAGTTGGGAGTTACAGGTGGCTGTGAGCTAATTGATATGGGTGCTAGGAAATGAATTTGGGTGCCCTACAAGAGCCGTACATGTTCTTAAACCATTGAGGCATCTCTCTATTCACCACAATTGTCATTTTCATTCAAACTGGTAGGTCTGTTAGTGGATCTTAATTTTTTTCTATTTAACAAATAATGTTTGAAAGTCAGCCCTTGACACAAGGGTTTGTAAAGTAAAATAAAAATAAAAATAAAAAAAGAAGAAAAAAAAGAAAACAAAAACAAATAATGTATAGACATATTGTTTTCAGATATACACAAACCTCTGACGAGATCTTGAAAGTTTCAATGGAAAATGTGTTTATTAATCTCAGACAAGAAGGATAGAGAAAATAAGTAAACAAAACATTATGTACCAGTATTTTAAAGATTGTGGCAGCTTAGAAAACTCCCATGGCCACTTAGATCCATCAGTGACTCAGCCTTCTCCCTCTATGATCAGTTCCAGTTTCTTTTTTTGTTTGTTTGTATGTATGTATGTATGTATGTATGTATGTATGTATGTATGTGAGTGCTCTATCTGCATGTACAACTTTATGTCAGAAAAGGGCATCGGTATCACTACAGATAGCTGTGGGTCACCATGTGGTTGCTGGGAAAGAACTCAGGACCTCTGGAACAGCCAATGCTCTTTAACTGCTGAGCCATCTCTCCAGGCTCCAGTTCCAGTTTCTACTAAATACATATACTACTATTTAGTTGACCTCTAAAGAATATGTTTTCTCAGATGAAGTCACACATTTTTGTGACCTTTTCTGCAGTTAGTAATTTATTTTCCTATTTCAAAGGAGAGAAAAACTACATATACATACATATTGCCAAGCTACAAAGAACAGAAGGACAAGAAGTGAAAAAACCCTAAAGGTTTCCAGGTTTGAGGATATAGCTTAGTGACAATGGAAACCAACCAACAAACAAAACCTTTCCAGACATAAACCTGCAGAATAGGCATCACTAACAAGCAAGTGTGTGTGAGAGGGTCAAAGCAGTCCAAGTAGGACATACTCAGGACGGCACACAGGAAGCTTCTGGTCCTTAGACTCTTCATTTAGGCTCTAGCCAGCCTACTTCTCCCAGACTCAAGTAACAGACAGGAAAAGTAAAGTGGAGAGATTCTAAATCCACTAATACCACTAAAATGGGGTTGCACAAACCACAAGAGTTCCAAGCAAATGACAATGCTGTATACTGATGGACTGTTTGGTACGTGATCAGCAAGCAGAATGCGTAGCCATTTGTAACAATTCACTATCAATGAGAAGACATACATGACCAGATGATAATGGCTTAAGTTTCCTAGTAACTGTCCCAGAGTAATTATAATGTTTATAACTATATTGTGTTAATTAACAGTTTACTCACAGGCACTGTACACCATTTACCTAAAAAAGTGACTGAAACTTTATGTTTGCAAGAGATGGCTATTATTTGAAAAGTTACTTATTCAATAATTTATTTGCATAGCAATGTTAAACCTGAATTTTTTCTGCTATTTTAGTTAAGGTGAGTCCTTTGTCTATGTAGGGTGAATAATGATTTTCCAGTTCACCTTAGTAGCAAGGAAAAGCCCTGCTGGCTTTTTTAGTAAATGTGTAGCAGCTGCTGTCATCAATTTGTTCTAGAATTTCCCTGATACCCTGGGAACAACTCCTCCTGCTACATAATGATAGTGAAGGAGGGGCATGCAGAGGACAGCAGCACTGCCAAGGCTGGGAGGGAATGAGAGAAAGGGTTATGGAAAACCCAAACACAAAGAGGCAGGGTTAGGATGAGAAGGTGAGGAAGCCAAATGCGAACACACAGGAGCTCTCAAAGCCCAGGTGAACATTAACAATGTGACTAATGTCACTAATCCCTGCCTCTCATCTCTGAAGCCAACCTTCTCCTTGGTGCTTTTTAAGACACCAAACTAGCAGCCCTTTCATTATCTACTGAGCAGAGAGACAAAAGCACTTTGAAGGATACCTTGAGTCCTTGCCAGGGCAGGCTGCCGCGGAGGAAGTACATGAACATATGGCCTAGAGCTTCCAAATCATCTCGCCGACTTTGCTCTAAGAGGGAAGACAGATCACACATTATGTTAGCAGTTATTGCAGTGGAAAGAGTTTTAAAACCAAGGAATCCCCACAAGCCCTTCTGCTCTGGAAAGGCTCTGCTCACTAATCTGTGTATGCCTAAGCCAGGAATAATATTTTAGATCAAAACTGAGAAACAGTGGGTGGCCTTCCTTTGTTGTTAAAAGTAAATAGCAAGTGAAGAGCAAATTCTAAATTAAGATCAAGGCCCAACGCTAGACGGTAGGCAAACCACTCCTTACTCAACACTGTTATCTATCTGAATGTGAGATAATACATAAACGAAACAGAACTTGTAGCGTACCAGCTAGTTACCCTTTGGTTACCATAAGGAAAAGTGAGCAGCAGACCAAGAAGTTGAAGTTACTTTCAAACAGTCCCCATTGGCTAGGCCTGCAAAGATACAAACTGCAGATGCCTAGCACACAAGTTTAGCATTCCCACCCCCACCCCAGACAGGGTTTCTCTGTGTATCCCTGGTTGTCATTCTGTAGACCAGGCTGGCCTTGAATTCACAGACATATGCCTGCCTCTGTGCCTTCCAAGTGTTGGGATTAAAAGTGTATGCCACCACCGCCCCACTACTCATCATGTTTAGCAATTTTAATTCATCACAAAAATGAACCATTCAGTTTCAAGTCAGCAGAAAACAATCACTTCTTGGTTCCCACTTGTTCCATGTACCCCATAACCACTTCAAAACTCAGCAAGTTTACTACTGAGGTGTTGTCTATGAATACACAAAACAAGGTGGCATCCTTAGAACTTTCCTAAAACAAGTTGCTAGTTTTTCTCTCCTTTGAAATGGGAATTGCTAATTGTAGAACAGTTCACAGAAATGTGTGACTTCATCTGAGAAAACATGTTCTTTGGATGTCATTTGAATACTGTATATGCGTCTACTTTGAATTTACTAGTTATGACTCATCACAGGCATTTATTATTTACTGTTCTTGTTTTACAGAGCTAGGGCTTCATGTAGCACAAGGTGACCTCAAATCTGCTATGTATCTCAGGATGAACCTCCTGCCTCCACTTCTCGAGTGCTAAAATTATGTGTTTACTTTTTGTTTTGGCTGAGTTTAGAGCTTCATCAAAAGAGATGACAGCTGAGCTTGGTGGTGCACACCTCTAGTCCTC
Organism: Mesocricetus auratus; assembly: GCF_017639785.1. Classification (NCBI taxonomy): domain Eukaryota; kingdom Metazoa; phylum Chordata; class Mammalia; order Rodentia; family Cricetidae; genus Mesocricetus; species Mesocricetus auratus. The sequence continues at coordinate 6,010,295 of NW_024429267.1, read as the reverse complement.
CTACTCAAGAGGCAGATGATCTCTGTGAGTTCAAAGTCAGCTTGGACTACATGAGACCCTGACTCAAAAGGGGGGTGGGGTGGGAGGAGTGCAATAGGAGAACTAAGAGACTACCTTTTTTTTTTTTTTTTTCCGAGACAGGGTTTCTCTGTGTTGTTTTGGAGGCTGTCCTGGAACTCACTCTGTAGACCAGGCTGGTCTCGAACTCACAGAGATCGGCCTGCCTCTGCCTCCCGAGTGCTGGGATTTTTTGAGCAGAAAGTAAAATCTAAAAGTACAGAACAGAGGCTAGAGGGATGGCTCAGAGGTTAAGAGCACTGGCTGCTCCTCCAGAGGTTCTGAGTTCAATTCCCAATTCCCAGCAACAGCATGGTAGCTCACAACCATCTGTAATGAGATCTGGTGCCCTCTTTTGGTGTACAAGCATACATGCAGGCAAAACACTGTATACATAATAAATAAACAAATCTTAAAAAAAAAAGTACAGCACAAGTATGACTGCCACCTCAAATTATGTGAAACTAACACAAAAAGGAATGAGCTGTGATTCTGTAAACCTGTTTTTGAAGACAAGGAGTCTCTGTATAACTACTAGAATTTGCTTTGTAGACTAGGCTGGCCTTGAACTCACAGAGTTCCATCTGCCTCCATTTTTATATCTGTTTCCTGTATATTACAGGAAGCCTCTTGATAAAAAAATTTACCAGGCAAGTGCTTGCATTGTAGTTAAGTGAGCACTAGAGGGCGAACTCTCCACAGATTTAAGGATTTTTCAACACACACAGAGAGGGGGGAGGGGAGAGGGAGAGAGAGAGGGAGAGGGAGAGAGAGGGGGAAGGGAAGGGAGAGGGAGGGGGAGGGAGAATTTTTTTTTTACAAAATGGAGAGAACAAACAAAATGTTTTGACATGTTAGAGTTGACCTGAAGAGCAAACCCCATTCTGGAGATAATGAGATAATTTTAACAGCAACAGCAGCTCATCAAGATGATGATGAAGTACTTTACTTATCACACAGGGTAGATGTTCAAAACATACCTTGAAAAATAATAAAGATAACTACCACATGGAATGACCCACTGGGCTAAACATTCTATCCAAGTCACATTTTGCCTGAAAGTATATCTGTGTACCACATTGTGTTTCCTGGTGCCCGAAAGACCAGAACAGAGTATCAGATCCCCTGCAATCAGAGTTACAGATGGTTATGAGCTGCCATGTGGGTGCTGGGAACTGAACCTAGTCCTCTGTAAGAGCAGAGTCATCTCTTCAGCTCCTTAATCCATACTTTAAGTGAAACCTTGTTACTAACACAGGCACAAGCCTGATGTTCTCTCCTTTTGTCATACACAGAGTCATACATGTGTAAATACAAGTCTCATTATTAAACCTATTCAATTACTGCTATCTTGTTACAATAACTCAAGTTCTTAAACTACTGAGCAATGAAGCATTAAAAAACACAGTTGAAAGAATGAAGACTCCACCAGTTTTAAGGTATTTGGTAACATCACTAAGTTACCATTGCAATCTTTTAAGTACAAAAAAGTCACTTACCTTGTGATACAACAAATGGTACAAGTTGTAATGCACAATAAAGGGCTACTGGAAAAGAAAGTAGTCACACGACCACCCTGTAAACACACCTTTGCCCAGATGAGTGTTGATAGACATGTACCGCGCAGTTCCAGTTAAGCTCTTGTGCTCTCTGTAAGGTATGTGCTTTTTGGTTTCAGGATCAATGTATTCCTTGGCCAGTCCAAAATCTATTATGTGTATCACATGCTCTTTCTTATTGCCTTGTCGGCCAATCAAGAAGTTCTCTGGTTTGACATCTCGGTAAATGAGATTCTTTGAGTGTACATACTCCATTCGAGAAAGCTAAAAGAAAGAAAAAATAATGGAAATACCTTGAAATAAGCATATTGTAAGCATATTGACGGGGAATGGGAAGGGATGGGACAGGGACATGATCCAAAATGCTTCCCCTCCCTGCTTTTTTTTGAGACAGGTTCTCACTATGTAGCTCTTGCTGTCCCAGAATTAACAGCTTCCCAAGGCTGAGATCAAAGGCACACGCCATTATACCTGGTCCAAAATAGTTCTTAAAATTATGTTTGTCTGTCTGTCTGTCTGTCTGTCTGTCTATCTACCTATGCATCCATCCATCCACCCACTCACTCACTCATGGACATGGTGTGGTGGACATGGAGGATAGCTTGCAGAAGTCAGTTCTTTCTACCATGTGGGCCTGGGGACTAAATTTACACTGTCAGGTTTGGTGGCAAGCACCAGTCATTTCACTGGCCCCAAAATATTTTTTTTCAGTTTTATTTTTTTCTTTCTCATTGTTTTCTGTATCACTATGTTGTCTAGGTTAGGCCTTGAGCTCTTGAACTTAAGTAATCTTCTTATCTAGATCTCTTAAGTATCTGGTACTGTATATATGTCATTGTCTCTGACTCAGCATAAGGTTTCAGAAACTAAAATTAAAATAAAACTCATCTCTTGGCCAGGTGTGGTGGTACATGCCTTTAATCACAGATGGATTTCTATGAATTAGTTCAAGGCCAGACTGCTTTACATAGGAGAGTTCCAGGCCAGCCAGGGCTACACAGTAAAAGACCCTGTCTCCAAAAACTAAAACAACAATAACAAAATCCATCCATCTCTTATTTATCTCCTACTTTACTGACTTAGAAACCAAAACTACATTTTAAGGTTTCTTTTGTTATTTTATTTATTCATATATATGTGTGCCCTCCTGAGTTTACATGTACCAGTTGTGTGCATGTGTTCACAAGGCCAGAGGCTGTCAGATTCCCTGGAACTGGAGTTATAGGCAGTGTTAGTAGTCTGATGTGGGTGCTGCAAACCAAATTTAGGTTTTCTGCAAGAGCAGTAACTGCTCTTAGCCGATATCTCTAGCATACCCCCATCCCTAGTACTTTTTATTACAAATATATAACAACTATCAAGATTAGGAGGAAAAAATGAGACAGTACAATTTGGCTAAAATGATAATATTTTACTTTATATATTGTAACTTGCAAACATGTACTATGAGACAGGTACAGCTGCCACTTCTCCTCCTGCCCATACTCTGCATTTTCAGGTGCTCAGGACTCTCTAACCCAAATCTTGGTATTACAGAAATAAGGAGGACGTGACCACAGCTTGAAATAAGTAATGGTAACATTGTCTCAAATTTCATTAAATAATTCTATCTGTAAAGCATTTCTACGTAGCGTAAATGGGAGGCTTAAATATTTAGATTTTGGTCACTTTTTTAAAAGTGTTTCCAAATTGCTGTTGGATGATGGTAAGACCACGACTTCGAATTAAGATGCACCTAAAGGCTGGAGTGGTGATACACATCCACCTTAGCAATCAGGAGGCTGAAGCAAGAGGATCTAAAGTCAAAGCCAGTCTAAGCTGATGAGACCATCTCAACAAAACAAAACAAAAAACACCCAACATTTGAATTCTTCCCTTGAGGGTCTAAAAAAAATCTCAAAGAAACTGTTCTAACTGCTTAAGATGGAACTAGTATGTAATTTGGCTGCAAAGCTTCTTGGCCAAAGTATACAATATGGCAGAGAAGTAAAGATCTCAGTCACATGATTTTGAAAACGTTAGTGCAGGGAGGAGTATCTTCAGTCTTTTCTAGTTTTCAACAGCGAGAGAAGGAGGGCATGATAAAATCTTACAGCTATGTGCCTAAGACCTATAAATAAAATGCTGAAGCAATTACTTGAATGTGCACAACTCCACCTATTCGTCCTCTTTCTCCCTAATGTAAATTATATTCCTCCACTTCAGTCGGAAAAGGTTCTGCTTCAAGGTGCAAATTCTTAAAATAGAGTGAACTGCAGATACATTGTGACTTCTCTCAGTTAACTCATTTGTAACCCTCTAAGTTGTGTGACCAAGAACTTACCTTTGTTGTTTGGCATATTACATACTGGCCAAGAATCTTTGTGGCCAAATTATACATAGGAACCACCTAAAGCAGCAGTTGTAATAGTTTGTTTCAGAAGTCTGCTAGATTCTTCTAGAGTGCCATTAAGCCTGTAAAAACTAATTCAGATATCACTATAGCTAATACATCACCAAAAGGCCCTTAAGGATGTGGGCAAGGGATTTTATTCATCTTCTGGAATAGCACATCAACTCACCAACTGGATGGCTATCATTAACACCGTCTTCAAAGTAAATGTTCGATCACAGAGGTCAAATAAGTCCTCCAAGCTAGGGCCAAGGAGCTCCAGCACCATGGCATTGTATTTCCCACATGGTCCAAAGTAATATACCTGTGGGAGGCCTTCACCTGAAAACAGACGGGGAAATGGGGCACAGAGTGGGAGACACAAAAACCAAACTATAAGACAACTGAATAACAAAAGAATATAATATAAAGTATAACCTGTGAGATTTCAATTTCCTTTCACAGTCCCTCCTGGAAAAGCTACACTGAGTATAATAGCTTCAGTGGGAACCATTACTGAATGGAAAAGGCTAAGTCACTGCACAATATGTTCAAATAAGCAGTTATTTAACACCAGAGTGCCAAAGGCATTTCCACTACTATGCAAAAGAAAATGGTCCCTGATCCATTATTGGTTCAGAGTGTAAACTATTCTTCCCAAAGGATGCCTGAAAGTGCACTATCATAAAAGGTTCAAAGGAAGCCTCACTGAGCTCAAATCCACAGGCTAGCAGACCTTGTTGCATTGGTTGGTTTCATTAACACTCCCAGTGCTTACTGCTAAAGCCAAAGGGAGTTGTTTGCAACCACTGCCCCCTGGGGAATTTGGATTGAAGAGGCTAGGTCAAAGAGGTGCAGCCTGGCCCTAGGCCAGCACAACTGGCTTTCTTTTCACACAGAATCTCTGTGGGGCTTTGTTTCTCTCAGCTAGGAGTCAGCAGACACTTAGCATTTGGTTGCTGTAAAGTAATTAGGAAAGGAAAGGGGGAAACTAAAATCTCAAAAGCTGTAGTTTCTCCATATTTGAAATTCATAGATATGTGAAGCTAAAAAATCTGGATTTTCTCACCTAAATATCAACTTGTGAATGAATTCCTTTTTACAGTAATTATGAAAACAAGGTAGGTATTCAGTATATGTTTATAAAGCATACTGTTACTGCCTCCCCCTCCCAAGTTTTTCAAGACAATATAATTTTATCCATCTTTTATTTATTTATTGGGGGTGTGTGTTGAGACAGGGTTTTCTCCGTGTAGCCCTGGTTGTCCTGGAACTCATCTGTAGACCAGGTTGTCCTCCTGCCTCTGCTTCCTGAGTGCTGGGACTATAGGCATGCACCATCATGCCCAGTATCCATCTATTTTTATTTGTTTTGATTTTTTTGTTTGTTGAGATGGAGTTTCTCTGTGTAACAGTCTTAGCTGTCCTGAAACTTACTATGTAGACCAGGCTGGCCTCAAACTCACAGAGAAATGCTTGACTCTGCCTCCCAAGCTTGAGATGAAAGGAGTGCAAACCATGCCTAGTTCCATCTTTTTAATTTTTAAAAGAATTATTTTGGGGGCTAGAGAAATGGCTCAACGGTAAAGGCTGGGCTCACAACCTATTTATGTGTAGGTGTACCATGTGTGTACAGGCAACTATGGAGGCTAAAAGGGGGCATCAGATCCAATGGAGTTGGCCTAACAGATGGTTATGAGATGCAGGTGCTGAGAACTGAATTCTGGTCCTCTGGAAAAGCAGGAAGAGCTCTTCATGGCTGAGCTGTCTCTCTAGTCATCATTCTTTTTTAATGTATATGGATGAAACATAGGCAGAATCAATGTACATCTAACCATCCTTTCCCCCAGGGAAGGCCTTATATACCTGGAGTCACTGTGACTCATTGTCACAATGCATATTTAGCTACTTCACATACTGCATTGATCTATCTTTTTCCTCTTAGACACTAAATAACTTTAGTATTTTAATAAGTTCATGCCTAGTCTATATCAACTAATAATGTACTCTTGCTCCTACTAATTCTGGAGTTACTTTTATTCTGTCTCCAAAAAGAAACAAGCTTTAAACTGGAATGTCTTTTTTTTCCTCTCCTCCTGTTGTTCTGAAATCATTTTTCCCAAGATTTCAAACATACAGAGTGTTGTTTCCAAGGAGTCTTGCTGAGAAATTCAATTTAGAACATTCTGTCCAAGAGGTTAATTGCTTTTACCAAACACATTACAGATAGAATTTGGAGATATTTTAAATTTATGCTCAATTTTAACAGTTTTTTAAAAAAAAGTCTCTAAAAGTTTATTTTTCTAACATTAGTATTATATTTCTCAGAGCTAGTTGTAGCAGGGTCTGTTAGTTGCCTGGCCAACATTCATTGTTTCTTTCTCCCTATTCATCAAAAGAACTTTTTTTTGGTGTGTATGTACTTTTGTGTATGCAATACCGATGTACACGCATGTGTGCATGCTAGAGTCAGCTCAGGTGTTGCTCCTGTCTTTGCCTCCTCAGCACTCAGAATACAAGTGTGCACGACTGTGCCTGGCTTTTCACATGGGTACAAGGTGGGGTCTTAAATTTACTGACTGAGCTATCTCTCCAGTCCCCAGAATTTCTGATCACTGCAAATGGCAACCTGCACAGTTACAACTGAGTATAGGAATGGTCAATGAGATAGAAGCAGAAATTTTTGGGTAGGGTGGTTTTACATAGAAAAGCTCTTTCAAGAAAGTTGATTCAAGTGGATGGGACACCTTATGGAACTCCAGAGAATCACAAAGTACCTTCAAATATAATACAGCAACAGGAATAGATGTAGCAACCAAAAGAGCCTGATATATGAGGTCTGTGGAATAATACCTGAGCTGGACTTTCCACCCATCTACACACCCCCACCAGCTGGACTTTCCATCCATCTATATACCCCCACCTTTTTTTTGACATGCTGAGGACTGAACCTTAGGTAAGTGTTCTACCACTAAACTACATCGCTAGAGCTGTTCTAGATTTTTTTCTTAATCTAACTGAGCTACAGTTACAGGCTCTATTTTAAAAATAAGAACCAAAACTAATTCTACTTAATAAATACATTGTTTCTTTACATGGCTGAATTCCAAGTCTAGGCACACAATCCTCTTTTTAAACACAGGCTCCAAGTCAGGTCTACTTGGTTAAAAATGAGACTAATAAGTTGCTTATTCTCAACAACCTTCAATATCAAACCTGGGTATCCCCTTGCTACAAATTTCCGTATTTACTAAAAATTCAACAAAAGCATTTTTGGGCAATGCCTATACTTTGTAACAATAATGTCAATAATAAATTCTGCATAGAAACTTAAAAGAATGAGGAGTTTGTGGTGTTTGCGGATGTAAAACACTTCAGAAGGGCTTAGTGAACACTGGGATGTCGGTGACCATATTCAGACCACTGCGTAATTTTACAGCATTTCTAGGGAGGTACTAGTTTCAAGATACTAGTGCAGAAAGAGTTCAAGTGTTTTGTATCTAATATTTGCGTTTGCTACTACTTCTAGCAAATTCTTTTGTCTCCCTCCATATATTGGCTTTTTCATCTTTGCAACACAGAAGAATTTAAGCTAGTTCCTCTTTAAAACTAAGTTATGACTATAATTTTCTTCTAGCTATCTTCTAGGTTCATCTTAGTAAAGTCACAAAATCAATATGAATTAAACTTAGATTCCATGTGGAGTAGTAATTAAAATGTAAGCTATCAGTGACACGCAACTAGAAAACTGTTCACCTGAAACATCTTAAAACAAAAAAACAGATGAAGTGATTTTGCCTCACACTTTCTGAATTAGGATTTCCAGGAGTGGAGCAGAAGCAAACAATACTCTTAAGTGATGAGCAGCCCCAACTAGAAGCTGCATTTGGAGGGGAGAAACAAAGGGCATTGACATGTTGTATAACTTACACATTATTAGGAATCAGAAAACACAAACCAGTTTCTACACAGTTCTTTCAGATTGGAACAAATGAACTTATTTATTTGTTTATTCATCTGAGATTTCATCTCACTATATATACTCCACACTGGCCTCAAACTTGCTGTCTTCCTGCCTTAACCTCCTGACTGTTGGCACTGCAGGTGTGAGTCACCATACCCAGCTTGGACAAAACATCTTTTAAAAGAAATAATTTCAGGATTATTTAAGAGGCTTCCTGGGGGTGAAGGCAGCTTTCTATGCCAAGTTTCTTAGGTTATTACAAGAAATGAACTACCAAGCAGGAAACTTTCTTCAGGAGATGTAGTTGTAATTTAATAGAACTGTTTGTACAAAGAGTTGCCTGTATAAGTACTATTCTGTGTCTGTGTATTTTGCATGGCTACCCATAGAATAGTAATAGACCTCCACTACTCTCCGGTAGAATTACCATACAATAATGTTTTACCCACCCCTTGGTTGAATGCAAGTGAAGATCCTGAATCTTTCACTCTTCTGTACAGCCATCTCCAATTCACTGCTCAATAAAATTTAAATTAACATTATGTTGTGGAATTCTTTAATAAGACCTAGAGTAAGGACACTATAAATGCAATACAAACTACATACAAGGTAAACAAGGTACTTCCTGTAAATAATTATGAGAGAAATGGGATAGGAAAGCTGAGCAAAGCAAATAAGCACTGGATTTTTGGACTACAGTCTATCACAAACTAAGGTAGTTTTATAATCTCTGTCTCTCACCGGGTTTCACTGTCATCTAGGCTAAAAAACTCACTCTCGTCCAGGCTGACCTTAAACTTGAAATAATTCTCCTATTTTTGTCTCTTGAGGACTGGTGTATCAGGTTTAAAACTATCACATCGTGCTAGTTTTATAATCTTTTATCTTCTCTGGAAATAATGCAATCATAAATCAGCCAAAGAACAGTTTAATCATATGTTAAATCCTCAACAAACCCAAAGTGTAAGATTATATATTACATCATCCTGAGTATTTTTCCAGAAATAGCCCTTACATTTAGCAAAAGCATTTTCTTATAAATCCTGCAGGCCATGTGTCTGACACATATACCAAGTTGTATAGCACAGGAAGGTAAGGTTATAACACCACAGTTAATTATCATTGTATCATAAATTTAATTTGGGTTAAACTTACCATACCAACATTAATTGCTTACTTATTACCCAAGCTGTCTAAGACGCTGGCTTTTACCTAAAAAGCTCCCATAATACACTATGAGCAGTAACTACTCTAAGCAGAGATATTTTAAATGTACATCAGGCTGAGAACTGAAATAGAAGCAACTGAAATTTTTGATAATTTGCTCATATTACTACTTAATAATTAGCCTCCAATTCTTTTGTTTGTTAGTTTTTTTGTTTTGTCTTGTTTTTAAGTTTTGTTTAGTTTATCAAGACAGAGTTTCTCCGTGTAAAAGTGTTGGCTATCCTATTCAATGTCCAAGAATGTACAGAACCACTGCCCTAAGGGATATCACTATGCCCTAGTCAATGTCCAAACCCTGGCTTTGTGAATATGGAAGAAAAACAAATAGACAAGCAGTAAGAAATGTGAATATTAAGACAAAACACCACCAAATGTACACCCTAGCATTAAAAAGGAAAAAGTAGCATCAGAACCTTAGCCACTGTGCTTATCTGAAAAATGAGCCCCATTGGTAGGCTCTTCTAAATCTTTGCCTATGTAAGCACAATAACAATTTTCTGGAACTAACAATAATTTCCCAGTAGTTACCATACACATAAATTAATTGGGCTTATTTCCAGAATTTTACCTTCTGTTTTGAATATGAAAGACAAATTCCAAGTAACAAATGCTGCCTTCACATTGAGCAAATGCTTCCAGTTGGTCTGCACTTTGCAGAAACAACATACTACAAAGGGTGTCAGTACTCTGTAATTGTGAGGTATGCATAGGTCCACAATTTCACAACACTGTACTGTAAATGAAAAACCTAACAATCCAAAATGTGTAAAATACAAGTGTTTGTTTTTCTCTTGCAAGAGAGATTTTCTAAACTTTTACAGTAACATAAATTACAAAACTATGAATGGCTTTTTACATCTTCCTCTTTTTTTTTTTTTTTTTTTTTTTGGTTTGTTTGCTTTTGGGGACAAGGTTTCTCTACATGACTTTGGAGCCTGTTCTGCAACTTACTCTGTAAACCAGGATGACCTGGAACTCACAAAGCATTTCTTGCTTCTGCTGGGATTAAAGGTATGCTTATGTGTGTCTCTGCCATGAAGCTTGTGTGGAGGAGACAGGACAGCTTTAGAAAGTGGGTTCTGTCTTTTCACCATGGGTTCTGGATACTGAACTCAAGAGTCAGGCTTGCACAGGAAGCAATTTTTACCTGCTGAGATCTCTCTGCTCCTTACTCCTCTTCTCCACTTTCTATCTCCTTTGAGACAGGATTTCAATACGTAGCAGGTCAGCAGGCATGTGCCATCAGGCCTGACTAAAGTGCAATGAACGGTCAACCGGACTTCACTCCAGAAGAGGAACAAGTTTCTCACAGCATTATATATAATTGTCTTGGCTTCTATTTGACTATACAGAAGTGTTAAGTAAGATTTCAGTGTAAAAGCAATCTCTCCGAGTGCCTAATATTTGTAATGTTTAGACATGGTACAGTTATCTACAGTTACCTACACAGGTCATACTAGACAGTTGCTTAATCTAGTTACACCCTCCCCCACCCCCTTAACTGTTGGGGAGTATTATTCTAAGGTGTGTTGCTTTTTTTCCTACTGCTTTTGTTAACAATTCAAAGATGTGCTTGATTAAATAAAATTAACCTTTGAGCAGGAGGATGAGTCAGCAAACAAGCCAAGGAAATTATAAGAAAACATCCTACTTGTTCCTTGTATAATCAAACTCTCCTACCTGCAGGTAGTAACCCAAAGGATATTCAAAGAAATTAAATTTTGCAAATGGATGTATTTCATTTTGCAGAATTTGGAAAATAAAAATGTGTACACCATACTATAGACACCTATTCAGGATTCAATGGGCAACTGCTATGAGTTCAGAAAAGGCTGATTCTGTAATTCCACATCTATTAGCCATTATGGGGATACCTGCACAAATTAAGACTGACAATGCTCCAGCATATGTGTCTAGTAAAATGAAAAAGTTTTTTGAATATTATAACATAAAGCACATTACAGGTATGTCACACAACCACAAAGGATGAGCAGTTACAGAAAGGTTTAATTGAACTTTAAAAGAAATGATTAGCAGGGTGGTGGTGCATATGCCTTTAATCCCAGCATTTGGGAGGCAGAGGCAGGTAGATCTCAGTGAATTCAAGGCCAGCCTGGTCTACAGAGTAAGTTCCAGGACAGCCAGGACTATTTCTCAGAGAAACCTGTCTCAAAAAACAAACAAACAAAAAAGTATTTTAATAAACAGAATGGAGCAATAAAAATACCCAGAACAGATTACACAATGCTTTATTAACTTTAAATTTCTTAAATGTTAATGAAAAAGGAACAACAGCGATAGAGAGACATTAGGTAACAGAAAAACTGATGACTTAAATTAATCTATATATTTTGAAGATATATTAGACTAATGGAAACTGGGATATGTGTTATGTTAGGGAAGAGGTTTTGCTTTTGTTTTCGCAGAAGAAAAACTATAGATACCATCAAGATTGATAAAGAATAGATTTGAACAGGAGAGCCTTCCTGATGAGGAAAGGAGATAGTTAAGAGTTAAATTGGCCTAATGGTATAGTATATTTCCAACAGGATAAAATTTTATAAGTCTTCCTAAAGATTTGTTTTTGTTTACAACTATAAAAGGCAAATGATCTTTTTGTAGTCCCAATTAAATAAAAATTTAAAGCTGGCTTTAGGGTTGGAGTGTGTCTCTCTCCTTCTCTAAACCCAAGCATGTTTGTTAAAGGAGAATCCAAAATCTCTGTCACATGTCAGAAGAGTCACATGAAGTGGGACAGAAGAAAATCAAAATTTAGGGACTATTCTATTGGCAAAAATCTCATAATCCTTTGGTTTCATTTTAACTATTTAAAACTTTTCATAGATATAAATATTAACTTTAAATTCATAAAGACTATTTTGTATATGACATTTAAGTTTCAGTAGTGAACAGTAACCAGTCATAATAGTGACTTTTGATGTTTCTAGTAGAAAATGGAACCCCACAATGATGATTCTCTAGGGATTGTGGTAATGCCATGAAGGAGACAAGCACTACACTAATATCAGTATTGGACTACAGATCACTAAGGACAACTCTAAAGTTGCTTGCTGAGAAGGTCCAGCTTCACAGGATATACTAGCCAGAACTTCAGAAAAGCTCTGCACTTTCCCATTACACAGAGATTAGACAATGAATGTTGCAGCTGATTTTCTCAGGACTTGGCCAATATTTCAGTTTATTCAGTGTATCATTGCCCCCCCAGACAACAGGAAGTAACTTTGGAGATACAATACCCACATTCCTAAGAGATGGAAATAATGTAATTTGGTCATTTGGTGGGATATAGATGACTTGTCATCATTTATGGAGGCTGTTTATTAATTATAACTGGTATTGCAAAGGAGGAAATTATGAAAAATATTAAATGATCTCTTTGAAAAAAAGAAGGGATATAGGAATGATAAGGTAGAAGGGTAGATTATTGAATCTATATAATAGGGCAGATTGTTGAATCTACTATAAATTTAGGGACAACTATTGATCTCAAATTTGTGAGGACTTTTGTATATTGACACAAATTTAAGGTAGTTTTTGTTGGAACACAATGCATGTATATTCCTGTTCTTGTGTGGGTGATTTTTGTATATTGTTAGAATTCAAGGTTATTTTTGCTAAAACATATTGTACGTACGTTTCTATTTTTGCTTGAGGTATTGTGCTTATACAGTTCATTTAAAAAATGTAAGGTGGAATTCTAGTTTTAAAAGCTATTATTATGAATTATTCAGAATAATCAAAAAAACACAGGTCAGGACTTCCCAGGTAAAGATGGCTGAGCGTGGCTATAGCTTTTCACTGACTACATTCAGCCCATCTGGTACATTGTCCAGATTGAATATGCTTTGGCTGCTGTAGCTGGAGAGGTCCCTTCAGTAGGAATTAAAACTGCAAATGTTGTAGTATTAGCAATGGAGAAAAAGCAGAAATCCATTCTTTATGATGAAAGGAGTGTACACAAAGTGGAACTGATTACCAAGCATATCGGTTTGGTGTATAGTGGCATGGGCCCAGATGATAGAGTGCTTGTGCACAGAGCTCGGAAACTTGCCCAGCAATACTACCTTGTCTACTAAGAACCTATTCCCACAGGCCAGCTGGTGCAGAGAGTAGCCTCTGTGATGCAAGAGTATACCCAATCAGGTGGCATTTGTCCATTTGGTATTTCTTTACTTATTTGTGGATGGAATGAGGAACGGCCAAATTTATTTCAGTTGGATCCATCTGGAGCCTACTTTGCCTGGAAGGCCACAGGAATGGGGAACAACTATGTGAATGGGAAAACTTTCCTTGAGAAGAGACATGATGAAGACCCAGAACTGGAAGATGCCATTCATACAGCCATTTTAACTCTAAAGGAAAGCTTTGAAGGGCAAATGACAGAAGTTAACATAGAAGTTGGGATCTGCAATGAAGCAGGCTTTAGGAGACTCACCCCAACTGAAGTGAAGGATTACTTGACTGCCATAGCATAATAAAGATGTGCCTGAACAATCCAGATCTCACACAATATATCTACTTACACATATTTAAAGTATGTTTTGTTTGTGCAGACTTTTATAATAAACTGTTAAAAAACAAAAACAAAAAACAAACAAACAAAACCACAGGTCAGTAATTAGTCATCTATAACAATCAAATTTGTAGATATGTTAGGTATGCTTTCCAGATCACATAGAGATATATTTCTGATAGATGATCTCAAACTTTCCAAAGACCTACAGAATATGGTACTTAAAATGTTTTGTTAACTTAGAATTTTTCATGGCAATGAGACATATGTGTTCCTGGCAGCACCAATTTACTTCAGAGATGATGGGCATCAAAGAAACTCCTTATGGAGTTTGCTTTCAATGTGGGAAGACTAGCCATTTGTGCAAGAAGCTGCCCTTGCCTAGACTTCTTGACAGCAAGTTATGAGAGCTGAACATGCAGGACCCACAGGAAAGTGACTACTGAACTTTGCCAAAACAAGGTAGGATGGTACTTCAGGGTTCCTGCTTCACAGAAGAAACTGCCAGACAGGACACAGAGGAGAGTGACTGACAAACTTTGAAAATATAGGTGGGACAGTCTTTCAAATTTCCTGCTTCACTGAAAAGTCTGCCAGACACAATGGGCCTGCAGGCTGAAGATGGATGCCCCAACATTGCAGAGGGACTTTGGATGATTGTTCAGGAGTCAGATGTCTCTGCCACTTCTACAGTTGTTACAAGTTGTTTGTAATGTACTTTTTGTTCACTTAAATAATATTAAATCCTTCTGGTGCCTTTGATGGAATTGAAGACTTACATATGATAGAAAGTAAGTTAGGCATAAAATTTTGGATTTACTAAGATAGGATAATTTACCAGACACAAATGAATTGGAATTCAGCACACTGTGAATGTAATCTTCATTTGGTAATTGCTCCTATTGTATAAAGTCTATATTACTATATTAAAGTTAAAACTTCATGTTTGCTTAGAAAGGAAAAAAGGGGAAATGTTGGGGAGTATTGTTTTAAAGTGTATTGTATTGCATTTTTCCTACTGCTTTTGCTAACAATTTAAAGATGTGTTTGATTAAATAAAATTAACCTTTCAGCAGGAGGATGAATAAGCAAGTAGCTGACAGGAAGTGGTAAGGAGGAACCATGTATAACAAGGATTTTTAAGTGGGGACAGAGAGAAGGACTCTGGGTTGTTTGGAAGATGCTAGCAAAGGGAGAAGGTTAGCTACTTGCTATTCAGCCTCTCTGAGTGAGCAGAATTCCACCTCAAACCTTGAACTGTTAGTTCTGTAGATTTAGATAAAGTTTTCCTTAGTAGCTTTGACAGAGTCTGTGCTTGAAATCCCCTCAGGTTGTGATACTTGCTGCCAAAGCTGTTGCTTTAAGGGCAGTCACTGTAGATAATAAAAAAAAAAATTATAACCACATCAATGTTTTATGTAAGTTTATAATTTTTACACTGGGCCACATATTCACAGCTGTTCTGGGCCTCAAGAATGACAACCTGCATGGCATATACAATCATAGAATTCATCTATGTTTGGGTCTATGTGTTGGGTCTCAGTTATCAGTTCTTTTCTTTGGCCAAGTAGCATAGTTAATAAAGGGTAATCTCATGTTGTTTAATTCCTGGAATGACAGGTGGGAATTCATAGAACCACTATTTTTTTAATTCATACTTCTTTGCTTTAGACAATATCCATTTTATTAATTTTGTTTGTTTTGAGACAGAATCTCAACTACATATCCCTAATTTGCCTGAAATTAAGTATGTAAACCATCCTATCCTTGAACTCATAGAAACCTGCAGGTCTCTGCTATCCCAGAGCTAGGAGTCAAGATGTGTGCCACCATACCTGGACAAGTTCATTTTTTTGTCTTTAATTTATTTCATTTTATTTTACATATACAGCTGTTTTGCCTGCATCGTGTGATGTAGTACCCTTAGAGGCAGAGAGGGCATTAGATCTCCTGGGACTGGAGTTACAGGTTGGGAGCCACCTGACATGGGTGCTTGGAACTGTACTTGGGTCTTCTGGGAAAGCAGACTGTACTGAGTTTTCTCTCCAGCCCCATTTTAGTTTTTTTTAGCTCAACAAAACCAACCTGGAAAATTTCTGGTATTTAACTTAGAACCTCCATTAAGTTTTCTATACTCCAGTTCTAATGGATCTAACAACCTCACCTGATCCCATGCATGTATGTGTTGCATAGACATACACACAGAGGTATATAAATGAAAGATAAATAAGTTTTTAAAAATTGCTTTAGTGATTCATTTATTCTTACTTTATGTGCATTGGTGTTTTGCCTTCATGTATATCTGTGTGAGGATGTCAGATCCCCTGGAACCAGAGTCACAGACAGTTGTGAGCTGCAATGTGGGTGCTGGGAACTGAACCCAGGTCCTTTGGAAGAACAGCCAGTTCTCTTAACCACTGAGCCATCTCTCCAGCACCCAAAGATAAATAATTTTTAAAAATAAAAACAAATTATTAGTACCAAATAAGTGATTTATAACTTTTTTAGTTCAGCAGTCTCACTATGCCCCTGTCCCCCAGCATCAGGCATCAGTCATTGATTGGACTTAAGACACACCAATGCTCATTAAAACATTGGTTTACAATTCTGAGTTAGATATAGTATAATCTTAGCATTCACGAGATTGGAACAGGACGATAACAAGTCTGAGACCAGTCTGGGCCACATAGTGAGTTCAGGTTGGACAGGAATAGAATAATAGAGTGAATGCCCATCTTTCCTCACAACATAGGTAGATTTGAATAGCTCCTCCTTGCCCCCTCCCCATCAGCTCCTGCTGCTCCCTCAGGAAAAGACAGCCATATATTGATTTATCTGAATACTGCATACTCTTTACCCCAGGTTTCTTAAGTGCTCATTATATGACAGGCACTGTAGTAGATTTCTTCCTACAGAGAGAGAGAGAAAAATGAAGGAAAGACACACCAGGCTCTGCAAGTATGGAACTTTCTGAGAGGAATAATATATTGAGATCCTACCTTCGAAAAAGAAAAGAGAAATTAGTAAAATAAAGGACATGTGTGATGAAGAAAGGGATAAGAACAAATTTAATCATGCATGCTTAGGGGAAAGTTTACAGAAATAAAACACTACTACTACAAGTTATTTTGGAAATGTGTTGTTGTTATATAAAATTTGTATTACTGCACAAAGTACACAGTGAATATAGTTGTATATTGACACATTAAACATATCCACTGAGCATGAGCATATACACAGACCCATTTAGAATGTATTTTTCACCTTTTATGCTAACCTTAGATCCTAGCCTCACACATGACTCTCTACTGTTTCTCAATAGGTTTCTTTTTAAAGAACTGTCACCCTTGAAATTCTAATGTTCTAAAAAAGATACCTAAAAACTGATGTGATCTGTGACGACTGTTGGTTGGTTTAGTTATGCTATCCCAACAGCTAAATGCCCTGAAATATAGTACTGTGAGAGCTCCAGAGTTTTTGAAAAAAGCCTTAGAACCAGTAGCTGTGGCTGGCTTGCTACCAAAGCCCTACAGTGCCAGACTCTTAGTATAGGGAACTTGAAGACGCAGTCCATAGATGGTAAGCCTATTGTCTAACGTTATTATCCTTTATTTTTTCACAATTTTAACTGTTTTACATGACAACATTCTTAGTATAGGGAACTTGAAGACGCAGTCCATAGATGGTAAGCCTATTGTCTAACATTATTATCCTTTATTTTTTCACAATTTTAACTGTTTTACATGACAACATTCTTAGTATAGGGAACTTGAAGACGCAGTCCATAGATGGTAAGCCTATTGTCTAACATTATTATCCTTTATTTTTTCACAATTTTAACTGTTTTACATGACAACATTCTGGTCTGGAGAGATGGCTCAGTCGTTAAGAGCACTGGCTGTTCTTCTAGAGGTCCTGAGTTCAATTCTCAGGAACCACATGGTGGCTCACAACCATATGTAATGAGATCTGTATAAATAATAAATAAATAAATCTTTTAAAAAATGACAACATTCCCTGAGTGGTGGCAGCGTAAGCCTTTAGTCCCAGCACTCAGGAGGCAGAGGCAGGCAGATCTCTGGGAGTTCGAGACCAGCCTGGTGTACAAGAGCTAGTTCTAGGACAGCCTCCAAAGCCACAGAGAAACCCTGTCTCGAAAAAACAAAAACAAAACAAAGCAAACAAACAAACAAACAAAAAACCAACATTCTACTTATTTTTGTCATAGTTAGGGCTACTTTGCTATGATGAAACACCATGACCAAAAGCAACTTGGAAAATTTGGTGGTTTGAATAAAAATGGCCTCCATAGGCCCATAGGGAGTAACACTTTTAGGAGGTGTGGTCTTGTTGAAATAGGTGTGGCATTGTTGGAAGAAGTGTGTCACTGGGAGTGGGTTTTGAAGTTTCAGATGCTCAAGCATGGCCATTTTGTCTCAGTTTTTGCACAATGCCACATTTCCCACCACGATCATAATAGACTAAATCTCTGAAATTGTAAGTCAGACCCAAGTAAATGTTTTCCTTTATAAGAATTGCTGTGATCATAGCAATAGAAACCTAACTAAGACAGGGGGGGAAAGGTTTATTTGGCTTACTTATCCTGAATCACAGTCCATTGAGGAAAGCCCACTCAGGAACTCAAACTGGGCAGGAACCTGAAGTATGGTTGAGGCAGCAGTGATGGGGGAAGTCCTTCTGTGTATATGTTTGCCTTATTGGTTGATAAATAAAGCACTGTTTGCAAATAGGGAAGAAGATAAGTGAGACTAGAAGTTGAGGAGGATTCTGGGAAATGCAGTAAAGAGAAGTCGCCATGTGATCCCAGGAGGAGAAGACATACAAGCCTGGCGTTGTCGGTAAGATAAGACCTTAGAGGTGTGTGTGTGTGTGTGTGTGTAGTTAAGGGTTAATACTTAAGAAATGAGAAGCCCTGGACATTGACTGACAGAACTATAAATAATAGAGTCTCTATGTGTTATTTGGGGTTGATGGGGCACTGGTGGTTATCATAACAAAACAGAAGCTATAGGAGGAGTGCTGCTTACTGGCTTGCTCCTCATGGTTTGCTCAGCCTGCTTTCTTATAGAATCTGGGATCACATGCCCAGAGGTGACACCATTTACAATGGATTGGACCCTTTTTATCCCATTTATATTTCATTCTCAAACCCATAGAAGATAATAGAGTTTAAAAACTGTATAACACTTTTTCTGTTGATAAACAAATCTTCATTTTTAAATCAGAAAATACTTAATGAAAATTCATACATAAAAAAACTAAGGTTGCTGGGTGGTGGTGGCACACAGCTTTAATCTCAGCACTTGGGAGGCAGAGGCAGGAGGATCTCTATGATTTCGAGGTCAGCCTGGTCTACAAAGCTACACAGAGAAACCCTGTCTCAGAAAACAAAACAAAACAAACAAAGCAAGAACAAAACACTAAGGTGACAGGTACAGTCACGTGTACCTGTACTCTCAGCTACTCAGGAGGCTAGGGCAGGAGGCTCCCTTGAGCCCAGGAATTAGTGAAGGGATTAAAATTTTCTTTTAGATGCTTTTATGAAATGTAAATGCTAGTTTTTCCCCCAGGACACACACACACACACACACACACACACACACCCTTCCATCCCCCTTTTTAGGTAGCAGAGTAGTAGGTAAGACAATAAATAAAAAGACCCAAATACTGACATTGGGGTTCAGGATTCAAGCTGAAGATCAGAGAAGCAAAGCTAAAATGGCAATCTTGTCTCCACAAATCCACAGAGGCAAAAGGCTCTAGATTTCTGTCTTCTCCTCTTATTCCTTTCTCCGCCTAGTCATGTGACTCCTGTTTCCACCTCTCTAGTGCTGGGATTAAAGGCATGTGATCCCAAGTGTTAGGATCAAAGGTGTGAGCTATTACTCTCTTCACTTTCCTGTAGGTCAGGGTGGCCTTGAACTCAGAGATTCATCTGCCAGTCTCCCGAGTCCTGGAATTAAAGGTGTGTGCCACCACTGTCTAGTTTCCATAGCTAACTAGTGTGGCTGGCATTGCAAACTGATCTCCAATGGCTTTACTAGATCATAAACAATGTATCACCACAGGTTTAGACAGCTATATTAACTGAGATGCAATTGTTGAGAGTGGACAAGATACTGTTTGCACACTGGTTTGATATTAGAGAGTCTAAACAATTCTTTGGCTATTTACAGGTCACTTATGTCTCAAGATCTGAAAAGCGACAGCTACTATAATTCAATTATTCTAATAAAAACTATACAAAATTTCTACTGGAACACTTATATTCAATAACTTCTTCAATCGATTAGATACTTTTGCTATTGTTTCTTTGAGACATAGCTATATGTATCTCAGGTTGGCTCCAAACTTTCTATGTACCCTGATCTTCCTGTCCTTATCTCCCAAGTGATGGGATTACAGCCATGTGCCACAATCAGACACTTGAAAGAAATTTTGTATATATGTATTTTTTCCTACAACTACACAAAAGGTACCATGTAATATTGTTTGGCAAAAATGTATCTCCATATGTTTCTTTCAATAATTTTTCTAGAATCATTCAAAATAACATTTCATATTTCATTTTCTTACTCTTTAAATACCTGATAATCAACCTATTACATGAACTGTTAAATGAAACAACATAGTAGCCTATCATGGTAGTCACAGTATTTGAGAGGCACTCTATTGCAAAACCAAAAGTAATGATTATAAGTTAAAGAAAGCAGCTGGTAGTGCTGCTGCTGGTGGTGGCAGTGGACATCTTTAATTCCAGTGCTTGGGAGGCAGAGGCAGGTGAATCTCTGTGAGTTCAAGGACAGCCTGGTCTACAGAGCAAGTTCTAGGACAGCCAGGGCTACACAGAGAAACCCTGCCTCAAAAAACCAAAACCCAAAAACCAAACAAAAAATCAAAATAATAATATACATACATAAATAAATATAAGGGGCTAGAGAGATGACCAAGTGGGTAAAGTGGATGCTATGAAGGGATAAGGATCCCAGTTTGGGTCTCCAGAGCCCACATAAATACTGGGTGATCTATCTACAATTCCAGCCCTTGGGAGGTAGAGACAGGGGTTCCCTGAAGCAAGGTGGCTAGCCAGACTATCTAGATGTCAACCTCTGGCACCAACACATGTACATGTGCACCTGCACATACATGTTTACCCACATACACGAGAACATGCATAAACACACACATTTAAAAATGAAATGAAAGAAACAAAGAGAAAATTTAGAATCTCCCTTAAGATGTCCAAATACTTTATACATTATAGGCCTATGATAAATGATAGTAAAGCACTGGCGAGCACAATACATCTATTTGTAAGGCTACAGCAACACCTTGTTTGTGAACACAGAAGCATATGTGCTTTGGCTGCTTGCACCTACTAAAGAGTCACAAATACAGCCAGAAACTTGAGACAAATGCTTATACTTATAAGATGGGAACTCATTAATGTTGAGACAATGAAATCTTGTATATCTTCTTTTAACTCATCTACTTTCAAATCATGTTTTCCCTTTTTTGGCCATCCTAAAGTAATATTTTTATTAGCAACTGGTAAAAATATAAAAAGACAAGCTTGTTGAATAAGCTGAACCTTTTCCTGCCACTGAAATACTGCCTATTCATCATGTAACTGAACTATGTCAGACTTTTAAATACACTTGAGAGCTGGAAAGATGGTTGAATTGTTAAGAATATATATTGCTCTTCCAGAGAACCGGAGCTGAATTTCCAGCATCCATATTGAGTGCCTGTAACTACAACTCTAGGTGATCCAACATCTTTGGCCATTTTGGATAACTGCCTTCATTCATACATACCACTCCCCACACCTATTCACAATTAAAAATGAATTTTAAAATTATTTTCCTTTTTATTTATTATGTATATGGGTGTTTTGCCTGCATGTATACATGCAGAGCCTGCAGAGACCAGACAGGACATCAGAATCCCCTAGGTCTGAAGTCACGGAAGGTTGTGAACTACCATGTAAGTAGGACTCTGAGACTTCTGAAGAGAACCAAGTGCTCTTAACCACTGGGTCATCCCTAGCTCCAAAAACTAAATCCTTAAGTACAGTGTGGTGGTGCAAGCCTTTAATCCTAGCACTAGGGAGCCAAAGGCAGGTGGATCTTTGTGCCTTCCAGGCCAGCCAGGCTACATAGTAAGAACCTGTCTTAAAAACCAGGGACAAAAAGAATTAAAAAATTCAAAGCTAACTATGTGAAACAGCTGTCAAAAAGCTAAGGGAGGAATTGGGATTGCAGCTTGTTTTACATCTGTTAAGGACTGGAGTTCGATCCTTAGCTCCTCACAAATAAACCAAAAAAACAAACCCAAGGATCATTATCAAAATATCACAATATTTGTATCTATAGATATTATGAATGTGAATGTACTCTATATATGTGTACATGCTTGCTAGTATAATATCAATAATTAAGTTATCTGTAAACCATATTACACAAAAAGACTTAATAAAGGGAAGAAATTTGGCTTGAAAACAGACTTGCAGGTATCTGCTAAACAGTAGCACAAAGCAGTTGAGATGAAAACCAAGTATGCATTATGAAAATAATAATAAAAAGGCAGATTTTTTAACCAAGATGGGTAACTCCAAATACCCTTTAGTTTCCAACATTGAATTTTACACCTCAAGGAATGGTAAATGGTATGTATGGTTACAAGTCAAGCAGATGAACAATAATTTATTAAGAAAACTCAAAAAAAGGGGGGGGCTGGAGAGATGGCTCAGCGGTTAAGAGCACTTGTTGCTCTTTCAAAGGACTCAGGTTTGATTCCCAGGGCCCACATAGTGACTCACAACCATTTTTGACTCCAAATTGGGCAGATTTAAGATCTTCTTCTGGCCTCTGAGGGCAATAAGCACACATGGTGAACAGACATGTATGTAGGCAAAACATTCACATACATAAAATAAAAATAAATCTAAAATGGTTGCTGGGGTGTTTTGTTTGTTTGTTTTGGAGATGGGGTTTCTTTGTGTGTAGCCTAAAAAGGGTTTTAAAGAAAATTCAAAAGCAATTCTTGATCTAGGCAGTGGTTCTCAACGTGTGGGTCACAAACCCTACTATATACTTACAATACAATTCATAACAGCAAAATTACAGTTATGAAATAGAAACAAAATAATTTTATGGTTGGGAGTTACCACAATATTAAGAACTGTAGGAAAGGGTCACACCATTAACATGGTTGAGAACCACCACACTAGGGTAAATTGCAAACATTCCCAAAGTTCTCCTCATCTTAGAAAAGCCTGGCCACTTGTTAGCTGCAGACAAGAATGTTAAGACAACATGCACTCCAGTTATTTTAAGAGCACTGGGTAAAATTGGGCAGAGTTGTACATCTGTGACTCCAACACACAGGAAGTAGATAGAGGAGGATTTCAAGTTGAAGAATAGCTTGAGATATATAGAAAATTCAAGGCCAGCCTAGGATATACTTCAGTGCCCAGTCCCCCATTTTAGCAGCCATTACAGGCTAGCATGTGCTTGCATGACCTTATCCCTCCTGTCCTGGTCACTAGGAGGTCATATGCCCTACTCTTGGCAAGGAGTCATTCAGAAGTTAGCTGGCAGGGCTGTGTTTTACAGCTCTGGGTGTGCTTTACGGACAGTGTACAACAGTGCCGTGCAGAGCTTAGCAACCGCCCTGGGAGGGCCTATGGGCCATAACAACCAGTTGACCAATCAACACAAGTTGGGTCACCCAAACCTGGAAGCACACCAATCCTGAGACTGTTTCATACCCCTAGACATTCCCCTTATGCTGCCCTTTAAGATCCCTGCTTCGAGGTTGCTCGGGGTCTTTCTCCAGCCATCTGCCACGGTGGAGGGATGAAGGGCCCAAGCTAATGGGTTCAGCTCGTTAAATAACTTTAATAAAAGACTCTTTGTTTTTTCCATCGAAAAGGGCCTCTTGGTGATTTTGAGGTTCAGACACACAGGAAGTAGACAGAGAAGGATTTCAAGTTGAAGAATAGCTTGCGATATATAGAAAATTCATGGCCAGCCTAGGCTATACAGCAAGATACTATCAAAACCAACCAACAGCAACAGAGAGAAAGGGGCTGGAGAGATGGCTTAGCAGTAAAGAGTCCTTGGCTGCCCTTTCAGAGGACCCTTGTAAGAGTTCCAACACTCAGTCGGCAGCTGACAAACTGTCGGTAGTTCCACTTCTAGGAAAGCTTGCATCCTTTTCTGGCACCAAGCATGCACAAAGTATATACACATACATGCAGGCAAAACACTCATACACATACATCTTTGAAAAGAAAGAAGCCAATGTGCAAGCTTGAAAGTTATGAAAAAACAGAAACCACCACTGAATTTCATAGAAAATATAGAAGGCACTGCAGAAATGACTCAGTGGGTGAAGTACTTATCTATAATTCTAGTGATAGGGAACTCACTGGCCAGCTAGCCTAGCCAAAATGGTGAGGTTCACTGAGAGTCACTGTTTCAAAACATAAGGTGAAGGGCAATAAAAGAGGACACACAACATCAACTCTAGCTCACACCTGCCTCCTCCTCCCCCAAAAGCCCAGCCAAACAAAAAGTAACAAAATGTACAACATGCTGTAACTTTCAGATGATTGCCCAGAAGGGACACTGGGTGAAAAACCAACAATAGTCAAGTCAGTGAGAGCCGGCGCCTTCCTGTTCTCACTGGCAGCAAACAGACATACCAATATTAGGGCTTCTAGTTTTTCCTTGCTGCTTTTTTTTTTTTTGTAATTTTGTAACAAAAATTTTTGCAGCCTCCCTTTCTCTAATGTTCTTTGTATAATGCTTCTTTACAGAGAATGTTCAAACCTCTAGACTGCAGTATTTTGTGTTTAGAAAGAGCAGGACTCCAACAGCACAGATTTATTTCTCATACAATGAATTTTTCTCACAGAAAATTTTTGAACAGAGGGCCTTGCACCCATCATGTAAATGTTCTACCACTAACCCATATGCTAGCTCTGTTTTGCATTTTCAGATGCTGAGATCTCAAACTGCAGGGCTCAAGTGATTCTTCTACCTCTGTCTCGAATTGCTAGGATTATAGATGTATAACATTGTGCATGACCACGTGGCTTCATATTTTTCCCTATGCCCACTCAAACATCTGCTGGGTTGGGTTAGGCATGTTTTAACTTATGTCTTAGGTTTATGAGATGTGTATAAATGTTTTTTTCATAATTAGGCTAAGACCCTGAAATTTTTGAAACTTACAACATTATGAGCCAGGCATTATGGTTCCCACCTGTAATCCTAGTATTTGGGAGGCTAAAGCAGAAGGATTACCATGAATTCAAGTCCAGATTGGGCTATACAGTAAGTTTCAAGTCAGTTGTGATGACAAACCAAATCAAATCAAACTAGACCAAACCAACATTATCAAACTAGGAAGAACATCAAAAGCAAAAACTAAGAAGCAGGTGTGGTGGTGCACACCTATGATCCCTGCACTTAGATAAAAACTGGAGCAGTAGGAATCTTAGCTAGTTTGGGTTATGAAACCCTGTCTCAAAATGAACAACTCAACCAATATGGCCTGAGGGTTCTTTGAAAATCTATAATGAATTTCAAAGGATAATTCATTTTTAGAAATGTATGCATCAAATTCTATGAATTTTCTTTTTTTGTTTTTTTGAGACAGGGTTTCTCTATGGCTTTGGAGGCTGTCCTGGCACTCACTCTAGTAGGCCAGGCTGGTCTTGAACTCACAGAGATCTGCCTGTCTCTGCCTCCTGAGTGCTGGGATTAAAGGCATGTGCCACCACCGCCCAGCAAATTCTATGAATTTTTAAATCATACATTTATAGTGGTTATATATGTGGTAACATTATTAAAAAATGTCAGAGAAGAACCAAGGACAGATAGAAACAGTGACAGAGAAAAGGCATGTCTGTCAAACAAGTGATCATGTGGGAAAACTAACTTTTTCATACAGAGAAAAACAATGGAATAACTAGAAATGATCTGAAAGCCCTGAATTACAATTTGAGTGTCCTTGTGAACTTACAATGTTTCTCAGTGTATAAAGTCTAGCTATATGTGGAAATAAGTACGTATAATTATTTATTTATAAACAAACAACTACAAAATCCCACCAACTTTATTTTGAGGCTAGAGAAACAAGCTTCAAATTATACATATATCCTGAGAACTTAGTTTCCAGCTACAATAAAAATTACTTTATTATTATTTTTATATGTGTGGGTATTTTGCCTGAATATATGTCTGTGCACCATATGTGTGCCTGGTGCCGCCAGAAGAGGATGTGGGATCCCCTGGAACTGGAGTGGAAATCAAAACTGGGTAAGTGTAGCGAGTGATTTTACATATCCTTAAGCACTGACTACTCCCGTGTGGGTGTGTTCACAGGTACGCAGAACCTATGGTGGTAAATAGAGCTAGTGGGAGGGGACGCTCCCTCTTTGGTTTCAGTTTTGACCTGGAGAGTAGCATGTGGACCAGCTTTATAGGCTTTTCACGTAAGTGATTTCTCTCTCAATACATATCATAGGACACCCCTAAATTTGTGTAGTTTAATATTTCTGCTTCAGTTAAGTCCCTGGAAGAGCGGCCAGTGCTCTTAACTGCCAAACCATCTCTCCAGCCCATAAGTGACTCTTGTAAATGAGCAAAACAATGAGTAAAACCCCAGTGTTGTATTTTAGAATTTATTTCAGTGTAAGCTCTAAAGCATAGCATACAAATGACCAATTCTTTCTCCTTTTTTCCTCTGGTATATAAAGTCAGGAACGGGACAAATTTCAAATCTTCATAGTATGCGTGTTTTAAACAGGTGAAAACATCTACTAAAGGTTGACCTGTGGCAAGGTCACAACACTAATAATCCCCACTTAACTGCACCTCCAGGAACCAGAAAGTAAGCAGCTTTTGGTGGGTCATATTTGCCACCTATCCAATAAACAGAGGGAGAAATAGTCTAGCAAAGGAGACAAACCAGACAAACTTCTTTAAGGTATCCAACTAAGCTATATGTTAAATAAAGGGAGAAAAATAAAGGGACTTACCTGCACTGCCAAGCTGTTTATAAAACCTGTACTCTAAATGAAGCTGTGGAGCACGTGATTTTATTGGTTCCTGAAACCAAAGGGGGGAAAAACTGTGGTCAAATTTCAGCAAATGGGCCTTTTTCCAATTTTAGATTTTTCAGAATGAACAGGGATAAGATCCTTTCATGTTTCAGAGATGGTCTATTCTTACCACAGTTGTCTTTGGAAGTACAGTTTAAAGAAGATGCAAACCCTTTCACAAGCAGTCAAAGACAGACTCTCCATGAGCCATCACTCAAAAGAGCAGCTCTCTCGTTGTAAAATGCTCTCCCAAAATGTGTTCATTTACCCATCTACCTTCTTTCCTTCTTTTCCTCCTTGCCAATAAATCACTGTGTAGCCCAGGATGACTTCAAAGTCTCAATCCCCCTGCCTCTCTGACTCCTGAGTGCTAGGTGGGCATTACTATGACTGGTATAGACATCAAATCTTAAAAACAAAACAAAACAAAACCACACACACAGTGGATATTTCTTGCTTGTGGTATTATGAATTCTGGGTAGTAAACAGTTTATTTTTAGAAAAATTGTTACATTATAAAAAACACTTCCAAATATGTAAAAAATAAGAAGTAAAAATAATCTGAGGATCTACTGTTTTAGATAGCCATTATTAAAGCTTTGGTAAAGGTTTTTTTGAGATCATATATTTTGAATTCTTTACATAATTGTCAAACTGGTAAATCTCCTGTCTTACTATCCCAAATGATGGGATCAGAGGTATGTACCAGTCTGCCTGGCTCCAAGTACTTATCTGTATCTATTATATAGTACACATTCCTGTAGATCATTTTATATGAAGGAGATCTGATTATATTTACTGTTTACTGTATGTGTAAGCTATGCAACACTTCTACTGGCTGAAATACAACCTTTGTATGCATGTACTTACTGTTTTCAGCTTTCAATGTTACAAATAATACTGTTACAAATATTCCTACATGTACTTCTGTTTACACTTACAAGAACTAAAGACTATAAATGCAACATAAATGAGTAATTTTGATTAATGTGGTGTTGTTTTTTGTTTGTTTGTTTTTGGGTTTTTTTTTTTTGGTTGTTGTTTAAGACAGGGTCTCTCTATGTAGTCCTGCCTGTCCTTGAACTCACAGAGGTTCACCTGTGTCTGCCTCAGTACTGAGATTAAAGGCATGCACTACCACTCCTGGCTATGTGTTTAACTTTCAATAATAGTAATTTCTTAGGAAGGATGCTTTTAAAAGGTTTTATTAATATATATTAATTGTGGCTGTGGTAGCACACACCTTTAATGCCAGCAGGCAGATCTCTGAGTATGAGGTCAGCAATGGTCTACATAGTAGGTTCCAGGACTGTCAGTGCTATTACACAGAGAAACTCTGTCTCAAAAAACCCAAGTGCAATCCTGTGTGTGTGTGTGTGTGTGAGAGAGAGAGAGAGAGAGAGAGAGAGAGAGAGAGAGAGAGAGAGAGAGAGAGAATTACACTAACACACACACACACACACACACACACTGGATTTCATGCCACTTTCATAAACATACATAATGGAAATTCACACACAAACCCTACTCCCCTCTCTACCACCCTATAGGTTCCTTTATTTTTCCCAAATATTCACCTTTTATTTCATGTGTTGTTGTTTTCCTTTTTAAAAATAGATTCCATGTAAAAAACAAAAAACAAAACAAAACCCCATAAAAACAGCCATGTGGTTGGTATCAGTCTTTCCAGCAAAAATGGGTCTCTTTTGTCAAGCATAATAGTTCATGCCTTTAATTCTAGCACTTGGAAAGCTGAGGCAAAGATGACAAGTTTGAGCCCAGCCTGAGATATATAATGAGTTACAGGACACTTTACATTACAGAATGAGACCCTGACTAAACACTGCAACAAAACCTAAACCAAACAGAAATAATAAAGGGAGTTTCTTAATCTTTATAGATTAAGCAGGCAAATAACCACACATTGCTCTATGTCACGTCTAAGAATTGACTGGTTAACTGTTCTGAACAGATGGATAGTATTGGCAAATAGTTAACAAGGCAATAGAAGGCTATCATAAAAGATGTCAATTTGGTATATAATGGTATATAAATGATAGGTAAAAACCACTACAAAGTTGTTCTGAGCTCCTTTTAAAAAATTCATTACCAGCCAAGTGTGCTATCATCAGCCTTTAAGAGGTAAGCAGATCTCTGAGTTAAAAAGCTTGGTTTACACAGCAAACTCTAGGCCCACTAGAGTTAAATGATGAGATTGTCTCAACAAAAGAAAACCACCAAACAACAAACAAAAATCCAAAAAACAAAACCCAACTAAATAAACAAAACTCATCAACAAGCCATGCATATCTATAATCTCTACAACCTTAGTATCTAAGATGATGAGGTAGGAGGGTCTTGGTTTAAGGGTAAGTTGGACTATATGAAGGGCAGCCTGGGCTACAGATTAAGGCCCTTACTAAAAAACAAAACTAAAACAACCAAAACTTCCTGAACTTGTACACTCAACTAGGATGAGTACTATTAAAGCAGAAAGGTAGTTTTAGTACTATGGAGAAACTAGAACCCTTCTGTGTTGCTAGCCTTAATTTAAAATGGTGCAGCTGCCAGTACATCCACTTTCCCGGCATTTGGGAAAAGAAGCCAGGAAGATCAGGAGTTCAAGGTTATCCCTGGCTACATATCAAGTTCAAAGAAAGCTTAAATTACACTAGAGCCCACCTCAGAATGAATAAACAAACAAACAATTAAATAGAATGGTGCAACTGAAAATGCTGTAGTCAATCAATTCTACTTCTAGGTATAGATTGTAAGTGTGTGCCATCACAATTGGTTTTATGTGGTGAGGGGAATCAGTGCATGCTAGGCAAGCATTCTCCCAACTGAGTTACATCCCAGTTCCTCAAACATTTGTCATAAATTTTTAATAGTAATATTTAAAACCTTCTTAATACTTCAGTCCAGGCGGTTGTGGCGCATGCCTTTAATCCCAGAATTTGGGAGGTAGAGGCAGGTGAAACTCTGTGAGTTCAAGGTCAACCTGGTGAGTTCCAGGCAGGCTTCAAATCTACAGAGACATTCTGTCTTGAAATAACCAAAACCAAAAACAAACAAACAAACAAACAAACCTTCTATTTCAAAACACACAATAAATTATTGCTACCTAAAAAAAGTGTACATTTTTCTTAGGAAATAGAATCTACAAATCACAGAACTCAGAAGCTTCTTTCAAATTACCTAATTCATTCATTCATCCTTGGTTTTTAAGAAAGTTTAAGCTAAATAAATTCAGAGGTTGAGTATTTTATACCCTCAAGGAACTCCATTAAAGCAGAACTCACAGCATTCAACAATCACTAGAGTTGAACTTTCTCTTTCCTAAGATTATAGTTAATTAAGAAAAATGCACAAAATACCTGATAGTCACCTGACTGCTCTCTTCAGCTAGAACGACCACTCTTCATTTGGTTACAGGTCATCTAACTTATTACCAACAAAGTAGCCAGTTACAGAATGTGTCTAATAGCAAAACCACCAGCAATAATTTCATGGGAAACATAGGAACAAAACAAGATGGAACTAGAGCAGAAAAGCTACTGCCTGGCTCCAGAGAGATAATCTCTAGAGAAAGACAAAGCACAAGGGAAATAAATTTTAAAACCACAGGATTTTTACTTGAATTTCATGCTAGAAACCTTAGCAGAAAATATTCAATATGACCTTCAATATCTTAGTTAATAAAGAAAACAACAACTAATCTTCATAGAATCTCAGTGTTGAGAATGAACTTATACCTCACATGTACTCACAAATGACAGTTCTTTTGTTTTGTTAATTACAGTAATGTACATCCTTCAGCTAGTCTCTTGAGCACATGGCTGAAGACTATTCAAGCAAATATGGCTTCAGGACCTGTTCTGGAAGCATTAAGAATAGAGTCATTCAAACATACAAACAGCAGTTTAGAGAAAAGCAAGATGATTAACTTGCTAAGTACTGAGAATGACCTTGAATTCCAGATCTTCTTCTACCTCCTGAGTACTGGGATTGCAGTCATGAAACAGACAGACACCATACTGGTTTTTGCTGTTGTTTTTCCAGGGGCATGATCTCTAATTCTATAAACCAGGCAAGCCTAGAACTTTCAGTGATCCTTCTTCTTTACCTCCCAAGTGATGAAATGACAGATGGGAGCCATCATGCCTGGTTACTCTGTATATACTTAAGATTTACTGTTTTTTATTTATCTATATCTGTATGTGTTTGTATCTCTCTGTGTATGTGTGAGCATATATGCAGCACTGTCCCTGGAAGCCAGAAGAGGGAGCTAGATCCTCTGGAGCTAAAATTCCAGGCAGTTGCAAGTTACCTGGCATGAATCCAAGAACTGAACTCCAGTTCTCTGCAAGAACAAGTGCTCTTTACTGTTCAGCCACCTGAACTCAGGTTGTCAGGATTGCATGGCAAGCATATATACCTTCTGAGCTACACTAATTGGCTCTACTTTGTGAATTTGTAAAAATTCTTAAAAAGTAAAGTAACAAGATCCACAATGAAGAGCCAAAGTACAATTGAGCTGTTGGCACACACCTTTAATCCCAGTACTTGGGAGGCAGATGCAGGCAGATCTCTTGAGTTTGAGGTCAGCCTGGTCTACACAATGAGTTCCAGTACAACTGCAGCTACACAGAAAAACCTTGTGTCAAACAACAGAAAAGAAACAGCAGTACCAAGTTTCCTGCAGTTCTGTAGCAGATGTTGACTGCCTATGATCAGAGAGCTGGCCATCTGCCAGAATCACTGCTATTCTGGAACACACACGTCTGCCTGAAATCTTAGATCAATGACAAATGGCTGTCTTACACAATGGAAGGAGATCAACAACTACTGCTCTGTGTCCCTTGAATAAGCTAAACAGCAAGGGATGAAACCCCTAGATGGAGTTGCTATACTCTAGACGGGAATTTTCATTCTTTCCTTCCTGCCTTCCTCTGAACCCAGGACCCCAACCATGTTATATAGGTACTCTATCTCTGAGCTGTAACTCCAGCCCCTAATTCTACTTTTTATATTGTCCATACAAAGCAGAATAAAACTTAATAAAAGGAAATGAAGGAAACAGATCTATATAGGTCAAAGTGGTATGAACTTGATAGAAGGAATCTTGACAGAAAGCCTCAAAGAAGCCTTGAAAAATAGACAGTAACAAAAATATAGTAGTAAGGAAATTTCAAGATACAAGCTTTTACATTGTTTTGAGTTTTTTGTTTTTTTGTTTCTTTTTGTGCAAATTTTGTTTTGTTTTTAGTTTATTGAAACAGGGTCTCAGGCTGGAAAGATCCCTCAGAGTTTAAGAGCACTGGCTGCTCTTCCAAAGGACCTGGGTTCAATTCCCAGCACTCACACAGCAGCTCACAACTGTCTATAACTCAGGTTCCAGAGGATCTGACACCCTCACACAGACCTACATGTAGGCAAAACACCAATGTACATAAAAAGCATTCACATTAAAATATGGAAGAATAAGCCAGGCGGTAGTGGCGTAAATCCCTTGATCTCATCACCTGGGAGGCAGAGGCAGGTGATCTCTATGAGTTTGAGGCTAGGCAAATCTCACACGACAGCCAGAGCTATGCAGAGAAACCATGTCTCAAAAAATCCAAAAAGAAAAAGAAAAAAGAAACAAGGTCTCACTGTATTTACTATATTATATAGCCCAGGCTGGCCTCAAACTTACAATACTCCTACCTCAGTCTCCACAGTGCTAGGATTACCAAGGGCCACTAAAATACATTTGGCTTTGTTTTGAGGAGTACTTCTTCCTGTTCAGTAGCCTTAGATAATTAAAGATTATTCTGTGTGAGACAGAAGTCAAATGGCAAATGCACTAGAGCATACTTTCCCAGAACTAAATTTCTCAACAGAAAAACAAGTAGATAACCATTACCTGTCCATTTTAAAAGGTATTTGACCTGTATCAATGCATATGCTCCTTCTTTTCTGGCTCTAATTTCTCTACCAGTCAAAGAAAAAACCAAACCAGTGCAGTTGCACAATAACCCTAGCACTGAGGGTGCTGAAGTACCAAGAGTTACCATAAATTTATAGTCAGCCTGGCTACCCACTGAGAACTGGGTCAGCCAGGGCTACAAAGAAAAAAAAGCAGAAAAAAAAAAAACGGGGGGCATGTGTGTGCTGGTGACATAGGTTGGTGGTAGAGTGCTTGTCTAGCATACATTAAGTTCTAGGTTCAAGCTCTTTTACAACAACAAACAACAACAAAAATAACCCCAAACTTGAGCATGGTGGCACAAACCTGTAGTCCCAGAACTTGAATGGAAGCAA
This sequence comes from Mesocricetus auratus, assembly GCF_017639785.1. Lineage (NCBI taxonomy): Eukaryota > Metazoa > Chordata > Mammalia > Rodentia > Cricetidae > Mesocricetus > Mesocricetus auratus. Next base: position 5,977,139 of record NW_024429267.1, on the reverse strand, counting down.
TAGGATCAGGATGCCTCAGGTATACATTGAGGTTTAAGGCCAGTCTGAGTTACAGGAAGCACCTCAAAAAGGGGAACAGAGCTGGGAGAGTTCCAAAGAAATTGCCTGTTCTAAGTTCCTATACTTGGCTGGCAACTGCTACTCTTTCACAAAAGAATCCTAACAACTCCACAAACTGACACGCAAATGAAGATAAAAAGACTAAGCAGGGCTATAGGGAATTTTTTTTGGTTTTTTGTTTTGTTTTGTTTTGTTTTTCGAGACAGGGTTTCTCTGTGGCTTTGGAGCCTGTCCTGGAACTAGCTCTTGTAGACCAGGCTGGCCTCGAACTCACAGAGATCCGCCTGCCTCTGCCTCCCAAGTGCGCCTCTGCCTCCCAAGTGCTGGGATTAAAGGCGTGCGCCACCAACGCCCGGCTATAGGAAATGTTTTTATGGATGCTTTGTTCATTTCTTGAGATAGCATCTCAAGGAGCAGGCTAGCCTCTACTAGCTGTGCATCTTAGAAAGATATTCAGTTTCTGACCTTTTGCCTCTGCCCCCAGTTCTTGGGATTACAGTCATGCACTATCATAACCAGTTTGACATCTTTTGTTGTTGTTTTAGCCCTGGCTGTCCTGGAATTCACTATGAAGACCAATTTGGCTTGAGATCTGCCTGCTTCTGCCTTAAACTCAAACTCAATATAAACCTAAGGATGATACTGAACTCCTGATTCTTCTGTCTCCTCCTTTAAAGCACTGGAATTAAAAGCATGTGCTGAAGGCCGGGCGGTGGTGGCGCACGCCTTTAATCCCAGCACTCAGGAGGCAGAGGCAGGAGGATCTCTGTGAGTTCGAGGCCGGGCTGGACCGACAGCCTCCAAAACAATACAGAGAAACCCTGTCTCGTAAAACCAAAAAAAAAAAAAAAAAAAAAAAAAAAGCATGTGCTGAAAAGCATGAGCAGCCATGTTTGGCTTGACAGATTTTTAAAACAGTAGTTCTCAACCTATGGGTTGTGATGTGATCCCCCCAAACCTCTATCTCCAAAAATATTTACATTATGATTCATTAATAGTAGCTAAATTACAGTTATGATTCAGGAATGAAAATAATTTTATGATTGGGATCACCATAGCATGAGGAACTGTATTAAATGGTTGCCACATTAGGAAGATTGAGAACTACTATTTTTTTTTGTTTTGTTTTGTTTTTTAAGACAGGGTTTCTCTGTGTTGTTTTGGAGGCTGTCCTGGAACTAGCTCTTCTAGACCAGGCTGGCCTCGAATTCACAGAGATCCGCCTGCCTCTGCCTCCCAAGTGCTGGATTAAAAGCGTGTGCTACCAACGCTCAGCTGAGAACTACTATTTTTAACTATCGATAAGATGGTCAGACTTAGTTTTCTTCTGTTAAATATACCAATACATGCCACACATTTTAAAAATAGATGTTGCTGGGTAGTGGTATGGCACGCCTTTAATCCCAGCACTCAGGAGGCAGAGGCAGGTAGATCTCTGTGAGTTTGAGGCTAACCTGGTCTACAAGAGTGAGTTTCAGCCGGGTGTTGGTGGCGCACACCTTTAATCCCAGCACTCGGGAGGCAGAGGCAGGTGGATCTCTGTGAGTTCGAGACCAGCCTGGTCTACAGAGTGAGTTCCAGGACAGCTTCCAAAACAATACAGAGAAACCCTGTCTCGAGAAAACAAAAAAAACCAAAAAAAAAACAACAAAAAAAAAGAGAGTTTCAGGACAACCAGAGCTATACAGAGAAACCCTGTCTTGAAAAACCAATAAACAAACAAACAAATAAATAAATAAATAAATAAACAGATGTCAAGGAGCTCCAAAGAAATGAACACTGGTTTAGAGCACTTGTTGTTTTTGAAGATGAACCAGGTTCAATTCCCAGAATCAACAAGTTAGTTCACAACCATTCATTAACTCCAGTTTCAGGGGACTGGAACACCCTCTTCTGGCTTCCATGGTACCAGGCATACACTCAGTGTGCACACACACAATCAATTAACTTTGGACTTATCTTTGCTACCACTACAATTAGTATCATTTATATGACATTACATAGCATATAGTTTTTTTGTTTTTTGTTTTTTTTTTTTTGGTTTTTCGAGACAGGGTTTCCCTGTGGCTTTGGAGGCTGTCCTGGAACTAGCTCTTGTAGACCAGGCTGGCCTCGAACTCACAGAGATCCGCCTGCCTCTGCCTCCCAAGTGCTGGGATTAAAGGCGTGTGCCACCAACGCCCGGCTTATAGTTTTTTTTTATTTATCATTATAACATCCTGGTGGAGGAAAAATGACTATCTGGCATCATACACACAGTAAATTTAGGTAAATATAGCATTATTGTGAATGCCTACAATGACTTCTTGTAAGAAGACATTAGCAATGAAAGCACCAAAACACAAAGACCACAAACACACACACATCTACTCACCAGTTTAATGGCTACATATTCATTGGTGTAGAGATTTTTACCTAAGGGAAAAAAGAGAATGTATATATTTAGTGACATTAGTTTACAAGGTCATGAGAAAAATAGATTTTTCTAACTGGTTACCATATATGAAAACAGAGCTAAGTGAAAAGCTAAACAGAGATAATGAGAACCAGCAGGCCTAGGACAAAAAACAGCTTGATAATCGAAAAATGTAAGCTACACATTTGTTTGTTTTAAAAAGGAAAAAACTAACCAAATTCACCATCTCTTCTCTCCCTTTTGCTCCCCACACATATTTATTCAACCTTATTACTTCTCAATTATTATGGTTGAAGTGAACTGAGAAATAAATGTCACAATTTCAAAGATAGAAATTTAAACTTGGAGAAGGTTGGAGGCACAAGAATCAGGAATTCACGATCATCCTTGGTTACATATTGAGTTTAAGGCCAGTCTGGGCTGAATGAGCTCTTGTCTCAAATCTCATCCTACCCCTAGAAAAAAACATTAAGCTCAGATCAGAAGAGGTAGGATGAAACGAGAGATCTAATTTATTTAAGGTGAACCAAGGTGGTAGTCATGTGCAGCAAAGGAATAAACATGGGTACCAATGTGAACAAAAAAAGAAAATAATTATTGTAGATGACAAAAGAACCAGGAAGTTTCAGGAGTTCAATTTCCCCTCTTTGACCTCCTGCCTCCACAAAGTCACAAAGAACAAGCAGTATTTTAACAGATGGAGAATGGGTAAGATCATTTCAGGAAGAGGAACTGCAAAAGCAAACAAAAATAAAGCAGTAGATGCTACAGGCAGAGAGTGGTACAGAGTCTGGGGCTATGAGTTGTTGAATGAATATATCGGGGCGGGTGAGGACTGACAAGGAGTAGTTGAAGCAAAAACTGGGAGAGGCTGAGGCTGTATTAGGAAAACCTTATCACATAATTAGATCTATGCCTCTGATTGATTATGTATGAGGCAGCATAAAAATTAACTAGAAAAGCAGGAGAGCAGACATAAGGGAATATCACATACATTCTTCGAAGATAAGCTACACCCAGTTCTCAAACTTCAGAGAATATACCTAGCTCCTCACACAGTCCTGTGTATTTGATTAAAATCTCAGTCAATAGCCGGGAGTTGGTGGCGCACGCCTTTAATCCCAGCACTCGGGAGGCAGAGGCAGGCGGATCTCTGTGAGTTCGAGACCAGCCTGGACTACCAAACGAGTTCCAGGACAGCCTCCAAAGCCACAGAGAAACCCTGTCTCGAAAAACCAAAATCTCAGTCAATAATGTTATGCTGTTAAGACAAAAATATGATTGAGTACACAAAAGAGTCTGAGTAATAGAGGAAAGCACATTTGGGTACAAACAACATTTCAAGTCAGAAAGTGACCTGAATAATGAAGGTCCTATATTATTTTCCTATATTAGAAAAAAAAATCCAGGTTGGGCATGGTGACACACCTTTAACCTCAGGTGTGGGGAGTCAGAGGGCACGTGGGTCTCTGTGAGTTCAAGGTTAGTTTGGTCTATGCTAGCAATTCTAGGCCAAGCAGAGATAGCAGAGATATCCCTATCTATCTCAAAAGAAAGAAACCTTTGATTTCTTTGAACACTTGTGTTTAAAAAAAAAAAAACAGGGGTGAGGGGTCTAATTCTTTGGGGGGGGGTTTGAGACAGGGTTTTCTGTGGTTTTGGAGGCTGTCCTGGAACTAGATCTTGTAGACCAAGCTGGTCTTGAACTCACAGAAATCCTCCTGCCTCTTCCTCCCAAGTGCTGGGATTAAAGGCATACACCATCACTGCCCAGCGAGGTCTGATTCTTATAAACTCATTTTAATGTAAATATTTTTTCCTTAACTTCACAAGTTAAAAGAAAAAGTTCCAAGAATAATGTGTCTTATTTGTTCTGCAGTTTGCAGTTTAGTACACAGAGGCCCTGATCTATATCATAATACACTCTTGGGTGTATGTACTGCAAAAAAAAAAAAAAAAAAAAAAAGAATTCATATTCAAAGCTATCCATAGGTTGTCTCCAATGAACCTTTCTGACTTCTGACCATTTCTTCTCATGTATCATATTCTCTAATTGTTTGAGTCCAGTCAGAGTATCAGACTGCATTTGGGGGCCATTCCTCTTGTTTTTATTTGTATGTGTGTGTTGCCATACTGGGATACAATTCAGGGTCTTCTACATGCTAGGCATGTCCTGTGCTACTCCTGAACTACATCCCCAGCCTGAAAAAAATTTTCCTTTAGAAATTTTTTAGGGGTGGGCATAGGGTCTCATTATGTAGCCCTGAGTGGCCTGGAAGTGGCTTTTTATATGAGGTTCAAGAAGATTAATAACACAAATCAACATCTAGTTTCTAGAACACTGTAATGTCATGTTTTGGTTTTTAAAGACAGCATCTCACTGTACAGCCCTTGTCAGTGAGGCCTGTCAAGGGTGACCTTGAACTCAAGAGATCCACATGTCTTATCCCCCCCAAACCCAGTGCTAGGATTGAAGGCACGTACAACCAAGCCTCTGTCTGTCTGTCTGCCTGTCTGTCTGTCTATCATCATGTTTGGAGACAGGGTCTTAAAATACAGTTCTGGCTAGCCTTGATCATAACAATCTTCTTGCCTCAGCCTCTCAAGAGCAGAGTGACAGGCATATGTCAGGTTTGCTACATATATATTTCTTTTTACCTTAGGGAGGCAATCTGTTTCCTGAGGACAAGAAAGTTTAGAGTTTTGTAGGGAGGGGGCACACTGAAGATTAAATTCAAAGCCTTGTCTATTAGGCTAGGTAAATGTTCTATCATTAAGCTACATCCCTAACCATCAATACTTCTTATATCCCCAGCAATATATAGTAACATGTTTGCTAAAGTGAACCAAAGTAACTTGGTCCTAGCTGGTGGGTCCAAATTACTAGGAGGTAACTGCATCAGGAAAGGCTGGCTTGGATTAGTCAGCCTATGGTTTAGTTTACTTGTGGAGTCATAATTTGATGGCACTATTGACAGATAATAAAAACTACCAAATGGGGCCTAATCACCAGGACAGAGTTTTGAATGGTCAATGTAGTTTCTGGAATCAATCTTTCCCCCCTCCCCTCCTTCCTTCTCTCTCTTTCTTCCAGACCACATGGTGCACAGCCCTGCTACACTATACCATTTAGTCATATGTTCTGCCTCACCATCAGCCTATAGCAACAAACCCTGGGAATCATGAAGTGAAGCATCTAGAACCATGAACTAGATAAAACTCTTCTCCTGTATATGGTATGTTTTTACTCCATTTTTCAGCTTGCTGAGAATCACAAGCAGTCTTTCTTGTTTGTTTGTTTTGTTTTGTTTTCTCAAGACAGGGTTTCTCTGTATTGTCTTGGAGGCTGTCCTGGAACTCATTCTGTAGACCAGGCTGGTCTCGAACTCACAGATATCCACCTGCCTCTGCCTCCCGAGTGCTAGGATTAAAGGCATGCGCTACCAACGCCCAGCTCACCAGCAGTCTTATGCTAAGAAAAAAAAATTAAGTGGTATTTTAAAAGTATTATCTTGACCCTACTGTATAAAATAGAAGAGACTAACTAGAAGAAAAACAGGACATTTTCATAGCAGGACATTTAAAGAACCACACTTTTGGTTCAGAGTGGCTATAAGGATTACATGAAGATTACATGAGATACAGCATGTGAAAGTACTTTGTAAACTGGGAAGAACTAAATAAATCTTATTTTCATTATTTGTTGGGGAAGTCCTGTGTATATGTCAATAAATTACTGCTGGCCAATAGGAATCTAGATAGGTGGGGCTAGGAATCCAAGAGGATTCTGGGAAGGAGAAACACAAGAGAGTCAACATGTAACGCCATGGGGTAGGAGCCCGGAACTATTCTCCAGTAAGAGACATACATAGATTAACAATTATGGGGTAATTACTTAAGTCAGAGCTAGCCAGTAAGAAACAAGCAAGGCCACAGCTTCATAATTAATACAGTGTCTTGTGTGTTATTTGGGGACTACAATGCCGCAGAGCCCAGGCAGCTGGCGGGGGGGGGGGGGGGGAATAAACCAAAGCGGCTAGCAAGGAAAAGCTGCCCTTTACAATTATTATTTTAATATGAGGCAGCAACCTCTCATTTAAATAAAGAGACAAACAAAATCTATATGTCAGATATTTTCAAGAAGAGAAAAAACTGCCTCCAAATTACATTTAATAGGAGATGAGGGGGGGAAAGGGGGTCAAAAATTATGTTCTTTTTGTTTGTTTGTTTTTCGAGACAGGGTTTCTCTGTATTGTTTTGGAGGTTGTCCTGGAACTCACTCTGTAGACCAGGCTGGTCTCGAACTCACAGAGATCCACCTGCCTCTGCTTCCCGGGTGCTGGGATTAAAGGCATGTGCCACCACCGCCCAGCATAAAAATTATGTTCTTATGATAAGTATGGAAGCCCACTCCTTTAATCTAGTGTTTGAAAGATAGAGGCAAGAGATCATAAATTTAAGGGCTACAAGAGATTCTGTCTTGAAAAAGAGAGACGGTGACAGAGTGAAGGGAGGGGGGGGAAAGCATGGGGGTGGGGGTGTTCTTAGTGAGAGGAGAACAGAAAAGCAAAGAATAATTAATGAATGTGCTTTCCTCCCAAATTCTTGCTAAACTGAAAAGTGATAGATTGGGAAGTGCTTCTCAGCTTCAATTTTCTACATAGAATAATACACTAAGTGTTGAAGCTATTTTCTGCAGATGTGACAAGACCATCTGCCAACATGAAGATGACTGTTGTGACCTACAGAATACCGTGGTTCGCAGTCATCACAAGAAAAGCAAGCAATACAGTAACAGCTATATACATGGCAATAATAATAGAACTGCTAACATTGCCTGGCAGAAAGATCCCATTCACCACTCACTCCTCTCATTCCCTTCAGCTGTGTTTGGTCTTCGGCAATACAGTGTGATAAAGAATATAAAAGGTAGAAGGCTGACTAGGGATTAAGAGTATAGTGACACAGCTGGGGTGGGACCTTCTGGTAATGCAGCTAAGTTCTACTTATCGTATGTAAGGAACCCCAATAAATTCACCAAGCAGTCCTTAAAATAGGTCTCTCAGGTCTCTCGGTGTCCTATCTGGGGAGAACAGATGGCTCTTTATGACTTCCAGAGAATGTAACAAGCATAAGCTTTACACCGACATGGTAGCGGATACATTGCAGAAAGGCAACTGGTTTGTGTTTGTTTACTTTTTCTAAGAACACAGAAAGAACTGAACTAGTGTCATTCTCTTACCTAACAGCTAATGAACACTGGAGGTGATGTGGTAATTATCCTGGGCTAAGAACTGTTCAAATTAATTCCTTCGCCAGAGGGCAAAGGCATCAACAAAACAGAACAGGGGCTGGTGAGATGGTTCCTGGGTAAAGGTACTTGCTACAAAACCTGATGATTTGAGTTAGATATCTGGAGCCCACGTGGTGGAAGGAGAGAATGAAAACCTTTGACCTCCATGTATACAAGATGGCACAAGCCTCACCTGCCCCCCCCTTTAGGCAAAAAAAGGTAGTAATTTAAAAAAAAAACTGTACAAGGTAACATGAAACACAGTCATTTAGAAACCCAGTCATTCAGTCAATATGCCCAGTGAATATACACTGCACTCAGAAATTCTGCACTGGAAGAATTTAATGACAAAGACTGAGGATCAAAATCCTGCCCACTTAAAATGAATGACTACTTCAGCTAAAGATATGCATAAAACTATATTAATAACGATGAGAAAAACAAGCAGTTAAGGGACTGAAAATCTACCCATCAGCTGGCATGATCCCAAACACTCAAAGCTTTAGTATCTACTGCATAAAATCCACAGGTTTAATTTCTGTTCTGGGTTCTATCATTAACTGCAGAAAAACCGCATTACATAGAGGTTTGGGAGTATTTTTATCTAAACTCAGCTCTTCAAAGTAGCAGCCTGGATATGATAATGTCAACGAAACATCTGAGGGAAGACTTCCTGTTTCAGCAAGTTACCTACAGGCTATAGTTACCAAAAGTTCTAAGCAAACAAAGAATTTTTTGAAAGACCCAGTAGGTCTCAGGTCTTAGGAGTCACACAACTTAGGAAACATAACAGTGTTGGGTTCTCAGTTTAATCATCTTTCCAGGGGGCTGGAGAGATGGCTCGGAGGTTAAGAGCACTGACTGCTCTTCCAGAGGTCCTGAGTTCAATTCCCAGCAACCACATGATGGCTCACAACCATCTACAGTTCAATCTGGTACCCTCTTCTGGCATGTAGGGAGAACACTGTATATGTAATAAATAAATAAATAAATCTTTTAAAAAAAATCATCTTTCCAGCTGCCAAGCTGTCTTACCCTAAAGTGAAACCAGTACATGCATAAGTTACTACCTAAATCTTACTTTTTAAAAATCCAGGAAGAAGAAATTGAAGTAGAAGCTGAAGAGAGAGGTCAGCGGATAAAGAGAGCTCAGCAGGAAAGATCAGTACCCATGTTGAGTGGATCCAATGGTCACTTCTAGTCTCTCTTAGCACATTCATTTTTTAAAAAGATGTATTTACTTATTATGTATACAGTGTTCTGCTTGCATGTAAGCCTGCAGACCAGAGAGGGCATCAGAGCTCATTACAGATGGTTGTGAACCATCATATGGTTACTGGAAATTGAACTCAGGTCCTCTGGAAGAGTAATCAGTGTTCTTAACTGCTGAGCCATTTCTCCAGCTCAGCACATTCATTTTATAGTTATTGATGTAGTGGGCCTCACAAATGATGGGCCCAGAAACATACCTAAGTTCCAGCACATTCTTTTGAGGAAAATACATTCTAAGAAAAGTAGTCTAACAACTGGGCAGTGGTGGTGCATGCCTTTAATCCCAGCACTCGGGAGACAGAGGCAGGTGGATCTCTGTGAGCTAGAGGCCAGTCTGGTCTACAGAGAGACAGGCTCCAAACACAGAGAAACTCTGTCTCAAAAAAAAAAAAAAAGAGTGGTGGTGGCGCATGCCTTTAGTCCCAGCACTCAGGAGGCAGAGCCAGATCTCTGTGAGTTCAAGACCAGCCTGGTCTACAAAAGCTAGTTCCAGGACAGCCTCCAAAGCCATAGAGAAACCTGTCTCAAAAAAACCAAAAAGAAAAAAAAAAAAAAAAAGAAAGAAAGAAAGTAGTTTATCACACATAGTAAGCATAAATGTTATTTTGGGAAATTTTTGTTTCAGACACATACTTTTTTTCTCCCCTAGACAGCGAGTCCTGGGACTCCATTTGTAGACCAGGCTTGCCTCAAACTCACAAGAGATCCACCTGTCTCCACCTTCCAAGTGCTGGAATTAAAGGCATGTGCCATCAGGCCCAGCCAGACACATATGTTTTATGTGTATAGGATCATAATATTTATTCTTTTGTGTAACTAATGGTAAAAAAAAATGTGATCTATAAAAGCTGGTTGAAAACCAGTTTCAATTACTTCATTTTGAGATAAAAACCTTAGAATGGGGATTGGTCTAGTTTCTGTGACTTTTCTAAAGAATCAAAGACTTCAGAGTGCTGGGATTACAGGTGTATACAATCATGTCCATGCTGGGGCCTCAAACCCAGGGACCCTGGGAATGCAAGGCAAGCACTCTACAAACTGATTTACAACCCCAGCTTCTCTTCATTCATTTTAAGAGCTAAATAATACAAGATTTTGCTTATCTATGCTAGTGGTTTTCAACCTTCCTAATGCTGCAACCCTTATACAGTTCCTCATGTGTGCTAACTCCAACCATAAAATTATTTTCATTATTACATCATAGCTGTAATTTTGCTACTGTTATGAACTGTAATGGGAATGTTTTTGGAGATAGGTTTGCCAAAAAGGTGGAGATCCACAGGTTAAGAACCTCTGATCTAGCCAGGCGTTGGTGGCGCACGCCTTTAATCCTAGCACTCGGCAGGCAGAGGCAGGCGGATCTCTGTGAGTTCGAGGCCAGCCTGGTCTACAGAGTGAGTTCCAGGACAGCCTCCAAAACAATACAGAGAAACCCTGTCTCAAAAAAACCAAAAAAAAAAAAAAAAAAAAAAAAAAAAAGAACCTCTGATCTATGCTATGATACGATTTAACTAACCCAGTCTATGTACTGGAAGTTTGGTTATCTGGGGGAAGTTGTAGAAGCTTTGAGGTGTGGCTTATTGAGATCTTTCTGTGGAACCTCGTTTACATAAGAGCCTTGAAGTTCTCATGAGGAAGGTTGCATATAATTGCTAGCTCCTTTACCAATTCTAGCAACTGCCATTTGGAAGGCAGCCCTTGGTGGAGGCATCAAGCCTACACTATGCTATTTGTACTTTTAGCCTCTGAAACTGTGACCTAAATGAAGGTCTTTCTTTTTTTTTTTCCCTTTCCCTCCATAAATATCCTATATCAGGTATTTTGTCATAGTAATAGAAGCCTGACTAACATACCTCATTAGGTGACAGATACTTGAATTGTTTTAACTTAAGGAACTACCAGATTGTCTTCCAAAGTGGCTGTGCTGTTTTACTATCTCAACATCACTGTATAAGCAGTCCAATTTCTATATATTCTTCCCAGCAAACACTAATTCTTACTACAGTTGGTGGGTATGAAGAAATAGTTTCCATCTGTATTTCCCAATGACTAAAGATGTTGAACAATTTTCATGTGCTTATCCTCTGATCTCTCTGGAGAAATGCATATTCAAATTCTCTGCCCATGTTTTAAAAAGATTGTGTGTGTGTGTGTGTGTGTGTGTGTGTGTGTGTGTGTGTGTGTGTGTGTGTGTAGGTAGGTACATATGCTAGCACCAGCGGCATTGGTCTTCTGGAGCTGGAGTAACAGGTGGCTGTAAGTTACCCAAAATGGGTACAACAAAGTGAACTTTGGGTTGCACCACACTCGGCTTTGATAATTTTTAATTTGGGTCATCTTTTTTATTTATTGTTGAGTTTAAAAAGAGTTCTTTATAAGTTTTTGGAAAATCCCTTAACTGGATGTTCAATTTTCAGTATCTTGCTTGTCCCATTATTTGAGCTGCCTTTTACTTTCTTCTTTTAAAAATAATAGTAACAATAAGGAAGCATAGCATGGTGCTCTGTGGAGGTCGGAGAACAACTTTCAGAAACTGGTTCTCTTCTTCCACCAGGGGCCCCAAGGACTGAACTCAGGCTTGAGCAACAAAACCTTTTACCAACCAAGCCACACCGCTCTTCCTTGATGATTCTTTTAGGTAACACAAAAGGTTTTATTTGTTGGCAGGCACGGCACCACTCAGGAGACAATGGCAAGCAGATCTCTGTGAATCAAGGTCAGCCTGGTCTACAGAGCAAGTTTCAGGCCATTCAGGGTAAATCTGTGAGATCCTGTCTTTCAAATTTTCAATAATTATCAAGTATACTGTATCTGTGTTTTCTTCTAGTTACTAGATCGTTGACATCACATATTAAAAAAAACTACTATCATGAAACAGACAGAACAGTAAAATTTCCGTCTTGAAACAGGGTTTGTGTAGCTCTGACTGTTCTGAAACTCACTCTGTAGACCAGGCTGAGTTCTTTGAACTCAAGAGATCCACCTGCCTCTGCCTCCAAGTGCTGGGATCAAAAGCATGGCTAAGGACAGTAAAATTTGCTCCTAAGTTTTTGGGGTTTCAGTTTGTTTTCTGAGACAGGGTCTCACTATACAGCTTGGCTAGCCTTGGAACTCTACACAGAGACCAGGCTGGCCATGAACTCACAGAGATCATCTGTGTCTACCTACTGAGTGCTGGAACTAAAGATGTATACCATTATGCCTAGCCTTATCTTAGGTTTTCTAAGAGCTTTATAGTTTTGGTATTGCATTTAGTCCTTTAGTCTATTGTGTTAATTTTTCTATATAAGGATTCAATGTTTTGCAGGGTGGTGGTGGCCCACTCCTTCAATCTTAGTGTTCGAGTCCAGCCTGATCTACAGAGTGAGTTCCAGGAAAAGCTCCAGAAAAAAACAAAAAACAAAACAACAACAACAACAACAACAAAAAAAAAAAAAAGGGGGGGGAGGGGGTAGGACAGTAGGTGCTCTTAACTGATGGAGACTCCAGTCCCCAGCAATAGGGTTTTAGAGGATAACCAAGAACAATTACAATGGTAATGGGGTGGATTAGTGGAGCTAATATGGAGTCCCACTGACCAGCCACTTAAGTGGTAACCCATACCTGGTACTGGGTATTATAAAAATTGATAGCCAGTGGTGTCTAGGAGAGACAGACACTGTCCATTGTTAGAGTAGAACCATTTAAACCATACAGTCAGACAGACAGACAGACAGACAGACACACACACACACACACACACACACACACACACACACAAGCTTCTACAGTAGTAAGTTTCCATTTAGCTTTAAGAAAGGTCTTTAGTATTACTTGTATCTTATCTGCTCTACCCTCCCACGTATGTACACTGTTGGGGAAGAAAAGAAATCACCAGCTCATGCAGCTGTGAACCCTATGAGCTACGCAAGCCAACCAAAACACCAGCATGCACAGGGAGGAGCACAGGGACTCCTATCTTAGCTGGGCCATTTCCACAGATTCTGTACAGAGACTTAAAAGAAAAAAAATTAGAGACTGTGTGTCTGCAAACCCACATGTATACATGTGTGAATTTACGTATACTACATGCATGCATGTGCTTGATGAGGCCAGAGGGCACTGGGTTCTCTGGAGCTGGACTTACAGGAAGTTAACCACCTAATGTGGTTGTTTGCAAGAGCAGTTAATTCTCCTAACCACTCCAGCCACCATAGTAACCCCTCCTTTTTAAGACAGAGTTTCTGAGAAGCCCTGGCTGAACTGGACCAGGCTGGCCTACAACTCACAGAGATCCGCCTGCCTCTGCTTCCCAAGTGCTGGCATTATTGACGTGCTCCACCAGCACCTGGGAAGGCATGGCGGTTTCTTAATTCCTATATCAAGCCTAAACTTTGTAAATAATAAAAACACATGTACATAGGGATTTAAGGACTACATTTGTTGCCACACACTTGTTAAAGCTAATATAGTCACAAACTATCTTACTTGTTTATCCTAACACCTACCCTAGTCCTTTATTACTAACCCCATTAAAGCATTCTTTGTTTACAAGGTCTAAAGTTAGTAAATTTTTATCATATTGACTCTTTCTATTGAACAACTCCTGTCAGTCCTGAAGTTTTGAATTAATCTCTTCTTTTGTCCCTGTCATTTTCTAATCTGAGAACTCAGATACTAACTTGGCTTATTCATCTAGCCTTTAAAATATATATAATGTGTATAAATGTTTTGCCTGCATGAATGTTTGTGTATCACATGTGTGCAGCGCTTGCAGAGAACAGAAGGTGTTAGATCCCCTAGAACTGGAGTTATAGACAGTTGTAAACTGCCACATGGGTGCTGTGAAACAAATCTGGTCCTTCTTGAAAAGTCATTGGTACTCTTACCCAAACTGAGACATCTCTCCAGATTCCCAGGCAACCATTCTTTTGAATATACATTATATATAATATGTAATGAGAAGAGTTACAGATATGAAAACCAAGGCTGAGATGCAACCATATCTTGAAAGAGAACAAAGTACAATGCAGTGAGTAGCATAATTAGAGCAAGAACTAGATGAGATGATATTACCTTCTTTCCTAGACACAAACTAGATCCTTGTCATTCCTCTCTTTTAAGATCCTCTATGATTCTAATCCACTGGATCATGGAAACGCTTTACAGTGTGGTTCCTACTTGCCTAACAGGCCATCTCTTGTTTTGCTTTGACTTCACATCTAATGACTCCGCCATTTATAATCAAGTGCTGTTCTGATAATATGCTGAATAGTCTCACAATATCTAGCACTTTTGCATCCTGTAACTAAGAGTCCCTCCTTAATGTCTAACAACAAAAACCCTAGTACAAATAACTTCTTTCTGAAATCTTTACTTATAGCTACCAATGTAGTTTCTATACAACTTGTTAACATATTGTTTTGTTTTATGATTTGGTTTTCTGTTTGTACCAGAGACAATGGTATCTTTAGAGACAGAAATCACATTCTACTCTTTGTAATCTTCCCTAAACAAGAAACTTTTGAGTATCAAAATGTATTAATAAGGCAAGGAATAGTGGCACATCCATATAATTCTAGCACTTGGAAGACTGAGGAAGATACTACACACTGAAACAATGTTTCAAAAAAGGTGAAGGCTAAAATAAGTGAGAGTAGGGAAAGGAAAGTAGACTAATCCTGCCAGCGTTTTTCTTGTTTGGGTTCCGTATACTTAAACATTAAGGCCACTGATTAGTATTATTGCCACATAAGGAAAGAACGAATGAAATACACTTTGCCCCATCCATCTAGCTATACTATCTGACAATCTACTTAATAACTAATTAAAAGTACTTAGAAAACCCTCTGCAGTTAAAAGGAGAAGCACCATGACACACATTTGCAATGCCAGCATCTGGGAGATAAAGGCAAGAATCAGAGGTCTGCTGGGTGGTAGTGGCACAAGCCTTTAATCCCAGCACTTGGGAGGCAGAGGCAGGTGGATCTCTGTGACTTTAAGGCCAGCGTGGTCTAAAGAGTGAGTTCCAGGACAGCCAGTGTACACAAAGAAACCCTGCCTAGAAAAACAACAACAACAACAACAACAAAAAAAAATCAAGAGGTCCAATGCCAGCTCCGATGCACAGTAAGTTTGACTAAGTTTGAGAGCAGCCTGAGCAAATAACTTGCCCCCCCCCCCAAAAAAAAGATCAAGAAGAAGCCATTAAGCCGGGCTTTGGTGGCGCACGCCTTTAATCCCAGCACTCAGGAAGCAGAGGCAGGCGGATCTCTGTGAGTTCGAGGCCAGCCTGGTCTACAGAGTGAGTTCCAGAACAGCCTCCAAAGCCACAGAGAAACCTTGTCTCGAAAAACCAAAAAAAAAAAAAAGAAGAAGAAGAAGCCACTAGCAGGTAAACAAATGAACTCGTTTACCCTAGACAGTAATCAATACAATGAATTTTTACAAAGGAATTGGGGCCCAGTGAGATGGCTCAGCAGGTAAAGTTCTTGCCTTACAAGAACCAGAGCACAAACTTGAAACTAGAAAAAGTTTGTGTAATTCTGGCTGTGCTGGAACTTGATTTGTAGACCAGGCTGGCCTTGAATTCAGAGATTCATCTCTGCCTCCTGAGTACTGGGATTAAAGACATATACCAGGCTCACAGAGATAGTCTTTTGTTTATTTTGGTTTTCATGACAAGATTTCTCTGTCTAGCTCTGGCTGTCCTGAAACTCACTCTGTAGATCAGGTTGGCCTTGAACTCACAGAGATCTGCCTGTCCCTACCTCCCAAGTGCTGAGATTAAAGGTGTGTACCACCATGCATGGCTCAGAAAAAAAAATTTAAGAAAATACCAAAAGTATCCTAGATTCATCAGAGAAAATAAAGCAAAAATCTAGTACTCTGAAAGAAGAGTTATAAATCGTTTTAACTGAATGTTTTTCCATTTTCATGTAAATTTGTAGTATAAATCTTAGACTTTAAGAAAACAAATTTCCAGTGCTATTAGCTAAGGTTTTACTTGGTCTTCATAGAAAATTAAGCCATTTTTTGGCTCTGAGAATACACAAGTTTAGACATTAGAAGATGCTTTTCAGTAGAAGTTTTGTAGATGCTTATTCCATAACATATCTAATATAAACAGTTAAGTCAATCCTAAATGAATGAATATTTGCAAAACTAGTTGTTAAAGCAACTGAATAGTTGCTAGAAAGGTATCCAGTATGAAATTACACATCTTCTACTCTCAGTAGCATCTGGTTTAGCTAATCCAAACATGAACACATCTCTAAATATGAAAGACCTTTTGGCCTTCTATAATTATCCTACCCGCACAATGGTCTAAACGTCAAAGTTTCTTATGATGAATTTTCATAATAATAATCCATAGAGGGAGTTCCAGGACAGCCAGAACTACACAGGAAAACCCTGTCTTGAAAAACCAGTAATAATAGTAATAATAATAATAATAATAATAATAAAATAAACTTTAAAAATGTTTAAATATTAATAAAAATATAGTCTAGATGGAATATTTATAATCCTATCATACATAAAGATAGGGAAGCCTTGGGTAATAGCATCATGACTGATAATAACTCTAACTCCCTTTGCAAAATCCTTATCTCTTATGCTAGTAAATCCTACTTAAGAGGAAGTTCTCAATAAAGCATCACCGGCTTATATGAAACACACCAAAGGGTACAGCAATTGTTACTGTTGCTAGTAGAAGTGACAGACATAACCAAGATCTTACCTAGTCTGAGTTCTCCGAAGTTCCCACACCCTATCTTCTTGCCAACCCTGAAGTTGGGTCCCACCATGAGAACCCCAGAGGATGCTGAGGTGCCAGATGGTCTGGAACAGTGTGTATTCCTTTGTGCCATGGTTTTAGTTGTCCGTTGTCTATCATCTTTCTCCCTGGTAGAATGGTCCATGATCCTACACCACAGGCTCTGAACGATGAGTGACCTCAGTGTGTATACTTCTCTTCAAAACAGAAGTATGTCCAAATCAACTGCAGTCAGAGGATGAGAATGAGTTTTGGCACCATATTTATGTTTCTAGTGTACTTCCGGGAGATGAAAAACCACTGATTAGTTCTTGAAGAACATGTAGTCTGTAGGTCTCAAGCATAGGAGGACATTTTGTAACCTGCATAAAATACAGACAAATACAGTTAAAAACTAATTTGGGGGGGGTGGAGTTTGAGACAGGGTTTCTCTGTGTAGCCCTAGCTGTCCTAGAACTCTTTCTGTAGACCAGGCAAGCCTTGAACTCATAGAGATCTACCTGCCTCTGCCTCCCAAGTTTGTTAGTGTTAGTATTTAGGCATTTGTATTTGCCTACCTTTGGAGTTCTGACAAGATACACTCTCAGCACTGCCACTAAGAGCACCACTTGTGCCTATTCAATATGTTCCCTTTTAAAAGGGCCCTGCCCACTCCCATCCCTCTCCCTCCTGCCCCAGGAGGCCAGTCTTCCCCACATCCTCTATCCCCTTTTTAAGATCCTTTTCCCTTGATAAATAAAACCCTCTGCTTGAACTCTGTTGAATGGTGTCTTTCTCCCTTGAGCTGCTTTTTTAAAATTATAACAGGTAGGCCTAAAGGCATGTGCCACCATGCCATGAAAAAATAAATTTTAAAGCAAACTGAGAAAATCACTGATTAGAATGGATCCCATCCGATGGTAAAGCACAGTGATCTTCAACGCTTCCTAAAACAGGTTTTGGTTTTATATGTTTTAACAGGTTAGCCATTTGGACTAGTTACTTATGAGTTAACACAAGCTAAGTAAACTGTAAACCAGGAAGCTAAGGGAACACACAAAAGTAATTAACATGAAACATTTCTTTCAGTGATGTCCATGTAACAAAAAAGAAAAATAAGCGCTAAATTTTCTTAAATCACTGTGTAAGAGGCTATTCAGCAAAAAGGATTAAACCTAAGTTAAATAAACAGTAAACAATTTAATTCAAAGTTCTCCTCTTAAAATTAGTCTAGAACTTACTAAAAATGAGGCTATTAAGTGTTGCTCTTTCCTCTACTCATCATTTACCAAGCACTGGCAGCAATCATGCAATTCAAAATGTACAAACTGGCAACAGTATCTCAGAGAAGCCACACTTACACTTTCTGGTATTGTTTCTCTCCAAGGCCTCTCTTAACCCCTATGCTTAAGCAGATATTAAAAGATGTTTCATAAAACCCCAACTCTGCCTTAAAAAGAGAGAAGTGAACTGGAAGTAGTGGTGCACACCTTTAATTCCAACACTTAGGCTAAGGCAGAGGCAGGAGGATCTCTGTGAGTTTGAGGCCAGCCTGGTCTACATAGCAAGTTCCAGGACAGCCAGGGTTATAACTGGAAACCTTGTCTAGAAAAAAATAAAGACGCAAAGACTCATATGTTGTGTTTTAAAAAAGAATTATGTATTTTTATTCTGAGTAGAAACCCAAATTGAAAATAAAGGCACAAAAGTGAAATCTTAGCCTTCATCCCTATTAAAAATTCTCCAATGTTTCATGTGAAAACTGAGTCTAACACAAAAGTTGACAATAAGATTATTTTATTGCTATATTTGATAATACATGTACTTGTGATATTATGTTTTGGATTTTGTCTAGCGTCCTGGCTCATTGTTCACATAGCCATAGTTCCTTCCTAAGTGATCAGAATAAGTCTCAGAAAACAGGGCCTCTCTATCTCACCTTTATTCTGTTATCTCCTCCCTTTTCTCCCCAAGGCAGACCATAAAACTACAATTTCTCCTCCCCCAAGGTAATTCATACAAAAATATACTCTTATCTTCTCGGCTTTGAAAATGACCATAGAGAAATTCTAGTTCTAATTTGTCTGGCAGTAGATCAGAATAACACTACCCCTTGAACCACACTTCATGAGAACAGCCTCCTACCCAGAAAGAATGAATGCCATAGAGAGGTCCAGAGGAATATGAACAAGAAGCTTCATTTGGTTTTCCCACTATTGGCATTAGATCATACTCCTTTTTGTCCAGTCATATTTCTACATGCTTCAATCATGACTATGCAATAAAGTCTCCATAACAACCCAGAGACAGATCCCTGTAGACACTGAGGGTCCTCAGAGAAGGCATGGAAGCCCTATAAGCCCAATCACTTTGCACCTTTTCACCTGCACCCTTTGTAACATCTTTGATAACCAGAAAACCATAATTAAATTTCCATGAGTTTCATGAGACACTCAAAACAAATGAATCCAGTAGTGAGAAGGAAGCTATTTACAGCCTGTTGATCAAAACCACAAGCAAAACAATCACAGATTTAGAAGGGGAACCTCAACTCTGGGAAAGGACAATTTTAACAATTTGTGCTCAACCTGTAGGATCTGCTGTAGTCAGCTTCAAGGTTGACAGTGTCAGACCCACCAAGGCCATGTTTATCTCTGCAAAATCGCTTACTTGGTGGTGGAAGAACCTCCACACCTTTTTGAGTGACAGAAGCCTTGTGTATGACCATTATGGTGTAACAACTGTGAGTACTCTTGAAAAAAAAAATATGCTGTCTTCTCCTTTTTAGGCAGGGTCTTAGAGAGTCACTTGCCTCTGCCTCTCTAGTGCTGGAACTAAAGTTATGTGACACCATGCCCTGCCAATTGCCAGGTTATAGCAGTTATCACTGGTATGTAAGAGGGCAGAGGTTTTTAGACCATAAGCTTCCTAAGAACATTTCTAATTCCCTAACGATACAATCACAGGTACAAAGCTGCAAGCTGACAATGGATACATAATGCATAATCCAATCCAAGGATATATGCTTATAGTATGCTAAAGTTTATTTTATATTATTATGTTTTCTATTTGTTTTGTGTTAAAACTGTAAAATGACATTAGAATTTCCATAATACTAATCAGTAAATTTCCTACATGAACAATAGAATAAATTCCTATTTATGTTCATTTTCAAATGTATCCAATATCCTCTGGTTGTCTTTTATCCAAATCTCTCAAACAATAATGCAGAAAGAAAAAGAAAATAAGGCATGTGTATGTTAGAGACTGGCAGCTTTATTTTCTTTCCTTGTATTACACATTGTTTCAGCACACAAATAGAACGTATAGCTCATATGCACATTCAACTAATGCTTCAACCTTCAGATTACCATCAATAGCATATTTTTAAATGGTTTGTATACAGTTACTGGTAGATAACACAAACACAATCAGATTAAATGGAACAGACAAAGTAAACATTAAACCTTATTTTAATCTTTTAAAGGGGGGGGAAGGGTTTCTCGGATAGAGATACAGATTAATCATAGAATGCTTGCCTACATGGGAAAGAGCCTACCCTTAATTTCTATTTCGAGGGCTTTTGGGTTTTTGTTTGCTTATTGGGTTTCTCTGTGCAGCCCTCGTTGCCTTAGAACTGAATCTGTCCTAGATCAGACTGTCCTCAAACTCACAGAGATCCACCTGTCTCTGCCACCCAAGTGCTGGGATTAAAGGTGTGTGCCACCACTGCCCAGCTCTTTTTTTTTATAAGGTTCCCAAGGAAAGCAGAAAAAGACAAACCATATGCTTCAACTATTGTGTCATTTGCATTCTTGTATTATTACCAGAAAAGGGAAGAAAATACATTATATAAATTCAGTAAATAGGTGTCTGTTTTGCTAGTGAATACAGCATCAGTCTTTTATTGTTTAATATATGTTAATTTATACATTATATGACCACATTTATTTGAACCTTCACAGTCACATCAGCAAGTTAGTTAAGAAACTTCAATTCTAAAGTCAAGTGAAGTGGTACACACATGTAATCCCAGTACTTGGGAGGTGGAGGGAGAAGGATCAGTAGACCAAGACCAGTCTTGATACATTGAAAGTCTGAAGCCAGTAGTTTAGGTGACATAAGATGCTGTCTCCATATCTAAACAAACAAAAATACTACAGAACAATTTACAAATAAAAGGCTAAAACAAAAATCATGTAGTAAGAACATAATAAATTTAAGAAGTTATCAAGCTTGATGTTAGTCAAAATATATTTAGAAGAGGACTATTTTTAAAGCAAAGAAAATGGGACTAAGGAGATGGCTTAGCAGTTAAGAACACTTATTGCTTTTTCTGAGGACAAGTTTGGTTCCCAGCACTCATAGCAGTTGGCTTAAAACCACCTGTAACTCTTGTTCCAGGGGATCCAACACCCTCTCCTGGCCTCCACAGATACCTTACACACACACACACACACACACACACACACACACACACACACACACACACACACACACACACACACACACACAGTGCCGGTACACATATATCCTCTTATGGCCTCTGTGGGCACTTACACACATACACATAAATAAAAATGTTTTTTAAAACACAGAAACATGTTACAGGTTCTGGTGCTACTGCTTCTCTTTTCCACAAGCTCCAATTAATGTAACCATTTTCATTATCTTCACTTCTTAAATCTCATCAGTCTGCTACAACACTACAATTTTCGGTTCTTACATTTTCCCACATTTCTTCATTTAAAGTCATACTCAAAGCTGGAGAGAGCTCAGAGACAGAGAGTGCTTACTGTGTAACCCTGACTGGAGTTCAGTTCCCAGGACCCACATATAAAGCCAGGTATCCACAATTAATGGCTGCGCTTGGTTCTGACTCCCTCTTTTGGCTTTTGCCCTTGAACAAGCATGTGCACCTGCACATATACTCACTCACACAGACATATCCATACACACATTGATTAAGCCTTTTAAAAGGTTGCTTTTATTAGCTGGGTGGTGGCAGTACAGCCTTTTTTTTTTTCATAAAAGAGCAAAGGCAATTCTAGGAAAAGCACAAGTATTCATGAGTGTGTCTGGGTGTATGCACACATGCACTCAGGCACATATACACATACAAACACACACACAAACACACACACACACAGTTCACAAAATTTAACTCAAGCTAAGAGTAGTGTTGCATGCCTTTAATCCTAGCACTTACTTGGGAGGCAGAAGCAGGTAGATCTCTATGAGTTTGAGGCATGCTGGGTCTATACTGTGTCAAATACCAAAATCCAACCAAGCCAAAAACCCAAAAGCTCAAAATGAATCACAGACATAGTTGCATGTGTATATATGTGTCTGTATGAGTGAATGCCTTGTGAGTAGATGTACTCAGAGGCCAAAAAAGGATGTTAGACCCCTTTGAATTGGGGTTATAAATAGCTGTGAGCCACTTGATGTGGGTGCTAGGAACTGAATTCAAATCTTCTGTAAGAGTAGCAAAAGCTCTTAACCATTGAGCCATCTCTCCAGCCACTCCCCCCTTTTAAAAGTTTAGTTTATTTTTGTAGGATTTTGTTTTGTTTTGTTTTAAATCAGGATCTCAGTTTAGCCCTGGCTGGTCTGGGACTCACTATGTAGAACAGGCTGGCTTTGAACTCTCAGAGTTTCATCTGCCATTACATGTGTTGAGATTAAAGATGAGGGGTCTCAATTCTGTGGTCTCTGATACAAAATGAGACACGTCTGTCTTAGTTAGGATTTCTAATGCTGTTATAAAATGACATGACTAAAAGCAACTTTGGAAAGTGTTTATTTTCATCTTATAGTTTATAAATTCATCACCGAGAGAAGCCAAGGTGGTAATCTAGAAGCAGAAACTGGAGCAGAAGCCATAGAGGAGTGTTGCTTATTGGTTTGCTCCTCATGGCCTGCTTAGCCTACTCTCTTATAGAACCCAGGACCACCAGGCCAGGGTAGCCCTGTCAACAGTTATTGGCCCCTCCCACATCAATCACCAATCAAGAAAATACATCACAGGCTTGCCCACTGGTCAACATGCTGGGGGGGCATTTTTCAATTGAAGTTCCCTCTTCCAAAATAACTAGCTTGTTGTCAAGTTGACAAAACCAGCTATCTAGAAAGTAAAAACAGTATAGAAAAGGAGGGAGGGAGGGAGGGAGGAAGAGAAGGAGGGTTGGACAATCAACTTCTATGACATTGAGAATAAATTCAAATATATCTTGGCAGTGGAACATTACAATTTTTGAAAGGGGATTTTGAGAAAGGGCCAAATATACTAGGTAAAAATGCTTGTTGGAGAGTAAAATGTATAGTTAGGATTCCACTAAAAAACAAAACAAACAAAAAAAAATTTTTTGAATCCTTCTGCAAACACTCTTCTGTAGAAATACCTTCATGTTCTTAGAAACCCAAGTAAATATATCAGAAAATGAACAATTAATTGCAAAAGAACAGGGATACAAGGAAGAGTTTACATTTTTCTATTTGGGAGATGTTTCAGTAGATAAAGTTGTTGTACAAACATGGGAGCCTGAGTTCAAATCCCCAGCAACCATGACAAAAGCTAGGCAGTGACTGGAAGTTAAAGATAGGAGGATCCCGAGTACCTGCAGGCCAAGATCAGTGACAGACTCCATCTTAGAAAAATGGGGGGGGGAGATACCTAACACTGTCCCCTGTCCTCCACATTCACACTTTACACATGTGCAACCATGCATACCTCACATGCAACTGTATTGATTTTTGAGGCAGGGTCTCTCTATTTAGCCTTGGCTGACTTGGAACTCATTATGCAGAGCAAGATGGCCTCAAACTCAGAGGCCTACCTCCTCAGTGCTGGGATTAAAGGTGTGTGCTACCACTGCCATGTTTTGTTTTGTTTTTAATTTCAGTTTTATTTCATTAAAAAAAATTAGGAGCTGGAGAGCTGGCTCAATGGTAAGAGCATTGACTGTTCTTCCAGAGACCCCAGGTTCAATTCCCAGTACCCACATGGCATCCACAATCATTTGTAACTCCAATTCTGGGGATCTGACTCCCTCTTCTGGCCTCCAGGCATTAACACACCCACAACACTCAAACACATAAAATACGTTAAATTAAGTTAAACTAAATTTTTTTTATTTAAAAATTTTAATTTGATTTTTTTGACACAGGGTCTCATTAGTAGCCCAGCCTGCCCTAGAACTCAGTGTGTAGCACAGACTGGTCAGGGACCCACAGCAACACCCCTGCCTCTCAAGTACTAAGATTACAAATGTGAGACATCATGACCTGGCTTCATTATAAATAATCTTAAGCAAGCACATACTATTTCAGCAATAAAAACATTTTTAACATAATTTTTTAATTGATTCTTTGGGAATTTCACATTATGCACCCCTATCCCAATCATTCCCAGTCCTTCCATGTCTGCCCTCTACCTTTGTAACCTCTTCCCCGAAAAAGAAAATAAAAATAATAAAACAACACCTTGCTCCTCCATCTTTCCTGCTTCTCTATCATATATTCATTTGTCCTAATGGTGCTGGGAGCAGCCGAGTATCATGCAATATACTCTTTTGCCCAGGTTTACTTGCAAATGTTCACTGCAATGAACTGTTGCTCTGGTTCAAGGCCTCTGGCTTCTGTCTCAATGAGGATATCTGCTGTTGCCCCTAATTATGGGGAGCCAGGGGCTATGGTTCCATAGGACTGGTTCCTTCAGGTGCTCCAGCAGGTCAGAGATGAGGTAGATGTTGGTGTGGGCCAATTCAAAGGCCTAGATGTGGGCCTAGGTGGTAACTGAGTTGGTCAGTCTGGGCCTCTTCTGGGACCACCTGAGAGGGTTAGGGCCAGCTCTTCTGAACCCATGGTGAGGGGTGAAGCCAGCTCTTCCTCCTGGTGGAGGCCAGTGGTATTGGGCCTCAGTTTTCCCAAGACTATCAAGGGGTTGGAACAGCTCTCCCATGCCCACAACACTGGGGCCAGTTAGGAGAGGCAGTTCTCCTGCTGAGGCAGCTGGTGAGGGACCAGACCAGTTCTCCAGTGCCAGGTCACTGGGACCCTTTCTCCTATGGTCCCCAGTGGTAACACTGACCCTGGCTGCAGTAGGAACATGGACCCAGATATGGCCCTTGACTGTAGCGTGGGCCTGACATCTCCATGGCCCTGGGTGGCAGTGCAAGCCACTCAGATCAATATGGCCCCTGGCAGAGGTGGCATGGTTCTCAGACATCAACATGGCCTCAGGTGGTGGCTCAAACCTCAGGCATCCATATGGCCTTCCGTGGTAACACAGGCCACAGACAATCAACACCATCCCTGGTTGCAGTAGGGACAAGAACCCAGACATGGCCCTTGGCCACAGCTCGAGCCGTGACAATGGCCCTAGGTGGCAGTTTGGTCCTTGGACACCAACATGGCCTCAGGAGGTGGCCCAGACACCAGGCATATGCAGGACTTTTGGTGGCAACACAGGTGACAGACATCAACATAGACCCTGGTTGCAGTAGACCCATGAACCGAGGCATGACCCTCAGCGGCGGCACAGTATCACATGGTCCCAGGAGGCAGCGTAGGTCACCCTTACCAGCCTGTTCCTCACTGCCCTCACATCTGCATGTGCTTCTCTCCACAGCGCAAAAATTGCTCTGCTTCTCCTTCTCTCCCACTTCACCACCACAAACCTGTTCATACCAGCCTACCCACCTACCTACCTACCTGGACTAACTGGCACCTGGTGGGCCTGTCAGCAATAGCTTGGGGGGCTGGAGAGACAGCTCAGGGTTTAGAGCTCTTGCAGCTGGTTCCAGTAGACTAAGTTTTATCCCAGCATTCACATTGATTAACATATAACTACCTCTAACTCTACCAACAAACTCTTACGGTCTCCACAAATACATGCTCACATGTACGTGCTGGATTAAAGTTGTGAGGCACCACCACCAGGCTAAGAAACATTTTTATCTTGTCAGTTAACAAAAAATAAATTCTAAGATGAGGAGGGTGGGAAGACGGTCAGTGGATGAAGTGCTTGCCCCATAAGAATGGAGATAGGAGTTCTGATTCCCAGCACCATGTAAACGCCAGGTGTACATAAGCAGCCCACTCTTAATTCCAATGTTTGGAAGACCTGAAGATGGGGATCCTGAGTGTAAACTGGATAACTAGACTAGCCAGAAAGGAGAGATCTAGGTTCAGTTGAGAGATCCTGCCTCAATGAATTCAGAGGACAGAGATCAGGGAGACTCATGATGTCAGACTCATGCCTCCAAACACATGGAAACACATGCAAATATACACGCCCCCACCCAGACATACACCACATACAGAGACATCTTTTTTAATTGTAAAATGAAAATCCCTCAATTTTCTACTACCAAACTAGAAAAACAGGTCTATAAAATATTTACCTTCTTCTCATCTCAATGAGGAGCCTAAGGCAAACTACTTAATAAGCTTCAATGAACTCCCTCTCTCACTGTAACTACCTTCTTCCTCTCCTTAGAACTTTCCCATTACAAAGACATGCTGTAATACCCATCTCCTGCTTCATTTCCTATCCACCATCCTCTAAGCCCTACACACACACACCAAGCACTCCGTTTCTACTTCACAGTCTTCAACAATCAATAACTGTAGTTTAAATTCATCTCCTCAAACCAACTAAATCTTTCTCCTGTCATAGTAAGTCACATACATTTGAAGCTAATCCAAGAATACTTTCTAGCCCTTATCTTTTTTTTTTTTTCTGGAATGTTGAGAGTTAACTCCTAGGCATCAAGTGTTACAAAACATGCCTTATCATCCTCATCTCCACACACAGCGGTCTTTATCTTTTCCTTAAAATATTCTTTCTCTTTTAGCCTCTGCTGTTACTTCCTCCTAATTTTCTTCCTATCTAGACTGTTCCTGGTTATTCTCCTTTGGAAGCTCCTTGATTTTTTGTTTGGGGAAGTTATTTTGAGACAAGAATCTTACAGTAGACCAGGCTAGCCTCAAGCTTGTAATCTTTATGTCTTTGCTTCCAGATTTCTATGGTTATAGGCATTCATCACCTTATCTGCCATGCTTTACCCTGTCTTAGAGATGTTTCATTTCTAGAGAATACTGACTCTTACCACTTAAAACCACTGAGCAAACTCTCTAGCCCCTTGTTTGTTTTGATCTGATTTTTGTGACAATCTCTTACTGTAACTCTTGTTGACCTAGAATTGTGTAGTCTAGGCTGGCCTCAAACTCACAGCAGTCTTCCTGCCTCCACCTCCTAAGGACTGAGATCACAGGTTAAGACACCATGCCCAGCTGAAGAATTGTTTTAAAGAGAAAACAATGCACACACATGCACTGTATTTTCTCATATGATTCCTACATAAAGGAACCCTACAGAATAACAGCACTTACTCAAGCAGTTTAGTATGTTTCCAGATGCCAAAAAGAAAATGACAAGTACTTATATTCATACAAAGCATTCAACTAGTTTGTTAAAGGTTCATCTTATTTTTTAAATTGTGTGAGAAGCATTTAATCCCAGCACTCTGGAGGCAGAGGTAGATGGATCTCCATGAGTTTGAGGCCAGACTTGTCTACAGAGCAAGTTCCATGACAGCCAGGGCTGTTACACAGAGAAACCCCATCTGGAAAAACCAAAAAAGGAAAAAGAATAGGTATCTGTGTGGGGGTTTGCCCATGTGTATTTAGTTGCCTGTGGAGGCCAAGGAGGGTGTTAGATCCCCTGGAGGTGGAGTTACAGCTGATTGTGAGCTGCCCTACATGGGAACTAAATTCAGGTCCTCAGAAAGAGCAGTTTGTGCTGTTAAGCACTGAGCCATCTCTCCAGTCCTATTCAAAATATTATTTTCTTTTTTAATTTAAATTAAAAGCAATCTATTTTACATACCAATCCCAGTTCCCTCTCCCTCCTGCCCTCCCACCATCTCCCCATCCCACCCCCTATCACTCCTCAGAGAGGGTGAGGCCTCCCCTGGGGAATCATCAAAGTCTGTCACATTATTTGGGACAGGACTAAGCCTGCGGGCCACCCCCTCCTCCATCTCTAGGCTGAGTAAGGTATCCATCCATAGGAAATGGGTTCCAAAAGGCCAGTTCATGCACTAGGGATAAACATTGGTTCCACTGCCAGGGACCTCACAGACTGCCCAAGCCCTTCAACTGACATCCACTTTTTGGGGGCCTAGTTCAGTCTTATACAGGTTCCCCAGCTGTCAGTCTGGAGAAGCCATTATGGGATTAATGAGAAACCTGGCACTAAGGAAATTCCCAGGAATCCACAAGGATGACCCCCAACTAAGAATCTAAGCAACAGTGGAGAAGGTACCTTAAAGCCCTTCCCCTATAATGAGATTGATGATTACCTTAAATGCTATCCTAGAGCCTTCATTTCTGCTTCTGATGGAAGCAGAAACAGAGATCCACAGATGAATTCCTGGAGTCCAGTTGTGGAGAGAGAGGAGTCATGAGAAAAGGGGTCAAGACCATGTTGGGGAAACCCACAGAATCAGCTGACCTGAGCAAGTGGGAGCTCATGGACTCAAAGTATTCTTAAACTAACAAATACTAGTTGGGAGGTGGTGGCACACGCCTTTAATCCCAGCACTTGGGATACAGAAGCAGGCAAATGTCTGTGAATTCGAGAGGCCAGTCTGGTCTTCGGAGAGTTCTTGGATACTCAAGTCTATTTCAAGAGAAACCCTGTCTCGAAAAACAACAAACAAAAAAAATATTTTTTTCCTTCTACATACCTAAAACTGGGATAGTCACTATTAGTATAACAGTGAACTCAACATTTACAGTTGTTCCATTCTTAGAGCTTAGAATACAGAAAGGACACCAAAAATGAGCACACAAATAAAAGAACAACAAACACTGGAAACATGGTGTAAATTAAACAAGTTGCTTAAATAATGAATTTAAGTCTGAAAGATGAATTTCAGATAGATGCTCAGTATAGAAGGTCAGCCTAGCATTTGCAAAGCCCTGGGTCTGATCTCCAGCACAAGGATCAGATAGTGGATACTAAGGACTTAACTCAGTTTCACTAAGTTAACACTTTTAATAGTGAGCCAGAGACAGAGCAACCAGATACAGGCAATACAAGTTATAGATGAAAGGCTTTTGGTAAAGGAAGACAAGGTAGGGCATCATGGTCAGAAAGGTGAAGAAGCAGTAGGAGTCCCTTATTAAATATTATTAAATATTTTTTTTTTTTTTGGTTTTTCGAGACAGGGTTTCTCTGTATTGTTTTCGAGGCTGTCGGTCCAGCCTGGCCTCGAACTCACAGAGATCCGCCTGCCTCTGCCTCCCGAGTGCTGGGATTAAAGGCGTGCGCCACCACTGCCCGGTTTATAGGTAACTTTCAAATGCAAAGATTTCAAGTATACTATACCTTAGCTCACAGTTAGTGCAAATGGCTTTTACTGAAGCTTCTGAAATGTATTATTATTGCATGTGTGTACAAGACATATGTGTGTGGGGTGTCATCCAATAGAATGTGTATGTGGAGGTCACAGGACAACTTTGGGTCTCTCCATCTACTTTTACATTGTTTCTGGATATAGAACTGAGGTTGCCAGGCTTGGGTGACAGGTGCCATTTCCTGCTGAACCATTTCATCAGCCCATTAAAGACTCTGGAACTGAACATTGAACCAAGAACTTTCGTGCAGGCCAGTCTGATTTCATTTCTCAGAGAAGATGCTACAAAGAATGATCAGCTTTAGTCTACCTGTGACAGTCTGGTGGAAGCTATCTGGGGGCTTAGAACTTAACACAGAGAAGGAACCAACAAAGAAAAATAAAGATTATGAGTAGAAAAGATAAGAAAGAAATAGAGAAAAAATCATAGAGATAAAATTAATTAAAAATATAAATGAAATGCTTGTGAATGTATTAATTATGCTACAGCATTATAGCCAATATATTGATGTTTTAATTATAATCTTTGTATAGGAGAATGTGGTTATGATCTGTTTAATGCTCATTATTTTCCAATAAATACAGCAAGCTATGAAAAAAATTTTGAGGATTATTTATTATATAATCAGTGTCTGTCTGCATGTATGCCTGCAAGCCAGAAGACGGCACCAGATCTCATTACAGATGGTTGTGAACCACCATGTGGTTGCTGGGAATAGAACTCAGGACCTCCGGAAGTGCAGTTAGTGCTCTTAACCACTGAGCCATTTCTCCAGTCCTGAAAAAAAAATTTTTTTTCAAGTTTAATGCTTTGTTGTTGATTTTCTTTAGCACCGAGGATCAAATTCAGGGCCTCCCATGTGCTGGGCAGGCATATATCACTGAGCCATACTCCTAGCCTTATACTTTATTTCCTTTCCTTTTTTCTTGAGATAGGAACTCATTAAGTAGCTTTGAACTCACAATCCACCTGCCTTAGATTTCCAAGTACTAAGATTAAAAATGCTTGCATAATTTTTTTAAAGTTGTTTTAACAACTTTACATTTATATGTAGTAAAAATAATTTTCTGGCTGGTTGTCTTTAATCTCAGCACTCCAGAGGCAGATCTCTATGAGTTCTAGGCTAGCCTGGTTTACATAATGAGTTTCAAGGCATCCAAGGCTATACAATGACAACCTGTCTAAACAAATAAATAAAATGAATAAGTAAATGTTTCTGGTTAGTTTGGTGGTTATACAGTGAGAACATGTACAAAATAAAGAAACAACAAATGATGAATGAATAAATAAATACTATTTCTGAGACAGCTGGGAAGTGGTGTCACATACTTGTGATCCCAGCACTCAGGAGGCAGAGGCAGGTATATCTCTGTGAGTTTGAGGGCAGTCTGATCTACATAGTGAGTTCCAGGGCAGCCAGGGCTACACAGAGAAACCCTGTCTCCAAAATCCAAAAGGTTTCCGATAAAGCACAATTTATACTGATCTATAAACATTTAAAATTTTAGTATACTAGTCCAGGAAATTTTTAATTTATTTTCAGATACTGTTCTTGTAAAGGACCTGGGTTCCAATTCCAGCACCCATGTTGAGCAGCTCACAACAGCCTGTAACTCCAGGGGACCCAAAAATCTTATGAAAACTAACAAACAAAAAACCCTATAACTATCTGAGTATGGTTTCCTCCCCATACCTACTCAAGGAAAATAAAGATTCCTCACAAGTTTGTGGCTAACCTAGGCTACACAGTAGATTCTAAGACAGCCAGAGTACAGAGTAAGACTATTTCAAAAGAAACAACAAAAACCAAAACAACAACAACAAAACACCAACCAGGGAGCCTGGCAAGTTTCCCAAACAACTGTTGGCTTTTTAAAATTTCTTCATCAAGCCAGGCAATGGTGTAGTGCATGCCTTTAATCCCAGAGGCAGGAAAATCTCATTATGCCAGCCTGGTCTATGAAGTGTGTTCCAGGATTGTTAGGGCTGTTACACAGAGGAAACACTGTCTCTCAAAAAAACAAAAAGCAAACAAACAAAAACCAAACTTCCTTATCATTAACTGTCTCCCAAAGGTCCAGTATGTTTTTTTTCCATTAGCACTTACTCTATGATTGAGGATTTGAACTTTAAGCTTTGATAAGCAACTCCTTCTCTTACAACCTTAATACTGATGGGAGAGGGGAGGACTGTCTGGGAAAAGGGAGGGAATCTGCCAGAGGATGGGAGGAGCACAAGAGAGGGCAGTTGAGGAGAGGGAGAAATTAGAACAAAGTATAATGACACATGTGTGAAAATGCCAAATAAAACCAAATACTTTGCATGCTAACTTAAATAATTAATTGGCCTCAAACTCTCAGAGATCCTCCTGCCTCTGCTTCCCGAGAGCTGGAGCTAAAGGCAAGCACCACCACCATCAGGCTTTTCTTTTTTCTTTTTCTTTCCCAAGGTGCTGGAGTAATGGTTCAGTGGTTAAGGGCACTTTCTGATTTTGCAGGTTCAGTTATCAGTACCACATAGTGACTCAATCGTAATCCTCTTCTGACCTCTGTAGGCACCAGGCATACTTATGGTTCACATCCATACTTAAAAACTTAAAAGTTTTTAAGAGATGTGAGTGGGGGACAAGTGTGGAGGTAAATGCCAAGCAGTAGGGAGGCTGAACCTACTACAGACAGCCTGGGCTACTCAGTGAGTTTGAAGTCTAGCAAGACTGTCTGGAGGGAGAAACTCATGGCCCTCAGAAGTCAACAAAAGAAGCCATATATAATATAGAGAGAAAGACCAGAGAGCAAGCTGCCTAAAATTAAAACCACTCACAAAGGCTATATGCCCTCTGCAAAGCACACAAACAAACAGAACAAAATCCACACCCTTAATACCAGCACTCCAGGCAGAAGTAGGTGGAATTCATGAATTTGAGACCAGCTTGATCTACAAAGTGAGGCCCTGGACAATCAGGATGTTACATAGAGAAACCCTATCTCAACCCCCCTCACCCTGCCCCCCCCAAATTAGCTTAGCAAAGAGAAATGCTCAAGGAACTTTTCTCTTTTGATGTTAACTAGACTAGAAGGAGAAGGAAGTTTTCCCTCGGCATTTGTAATTGGAAAAGCCCTGATAACCATTTAGGACATTTAGCCAGGAGATGGTGACTCAATCATTTAATCCCAGCACTTGGTAGGCAGAGGCAGGTGAATCTCTGTGAGTCTGAGACCACCTGTTCTACTGAGTGAGTTCTAGGACAACCAGATCCGTTATACAGAGAAACTCAGTCTCAAAAAACAAAACAACAACAAAAAAGATTTAGGACACTATTTGCTGTTTTAAAAAAATCTTAGGCTAAGACTTGTTTCAAGTGGGTAAAGTTTCAAGTGAATAATCTTGGTATTGTTTCTAGGGAAGAGAGAAGTAAATCCCAGTTTTTCTTTGCTGGACTATTCCCCTGAAAGTTTCAAAGAACTACCAAAGATATTTCAGAGAACCTGTGCTCTCTGTTTGATCGACTTTGAAAGTGTTTATAATTTTAAAAATACTTAATAACTATTAGGGTTGTAGAAAACATGATGAAAAGAATGATAATGACAGTGTAACACCAAAATTTGTTGTGGTAAAGAATGTACTTAACATATGCAAGGTCCAGGCTTTTGTACCCACCACCAAAACCAATAAGCAAGCAAATTAAAAAAAAATGTAGATGGTCAATGGTTATTGGACATGGCACATAGCCATGTTTTGTCAATATTTTTTGGGAAGCTTAAAAGACTGTATTTTGCAGTTCCTGAGAGCAGTGGTAATTAGGAGGAACAGGGCCTCTGAAATTGAGTACTCTCTCTGTTCTTGCTCCTAATTTAATATTAGCATACAAGGTACTGTGCACTTGAAAGCACATGCTACCACTTCCTTTAATTAGATGTAATTCTAGTTCTCTGACGAGACTAGCCCAGTGATTCTAAGTTTGTAGTGTATTTGAGAATAATTTATCCTTGCAATGCTGGGACTAGAACTCAGGTTCTCATACATACTGAGCAAGTGTTGTCTACCCCAGTGAACTACATCTGCAGCCCCACAAAGATCATTTACACAGTAGAATATTTATATAAATATTCTCAAGACAGAATGGCAGGAGGAAAAGTCATGTGTTTGACAAATGTTAAAGGGTCATGATTAAAACATGACAAACTCAAGGTTCTCTAAAGCCGTTGGAAATCAGACCAGGGCTATCACTTTATTTAGATATCTTTATTGTCTTACAGTGTGCCAGGACTAAAATGACCCTGGGATGCTAGAACCACACTTTCCTAACACTGGTTTGAGTAGTACTACTGTTGTTTTTCAAATATAGAACCCTAAAACTCCTCATGCATGCATGTACATATCTGAATGTGTTTGTGTGTTGTGTGTCTATGTGTGAATTTGTATGTGTCTGTGTGTGTGCATGTCTGTACGTGGCATGCATGTGTGAGTGGGTGTGTGATATGTGGTGTGCGTGTGTGTGTGTGTGTGTGTGTGTGTGTGTGTGTGTGTGTGTGTGTGTAGGAACTGGAGGTGTTTCAAAAGAATTACACACAGCATTACTTTTAAAGCTAAGGTGCCTATGGAAGTTCCACATATTCTTGAAACTGGTGAAATGCAACTACACATGGCAGTTTGTGCAAACAGGGACAGTGATCTCCCTTTGGCCTGGCTGCACCCAAGGATTAACTCCATCCTTAATACAGTCCCCCTTGTCACTGTTTCAGGATATGGGTAAATTTCTACTGGTATGGAAAACATAAGAAACAAACATTGCAAAGTGTATCATATGACAGTTTTTATTTTAAAACTACATTGTAAAGAGAAGCTTTTTCCTTGAGAGAAGCCTTCCCGCCAGCCTGATTCTAGAGCCGCATCAGTCCCAAATGAACACACAGGAGGCTATATTAATTATGAAGCTGTTGGCCTTGTTTGTTTCTTACTGGCTAGCTCTGTCTTAAGTAATTACCCCATAATTGTTAATCTAAGTATTTCTCTTACCGGAGAATAGTTCCGGGCTTCCTACCCCATGGCGTTACATCTCGACTCTCTGTGTTTCTCTTTCCCAGAGTCCTCCTGGACTCCTGGTCCCACCTATCTTGATTCCCTATTGGCCAGCAATGCTTTATTGACATATACACAGGACTTCCCCAACACTACATAGAAATATATTTTATGGTCCAAACCAATGCAATCCCAATATGGCAATGTGTGAATGAAAGGAAATGTTCTGAAGTTACTATCAAGTAAATGACTATTATTTCAATATATCTCTATTATAGAGAAGAATGGTTTCACAAGACCAAGGGTAGGGAAAAATACTGACTCACAGAAGGGTTGAGATAGTAAAGCAATGGGCAACAAATCTAGAGAAATAGGAAAAACAGAACATATATGCCTCAATTTCTTTATTGATAAGACAGAAATGACCACTAGAACAAAAACAAATCTAATCAGAGATACAGGACTACCCACCAAGAATTCTTTACCCTTATTCCTGTTCCTTCTGTAAAACAGCTTCAAGGAAGCATATGAAAAGACAGAGCTTATTAAATAAAACCACTTAGACACAAAATACCCATAATTTAATAAGAGACCTCTTCTCAGATCCACACACAGGGCTGAAGAAGTTGGTCCTTGTACATTCACAACATTAGACTAATAACCCTGAGAAGAGCTTCAATTTGTTTTATTCTAACTTAGATGCTAGTTTACATTTATTCAGTACAACTGTGAATAGGACCAGAAACTTTTCCTTTCTTTTCTGTGACTCTATACTGAATATTGGGTGTGTGTGTGTGAGAGAGAGAGAGAGACAGGGCTTCTCTGTATAACAGCCCTGGCTGTCCTAGAATTCACTTTGTAAACCAAGTTGGCCTCGAACTCACAGAGATATATGCTTGCCTCTACCTCTCAAGCCCTAGGGATAAAGAAATATATCACCACTGACTAGCTTACACTGAATTTTTAAGAGCCTCAACATGACTTTTAAGTCTATGTGCAGTATTATGATAGTCATATGGGGGTTGGGACTCTAGCTTTATTAGTAAAGTGCTTATGTAGCATGCATGAAGCCTTGGGTTCAGTCCCCAGCACAGGAGTGAGATTTAGGCCAGGCATGACTACATGAAACTATCCGAAAATTTAAAAAAGCAATATGATAAGCAATGCAACTGAATAAAAATAAACGGCTTGCCCTTAGCTGCCAATCCAGATCACCAGACTCATTAAATGAAAAGTGATTGAGAAAATGGCCCCTGATGTTTGAGAGAAGCTAAGGAAAAAAAATGCCAGTAACCTGAAACACCATTACATGAAAATAAGAACAGGTGGAAACAGCAGTAGAGCACACACGCACCAGCCTTGAGTTCAGTTCCCAGCACCAAAGGGATAAATATGTCAGCTATATTTCAAAATTTTAAAAGCACTGAGCAAACAGACAATATGATTAAGAGCTGGCAAGATGACTCAGCAGATAAAGGCGCTTGCCACACAAACCTATCAGAGTTCAATCACTGAAACCCACAAAAAGATGGAAGGAAAAGAAATGACTTCCAAAAGTTGTCTTCTGACCTACATATGCATACTGTAGTATACATGTGCCAGTACACACGCACACGCACACACACACACACACACACACACACACACACACACACACACACACGGAGGGAGAGAGAGAGAGAGAAGGTGGGAGAGGGGAAAGATGGCTCATCAGTTAAGAGCAGAGGACCTAAATTCAGTTGCCAGCACCACATCATGCAGCTCACAGACACCTGTAATTCCACTACAGGGAAATCTGACATCTCTGCCGTACAAGGACATCTGCACTCATGTACACAATCCCACAAACATACAAGAAAGTAAAAACAACCTGAGTGGGTGGTTCATGTCGTTAAGCCCAGCATCTGGAGGCAGAGGCAGGTGGATCTGTGAGCTCAATGCCAACTTGCTGTACAAAGTGAGTCCTAGACCAACAGGGATACATAGTGAGCCCTATCTCAAATGAACAAACAAATAATCAAACAAAACCTTTGTGGCTAGAGAGATGACTGTTCTTCCAGAAGACCCAGGTTCAATCCCCAGCACTCACATGGTGCCTCACAACCTTCATTTCCAAAGGTTCTGACTACCTCTTCTAACCTTCACGGGCACCAGGCACATACATACATTTGGGCAAAATACTCATGCATATAAAATCAAATAAGTAAGTCTTTTAAAAACTTAAGGAAAGCCAGCCTGGATGGCCCACACCTTTAATCCCAGCATTTAGTAGGCAGAGGTAGATGGATTTCTGAGTTCAAGGCCAGTGTGGTATACATAGTTCCAGACTAGCCAAGGCTACATAGCAAGAACCTGTATAAATAAAACAAATAAATAAAAGCACACACACTGCAGAGGATCCAAGTTTAGCTCCCATCACTCACATTGGGCAGCTTATAACCACTGCACCACCTGATTCAGGGGAGGCAATACCCTCTTCTGGTCTCTGAGGGCATATGTACACAAACACACACACACAAACACACACACAAATAAATAAATCTTAGGCATGAGACATGGCTCTGTGATTAAGACCATTTGCAACACTTCCAGAGGACCTGAGTTTAGTTTCTAGCACCCAAATCAGGCAGCTCATAACTCCAGGGATCCAAAACTGGCTTCCACATGTGTGTGCACGCACACATATACACACATCCCTACACATAATTTAAGTTAATAATAATAAAAAAATGGTGTAAAACTGATACAAAAAGACACCTGAGATTCACCCTGCCTCCATGTGCATCTGTGTGATAGAGAAAAGAGAATCAGCACATGGTGAATTTAATGATAGTTCAGGCTGTGTATAACTCTACAAATCATTAACAATAACAGTAACAAAATCCCACAGAAAAATGAATTCAATGACAGTATAGGCTACCTGAAACTCAGACTCAAAAATAACAGCAGCAACAATAACAAAATTCCACAGATAAAGAAACTCAAAAAATATCAAAATACTAAACTGTTAAAAAATTTCTCTATAGTAGTATAAAAAAAGTATTTATACTTTGTTATAAAGTTATTTTTTCAACACAGGGTTTCTCTGGGACAGTCCTGGCTGTCCTGGAACTCACTTTGTAGACCAGGCTGTCCTCAAACTCACTGAAACCCACCTGCCTCTGCCTCCTAAGTGCTGGAACTAAAGGCAGAGAGGCAGAGAGGCAGAGGCAGGAGGATCTCTGTGAGTTGAAGGCCACCCTAGTCTACAGAATGAGTTCCAGGACAGCTATGGCTACACAGAGAAACCATCTGCCTTAAAACAAAACAAACAAAAAGGTAGTAAGGCTTGGGAGACAGTTCAGTTAACAAAAAAATGCTTACTAGAAAAAACACAAGGATTCTGAAAACATGAGGACTCAAATTCAAATCCTAAGCACCCACCTAAAAGCAGCCCCGTATGGCTATGTTTGCCTGCAACCCAACACTGGGCAACAGAGAGAGGTGGATCCTGACAACTCACTGGTCAAACAGCCTTACCAAAAAGATGGAGCTTCCAGTTTAGTGGGAGAGCCTGTCTGGCATGGGTGCGCTCTCTCTCTCTCTCTCTCTCTCTCTCTCTCTCTCTCTCTCTCTCTCTCTCTCTCTCTCAGGCAGGCATCCACACACATACATCATACATACATATGTAGTCCTGCTTTTTACATACACATAGTAAAGTAAGAAGAAGAAAAACACATTACCTCAAAATTAATACTACTGTGTCTTTTATACCTCCTAACATTACAACTAAGCTACATTAAATTCAGAATGTTATACAAAAACAATCATGTGTGTTGTATATGCTATAGTTTTGTAAAAATTAAGTTTCATATGGTACCATTTCTAGGACTAGCACTTTACTATTACATGACTAAATTATTGATGTGTAACATGTCACTTTTTATTGAGCATACCAAGAATTACCTCAACTAGAGGTGTGAACTCTCTTTTGGTCACTTCAGTTAAAATACAATGAAATTCTTCCATTTCTGTGACTGGTAATCCTAGAAGATAACCTAATAATGTGAGATCTCCTAATAATATAAGGAATATACTTTGAGTATTAAGGACTAAGTAGAGTTGATGTTTAGCTCTCCCCAAATAAAAACATGTTTGATGAATCCGAATAATCCAATATATCATAATATACTTCAGTATGAAAAGAAAAATATTGAAGAAATTCAAAGTTGAATAGAAAAGAATGTCCCATGAAGAGGAATGGAATTTTGACGAACTAAGGACTAAAAATTCTGAATTCTAAACACAGGTTAGCCTCAGGCCCAAGTCAACATTTCTAAATTATAAATTGGTGTGACTATTCAAATGTAAGTTATCAAATGCTTGAAAAATGTTTTTAAAAGTTTTTGTTTTAAACTAAAGAGAAAAAAATTCACTGCCCCAACTTGCTCTGCACACAAACAGCAATGGTTCTGATGTGGTAAGTGTGGCAACTGAGATTGAAAGTATGCTTAGTAACTGCAAGGCAGTATTTCAACGATTAAGCTCTATTTAATCATAGCTAAATGCATAAAGACCTTTATGCTGTCAGTGCTGTCCTACCAAGAAGCTAAATTTTAAGGTACAGCACAGCCCTGCCTATGAGAAGGCTAAAATTTCAAGACCAAAATGAACAAACAACTGTAAAACACAGCAAAAAAGTCTATATTCTGTATTAAGTGCTAGTTATATTTAATGAATCTCACATTTCTAGAGTAGATACTCAACTCCTATGTTAGCCAATAAGGCTAAGCAGAGCTGTTAATGGCCATGCTAAGCACTATGGGAATGTCCTAACACAAAAACAGCCAAACCTAGATGATGCACAATCCTAATTAAATGAAAGATGAGAGAAGTAAAGGTCCAGCCACAGTCACCTCTTACCTCCCTAACTCCTCAGACTGGGTTTTATTTGTCAAAACAAACAAAATATCAATACCTAGCACAGTTTCTCTGTGTCTGTCTCTGTTTCTCTCTTCTGTTGTAGAATATTATTTTAACTAGGTAAAAATGTGTTACATTTGTATATGCTGCCTTTGTTAATGATGTAAAGATGTGTTAATTTGCTTATACTGCATTTGTTTCACCTTGCCTGCCTAAGGCATTTGACTGATCTAATATAAAAAGTTGAAGGGGAAGCTAATAGCTAGGCAGATGAACAGGTAGAGTTGGTGGGCAGAGCGAATAAGCAGGAAGAGAAATTTATGCTCAAAAGAAAAGAATGAGGGAGAAAGAGAGGGATACACCTGGAGCCAGATGCCAGGCAGCCAGCAGCAAGCCATGGAGACAGCAGGAAAGCAAGATATACAGAAAGAAAGAAAGAAAGAAAGAAAGAAAGAAAGAAAGAAAGAAAGAAAGAAAGGAAGGAAGGAAGGAAGGAAGGAAGGAAGGAAGGAAGGAAGGAAGGAAGGAAGGAAGTCAGTCCTGAGGCAAAATGTAGATAAAAAGAAACAGATTAAAATAAGAGTTAAGATATGCTCAAGCATTCATAACTAATAAGTATCCATGTCATGATTTGGAAGCTGGTTGGTGGCCCAAAAGAAAAAGCCTGAGCCAGGCAGTGGTGGTACACGCCTTTAATCCCAGCACTTGGGAGGCAGAGACATGCAGATCTCTGTGAGTTCGAGGCCAGCCTGGTCTACAGAGCAAGTGCCAGAATCCGCTCCAAAGCTACACAGAGAAAAAGAAAAAGAAAAAGCCTGGTACACTTACACTCTTTCTCTCTTGTCTCTCTCTCTCTCTTGCGACTTTTCCATTTTTCCTTTTCTATAGAGTTAAGGAAAAATTTTCAAAATACTAACCATTTTACTAAGCTAATGGAATAGACTTCAATAGTCACATACAATAAATGACTTTAAAATATACTTTGGAAGCACATTCCACAAACAACTATATAATAACTATTAGGGAGAAGGGAGTGTCCAAAAGAGAAATGAGTAGGAAATATAACTGCAGGAAAAAATTACAAAAGGAGAAGGAAACAAACAAAAAAGAAAATAAAAGCTAAAAAGCAAAAGTCCTTCCTCAAAAAATAGTTTTGTAAAACTGAACTTGGTTGTGCATATATGCATGTGGGTACACACATGTCACAGCACACATGCCAAAGCACACATGTGGAAATCAGAAGACAACTTGTAAGAATCAGTTCTCTCTTTTCATCTTGTGGGTCCCAGAGATTGAATTCAGGCTGTTAGGCTCAGGGCAAGTACCTTTACCTGCTAAGCCTTCTCACTAGCCCACAATTTTTATTTTGTTTTTCAAGACAGTAGCCCTGGCTGTCCTGAAACTCGATTTGTAGACAAAGCTGACCTCAAACTCAGAGACCCACCTGTCTCCATTCCCAAATGCTGGGATTAAAGGCATGTGCCACCACCACCTGGTTCACATTTTTAAATATGTCTAACATACCCTTGAGAGATGTTAGGCCACAAAGCACAATATATTTTAAAATATATTTTGAGACAAACCATACAAAATAGCCTTTATAATCACAATGCAATGAAATTAGACAACTAGCAAACAAAAACCAAGAATTCATAAATATATAAAAACCAACAATTCCAAGAAGAAATCACAAGGAGGAAATGAGACAATTAGCACTCAAAAGTTGAGGTAAGGTTGTGTTGCATGCCTTTAATTCCAGTACTGGGGAGAAGACAGAGGCAGATGGATTTTTGTAAATTCGAGGCCAGTCTGGTCTACAGAATGAGTTCCAGAACAGCCAGAGTTAATTACACACAGTTGAGATCTCTTCTAAAAAAAAAAAAAAAAGAAAAAAGCACTCAGGAGGCAGAGGCAGGTGGATCTCTGTGAGTTCTAGGCCAGCCTGGTCTACAGAGTGAGTTCTAGGACAGGCTCCAAAGCTACATAGTGAAACCCTATCTGGAAAAACAAACAAACAAATAGGACACAAAGACTTCTCAGGATTTACACATTTTAACCACCTTGGTCTCCAAGCTTATTAGCCCCATCAATAGATCAGTTATCAAAGATTTATAGACTCTCAAGGGTCATTTAACACTGGAGTTTTCAAATCCTGAGGGAAGTAAAGTGTTCCAGGTACATAGTACTAAATGTCATTTCAACGACTTAACCATTTAAAAGACAAGCAACCAAATGTTAAACAGCAAGTCTCTTCAATGTAAAATCACCCAAATCATGAATCCATGCAGATACAGAACAAAATATAGTTTGCTGACTCTTGTGTACTGATCTTCAAGTCTTCTAATATGACACTGACTAAGAGGTTAATGATTCTGTGTTAATACTTTTACCCCAGTGGTAGTGGTGCACACATTTAATCCCAACACTTAGGAGGCAGAGGCAGGTGGATCTCTGTGAGTTTGAGGCCAGTCTGGTCTACAGAGCTAGTACTAGGACATGCAGGACTACACAGTGAAATCCTGTCTCAAAAAACAACAACAAACTGTACTTATAA
Organism: Mesocricetus auratus; assembly: GCF_017639785.1. NCBI lineage: Eukaryota > Metazoa > Chordata > Mammalia > Rodentia > Cricetidae > Mesocricetus > Mesocricetus auratus. The sequence goes on along the minus strand of NW_024429267.1, from coordinate 5,935,459 downwards.
TAAATTTCCAGTTGATGCTGCTAGTTAAGAAATAGTACCTACAGAGGATGTCACACACCTTTAATCCCAGCAGTCAGCAGACAGAGATAGTGGGTCTCTTGTGAGTTAGAGGCCAACTTGGTCTGCATAGCAAGTTCCAGTCCAGCCAGGGCTATACTGCAAGACTCAAGCTTTAAAACAAAACAAAAATCAAACAAATATGTTCAGCTGCATTCAGTGGTACAGTGTGTCTATCATGCACAATGCCTTGGGCTCAATACATTTTAAGACAGATCTATCTTTTACAATTATAGTGAGATGAAATTAGGCAATTAACAAACAAACAAAAAAAGAAGGCAAATACATAAAAGCCTATAACTTCAAGAATAAATCACAGGACAGAAATTAGACAATTATCACTCAGGAGGTTTAGATACAGGAAAAATTTCATGGCAACTAGCACCACTTAAAAAGAAGCAAAAACAAGCGGGGCGGTGGTGGCGCACGCCTTTAATCCCAGCACTCAGGAGGCAGAGGCAGGCGGATCTCTGTGAGTTCGAGGCCAGCCTGGTCTACAAAGTGAGTTCCAGGACAGCCTCCAAAGCTACAGAGAAACCCTGTCTCGAAAAAAAACCAAAAAAAAAAAAAAAAGCACACAGGCCTCAGAGCACATGTGGAAGTCAGAGGACAACTTTGTGGAGTTGGCTCTCTCCTTCCATCTTTACACAGATTTGTGGCTAGATAGAAATCAGCAAGCACTTTTACCCTTTAAGCCATTTTACCAGATGATCCTGGATAGGTTTAACATCTGTAGATAAAGTTCAGTCCAGTGGTGCATACCTGTAATTCCCACACTCACGAAACTGGAGCAGAAAAAATTTGAGTTTTAGGTCAACATGAGCCACACCAAAACATGAAGAAATACAAAAATTCTGTCTCCAGAATAAATTAATGAATATATTTTCCCCCGGATGAATAAGCTTCCCCGGGTGAATTTAATGAACAACCATGGTTGAAGTTTTCTAGCTTGACTCTCCTTTCCATCAGAATTATCTCCCCTTCATATACCTGCAGTACTCAGATATTATATCAAGTTTGCACTTAATTATTACTTAACTTTTGAAGTCTTGTTTCTCCAACTTGATCAATAAAAGTAAACACCGTATCTTCATTTTTGTATCATTATAGTACAAGAATATTGATGGATATATGGTAGCAACTCCCAACATTAATTCTTCATTGAGAACTGACTCAATTTAGAATTCAGAGCCTGATAATATTTCTAATATATTCAATTCAGGAAACTACATTCTCTCCTTTTTAAATGTAGTTATGCAACAAACTCATTTTGAGTCAGTTAACTACTTCCTTCCCTAATAGATAAACTGGAGAGAAAAATATTAATATATCAAAATGATATGAATAATAAAATAAGTAATAGTTTCCAAATGGATTCATAAGTTGCTTCCTTAGAGCAAATGGCTTTCCTAAATCCATTAAAGAATGTTTCAAAACAATTAAAAAATCAAAGCACACACATTTAAAGACGCTAAAGCTCTGAATAGTTGTATGATTTGTTTTGTAACAGATGTGCATCTTTCAAGCCCTGAATTCACCAGATGCATACTAATCTGTACTTTTAGGTTTTACATAACACCCCATTCTAGTTTTGTAAATACACTATCACATGAAAGCAAAATCCAGATGTTGTTTTATGACACTAAATATTAACAGGTTATTCCTACTATACCAAAAATACATTAATATTCATTTTAATACAGCCAAATGTTTGCTACTAAGTACAGGCTATAATAACTTCACCATTATTTTTGTACTTGCTGATTTCTATGTAGAATATAAAACATTTGTTAGAAACTAAAGTTGATGTCACTGGATAGGCAGACAGGTTGACTTGGCCTACATGAGACCCTGTCTCATAAAAGGAACAGAAAAGAAAGGAAAAAGAAAAAAGAAGAAGGCTAGAGAGATGGCTCAGAGGTTAAGAGCACTGGCTGCTCTTCCAGAGGTTCTGAGTTCAATTCCCAGCAACCACACAGTGTTTCACAACCATCTGTAATGAGATTTGGTGTCCTCTTCTGGCCTGCAGGAATACATGCAGACAGAACATTATTCATAACAAATAAATAAACCTTTAAAAAAAGAAAAAGAAAAAGGAAGGAAGGAAGGAAAAAGTACTACAATTGTTTAAGAAATTAAAAAAAATATATATGTGTGAGTTGCCAGGCTGTGGTGGTGCATGCCTTTAATCCCAGCACTCGGGAGGCAGAGGCAGGCAGATCTCTGTAAGTTCGAGGCCAGGCTGGACCAATAGCCTCTGTAAAACCAAAAAAAAAAAAAAAAAAAGTGTGTGTGAGTGTATGAATCATGTACAATCCTGGTGCCCGCGGAGGAAAGAAGACTGTATTAGATCTCTTGTAACTATAGTTACAGAAGGTTATGAGCTGTTATATGGTTGTAGTAGAACTGAGCCTGGGTCCTCTACTTGGGAGTGGTCTGAACTGACGAATAGTTTCGCTCAGTCCAACGATAGTTTAAAATGGCCTACTTATATTTCATAGGAAATGTACATCTTATTAAAAACATCTTTAATCCCAGCACTCAGGAGGCAGAGGCAGGTAGATCTCTTTGAGTTCCAGGCCAGCCTGGTCTACAGTATGAGTTCCACCCTGTCTCAAAATACAAAACAAAAAAATTATATCTTCACTAATTTTTTTCAAAATTTAATTACATCAGAAATAGCACTGCAGTAGAAGTCAGGAGGCCTGAAATTCAGTTCCATTTATTAACTAGCTACAAATTCTAAGCAAATCACTTAACTTTCCTGCAGTTAAGTGTCACAGATGGAAATAATGTGTCTAACTTGACCTTCAGCATGCTTCCTTTCAGACTTAACGATCTGAAATTTTGTTTTTAAACTTTATTTATTATGTGTGTATGGCAAGTATGGATCTGAGCACATTTTATGGCATGCGTGTAGAAGACAACTTCATGGAGTTCTCTCCTTCAACCTTACGTGGAATCACAGAATCAAACTCAGATCACCAAGCTTGGGTTCAATGCCCAACACTAACGACAAAGACCAGAAGAAAAGACTGAGTATCCATAGGCCAAAATAAGAATAAAGCATAGCCTTTCACAAAAATTAACTCAAAATTTATCACAGACCTAAATATGAACAGCAGTGTTAGTATGTAAAGACAGTACAGGAGGAAATCTTGAGCTCAGCAATAACTTTATAGCCTCAACACCAACAGTACTATCCATGGAGGGGAAATTACTAATTAGACTTCCTAAACCTGAAAAATGGGGGGAAGATAAAGAGAAGGGTCCTGGATTATGAGCACTGGCTGCTCTTCCAAAAGGAACTGGGTTCTGTTTCCAGCACTACATAATAACTCACAATCATCTAAAACTACAGTTCATGGGATACTTTATTCTAGACTCAACAGGCACTGCAGGAAGGAACATAGAGCACACACAATACATTCAGGCAAAACTCACACAAAAATAAATAAGATCTTTTTTAAACTTAAAAATAGACCAGAGGATGGCTCAGTGGCACTTACCACTCAAGCTGGATAACATGAGTTCTATTTGGTGGACACAAGCAGAAAGGTAGGATAAGAGAACCAACTATTCACAGGTGCCCCCCCACACACACAGTTTTCTTTTGGGTGTGCGTGCCTGTTTGTCTGTATGTGCACTGTGTGCAGTGTCCCCAGAGGTCAGAAAAGAGCATTAGATTCTGTGGAACTCAAGTTATAGGCAACAGTGGTCTCCATATGTACATGCATATGTGAGCACATATCTATATCCCAGCACTTGAAAAATGGAGACAGGAAGATCAGGAGTTCAAGGCCAGCCTATACTACATGAGAATCTTTCTCAAAAAAACAAATAGAATGGTGTGCCTATCAGTCCCAGCACTCAGGAAAGAGGCAGAAGCAGGCAAATCTGTGAGTTCAAGGCTGGTCTATATAGTGAATTTCAGGTCAATCAGGGCTACAGAATGAGATCTTGTCTCACAAGGGGGAGTGGGGAAAAAAAACTGCAGTGGTAGGTATTTTTACAAGACTTCAAAAACCAAAAAAAGCAAAAACATATCCTAAAGGAAATATGGACTGCAGTTAACAATGTACCCACACAATGATTAATTGTAACAAGTGCACAGTACTAATGTGCACTAATGTAAAACATGAGGTGAAATAATAGGTGAAACTATTAAAAAAGGAGACATGTATAGAACCCTGTATTACCTGCTCATTATTCTATAAATCTAAACTAGTAAAAAATATTAATAAAAAAAAGGAACTGGGAACACACATACAAGAAAAACACAGTAAGGCATATACAGTCATACAGGGCAGATGGTGCCACTGCAGACTACAGAAATTCTAGAAAAGTAAAAACAAGTCAATACTCCTCCATTTCTCTGGCATTGATCACGCCTTTGTTCACTGGAATCTAAATCCGAATGACCACTGGGAAATAGACAAAAATTTCAACTGGGAAGCTAGAAGAAACTAACTAGTGGTTAGTGATTTAGAAATTTGAAATGAAATCTGATTATCACAGACATTCAAGTATACATTGAGTGTATGCACACACTCCTTTCCTCATTGCCAATCAGAAGTATTTCATAATTTATTAAGAGTATGTAAATCAACTAGATGGTGGTGGCTCATGCCTTTAATCCTAGCACTCAGGAGGCGGAGGCATGGGGACCTCTGTGAGTTTGAGGCCAGTCTGGTATACAAAGTGAGAGCCAGAACAGCCAAAGAGGACATAAATCTATGATACTTTATTGAGAGGTCCAGAAGTCTTTTTATTGAATAAGGAGTTAGTATGTGTGGCAGAAATCAATGTAGATTCAATGCTATGTCTCCTAGAAAATTTATGCAGCATTTTAATGGAGGCATTAAACTGTAGCACTCTGACTTGCACAAGCACTAAGAAAGGTGCTGTAACCAAATCCTCTTTGGTGAAAAAGGCAACGGCTATTTTGTCCACCTACCTTCTTTGGCCATGCTGTGAAAGGCAAGAGAAAATCCTTTCCCATAATGTCCACAACTCCATTGTGACAGGCAAATAAAGAACAATTCCTATCCCTGGCATCCCAGCCCCCACATAACTACACTGCCCACAGAAGCTTCTGAGTGAGGGACAGACTACAGTGGTGTAGGAGATAGGCCATCTGTCTTCCTACCTCACCAGAACATTCCTGCTGGAGACAAAGCGTGACTCTCTTCTGTCCAGATGGCTCTCTCTTCAGGCCATTTCTGGGATACCACATTAGTTCTCCTTTGTAGCCTATCCAAGATGCCTGGGTCTCTCAGGCCATGCTAAGTATCATCTACTATAACCTCAGTAAGGTATGCTTTTTCTGAGTTCTGGAAATCCAACAGCCTCTCCCTGAACTTATTTAGATTCAAACATGCCTGTCAAAATAATCCAAATTGAATTGGGCACACATTTTGAAAGAAAACTAAACCAAAGTATATAGGTAAGGAAAAACTATTGCTACAAGGATGAATTAAAGTGGGTTTGTCACTAAATAAAAATTCTCAGCAAACCTTTTTTTTTCCTGTTGTGATCTATCAAGTGAATAAAGGTTTATTCTAACACCATCATTTATTATAATACTCTTTTTTAATGCAAATTTCATCAAAATCAGACTCTAGGAAGCAGGAATGACAAAAATGGTTTATCAATACTGAGTCAGGTGGCACAGGCCTGTAATCTTAGCACGTGTGAGATATCAGCAGGAGGATCAAAAAACTTAGGGCCAGCCTTGGCTATATGGCAAGTCAGAAGCCAATTTGGGCTACATGAGGCCCTGTCTCAAAATAGTAAAACCAAATAAGTAAACAAGCATTTATCCAGATAATAACAAAGATGCAAAAAGCTAATTCATGTTAAATAATTCAACAATTACCTTTAAGCAATGCCTACTATCATCCTATATAACAACATAACAATCCCAGTTATTCAGTTACATATTCACTGACAGGAATTGACATTATATAGTCTAAGTCTACTGAAGGTTTGTATTTTCAAAAAGTAATCTGATGAATTCAAAGCCATAAAACATGGGAGGGGTGAGGAAAGAAGGAATGTGAAACAGATGGCATCTAATTTTTTCCCCTTAGTCCATCTTGAACACAATCCCAATAATGTCAAAATCCAATTTAGCTTTCTAAATAAGTAATCTATAAAACTTAAAATGGTAATTCTCAAGTAAATTCACTCTTTTTTCTTCCCAGCTTTTCAGTGATTCTATATTAGGCACAAATGGGTAGAGCTAGCTATTAAGAGAAAAACTATCATTTACAAATTCAAAGTTTTTCCAGGAAAGTCTACTATGTATGTAAAGCCACTGAAGCAGTTTCTATCAAATATCAGTCATATTGAAGTCTAGTTCCAGGGAGCTGGAGAGATGAGCCAGTGGATCCTGGTTCAATTTCCAGCACCCACATCGCAGCTCACAACTGTCTGTAACGCCAGTTCCAGGGGATCTGACACCTTCACATCAGTGCACATAAAATAAAGTTAAATATTAAAAAAAAATCTAGCTACACAGGCTGGCAACATATCTCAGTAATTAAGAACACTGACTGCTCTTCCAGAGAACCTTGATTCAATTTCCAGCACCCACATGGCAACTCACAACTGTGTGTAACTCCAAGATCTGACACTCTAACAGACATACATGCACCCTCACCAATGCAAATAAAATAAAAATAATTTTTTAAAATCTAGCTACATTATCTTTTTTCTTAACATAAAGATTATTTAACTTGATAAGAAGCTAAATAATTATCTCCATAAAATACACTAAGATAGAGACAAGCTCAAGAGAGAAGAGTCACTTGATTGTTGTTAAAACAAAGTATTTTCTGGACCTTTAATTTTTTTTTTACATTTCCACAATAACTCTTTTATTCCTGATTTAATAGCACCACAACATAATTAACTACTTTGTTAATTACTATAATTCCACTAAATGGTACATATGTACAAATGTATGTATGTGTGTACATTTCCCAACATATACCTCCTCTATCATGCCTAATTTTTAAGATAATCAAAGACATGCTCAAGGAAGGGTCAGTAGTTTTTAGATTCCTCACAAGCAAATTCCACAACTGACAACTGCAAAGATCTTTGGATTGGTCACATACTTTTTGTCAAAAAGATCACCAAGGAAAGTATCGCCAACAGTTTTGTATTTATGGCATATAATTTAGGCAGAATTTTTCATAGCAACAGCTATTACACTATTACCTACATGAAAATAAATGAATTATTAACATTTTATTTAAAAGACAAGTTTAAAAAAATGGGTACTGCTAAGAACAAAGTCAATGTGACCTCAACTTTAAGACTCAAAAGTGATAGAAAACTAACAATTCAAAAAACACAGCAAAACCTTAGATTTATATTAGTGCTCCCTTAAAAGAGCCATTTAGAAATTTGAATCATCTTACCAAAAATCCTCAACTAAGCCGGGCGTTGGTGGCGCACGCTTTTAATCCCAGCACTCGGGAGGCAGAGGCAGGCGGATCTCTGTAAGTTCGAGACCAGCCTGGACTACCAAGGGAGTTCCAGGACAGCCTCCAAAGCCACAGAGAAACCCTGTCTCCAAAAAACCACAAAAAAAAAAAAAAAACCTCAACTATAGCAAAACATAATTTCAACTCTGCTTAAAACAGAGATATTGAAAATTTCAACTTTACAAAAAATGTGCAAACCTCTTTGAAAAGGTCACACTGAATTGGAAACCTCGTACCTACTTTTCATGCAAAAAATATTAAAGGGAATTATTTATACCCAGCCTCTTTTGAGTATAAAGTAGATTTGAAATGTTTTAAATTACTAACCACAAAGAAAACCTGTTAGTTGAAAATCTGACATAAGCTGGGTGTGGTGGTGCATGCTTTTCGTCCCAGCATTCAGGGAGCAAAGGAAGATGAATCTCTGTGAGTTCCAGGTAAGCCTGGCCTACAAAACAAGTTCCAAATCAGCCAGAGCTACACAGTGAGACCCTTTCTCAAAAAGAAAAGTCCAACATAACAGGTTACATACAATTATTATTTTAAACCCATAAAGCAAATAAGTATATATCAAGATTTTATATTCTACATTCTGATGGCTAATTATTTAAAGGGAGAAATTTATTGTGTTTTCATTTATTTACAGCTTATATGCAAAAATTCTCTATAAGTCAGGTGAGGTAGTGTACAACTGTTATCCCAGCACTCCAGGGGAAAGAGTATCTCAAGATCAAGGTCAGCCTGAGTTATATGCTGAGACTGTCTCAAAAAACAAAACATAATTATATTATATTTTGCTAACATTATAAACTAAATCTAACTAAAATGACTCATGCAAGTGATTCTGACCTTAATCTTTTTTTTTTCTTTTTTGGCTTTTCGAGACAGGGTTTCTCTGTAGCTTTGGAGGCTGTCCTGGAACTCACTTTGTAGACCAGGCTGGCCTCGAACTCCCAGAGATCCGCCTGCCTCTGCCTCCCGAGTGCTGGGATTGAAGGTGTGCGCCACCAACGCCCAGCTCTGACCTTAATCTTAAAAAGTTATAACTACTTTCTATTTTATGTTCCAAGCCTAACTGCCTTTAAGAAGACTCGTGTTGTTAAGATTTAAATAAGTTACTTACAAATGTTTTTCTTTTCAATGCATGCTATATACAACTGTGGTTTATCTGAGAAACACCTACAAAATGTACTTTGGTCATTTCAAGAAATAAACATATGTAGTACCTACTAGTCACTTTAAGAAACTATTGATAACTGCCTTTTAAAATACTTATGATCACTTTCTAGGGGCTAAGGTTGCAGGTCAATAGTTGAAAAGCATAGTATTATGTGTGGCCCTTCTGGGTTGGATGTCCAGCACCACAGAAAAAATAATAATAAAGCTGGGCATGGTGGCGCACACCTTTAATCTCAGCACTGAGGAGGCAGAAGCAGGAGCAGGAGGATCTCTGTGAGTTGAGGCCAGCCTGGTCAAATAGTGAGTTCTAGGACAGCCAGAGCTATATAGTGAGAGCCTGTCTCAACACCCCCCCCAAATAATAATATATAAAATATATAGAAATCCCTCGAATTCTTGTTGCATACTCTTCAAATATTACCATCCAGTTACCTTTTCAAAATCCTCTTTCCACTAAGTTGGGCTATCTTAACTGTATGTTAATGACAATCTTGAAATTCAAAGGTGCCTGTTTTAAATGGAGTTATATAAATAATCGCCTCTCTTATGACACTGGAATTGAACTCCTCCTTGTGAAGAGCTGGAAACTCTGCTATAGTCTATGACTTGACACAGGTTGGGTCCATTCCTGGAATTATCTTCCTCAAAGCCAACACTTCCACTTGAGTACAATCATCTCCTTAAAAGATTAAGAGACAGCTCAACAGCGGAGAGGTACTCTCGTCTCTTCAAATGTTCACTTGTTATTCTAAGACATATATCACTAAACTACCTACAGTTCGGTCACTTAAATATAAATGAGGAAAATATTTCTGATTCGTTTAAACCACAGCAGGTTTACTGGCGGGTGAGAAAGAGGTTGGAAAAAGCTTGCCTCAACATGTCTCATCTAGACCTCTATTTATATGGATTTCCTGGTGTGTGTGTGTGTGTGTGTGTGTGTGTGTGTGTTTTTAAGCATGTACATTTACAATGATACGTTTGAATATAGTCAGATGCTTTCCAGTATTGCACTTTTCTAAGAAAATTCATACTAGATATATATTGATCTGGGAAACTGGCAGAATATGCCACATTGGCCCTTTGCAAATATCCGAAATACCATGCAGGGGCAACAAATCCAGTTCCATACTCTTATCTTTCACGATGTGATGCGTGCCCACTTGAGGGACACCGCTCCTACAGGACGCCCGGGCGAGGGAGCAATAAAGGAAGAAGCGGGGGAAGCGCACGGAAGTTGGGTGGAGGGAGGTCTCATTACCCACTCTGCTGCCCCAGCTCTGCCAAGGGCGGCTCCGCGATGCCCAGCAGACGCGAAACCCCCACAAGCCCTCGAAGCCCGGCTCTGTCCCAGCAGAAAGGGTCCGGGACGCAGACAGTGTAAAGTATGGGATGACCACGGACACCCAGCAAAGTCCATATACCCTGATTTCGGCCTTGGATGATGCTCCCCACGCCTCCCTCCCCTTTCAGAGCGGGCACTCCAGGTGGGAAACTCCCGGTTTGCATTAGCCGAAGTCTCTGCCTCAGAAAGGGAGCCTCCTGCGACCGTGTCCAGCCGGCCACCCGCAACTCTTTACTCGCAGGGACCCTGGTCCCTCCGTCCCGCCCCCGCAACCCTCCATAGACAAGCCCGTGCCCCACCCGGGATCCCGGCGTCCACCGCCCCGCCCCGGCGAAGGGCCCCCCGGAGCCCCCCTCTCATTCTCTCTCTCACACACACGCACACACACACGTACACACACACACAACACATCTCAGATTGGTCTCCCAGATCCAGTCGAAGCCAAGAGTACCTACCTGTATCGGCCACGCTCCGTGGTTCCAAGGGGGCGGGCGCGGTCTCCTCCCCGAGACGCCGAGTGCTTCTCTCAGCCACCCTTAAAGCGACGGATTCGCTTTCCCAGGAGCGGGAGGGAGACGAGGAGGCGGAGGGGGGGGAAGGAGAGGAGTTGAGGGGCGGCCGAAGCCAAACCGGAAGTACTAATGCTGGCCCCACCCACCTCCCGGAGCCGCAGAGCATCCTCGCTCTCCTGATAGGACAAACCCTCAGCAGTCACTGAGAAATTCAGACCACCACTTCCGGGTCGTTCACGCTGCAGCCCCTCCTTAGCAACAGCGTAGGGTTGCTAAGCGGAAGTGCCTTTAAAGATACCCACCCCCCATTTCTTCTGGGACTGTTGGGAGGTGGGTTGGGAGCTTCGTGTTCCCCTTTGGAAATATCCTCAGACCTTTAATTTACAATGTGAAGCCAAGTAAACGCTTCGCTGCTGCAGGTAGAAGGCCCACGGTTCCCTCAGCTATTCTCCAACACCAGCGCCTAACTACACACACCTCCTCACTCCTTCTCGAATCCTAGGCCAACCCGGCGCCTGGCGGCTCCTCCCAAAGAGCCCCTCTCGAGTCCCTTGCGGGAGTTTCTTTCTCGTTGTCTAGCATCTCCCTCTGGTGGATCTCCTGTCGTTTCAACCAAGCTTTTGCATGCATTTCGTTCTGAAATGGTCCCAGGAGTCGAATAGAGGGTAAGAAAAGTTTTGTTTTAGCTTGTCTTCTTAAAAAGAAAAAAGTTTAGCGTATTTATGTGTAACCTGGAAATAACCTAGCTATACCGGGGGCGGGGGGCATATAAATTGACCAGAGAAACAAAAGACCAAAGAATGCCGATAGTCAAGCTTGAGTAGGAAGACAGCTAATCCTTCGTTTAGAATAAACCATTATACCTATACTGTAAACAAGAAAGTTGTCCATAAATTTAAAAAAAAAAAACCCTCATTTGGGCTGGGAATGCAGATATGTGGTACAGCACTTGCCTGGCTCGCACAAGATCCTTAGTTCTATGCCCAGACCCTGAAGAAGTGGGGCGGGGCGCAAAAAAACGCATTTAGAATGGACATGATAAGCAGGACTGCTACGGTTGGACTCCAGAGGACGAGAGAAGAGGATAAGGAGCTACATTTGCAGTTCCAATTCTAAATCATTTTACCTAGCATGTCTCAGGCACTATGTTCAATCTTACATTTGAAAAAAACTGATAAACAATAGTTGTGGAAAAGTCAACGAAACAATCCTGTCACTATAAAAGACATATAATTAGTCATATTAAGAGAAACCTGGGGAGGGGAACATCATATGACTTTTTTTTTTCGAGACAGTGTTTCTCTGTATAGCTTTGTAGACCAGGCTAGCCTTGAATTCATAGAGATCCACCTGCCTCTGCCTCTTGAGTGCTGGGATTTAAAGCATGCACCACCAATATGGACTGACTGGCTTTCCTATCTGACTTTAGCTTCTGAATTTTTCTCCTCCTCTGTGCCAGTGAAAACATTTCCAACTACAGGCCCTAATTTTATTGGTCACAAAATTATTGGTAGACTATTGTTCATCTCAGTTAAAAAGAAACATCAGGTTTATTCATTTCCTGGACTCATGGGATGGCATTAAAATGATTTATCCAGGGTAGTCATCTCAGCAAAGCTTTTACAAAACCGACATACCAGTAGTAGGTTGTTTAAATACGTCTAAAATATTTCCACTTCTGCCATCATGTGTTTATATGGAAATACATACACCTGGCTCAAAGTGAACAGTGATAAATAGGTTACCACAGTTTAATATTTTAACTGCCAACAGATCTAAATACAAACCTTTAAATTCTAAAATACAAATATGAGCCAATGAACAACAGCTTATGATGTATCTAAAGAACTATAACATGATTATAGTTTAAAACAAAAAGATGTGGCCTTAAGAAATTAATGCCTCGCCAGGCGTTGGCGTCGCACGCCTTTAATCCCAGCACTCGGGAGGCAGAGGCAGGGGATCTCTGTGAGTTTGAGGCTAGCCTGGTCTACCGAGCAAGTTCCAAGACAGTCTCCAAGGCAATACAGGGAAACCCTGTCTCGAAAAACCAAAAAGAAATTAATGCCTCATTAAATAAAATTAAGTTATAATCAACCATGAGCTTAAACGTATATGGAAATACACATACCTTTGCATAACTCATCCACTGCCCGGAGTGCTTTATAAGCAGCATTTAACTCCTTTCTTAGAGCTTTGGGTTTGTTTGTTTTTTAATTCACTTTTGTATTAGTGTATGAAAAACTGGATTGAATCCTAAGTGATCACATGAGCTTTTGTAATTCTTTCATTTTCTACGTACTCATTGCTTGGGGGCCTTGAAAGATGAGTAAGTAGCAAAGTCCTAACCTAAAACTACCTGTGTGAGTTTAACTACACTTCTATAGTTTTGTAAATGATGTTACAAGAATTCATATTCTCTTATTATTATGTTTGTGTGGAGCTGTGTTGGTGCCAGCATACCACTGTGAATGTGGAAATCAGGAAATGCTGAAGGAGCCCTTCTCTCCTTCAGCCACATTCATCCCTGAGATTGAGCTCAGGTTGCCAGGCTTGGCATTAGCAGCAATTGCCCTTCCCTTTGCGTTATTTGGTTGGCCAAGATATACTCTTAATATGAACTGTAAAACAGTACTGTGTATGTAGGCTACATCTCAATTGCCTACATAAGCCAGTATAGTACCTTCATCATATATGTATGATTACTATGGGACTTCCAGCCTCCTAATAGCGTCTTTTTTTTTTTTTAACTGACTGAACCTTCACAGAGATGGTTCATTTATTTAAAGCTGTGGACAATACCAAGTTGTCCACAATACACAGAGGAATCCATGAAAATATTTAAGTTTTATGTTTTAATTTTTATTTTTAAATTTATTTTAGAAACAAGGTTGCTTCACATGTCAATCCCAGGTCCCTCTCCCTTTCCCTCCCTTCCTCCCACGCCCTTCCTCCACCCCCCCCACCCCCGTACACTCTTGTTTCCCCAGGGAGGGTGAGGCCTTCTATGGGGGTGTCCATAGTCTGTCATTTCATCCAGGGCAGGACCTAGACCCTCCCCCAAGTGTCCAGGGTGAGAGTGCATCTCTCATTGTGGGATGGGCACCCCCCTAATAGCATCTTTTTAAATTCACCTTTTAATTTTAATTTTATTTTCTTAGTAATGACTTAAAGAATGGTGCATGTAATTCTAGCACTTCAGAAACTCAGTCAAAAGGATTGACATGAATTGTAACCCAGCCTGGACTAAACAACAAAAAGAGAAAATTTGGGGAGTGGAGAAATGGCTCAGTTGTTAGGAGCACATGCTGCTCCTCTAGAGGTCCTGGGTTCAATTCTCAGCAACCCCATGGCATCTCACAACGATCTCTAACTCCAGTTCCAAGGGATCCATGGCAAACAGTAAAACAAAACATGTACTGCCAGAGTACATATGGTTTCTCTAAACATAAAAAATTACCAAACTCAGGACTGGAGACATGGCTCAATGGTTAAGAGCACTGGCTGTTCTTCCAGAGGACCCAGCTTCAATTCCCAGCATCCACATGGCAGCTCACTATTGTCTGTAGTTCCAGTTTGGGAGGGGCGTGTTTGACAGCCTCACACATACAGGCAAAACACCAATGTACAGAAAACAAAAGTAACCCACTAAAATAATACAAAACTAGAAATGAATAGTTTATGATGAATATTCAAAGACAGTAAGAAGAAATTTAGCCAAATTAACCATTTTTGTGCCTAAGCAATAAACAATTGAAAGATACACAAGTGATTTAGAGAAACTCAGAATATATGACAAACAAAAAAATGTTAACCCTGAGGAAACGAAGGCTAAAGATACAACATTTATTTTTAAGTAACTGAAGTTTGACATGTGGAATAGCATGGGTTTTGTTGTTGTTGTTGTTGTTTGTTTTTTCAAGGCAGGGTTTCTCTGTATTGTTTTGGAGGCTGGCCTGGAACTCCCTCTGTGTACCAGGCTGGCCTGGAACTCACAGAGATCGGGCTGCCTCTGCCTCCCGAGTGCTGGGATTAAAGACGAGCACCACCAACGCCCAACTGCATGTTCTTTCAAGAATGGGAGTTAAAACAACTGAAACTCAACCTTTTTTACGATTAAAGTTGTCAAGCAATTGCATAGTTGGTTTGGGTTGAACAAGATGGCTTCTAATAATCTTCCAAATTTGATGACAGTCTGTTCTGCTTCTATATGCTATTCTCAAAGATTTAGGGACAAGGCCCTCCTAAACTTTCAGTTTTTCTAAAAAAGAGTTGATCTGGAAGAGTCTGTATAGTAGAATTTACAAGCTGTTTACAGGGAGACCTATCTCAGAATGGGGTGGCAGGGAAGAGGCAGAAGGGGGCTGGAGAGGTGACTCAGTAACTAAAGGTGCTTCCTGCCTAGCCTGAGGATCTGAAGTTTTGATCCTGGTGGAAAGCATTGACCCTCACAAGTTGTCCTCCGACCTTTACACATGTTCAACACACACACACACACAGTAAATAAATCCAATACATTTTGGTAATAATTATACACATTAAAATTCAAGCTCATTAAGCTTACCAACATCAAGTAGCTCTACTAGTGAAAGAGAGCAAATCAGATTTCAAAGCCACTAAAAACTGACTTTAAAAGACTCAGTTTAGAGGGTGGAGAGATGGCTTAGCAGTTGGTTCTAGAAGTCCTGAGTTTAATTCCCAGCAACCACATGGTAGCTCACAACCATCTATAATAGGCTCTGATGCTCTCTTCTGGCATGCAGGTATATATGCAGAGCACTCTTACATCAAATATAAATAGATAAATTAAAAAGAAAAAAAAAAGACTTGGTTTAACCTACTTAAAACCTAAGTCAGGCAATGTGGTGCATACTTTTAATCCCAGCACTCAGGAGGCAGAGGCAGGTGAATCGTTTGAATTTGAGGCTAGCCTAATCTACAAAATTAATTCCAGGACAGCCAGGACTACACAGAGAAGCCCTGTCTCTAAATAAATAAATAAATAAATGCATCAACAACAAAAAACAAACTTAATCTTTTGTGTTAGCAAATATCTGTAATACCAGCACTTGCAAATCTGAGGATGATTGCCTCAAGGTCAAGACCAGCCTGGGCTATATAGAAAATTTCAGTTCAACCTGAGGTTTGGTGAGACCCTCTAAAGAAACTAAAACACGGGATAGAGAGATGGCTCAGGGGTTAAGAGTACTTGCTGCTTTTGCAGAGGACCCAGGTTCAGTTCCCAGCCCCTACTTGACAATTTAACAATTGTCTCTTAACTCCAGATCCAGGAGAACTGAGGCTGTCTTCTGGCACCAGACACATACCATATATACATATGCAGGCAAAACATTCACACACACAAAATAAAAATAAGTCTTTATTTAAAAAGTCAAAACCACAAACAAAAGAAGAAACAAGAAACATAATATTCAAATTACTTGAGATTAAAAGAGGTTCTGCTTGTTGTCTAAAGCGTAAAAGAAAAATCTATAATAAGCTGGCCTCAAACGATATGTAAATAAAAAAACGAAACCAATACATTTATTTGTATTTGGAGATAAAATAGTATAGATGGTAGGAAACACAAATGGTTATGGTACTAGAAAACTGAATATTTATTTTAAATAAGTTTCACAAAAACATGACTGCTAAAACCATGGTTAATTTTGAAAATGGATAGTGGTCAGTAAATAAAACACAATGAGAAAGTCAAGTATATCAGTTAACATAGTGGCACATACCTTTAATCCCAGCAGTTGGAAGACAGAGGCAGACAGATCTCTGTGAGTTCAAGGCTAGCTTGTTCTACATATTGAGTTCAGGTTACTTAGGGGCTAGATAATGAGATCCTGCCTCAAAACAATTATTACTATAACCTATCCAGTGTTCTCAAGTCATCTTGAGAAATTAAGGAAAAATTCTAAGGACTTGATATATAAAACTTGATTTATAGCATAATTTTTCAGGTTTTTAATTTCCAACTTTAAAAATATAGACAAAAACCAGACATGTGGCACAATTCTTTAATCCCAGCACTCAGGAGGCAGAGACAAGTAGATCTCAGAGTTTGAGGTCAGCCTGGTCTACAGAGTGAGTCCCAGGACAGCCAGAGCTACACAGAGAAGCTCTGTGTTGGGGGGGTGAGAATGGACAAAAAAAATACATATATATATATGTTTTATATATATGCAAAAAGGTAATATTTTATGATCTTGAACTAAGTATATATCCAAGAAAAATTGTTTGAATATATCTATAGAATCTCTGTTCCTGATTCTAATCATATCTTTCTTTCTTTCTTTTTTTTTTTTTTGAGATAGGATTTCTTTGTACAACTGCCCTGGCTGTCCTGGAACTCCATCTGTAGACCAGGCTGGCCTCCAACTCAGAGATGGCCTGCCTCTGCCTCCCAAATACTGGGATTAAAGTTGTGTACCACCACACCTAGTTAACTTTTCTTTAAAAAATATACAACTAACTTTTTCAACATTTTCTCTTTGCCCCCACCTTGAAAAATGACAAGAGATTAAATTTAATTTATACTGATTTTTTAATGTGAACAAGACTAAGTCAACTTTTTAAAGCAAACAGACCATAACAATGACACTATCTCAATAATCAAGTTCCCATAAAATGGTATTAGAACAAAGATCTAAGCAAATCTCAAAGACAGTAGATTAGTAATTAGAACATCATGCAATATTGATTTTAGCAAGAAGCTAAACAGGTAAAAGAAGCAACATATCATATGACATCATAAATTCAAGTATGCAATTATAATTTACAAATTATAAAAATTCTCCCCTTTATAGCTAGTTGCTTTTGAATGGCTAAATTTTAGTGACCCCCTTAACTAAATGCCTATTCAACGAGCCAATTGAACAAACACATCTACCCAAATTTACATCCCAGAATACCTAAGTAAACTGAAGACATTATTCAGATGAGTAAGTTCTATGCATTTTCTTCATCTGTGTGATCAGGTTGCAAAGGACATGCTCTGTGAAGAAGAGAAATTAAACCACTTAAGTATCAACTGTTTATAAAATCAGAACATTAATAATGAAGTAAGTCTGCTCAAGTAACTAGAAATGAAAGAAAATTAAACTCCAATAATTAGTAAGTGAAAACAAATTCCAAGAAGTAGTGCAACAAATTTTTTTAACACTATTCCCTGTTGTTTCTTGAAACCAGCATTTTTCATTTAGTACATGTTTTATTTAAAAGGAGCATTTTGGTGAAAACCTATGGCCTCCACATGTACAAATATATATTCATATCTGTGCTTGTGAACACACACAGATATACACACACAAAATTTAAGCAGATACTTGCTACTGATCACAACAGCCAAGATATGAACTAGCATACAACTGTATCAATAGGTAAATGAATGAAGAAAATTTGACACATATATACAATGGAATTTTATTTAGCTATAAAAAATGAAATGACATTTAGAGGCCAGAGAGATGGCTCTGTGGTTAAGAGTGCTCACTGCTTTTGCAGAGGACAGGAGTTCATATTCAGCACCCACAAAGGATAGTTTAACCACCTATTTAACTATAGCTCCGGAGTATCCAATGCCCTATTCCAGTCTCTGTGGACACCCACACACATACATGCATAAATAAAAATTTTAATTTTTTTAAGATTTAAATTTTTATTTTTAATAAGATCTTTTTTTTTGGTTTTTTGTTTTTGTTTTTGTTTTTTTGGTTTTTCGAGACAGGGTTTCTTTGTGGCTTTGGAGGCTGTCCTGGAACTCACTTTGTAGACCAGGCTGGCCTCGAACTCACAGAGATCCGCCTACCTCTGCCTCCCGAGTGCTGGGATTAAAGGCGTGCACCAC
This sequence comes from Mesocricetus auratus, assembly GCF_017639785.1. Classification (NCBI taxonomy): domain Eukaryota; kingdom Metazoa; phylum Chordata; class Mammalia; order Rodentia; family Cricetidae; genus Mesocricetus; species Mesocricetus auratus. Next base: position 5,917,015 of record NW_024429267.1, on the reverse strand, counting down.
CAATGCCCGGCTAATAAGATCTTTTTTAAAAAATTAACATTTCCAAGAAAATGGATTAAACTAGAGATCATCATGTTACATTCAATAACCAAGACTTTGAAAGACAAATATTGAATATTTTTTCATATAGAAAATTTAGATTTAAATTTATGTATGCTTGTACTTACATATGTGTAGGAAGAATATCAAAATACAAAAGGGACTATGAGATATAAAGGCAAGGTGTAAGAGTGGAGGAAGAAACAAGATAAACAGATGTAATGAAGTTCAGAAGCAAGAAAGGAAGGGGATTGCAAGAAGGGCAAGTCAGTACAGGGAGACAAACGGGTGAAGCACAGTAGTGTGACAATGAAAATGGGCATTGGGATGTCTCAGTGGGTAAAGGCACTTGCCACCCGACAACCCAAGTTTGATCTCTGGATCCAATGGTAAGAAGGAAAGAACCAACTGCTGGAAATTGTTCTCTGGCCTCCATAGATGGATGCTCTGTACCTTTTAAATATATATGTAAGAATGAACTGTGGGCTAGAGATAGTTCAGTAGCCAAGAGCACTTACAGAAGACACAGTTCAGTTCTCAGCACCAGCACCAGGTTGCTCACAACCATCTATAGCTCCAGTTTCAGGGGAGCCATGCCCTCTGACCTTTATTAAGTACCTGCACATATGAGGTATACATTAACTAATAAGGCACATACTTATGCATAAATAAATAAATAAAAATAAATCTTTCTAAAAATTACTAGTTGAGCATGGTGTAAAATGCCTATCAAATGCATTATCTATTTGCAGCTTTAAGTGCTTGAACCCAGGGCCTTGTACGAAGAAGCCTTCTATCACTGAGGTATATCTCCAGGTCTAGTGCATAGCTACAATCTCATCATCATGGAGGCCAAGACAGAAGGATAGAGTACAAAAAAGAAGTCGAGGTTACCAGGTAGTAGGGGATTAATTAGGAAGTAGATTCAAACCCATCATTGCAGTGTCAGTTACTATACAAAAAGCCAAATGTAGCCAAGTATGTTGGCTCACACTTCTAATCCCCAAACCAGAGAGGCACAGAGGTTAAGGTAGGAAGGTTGACATTTGTTCAAGGCCAGCCTGTGCTGCAGAGTGAGACCATCTCAAAAAAACAGAACAACATAAAAAAGCGCAAAAAAAAAAAAAAATCAAGAACTGGGCAGTGGTGGCACAGGCCTTTAATCCCAGCACTCAGGACGCAAAGGCAAAAGGATCTCTGAGTTCTGGGCCACCCTGGTCTACAGAGCAAGTTCCAGGTCAGTCAGCGCTACAGAGAGAAACCTTTTTTTTTTTTTTTTTTTGGTTTTTCGAGACAGGGTTTCTCTGTGGCTTTGGAGGCTGTCCTGGAACTCACTTTGTAGACCAGGTTGGCCTCGAACTCACAGAGATCCTCCCGCCTCTGCCTCCCGAGTGCTGGGATTAAAGGCGTCGCCACCAACGCCCGACGAGAAACCTTGTCTTAAAAAAAAAAAGAGAGCGAGGACACAGAGTTAAATGACTATAGCACAGTGATAGAGCTTGCCTAGTGCTTACAAATACCAGAGTTCAATTTTCTAGCACAGAGAGAATGGCAAAGATAATTTACAGCAATATCTTGTACTTCCTTCCAAAGTAAAATCTGAAATCTTTTCATATTTCCTAATTACTTTCCAGGCTTTTAGGTTTAGTGAACCATAAAGAACACTGAATCTCCATTCCTATTGCACACTTTCTATCAAAGTGAAATTATTCTCAAGGTAGACTTTTAATGATCTATATTTCATAAACCACATTTTTTTTTGAGACAGAGTTTCTCTGTAGCTTTGGGGCCTATCCTGGAACTCACTTTGTAGGCCAGACTGGTTTCAAACTCAGAGATTTCCCCTGCCTCCGAGTTCTGGGATTAAAGGCATGTGCCACCACCACCCAGCCATAAACCACTTTTAATGAAACCATTAACCAATGTTCAGCCTTGTCTTTCTCTTTATTGTCATATATGGAACTTCAGGAGATTCACCATCCAATTAACCCTTGAGATGATCTTCAAGGCAATCCAGCTTGAGCCTCTCAGGATTTTCTGTGTTACTAAAACCAGTGGGATGAATAGATGTGAAGAGTAAGTTGTTTTCCTTGCGACACTGGATTTGCAGGTGTCACTTGGTCCAATTTTAGAATGTGATCTGGTCCGAGGCTCTTAACGGATAAGACACAGAAAGGCAAGCAAGACCCCAAGGAGATTGGTTATAGCTTTTAGGGAGCTGCTGGAGGATACCGTGGTGTCATCGGGGCCATCAGTTTCATAGTAGGTAGGGCCCATTGTGCTGGTTAAAGGGACAAATGACTTGACCTGCATGGGGAGGATCACAAGGAGTAACAGCCCCAAACAGAGTCTGACCACCATCCTCTCACCCCCAAGCTTCAGGGTGCTGAGTGTCCGTCTTGCTGCTTGTCTGGCTGGCAGTTCTCTAGGCTTTGGCTGGTGTGTCAGTTACAAACCAGGTCTTACTTTCAGGAACACATCACAATGACAGTGTCATGGTGCCACACCCTCTGTACATGCAAGTCCTTTTTTTGATTTGTTTTTTTAACCACAGGATCTCAGGTGGTTTAGGCTGGCCTCAATCTTGCAAATAGAATTAAAACATTTTTAAAAGGGGCATAGTGGGCAAGAAGTGGTTGTATGCAACTGTAATCCCAGCACTCAGGAGACAGAGGCAAGTAGATCTCTGTGAGTTCCAAGCCAGCCTGGTCTACAAAGAGACCCAGTCTCAAAAAAAAAATAAAAAACAAACAAAAATTAAAATGTGGGGACAGTGAAATGGTTGAGGTGGTAAAAGTTCTTGCATGTCATTTGAATCTGGACACCTGATTTAATTCCTAAAACCCTTGTAGAGGTGGAAACATAACTGACCTCCATATACCCTCCATGGTGTGTGCCTTAGTTTCAACACTTATAAACCTATAAGAATTCAAATACTTTTTTCTTTTCTTTGCCTTAATATTTATTTATTATATATACAGTGTTCTGCATGCATGTATGCCTGCAGGCCAGAAGAGAGCACCAGATCTTATTACAGATGACTGTGAGCCACCATGTGGTTGCTGGGGATTGAACTCAGGACCTCTGGAAAAGCAGTCAGTTCTCTTAACCTCTGAGCCATCTCTCCAGCCCTCAAATACTTTTTTTCCTAAAAAAAATTTTTTTAGGTGCAGAGCAATGAAGCTAATGCCTCAAACATGCTAAGTTTTCTCCACCAAGCTACATCCCAGCCCCTTTTTTTGTATTTTATTTTTCAAGACAGGATTTCTTTGGGTAGCCCTGGAACTCACTGTGTAGACTCGGCTGGCTTGGAACTCACAGAGATCCACTTGCCTAGGCCTCCTGAGTACTGGGATTCAAAACACGGGCCATCATGCCTGACTTTTTTGTGATTCTTACTTAAGTGACAGATATTGATTGTTAGAAGTTGATAGTATGCAATATAAGACAAGTTTTTACCCAGATAAATAATTATTGGTACTTGTTATATTGTGTGTATGTGTTTTGCAAAGCAGATTGTACTTTAAAAAAGGTATCTTTATATATATTTATACATGTGTTTGTGCCTAACTGTATGTATGTATGTATGTACATCACATGCTGCAGGGACCTAAGTAAGTCAGAAGAGGCATCAGACTCCATAGAACTGAAGTTACATACAGTTGTGAGCTGCCATGTACATGCTGGGAACCAAACCTGAATCCTTTGCAAGAGCAGTACTATTAAAGGCCAAGCTATCGGCCGGGCAGTAGTGGCACAAGCCTTTAATCCCAGCACTCGGGAGGCAGAGGCAGGTGGATCGCTGTGAGTTCGAGGCCGGGCTGGACCGACAGCCTCCAAAACAATACAGACAAACCCTGTCTCGTAAAACCAAACAAACAAACAAAAAAAGGCCAAGCTGTCTCTCTAGCCCCAAATATTATACTTTTGTATCTAGAATTTTAGGTCAGCATTTATCACTAGCATTCTCATTTCATTAATCTTAAAAACAATCTGGCATGATAGTGCCTTTAATTCTAGCATCCAGAAGGCAGATGGCTCTCTATGAGTTCAAGGCCAGCCTAGTATACATAGTGAATTCCAAGACAGCCAGAGCCTCATAACTGAGGCCCTGTTTCAAAAAACAAACAAAAAATAATAAAATATGCATTACTATTGGTTGTTTCTATAGACTGATTTCTGTTTATGTTCTCTCTGTTAATTGTATATTTCTTGAGAAAGTTCAGCACATAGTGTTATTACTTGATTTGGTACTGGAGACTAAACCTAGCACAGCATGCCCACTGAGTATCAAGACTTACACTGAGCCATATCCTCAGTTCTTAACTAGTAATATTATGGGGCATGAGGGGCTAAATGGAATTCAAACTAGATGATATGACATAGAAATTTCTTTTTGAAAAAAAAATCAAGCAAAAGGAGGGAAGAGAGAGAACGAGGAAAGCAGGCAGATTATAAAGAGTGGTAGCTCATGCATCTCATCCCAGCGCTTAGCAGGTGTCCTGGGCTACATACAGAGACTGTCTCAAAAAACAAAACAAAGCCGGGCAGTGGTGGCACACTTCTTTAATCCCAGCACTCGGGAGGCAGAGGCAGGCAGATCTCTGTGAGTTCAAGACCAGCCTAGTCTACAAGAGCTAGTTCCAGGACAGCCTCCAAAGCCACAGAGAAACCCTGTCTCAAAAAACCATTAAAGCAAAAAACAACCCAAAAAAAAAGCAAAACAAACTGGGTGATGGTGGTGTACACTTTTATTCCCAGCACTTGTAGGCACAGACAGGTGGATCTCTGTCAGTTCAAGGTCAGCCTGGTCTACAGAGTGAGTTCCAGGACAGTCAGGACTGTTAAACAGAGAAACCCAGCCTCAAAAAACAAAAACAACAAAAAAGCAAACAAAACTGTAAAAATTAGAGGAACAATAAATGAATATGAATCAAGTCTCTTTAGTGTAAGCAAAAATTAATTCTTGAAAGATTTGAAATTTTAGAGTGATAAGAAATTATTAGAAGTTAAAGCATAGTTTTCGGGCTGGAGAGATGGCTTAGTGGCTCACAGCACTTGCTGGTCTTCAATTCCCAGCCACCACATGGTGGCTCACAATCATCTACAATGAGATCTGGTGCCCTCCTCTGGCGTGCAGGCTTACATGCATACAGAACATTGTATACATAATAAATAATAAATAATAAAGATTTGGGGGGTAGGGGAGGAGGAGAGGGAGAGGGAGCTGGGATTCACATGTGAAGTAAGCTTGTTTCTAATTTAAATAAAAAAATTTAAAACACATAATGTAAAAACAAAAAAATATAAATTTTTTTTTAAAAAAGCATAGCTTTCATTTTCTTATTAGCAAGAAGAGAAACTTTAAAATTGCTCATTATTCCATCTGTATTTTACTTTGGGGGATGTTTTCTTTGTCTCCCAGACATAGACACTTACTTTCTCTTTGCTGTCCCTAAGCCACTGCATCCCGCTTCTTCAGGGCCATGGTTCTCTTTTCCAGAGTCTTTAGGGGACAGCCTGAAGAATTCTCCAATGCCTTTTTGCCACTTTGGAGTCGGTCGCACACACACTGGATTCCCTCCTGCATACTTATTTTCAGCTATAAAATAGAAACAGGACTAAATAAAAACAAATATAATTGCCTTTCTTTAATATCAGACTCTTAGAGGTATTAGATAATATAACATCCATCTTAAATTAGAAAACGAAGGCTGGAGTGATGCTCAGTGGTAAAAAACACTTGTTGCTCTTTCAGAATACTACAGTTTGGGCTGCAAGAGAACTGATTTCCATAAATTGCGCTCTGAGTTCTGTGTGTAATCGTGTGCAAATCCATGCATATAAGAACACACACACACACTACACATGAAAACAGACAATAAACATGTAATAAAAAAATTTTGAAATGAAAATACAATTTCGTATTTTTGGGCATTAAAAAATGCAAAACTCTGACCATTTTTATTTTATTGGCAGAGTGGGGGTGAGTCAGTATTTCATATAACCCAGGCTGGCTTCACATTCACTGTTTAGCTGATGCTGGCCTTGAATTCCTGATCCTCCGGCCTCCCCTCCTCAAATGCCAAAGCTAGAAGCATGTGCCACTATACAAAGCCACTTCTTGCTTTGTTGATTATTTTTGTGAGACAGCATATTGCTAGGACCCCCGGCACATCTGGTACACACTTGATAGCCCAAACTGGCTTTGAATATACAGTAGTCCTCCTGCCTCAGCCTCTAGAGTACTTAGAGAGATGTGCACCTCTTTTCCAGGCTGTTAAACTCGTATTAAGGACCTATTCAGTTAGCTCTAGTGATTCAGCAGTGGGCCAGACAACTGGAGGTGGCCTTGATAGAATTTACTCTAGTTGTACAAAATATAAGACATTCTATAAGTTTATCTACTCTGAAAAAATTTGTCTACTACTGTATTGTCTGAAAAGGTGGAAATAGTAAATATTTTCTAATGAAACTTTTAGACTTGATAAAATTCAGGGCTGAGTATAGTGTAGTACATGCCTGTAATCCTAGCACTACAGAGACTGAGGCAGAGCCAATCTGGCTAAATGCACTATCTCAAATAAATAATGGTGTGGGGTGGGGGTGTTGGCATAAAAACCATGAATTATCAGATATGGTGGCTAACTCCTGTGATCCTACATACTCAGAAGGCTAAAAGCATGAGGGCTTTAATGGCGGCCTGGGCAACATACTGAGGATCCCATCTCAAAAAATAAAGCAGTGTGTGGTAGTACATACTTGTTATCCTAGCAATCAGGGGAGAAAGAGAGGGGGAGAAGGGGGAGCAGGTTGTGAATGTGGCTCCATTAGTAGAGTTGTCTAGCATGCACAAAGCCCTGAGTTAGGTCCCCAGCACAAAATAAACCTGGCATCCATGGCACATGCTTATGTACCAGCACTGGGGAGGCAGAGGCAGAAGGACCAGAAAGATGGCCAAAGGATCTGGAGTTCAAGGCTATTCTCTGTATATAGAAATTTTGAGGACAGCCTGGACTACACAAGACTTTGGGAGAAGGAAGGAAGGAGGGAAGGAGGGAGAAGGAAAAGGAGGAGAAAGGGAGGGAGAAAGGGCGGGAAGGGAAGGGGAGCAGAGAGAGGGAGAGAGACGCACAATCAAAAGCAGAAAGACAGTTGTATTGGAGGTGCAGCTCAGTGGCAGAGTACTTGCCCTAAATGGGCAAGGCCCAGGGTTCAGTTCCCAGAGATTTCATTCACAGTGGATGGAAAGACAGGCAAGCAAACGCAGACACACACCCCACACCTACACACACCTACAAAAAATGTGGTAATACTGTCAATCATTACTCTTAATCTAATGAAGAGGCACTAAGTAGCCTCCAAGAAAACAGTAACTATTAATATTAACAAAAATTTAAAGCACCATTCATCAAAGAAAAATAGGTTTGATAATTAACCTGAGTTTTCCATGAGACCCTTATACCACTAACCAAGCCTGCTGAAAGACCAAGGCCTCCTTAGAGGGCAAGGAAGGAATTTAGGAGTGAGGATGTTAAAAGAAACAAAATCCAGAGTAAGGAAACTAAATATAAACACAAATAAACTAAATAAATCCACCGTGGGTCAGGGCCTCACGGTTGAGGACAGCTGTGCCAAGCCTGATCTCCTTTCAGGGGTTTTCTTTTACTTCCCAAGCTTCCAGGACGCTTCTTACCTTTTCTCGATGAACACGATGAAGAATTTGTGACAAAGGTGGAGGAGCCAAGTACCTTCCTGGGGGCTCGAGAAGCCACCACTGCAAAGAGAGGTAAAGGGAGCCATTCAGAAGAGGCTGGAGAGCTCCGACCCCCAGAGCCTTGTTCTACCAGTTCCAGCCTGGCGTGGAGTAGGGTGATACACAGCAGCAGAATAACCTTGCCCGGTCTCCGCAGCTTCCTCGAGGTGAGGGCCTGGAGCCCGCCTCCTAGCTGGACTCGATTAGGGGCAGCCACGGGTGTCTCCATCCCAGGGACAGGCTGCCTGGGGAACCCCTAACCCTGCTCTGCATCCCTTCACCTTTTCTGTAGGCTCCCGGAACGTAGTCTGCTTTGGTCCGCACCATGTTCACACAGGAAGAGACAACTCGCACGACTCCCCAACTGCGGATGTCTTAACTGGACAAAAACCCGAAAATGACGTTCCCGCCACAGTTTAAATGGGCCTCTTTCCCGCGCGCTCCAAGCTCTTGAGAATCGTGGCTCTTATTGGTTCCGCGCCTTCACCCCGAACCAATTGGCAGCGTCCAGCGGGTGACAGCCTCGAGACCAGGCTTTGCTGGCCAGTCCATCAACTCCAGGGGTGGTGATTCGTACCCATTCCTGGTGGGCGGTGCCAGGATGTTCCAAGGGTGTGCCAAGTGTGGGCACTGAGGTAGGCTGTGAACTAGCCAAATGGGTCGGCTTATAAAATAAAACCTAGTAAAGATAGAAATTGCGATATTTCTTCAAAAGTTACCACAAAGTTAAATCCATGGTGATTAAACCCTGAAAGTGAAAATTAAAATTAAGTGGACTTTTCGAGGCAAATCAAAGCTAAAGTTTACTATCGTAAGAGTGAACTCTACAGTGCTTTAAAATAACTTACTGAGATGGGAGAAAGGAAAATGCAACTTTTTTTAAACGTTTCAGACTACATAATACTAAAAAATTGGACAAATGTTTTATACACATAAAAATAAACATGGTCACAGAGCTACAAATCTATCAAATATAAAAAGGCTACAGTTCCAACCCACATGAGACTAATGCTGCATTAAAGAGATCATAAATATTTTCTGACCCTATGCCTCAAAAATTACAGTATTTTTAAGGATTTGTGTTTGTTCTGAATGCCATGCATGGAACAAGACCATTTGTGCTTGCTGCAGGGTGATTTCCGTTAATGCTTGTTTGAAAGGCAACCTTCAAAGTGTAAGTATGAGCTATTTCTCTCCAGTGAATTAGGTTTGAACAGCAACAAAACCTACTCAGGACCTTAACCAAATCAACAATTCATTGTGTTACACAACCTAAAGATTTCAAAGCCAGGACAAGTGCACCTTGTAATAATCTCAGCCCTGAGGAGGCAGAAACAGACAGTAAGTTCCTTGTCAGTCTGGGATAGACCACAAGGCAAGAAAAGGAAGAGGAAGGGGAAGAAGGGGAAGGAAAGAAAAGGAAAGGAAAGGAGAAAAAGAACAAAATAAAGAAAAGAACCCCCCCTAAAATAGAGGAGACACGACAACAGTTAAGAGCAGCAGTTGCTCTTCCAAAGGCCCCAGGTTCACAGATTCGATTCCAGCACCCACATGGCTGCTCACAGTTGTCTGTAACTCCAGTTCTAGGGGATCTGACACCTTACACAGACTTACAAGTAGGCAAAATGCTAATGCACATCAAATAAAAATAAATCTTTAAAAAATGAAAATGATGAAAGAGTTTAGGCAGTCATTGAATTAACATCATAATATTAACAATAGTAGCTTATCTTAACCCTGGAGTGTTAGATTACAGTCAAATTCCCAGCAGGAAAATCAGCAAGCCAATCAACAAGCATTCCTTTATTGTCATTTAGCCTCATGGAAATGCACATTTGTTCTTAAGTGGCATTGTTTCCTTTTCAGTTAGAGGCCTTCTACTCAGGTCTGAATTGCTTAGTTGAACTCACATTCCAGAGTCCTGCAAAGAAAGGACCTAGACAGTATGTGTGTGTGTGTGTGTGTGTGTGTGTGTGTGTGTGTGTGTGTGTGTTTTCTCTGGCATTTCAAGCAAATAGCTAGAGAAAATGTCAAATACACCTCTTCATACAAGGACAAGGACAATCTACATATTATTGTAGTTGTGATTGTTTTGTATTTGTCTTTTAACACCAGTAATGTTGATGAGGGATGCGTGCTAGAGAAAAACACACACACAAAACTGATGATACCAAATGTTTAATTAAAATGGCTACTTTGGGGGCTGGGAATGTGTATTAATGGGATTTCTGTCTAAATTTATACCTTACTAATGGACATGTGACTCAAGACCTTGCATATGTTAAGTGCTGAGCTACTAAGTTGTGGGAATGGATATAGAAAAAGATAGATTATTTGAATACATTAGACTTAATAATGAGTACATTAGATTTTTATGAAAAGATAAAACTTATTCTCACAATTAATGAACATTGACTGTATTTTCCTTTTTTAAAAAAGCTGGTGGTGGGCTAGAGAGATGGCTCAGCCATTAAGAGCACTGACTATTCTTCCAGAGGTCCTGAGTTCAATTCCCGGCAACCACCCCAGCAACCACATGGTGGCTCACAACCACCTTGAATGAGATCTGGTACCCTCTGCTGGCCTGCAGGCAGAAGGTTGTATACATAATAAATAAAAAAATATTTAAAAAAAAAAGCTGGTGGTGGGCCAGCAAAAAGGTTTAGAAGGTAAAGGCTCAGGACCCATATTGTAGAATGTTAGAACTCACTCCCACAAGTTGTCCTCTGACTGTCACATGTGCATTGTGCATTTGTGGTAGCCCACCTACATATATACACATGGAGAAACACAAAAAAAGATAATAAAAATTTTTGAAAATGTATTTTATGTATATTGATGTCTTGTTTGCATGTACAACTGCAGACCAGAAGAAAGCATCAGATCCTATAGATTCTGTGGCATAGAAAGTTGTATGGGTTCTGGGAAATGAACTCAGAACCTCTGGAAGAACAGTCAGTGCTCTTAATTGCTGAGCCATCTCTCTAGCCCCAATAGGATAACTTTTTTTTTTTTTTTTTTTTTTTTGGTTTTTTGAGACAGGGTTTCTCTGTGGCTTTGGAGACTATCCTGGAACCAGACCATGCTGGTCTCAAACTCACAGAGATCCACCTGCCTCTGCCTCCCAAGTGCTGGGATTAAAGGCGTGCGCCACCACCGCCCGGCTCCAATATGATAACTTTTTAAGACAGCGTCTCACTGGTAATCCTGGATGGCCTGGAACTTACTACATAGGTCAGGCTGACCTTGGATTCACAAAGGTTCACCTACCTTTGCCTCCTACCGTGCTAGGGTTAAAAGCATGTACCACCATACCCAGTTAATATAATTTATTTATTTTTGGGTTTTTGAGACAGGGTTTTTCTGTATTGTTTTGGAGGCTCTCCTGGAATTCGATCTGTAGACCAGGATGCCCTCGAGATCTGCCTGCCTCTGCCTCCCTAGTGCTGGGATTAAAGGTGTGCGCCACCAACGCCTGGCTAATATAATTTATTTGTGTGTGTGTGTGTGTGTGTGTGTGTGTGTTTTATCTGTATGTGAGTGCCTGCAAGTATGTACGTGCACTGCATGCATGCCTGGTATCTTTGGAGGTCAGAACAGAGTCATTGGAACTGGATTTGCAGATGGTTGTTAGCCTTGGTGTGGTATAACAATGTGATTCTAGTCTCAATTGCAAATGGCTCTAAAATTAAGCACCACCGTCATCAGAGCAAAAACTACTACAGTGCTTACAAATAGCTTGCAACGGCTGGAGTTTTTGTTTTACTTTGTCTAAGGATTGAATCCCGAGATTTTCATATGCTCAGTAGGCAGGGGTACTATCCACCCTATCTCCTTTTTATTTTTGAGACAGGACCTCGCTAAGTTACAAAGACTGGCTTTGAGTTCACTTTGTATCACAAGTACGAAGTTTGTTACCCTCCTGACTAGAGCTGTTTTTAAATGTTCTACAGTTGGAACCAGACTAAATTAAAAAGCTGTACCCATCCTTCGGGGTCCTATTTTCTTTTATTCTTATTGTCTTAGCACAATTGCCAAAGCCCTTTCTGGAGTTACACCTCTACGTTGAAGAGTCACTCAAACACGGAGCCACCACACTGGTGTTAACAGACTCGGGAGCTGAGAGAAGCTTGAGGCGGCCCAAGTGGGTGGGATCAAACTCAAAGGCGGTGCGACCGATCGAGGCGGTGCAAGGTAGCGGAACCCTAGTCAACGAGGTCGCCGTTGCAAAGGGAACTAGTCCGGCGCAGGACTAGCAGCTTTTGCAGCCCAGCTGGTTCCGGTTGGGAAAGATGGCGGTGGCTGGGGCGTCGGCCCGGGATTCGCTAGTACACTGGTGCACACAGCAGTTGAGGAAAACTTTCGCCCTGGATGTCAGCGAGGAAATCATACAGTAAGATGGGTTCCAGGGCCGAGGCGGGAGGCAGCTCTGAGGTACGACCGGGTAGGGCGAACAGGAATGCCGGGAGGACTAAAAAGTTGAAATGTGAAAAAAGGGGCTGGAGACAGACTTTCGTGTTTGAATTTTGACCTCCACTTTTTCAGGTTAGCCCCTAGATAATTGTGTCAAACTCCAGTCACTTTCTTAGGAAAGTGTAACATCGTAATAATTAGACCTGTAAGATTGTCCCGGAAACAGGTTTGCTTTACAGATTGTGAAGAGTGAACAAGTCGAGACTGGCTTTCTAGAAATTCCTTATTCTGAACGTTGTAGTTTGTAGCAGGCAGAACCCAGAATTTACACGGGGACCACATGGGACAGTATAGATAGTTCCTGATTGCAGAGTCACAGCTTCAGTTTTCTGTTGCCACATAATTAGTTTTGGAAACTTCAGCAAAATAATTTACCCGTTTGTAAGCCCCTCCTTATTTAGAAAATAAATTATTACTAGAGCTTGCCTTTAGTGGTTTAAAATTCTTACGAAACAGATGACGATTATTTAATATTTGCACTGTTACTATATATCAGTCTCTAGGGCAAACAAGAAAGATTATTTAGACAAATTGGGTTAACTGTGTTGACCAGTTCTGTGATGTGAAGAAGTTGAGGGCCTTCAGGGAGCACAGAATAAACTTTTCAGTACTGGATTAACTATTCAATAAAGAATATGGATTATGATTTGAGACTCTTAAGATGTACTGGGAAAGATGCCTCTAACCTGAGAACTAAATTAGCAGAAGTCGGGGTTCAAAGTATTCATGTTGAGGGGAAGATTACAAAAAGAAACAGGATTAAAAAACAAAACAAAAGCTAAGACTTTTCCTTAATTTGATTCTTTGTTGCTGAAAACAAAATTGCTATTCCAAAATTATAAGAAATACAGTCAGTTTTCTGTGTTTGGGAGAAAACAGATTTTTTTTTAAACAAGAGTTAAGATAGCCTGGCTGTTTTAAAGTTGAAACTATAAGTATGGTTTAACACTTGCTTAAATTTTAAAGACATCATGAGTTAGGCAAGAAGTATGCTGATCATAAGCATTCAAGCTAAGCATGCTATAGTATCGTTTGAAGTACTTATGTGTTCACTAGTTGGCAACAAGCTATTATGTCAGGATGAAAGCAGTTGCTGTGCTTTGTTTGACATTTAATTGATAATAACACAGATGTAATGTTGTAAGAACGCAAATAATTTGATATGTATCCTAAATATTAAAAGAATTTTTGTTGTTTTTTCAAGACAGAGTTTCTCTATGCAGCCCTGGCTGTCCTGGAACTTGCTCTGTAAACCAGACTGGCCTCAATATCACTGAGATCCGCCTTCCTCTGCCTTTTGAGTTCTGAGATTAAAGGCGTTTTACAGCACTTTCCAGGATAACTTTCTAGCTTTTTTTAGTGTAATTTTTGTTTGAGTTTTTTTGAGGCAGGATTTCTCTGTGTAGCCCTGGCTGTCCTGGAACTCACTCTGTAAACCAGGTTGGCCGTAAACTCACAGAGATCCACCTGTCTTTGCCTCCCACATGCTGGGGTTAAAGGTTTGCACCACTGCATTAGGCATTATCTCTTTAATTTTTTATTTTCATGTCTTAAACTTTTATTTTTATTTTTTTATGTGAATGGTGTGTGCCTGCATATCTGTGTACCATGTGTGTAGTCCTCTCATAGACCACAAGAGGTCACCTGGGTCACCAGTTTCAGATGCTGGAAATTGAACCCAGGTGCTTTGGAAGAGCTTCCAGTGATCCATCTCTCCAGTTCCTTTAATTTTTACTTTTGGTTAAGTCTGATAACTGTAATGTTTAGTACCTTCATCCCTATTATGGTTTCTGAAAGTCATACAGTAAGCTATTCTTGTTTCAACAACTTATATCTTTATCTCCTGAGGTATGTTTTGTCAATCGAGAGTGCTGAAGAGCTACGAGAATATGTGACAGACCTTCTCCAGGGAAATGAGGGGGGAAAAGGTCAATTCATAGAAGATCTTATAAGCAAATGGCAAAAGAATGATCAAGAGTTGGTTTCTGATTCTTTTCAGCAGTGCTGGAAGAAAGATGGTAAGTTAATGTGGTTAAGTGATAATTGAAGCATTGATGATAATGTTTGGCTTTAAAGCTCAGTGTTTTCAACCACAAGGTATTACTTGTTCAAAGCTAACCTAAACAGAATCCTTTGTGTGCATATTTTCTGCTTAGGTCTATTCAGAATTAAAGATGTGTTCTGTTCCACCATACTGGGTACCAGCCACCATTTGTAAATTTACAAAAAAACCAAACAAACAAACAAAATCACAAAGGAATCTGTTTCCAGACACAGTTGTAGCTTTAGGGTAATTTGAAAAAGTTAACAAATGGAGTAAAGAAATATCTTTCAAAGGCTGAGCCCTCATTCAGTAATAAGACACTTGCCTAATATGTGTGAGAGTCTGTGTTCAATCCCCAACACTACAAAAATTATTATTATTATTATTTGCTTTTTCGAGACAGGGTTTCTCTGTGGCTTTGGAGGCTGTCCTGGAACTAGCTCTTGTAGACCAGGCTGGCCTCGAACTCACAGAAATCTGCCTGCCTCTGCCTCCCGAGTGCTGGGATTAAAGGCGTGCGCCACCAACACCCGGCCAATTTTTTTCTTTTTTAAAATTATTTATTTCATTTGTGTGAGTGTTTTGCCTGTTTGTATGTCTGTGCCTCATGCAGACCAGAGGACAGACGACTTGGGTTTTCTGGAACTGGGGTTTCAGATGGTCTGAGTTGCCATGTGTGTGTACTTGAAATTGAGCCATGCCTAACCAGTGCTTTAAAATGCTGAGCCATCTCTCCAGCCCTGTTTTTGTTTTGTTTGCTGTTTTTTCTTTTTCCATCACATGGTTTCTGTGTATAGTCCTGGATGGTCTGGAACTCATTTTGTAATCTAGGTTGGCCTCAAACTCAGAGATCTATCCACCTCTTCCTCCAAGCGTTGGGATTAAAGTCATGCATCACCATGCCTGGCTCCAGCCTATTTTTCTAAATTTTTTTTTTTTTTTTTTTTGGTTTTTTGAGACAGGGTTTCTCTGTATTGTTTTGAGGCTGTCCTGGAACTCACTCTGTAGACCGGGCTGGCCTCGAACTCACAGAGATCCGCCTGCCTCTGCCTCCTGAGTGCTGGGATTAAAGGCGTGCGCCAATGCCCGGCTTCTAATTTTTTTTTAAAGATTATTTATTATGTACAGTGTTCTGCCTGCATGTACACCTTTACCCCAGAAGAGGGCACCAGATGTCATTACAGATGGTTGTGAGCCACCATGTGGTTTCTGGGAATTGAACTCAAAACCTTTGAAAGAGCAGGCAAATGCTCTTAATCCCTGAGCCATCTCTTCAGTCCCTTTTATAAATATTTTTATTGATATGTGTACTTGAGTGAAAGTATTGACGATATTTAGAGATCCATTTATATAGCACAACCGATGAACACTAAATTAAGCATGTCATTATTATACAGTGTAAAATATTATATTATTAACTTCCCCTTAGTATTATTTGAATTCTCCTTTTTCTTTTTCTTCTTCCAGTACTGGGGATCCAACCCAGGACTGCGTGCATGTTAGGCAAGCACTGTCTATCACCAACCCTGTTTAGAATTATTTACCATTGACCACAGTCATGAAGCTGGTTTAATTTTGAATTGAGAGTAGTTCTGCCTGACTTCATGTCTTGACTATAAATATTAAGAATTACCTGCATGCCAGGCATTGGTGGCATACACCTTTGATCCCAGCACTCAGGAGGCAGAAGCAGGTAGATCTCTGTGAGTTTGAGGCCAGCCTGGCCTAAAAAGCTACCCAGAGAAACCCTGTATTCAAAACAAACAACAACAACAACAACAAAAACAGAATTACCTTCAGGTTTTACCTACAGAAAACTAAATAATAAAACTTGCTATTCTCTTTCTGTATTTGTGTGTATTTTATTTTATTCTTTAAAGAAATTTTAGATGGACAGAGATCAGTAGACCAGCTAAAGCGGGGTAGGAGGAAAGGAAGAAACAAACAGGAAGTTCCTGCATTTCCTGAACCTGACCTGACTGTAGAGGTCAAGACACCTTTAGATTTGGCCAAGGTAAGTGCTTACAAAATCAAGCTTTTCCTGGTGTGTGGAGAGGAGGAAATGACTGTTACAATTTGGAGACAAAGTGCAGAAATTGGTCTACCAGATGGATTTTAACAAATAGGTGGAGAAGGTGAGAATGCAGACATGCTTCTTTCTGTGTGATGCTAGAATTTTTTTCTTTTAAGATAAGGCAGCCATGTAGCTCAGGCTGACCTCTAACTTGCTGTTAGTCTTGAACTCCTGATCTTCTTACCTCTCCCTTCCAAGTTCTAGATTACAAGTGTGTGCATGTGACTTGCTTTATTTCATACTAAGGATCAAACGTAGGACCCTGTGTGTGCATGTGAGACAAGCACTCCACTCCTG
The DNA here is from genome assembly GCF_017639785.1 of Mesocricetus auratus. NCBI lineage: Eukaryota > Metazoa > Chordata > Mammalia > Rodentia > Cricetidae > Mesocricetus > Mesocricetus auratus. The sequence goes on along the minus strand of NW_024429267.1, from coordinate 5,900,332 downwards.
AGCTGCACTCCTGTTGCTGAGTGGATGGTAGTTAATAAAGTGCCCTACTTTCAACTTCATCATTTGAGAGGACAGTCAGAATTAAATGATTATATACTTCTTGCTTTTACTAAAAAAGCTTACTGCCTGGCCTACTTTCCTAGCAGGGGAGATACCACGATCACAAAGGTGGTTTTCCCAGCTTGAGGTTTATCCATTGCATTCCGGATGTGTTGATCTCTGTGATTTTCGAAAGTTAGGAAACTCAACCACATAATTTGTGGTAGTGGAGGATTGTGTTCTAACTCTCCTCTGCATCAAAACAAACACCAAAAAAAAAAAAACCAAACAAACAAAAACACACACACACAAAAAGCCAAAATTATCAGGCAATTGAGAGACCAAAGCAGGAAGATTGAGAGTTCCAGGCTAATCTGGGCTACTTAGTGAATTCTAGGCCAGCCTGGAATGAGACTCTATTCAAAAAAATCAGTAAAAGATAGATGAATAGTATTTCTGTTTAGAAAGTTTTCTCTTCTGCCATTATTGTCATTATTCAGTCTTCAAAACTCATTAATAACCAGGCTGGCCTAGAATTTTCTGTGTATCCAAAGTTGTCTTTGAACTCAAAATCCTCCTGCCTCAGTTTTCCAAGTGCTCAGGTTATAGCCACTGTACCTGGATAACTAAAACCTTTATAGTCAGTACAACCTGACAAGGTAAATTTCCCAACAGAAGAAAATTAATTAATATAAGAAGGAATTAAGACTCTGGAGGCAGAGACAGGTGGATCTCTGTGATTCAAGGGCAGCCTGGTCTACAGAGCGAGTTCCAGGACAGCCTACAAAACAACACAGAGAATCCCTGTCTCAAAAAAAAAAAAAAGGAATTAAGAAAAAAAACCTGGTTATGATACCATGCAAAAAAATGGGTGAGGCTGGGCGCATGCCTTTAATCCCAGCAACAGAACAGGGAGGCAGAGGCAGGTGGATCTCTGTGAGTTCGAGGCCGGGCTGGACCGACAGCCTCCAAAACAATACAGAGAAACCCTGTCTCGTAAAACCAAAAAAAAAAAAAAAAAAAAAAAACTAAAGAAAGCCAAGCATGGGTAGTACATGCTTTTAATCCCAGCACTCGAGAGGCAGGTGCATCTTTGTGAGTTCAAGGCCAACCTGGTCTACAGAGTGAGTTCCAGGACAGCTAGGACTGTTTTACAGAGAAACCCTGCCCGGTCCCTGATTTTTCTTATTTTATTGATTGCCTATGCTTTGAGCTCTGTGAATGTTTTCTGCTTTTAGAGGTATTATTTTAATGATTTGTTTTATTTATTTACTCTTTGTGTGTGTGGTGTGTGTGTGTGTGTGTGTGTGTGTGTGTGTATGTGTGTGTGTGTGCGTGCATGGAATTTGTGTGAGTTTGTTCTCTTCTTTTATATTGTGGTCTTGGGTATCAAATTCCGGTCATTTAGGCTTGAACCATCTAACTAGCCTCAAAGGTATTTTTAGCTGTGGTTTAAGATATCAAAGGTTGGGAGTATACCTCAGTAGCAGAGCACATACCTACTGTACATAAGGTACCGGTTCAGTAGCCAGTACCACATGAGAAGGGAAAAAGGAAAAATAGGACTAAGGATGTAGCTCACTCAGTTGGTAGAGTGCTTGCCTGGCATGTATGATGCCCTGTGTTCCCTCCCGACACTGCTTATTACTAGAGTGTTGTCATGTACACATGTCATCTCAGGACTTAGGAGGTACAGGCAGAAGGATCAATGTCATCTTCTAGTTTGAACATAATAGTTCAAGCTAATTACACAAAAACAAAAAGAACCCAACTCACTACATTTGAATGATGAAATATCTACATGTGCAGTATTAAGTATCTCAAGGGACAGACTGATGACCTAAGTTCAGTTCTCTAAAACCACGTGATGCAAGGAGAGAACTGACACCTGAAAGTTGTCCCCTGACCTTCACATGCACACCATGGATGTGCACACTTGTGTAAAACTTCCTTTTTAAACATACCAAGCTGCTTTAATTGCTACATTTACTTTGCTCTTATGTGACTGAGAGCTACTAAAAAATAAAACAATTGCTAGGAAAACAATTCCCTTGCTTTTGTCAGGCCCCTAATTATAAGTAATCTGTATTTCCCTTCTTCGGTGATTCATGTAAGTTGTTAACAGAGCTGAGGCTTTCTTCTTTGATTATTTTTGTTGTCATTGATCAGTGTTCTGGCGATGTCTTTGTACAATTAGGCACAGGAAAGCAACAACTCAGTAAAGAAGAAGACAAGATTTGTCAATTTGTACACAAGAGAAGGACAGGACAAGCTGGCAGTCCTACTTCCTGGTCGTCACCCATGTGACTGCCTCGGCCAGAAGCACAAGCTCATCAACAACTGTCTGGTCTGTGGGCGCATTGTCTGCGAGCAAGAGGGTTCTGGCCCCTGCTTATTCTGCGGCTCTTTGGTAAAGTCCTTCTCCTTCTTTCCTGTTTTTTTTTACTCTGTGCCCTGGGTGATTTTTGTCAACTTGCATTATCTGAGAATAGAGAAACTCAGTTGAGAAAAATGCTTTCATAAAATTAGCCTGTAGGCGGATCTCTGTGAGTTCGAGGCCAGCCTGCACTACCGAGCGAGTTCCAGGACAGCCTCCAAAACAATACAGAGAAACCCTGTCTCGAAAAACCAAAAAAAAAAAAAGATTAGCCTGTAGGTAACCATGTGGAGCATTTTTTTTTTTTTTTTTTTTTTTTTTTTTTTGGTTTTTCGAGACAGGGTTTCTCTGTGGCTTTGGAGGCTGTCCTGGAACTCGCTCTGTAGACCAGGCTGGCCTCGAACTCACAGAGATCGGCCTGCCTCTGCCTCCCGAGTGCTGGGATTAAAGGCGTGCGCCACCAACGCCCGGCTGGAGCATTTTCTTTATGAGTGATTAATGTTGCCACCCTTGGGAAGGTGGTCCTGGAATATATAAAACAGGGTAATATATGATGATGTTTGCTTATAATCCCAGCACTCCGGAGGCAGAGGCAGGAGAATTTCTGTGAGTTTGAGGCCAGCCTGGTTTATATAGTGAATTCTAGGCCAACTAAGAGCTATAGAATGAGACCTTGTCTTTAAAAGAAAGAATGGGAGGAAAGGAAGGAGGGTGGGCAGGCAGACAGGCAGCAAGCAATCTTCCTATATCACCTATCAGTTCCTGCCTCACGTTGCTGTCTTGAGTTCCCGTCTTGATTTCCCTCAGTGATGAAGTATTACCTGGAAGAACAAGATGAGAAAAATCCTTTTCAGGACAAGAAAGATGACTCAGTGGTTAACAGCACTGGCTGTTCTTGCAGAGGTCCTGGGTTTGATTTTCAGCAACCACATGGTGGCTCACAGCTGCCTATAACTCCAATTTTAGCAGATCTAATGACTATTTCTGACCTCTGCAAGACCAGGCATACATACAGTAAACAGACATAAAGGCAAAACATTCAAACATTCATACAATAAAAATAAATAGGGTATAAAAAAAATAAACCCTTTCCTTCTACCAATATTACTTTGGTCATGGTGGGGGTTTTTTGTTGCTGGTGGTAGTATTTTTTTTGTTTTTGTTGTTTGCTTATTTGTTTTGTTCAAAGGTTTCACTGTGTAGCTTTGGAGCCTGTCCTGGAACTCGTGCTATAGACCAGTCTGGCTTCCAACTCACAGAGATCTGCCTGCCTCTGCCTCCTAAGTGCTGGGATTAAAGGTGTGCACCACCGCTGCTCAGCCAAATCCTCTGTAATTTCTCACAGGAAATTTCTTCCCTACAATGTTTATCTCAGCACTGTGGAGACCAAGGCATAAAAGTGAGTTACTGTGTAACTAGGCTAGCCTCAAGTTTGTTGCAGTCCCCTTGCCTCAGCTTCTCAAGTACGAAAGTATTGAGATTACAGATGTAGGCTATCATATTTACCTTCTGGTCCTTTCTTATTTTATGTGCATGTATGCTTTGCTGGCATGTATGTCTCTGGACCACATTTGTGCCTGGTCCCCTCAGAGGCCAAAAGAGGGAACTGGATCCCCTGGAACTGGAGTTACAGACACTTGTGAGCTGCCATGAGTGTTCTGGGAGTCAAACCCAGGTCCTCTGGAAGAATAACCAGAGATTCTAACTGCTGAGCCATCTCTCCAGCTGCAAGCTTCTCGTTCTTTCTTTCTTCTTCTTTTTTTTTCCGAGACGGGGTTTCTCTGTATTGTTTTGAGCTGTCCTGGAACTCATTCTGTACATCAGGCTATCCTTAATCTCAGAGATCCACCTGTTGAGGCTACTCTTTATAGCATGCCAAGCAAGCAACATTATTCAACTGGTGAATGATAATTCTTTCTTTTACTTTATAGGTATGTACCAATGAAGAACAGGACATCTTACAGCGTGACTCAAACAAAAGCCAGAAACTGCTAAAGAAGCTCATGTCAGGTAAATCCCAGGTTTCTTTCTTTTCTTTTCTTTTTAGATCTACCTGTCTTTTATTTCATGTATCTGGACATTCTGCCTGCTTGTATGTCTGCCCACCACATGAGTGCCTTGTGCTTGTGGAAGTCACAGAAAAAAATATGAAACGCTTCACAAATTTGCGTGTCATCCTTGCACAGAGGCCATGCGAATCTTCTCTGTATCGTTCCAATTTTAGTATATGTGCTGCCGAAGCGAGCACCCCCGGTTTCTTTCTTGCTTTGTTTTTTTTTTTTTTTCTTTCTTTGAGACAGGGCCTCACTATGTACCCCTTACTGTCCTGGAACTCACTTTATAGACCAGGCTGGTCTTGAACTCAGAGATCTACCTGTCTCTGCCTCCTAAGTGCTGGGTCTAAGAGCATGCACCACCATGCCAGGCCCTCAGCTCCAATTTCTGAGTTTTAGTCCTTACAAAGATAAATGATGATATCAAGGAATGAACTTTTATAGGAATTGTATTGTATTCCTTTTTTTCCAAAAATATTAAGTATTTTATATTTGAGAACATTGACAAAAATAGTTAAGGACTCTTTTGTTAGGGTGGCATGTTCCTGAAGTACTATATTTGGGTTGAGGCAAGAGGATTGTTGGAGTTTGGGTGTTGGGACTCTCCTTTAGTAGACTTTTATCTACTAAAAACTAAAAGTAAAATATAGGTTGGCTGGTGAGATGGCTCAGCATGTTGAGAAAACTGACTCCCACAAGTTGTCCTCTGCCCTCCATGTGTGCTTCATGGCATGCATGCACACTCACACGCACATGCATTTGCACGCATGACACCCCCCTACCCACACACACACACACACACACACACATACACTCTGCACTAAACAAATAAAATGTAAAAAGAGAAAAGTTAAGCTAAGCATGGTGGTGCAAATAAACCTATAACTACAGCATTCTAGAGTCTTTTGTAGGAGCACGGCATATTTGAAACCAGCCTGTAATACACAGTGAAATGAAAATAGGCAATCTTGCATTGCATTGCATAGTGAGACCCTGTCTCAGAAAAAAAATTCAAGGCTGGCAAGATGATTCAGAAGGTAAAGGTGCTTACTGCTAAGCTGCTAAGTCTGATGACCTTTGGTCAGTACAGGAGACCTGCAAGTTGTCTTTTGACTTCCACACGCATGCAGTGGCATGTGTACCATACACATACATACATACTCACATACACTAAATTCTTTTAAAAACGTCATAAAATTTAAGACTGTTTTTAAGAGGCATATTTTTTGCCTTTTTGAGAGCCCCTCTCCTTTTTTTTTTCTTTAGAGAGGCAAGATCTCATGTAGTCCAAGCTACTCTTAAACTTGCTGTGTAGTTGAGGAGAACTTTGAACTTTAGATCCTCTGCCTTTTCCAAGGTTTTAGGATTGTAGGCGTGTGCCATCATGCCTGGCTAAAACCATTTTTTTTTTTTTTTTTTTTTTTTTGGTTTTTTGAGATAGGGTTTCTCTGTATTGCTTTGGAAACTATCCTGGATCTTACTCTGTAGACCAGGCTGGCCTCGAACTCACAGAAATCCGCCTGCCTCTGCCTCCCGAGTGCTGGGATTAAAGGTGTGTGCTACCAACGCACAGCGGCTAAAACCATTTTTAAGAGGTAGAACAATGTGTTTATTAATTTCCATCAAAACTATATTTAGTTCTTACCTTAGTTCATATTTGTTTTCTTTTTATATAAAAAAGGTATATAAAAATACATGTTGTGGCTTGCGCGCGCGCGCGCACGTGTGTGTGTGTGTGTGTGTGTGTGTGTGTGTGTGTGTGGTGTGTGTGTACATATATATGCATATGTATGTATGTATATATATATGTGTGTGTGTTGTTATAAAATATCAATTATAAAAAGAAAATGCTATGCTTTTCCAGTTTTCAATTTTATATAATTGGTTTCTGTGTTAGGCTTTTTAGCTTTCAGAGCTGACTGAACTTGTAGCCCTTCTGCCTCCTTAGCTGGTATTACAGATATGTATCACCATGCCCAAATCTTTATATTTTGCATACTTGTTTTAGTTGATCAAAAGACAGTCTGGCCGGGTGGTGGTGACGCACGCCTTTAATCCCAGCACTTGGGAGGCAGAGGCAGGCGGATCTCTGTGAGTTGAGGCCAGGCTGGACCGACAACCTCCAAAACAATACAGAGAAACCCTGTCTTGTAAAACCAAAACAAAAAAAAAAGACAGTCTGTTGAGCTGGAGAGATGGCTCAGTGGTGAGAAGCACTTGTAGCTCATTCACAAGGACTGAAACTCAATCCTAACGTCCATGTAACAAGGTAGGCTTCCTGCAGATGCCTGATTGGACACCTTCTGGCCTCCAGGCACATGTACCTACATACACCCATACACAAATAAATAAGGCTTTTAAAATAGTCTATTGACTGCTTATCCTAATTTGCTTATCTAGCTCCTAGCTATTGGATATTTAGACTCTTTCCAAATTAGAAATAATGTCATAAATGGTCAACTTTGTCAACATATCTTTTGACTTTGCTGAAACACAATTTTTTATTTTATTTTATTTTTCAGTTTTTTAAGACTGGGTCTCTTTGTGAAGCCCTGGCTGTCTTGGAACTTACTCTGTAGACCATGGTAGACTCACAGAGCTCTTCCTTGCCTCTTCTTTCTGAGTGCTGGGATTAAAGACATGCCATCACCGTCAGGCTTGTTGGGACACATTCTAAAGGATGTGGTTAATTATTTAAAAATACCTATTTATTTATTTACCTATTTTTATTTATACAATTATAGCTCTGGCTTGATCTGGTACTCTCTGGGTTTAAAATGGTCTTGAACTCTAGGTAATTTTCCTGCCTCTGCCTCCTGAGTGTTGTCATTACAGGTGTGTAAGACCATGCTAAAGTTCACAAAAATTTTTTGAGGCTATTATCTGGCTGACCTTAAGTCCCTGGGCTCTGGTGGTCCTCCTGTAGCCGCCCATGTAGGTGAGTGTAGCATGTGACACTCTACCTTTTATTTTCTGAATAAATTCAGTACATGTACTTCCTTCTTTGAACTTTAGTTTCCTAATCTGTAAACAAAGATGATATAAACAATTTTTATTGGTTATTGTGGCAAACATTATTCCTTTTATGCCTTATCATGTACTCCAGTTTTTCATCTTTCTGAAATTTTTCTTCCATTAATTAATATTTGGTTTTGATATATAATAGTATATTTATGTTGGGTGGTGATGGTGCACGGGTAAAATCCCAAACTCAAGAGGGAGTAGCAGGTGGATCTCTTCGAATTTGAAGCCAGCCTAGTCTACAAAGTGAGTTCCAGGACAGCCTCCAAAGCTACAGAGACACCCTCTCTCCTCTTCTCTCCCCTCTCTCCTTTCCCCTCTGCCTTCATGTATTCCTGCATGCCAGAAGAGGGCACCAAATCTCATAATAGATGGTTATGAGCCACCATGTGGTTGCTGGAAGTTGAACTCAGTGCTCTTTTTTTTTTTTTAAGATTTATTTATTATATATACAGTGTTCTGTCTGCATGTATGCCTGCAGGCCAGAAATGGGCACCAGATCTCATTACAGATGGTTGTGAGCCACCATGTGGTTGCTGGGAATTGAACTCAGGACCCCTGGAAGAGCAGTCAGTGTTCTTAACCTTTGAGCCATCTCTCGATTTTTTGTTTGTTTGTTTTTTGTGACAGGGTTTCTCTGTGTAGCCCTGGCTCTCCTGGAACTCACAGGTTAATTTAATTAAATAAAGAAAAACCAAACTTTATTTATTTGTTTTTGAGAAACTGTTAGTGTCAAACACCACTTGATGTTGGTTGGGGCTGACCTTAAATGTTTTCATTTCAGTGAATGCTTCAGATCATTAGGCTAGAACCAGATATGTAAATATTTTGTTCATTGCTGCACAACAATGCAACAAATTTGTTCTATGGACTGATACCATTTGCTTTTCTTATTGAATTTCAGGGGCGGAAAATTCTGGAAAGGTAGACATCTCTCCCAAGGACCTTCTTCCTCATCAAGAATCTCGAATTAAGTCTGGTTTGGAGAAGGCTATCAAGCATAAAGAAAAACTACTAGAGTTCGACAGAACTAGGTATTGTAGGATTAAACTGACATGTGTTAAGACAGAAACTCATTCATTGATTCTGGCTACTAAAACATTATTTGGGGGCTGGAGAGATGGTTAAGAGATTAAGAGCACTTGTTGCTCTTGCAGAGAACCAGATTCAATTTCCAGCACCTGTGTGGCAGTTTTCAGTCATGAGTAGCTCCAGTACCAGAGGGTTGCCCTTTTCTGATCTCTACACGCACTAGGCACGCACTCACATAGAGCAAATTCATGTACATGCAGGCAAGACACCCAAAATAAAATAATAAAATAAATTAGATATTACTTTGACACTTGATACCTTCTAGGGTGGAGTGTAAAAGAGTCTATAAAAGAGAAAAGCTAGATGCTCTGTATTGGTTTTTTTTTTTTTTTTTTATTGCATCTTGGCTTTTTTGCTTTTGTCTTTGTTTGACAGGGTTTCATCATGTGAACCTGGCTGGACTAGACTAGCCTGGCATTAAACTCACAGAGATCTGTCTGCTTCTGCCTCCCAAGTGCTAGACTACTACATTTGTCTCCTCTAAATCATTTTTGTTTTAAAAACATTCTGCACAAAGAACTTACAGATCACATTTATTTAGTAACAAATTATCTAATTGTTAGGTAAAAAAATTTAAAGACACCTATTTTCAAACCAAAGTAAACCAGTTCATATTGCAGAACAATAAAAATATTACAGATAGTACACAGATTTTTGTGGTAAAGACAGAATAGAAGAAAGTTTAAATTAGACAAAAGCCAACCCAGGAATAATGGCATACTGCACCTATAATCACAGCACTTGGGAGACAGAGGCAGGCAGATCTCTGTGAGTTAACACCTGCAGGCCAGGAGAGGGAACCAGATCTCATTAGGGATGGTTGTGAACTACCATGTGGTTTCTGGGAATTGAACTCAGGACCTCTGGAAGAGCAGCCAGTACTCTTAACATCTGAGCTATCTCTCCAGGCCTGCATTAGACTTTTATAAAAATAAAATCCTGACAGACATGAGCTGCATACTTTCTACTTAATCCACAGCCCCAGAGTGCAGGAAGCACATTTGTGAACAATGATAATTCCTTAAGCTCTTAGTACAACCCTCCAAATGTCGACTATTTCACACTCTTTGAAACCCTTGTGAACCAAGATCCTGTATTAGGAAAGGCACTGAAGTACTTAAGGGAAAAACTGGCCCTGGAGACTTTATTCATGAATTCAGCAACTGTTTATTAAAACTTGTATTTCGGGGCCTGGAAAGATAGTTAAGAGCATAGGCTGCTTTTCCAGAGAACCCAGGTTCAATCCCAGCACCTACATGGCAGCTCACTCCAGTTCCAAGGGATCTGACCTCTTCACACCAATGCACACAAAATAAAGTTAAGTAAATTATAAAAACAAAAATTTGTGTTTTCAGCCATAGGAAGAGCCCCAATAGACAGAACCCTTGCCTCAAAGAGCTCACTCTGTAATGCAGTCACTGCCAGCCTTTAATTCACCATGATTTCTTCTGTCAGGGCAAATACAATATTTTAAAATTTTATTAGTGGGGGAGTGGAGATGAGTGCACATCAGACTGTTCATGTCAAGGCCCGTACCAAATCTTTTAATACAAAATTATTTTGTACCCTGAATATGAATGTAATATAATTGTTTTTCTTATGCCTTTGTACTTCACTAATTTGTAATTATGGAGAAACACAGTGTTAACTAGGTTTGACTTCGGTGTAATCAATTTCTGTGAGGCCCATGTTTGTTTTCTGTAGAATGATAGGAAGGTTAAATTGTTAGAATTCCTTCCAGCTGTCAAGTTTCCTGTCATTATGGTCTTAGGACTTGACCATGTATTAATGAAGTGTAGATTGAGGAGGAGGGACATGGAAACTGTTACAGTAGTAGATGAATAAAGAATCCTAAGTGTTGCTAGGTGGTGGTGACACATGCCTTTAATCCCAGCACTTGGGAGGCAGAGGCAGGTGGATCTCTATGAGTTCGAGACAAGCCTGGTCTACAAGAGCTAGTTCCAGGACAGCCTCCAAAGCCACAGAGAAACCCTATCTCGAAAAAACAAACCCCCCCCCAAAAAAGAATCCTAAGTGTTAATAATTAAGCTACAGGACTGACACCAGCAGACAGATGGGCCCATCGGTAAGTAATAAAACAGACCCCAGTGAATTATAGAAGGGATAGGATAATGAGTAAGTTACTGGAATAACAACTGATACCTGACAAAAACCAGGATACAACCCAGTTATTGGGTGAAAGCTGTGATCCACAGCCTGGAGAGCTGGAGGATGGATGGAAAGGGGGTGAAAGGTTGGATTTGTCAGAAAGAAAGGACAATGGATTATGGTGGTATGTCTTCCACTGCCTGAGGATGAGATTAGTTCTAGGAGCAGAACTGAACCTTGCAGTAGACATAAGTTACACATTTCAGCTTCAAGCCAGGAAGAACTTAGCCTGATTTTAGAACATTCTGGCCTTTCATAGTTGAGACAGGAGCTTCTACAACAGTAAAAATTAGACAGTGATTAGTCCATATTTGCAAAACGTGACCTACTTGCAGTGTGTTCTTTTTTTGTTTTTCTGCCCAGTATTCGAAGGACCCAAGTCATTGATGATGAGTCAGATTATTTTGCCAGTGATTCTAACCAGTGGCTGTCCAAAGTTGAGCGGGAAACCCTGCAGAAACGAGAGGAGGAGCTAAGAGAACTCCGACATGCCTCAAGACTCTCTAAGAAAGTCACCATTGACTTTGCAGGGCGGAAGATCCTAGAAGATGAAAATCCACTAGCAGAGTATCACAGTAGGTAAGCGTGAAGCCTCTAGTGGGGACTGTGAACGGTTTCCCTCTAGTGTATCTGATGTTTGGTTTATTTAAAAATTAATGATGTTAGCTGGGTGTTGGTGGCGCATGCCTTTAATCCCAGCACATGGGAGGCAGAGGCAGATGGATCTCTGAGTTCGAGGCCAGCCTGGTCTACAGAGCGAGTTCCAGGACAGCCTCCAAAACAATACAGAGAAAGCCTGTCTTGAAAAACCAAAAAAAAAAAAAATAATAATAATAATGATGTCTGGGTGGTAGTGGTAACACCTTTAATCCTAGCACTCAGAGGCAGAGGCAGGTGGATCTTTGTGAGTTTGAGGCCAGCCTGGTCTACAGAGTGAGTTCCAGAGCTATATAGACAGCGCCACACAAAAAAGAAACCATATCTCGAAAATGACAACAATAAAAAAACAAATAGTAATAATCATTGTTACAGGTCCCGTTGCTGCTTTAGCCCTCAAAATAACACACGGAGACTCTATTTGTTACAATGCTATCAGCCAATGGACAGGGCTTATCATTGGCTAGTTCTGTCTTAAGTATTAACCCATGACTACTAATATATATTTCTATAAGGTCTTTTCTTACCAAGAACGCCAGGCTCATGCGTCCTCTTCTCTTGGGATCACATGATGTCTCTCTATCCTGACTGCATTTCCCAGAATCCTCCTTGACTCCTAGTCCCACCTATCTTGCTTCCCTATTGGCCAACAGTGCTTTATTTATCAACCAATATGACAAACATATACACAGAAGGACTCCCCCCCCATCAAATAATAATAATTATGATGGTAGCCCAATGTGAAAAGCTCTTGCTGCCCAGTCTTAGGACTGGAGTTCACATCCTCGCAACCAGTTTAAAGCCATTATGCAGTACCACATATCTGTCATCTCATTGTTCCTATGGCAACATAAGAGACAGAAGCTCACCAGCCACTTAGCCTTGTGTGTGCAGTGGCTAACAGTAAAGAAAACTTGTCTCAACCAGGGCAGAAGGTGAGGATCAACAACTGAGATTATTCTCTGACCTCCATACACACACCGTGACACATATCTGCCCATACTTTCAAACACATGCATGTGTACATCTCATATGCACACATCATACACACAAAGATAAAAATAAAGGAGTAAAAGTGGTGGAGGGTCAACAAGTTAGCTCGGCAAATAAAGGTTCCTGCTTGCTAAGCCTGACAACCTGAGTTTGATCTCTGGGACCCGAATGGTAGAGGGAGGGAGCCAGATCTGTAAGTTGTCCTCTTATCTTCACAGATATGCTGTGGGACATGCATGCATGCACATTCTCACACACAAAATTTAAAAATAATGCTAATAATGATGATGTACTAGAAATATATATCAGTTGTAGAACATGTGTCTGGCATGTACAAGGCTATAGGTCAACCCAGGTACCACACACACACACACACACACAATCACACAATTTTTATAATGATAGAATTATGGGGCTGGAGAGATGGCTCAGCAGTTAAGAGCACTGACTGTTCTTCCAGAGGTCCTGAGTTCAATTCCCAGCAACCACATAGTGGCTCACAACCACCTTGAATGAGATCTGGTGCCCTCCGCTGACATGCAGGCAGAAGACTGTATAAACAATAAATAAATAAAATATTAAAAAAAAAAGAATTCTGTATGGTGGCAATCATGGCACTTGAGAGATACATACTATGAGGCTAGCCTGGCCTATATACTGAGTTACAGATCAATCTGAGCTGTATAACAAGACCCCGTTTCACAAAAAAAAAACAACAACAACAAAAAACTCAGTAAAAACAAAAGTAGTAAACCCTAGCACCACAAAAAATGTAAGTAAATAAAATGTTTAAGGCTGGGATTGTAGCAAAATGGCATAGCATTTGCCTAGTATCCTTGAACCCCAGGGTTTGATCCCCAGCACTTCAAAAAAAATAGAAAATAATCATTGTTAATTTAGAAAAGAAAATATATAGTGTAGCTGAAGATTTTTAAAATGAAGCATGAAACGATGCATATTGGTGCAGATATATAATCCTAGCACTTTGAGAAGGTGAGACAAGATCAAGAGTTCAAGGTCAGGTAGTGAGTTTGAGGCTAGCCTGAGCTGTGTGTTACCCTCTCTAATAAAACAAAGACCTACAACAACAGCACCACCCCAAAAAATACAGTTATGCAATAGATAAACTAGTAAGGCATGCAGAAATGATGAGAAAGGTATCTGAGTTTGTTCCATAGAACCTGCATTAAAAAAAACCAAAAAAACTGGGCATGTTGGCACTCCTGTAATCCCAGAGCTGTGTAGGCAGAGACAAGCAGACACCTTGAGCTCCCCAGCCAGCCATCCTAATCAAATAGGCAGGTTCCAGGTTCAGTGGGAGACCCTGTCTCAAAAAATAAGGTGGAGAGTAATTGAGGACAACAGCCTACATTGACTTCTGGCCTTTACATGCACACGGTCATTTGAGAGTGAGTATACAGATATATATACACAGAAAATTTCGATCCAGAAAATAAATGATCCAGAAAGAAACTAATATGTCTACTTTGTGTATTTGTATTTGAGTGTATGCAGATATGTATGTGAAATTGATAATGACTAATGTTTTTTTTTTTTTTGATAATGACTAATGTTAACACTGGCTTGGGATGAGAGTGTATGTAACTCAGTAGTAGATCGCTTATCTAATATGTGTAAGACCATCATTCAGTCCTTAGCTGTACACACACAGAGAAATAATAATAAATAAATGAAAACAAAGCTAACATTCTTTATATATATATATATTTTTTATTTATTTATTGTGCATATAGCCTTTTGTCTGCAGGCCAGCAGAGGGTACCAGATCTCATTCAAGGTGGCTGTGAGCCACCATGTGGTTGCCGGGAATTGAACTCAGGACCTCTGGAAGAACAGTCAGTGCTCTTAACCGCTGAGCCATCTCTCCAGCCCCAAAGCTAACATTCTTTTTTTTTTTTTTTTTTTTTTTTTTTTTTTTAAATTATTTTATTTTTTTAAAGATTTATTTATTACATATACCTGCCATAATAGGGCACCAGATTGAATTACAGATGGTTGTGAGCCACCACGTGGTTGCTGGGAATTGAACTCAGGACCTCTGGTAGAGCAGTCTGTGCTCTTATCCTCTGAGCCATCTCTCCAGCCCCAAAGCTAACATTCTTAAGCTATAAGGAAAGGATTTAATATATGATGATTAGCACCACTTTGGAAAAGTTGTAGGTTAGATCTCTCCCAAACTACACTATGATTGTAAGCTAGACTAAATCAGTGGATTTAGTGGGACATGATAGTACACACTTGTAATCTCAGCACTCAGAAGGCAGAGTAGGAGGATCCCACCAGGCTAGCCTGGGCTACATAGCAAAGCCTTGTCTCAAAAAATAAAAATAAGGGCTGAGTAGTGATGACACATGCCTTTAATCCCAGTAGGTGGATTTCTGTGAGTTCAAGGACAATCTGCTCTGCAGAGTGAGTTCCAAGACAACCAGGGTTCCAGAGAAACCATGTCTTAAAGAAGAGGAAAAAAAGTACACACACTGTATAAGTGTATGTGTATTGGCTTATCAAATTTGGTTCAATTTTAAAAATTGGAGAGCCAGTGAGATGAACTGGTAAGAGTTAGTCAGATGGCTTACTAGAGAAGACACTTGTCATTCAGGTCTAATAACCTGAGTTTAATCTCTAGAACCCAGAACCAACAATGAAAGGAGAACTGAGTCCCAAAAGTTGTCCTTTGACCTCTACAAGTTTGTCATGGCACACACATGCCCACACTCACACATATATCACCTAGACACACACACAGAGAGAAATAAAATAAAAAATTTAAAAATATTTGGTTTTGATAAAATGTAACAATTCGCTTTTTTTTTCCTCTTTGAACTTTGAAATTAATACATCTGAAAAACTAATTCCCTCCCCACTTTGGAATGTGGTAGTAACATAGTGTAATTATTGGTTTTGAAAGTTATTCAGATAATGTTCTTCTTGAACTCTTTTTAAGAAATCTCACCATTGTCAGGTGGTGATGGTGCACACCTTTAATCCTAGCACTAGGGAGGCAGAAGCAGGTGAATCTCTGTGTTCAAGGCCAGCCTGATCTACAGAGTAAGTTCTGGGACAGCCAGGGCTACACAGGGCTATCTCAAAAACAAAACAGGAAGAAACCTCTCCATCCTTTCAAGTTTGTACTTCTTTTTTTTTTTTTTTTTTTTTCGAGACAGGGTTTCTCTGTGGCTTTGGAGGCTGTCCTGGAATTCACTTTGTAGACCAGGCTGGCCTCGAACTCACAGAGATCCGCCTGCCTCTGCCTCCCGAGTGCTGGGATTAAAGGCGTGCGCCACCAACGCCCGGCTTCAAGTTTGTACTTCTAAAAGTTTACTTTTATTTTATGCTTGCATGCATTATGTGTGCCGCTTGCACACGATGTCTGCAGAGGCCAGAAGACGGCATTAGTTCACCTACAACTGGGTTGCAGTTGTCAAACTCAGTGTAGGTTTTGGGAACCCACCCAGGTCGTGTGTAAGAACAGAAAGTGCTCTTAACCTCTGTGCCATTTGTCAAGCCCCTGTTGTTATTTTGAGACTGGGTTTCACAATGTAACCCAGCCTGACTTGGACCTTACTGTGTATCCCCGGCTGGCTTCAAATTGATGTTGATCCTCCTGCCTCAACTTCCTAAGTGTTAAGGTTACAGGTGTATAACACCATGCCCAGTTTCAGTTTTGTTAAGTTTATTTTGTTGGGTTTGGAGAGTTTTGTTAGTTTTTGTTGTGTTTTATTTTGTTTGTGACAGGGTCTCATGAAGTCTAGGCCACATTCTTTGCCAACATATCACAAGAATGATCTCTAGGCTACTTACTAATATTTTTTTCCTCTTTGAAACCTCTTGAGCTGGGCTGTTATAATCTACATTATCCTCAGCACAACTATCTTCCATGCTCCTACTATGATGGCCCAGTAAGTCTCACTTAAAGCATTACATTTCTTTTCTAGTCTAAAGTCCCAAAGTCTTCCATATTCCTCCAACAGACTCCATGGTCAGGCCTATCACATCAATGCCCCATTCCTGGTATCAACTTCTGTCTTAGGACTGTTCTATGGCTATGAAGAGACACCATGACCAACGTAACTCTTATAAGGAAGGCATTTAATTGGGGGCTGCTTACAGTCATTATTACCGTGGAGAGGAGCATGACCACATGCAGGCAGACGTGGTGCTAGAGAAGCAGCTAAGAGCTACATCCTGACCCGCAGACACACAGAGGCTGGGCCTGACATGGATTTGTGAAACTTAAAAGCCCAACTGCAGTGACACACTTTCCCCAAGAAGGCCATACCTCCTAATCCTTTCAAAGAGTTCTATTTCATAGTGACTAAGCATTTAAACATATCAGCCTATGGGGGCCATTCTTATTCAAACCACCATAAGACCCTATCTCAAAATTTAAAACAAAAAAAAATGCCATTCTAACACATGAAAATAACTTTTGTAATAATGTTTACTCATAGTTATTTGCTTTAGTTTATGCTAGTAGAGTTGTGTTCTAAAAATACTAGTTTTAAGGAGTGGGGAATACTAGTTTTAAGCTAGTGCACACCTTTAATCCCAGCACTCTGGAGGCAGAGGCAGGCTACTCTCTGTGAGTTCAAGGCCAGCCTGGTTTACAGCCAGGGCTGTTACACAGAGAAACACTGTCTTGGAAAAAAAAAAAAAAGGAGGGGCTGGAGAGATGGCTCGGAGGTTAAGAGCACTGACTGTTCTTCCAGAGGTCCTGAGTTCAATTCCCAGCAAGCACATGGTGGCTCACAACCATCTGTAATGAGATCTGGCGCCCTCTCCTGGCTTGCAGACATACATAGAGGCAGGATGTTGTATTCATAATAAATAAATAAAAAATCTAAAAAAAAAAAGAGTAAGCACTGTATGTTGGACAAGTAAGGAGCCTCCTTAAAACTTCTGAGTATTGGAACTAGAGAAATATCTCAGTGGGGAAGAGGTAAGAGACTGTGTTATTTTTACAGAAGACCCAAGTTGAACTCTCAGCACTCTTGGGTGGCTTACAGCCACCTGTAACTCCAGCTCCCGAAAATCCAATATCTTTGGTTTCACATGGCATCCACATGTACATATTTACATGTAGACACACAGATATATATATATTGTTTTGTTTGTTTGTTTGAGACAGGTTCTCTTCTATGTAGTTCTGGCTGTCTTGGAACTCACCATGTAGGCTTGGCTGGTCTCAAACTCACAGAGATCCACCTGCCTCTACCTCTGGAGTTCTGAGAATAAAGGCTTGCATTATCACATCCAGCAATACATAGATCTTAAAACAAACAAACAAAAACCCCAAAAACAGAAACAGAACCTTTTTGTGTCTTGAAGCAAGGATAGAGTTCAAATTGGCATGGAGGAGTGGAAAGGGGACTCCAGTAGGCGAATAACTATGGTTCATTTAGTAGATGAGTTGTTTTAGAATCCTCTTCTCTGGGTCAGGCTATTGCTAGGCATCTTTTCTAGTCTTGACATGTTGTTGTTCTTGTTAAATAGATGAGTGAGTAATGTGCCCTGTCTGTTTTCCTTAGAATTCTTGGTACAAAAAAAAAGGAAGTTGGAGTTGGGAGCAGGGAAGGTTGTCCATGTCCACAAATAAAACTTTCAATTCCAATTTATTACTAAAAAGTTGCATATGATAAGTTTGGACACTGAGTATAGAAGATTACCAATTATTGCTTCCTTTTGGTTTGTTACCACAGACTAGATGAGACAATACAGGCCATTGCCAATGGAACTTTGAATCAGCTACTGATGACATTGGATAGATCCTCTGAAGAGCCTTTGGGAGTTCTGGTAAATCCCAACCTGTACCAGAGCCCTCCCCAGGTTAGTGAATGTTCCATCTAACTGACATGGAGATAGTTTTGACCCCAAATAGTTTTCCTTTCAAGTATACCTGTTTCTTAGACCTTTAGATGACAGTGTCCTCTCAACATGCCCATCAACACTCACTCTTGTGCAGTATTTTTTCTAAGTTTTATCAAAACATCTCTGCTAAGATGATCTATGTTTGGCTGGAGAGGTGGCTCAGAGGTTAAGAGCACTGACTGCTCTTCCAGAGGTCCTGAATGCAGTTCCCAGCAACCACATGGTGGCTCAAAACCATCTACAAGTCAATCTGGTGCCCTCTTCTGGCAGAACACTGTATATGCAATAAATAAATTAATTAAAAAAAAGAAAGAAAAACCAAAAAAGAAAACAATTTAAAAAGAAAAGGTGATCTATGTTATCTTCTGGGTATTATTTAAATATTTTAATGGAGTCTGATGTATTTTTGGGTGTTTCTTGTTGTGGTATATGCAGCTGTGTGTATATGTTTGCATGTGTAGGACTGATGTGTATATGCATCACATGTGTGCATATGTGTGTGGAAGCCACAAGCTGAGTATCTTCCTCGGCAGTACTTAATGAATGTGGTTTCAGGTCCTGGGAAAATACTCAGTATAGATCAGTAGTAGAGTACTTGGCTATGTATGAGGTCCTGAGGGAAAAAGATTTTGGAACCATTGATCATCTTTCTTTGAAAAAAGCATTAGCCAAAAAAAAAAGCATTAGCTATCTTTCTTTATTGCCAAAACTTGTTAGTCTCCTACAATGGCCTGCACCCTCTAATTGATTTGAATTACCTGTGATTCTCTGTTAACATTTATAGAGTGAGAACCTTATTTACAGTAAGTAGTAGTCTAACTTTTTTTTAGGGACATAAGTTGTTTTTTTCAGAATAATAGAATATTTCATACAATCTGTAGTCAGAATTGCTACTCCCACAGCATCTGTTTAACTTTTTTAAAAATGCCTTTTGGCTCTTAAAAAAAACCAACTTTATTTTATGTGCTTTGGAATGAAAGTGTCAGATCCTCTGGAACTGGAATTACTGATAATTGTGAGCTGCCTTGTGGGTGCTGGGAATTGAACCTTAGTCTTCTGGAAAAGCAGCCAGTGCTCTTAACCACTGAGCCATCTCTCTAGCCAACTCTTTTTATGGTATCAATATGAGACTCTGAAATATCACATGAAGAACTATGGACCAAAATGTTGAACCCATCCTGAAAAAATTATCCAGAATCAAACATAGATCATTAATAAGTATAAAGTAAAAATAATTAGAACTCCTTTGTCTTGGTTATGTGTTTTCTAGAGGAAGGTAGAATTGTAGAGATGTCAGCATTGTATTTATCCTTTAATATGGGACTTTGTGGGCTAGGTTGATGGTTTGGCAGATGAAGGTACTTGACTACAAGCCTGAGGACTTGAGAACACCTACTTCCATAGGTTGTTCTGTGACATCCATATGGGTTGTGGAGTGCCCCACTCCATCCCCAAAATGCATGAATGAAATATAATTTGAAAAAAGAGTAAAAGAACAATAGCTGTGTTTGGTGATTCCACCTTTAGTCTTAGCACTTGGGCTCTCTCTGAGTTCAAGGCCAACCTGATTTACATAATAACCAGGTCAGATGGAATTACATAGTAAGATGCTATCTTAAAAAACAAATAATGGCCGGGCGTTGGTGGCGCACGCCTTTAACCCCAGCACTCGGGAGGCAGAGGCAGGTGGATCTCTGTGAGTTCGAGACCAGCCTGGACTACCAAGTGAGTTCCAGGACAGCCTCCAAAGCTACAGAGAAACCCTGTCTCGAAAAACCAAAAAAAATAAAATAAAATAAAATAAAAAATAAAAATAAAACACAAATAAAATGATGTAACATTGTTGCCATGTTTGGTACTCCTAAGAATTTGTAACATTTCTACCCTTTTTGTTGTTGATTTAGAAATGAGATAATTTAAGGAACAAAACAAAAATAAAAAGTTCTGACAGTCGGGACTGTTTCACAGAGAAACCCTGTCTCGAAAAATCAAAAAATCCCCCCCCAAAAGAAGCACCATAAGCAATGGCACAAATTTGTAAGCCCAGCATTTGGGAGATGGCAGCATAAGAATCAGGAATTCAGTGTCATTCTCTGCCACATATCAAGTTCAAGGCAAGCCTAGGTTACATGAAGCCTTTTCTCAAATGATAGATATGGGCTAGAGAGATGATGGCTCAACAGTTAAGAGCACTGGCTGCATTTCCAGAGGACCTGGGTTCAATACCCAGCACCCACATGGCAGCTCACAATTGTCTTGTAACTGCAGTTCCAGGGAATGCAACACCCTAGTGCAAACATGAATTCAGACAAAATATCAGTGTACATAAAATAAATTAATTCTCTAGAAAAAGAAAGTGACACTCATGAGATTCCTTTTTACCATCATTAATGACTTTGGTTCACCTTCCCCAAGTTCCTTCATTGTCATCAAAACTCTATTTCTGTTTTGTGTGGTGTTCTTTCCTATTCAGTGGGTAGACAACACTGGCTCAGCCTCACAGAAGAAGACTTCACTCTCAGCAGGACGGAGACTAGAACTTGGTTTATATCAGCACCAGCTGCGAATCCAGGATCAGGAATTCCAGGAAGGCTTTGATGGTGGCTGGTGCCTCTCTATGCATCAGCCCTGGGCTTCTCTGCTTGTCAGAGGGATTAAAAGGTAGAATTGCAATTCTTAACTTTTCAAAAGAGTTGAAAGTCAAAGTCTTAAAAGTGATAATATTTTTGATTTGGAATTATGGATTGGTGCTCCTTTGTATCAGTCACTGGTGACTTGCAATATCGTTCAATGAATATAAGTTTAAACAGAGCTAAGAATGGTGACACAACCGGGCAGTGGTGACCCGCACCTTTAATCCCAGCACTCAGGAGGCAGAGGCAAGTGGATCTCTGTCGAGGCCAGCCTGGTCTACAGAGCGAGTGCCAGGACAGTCAAGGCTACACAGAGAAACCCTGTTATTTCCATTGTGTTTTCCTATGTGAATCAGTACTTAGTGACACCATGTTATTTATATATATTTTTTTTGTTTGGGTTTTTTATTTAATTTATCATTTATACTACATGCTCATTTTTCCCTTCCTCTTCTAGAATTTTATATGCTGGCAATGTCCTAACAGTGTGTATGTGTGTGTGTGTTTGGTTTTTTATATATATATATATATATATATATATATATATATATATATATATCAGTATATACTCTTTAAAACACAATTTTAGTTTCTAAAGGAGTAGCTGTATATCCCAAACTAGTACTATACAGTTTTCAATTGAAGATATTGAGGCAGGCAAAGTTAAGCTAGATTGATCTGAATTATAAAAATAGACTTCAGGTTTTCCAAGTGTTCATGTGCTCTAAGCTTCAGTTGTTTCTCTACTTCTTGGAAAGAAACTTTACTAACATTTAGAAATACTAATTTGTATAGGTTTTGCTGTTCACTGTCATTTCCCTCCTTTATTTACTAAGGTACACCAGGCGTTTCCCTCACTGAAAGTCATGCTTTCTTGCTTTGGTTCTGTCACTTCACAGTCAGTCCATGTGTGTAGTGCTGTCAGTACAGAAAAACATGAATCTGCTTCTCTTTTAGGACATCCATGCCCTCACATGTCTATTCTTATTCACTTCCTGTTTGCTTTCGTCCTTTTCCAAAGTAGGAGATGGAACAGCATATACTCCTCAGCTTCCAGAGTCAGGATGCTTTGGTTTCCCTCCTGTTTTAGTTCTATGTTACTCATCTTTTCTCACTAAAAAAACAGGATGAGCAGCATCTCTCACTTAATCATACTTGAGGGACCATTTTCTAGCAATTCTTCAGGTTATTTGGTCAGAGGAGAAAGATATATTTGTTCATTCCCCATAATGATTACTCACAGTGTATTTGGTACGCTTTTAATTAATCTATATTGGAAAACTAAGAAATAAAAAATTCATAGCCCTATTTCCTGGTTTTGTTTTTTTTAAACATTTTTTAGATTCATTCATTCATTCATTCATTCATTCATTTATACAGCATTTGTCTGTATGCCTGCAGACCAGAAGAGGGTGCCAGATCTCATTACAGATGGTTGTAAGCCACCAAGTGGTTGCTGGGAATTGAATACAGGTCCTCTGGAAGAACAGCCAATGCTCTTAACTTCTGAGCCATCTCTCCAGCCTCCCCTATTTCCTGTTGTAAGAATGAGATTGGGGCCAACTGGTGGAGGTTTCACACCTTTTTTAATCCTAGCACTCAGGAGGCAAAATCCCACAACAAAATTTAGATGACTCAGAGCTCTCTGTTGGACCTGATCTTTTTTGGGTCTCTGAGGGCAGATATGGCATATACACACATCGATATACAGATATACAAGTAGTGTCTAGGTTTCGCTAGATTTCTCTGCTTGGCCTGGAAGTTGCTGTGTAGACCAGGCTGACCTCAAACTCAGAGATCCACCTGCTTGTGTCTCTCAAGTGCTGGGATTAATGGTGTGAGTCACCTTTTCTGGCCCCTGCCAATATAAGTTTGATCCCCAGAACTCATAGTGGAGAAGAGAACAAATTCCTCCAAGTTGTCCTCTACCCACCATACAAACGCCATGTCTCATATGTGCCCTCCCTACAAAATAAATAAATGTAATAATTATAAACTTTGGATTATAGAAATCCCAAGCCAAGTAACGGTTCCAGATCTGGATTACAGAGATCAGGTGACAAGTAGGAGTTGAGAGAAATGACTGATATTGGTGATGGCAGAGACGTTAGCCGACAGAATTCAATTCAACTTTAAGAAGTATTGTGGGAGAAGTATTGTTCACAAAAGACTCCCTCTTGATGAGGTGTCTTCCTTAGATCTCTTGGTCCAAATGAATAATTTGCTGTAGGATTTGCTGTATACTATGGGATCTTCAAGGAAACTAGAATTTAGATCCTTCTCATTGAGTTTTTATTTGTTTAAGGGTGGAGGGCAGATCCTGGTACACACCTCACAGGGGAAGACTCTGGATAGCAGCCACAGGTAAAAAACCTTCCCCTCAAGAAGTCTCAGAACTCCAGGCCACCTATTGTCTTCTTCGTGGGAAAGGTAACAGCCACACATATACTCGGTTTTCAGTCTCAGTTTGTCCTTAATGCTCATCTACTTCTATTTCCTTTTCTGTTTGGCTTTTTCTTGTGTTAAAGAGACTTAAAACCTCACATGTGTCTATTAGTTTGATTTGGAGACTGGGTCTCCCAGTATAGCCCAGCTGCCCTGGAACTCTCTTTGTGGCTAGGCTAATTCAGACTCAAGGCAGTTTTCTTGCCTCAGCTTCCCAAATGGTAGGATAAGAGGTATGAGCCTCCGCGCTCAGCTTATTAGTGGGTTGAATGATAAATCATAAACAGCTATCCAATTAATGTCTCTAAAAATGCAAGGCTGAGTATGGTGAGACATACTATCAATCCCAGCACTTGGGAGGTAGAAGCAGGTGAATCTCTCTTGAGTTTGAGGCCCATCTGGTCCTTGCAATAAGTTCCAGGCTAGCTAGAACTACATAGTGATACCCTGTTTAAAAAAAATAAGTTAAATATTAGAAATTGAAATAAATATTTCACAAACCAAAAAACCCCCTAATTTTCATGTTTTTTTCTAATTTTAATTATTTTAAGAGTTTTGTCTATTTGTATGTATACACATGTGCAGTGCATGGAGGCGAGAAGGGGGTGTTGGATCCCCTGGAACTAGGTTTACAAATAGATGGTTGTAAGCTGCCATGTGGGTACTCGGAACTAAACGTAGGTCCTCGGGAAAAGCAGCCAGTACTCTTAACTGCTGCACCATTTCTTCAGTCCTTAATGGGAAATATTTATCCATCTATCTGTTTATCTATTTATTTTGAGGTAGGGTCTTATGCATACCGTGGTTGACCTGGAACTTGATATGTAGACTAGGTAGGCCTCGAACAAGCATATATCTACCTGCTTCTGCCTCTTAAGTACTTGGATTAAAGGAGTGCACCACCACACCTGCCAACCAACTAATCTTAGTTGTGTGATCTGTGAAAACCTTTTATCTATTTATTATGGAGATAAAATAACTGATGGGGGGGTAAGAAAAAAATAAGAATTTTGTGAGTCTGGAGAGATGACTCAGTGTATTTATTTGTTTGTTTGTTTGTTATGTATACAGTGTTCTGTCTACATGCATGCTTGCATGCCAGAAGAGGGCACCAGATCTCATTACAGATGGTTGTGAGCCACATGTGGTTGCTGGGAATTGAACTCAGGAGAGATGGCTCAGTGTTAAGAGCTCCCACTGCTTCTGCAGATGTAGCAGCTTCAATCCCCAGCACCCATGCTGGGTAGCATCCATCTGAGCAGCTCACAAATGCTTCAGCTTCAGTAGAATCTGACACCTCGGACGTAGTGGGCACTTGCAATCATGTGCACACACCTAGACAAATACATACTTATAACTCAAAAATAATAAAAATAATTCTTATTTTTTAAAAGACTTTTAACCCTTGAATACCTTGTGTTCCCTCCTATTCTGGCCCATACAGTTGTGGAAACAAAGAGAAAGATAATTTTAAAATCTCTTTTGAAAGTCTCTAAGAAATCAAGCTGATGCAATCACTAGAGGCTGGAGAGATGGCTCAGCAGTTAGGAGCACTGACTGCTTTTCCAGAGGACTCGGATTCAATTCCCAGCACTCACATGGTGGCTCATACTTGTCTCTAACTCCAGTTTCCGGGAATATAACACCCTCACACAGGTGTACATGCAGGCAAAACACCAATACACATAAAATAAAAATAAATTAAAAAACAAAACCCACAAAATGCTCCCACTTATTATTTCTGAGCTGGCTGTGGTGGTGCATACTTTCTTTGGTTTTGTTTTCCAAGATAGGGTTTCTCTGAAGCTTTGGAGGCTGTCCTGGAACTTGCTCAGTAGAACAGGCTGACCTCTTGAATTCCCAAGTGCTGGGATTAAAGGCATGCACCACTACTGCCTTGCAGTGGTGCACACCTTAATCCTAGGAATGGGGAGACAGAAATCTGAGGATTTCTGAGTTTGAAGCCAGCCTGGTCTACAGAGCTAGTTCTAGCCAAGGCAACACAGGGAAATCCTGTCTCAAACAAACAAACAAACACACACACACACACACACACACACACACACACACACACACACACACACAAAACAAAACCAACAAAAAAAGAAAATCACATTTATTCTTTTGTTTGTTTTATCATACTTTTATGGGTTTTTTTTCTTATCACCTATAGCTGCTTTTCTTTCTTTTTTTTTTTCTAAAATACTGTACCTCCTGTTCTAATTTTAATTCTTTGGTTGTGATAAAAATCCATGGCCCGCCGGGCGTTGGTGGGGCACGCCTTTAATCCCAGCACTTGGGAGGCAGAGGCAGGTGGATCTCTGTGAGTTCGAGGTCAGCCTGTTCTACAAGAGCTAGTTCCAGGACAGCCTCCAAAGCCACAGAGAAACCCTGTCTCGAAAAACCAAAAAAAAAAAAAAAAATCCATGACCCAAAGCAACTTAGAGGAGAAAGGGTTTAAGGGTTTGTTTTAGCTTAGAATCCCAGGTTTCAGTCCATTATTTTAGGAAGCCACAGTGGCAGGAACTTGAAGTTACTACTCCCCTCATATACACAGTGAAGGGCAGACAGCCACATGTTCATCTGACTATTACCTTTCTCCACTCACATAATTCAGGACTCTGCTTAAAGAATAGTGCTGCCTCCGGGCAGTGGTGGCGCACACCTTTAATCCCAGCACTTGGGAGGCAGAGGCAGGCTGATCTCTGTGAGTTTGAGACCAGCGCCTGGTCTATAGAGCAGAATTCTAGGACAGCCTTCAAAGCCACAGAGAAAAAAGAATAGTGCTGCCTGCAATGGGCTGGGTCTTCCTAAATTTATGCTACACTCTCTCATTGAGGCTCTTCCTACATGATTGTATGTTGTGTCAAGTTAAAGCTAACCATCACACTTACTCTAATCCAATCCATTTAAGTCTACATTACAATTCATTTGATTGGAATCAACCTATAGAACCCTTGAACCTTGATGGAAGTAAAAGCTTCCAAATTCAGCATGTGAATAGTAAACTAAGGTAGTCACTCAATAGATTTTTGCTAAAATACAAGCAATTGTACCATATAAAAAGCTTTACTGTTTTCCTTTTGCTTCTACAGATAGATGATAGAAAAAATTATGTTCTCACAATTGAAAGCAGATTTCCTGAGTTCCAGTGTCACAAAAAAGGAAGTTTATCTGATCCTTTTGTTGTTTTCTGTTCAGATGTGGAATTTCCAAATGACTATCCATCAGGTTGTCTTCTGGGCTGTGTGGACCTAATTGATTGCTTGTCCCAGAAACAATTTCAGGAGCAGGTGAGTACTCTGCGTTCTTCTCATGGGCAGGCACTTGCTTACTGTCCTGACAGGTTCTAGGTCCTCATAACAGGCTATTCTGAAGTCAGTAACGTGCTAGGGATTTACAAGAAGAAAGGTCTTTCTTTCTCTCTCTCTTTTTCTCTTTAACTCCCCTCTTTCTTTTTTGAGAGACTTGTGGCACAGCTCAGGCTGGTTTCAAATTCATGGCCCTACCTTTTCTGCCTCCCTGAGAGTCCTTTGTGTCACATTCTGCTTTGTTTTGTTGTGAGCCATATCCTCTGCCTCTGCCTCTAGAGTGCTGAGATACAGGTGTGCAACCATCACCTCCAGCTCCAGGAGAATGGGTTTTTTGTTTTGTTATTAAGACAGAATTTCTCTGTAGCTTTGGAGCCCATCCTGAAACTTGTCTGTAGACCAGACTGGCCTCGAACTCACAGAGATCCACCTGTCTCTGCTTTATGAATATGTCAGAAACAGAATCACTTAGAGATTACGTGGTTTCTAGTGTATGGGGAAGCACCATGCCTACATTTCTGAAAACTAGCTGTCACTTCACCACAGTCCAGGGAAGGAAGTGTAAGGTCTTCACCTTTCTTTAAGCTTTGCTTTTCAGGTTGTGCCGATGGTGTACACCTTTATCCCAGCACTTGGGAGGCAGTGGCAGGCAGATTTCTGTCAGTTGGAGGCCAGCATGGTCTACATAGCTAGTACCAGATCAGCCAGGGCTACAAAGTGAGGCTTTGTCTCAAAAAACAAAGCAACCCAGGCAGTGGTGGTACATACCTTTAATCCCAGCACCCGGGAGGCAGAGGCAGGTAGATCTCTGAGTTCGTTGAGGCCAGCCTGGTCTACTGAACAAGTTCCAGGACAGCCTCCAAAGGTACAGAGACACCTGTCTTGAACACCCCCCCAAAAAAGCAAAAATTCTTTTAACGAAGAAACTCTAAAATATTGATTTTCATTTTGATTGGATAGTAGGTGTGAATAATCTGTTTTGGTTTATCCAGAAGCCTTTCTTTCAGACCATTGAACTCATGATAGGCAAGTGTATTTGAACTTGGTTTAATTTGTGCCATGTTGGGGTATGTGTGTACAAATTAAAAAAAAAAATCTCAGCCGGGCATTGGTGGCACACACCTTTAATCTGGAGGCAGAGGCAGGCGGGTCTCTGTGAGTTCGAAGCCAGCCTGGTCTACAAAGCGAATTCCAGGACAGCCTCCAAAACAATACAGAGAAACCCTGCCTCGAAAAGCCAAAAAAAAAAAAAAAAAAAAAAAAAATCTCTCAACTGACTTGACTCAAACACATTTTGAACATTAGGGGGCACCAAAGAACTTTAACTTCATTGGGAAATTCCTCAAATGTCGTGTTTGGGCTCAGACTAGCAACAAAAAAAAAAAAACGGTCAAATCCATCCTTGAAATAGAAAAGGTCTTACAGACTTTTTTCCTGTTCTTTGAGCAGTTACTTTAAGCATTTGGGCTTCTGCTACTGTACATAAAAAGATGTATTTCAACTTAGTTTTACTTAGTAAATTCATTTTTCTAGATGTTTGCCTTTTTTTTTTTCTTGCTGTGCTGGGTGAACCCAGGGCTTCATGAATTCTAGTCAAATACTCCAACACTAAGCTATATCTCCAGTCTCCCAAATAGCCTGTTTCCTTCCTTTTTTCCTCCTTCCTTCCTTCCTTTTTTCTCTTTCTCTTTTTCTTTCTATCTCTCCTTTCTTTCTCTCTCTCTCTCTTTCCTTCCTTCCTTTCCCTTTGTTCATTTCCTCCCTCCCTCCCTCCTCCTTCTTCCCTCTGTCCCTGCTCCCTCCTCCTTCCCTCCCTCCCTGCATCCTTCTCTCCCTCCCAAGACAGTATCTCACTATGTAGCTCTCTGTCCTGGAACTCACTCTGTAGACCAGGCTGCTCTTGAACTCACAGAGATCCACCTGCCTCTGCCTCCTGAGTGCTGATTAAAGTCAGATGCCACTCACCAGCTCCCAAATTTTTAAAAAAATTTACCGTTTCTCGCTCCCTAACCCTCTCAATACTTCCCCTGCAGACTTCAGCCATCAATTCTTATCCTCCTAGATTTCTTTATATGTTTGCCAGTTTATTTTTATTTTGCCCTTGGTGTGTTTTTGTGACAGGGTGTCACCATAATAGCCCAGGCTGATCCTGAACTTGCAGTCTTCCTACTTCAGCCTCACAAATGCTTGACTCCTGTTTTTTTTTTTTTTAAGATTTTATTTATTTATTATGAATACAACATCCTGCCTCTACATATGTCTGCACGCCAGGAGAGGGCTTCAGATCTCATTATCTCATTACGGATGGTTGTGAGCCACCATGTGGTTGCTGGGAATTGAACTCAGGACCTCTGGAAGAGCAGTCAGTGCTCTTAACCGCTGAGCCATCTCTCCAGCCCTTGACTCCTGTTTTTTTGTTCTGCCCTTAAGCATAGGAACATGAAGACTTTCATCTCCCTGCCCATGTACCTATACTTTTCCTTCTTTTCCACCTCTGTTTGTTTTAGTGTCCTACCCCCCTTTCTGCTATGAAAATAAGTGTATTAGTTTCTTTTCTGTTTGTTATGATACCATACCCGACAGAAGCAACCTTAAAGGAGAGAAGATGGATTTGTGGTGTCAGAGGGCACAGAGGGAACGGCATGGCAGGCGATGTCCAGTAGGTGACGGAAGCTGGCACCTGCTGCTTCTCACAGCTTGGCAGATATGAAGCAGAGAGGCAAGGTCCACGATTAGGGCTATAGCCCTCAAAGGCCCCCTTCAGTGATCCATCTCCACCATCCAGGCCACCACAATATCCCAAAATAACACCAGCAGCTGGGGACCACATGCCCAACCATATGAGCCTGTTAGGGACATTTTTAAAATTCAAACTAGAACATTGAAAACTATAATCTTAATATGTGGGGTATTTGGAGGGTTTCTGTGGTTGGAAATCTAATTAACAAATTATTTTCTCAAGGATACTGTTTCTTCAGGTCAGCATGATGCCTCTCCTTGAGCTTTGATTTATTGTGTGTAATGTAACTGAAGTTGCTGGGACAGTATGAAGAAATGCCAGAATCCTCCTGCATGTTCCATGATGGAGAGCCTGGCAACTCTCCTTACGTATGCCATGAACTCACACCTAAATGCTAGGAGTTGGTAGGTTTCATGGAACATTGAAACTTCATACCCTTTTCTCATGGCCATCAGGTTTTCTCTGGCTTTCTCCATTACTTTCTGTGTTTGAGAATATCATATGAATATATTCAGAGTAGTTAACAGCCTAATTTTGTTTTTTGTTTTTATTTGAGACAGGGCCTCACTATGTAGCTCTGGCTGGCCTGGAACTCTCTGTGTAAACTACTCTCTGTGTAGCCTTGAACTCTCTTTTCCTGCCCCTTAAGTGCTGAGATTAAAAGCATGCACCATCCCTGCCTTATTTTTTTAATTATGCCTATGTGTATGTTCAGATGGTTGTATGCACTTGTAAGTTATGAATCCAGAGGTGTCAGAGTTCCTAGGAGTTGAAGTTATAGTTGTGAGCCACCTAACTTGAGTGCTAGTCGTCAAACTTAAGGCCTCTGTAAGAGTAGGAAGCTCTTTTAACCACTGAGCCATCTCTCCACTCCAGTGGATCTTGTCACTTTTGGAAATGGTTTCTGTCTTTTGCCCCCACCCCCACTCCCACCCCCACCCCCAGTAGAAGATCTGGGATTACAGATGCTTCTGTGTTTAACTTTACATGAATTCTGAGGACTTAGACTCAGGTCCTCACGCTTTAGCAGCAAGCACTTCACCATTGAGTCATCTCAGTGTTTGTTTGATTTATGGTACTGTGACTAAACAAACCCAGGGCCTTGCTCACTCTAGGCAAGTGCTCTACCACTCTTAGCCTAATTCTTGTTTTTAAATGAATGAGTTGGTATTTGGGAGAAGTCCTGTACTAGGATTTCACAAAGTACTTCATTAGGTGTTTCCTGAAATTAACGAACATCTGGGAATCATCTTTGGATTAAACAAATTTGTTTAGAGTTTCTCAGTGCCTTTAATATGCAAGTACAAGTTAAGGGTCTCTGAGAGGTAGATAAAATGCATTTTCCTCCCTGCAGCAGTGTTAGTAATCAGATCCAGGACCTTGCACATGGACAAGTGCTCTACCGCTGAGTTACTTTCCTGTCCCCCCTCACGCATACTCATTGCTTGTTTTCATACTACAGAGCTGAACAATTTAGGATGTAAGGTCATCTTACTGAGCAAGAACTATTCAGTTCTTGCTGTTTCTAACCTGTGTCTTCACCATCTCAACATGGATGCTTATTAACCAGCTGAGTCACATTTTCTTGAAAAACTGTGGTGCTAACAATCTTTATGTCAGCTGAAACTAACCTCCTATTTGACTTGGACCACATTTTTCTTCAGCATGCTGTTGCTTATATTTTCCCTCCCCCAAAGAAACTTGGTCATTTATTTCTGACCTCATATTCTTGGACAGTTTTTGATAAATTAAAATATATTAAGCCCTTACTATTTTTTGGCATAGTGTGATCACTTAGTTCTCTAAAAAGAATAAGAATAGAAAAGATTTGTTTCATAGTGTTTTGTTTTGTTTTGTTTTGTTTTTTTTGGTTTTTTTACATCATAGTGCTTTTAAAATCAAGTGCACCACACACTAAATGGCCTTTAAAAAAGTATGTGCTGTAACAGGCTTACTTTATCTTTTTAAGGTAAGTTTAACCAGCATGGCTAATTTGTGCCAGGGGAAAAAAAAATCCCACTAGACCTTCAACCCTTCTCTGAGTAATGGCAGGGGAGGAAGCTAGACCAGGAAGGAGTCTATAGAAAAGGCTGCAGGGTGACTGGGAAGGGTAGGTAGATGAGAGCCATCTCCTCAGAGCTTCTCCAGTGTTCCCCTGGAAGGAGCTCCTGCTGTTTGCCAGCGTTTTATCTGCCAGCAGCAGATGTAAGCTCTCAAAAACAGCAGGGAGGATGTTGACTGCAACAATGCATCCAGGCTGTGGTTTGTAACCTCAACAGTGAGGCAGTTAAAACTTTTTTTTAACAAAGACATTTTGATTGCCAAATCCATAACCATTAGCAGCTGTGGTTTTGAGCAGTTCTCCAGACCTAACAAGTTTTCAGACGGAGTTGTGTTGTTGGCCTTTGTTTTTAAGGGTCTGTATTGTTTGTGCTATTTATATCTCTGCCTTCAAAAGAAATTCAGATCTGTCTGAAATCTCCAAGGTCATTGATTATTCTATTTCTTCTCAACAGAACCCATTCCTCTTGTGCCAGCTTTCTGTTAGCTTATTTGATGTGAAGGTTTTTTAATAGCAGACCAGATCCTATCTTCCAAGAACTACGCTGAGACAGTTCTGCTGGGTCCTGTTCTCTCGTAGTTTACACCAATAGAGAGAAGAATATGTCTTCCATCAACTTTAAGATTATCTAAGCACCAGGAGGTGGTAGTGCACCTTCAATCCCAGCACTCAGAAAGTACAGGCAAGCAGATCTCTGAGTTCAAGGCCATCCTGGTCTACTTACTTACTGATCAAGTTCCTGGACAGCCAAGGCTACACAGAGAAACCCTATCTCAAAAAACAAACAAGATCTAGATGGCACAGATGTCTGGAAAATTGAGATCTCCCTTTGTGTGGATATCCCCAGCTTCTGTCTGTCACTGATGGGTCTTCTCGATCTAAGAAGGAAGAAATTAGAACTTGAAGGAAGTAATGTTTAACATTCAAACCCAGCCTTAGCCTTGAAAATGCCAAATCCCTAATTCTGTTTTTAAATCTATGAGGAAAGTAAGGAGGGAGTGGTGGTGCATGCTAGTACTCCAGGAGTCTGAGGCAGGAAGAGCGCTGAATTTCATACTCACCTGGGCTGCATAGTCTCATTAACTAAAAAAAAAAATTGAATAAAATAAAGTCTGATGGGATAGGATATGACTCAGTGCAGAGTCCTATGGGTGACACTGTCCTATCAGTCTGTTAGTTCTACTGACAAAATTTGCCTATGCATATACCTCAGAATATTCATAAGAGACCATGAGGGCTGTTATTTGCAACACAACAAAAAAGGAAACGCTGTGTTGTTAGCAACCAGCTGCCCTCCAAGCACTTCTTTAAGAAATCACATTTGAGTGAGGTAGAGAATGTCTAATCAGAATGTTTAAGAAAACTAGAACATTCATTAGAGTTTGTAGTGGTCAGAACATACTGTTATTGTTGCTTGAACTTTGGATATCAAGTATTCACTTGAAAATGGTTTAAGGATGCTGGAGAGATGGCTCAGAGGTTAAGAGCACTGACTGCTCTTCCAGAGGTCCTGAGTTCAATTCCCAGAAACCATGTGGTGACTCACAGCCATCTATAATGAGATCTGGTTCCTCTTCTAGCATGCATGCATACAGACAGAAAACTGTATACATAACAAAATAAATAAATCTTTAAAAAAAAAAGGAAAGAAAAAAAATGGTTTAAGGATGCTGGGCGGTGGTGGCACACCAGAACTCAGGAGTCAGTGGCAAGTAGATCTGTATGTGTTCCCGGCCTGGTCTACATAGTGAGGTCCAGGCCAGCCAAGGCTACATAGAGAGACCCTGTCTTAAAAAAACAAAACAAGGGAGGCAGAGGCAGGCGGATCTCTGTGAGTTCGAGGCCAGGCTGGACCAACAGCCTCCAAAACAGTACCCTGTCTCAAAAACCAAAAAAAAAAAAAAAAAAAAAAAAAAACCCAAAAAACAAAAGTGAAAGAAAAAAGATTTTCTTATGTGATATTCATCCATCAGTAAATATTTGGGTGCTGGTGTAAGTCAGATACCATTGTAGATATTGAAGAAAACAAGATAAATCAGGTGTAGCTTCTGTCCTTGGATGCATGAATGGTCACTAGAGAATTGTGTTAACAATCAAAAAGTGAAGATTGGTATGTTTTGTGTTTTCTGTGGTGCTAGGATTAAAGCCAGAGCCTCAAGCACTTAACCACTGAATATACCCCCTACCCAAGATAACTCTTAAGCCAAAGTGCATGCCTGCCTGCAATACCAACATTCTTCAGGCTGAGGCAAGAGGATTGAAGGATTGCAAATTCAAGCCTGGGAGTTTGGGAGGGGTGGGAGGAGAAGAGGACAAGATGGTGGGGAGACTACCTTTCAAGTCTTAAAGGACAGAAGTATAATTTCTAGTTGAAAGCCATTCCATATCTTTGCATTCACTTTGGAGAATAATAAAAAGCTATCACTGTCAATCATTGAATATGTGCTTCACTTATTATGTATATGTATGTTATTTTCTAAACCTCACAACAAATTGACACAGGTGTGGTAGCACACACTTTTAATCCCAGCACTTGAGAGGCAGAAATAGATGAATCTCAGTAAGTTCAAGGCCTATAAAGCAGTTCTTTACCATCAGGTATATACAGTGAGATCCTGTGTCAAAAACAAAAGAAGATATTGGAGAGATGACTCTGGTTAAGAGCACTGGCTGCTCTTCTAGGAGACTTGGGTTTAGTTCCCAACACCTACATGGTAACTCCTGTCCCAGGGTATCCAAAATCTCTGACCTCTATGGGTACTGCCTGCAGTGGTGCATAGACATACCTGCAGGCAAAGCAGCCATGCACTTAAAGTAGAATAAAACAAAAACGACAACAAAACAATTCCAAACGAAGTATCATTGCTCTTCTTTCAAAGATGAACTTAAAACTTCGAGTAACTTACATAATGTCAGCAAAAAGATGATAAAATTGAGGTTTTGCTGTTGAAGTTGTCTTCCTTAGTTGGTAGAAAAGCGTATTCCACAATGAGAAGATAGTGGAAGCAAAGGCACAGGTAGGAAGTCAGGGTCTGTGTGGCTAGTGTGACAAGCCTATCTGTTGGACAATGTGAGTGAAGAGGAAGCAGCAAACAAGATGGGAAAGTAGGTGGTGGTCAGATGGTAGACAGAGCCCAGAGGAAAGATCTCTAGTGAGCTGGGAAATGTGGAGGAGTATTTTGAAAGTTTATATGAAGCAATAAGGTGATAAAGAGCCCTGCCTGAGGAAAACTCTTTGGCTGCAATGTGGGAAGGTGGATTGGAAAGATTCTGAAGGTGGGAAGACTGTTGCAGTCCAGGGCAGGGATATATAAAGATCTATTTCATGATAATACCAGCAGAATTGGACTAGAGAGGAAAACGTGCAATAGGCCTGGTGTTGGTAGAAGCAAACATTCATGTAATATGTTAATTTTACCCTACCAAACCATGGCTTAGGGAGCTGGAGCTGCTTGATCTAGAAGGACTTGTAGCTTCCTTTCTTACACTCTGTTCACGTTGTCATCTTGGTTTGTCATCCAGTCTTCTGTGTTATCCTAGTGACTTATTATTCAGAATACTATATAAACATATATTCAATATGTATTAATGAAGCAAAAGAGAAGAAGAATTAATTATTGCCATCATGTGGTTGCTGGGAATTGAACTCAGACCTCTGGAAGAGCAGTCAGTGCTCTTAACCTCTGAGCCATCTCTCCAGCCCCGCATTCAGTGCTCTTAAACACTGAGCCATCTCTTCAATCTCCCCAGCCCATGAATTTCTTATGCTTCTGCGTCCACCTTCACATGTTGGTATTGAAGGCATTTGCTTCTATGCCTGGCCTTGCTGTGTTGCTCAGGCTATTTCTGTGTTAGCCTGTATATAGTTTTGGAATTGCCAACCCATCTCTGGTTCCATGAGTTGCTTTGAAGGAAAATGTAAATGAGAAGTACTTTGAAAACTGTCTTTTATTTATTTTTTAATAGTTTCATACACATATAAAATCCGTCTTGATTGTAGCGGCTCCCAACACCTGCAGTGTTTAACCCAAAGCACAGTCGCTTACAGGTGTGCTTCTTTAGACCTGCTGTGCACAATTGTGGCCGCCATGTTTACCAGATGCCTGTCTTTTGTTTGT
The DNA here is from genome assembly GCF_017639785.1 of Mesocricetus auratus. NCBI lineage: Eukaryota > Metazoa > Chordata > Mammalia > Rodentia > Cricetidae > Mesocricetus > Mesocricetus auratus. The sequence goes on along the minus strand of NW_024429267.1, from coordinate 5,864,732 downwards.
CCTCACCTCAGTCTTGGAATCAGTTTTCAGCTAATTGGATTTCAGAGCCTGATTTCATATATTGTATACTTTCCCCAGAGTTTAAACCCAGAAAACCTACAGCAAATGTATGTTCTTGTCAGTGAATGGTTTCTTGACTGTTTGCCCTGGGGAGACAGGTAAAAGATTTGTAAGTCATGGGATAGAGCTGGAACTCAGTGGTAGAGTGCTCGGCCAGGATGCACAAGGCCCTGTTACAATCACCACCCCTGCCCCCCCCACACTGTGTATAGAATTTACTTGGGGATTTGTTGGGAAGAGTGACATAATTAAGGAGCTATTGATCATTTTAATATGAGGACTAAGTGCGGGCTTGCATAGTTGAGCAGAAATCTTTATTTGGCTCTAAATCAGTAGTAGTTACCAAAAAGTACTAACCTTCTCCTCCCTGTTATGAAAATGACAAAAGAAATGTTTTCTAAATGGCTGGCAAACGATTTCCCCTGAGAGGAGAAGAAATAGCTGATTGGCAGTTCATTATCTCTTGTGTTAGACAGCCACGAAAGTTATGATGCATGAAAGAAAGATAGGCACACCTCCACTACTCCTCAGGCTGGAAAGTTATGATGCATGAAAGAAAGATAGGCACACCTCCACTACTCCTCAGGCTGGAACTTGTCTCTATAGACAGAGACAAAAGCACCTGCCAGAGACTTTGGCCAAATTTGCATCATTCCTTGATTTATGCTCATGTTTCCTGACCTGTTTATTATGCTTTATGGATGACCTTTAATCTAGCATTTCACTAAACAGGATGTGACATTCGAGCTTATTTGTGTTCTTCATTTCCCTTTTAATTTATTCTTACTGAACCTGCTGCATTTTCATCTTTGTAAATTTCAGACCAAAGTTACAAACCCCTCTTTATTCCTCCACAGTGCTGGGCACTAAACTAAAGCTATTGTGCATGCTGAGTAATCACCTTTGAACCTGTATCCTCAGCCCTGCTTTTTTCCACTTTCTGTTTTGACAGTCTCAGTAAGTGCCCAAGCTCTCTCTGACCTTGTGCTTTCTGTCTCAACCTCCCCAGTAGCTGGGATTAGAGGCCCACACAACAAGCAGTCACATCCTGAAGCCAGGCCCAAAGGGGTTTGGCCACTAATACAAATTCACTGACAAGGCAAGATGCTACCTCACTGCCTGTCTTTTTAATTTATATGTATGTGTGTATGTCTGTGTGAGTATATGTCATGTGTGTGCAGGTGCCTACAGAGGTCAGAAGAGGGACATCAGATACCTTGGATCTAGAGTTACATACAATTGTGAGCTACCCGGTGTGGGTGCTGTGAACCAATCTTGGCTCCTATGGAAGAGCAGTAGGCTCTCTTGGCCATTGAGCCATATGTCTAGCTCCTCATAAAAACTGTTAAGTGGGGCAGGAGAGTAAACTAAGTGGATAAAACACTTGCTGTACAAACATGTGTGGTGATATCTTGCTAGTGGCAAGCTCCATCCTGTGATCTTCAGACAGGCCTTATTTGTACATCAAGATACCACCACAAGCATGTGGACCTTAGATTGGATCTCTAGTACCTGCATAGAAATCAGGCATAGTGGCCAATGCTTGTAACCCCAGAACTGGCAAGGCAGTGACAGGGAATTCTGAGTTCAAGGTCAGGGCAGTATAGTGAGACAAAAATGAAGTGCTGGGCATATTTTGTAGCTATAGTTGATAGGGTTTTCTAATGACTTGGCCTGATAAATAGACAGATGGATAGAATGAACGCCTTGTTTTTGTTTTTGTTTTTGTTTCTTGAGGTTTCTGCTATGTACCCCAAACTGACCTCAAATTTATGAAACTCTTACTTCAAACCAACAAGTACAGCATACAAGCATCAAACCTGGAAAAGAAACTCACCCTAATTTTTCAAAAAGTTTTATTTTGTGTGTGTGTGTGTGTGTGTGTGTGTGTGTGTGTGTGTGTGTGCTTATGTGTGCTTATGTGTGCTTATGCCCACAGAGGCCAGAAGAGGGCATCAGATCCCCTGAATTGGAGTTACAGGCAGTTGAACTGCCTGATGTAGGTGCTGGGAGCTGGATTCTTTTTTTTTTTTTTTTTTTTTTTGGTTTTTCGAGACAAGGTTTCTCTGTAGCTTTGGAGGCTGTCCTGGAACTCACTTTGTAGACCAGGCAGGCTGGCCTCGAACTCACAGAGATCTGCCTGCCTCTGCCTCCCTAGTTCTGGGATTAAAGGCATGCGCCACCAACGCCCGGCTTGGGAGCTGGATTCTAACCCTCTGAAAGAGTGAAGTGCTCTTAACCCCTAACCCAACTCTCCAGCCTCAACCTTAATTTTCTTTTTCTTTTTCTTTTTGGTTTTACGAGACAGGGTTTCTCTGTATTGTTTTGGAGGCTGTCCTGGAACTAGCTCTGTAGACCAGGCTGGCCTCCAACTGACAGAGATCCGCCTGCCTCTGCCTCCCGAGTGCTGGGATTAAAGGCATGCGCCACCAACGCCCGGCCCAACCTTAATTTTTAAAATTTTATTTTTATTGTGATAAACCTTGTATAAGATAGACTTTTCCAGTTTAAGCATATTTAAGTGTTGCAGTACTATGACAGCAACTATATTCTTAGCGATGCATAGTCACCATCACTACCCATCTCGAGAACTTTCCTATAATCCTAATCACAGACTCTGTACCTATTCAATAATTATTCCTTCTTCCCTCATCTCAGTCCCTGGTAACCTCTATTTTACTTATTTTCATTTTAAAAACTATTTTTAATTTTATATGTATGTATATGCATGAGTGTATGTATGTGCACCATGTGTATAGGAGCCTACAGAAGTGGTTTTTTTTTCTTTTTTTCTTTTCTTGGTTTTTCGAGACAGGGTTTCTCTGTATTGTTTTGGAGGCTGTTGGTCCAGCCTGGCCTCGGCTCACAGAGATCCGCCTGCCTCTGCCTCCCGAGTGCTGGGATTAAAGGCATGCGCCACCACCGCCCAGCTGAGCCTACAGAAGTTAAAAGAGGGTGTTGGATCCCCTAGAATTAGAGTTACAGGCATTTGTGGGCTGCTTTGTGGGTTCTGGGAACCAAACCTGGGTCATATCTGTCTAGCTACTCCCCTTCCCTCCACCATGTGTGCTTTCGTACACACAAGCATGAAGGTCATGGTGCATGTGTGGAGGTCAGAGGACATTTGGTAAGTTTCTTACCTTAGAGAGAGGGAGAGAGAGAGAGTGACCATGAGAGCCTATGTAAATTCGGTAAGCCTTGAACTCAGAAATTCATCTGCCTCTGTCTTCAAGTGCTGGTGTTAAAGGCTTGAGCCACCACACCCAGCTTCTTCTACCTTTGTGTGTTTGCTTGGTTAAGTGCTTTTAACACTCTTAGCTGCCTGCCTGGCTGGCCCCTATTGATACTTTCTATCCATGTGAATTTGCCTATTCTAAGCAGTTTATTTAAGTAGAGTCATGAGTCTTTTTGTGTCTTGCTTATTACATTTACCATGTTTCCATGGTTTGCCCATATTGTAGAATGTTTCAGAATTTCCTCTCTCAGACTGAAAAATTCTCTGATGTAGGTAGATTTTTCAATTGTTTATTCAGCTGTAGCTGGGTGGTTAGACAATGTTGCTTTGAACATAAGTGTCCAAATACCTGTTTGAGATTCTTTTCATTTCTTTTTCTGGTTGCTGGGGATAATGATAATTCTCTGCTGAGCCTTTTGAGGAGTTTACAAACATTTTCCACTGTGGCTGTACCACTTTGCATTTACACCTGCACTGCAGAAGGGTTCTAGCTCCTTCATACCTTTCTTTGTTTTATGCTTTTGTCACGTGTAGCCATCCTAGTGAGTATGAAATGGTATCTCATGTGGTTTTTTGTTTGGTTTTTGTGTGTGTTTTTGTGCTTTAAATATGTGTGTGTGGGGTGTGAGTGTGGGGTGTGTGTGTGGGGTGTATCCCTTAAATATATGTATATTTCTGAAATATAAGTTAATTTTTTTATGTGTGCACGTGGTGTGGCATATGTTACAATGCATGCATGAAGGTCAGAACAACTTGCCGGAGTCAGTCCTCTCCTACTATATGTGTACCAGGGATCAAACTCAGGGCATTAGGCTTAGCAGTATATGCTGTTCCCTACTGAGCAATCTTCCTTGTGGTTCTGATTTGCATTTCCAGGACCATAGAAAACCTTTACAGATAGATTTCTATTACTCAGACTGAAAAAGAGCAACAAGACTAAATGCAGGGGAAGATCTCTGCTACTCTGCAGCGTTTCAAGGATTGGAAACAAGCCGGGTGTTGGTGGTGCACACCATTAATCCCAGCACTCGAGAGGCAGAGGCAGGCAGATCTCTGTGAGTTCCAGGCCAGCCTGATCTACAGAGCAAGTTCCAGGACAGCCTTCAAAACAATACAGAGAAACCCTGTCTCAAAAAATATAGAAATTGCTGCCAGACTAGAGATATAGTTCAGTGCTCGAGTATTTGCTTACCATATGGGAGTTTTGGGGCTTGATCCTTAACACCATAAAGGTATATACATTAGATAAATTAGCTATTCAGGTGTGGTATCATATCCCTAATTTAATCCCAGCACTTATTTGGGAGGCAGAGGCAGCCTGTCAAATTCTCCAAGATAATATCATTTTTCTTCATGACCTGGTTTTTCTTTATAGCTCTGTCTGTTCTGGGACTCGCTCTGTAGATTAGGCTGGCCTCAAACTCAGAGATCTCTCTGCCTCTGTGTCCCAAGTGCTGGGAATAAAGGTGTGAGCTACCACTGCCTGATCTAAGATGGTATATTTAAGATGAAAACCAAGAACTGATCATTTAAGTTAGCAACATAGAAGTTAGCAGTGACCTTTACAGGAATAATTCCATAATAGATTAAGAATAGCTGGGTATTGTGGTACACACAGTACTAGTACTCACAGAAACAGATGGATCTCTGTGAGTTGGAGGCCAGCCTGGTCTACATAGTGAGTTCCAGGACAACCAGGGCTATGAAGAGAGACCCTGTCTCAAAAAACTTAAACAAACAAGCAAACAAAGAAATCAGTACAGGTGTCAGGGAGGTGGTTCAGTGGGTTGAGGCTTGTGATGCAGTCATGATCCCCTGAATTCCATCACCACACAAAAGCCAGATGTGACGGCTCACCATCTACAGTCACATCTTCAGCATTGCTAATGTGAGAAGAGTGAAGAAACCTGTGACTGCAGTTCAGCGATAGGAATGACAAGAGAGACTCTGCCCCTGAAACAAGGTGGAAGGCAAGAACAAGTCACAGGTTCACTGACAAAGCAGGATGCCACTACACACAGGAATGTGTCCCTGGGCCTACCCATACTGACTGCCTTCTTTAACGCCTCTTCAACCTTTTTTAGAGGAACCTGCAGCTCATTGATTTCACTTGGCTGGTTGGATCTTCACCTCCACTCCCCTCAGTGTGTCTTCTGATCCATCCTCCCAGCTCCTCTACTGTGAACATTTTCATGTTGTTTATGAATATGACTTTTATGGTTGATACTTGATATTAAGTGCACATTTCATCAGGATACACACTACATCTGCCTCACTGAAGGCCATGGTATATGGGCAGACCAAACATTTGGAAAATTCTTTTTGATTTAGCCACAGCATATTGGACAGTGTAATAAATAAAGAAATTTAAGTACTTATACTTCCACCAATTATAGACACATTTGAATTTTCTGCTTCTTTATTATTTTTCTCTGAAACCACTGTCTAATTTGAACTATCAGGATTTATCTTGCTTTTTTTTATTATTTAGACAGAATCTCATTATGCAATCCTGACTAGCCTAGAACTCACTGTGTAGAAGAACATGGTGCCCTCAAACTCACAGAGACCAGCCTGTCTCTCTGCCTTCTGAGTGCTGGGATTAAGGATTTATACCCACATGCCTGCTTCCCCAGTCCTTTCTTTTTTTGTTTATTGTCATTGTTTTTGTTTTGTTTGTCATAGTCTTATGTAGCATAGACTGTTCTCAAACTCACCATGTAGCCAATGCTGGCCTTGAATGCCACCTCCTCTTACCTCCATTAACTTAAGTATTGGGACTACAGTTCATGTTTGGCTTGGCAAGTTTCTTAGATCTAGACGTTTAGATTCTGAGAGAATAGTTTAAGATTTATTTCTTTATTATATATATAGTGTTCTGCCTGCATGTATCCCCCTAAGTCAGAAGAGGGCACCAGGTCGCATTACAGATGGTTGTTAGCCATCATGTGGTTGCTTGGAATTGAACTCAGGACCTCTGGAAGAGTAGCTAGTGTTCTTAACCACTGAGCCATCTCTCTGGCCCCAATTTTTTTCAGTTACTTTTTTGTTTTTGTTTTGTTTCGTTTCCAAACAAGGTTTCTCTGTGTAACAACCCTGGCCATCCTGGAACTCACTCTATAGACCAGGCTGGCCTCAAACTCACAGAGATCCACCTGCCTCTGCCTCCCAAGTGCTGGCATTAAAGACACATGCCACCCCTGCCTGGCCTGAGAGAATAGATCTTAATGGGTGAGTTCTGTTTTTGACAGTAGTTACTGGAAAAAGAACGTCTCTGGTAATTAAGTCTGATCCAGATGCCTGTCAATCATTTATCATACATGTTATAGGCTAGATATCCTAAGATATGAAACAATGAAACATCAGATTGTTTGGGCATTTCTAGAGAACTTTTCTGCTGATCTATAATGGTTTTCTTTTTTTTTTTTTTTTTTTTTTTTTGGTTTTTTCGATACAGGGTTTCTCTGTGGCTTTGGAGGCTGTCCTGGAACTCGCTCTGTAGACCAGGCTGGCTTCGAACTCACAGAGATCCGCCTGCCTCTGCCTCCCGAGTGCTGGGATTAAAGGCGTGCGCCACCAACGCCCGGCTCTATAATGGTTTTCTAACCTGTCATTATGTAGCTAGCATAGTCTTGGGTTCCATGTCTTATTATTCACTCTTATTATTCATGGAAATTTGTTTTGTGTTATCACTTGCCTTTCTGGAATGCAGTTCTGGAATGCATCCAGCTGAACAGTCTTTACATGCTCATGGATTTCAGAATGAATCATCTTCTTTCACCTTAGAAAATGGTTATGAGTACTGTTTCTGACAGAATTTCCTAAAGTCTTCCATGGCATCCATTGAGTTGAAGCTAGGGTGCTATCCAACATTCCAAGAGACCTTAGACTCTTTTTTTTTTTTTTTTTTTGGTTTTACGAGACAGGGTTTCTCTGTATTGTTTTGGAGGCTGTCTGTCCAGCCCAGCCTCGAACTCACAGAGATCTGCCTCCCGAGTGCTGGGATTAAAGGCGTGCGCTGCCACCGCCGCTGCCGCTACCGCTGCTGCTGCTGCCGCCACCACCACCCAGTGAGACCCTAGACTCTTTAGACTGTCTGTGTTACTCTGTGAGTTCGAGGCCAGGCTGGACCGACAGCCTCCAAAACAATACAGAGAAACCTTGTCTTGTAAAACCAAAAAAGAAAAAAAAAGAAAAAGAAAAAAAGACTGTGTTAAAAGAATGGTCATTTCCCATCATCCTGGAGGAATGTCAAACATCCTTTGTTTAGGAAGCTGATTCCATATAAGAAGCCAGAGATTGCAGGCAAAAGATTGTGTATACCGTGATAAAACCTGCAGAAAGCTGGAGTTGTGTTGTTGTTGAGCATAGCCCTTCTGGTCTATGAACTGGAGAGCACTGTCATCAGAATTGAGATAAAATCTGGGCTGTTCCTTGATCTCTTTAAAATGACAAATTCGTCCCAACTAGTCTGAATTTTTTTATCTTTCAGTTCCCGGACATCACTCAAGAGTCTGATTCTCCATTTGTTTTCATCTGCAAAAATCCCCAGGAAATGGTTGTGAAGTTTCCTATTAAAGGAAATCCTAAAATCTGTAAGTCACCATCTTTGATGATCTCATTCTCTCTTGCATCTTACTTGCCTAAATTTGAAAATACACTGTTGTAGTAAGCTTTGTTGTCTTCTGCCAGCTCACAAATAACAAAAACTGTCTCAAAAAACAAATACAAATACACACACACACATACACGTACGTACGTACATACGTATGTATGTATGTATACATATGCATGTATACATGTAATTGATCAGTGAACTAGGCATGATATTTCAAGTCTGTAATCTCAGCATTTTGAAGGCTGGGGCAGGAGGATTATAAATTTGAAGATAGCTGTCCTAAAACAGAACACTACAAAAAATAGCTAATTGTTACCTGGGTGTGGTATAGCACATAACATTAATCTCAACACTAGGGAGGTAGAAGCTTGAGAATCAGAAGTTCATGGTTATCATACTACATAGAGATTTCCACAGCAGCCTGTGCTGTTACAGTGAAAGCTTGTTTCAAACAAAACAAACAAACAAACAAACAAAAAACAAAAAACAAAAGAAAAGGCCAGGCAGTGGTGACACAAGCCTTTAATCCCAGCTCACGGGAGGCAGAGGCAGGTGGATCTCTGTGAGTTCGAGATCAGCCTGGTCTACAAGAGCTAGTTCTAGGACAGCCTCCAAAGCCACAGAGAAACCCTGTCTCGGAAAAAAAGTTACTTTTATTTGTTTAAGATTTATTTTTATTTTATATGCATTGGTGTCTTGTCTGCATATGTGGCTATGTGAGGATGTTGGAGCCTTTGGAACTGGAGTTAGAGACAGTTGTAAGTTTTACCATGTGAGTCCTGGATATTGAACCTGGGTCTTCTGGAAGAACAGCCAGTACTTTTAATCACTGAGCCATCTCTCCAACTGTAAAACACATGAAAATCTCTATGATACTTATAGGAATCATGATTTAATAATACCTTTCCTTTTGTAAATTCTTTCCCATTTGTTACACATGACTTGATATGTTTTGTTTTATTTTATTTTGTTTTGAAAAAATGAGTCCTGCAAGATCTCCCCTGACTACAAGTACAGTGTTACATGGGCATGCATGCTCCAAGCAAACACAATACATATATGTACACATATATACAATGTAAAATAAAAGACAAGGCTTAAGGTTGCCATACTGTATGTCCCTTCATTTAAGAAGACTAAACTCTTTGTTTTCTTAACCCTAGTTGGCTTAAAAGTTGTTGCTCGTAATAGTCATTTTGTTAGATGTTACAGATATAAAAGGTCCTGGATTGTTAAGACTTCACAGATTGCTGACAATAGTCTGGCTTTCTTAAGCAGCTCAATTGATAAAAGAATTTGTTTTTATTTTTAGGTTTCTCAAGACAGGGTTTCTATGTGTAGTCCTGACTGTCCTGGAACTCACTCTGTAGACCAGTCTGGCCTCGAACTCACAGAGATCCACCTGCCCCTCTGCCTCCTGCGTGCTGGGATTAAAGGCATGCACCTCCGCCACCCAGCAATAAAAGAATTTTTGAGGGGCTGGAGAGATGGCTCAGCGGTTAAGAGCACTGACTGCTCTTCTAGAGGTCCTGAGTTCAATTCCCAGCAACCACATGGTGGCTCACAACCATCCGTAATGAGATCTGGTGCCCTCTCCTGGCATGCAGACATATGTAGAGGCAGGATGTTGTATTCCTAACAAATAAATAAAATCTTTAAAAAAAAAAACAATTTTTGATATCTGGATATGGCCTAGAAATTCTTGATCCCTGGCATCTGAATGTCTTTCTCTACCTTATTTTTTGAGATAGGACCTTTCATTGAACCTGGAGCTTGCCATTTTGGGTAGACTAGTTGGCCAGTGGTTCCCTGGCATTCACCTATATCAGCTCCTCAGCACATGGATTACAGATGCATGCCACCATGCCAGCTTTTTACATGATGCTGGGGAAAAGATCTCAGGTCCTGATGTTTGCACAGCAAGCATTTTACCCACTGAGCCACATCCTCAGCTATTATCTACAGGTTTCAATCCATAGACTTGGCCAACCAAAAATTGGAAATAATTTGGGGAAAATATTTATCTATGCATACATAAGCAGTCTTTTTCCTTGTCATTATTTCCTAAGCAATAAAGTATAACAACTATTTTGAGTCAAGTTGCACTTATGTGTAATCTTAGTACTTAGTTCTTCAGCAGTTTAGGCACTTCCTCAGATACATAGCAATTCGGGGACCAGTTTTAGCTGTGTGAGATATTTTCTCAAAACGAAAACAAAAGACAGGGCTGGAGAGATGGTTTCATGGTTCATAGGTCTGTTTTTTGTTTTTGTTTTTTATTTCTTTTTTTTTTTTTTTTTTTTTTTTTTTTTTTACGAGACAGGGTTTCTCTGTATTGTTTTGGAGGCTGTCGGTCCAGCCTGGCCTCGAACTCACAGAGATCCGCCTGCATCTGCCTCCCGAGTGCTGGGATTAAAGGCGTGCGCCACCACCGCCCGGCTGTTTTTTATTTCTTTTCATTATTATTTTTATTTTATGTGCATTAGTGTTTTCCCTGCATACAAATCTATGTGAAGATGTCAGATCCCCTGGAACAGGAGTTACAGACAGCTATGAACTATCATGTGGGTGCTGGGAATTGAACCCAGGTCCTCTTGGAAGAGCAGCCAGAACTCTTAACCCATAAGTTATCTCTCCAGCCCCCCCCCCTTTTTTTTTTTTGAGACTGGGTGTCTGTCTTAGAACTTGCTCTGTAGACCAGGCAGGCCTGGAACTCAAGCCACCTGCCTTAATCTCCTGAGTATTGGGATTAAAGGTATGCATCACCACCACCTGGCTAAGGTACCAGCTCTTGCTGCTCTTGCAGGGTACGGAGGTTTCATTCCTAGTGCCCACACAACAGCTCAAAACTGTCATTAACTCCTGTTCTAGGGGATCTGACACTTTGTTCTGGATTTTGTGGGCACCAAACACATATATGGTGCACATACATACATGTAGTTAAAATCACTCACATAAAATAGAAGTAGATTAGTTGATTAAATGATTTGGTATATGTAAAATACTTAGCATAGTACATAGTGTATAGAAAGCACATATTAGCTATAATCTTATTAACAACTCTGTGAGATAGTAGGTTTTTTCCCCCTGCTTTTGATTTTACAGTTGAGTAAACAGGTTTAGGGAAGTTGGGAGTGTTTGGGTTGTTTTTAATTGTTTTTGTTTGTTTTAAGCCTACAGTACTAGGTATTCTCAGGTGGTCTCCCATCCAAGTACTTACCAGGCCTGACCCTGCTTAGTTTCCAAGATCAGAAGAGATTGGGAACGTTCTAGGGTTTTACTGTGTAGTCTAGGCTGACCTCAGATGCACTGTATAACCTAGACTGACCTTGAACTCGAGGTCACCCTGCCTCTATTTCCTGAGAGTTAGGCTTGTAGGTGTGAGACAAGCATACCCAACTAACAAATTGTGTTTTATTCATTTTTCTGAGTTTTTTTGTTTTGTTTTGTTTTGTTTTTCAAGACAGGATTTCTTTGTGGCTTTGGAGGCTGTCCTGGAACTAGCTCTTGTAGACCAGGCTGTTCTCGAACTCACAGAGATCCACCTGCCTCTGTCTCTTTAGTGCTGTGATTAAAGGCGTGTGCCACCACCACCCCGCCTGATTGTTCTGTTCCTTGTACTTTATCAAATTGTCTCAGGAACAAATTTCCAATTTATATTTTATTTTCAGGACACTGTATCTTGGCACTGAAAAGGGTCTTTTCTTCTTTTATTTGAAAAAAAAATGAGGATAGAAATGATGAGGTAGCATCTTTATCATTACACAGGTGAGGAAATCTGAGGAACAAGCCTAAGCAATGAAGTCTTCAAACCTATGACAATACTGAGAACTAGATACCAAAGTCTTCAGTAGGTTCTAAATTCTCATATAGCTTGTCCTAAAAGCCTGAAGAAGACTCCTCCTACTGCAGTACTAACACTAAATCTGCTGGTTTGGGTTATTTAGTAGTCTGTTATGCTGAGGATTTAAAATTTGTGTTGTTTGCCTTTGTTTGTTTTCTGTGCTTGTTTGTTTGTTTTTGGGGCAAGATTTCATATGATCCAGGTTGGCCTTTAATTCACTGCATAGCTGAGTCTGGCCTTAAAATGTTTTTCTGTTTTCACCTCCTGTTTACTTTATTTGATAAAAGTTTTTATTGAACAACTACCAATTGGCTGTTACTTTAGGACTATGAGGGAGACAAAAGAAAATTTGTCTTGAAATAGGGCTGTTTGCCAGCTTGCTGTCAAGTTCACATTCCTAGCTAGGCAGCCTATAGGATGAAAGAACTCCTAAATTAACAGGGATGCCCATATTCTAAAGCCCCATTTAAAATCAATTAAATTGATTTAAAATCAACAGTGTTGTGATCATTATGAACCACATTTGGGTGGCACAGAAAAAGGTGTACCGCTGTTCTAGAACAGGTACAGCCTTGAAACACTAGGGAAGATGCCTAAAAGAAACTTAGGGCTGACGCTGTTTTTCTTCCATATCCTTGTGCAGTGATCAGAACTTGGGTTCTTTTTTTTTTTTTTTAAAGATTTATTTACTTATTATGAATACAACATCCTGCCTCCATGTATGTCTGCACTCCAGAAGAGGGCACCAGATCTCATTGTGGATGGTTGTGAGTCACCATGTGGTTGCTGGGAATTGAACTCATGACCTCTGGAAGAGCAGTCAGTGCTCTTAATCTCTGAGCCATCTCTCCAGCCCCATTGAGTTCTTATCTTAATTGAACAGTTGAGGCCATTGAAACCCAGAGAGGTTGAATGACTTGCCCAGTTCATACAGGTATTTTCTAGCTTTTAGTGAGTGTCTTTTTGTCACATCCAATTGCTCAACAAGTGAAAAGGACAACATCTTGTTCGCAGTGGTATGCCAGGCTTCCCTGTATCCAGGACTCTTTATTTTATATTTTTAGTGTTAAGACTGAATTGAAGTATTTTTTATTCTTAGCATCATCATCATCACCATTGACTTAAATGAGGCTTTTTGTGGGAGAAAAGAAATCTGCAAGCTTTTGTCAAAGCCCAAATAGGAACTCTAAATTTTTTCTTCATGAGATAGATAATTTCTGAGGCTGCTAGCACTGAACTAAGCTGTATTCTGGTAGATTGAGGGGTCAGTTCAAAGATCACATCATTGAAGCATTTCTCATTTGGATCTCTTGAGACATGAGAGGGCTTTGTTTTGTTTGTTTATTTTTTGAAACAGAGGCATGCTATGTAGCCCTGACTGGCCAAGGACTTGCTATGTAAACAAACCTAGTCTGAAATATACAGGATCCTCCTGCCTCTCCCTCCAGAGTACAGATTATTACATAAATCACATCACCTGGCTGTTTTGCTTGTTTTCTAAGTTTAACACTCGGAAGAGCTATATAATCTATGACCTTTACCCCGTTTAGCTGGTGATAGGGACCTTTGTCAGGGAAGCATTTGTGTGGATTCTACTCTACTGTTTCAGGTCACTCCCCCTATTAAGTATGAGGCTGAAAAGGGTGAGTTTTTCCCACTGTGAGGGAGGTTCATCCTTTGTATTCAGCTAGTTAACAGGTCAGTCGAATGGGATTCCCACTGTGTGAAGTACATTTCTTTATGGCCTGCCCCTATTCTTTCTTCTTCTCTTGTTTTGTCTCTGTTTATCTACATGTCTGTATTATTTTTTAAAAAATTGTCTTTCTTAGTATCAGACACCCTAAAGTACAAAGTTAGATATATTCTTTAGGTATTCGTGTGTGTGTGTGTGTGTGTGTGTGTGTGTGTGTGTGTGTAAAGCATTCCCACCTCTTTCTTCTTAGAAAATAAAATTGAAGTTTGGAAGTGCCCAGTATCCTGAAGCAAGATAATTGAATGTGACAGGAACATAGTAACCAGAAGATGTAGGAGGCCAGGAAAGATTTGCAATGCAAATATAAAAATAAATAATGAGTGAGACTTCTTTTTTCTCTTACAGGGAAACTGGATTCCAAGATCCATCAAGGAGCAAAGAAGGGGTTAATGAAGCAGAATAAAGCTGTCTGACCCAGGAAAAAAGGAACTATCTAGCATAGTGAAGTCTTGTGTACTAAATTGCTATCCACTGGTCCTTTGGGATTGAAGCAGGAGAAAGCTAAAGGCTTGACATGACACCAGGCTTCAGTCTCTGAGAATTTAAACTCTTACCAAATCTGTATATTTTTCTTATATGGTGGGATTCTTTATGTAGTGGGCCAAAAATCTTTGAATACATTATTTATAAAACTTCATTTTAAGAATTCTAGATCTTTGACATTTTTCTCAGAACCAAATTCCAAAGAGAAAGGAACAAATTGGAAATTATTTTCCTTTGTGAGATTTGTATTTGTAGTTAGGGAAATCTTAATCTAGGCTAACAATTTTACAAGAGACTCTTTGAATTTAAAAGTTTTTCTCAAAATAATAGAGTAGGAAATATTAGGATGTTTCAGGAATCTTCGTTTAATGTAAGCCTATTGTGACATGCAATGTTTTGCTGTTGACATGCTGTGACCCAGGTTTGCCTGGAACTCACAGCAATCCTCCTGCCTATGCCCTTTAAGTGCTGTGTTTACAGACCAAAGCCACCATGCCTAGCTTCTCTTGAAGTGAAAAACTAGAATTACCATTCTTAGCAGATTATTTTTTTTTGGAAAAGATAACATGAAGATTATTATTATTATCATCATCATCATTATTATTACTATTACTATTGGAAAAGACAACATGAAAAACATACCCATTTGTCCTTTAGTTTGAGAGGTCAGGACAAGAATAGATTAGATTGGGAAGAGAAGTGATGGAGCCTCTTGCTAAGGCAGCCTGAAGCTGCCTTGCTTATTTTGCTGATGTTGCAAAAGCATCAGGTAGATGGAACAATTAGAGAAAAATTAGAAACTACAATATTCTCAGTAAATACAGCTAAAGCCCTCTAATGTTGAAATCAAGGCTTTTTATATTATCAATATCCTAAAAAGCTATGACTGGAAAAGTAAGGTTTGGTTTCAAATGAGAGTTCATTTAGCCCTTCCCGAGAAGCACTTGTTTATGAGGCTTTTCTGAAGTGCTATTGGAATCTCAGTTGCTGGATCCTAGGAAATTCATGGTCTTAAATGAATATGCTCTGCTTTTTATAAAACACCACTACCATTTGGGGATGTTGGACTCCCTCCAGCAGTTTATGTGCTTGACTTAAAAAAGAAAAAGTGAGTGAGAAGGGGAAAAGTACCTTGTGTTATGAAAAAGATTAATTTCCCTTTCTTTAATCCTTCATATTCAGCATTTATTTGCATTGAAATGCTTCTACTCATTACACATTGATGTTCACTCAACTGTGAACCCTGCTTGGTGCATAGCATTGCTTCTGCAGAGCCTGATCACTCAGGATTCCCAGGGAAAACTGAACAGGTTCTTGTTCCAATGATGCACACATGCAGTGTTCTCTCTTGTTCTGTTGGACCTCTGTGGAGAAAGTGGAAGAGAACAGTGAACAGCATTTATTAAGGTGGGACTGTCTTTTTGGCCTCTTGCAAATCCTACCATTATTGGAGGCATTGCTGTGTTCACTATGCAGTTAATAGTTTACCAAGCAGTGGCACCTTGAATTCTTGTGGAAGTTGTCTGGCTTTCTTCCTTCCTTCCTTCCTTCCTTCCTTTCTTTTTTTTGTAAATATTTATTTATTACATATACAGTTTTCTGCCTACATGCCAGAAGAGGACACCAGATTGAATTCTAGATGATTATGAGCCACCATGTGGTTGCTGGGAATTGAACTCAGGACCCCCGGAAGAGCAGTCAGTGCTCTTAGCCTCTGAGCCATCTCTCCAGCCCCCCCCTTTCTTTCTTTCTTTCTTTCTTTCTTTCTTTCTTTCTTTCTTTCTTTCTTTCTTTCTTTCTTTCTCTTTTGGTTTTATGAGACAGGGTTTCTGTTTTGTTTTGGAGGCTGTCTGTCCAGCCCAGCCTCGAACTCACAGAGATCCGCCTGCCTCTGCCTCCCGAGTGCTGGGATTAAAGGCATGCACCACCACTGCCCAGCTTGTATTGATTTTTGTATGTGGATAACATATGTGCACACCTTAAAAAAAATCAGGTGCTTCCACAGATCAGGTCATCAGCGTTGCAAGTTTACAGGAGTCCACCTCAGCTACTGAAATATGTAGCAGAACCACATGAATAAATGGCAGAGCTACTTGGAAACTTCTTTTCATGGTTAGGCTGGGAAAGTCTGTTTTTGGTTCCCGTGGTAGTGGTAGTGTAAGGTCTCTCTTCTATTTGCTGAGACACCAGGGAGGAAGTGTGGGAGAAACTTGTGGGTAGATGGCCCTCAGCTGCTTACTGATGAACAGTGTAATTTAAAGTCTAATGGAAATTCTTAGTAGCCTGAATGCGAACTTGTCCAAGAATAGCCTGCTAGTGCTTTATGACACTTAACACTGACCCTGTAATTCTAGAGCAATTTGACTTCAGGAAGTTTTGTGTTTCTGAGTTGGTTTTCTGTTGCAGCTTCTATTTGTATTCCCTTTTGAATGACTGAATTCAGTTGCTATTAATTTGTATAGTAAAGGAATTTGCTTTTTTGTTTTTTAGACAGTACTCAGTTTCCTTTATATGAGCTCATAGTGGGTGTGTTTGGAATTTGGGCCTTATCTTTTTTTATTTTTTTTCAGGCTTTGGAGCCTGTCTTGGAACTAGCTCTTGTAGACCGGACTAGTCTCAAACTCAGAGATCTGCCTGCCTCTACTTCCCAAGTGCTGGGATTAAAGGCGTGTGTCACCAATGCCTGGCTAACGCCTTATCTTTAGTGATGTGTTTAGAATAGATTAAGAATCTGGCCAGGTGTGGTGGTGTACACCTTTAATCCCAGCATTCCAGAGGCTGAAGCTGAACTCTGTGAGTTCCAGGTCAGCCAGAGCTACATAATGAGAGCCTGTCCCACAGGAAAAAAGAAAAAGAATTTGGGTTTTTTACTTTTGCTTCCTTATCTAATATAGAGAAAGAACAAAGTGTCCTGTCTTTTCTTTTTAAACTGGAATTTTATTGGAGACCCATTTTTCCCCCCTAGGTGAAAATGTGAGAAACTTCAAAGATTATTTTTTTTAAGATTTCTATTGCTGTGAAGAGACACCACCACCACCACAGCAACTCTTTTTTTTTTTTTTTTAATGAATACAACAGCCTGCCTCCATGTCTGTCTGCAAGCCAGAAGAGGACACCAGATCTCACTATAGATGGCTGTGAGCCACCATGTGGTTGCTGGGAACTGAACTCAGGACCTCTGGAAGAGCAGTCAGTGCTCTTAACCTCTGAGCTATCTCTCCAGCCCCCTCAAAGATTACTTTTACAAATAATTATAGTTATGGGCTTCTGTGAGTTCTGACACTTAATTTCTTTCCATTTTAATTACTATCCTACAGCCTATTCTTTTTGTTTGTTTGTTTGTTTTGGTTTTTTTTCGAGACAGGGTTTCTCTGTGGATTTGGAGGCTGTCCCGGAACTAGCTCTTGTAGACCAGGCTGGTCTCTAACTCACAGAGATCCACCTGCCTCTGCCTCCCAAGTGCTGGGATTAAAGACATGTGCCACCACCGCCTGGCCCTACAGCCATTTAATTTAGTAAAATTGTATAATGCCTTGAATGGCCTAGCCAAAATTACATGGCATGGGGCTGTTCACTTGGCCAGCTCATCTTCTAAACTAGAGAGATCATTTAGCTTCAGTTTCTCAGGCCTGGAAGAGGGAAACAGTCCAGTGTTAAAGGATTTTTTTGTTGTTGTTGTTTTCTCTGTCCTTGAGATTCAAACAGCAAGCATACATCTGCTGTTCTCAGCTTCTGTGGATGTGTTTGGGAAGAGGTGCTCCACCAGCAGCAAGGGATCCAGCCTGCAGAGAGCTTTTCTACTTTCCTCCTGCAGACAAGAAAGAACATAGCCACAGTGCCATCCTCTGTCACAAAGAACTTGTATAAATGTCCATTTATGTGACTTCTTTCAGGGGATGTAAACTGGTCAGATACTGAATTTCAGTTGTGAAGATGGGTTAGCCCAGGAAGAAATCCTAGTTAAAAAAAAATACCCTAGATTGGAGTCACAAAAAAAAGAGGGAGAGGAGAAGGCTGCCTAAGCCCACAGAGAGATGTGTCAGAAGAGAATGGTACTTCATGAGGAGAGAAGTACATCAGTTCATAAGACTTAAGAAGAATCTAGTCAGGCACGGTGGTTGCATGCCTCTAATCCCAGCATTTGGGAGGCAGAAGCAGGTGAATCTTTAGGGTTGTGCTGTCTAATATGGTCTCCACTGACACAGACTGTTTAAATTTGAATTAAATTCTAAGTAAAGATTAAAGATCCAGTTCTTCATTCTCTGTACCTTAAGTACCCAAGTAGCCTACTTGTGGCTAGTGACTTCTGAACTGAACCTCAGGGGGCAGGGGTTAGCAAAGTCATTCAGTAAAGGGTCAGATAGTAAATGACTTAGCTTTTATAAACCATTTAGCTGTGCTGTTGTACTGCAAATACATCCATAGATAATGTGACTACTTAAGCTTGGCTGCCTACAGCCAGTAAAATCGTTTCATGAGTTTTTGTTTGGAGACACTTTTTTAAAAAAGACAGTCACTCTGTGTATCACACTTCAAGCCCAGGCTAGTCTTGAATTTTTGATCACCAGCCTCAAGCTCCCAAGTGCTGGAGTTTGTACCACCACACCCAGATTCATATATTTATTGTATTGTAAAATATCTTTTTTTATTACTTAGCTATTTAAAACATAAAAACTAACTTTTAGCTCACAGGATTTACCAAACAGGTGGTGATGAATCTTACTTGTTCTGTGAGATATAGTTTGCCAATATTTGCTCTACAGACACAAGCTAAAACTTGAGACTCTCTTACTGTTTAGTACAGTGCATCCTTTGACACTTTTTTCACTAAGTCAGCTTAGAGAGCTTGCTCTGACTAGACGCTAAGTAGAACCCCCATACATACTGTTTTAGTTTAGTTCCACAATATTTAACACTTAATTAAATCACAGAACTACAAAACACTGAACCCTGCTTTTTCTGTTAGTAAACCCTCATTTGTAACATCATAGAGTATAGATTGGAAATTCTTCTGTCATCCCGAGTCAGTTCTGCCCTTTTACTGTCCAAGAACAATGTGAATATTGGTGGACCAAAAGGGAATTACTTTTTCCTAGACTAGACAGGCTTAGTGTTTGTCTTTAAGCTGTCAGCCCTCCACCCCCCCTCCCCCGTTTCCTTTCTGTGAAGACAGAGATGGAGAGTAAAGGGATTTTATGGCCCTCTCGGTCTCTGAGTCACATGCCTGAACGGCACCATTGAAGGGTGCCTTAGAGTAAGAAAATTAGGAGAGGTAACTGCACAGCTGAATAAAATAGTCAAGGACACAGGAAGGGGGCTCTTAAGAATGAAGATAAACTTTGGTTTGCTATGGAATGAGGTGGAAACCTTAGGTCATGAAGACTGCTTCTTAAGCAGCTGGTGGGAGGGCTCAATTACAAGGACAGAATCTTCTGTGTAGGAGATGGTGTGCTGAGCAATCTAAGATGGAGAACAGATTACAAAAAAAGTCAATAGAGATAGAATGGTGGGTTGGAGGGCAGGGAAGGATTCAAGATAAAATGCAGTAAGATTTACTGATACTGGATGGTGAGATAGAAAGGGACACAGGAGAGTTTTAAAATGGGTATTATGTAGAGGAAAACAAATGGTAAGAAAAGATAAGAAAACAACCCTGACAACAATGGATAAAAAAGTTTGCGGGCCATTGAGATGGCTCAATGGGTAAAGGTGCATGCTGCTAAGTCTAGCGACCTAAGTTTGATCCCTGAAACCAAACGGTGGAAGGAAATAATCAACTCCCACAAATTGTCCGCTGACCTGCATACGTGCGGCACGACACGTTCCCCCCCCCATAAAATTTCTTAAAATAGTTTGTCGAACTATGAGGAAAATGGATGAAACCATCAAGAGCTGTGTTCTTGTCTTCATTCTTTATGGATATTCATGATCAGACCCCGTGGTATCTCCTCTTTGCACAGTTGAAGGGCACCTGTATTTAAGAGCTAATGCTTCTCCACGGACTTCACAATGTGAAAGTCTGATCCAGCGAGAGTTCTTTGCACGAGGAGAAAGTACTGGGTTCAGCCTGGGCTTCTGAGCTTATCATAGTTTCAACCCGCCCACCGGGTTTTCCAGCATTCTCTCTTCAGGACGCGCAGCAACCGCGCTTTTAGAGACCCAGGACTAGGCGCCTGCATCCAGGTTCCGGGTTTCCTCGCGTACTCGCCAGTTCCAGATTCCACGGCGCACGGAATCCAGATCCGAGAGCAGGAAAGTCCAGTGTCCGGATCTTCCGGGCTGCCCTGGTTGTCCCGGATCGCGGCGGCGGCGGCGGCGGCGGTGGCGGCGGCTGAGGGACCCGCGGCCCCGGACACAGCGGCCTCGGCCAGGCGGGGCGGAGCGGCGCGGGGAGGGGCGGAGAGCCGGGGCGGGGAGGGGGAGGGGCCGCGGCCCAGATGGCGGCCCGGGACGCGTAGCAGTGGCGGCTCTGCGGCCCGGGGCCCCGGGCGGGCGGAGGTGGCGGCTCCCGGGACCGGCCGCGCGGTGAGTCCTAAGCTTTGTGTGGAGCTGGGAGGGGGGGAGGCGACACTGAGAAAGGCCCGGCGCGGAGGGGCGCGGAGGGCGCCGGGGCAGCGGCGCCGGGCGGAGGAAGTGGGGGTTGGGGGGGGCCGGGGCGGAGCGAGGAGGTGTGTGCGGGGGGAAGCGGGGTCGTTGCGTGGGTGGGGGAGGGGGCCCGAGGTGAAGTTCAAAGCGTGGCCGGGGCGGTTCGGGCTGAGGGTGACGGTGCCCGGGATAGCCTCTGGTCTGGCCAGGTGGTAGGGGCAGGCCAGAGAGTTTTCTGAGGCTCTGCTGAGGGGCCCCGGGCGACTGGGGCTCCTCAGGGACTCAGGGGAGCGTGGGGAGCGGAGGGTTGAAAGCAGGACGTGTGCGCGGCCCGGGAAAGGAGAGCAAGGTGGCTGGGAGCGTGCAGTCAGTAGGTTGTGGGTGTGTGCCCCTTCCCAGTCTTAGGTCACATTTACTCCTGTTCTTTTCTTCAAGATGGAGGGATCTCTGGGCCTGGACTTTAAACTGCTATCCCTGTACCCCCGGGAGGTTTTGAGACCCTGTCCTGTTTGGAAAACCCATGCTGCCCTCTTTTCCCTTTATGTGTAATTACGGTTGGATCATCTCTGTGCTTTGCTCAGATTCTCCTTCCTCCCTCTGGGGTTGAGGAGGAGGAGACACATCTGACCAATTAATGTGTGTTTGTGAAACAGGCAGCGGCAAACAGTCATTTCAGCTTCTAGGAATTAGGCTCACACAGGGTGGAGAGAGCAGAGCCCTTCAGGGGGAATATTTCTGAACAAATCACAGATGATTAAATTCTCTCAGAAACCGCTTCCTACCTAAATGAAAGTGGGTAAGATGGGGGAGAGAGCCTGGTTCCAGCCATGTGTCCAGAGCCCCAGGGGTTGAGGAGAGTCCCTAAGCCCCTACAGGCCTCTCTTTTCTGTGTTAGGCTTTGCTCTGCAGCCCTGAGTTAATTTCACCCCTGCTGCTTTGTCTTGGGGGAGGGAGTGCTGGTTTAGGCTGTTGTGAGGAGATGACTGTTCTGCTGCCACACAATAGTCGTGTCATTTTATCGGGAGTGCTACCCCAGGGCTGAGAACTGTTGCAGCAGAGATAAACCGGTCTCTCTCACCCGCCTATTGTGTACACAGTGAAGGTCATAGGTTCAAGTCTTGTCTGAGAGCTTTGGCTATGCTCCATCTCCCAGGCTCCTCAGTGCCATTTTCTTCCTTTTCCAGACTGGAGCTTGCCATTGGAGGAGGCCAGACAGAAAGGCTCTTCTTTTTTTGAGTGAGGAACAATGCAGAGCTCACTGGCACACATTTTTCCAAAGAATAGAGGATGCCAGCCATGTTGTGCCTGCCTCTTTGGCTAGCCCGTAACTAAGTTGTGGAGGAAAGCCACCCTCGTGCTTTGTGGCAGACCTTTGAGGAAGAAGACTGCAAGGAGAGGGTTCTATACTTACATAAAGCATCATACAAGTGTTTCTCTATAGAAACGGAACACTTATGCAATGATTTTTGTTTGTTCTCTTAGGAAAACCACTAGAGATCAGTTAGAGGTAAGATTGGAAGTCAAGAACCAAGTGTCCCCCCCCCCCCCAATTCCCTATAGGGACTCATAAGTTGCTCAGTCTGGCTCCTGACACAAAAATCCTTCTGCCTCAGCCTCCTTATTCCAGTCATGCACCTATGCCCTGAATCCAAGGTGACTTCCTGGTCGATAATTACACAGCAAAAAAGCCACCCATTTTGCCTAAGACAAACTTTGAAAACAAAACTTTCCCTTTAAAATTCACTTCTTAATGAAAGATGAGCCAGGTATTGTGTTGTAGAGAGAAATTTACCAAAGAAAGGAACTGTTAAAATTATTTGCATCTAGGGGCATTATCGAAGGGTGGGAAGAAACTTCCCCAGGAGAATCGCATCCTTGACTGTGTCATGAAAGTCTTCAAACAGTATTCTGGCACAATTGTGTGTGTAGCAATTGTAGGGTGTGTGTGTGTGTGTGTGTGTGTGTGTGTGTGTGTGTGTATCAATTATATATATATATATATATACATATACATAT
The DNA here is from genome assembly GCF_017639785.1 of Mesocricetus auratus. NCBI lineage: Eukaryota > Metazoa > Chordata > Mammalia > Rodentia > Cricetidae > Mesocricetus > Mesocricetus auratus. Next base: position 5,842,138 of record NW_024429267.1, on the reverse strand, counting down.
ATACATACACACATCAATATTTTGGGCTAGAAAAGAGGTTTTTTCTTGTTTTTTTTTTTTTTTTTTTAATGAGACAGGGTTTCTCTGTATTGCTTTGGAGGCTGTCGGACCAGCCCAGCCTCGAACTCACAGAGATCTGCCTGCCTCTTCCTCCTGAGTGCTGGGATTAAAGGCGTGCACCACCACTGCCCGGCTAGAAAAGAGGTTTTTAATGCAAGACCTTAAAGATTAGGAAATAAGATTCATTGTTAAGGTGATTGTATTCAATATGCAGTGTACACAATAGCTACCCAACCGTTTTCCATAGTTTATCATTGAATAACTTTGGTTTTGGTAAGTGCTCACTGTAAGAGCTAACTGGTCTCTCCTTCCCTCATCCCTTTATTTAATGATTATGGCCTACCACTTAGATGTTGGGACTTTGATAGAGAACAGGTTGTTTTGACACTTTATTTTATTTTGGTTTTTTGAGACAGGGTGTTTCTGTATAGCCTCTACTGTCCTGTAGACCAGGCTGGCCTCACTCAAATATTTTCCTACCTCTGCCTGTTGAGTGCTGGAATTAAAGTCATGTGCCACCACTTCCTGACACTACTTAATTGTTTTGATAGTATAATTGTCTTTTAAGTCTTACTGAAAGTATTGTCTGCCCTTAGGCTATTTCTAACTGTATGTTCTTGGCTTCTTAGTGTGCCCAGTTAAACTGAATTCAAGGATTTTTCTTCTTGGGATGTTGGTGTTGTTTTCCTGAGTGGTGTTAGGTGCAAATGAAGGCAGAGCCTCACATTAACTTTGCCCCATTAGATTGAGAATTGGACTTGTGCAACCAGGAATCTTACATGAATCTTTTGAGTGTGACCATCTCTTAGACAGCATTTTGAATGACTATCTTTCAGAGATCACTTTGAATTCTTCCCCTCCAGCCTCTTGGTAGGAAATACTTCTTGTGAGAGGTCTAGATAGCTGGACACATTAGTGCTTGTGTGAGCTGATGGAACTATAATTTTGGCTCCTGGTAGTAATATGTTGCATTTAGCATATAGCAACTAAATGCCTGGAACAAGATAATTTTGTGAGGGGGCTACTGGTGTTCTGTTAAGTGGAAGTGGTGCTCCTTAATTATTTGACTCTGAGCACTTGGCCTGAGCTCAGGCACGGCAGATACATACAGACAGGAGCTTTGTTCTCCAGCAGTTGCCAGTCTGCTTCCCTCTCTACTTCTTTGCTAGGTGTTTTAGTATATCTAGTGCTCCAAAGGCAGCTGTGTAATTCTTATTTTCATTGTGGAAAACCAGCATGGATGGGACTAATGCCAGGCATATGAAGCCATGTCAAAATAAGGTCGCCTTTGGTTGTGTGGCAAGTTTTCTTTTCAGTAACTTAATTCTCATATCTGCTTTATTTTTTTAAAAAGCATTATCGTTTTTAAAAATAAAACAGCAACAATGAAGAATGAACGGAATACAAAAACTACAGTGTGCTAAATAGTGTCTTCATATTACCTCTCTAATAAAAGTTGGCTGTGACAGGCAAAATGAAGATAGGTGATGCTGATTGTCAGGTTCTGGGTCCACTAAGTGTCAGTGAAGGACTCTTTTCACTAGAGAACAGGTAATTCACCAAAGCACCTGCCTAGCAAAGCATGTGGCATTGGCAGCAGCTGTGCAGCTGAAGAGGGATTATTGAGCAGGTGGCTGAAGAATCACATGCCACAGTGACAAGAAAATACTCAGTCCTATGTGGTTTAGGCTTGAAATTGCACTTTGTTTCACGTCTCTTAATGCCTATTGTTGATTTGTGAGTGAGATGGTAATGGAATAGAGAAAAGAGATTCTTTTCTGGCCCTTCACAGCTCCATTGTACTTCTGGAAGTTCGGGCTTTATGCCTCATGAAAGGGAAGGAAATAGTGGTAATTCAGTGCTCTAGGACTTGTTTATTAGAAGGAAATGGGAAACAGAAAATTCTTTGCTTTCTTGATGATGAAAAGCTTTAGCCCACTAGGAGGATCCCCAGCTGGTTTTATGCAAAGGGTGCAATTGCCTTTGCTGAGCTAGGTCCACCTGAAGCTCCTTACCCAAGAAGTTTGTATGCTTTTATTTTATGAATGTCATTTCCTCCATGAAGTTTGCATTTCTTCAGTTTGTCTTTAATTTTAAGGACCTCCCCCCAGTACCTTTATAACTTTTTCCTGATCATCCTCACATCACTTGTTAAAACTAAATTATCACCTGAGGACAAATAATGTTAAAGAACTATTTCTTTTAAATATTCATTTTAAAAACAATAAAATAAAAGCAACTATTTCATTTCCTATGACTTGGAATAATACTTTATATTTTGAGGATTTCTGAAAATTCATAGATTTTATATATATATATATATATATATATTTTTTTTTTTGGTTTTTCGAGACAGGGTTTCTTTGTATTGTTTTGGAGGCTGTCCTGGAACTAGCTCTGTAGACCAGGCTGGCCTCGAACTCACAGAGATCCGCCTGCCTCTGCCTCCCAAGTGCTGGGATTAAAGGTGTGCGCCACCAACGCCCGGCTAGATTTTATATTGTTATTACCATTTTCCATTAATATGATTTTCCTTTTCCATGTTCATTGAAACTATTTGTTCTCTCGTTTCATTTTGAGACAGTGTCTTGCTGTGTAACCCGGGCTGGCCATGAACTTGTGACCCTCTTGTTAACTCAAGAGTTTCTTCAACTTCCCAAAGACTGGGATTGTAGGCATACACCACCATCATTGGGCCCACTAAAATTATGAACAAGTAACTTTATGTGTATTTTGTAATAATTTTCTGTATTAGGTCACAGGCTGCATGGACCTTCTCTTGTCGTGCACACATACCCGGGAATGGGTATGTCCAGTAGACTTCACAGGATATTGGTCAATAGTTAATTGAAAGGAAGAAACTGTATTAACTGTTCTAAAGTTCAGATGTCTTTCTCGGGGATGGGGGGCGGGTAGAGGATAACCTTCTATTCTGTAGGATCTTGGGATTGAATTCAGATTGTAGACATGCAGAGGCAAGCACTATCATGGGTTTTGTTTTATTTGAATTGTTCATAAAGCACCATGTCCTCGCCTGTCATTCTCAGTACTTTGATTCCTGTGCTGCTCTTCTTCACTCATCACTCATCCCTGTTCTTTGCTCTGAAGACTTCTCCAGCAGTGTGGAAACATTAATTACTGTCCTATTATAGTCACAACCCAGATCCTCCACCTCCTTCCCTCTCACCTGTCTTCCTCCCCAATCCCCTTACTCTAGCAGCAGTAGTTGAACTGCAGTCTTGTGAGCAGGCAGATCATGAATGAGGCAGTTAGATCCAGGGCCGAGTTTTCATGATTCTCTTGTTCTTGCGTCAGAGTCCTAGAAATGAGAAATGTCAAATACTCACTAGGTCCTATCTAGTCCAGCACTCAGAGCAAACCTTGAGTTTTTCTCTTGTTGTTGTGATTGTGGTTTTCTTTTTTTCTTTTTTCTTACAGGTGATAGCTGTCTGATGCTAGGCAAGTTCTGAAACTGCCTTATGCTCTGTGGTATTAGTGTCTGGCCAACTTTTCTTGGATTTTATTGTCTGATTTCAAAATAGTCTTTCAGCTTCATTTGTTCTTGACTGTTGGCCTTATTTGTGATTTCCTTTTGTAGCTATCTGTGTCAGAAAAAATCTCTCAATTTTCAGCATTTTAGTACATCAGTGTCAAATGTTAGCTTATTACTTATATATTTGCAATACTGAAGATTGAACTAAGAGCCTCTCACATGCTAGACAACCTGTTTCGGAGCTATATCCATAGCAGCTTTTTAGTATAATTCTCATTATGGCCTCCTCCTATGGAGGGGGCGCATTTGATGGGCACACAGGACACAATTACTATATTCTGGCATGTACTAATGAATAAAGTAACTGAAACTATGTGACAGGTTTGTATCCTTTAATTCCTGTTAAGTATGAATAAGTGATTCTTTTTGTTGAGCTTAGGGGCTACTTCCTGTTCTAATTTTGTTTTCTCTATTTATTATTTGTGTGTATGGGTGTTTTGCCTGCATGTGTGTATGTGTATCACATGCATGCCTAGCCCCCAAGGAAGCCAGAAAGAGGGTGTCATGTCCTGAGATACTGCAGTTACAGTTGTTATCCTCCTTTTGGGTGCTGGGAATAGAACCTGGGTCTTGGGTTGTCCTCATAGCTCATAACCAGTGAGCCATCTCTCTAGCCCCTGTCTTTTTTTTTTTTTTAATGTTAGCATTTAATTAATCTTCCTGGGTGGTTCAAGCCACCAGGACACAGGCACCTCCAACACCCTTTATCTTCTCTTCAGCTCTTCTGCTGAAAAATTTGGCTTTCACGATGACAGGCTGCTTAGGAAGCTTTCCCTTCTCCAGAACTTTGTAGTAGCCCGATCGCACAACATCAATGATGGGAGCAGCTCCTGTCTTGTTTTTGGCAGCATTGACCCGTGTCTGCTCACTGACCAGTGTCCACAACTTACTCAGGTTGACAGTCGGGCAGAAGCTCTGGTTCCTCTTTAAGTGGTAATGCCTCATACCAACTTTACCAAAGTAACCTGGATGGTATTTGTCGAAGTTGATCCTGTGGTGATGCATGCCTCCAGCATTCCGGCGGCCTCCTGGATGCTTACAGTGTTTACCAATGTGGCTGTGGCCATGGCTCACGTAGCCCCGGAGTTCCCGGTCTTCCTCAGTCTGGATGGCATGGCGGCAGCAGAAAGGAAAAAGCTCTAGCCCCTGTCTTACCTGTCTCTCTCTGTCTCTGTCTCTGTCTCTCTCTCTGTCTCTGTCTCTCTGTCTCTCTCTCTCTCTCTTTCTCTCTCTCTCTCTCTGTCTCTCTCTCTGTCTCTCTCTCTCTCTCTCTCTCTCTCTCTCTCTAGCCTCAAAATTACTGTGCATTCCCTGCCTGTCTCTCAGGTGTTAAAATTACTGACTTGAGCCACCAAGCCCAGTTTTGTCTTCCTTATAAAGATGAATTTTGTCAGTTTTATTTGGCTTTGCTGGGACTCCAACCCAGGATAGTATGTATAGTGTAGGTGTTGTACTACTGAGCTACAGCTCTAGCCCAGGACAGATTTTATTTTTATTATTTATTTATTTATTTATTTATTTATTTATTTATTTTAGTTTTTCGGGACATGGTTTCTCTGTGGTTTTGGAGGCTGTCCTGGAACTAACTCTTGTAGACCAGGCTGGCCTCGAACTCACAGAGATCCACCTGCCTCTGCCTCCCAAGTGCTGAGATGAAAGGTGTGCGCCACCAACTCCCGGTGATTGTGTACCATACGTGTATCTACTACTCTCAAAGGTCAGAAGAGGGCATTGGATTCCCTGGAACTGGAGTTATCGGTTGTTGTGAACCACCATGTCAGAATTGAGCCCCCTGATCCTGGGCAAAAGCAGCAAGTGCTTTAACCACTAGACCACCTCTCCAGCCCCTGCTTTTATTTTTTAAAGTCCTTTTTATCAACTTAAAATTACATTTATTAATTTTAGCAGTTTATTGAGAAGGGTGTATAGTATGTACCACAGCACACATGTGAACTTGTAAGAGTCAGTTCTCTCCTCCAATGTGGCTCAAGGTGATTGAACTCAGGTTTTGTTAGGCTTGGTGGCAAGTACCTTTACCTGCTTAGTTAAAGTTAATATATTGTCTGAGCTGATTATATATATACACATACACACAGATACACATTCTATTTATTTATTTTACTAGTGTCAGTTTTCAAAGTGTAGAGGGAAAAAAAACACAGTTGGGAGTCATAATATCCAGATTCTAAATATTGCTGTGCCTCTTGGCTGTGTGACCTTGTTGGTTTTTTTGTTCGTTTATTTGTTTTTTTGTTTTGTTTTGGCTTTTTGAGACAGGGTTTCTCTGTAACCCTGACTGTCCTGGAATTAGTCTTTAGACCAGGTTAGCCTTGAACTCACAGAGATCTGCTTGTCTCTGCCTCCCAAGTGCTGGGATTAAGGTGTGTGCCACCTCTGCCCGGTTTGTTTTCACTTTTCTTAACTGTAAGATGAATACATTGGACAAGATTGTTATGATTCCATTTGGCTGTAGGAAAAACTGGTCAGAAATGGTTTATGTGACTAGTTTTTATGGGGATGTTAAAAGTACTTATTGTTCAGGAGTGCTAATTAGAGGGTACCTTTAGTTCTGGCGCTTAACTCCTGTTTGTTATGTCTAGAAGGTTGTACTTTTTATTAAGCTGTTTTTAAAAATGTTTATGTATTTTAAATGATTTATTTATTTTTATTTTATGTGCATTGGCATTTTGCTTGCAAGTTTGTGTGTGGGTGTCAGATCCGTTACAACTGGAGTTACAGATAGTTGTGAGCTGCCTTATGGGTGCTGGGAATTGAACCTGGGACTTTTGGAAGAGCAGTAAGCCCTCTTAACAGCTGAGCCATCTCTCTAGTCCCTTTAAGCCATTTTTTGGAAGGGTAGTTATTCCTTTATTCTGTAGGCTCACCATTTTCACCACGTACAATGTTTTGTTCTTTTCTTTTTGAGATAGGTTTCTATCGTGTAGCTCTGGCTGACCTAGAACTCAGTATGTAGATCAGACTGGCTTCAAACTCAGATCTATCTGCCTGCCTTCCAAGTGCTGGGATTAAAAGGCATTTGCTACCACACCAGGCTCACTTATGTCTTTTTCAAGTGTGCTTAAGACATGAGTGTAAGAGACACAGGGTCCAGAATAAAAACAGTATTTAGTTTGAAGGAAGGAAATTCTATCTGGAAGGACTTACCTGATATCAGCAAGAAGTGACTTCAAGATGCCACATGATATTTTGCATATGAAATCTTTGTGCTTAATGAAACTGGATATGGAGGCTAGTTGGACATTCTTCTGTTGGGGGAAACCTACTTTGAGTTAGCTTCTTGGGACCAAATATGAATTAATAACAATACTTTGTTTAGAAAATGAGTTTATGTGGATTTTTTGTTTTCTTTAGTTGCTTAGGACTCAAACCCAGGGTCTTGAGTTATGTCTTGAACCCTCAAGTAATATAAGGAAATAAAATTGCATAACCAAGTTATTTTCCCAAATTAGGATTTTAGCAGCAATTTTCTAGATAATCTTTAGATTTGGAACCTCCAATAGTAGCTGTTTTTGTTCTTTCATTTTGTTGTTAGTTAAATATTGTGAAGATGATGGTCTTTTAATCTTTTGTTGTTAGCATGGATAGAGAAATCATAGGATCTTGGCATCTTTGCATGTTGCAAATAGTATTACTGTTGTAAATTTGTACTTAACCCAACTGGGTTGGTTGAGGAATATTCGGTGAACAGAACTGTTGTTTTAGAATCAAAAGAGTCCTGGTAGTGCATTGCTGTATCTGCAGCCATCTGTAGCACAGGACTGATTTTCAAGCAAGCTAATGATTATTTGGGAAGTGTCCCAAATGTGTGATTTTTAAATTATTTTATATTTTCATGTTTATTTTGTTTTGAGACAAGGACTCACTGTGTAGTTCTGACTAGCCTGAAAGTTGACATTGGTTTCAAACTTTTGATAATCCCATCTCTGCCTTCTGAGTGCTGAGCTTACAGTAATGTCCCAGCATAGAATTTTTCTTTTTTCAAGACAGGGTTTCTCTGTAGCTTTGGAGCCTGTACTGGAACTCACTCTGTAGCCCAGACTGTCCTAGAACTCGCAGAGATCCTTCGGTTTCTGTTTCCCGAGTGCTGGGATTAAAGGCGTGTGCCACCACCATCTGACCCAGCATAGAATTTTATAATTAGTTTCATAGTTTTATAAAAAGATTTATTTTATTTGAATGTGTATAAGTGTGGGTCTGTGTGTGAGTATGTACACCCCATTACAGTGATGGTGGAGGCCAAAGGCATTGGATCCTCTGCATCTGGAGTTACAGGTGGTTATGAGCTCTTTAGGAGCAGTGTGTGCTCCTAACTGTTATTTGTTGAGTATTTTATGTGCTAGGCCAGATATGGTCCCTTCCATGTCCTAGTGAGACCTGCAATCTATATGAGGAGATAGCCAACTAATGACTATATACTTAGAAATATAAATGCTTTAAAAATCGTTTGGTTCTAGAATAAGTTACACAGAAACCCACCATGTATTTTGGGGAGGGAGTTTTATTTCTGTTTTTTTTTGTTTGGTTGGTTGGTTTTGGCTTTTAGAGACAGGGTTTCTCTGTATTGTTTGGAGGCTGTCCTGGAACTCGCTCTGTAGACCAGGCTGGCCTCGAACTCACAGATCTGACTGCCTCTGGCTCCCGAGTGCTGGGTTTAAAGGCATGCTCCATCAACATCTGGCTGAGGGGGTTTTATTTCTTTAAATTTTAAGTATCTTTATTTTTTATATATGAATGTTTTTGCTGGTGTCTAAGCACTGCATGCATGCCTGATACCCACAGGTCAGAAGAGGGCATCAGATTCCCTGCCTCTGTTTCCTGAGTGCTGGGAAGGTCTGTACCACCACATCCAGCCTAGCATAGATTTTTTCCTTGCTTAAAAAAACTAACCCACAGCCAAGTGTTGGTGGTGCCCGCCTTTAATCCCAGCACTTGGGAGGCAGAGGCAGGTGGATCTCTGAGTTCAAGACCAGCCTGGTCTACAGAGGGAGTTCCGGGACAGGCTCCTTAATAATACAGAGAAACCCTGTCTTCAAAAACAAAAACAAAAACAAACAAAAAACCTAACCCACTAGTATAAACCAGTGTTTAAAAACATTTGCCAGATGGTGGTGGCACACATCTTTAATCCCAGCACTTGGCAGGTGGATCTCTGAATTTGAGGTCAGCCTGGTTGGTCTACAGAGTGAGTTCATGGCAGCCAGAATTATACAGAGAAACCCTGTCTCAAAAATAAACAAAAAACAATTAAAAATTATTGTGCGGGAGAGAAAGGGGAGGGGAGATTGGCTTGTGTATGGGTGAGTGTCATGGTGCACATGTGAGGTCAGAGGACAACTTTGTGGAGTCAGTTTTCTTCTACCTTTGCATAGGTTCTGAGGATTGAACCCAGTTTGCCAGGCTGTGGGGCAAGTGCCCCACTAAGCCATCTTACTGGCTTCTAGGCTTATTTCAGATTTTATTTGTTTTGATCAAACCTGGCCTTCATGTTTCAGTCTATCAATATCTTTTTTATAGCCATCCCAGTGACTTAACCTGGGTTTTTGGTTTCATTTTGTTTTCTCTAGACAGGGTTTCTCTGTAGTTTTGGAGGCTGTCCTGGAACTTCCTCAGTAGGACAGGCTGACCTCGAACTTAGAGATCTGTCTCTGCCTTCCAAGTGCTGGGATCAAAGGCATGCTCCACCACTGCCCAACCTTACCCTGGATTTTTTTCAGTCTGCTTCTTTTTTTCTGTTGGAATGCCCTTCTCTACTTCCAGGGCATTCACATTCCCAGTCCATCCCATCCTTCAAACTAGTATAATGCTTAGTCTTTTTTCCTGAAGCCTTTTTAACCCACATTCTCATTCTCCAATCTCCAGAACTGATTTCATTTTTCTCTGTCTCTTCAGGATTTTTTGGGGGGTTGGAAAGATCTCTGTTAGAGTGCTTTATCATATTCTGCCTTAAATGAAGATTATTTGTGGATGTGTTTTCTTTCCCCCTCATTCTAAGTTGTGTAAGACAGCAATGTCTCCTCTGTTCTTTTGTCCCCCATAATTCCTAGCCCAATGCTTTGAGTATAACTATGCATAATTAATTCTTTTTTGAATTGAATTAGACTTTGGAAAAAAAGAAACTTAATGTGATTGTTTTTTTCAAACTCCTTTTATACTAAAACAAATTCCATTCAACACATTTTATCCCAAATTGAATAAACTAGGAACAAGACAGGCTGTGAATGGCTTAAGAAACCCTTCTGATTCAAGGGCAGGCTTTGCTACCTTATTGCTTGGAGCATTGCCCACTCCATGCATTCAATAACATGGAGGAGTTTGTGCAAGGTGGGCCACTCACAGGAACCAGCCTGGTTCTGCTAGAGAAATAGTATTGGATACTCTGGGTCTTGTTGACCTTTTTAAGGTTTCGTTTGTTTTATTCCATTGGGTTCCTGCTGTATGTTCTATACTGTTCTAGCTTCTTTTTTTTTCTTTTTTCTATTTTTCTTTTTTTTTTTTGGTTTTTTTTTTTTTTTTTTTTTTTTTTTGGTTTTTTTTTGGTTTTTCGAGACAGAGTTTCTCTGTATTGTTTTGGAGGCTGTCCTGGAACTCGCATTGTAGACCAGGCTGGCCTCGAACTCACAGAGATCCGCCTGCCTCTGCCTGCTGAGTGCTGGGAATTAAGGCATGTGCCACCAACGCCCGGCTGTTCTAGCTTTTTTTTTTTTTTTTTTTTTTTTTGGTTTTTACGAGACAGTGTTTCTCTGAATTGTTTTGGAGGCTATCGGTCCAGCCCGGCCTCAAACTCACAGAGATCCGCCTGCCTCTGCCTTCGGAGTGCTGGGATTAAAGGCGTGCGCCACCACCACCCGGTCTGTTCTAGCTTCTTAAGATCTGTCAGTGAATACAAGAGATCAAGACAAAAGCCAGCCACCAATGGATTTTACCTTTGTGAGTAAAGAGGTTTTGCTTTGTAGACAGTCTGACTTTGAAGCATTCTTCCTGCCTTGCCTTCTGCAGTGCTGGAATTACAGGCTTGAGGCACCAGGCCCCGCAGATTGTATCTTTTAAAAGGAGATAAGAATAAGCATAGTAAGTAATTATATAGTATTAAAAGGTTGAGAAATGATGCAGGATAAATGGAACAGGGTAAAGGAGGCTGGAAATGTAGAAGGGTTAGATGGATCAAGTGGGAGGGTAGAAGCTTTTAGTAAGATTGGTTGATGCTGGTATGTTCCTGGGTGACTATAGACTCCTCAGATTGGTAGCTGCTTTTCTGCCCAGCAGAGAGAAAGAGGCAGTATCTGCAGTTGTTCCCGTGTCCAGCTGACTGAAGGAAATAGCTACTTGTTAAGTCTTTTCTGGTGGCTGACATTCCTGGAAGTTAATCACAGTGACAGTTGCATTCAGTTGTGTCTGGAAGACTCCAGGGGTAAGAGCAGTTCCCTGAAAATGGGATTTGCTCAGCTGCTGAGTAGGCCTTGAGTATCTGGAGTTATGGGTGAGTTAGGCTTCTGAATTTTCTTCTTTTTCAAGGGGAAAAGGCCAAAAATACGACCAATCTTCTTTCCAGTGAGGCTTCAGAAAATTTGAATTAGTTTTTAAAAGAACATGCATATAGATTGGCCCATGCCTATAATCATAGCATTTGTGAGGTGGAGGAGGCAGGAGAACCATGAATTAGAGGTCAGCTTTGGCTGCATTGTGAGTTCTATGTCGCCTGAGTTACACCATGAGACCCTGCATCAAAAAAGAACTGGCTGCAATATAGAAATTAAGCAAAAGCAAAAAAACAAATTTGACATTTCCCTGTATAATTGAAGGTAAATGTTTCTGCTCATATCTGTCTGTCTGTCTGTCTATCTATCTATCTATTTTGGTTTTTTGAGACAGGGTTTCTCTCTATTGTTCTGGCTGTCCTGGAACTTGCTTTGTAGATCAGCCTGGCCTGATCAACACATGGGCTATAACACATGGGCTATATAATATCAAGACCCTGTCTCAGAACAGTAACAACAACAAAAAAGAGCAGATGACTTGGCTTGAGGAGGTAAAGGCACTTGACTTGCCCTATCTGACAACCTGATTCAAGCCCTAAAACACACATCGGGGAAGGAGAGACCTGATTCCCACAAACTGTCATCTGATCTCAACATGCGCATGCATATACAGTAGAGCTGCTAGGACAAGTAGTAATAGATGTTATCTATGTTTTTCTTTAATTATTATATGAATACATATGTACAGATAGATGCATGATCATGCCATGGTACATCCATGACAGTCAGAGGAACAGTTGGAAGGAGTTGGTTCTCTCCTTCCATCATGTGTATCCAGGGATCAAACTCAGGTTGTTAGGCTCGGCAGCAATCATCTATACCCCTTGAGCCATCTTGCCAGTGTGTTTTTTGGGATTTATTTTTCTCATTGTACCATGCTGCTGCTTTTTAGGATGTTACCTCCAAACATCATCTTGATGACCATAGGTTTCATATAGAAGCTTTTAAGTAATGGCACCCTTCTTGTTTAGCACTTGAATAAATACTTTTATTATTTTTAATTGTTTTCACTTGTATGTGTGCATGTGCATTAGTGTGCTTCTGTTTGTGTGTGTGTGCGCGCGCGCGCACACACACACACACACACACACACACACACACACACACACGCTATTTGTATATGGGTTCTAGTTCCATGACATTCATCAGAGGACAACTTTGGGAAGTTAGTTTTTTCTTTCTATTTGTATGTGTGTTCCAGTGGATTTTTACCCACTGAGCCATCTTGCCAGCCCAATAAATGTTTTTCATAATCTAAATATTAAGGTTCTGAAAGCTGGGCTGTGGTTGTGCATGGTTTTTGTTTTTTTTTTGTTTTTGTTTTTGAGACAGGGTTTCTCAGTGGCTTTGGAGGCTGTCCTGGAACTCGCTCTGTAGACCAGGCTGGCCTCGAACTCACAGAGATCTGCCTGCCTCTGCCTCCCGAGTGCTGGGATTAAAGGCGTGCGCCACCAACGCCCGGTGGTTGTGCATGCTTTTAATCCCAGCACTCAGAGGCAGAGGCAGGTGGATCTGAGTTCAAGGCCAGCCTGACTAACATAGAGAGTTCCAGGACAGCCAGAGCTCCACAGAAAAACTGTGTTTTGGGGGCAAAAAAAAAAAAAAAAGGAAAAGAAAGAAATATTAAGGGTCTGGATATCTGGTTCAGTTGGTAAAGTGCTTGCTATGTAAGCATAAAGGCCATAGTTAAGATGCTTAACACCTGTGTAAAAACTAGTCAGTAGCATACATCTGTAACCCCAGTACTATGGTGGGTGTATGTGGAGACAGGCGGATCCCTGTTTCAGTGTAAAGTGGAAAGTATAAAGGAAGGCATTTTCATCCTCAAGCACATCTGTATGCACATATACACATAAGAGCTCAATATTAGGATTTTTCTGTAACATTAAGCTTTTGGGGGGGTTGATACATGTTATGTGCATGTGTGTACACAAGTACTTTCTATCCTATTCCTTTGATGCAGGGTCTCTCTCTGAACCTGGAGTCTAGCAAGGGTTTTTCACTTAGACTGTCAGTCAGTGAGCCTGGGCAATTCTATTCTGTCTCGTGTTGCTCAGTGTTTGAGTTATAGGAGTGTATGGGGCCATGTTTACATAGCAAGCATTTCTAACTGCTGAGCCATCTTTTTCTTTTTCTTTTTCTTTTTTTTAATGAGACAGGATCTTGTGTAGTTCATGCTAATGGAAACTCACTTTGGAGCCACAGTAACCTTGACCTCTCTTTTAAGCTTAAGGACATTTATTGGCATTTAAAAGAAAAACAGTACAGGTTAGGACTATCACTGACTGTCACTAAGAGGAGAGAGAGAGAAAAGGTCTTGCCTTTTAGGTTAGACATGGAATAGAAACATATTCCCAAGAATGGAAGTGGGCTAGTGAGCTGAGGAACAAGCCGGGAAGTATAACCTTGAAATTTTAATTCTCATGCTTCCTCTTCCCTAATGTTAGAATTATGGAAATTCACTACCAAATGGGGGCAAGAACTTTAAGCACTTTGAGATTTTGTTTCAGGTATACTTACTATGAGTGAGATGAAATGTTGGTGAACCTCAGTGTAAGAGAATTGAATTAAAAAATAAGCATAAAGTCTCGAGTACTTTCTCAGAATGAGTAATTCCTAGCTATCAGTGGTAACTCCCAAATGAAACTGGAAACTCTGGTGAGCGGTTCCTAGAAAAACTGGGTCAATGTGCTGCCAGAGAAATGCTGGCCTCCATTAGGAACAGAATCAGAACTAAATAAAAAGTTTCCCTCTGCATAAAACGAAGACTTTTCTAATATGTGTTACTGTCTTGTTCTGGTTGCAAATACTTCCAGAATTAGAGGCCAAAGAATGTGAAGACTTTAAAAACAAAATGGGGGTGGGTATTTAAGATTTTATACTTCTTAGAATTAGTGGCCAAAGAATGTGAAAATACCACCATGGGGGGCTGTTAAAGATTTTTATTTTATGTATATGGGTGTTTGTATGCACATATGTATACATCTTGTGTACTCAGTCTCATGGAAGTCAGAAGAGGGTATTGGATACCCTAGAACAAGAGTTAGAGATGGGTGTAAGCTGCTGTGTGGGTACTGGGAATTGAACCTGCGTCCTTTGCAAGAGCAGCAAATGTTTTTAATCACTGAGCAGCCTTCAAGCCCTTGGCAGTTTTAAATTTTTTTTCTTCATCTTGTTGACTATTAAAACTAGAATCTTATGTGTGCTATGATACTATGCTGCCTATATTCCATGCCCCAGTGCTTACTTTTATTTGTTCGTTCGTTCGTTCGTTCATTCATTCATTCATTCATTCAGAGACATGCTCTTACTGACCTCAAATTTATTATATGGCCAACAGTGACTCTGAACTTCTGGTTCTCCTACCCCTATTTCCTTAGTGCTGGGATATCCATGCTTGGGTTATGTGGTGCTCGGGATTCAACCCAGAACTTGGTGTATGCTAGGCAATAACTCTTTCAATTGAACCACACCCCATTCCTTTTTATCAGTCTTTAAAGTTTTCCTGTGCTGGAAATTGAACCCAGGCCCTTTGAGATAGCACATGATACTACTGCACTGCATTCATATCTTCTCAGCTTTTAAAGAGAGGCCCTGTCAAGCCATGGAAAGAACCAATAGGTTTGATCACCAGTTCTTAGTGTCTTTCTGTATTTGATAGAGAATTCCCTTTCAAGTCAGGAGTGAATTTATTGTACTTAAATAACTATCCTTCTGAGTGCTAATTAAATGTGTTAACTCTAAGAGTTGGAAAAATTTAAAAATAGGTTTTTAAAACTTGTGTGAGAGGAATAGAGAGTGTATGAATGAGGGTGCATGTGTGCCATAACCTATGTGTGGAGAGGTTAGAGGACAACTTTGGAGAGCCAGTTCTCACCTTCTACCTTGTTGAGATATGGTGTCTTTCTGCTGTTGTGCTTTTTACTCCAGGGTAGCTGGCCCATGGGTATCCAATTTTCTCCTGTCTCTACTTTCCATCTCTGTGTAGGAGTGCTGGAATTACAACTTTTCCATCGAGGTTATTATATTGTGTTTTTTCTGTATTTTTTTTTTTCGAGACAGGGTTTCTCTGTATTGTTTTGGAGGCTGTCCTGGAGCTAGCTCTGTAGACCAGGCTGGCCTCGACCTCACAGAGCTCCTCCTGCCTCTGCCTCCCGAGTGTTGGGATTAAAGGCGTGTGCCACCAACGCCTGCCTGTATTTTTTTAAATTTTAATGAATTGAAATAGATATCTCCCTTCCCTTTCCTGCCTCCAGCCCCTCCCAGTTAACCTTCCTCCAACTCCTTTCATATTTTGCCCTACATTCTCAAGTTGATAGCCTCTTTTTTGATTATTATTGTTACATACATACATACATACATACATACATACATACATACATACATATCCTGGTGAATCAATTTCTGTCCTTGTGTATATGGTTCCAAGACTGACCACTCTGCATTGAACAGCCAGTAAGGAGGCCCATCTCTTTTACTCCCAGCAGTTATTAGTTGTCTAAGTTGTTTGTCTGGGGTTGAGCACCTGCAAAAATCCCCTCCTTTCACATTAGCATATCTTTTTGTAATTGTTTTGTTTGAGACAGGGTTTTTCTGTGTAACAGCCCTGCCTATCCTGGAACTCATTCTGTAGACCAGGCTGGCCTCAAACTCACAGAGATCTGCTGCCTCTGCCTCCCAGTGCTTCACCACCACTCAACTAACATGTCTATTGATACTGCCATTGTTCCAGTCTTTTTATGTAGCCATTTCTAGAAGAAATTGTTTCATAGCTGGTATCCTAGTGTTCTGGCTCTTACAATCTTTGCATCCCCTCTTGTGCAAAGTTCTCTGAGCCATAGATACAGGAGCTGTAGTGTAGATAAAGCCATTGGGACTGGGCGCCTCACGATCTGTTGATGTCTGCCTTATGTCCAGTTGTAGTTTCCTGGGATGGTCTCCATTTGTTGAAAAGAGAGACCCCTTTGATGAGGGGTTGTTAGCTACACTTATCCAGGAAAGACGGCTCATGCACACAAAGCATAATTTCTATTTTTATGTTTATTTTATATGCATGGGTGTTTTCTTTACATGGATGTCTGTACCATACACCTGTCTGGTGCTTGTGGAGGTCAGAAGATAGCATCAGAGCCTTTACAAGAGCAGCTAATGGTCTTAGAGCTCTCTCTTAAAGCCCTACTATAATGTTTTTTTTTATAACTTACAAGCAACTCTATTGAACTAAAAGTTATGACACTGACAAAGAGTTTATGCCATAACTAATAGATCTAGAGGAGAACAAAGCAAGCTACTTTGCTGCTTACTAAGGGAGACCAGAAAAGGATGTCTGTTCAATCAGGAAAAATTGATTAAGATTTGTAAATGAGAGAAAGTAAGCGCAGAGTCTCCTGCAGAGTTAAGGTGTGATCTAGTTCTGCACGAATTACTGGCTCCCATTAAGATGAGCATGCCAGCAATAGGGAGTCCAAGGTCAAAACACAGGACATTTCACTCTGTATTTCGGAAAGGGTCCTTTCTTGCTATATCATATGATGGAAAGACCAGAAGAGATTACCCACATTTTTTTTTCTTTTTAAACATGGGTTCTGGTGATCAAACTCAGGTTATGTCTAATGATTTTACCCACTGAGTCATCTTGCCCACAGTCCAGGTCAGGGTTTTTAAAGACAGGGTCTCACTTAATCCTGCCTCCATTTCCCAAGAGCTAGGATTATAGGTTTTGACTGTTTAAAGTAGAAAACGTAGATTTTCTTTAGTTGTTGGTTATACAGACTAACAGGTTTCTTTATAACATTTTTATACACATTCCTTTTTCTGGTTTTTGAGATGGGTTTCACTGTATAGTATTGGCTAGCCTGGAACAGTATATGGACTGGACTGTCCTTGAACCCTTGAACTTGAGATCCACCTCTGCCTCTCCAGTGTTGGAATTAAAGGAATAAATTTCCACTCCGGATTCATATTCCATTTTGATTGATGCTTACCCCATCTCCCTGTTACCTTTCCACTTTTTAAATTTCTACCCCCAGCATTCTTCCTGCCACTTTTCTTAAAACCTCTCTTCCTTTCTTGTACTTCCTTTTCTAGTTTTATGGCCTCTATCCACACTCACTCTCATGTAAATACATTTATCTAAAAATCAGGCCCATGAGTGGTAGTACACACCTTCAATTCACACATTTCAGAGGTAGAGGTGGTAGATCTCTCAGTTTGAGGCCACCTTAGACTACATAGTGAGTTAAATAAAAATAGAAGGTTGTGTATATGACAACATGTGACATTTGTCTTTCTGAACTTTACAAGCTATATATAGTACAATACTGTAATAATGACATGATCCAGTTTTTCTTGCATTTATGTATGTGTATGTTTATTTGGTTCTATGCATTTTTTAAAACTTTATTATTGGTGGGGAGGCGTTGTGCATATGGAAGTTGGAGGACAACTTGTGAAAGTTGTTTCTCTTCTGTGGGAGTCCCAGGGATTGAACTTTAGGTTATCAGACCTGGCAACAAGTACTTTTACCTGCTGAGCCATCTTGCTGACCCATTATTTTCTTTGTCATCTTGTGTAGTCCAGGTTGGCTTCAGATTCACTCTGTAACCAAGGGTGGCCTTGAACCTTTACCTCCCAAATATTAGGATTACAAGTGGCTATCACCATGCCTGACTGGTTTATACCATTTTATCATGTAGAAGGTCATAGTGTACCTAATACCATAGCATGAGGGTCCCTCATAGCTTATAGTGTTTTCTTACAGCGATATCTACTTTTTTCTGCTGTTCCACTTCACATCTTCCCACTAAAAGAGTGTGTGTGTGTGTGTGCGCGCGTGTTCTGTGTTCTATGTTTTGTGTTGTTTTGTTTAGCACTGGAGCTTGAACCTTGTGAGATGGGGTTTCTCCCATTTGTCTTGCTCTTCTTCCAAACATGGAGTGGACAGACTTTATAAAGGAAAATTAGGGGAGCTTTATCTGCCATGCCTGAATAAAAATTCAAAAGGGAAAGTAGGATCTCAGAGACAACAGAATGCCAACCTTGTGAGCTCACAAGTGTTGCAGCTCTGTGCCCTGGCAGGCGTCAGGCACTAGCCAAGAGTGTCAGCACATGTTATAGCACAAAACTCTCTTGGTTCTCAGAACGCTAGCCAAGAGCAGCTCCTTGCAGAGCCAGTCAACAGAAAGAAGCCACTGACAAGAACAGCAGGGTTTTTGTTTTGTTTTGATGCTGGGTCTCTATATAGCCCAGGCTATCTTGGAGCTCTCTATCTAGATCAGACTCCAGCTGACCATTAACTCAGAGATCTGCTTGCCTCTGCTTCTGAATGCTGGAATTAAAAGTGTGTACCACACACAATTAGCAGCAAATCTTGAAGGCTGAGCAGGAACAGATTCCTTATAATTCTTCTCAGCCTGTGGGTCAGCATCCCTTGGGGGATGAATGATCCTTTCACAAGGATCAAGTATCAGATAGCCTGCATATCAGGTATTTGCATTACGATTCATAGCAGTAGCAGAGTTACAGTTAAGAAGTAACAGTGAAAATAATTTTATAGTTGAGGTCACCACAACATGAGAAACTATTAAAGGGTCTGTCTGAGCATTAGGAAGGTTGAGAACCACTGCACTAGGTGAAACGGGTGCAGTGGAAACTCAAGCATATTCTCTAGCTGGAGGCAAATCTTCAGCAGGTCTGTCTGTGGCCAGCCTGCAGAGTAATCTTCTTTCTCTAAGAGAAGTCTTGTCGTCTTTTCTTCCGCCTCTAATGATAGAGCAATTGGAAGAGTGTCTAAAGCCTGTACACTGTTATATAGAGCCAGATGGGCCTTGATTGGCTGAATATGTGTGTGTATGTAAATGAGGTATAAAATGAGACAAACCAGTAAAGAACTGTCAAACTCTGGAGAGGCAAAGAGAAAACCTGTGAAAACAGAGGGTGTTCTCATTTAGGACCTCTGCTCTAGCCCCTCTTCTCCAGGCCTCAACATCAAAGCACGTGTGGTCAAAGTTTAAAGCAAAAGGCTAGAAAAGCACCGTGCATGGTTTTCCCATTGGCTCCAGTTGACCTGAGGCAAAAACAGTTTGTTGTGCCTGATGTTGGAGCTCGTTTTCAGCTATTAGGGCCCTAGTTCCCAACTGCATGCATTAGTTGCACTCTCTACCCACAGCAGTCCACTTGTTTTAGGCTATCAAACATAGCCTGCTGCATTGGTGGTTGGGGTGGGGAATCCACTCCAGCAGCTGCAGGGAGTAGGCACCTGGCTGTCAGAAGGTTTGCAGCTCTGTTTGCCTATGTTGGAAGCTGAGAGTTTTGCTGATAGAATATCCAGTTGACTTTGCACCCAGGACTTTTGAGCCCTGGCTACTTACTACTTCATACTTGCTGGGGGCCCCGCCTACCATATCACAAGGATATCACAAATGCTACACAAGCAATCTTATCACTGTTATGTTTCCAGATTTCCAAATTTATTTATTTATTTAAATTTTGTTTTGTTTTTCGAGACAGGGTTTCTCTGTATTGTTTTGGAGGCTGTCTTGGAACTCACTCTGTAGACCAGGCTGGCCTCCAACCCACAGAGATCTGCCTGCCTCTGCCTCCAGAGTGCTGGGACTAATGGTGTGCACCACCAACGCCTGGCTTATCCATTTAATTCTTAATGGTATTTGGCCTTTGTGGATGTCTGTGTGAGGGAGTTGGATCCATTGGAATTAGAGTTATAGGCAGTTGTTAGCTGCCATTATTAGCTGCCATGTGGGTACTGGGAATTGAACCTGGGTTCTTTGGAAAAGCAGCCAGTGCTTTTAACCACTGAGCCATCTCTCCAAGTAAGTGTATTACAGTCTTGTGCCACCAGACTCAGCTTTGTTTTGCTTTTGTACTTATTCATTTGTTTGCTTATTTATTTGTGGTTGTGCAGCGTTTGAATCAAGAGCATTGTGCTTGCTAGGCAAGTACTATTTATGTTTAAATAGTCTTACCATGTATCTCAGGTTGGTCTTTAACCAGTTGAATGCTTGGGGTTGCAGGCATGTTTTATGATTCCCTATAACGAGACTTTTTTTTTAAGTTTTATTTATTTATTACATAAACAGTGTTCTGTGGGCCAGAAGAGGGCACCAGATCTCATTACAGGTGGTTGTGAGCTACCATGTGGTTGCTGGGAGTTGAACTCCGGACCTCTGGAAGAGCAGTCAGTGCTCTTAAACACTGAGCCATCTCTCCACCCCACAAGATTTGTGTGTGTGTCTGTGTATCTGTGTGTGTCTGTGGTATTTTTGAGACAGGGTCTCTCTGTCAGGTCTTTCCTGGCTGTTCTGCAACTTGCTTTATAGACCAAGCTTGCCTCAAATTCAGAGGTCTGCCTGCATCCCCAATAATAGTGTTAAAGGCTTTTGCCACCATGCTAAACTTAGATTTATTTTTTAGTTATGTATCTGTGTGGATATGTCCATATGAGTGCAGGTGCCTGAAGGGGGCATCTATCTGATTCCTTGGAGCTGGAGTGACAGGTGAGCTGCCTAATGTGGGTGCTGGAAACAAAACTTGGGTCCTGTGAGAGAAACAGTACATGCTCTTAACCATTGAGCCATTTCTCCAGCCCCCAAATAAATTTCAACATAGTCTTTTTTAAACAGTATCCAGGAATGTTTGGGGAGACTTTCATTAAAATTTTTAGTTTGGTGTCGTTCTACAGGCTGCAATACTAACACTTGAGTTTGAGGCCATCCTGACCTATGTATGATTCTGTCTTATAAAACTAAGAAATTTCTATTTATTGAAATGATTTGTTTTGTTTCTTTTTTGTTTTTTGTTTTTTTTTTTGAGACAGGGTTTCTCTATGGCTAACAGCCGTACTTTATGGTATAATGCATTTTAAGCTTTCATATCTAGCCTGCAAATATATTTTGGTCATGAGGACATTTTCAACTTAAGATGGCTTTATCAGGCTATAACCTCTTATAGGTTAAAGAACTGTCTATACATAGGGGTTCACATGAGTTGGTTTTGTCTAGGATATCTGGTTTTAGAAGCAATTATGCATAGATGAAGCTGAAAGTTAACAGAGTACTAATGAACAATTAAACATTTTGAGAAACATGGGACCTGCTTTGTTTTGTCATATTCCCCCAATTGGTTGTTGTTGGTTTTGTTTGTTTTGTGACAGGGTCTTATCATGTGTCCAAGTTGCCCTGAAACTTGTTATGAAGCCCAGACTGACTTCCAGTTTGTGATTCTATGGGCTCAGCTACGAGTGCCTGGATTATATGCATGTACTATCGTGCCTTCCTTCCCCATCCCTGGTGTTACAGCTGGAATTCACGGCCTTATCCATGCACCATACAGTGGAACAAGTACTCTCCCACTAGCCCTAGCTCCCTCCTACATAAAATAATAATAAATAATAATAATAATAATTTTCTCTTTGAGGAAAATATAATGGGCTATGTAGCCCTATGATTACAACGGGAGCAGAGTGGCAGAGGTTTTTTGTTGTTACTTGAGATAACCTTTGCCTTTTGCTTTTTGGCTTACAGGTCTTGGTAAGTCTTTTCTGTATGAGTTTCATCAAGTGAATCTCTGGAGGGCTGACTTATTTACAGGTTTAGTATATTACTTATACTTATGCTGGCACAGAATGTTATTGATAAACAACCACAGATCTATACCTGAACTCTGTTGAATAGTTTTGTCCTGGTGGAAATGTCAGTTACTTGTGTGAAATGAAACAGGCCAAGCCTCATAATCTTTATCTGAGAATAGAAGCTTGTAAGGACCATAAAACTATTCATGAGCTGCAACTTACAAAGACTTGGAGATAGCTGGGCATTGGTGGCACACGACTTTAATCCCAGCACTCGGGAGGCAGAGGCAGGTGGATCTCTGTGAGTTCAAGACCAGCCTGGTTTACAAGAGCTAGTTCCAGGACAGCCTCCAAAGCCACAGAG
The DNA here is from genome assembly GCF_017639785.1 of Mesocricetus auratus. NCBI lineage: Eukaryota > Metazoa > Chordata > Mammalia > Rodentia > Cricetidae > Mesocricetus > Mesocricetus auratus. The sequence continues at coordinate 5,820,020 of NW_024429267.1, read as the reverse complement.
AAACCCTGTCTCGAAAAACCAAAAAAACAAAACAAAACAAAAAAAAAAAACTTGGAGATAGAGGTGCTACAATTTTACTCTGTTGTCCATATGTAACACATAGCCAGGTGATCCTGGTTGATTCGGTCTGTCTTTTCAAATGGGTACAGTTAGTGTATTTTTATTTAAATCTAATTTCATTGTTGATATATGGCAGAAAGCTATGTTACTTGAGAAGATGACACAGTTCCTTTGTTACAGTAATTAATGTAATAAATTAGTGCAATGTAAGGAAGAGACCCAAAGGGAAGCTGACTGTTTTTCCCACAGAGCCCTGGGTGGATATTCAGTTGATTAGTGAGTTCTCCTGAAGTGTGGCAGGTGGAAAAGGAGATGCCTTACTCTGAGTAAGCTCAGGATGGTTTACATGTTGTACTATTCTCACTGGAGGCTATCTAAGATGGTGTGATTAAAGGGCAGCATCTGGAATTCAGGGAAGATGATATAATGTGATACCCTTCTCAGCAACTTCATTGTATCCCTTTGATTTATTTCCAGTTCTCTATGTACATACCCATATTGAACCACATACAATTTTTATTTGACTGCCTATTGTGTCAGGTTGACAATGTAGTGGGTTGGAAGAGCTTGATAAGAGTCCAGATGTGTTAAAACCATGAGCTTCATACATTGAACCTAAGATTTTTGTTTTGAGGTGCTGGAAATTGAACCCAGAGCCCTGTGCATAATAGTTAAGTACTCCATCACTGAGCTGCGCCCCTAGACTAAGCCTGAAGGATTTTGAAATAAGATACTCTGTCAGTCATTATAGTATAAGGGGAAGGGTTATTTTATTAGAATATATTAAATATGCAATAGGTTTCATTACAGTATTTTCATTTATATATACATGTATAATGTGTTTATATTTACCCCCACTTACCTCTTATCCCTTCCCATTTCTGCTGATTCCCTTCCTCTTTCCCATTTTACTTTGATGTCTTTTTTTCTTTCAGTTTTTTTGTGAACCAAGGAATTTAATTAGGGTTACTTATGAGTATGGGTTGGGGGTTATTTATGGAGGAATGGACAACTTACCAGTAACTATACCACTGAAGAAAATGCCCGCCTCCACCTCCATCTCCTGAGGATGATCTTGAATATCTAGTCTTCCCTGCGAGACCCTGTGTTTAAAAAAACAAACAAAACAAAGAAAGGTAGGGCCTTTGATTCCCAGCACTGGGAAGGCAGAGGTAAACCTGGTCTATGTTCCAGGCCACCATAGTGAGGCACTGTTTACAAAATAGGGGGAAATAGTTAGATGACCAACGAAGTATAACCATAAAATAGTCCTGCATGTTTGGACAGCAGAACTTTATATTTCAGTCATTGATAATTTAGAGTTGTCTTTTTTTTTTTTTTAAAGATTTATCTAGCCGGGACAGCTTCCAAAACAATACAGAGAAACCCTGTCCTGAAGAAAAAAAAAGTATCTATTATATATATATATATACCGTTTTCTCTGCATGTATATCTGCACGCCAGAAGAAGCACACTGATCTCATTACAGATGGTTGTAAGCCATCATGTGGTTGTTGGGAATTGAACTAAGTCACACCAGTTAGTGTTCTTAACCACCGAGCCATCTCTCCAGCCCCGAGTTGTCTTACTTTTTAAGTTTTATTTTTCAGAACATGCTTAAAACATGGTGACTTTTTCTCCCATTTCATATAAGCAAAATTAAAATTTAATGATGAAGCTTGCTTAATGTTATGGAAATTTGAGTGAAATCATATTTCTCTTTTTAAAAAGATGTTTTTTTTTGGTTTTTTGTTTTTAAACAAGACAGGGTTTCTCTGTATTGTTTTGGAGGCTGTCGGTCCAGCCTGGCCTCGAACTCACAGAGATCCGCCTGCATCTGCCTCCCGAGTGCTGGGATTAAAGGCGTGCGCCACCACCGCCCGGCTATTTTTTTTTTTTTTTTATGTGTGCATGTGCTTGTGTATGAGTATGCCACATGCGTGGGAGGGCCTGCACAGACCAAAAGAAAGTTTGGATTTCTTGAAGCTAGTGTTTCAGCTGTTAATGAGCATCCCAGTGCGAGTACTCAGGGTCCTCTGGTACAGCAGTTAATATTATTATGCTGTGCCATCTCTCCAGTCTCTGAAGTCACATCTCCTGATTCTAAGATCAATTTTATTTTACTATAATATGTTAGCCAGAAGTGGGCATTATTTTTACAGACTAGTACCTAGTCAGATGGCCCTGACTGTTGTATGTATATGACATAAGTTTTGTAAGCAAACAATGTACACTTAAGTGCCGCTGTTACTTGTCCAGGCCAAAACCTTTAAGAAAATTTATCTAAAGCCCTAAAAAGAGGAGAGGGTAGCATTGTATGCTTTATTTTCTGCCTAGACTGGATTGTATATGAGTAGTTAACAAGGAAAAGAACCCTCTGTTTGAAGCCTTCTAGGGTGCTGTAGTGCTTTGTCTGGGTAGAAAGAGAAGTACTTTGGTTATGCTTATATGTAAGTATGGCTTAAGTAGTTGATTTGCCTTCTGGACGAGGACAGTGAACTACTCTTTTCAGTCTTAACCTTCTAAAAGAGAGTCTGGTAGACAAACAGTATGATCTATGACAAATGCCCTCAAAACATGCAGTTGATACCCTAATGTGTGGTTTACTAATTTATCCCTGAGCTGTTAGGTCAAGAGCTGTATTTTGGTTCCAAATAGGAAATTGGGATTTGGACTTCAGTTATGAGATGACTGCTTTGGATGGGTATAGAGATTGAAGAGTCATCCTTATACCTTCTTGGTCCTTTAGTCACCCCCATGCAGAGAGGAGTTTCTTGGTGATATGTGTAGAAACAGCACAGACAACACTGACAAGTCATGGTGCACAAGTGATATTAGAGTCTGTTGTTTGAGGGTACTACATAGGGAAATTAGACAGAAGGGAAGGAAAGCAGTCATAGAAGCTCTTGCACACTGTAAGTGCTTTGAGACAGTCTCTCTATAAGGTGCTGGTTGTCATGATCCTGCACTTTCTCATCTATGGAAGCAAGAGGTCACTGCTTTTCATTTCCAGTCAGCTTGATATTATCCTACCTCCTAAGGTTAAACATCTCTGCACTGACCTGTCAGAGCTGATTATTAGCTGTATAAAGCCAGGATGCTGTAGGGAACAGATGGGAAATGGTTTGGCTGCTGTGACCAAGGCTAATTAAAGAATCTTTGGCAATTTTACAGTGTATATTTTGAAATGTACCACCAAAGTTACTATGAAGCCTGCTGAGTTTTGAAAGCCAGGTTTCTGAAAAGTCACCTGGTTGAAGTAATATAATGCTTGTGCAACTCTTTATTGACAAAAAATAGGTCAAGAGCTCTCTAAAAGAACATCAGGACCACTAGAAATCATTCCTTGGGATGTGTCTTTTTTATTTTATGTTCTAGACATTCAGAAATTCTAGACAGTTTTTTAGAACAGAAATAACTTTAATAGGTAAATATAACTTAATATTCATATGGAATCTTCAGATTATACAGTCCAGTATTTGTATATACATTTATGGAACTGATTTTAATGTTCTATGTAATTTCTGACAAGATAAATATGTTTTCTTAAATAATTGAACAGGCCTGTAGAGAAGGCCCAGTGGTTAAGAACACTTGCTGCTCTTACAGAAGACTCAGGTTCAGTTCTCAATACCCACAAGCATCCATGACACCAGTTTCAGGGAACACACACACACGCACGCACGCACGCATGCACGGCAGGGAAAGGACAGTGGTGGCGCATGACTTTAATCACTTGGTGGCAGACAGTGGCGGGCACATCTTTGTAAGGCCAGCCTGGTCTACAGAGGGAGTCCCAGGACAGGCTCCAAAGTAACACAGAGAAACCCTGTTTCCAAAAACAAAACAAAATAAAAACTTTTTAAAAATGACAATATATTTTTTTTCTTTTTGGTTTTTTTAATATTAATTAATTTATTATGTATACAGTATTCTGTCTGCATGTATCCCTGAAGGCCAGAAGAGGGCACCAGGTCACAGATGGTTGTGAGCCACCATGTGGTTGCTGGGAGTTGAACTCAAGACCTCTGGAAGAGCAGTCAGTGCTCTTAACCTCTGAGCCATCTCTCCAGCCTCCAATATATTGTTTTGACACATTAAAAAACATCGTAGAAGTTTTTTATATAATTTCATTTGCTTTGTCAGCACTGGACTGAAGCTAGGACCTTGAACATTTGTCCTAACTGATTTTCCTTTTTTAAAAATGTTTTTGATGCCGGGCGGTGGTGGCGCACGCCTTTAATCCCAGCACTCGGGAGGCAGAGGCAGGCGGATCTCTGTGAGTTCGAGGCCAGCCTGGACCGATGGCCTCCAACACAATACAGAGAAACCCTGTCTCGTAAAAACCAAAGAAAAAAAAATGTTTTTGATGTAGAGAGGGACTGGGAGGTGAAAAGGGAGGGGAAACTATGGTTGGGATGTAAAAAGTTAATTAATGAAAAAAGTTCTTTTCCCGCTTAAAAGATGTTTTTGTTACTTGTAAGACAGAATCTCACTAGGATGCACAAACTAGTCTTGAATGTAACTCTAGTCTAGGCAGTTATGAAACTTGAGAGCCTCATGCCTCATCTTCTCAAGTAGCTTTGCCAACAGACCTAGTAGTATAAGATATTTAAAGGATTTATTTATTTACAACCAGGTGTGGTGGTGCATTCCTTTAATTTCAGACAGAGGTGAGCAGATCTCTGAATTTGAGATCAGCCTGGTCTACAGAGCAAGTTCTAAGATAGCCAGGGCTATATAGCGAAACTGTCTTGAAAAAAAAAATAGGTTTATTTATTCTATTATAGCTTCTAGTGAAAGATTCTATTCAAAATAAAATCTGTAGATTCCTTTCCCCATTCTTCTTCCCACTTCTGTTTATTTTTAAGACTAATGTAGCCTATGTTGGTCTTTTGGGGTGCGGGGGTGCAGGTGGGGGTTGTTTCAAGACAGGGTTTGTCTGTGTAGCCTTTGCTGTCCTGGAACTTGCTCTGTAGACCAGGCTGGCCTCCAACTCACAGAGATCCGCCTGCCTCTGCCTCCCGGGTGCTGGGATTAAAGGTGTGTGCCACCAATGCCTGGTGTTTTTTTCTTTTTTAAAAAACACTGATTTCACAAAACCAGATATGGTGGCACATGTTCTGGAGACTGAGGCTCATTTGAGCTCATGAGTTTGAGATCAGCCTGGGCAACATGAGGAGATCCAGTCTCAAAAACAAACAAAAGAGTGTGGTGCATGCCTGACATCTCAGCCAAGGGAAGGCAGAGGAGTATGAGGGTCAGGAGTTCAAGGTCATCTTCAGTTACATAGTGAATTTGAAGCCATCTTGGACTGCTTGAGATTTTCTTTCTGAATAAATCGCTCAAAATTTAGTGATCATTTTCAGTCTGTGTACAAGGTCTTTGTTCTACTCAAGGTTTATTTCTGTATTTTATCTTTTTTTTTTTTTTTAATGTTTTTTGAGACAGGGTTTCTCTGTGGTTTTGGAGGCTGTCCTGGAACTAGCTCTTGTAGACCAGGCTGGTCTTGAACTCACAGAGATCCGCCTGCCTCTGCCTCTCGAGTGCTGGGATTAAAGGTGTGTGCCACCACCATTCGACTGTTACCTTCTTAAGGCTTTTCTTCCTTATTGGCATACTTTATCCTGCTCTTATACAAGTCAGCCAGTATAGTGAAGGAAGAACTCTTAGCAAGTCCCAGTCATTTTATGTTTGTGCTTTCCTTTTCTTTCCTCCAATCTCTCTCTATTACCATCCTGTTTTTTAGAGAAAAGTCTCTTGAATGTAAGGAAAGTTACAGTGGTTTTCCAAGGATAAAACAACATTCAGTGGCTAAATTACACAGATAATAATGCAGCTCTGGAGATGGTGAGTAAACTCTTAATGTGGAGTATATGTTAAACCTAGCCACAATTAAAGAGATCATGGGGCTGGAGAGATGGCTCAGAGGTTAAGTGCCACCGGCTGCTCTTCCAGAGGACCTGAGTTCAATTCCCAGTAACTACATGGTGGCTTACAACCATCTGTAAGGGATTGGTGCTCTCTTCTGGCCTGTGGACACGCATGCAGACAGAACACTGTATGCATAATAAATAAATAAATCTTTTTAAAAAAAGAGATTACAGAGGTGATACATTATGAATTGGGGAAGATCTATGTTCCTCTGTAGTAGGAATTCAACTTAGCATTCCCTTTTCTAAAAATGTCCTTAGCTCTCTCTTTGTTCCCTGTGATTTGTTCCTATATTCCCAACATTTGTTTAATGACTGGCACATCTTAGGGAATACATTTTTTGTTTTGGGGTCAAGGGGGTGGTTTTCCGAGACAGGGTTTCTTTATGTAGTCTTGGCTGTCCTGGAACTTGATCTGTAGACCAGGCTGGCCTTGTACTCAGAGATTTGCCTGCCTTTGCCTCCTTAGTACTGGGATTTAAGGTGTGTGTCACCATTGTCAGGCAGGGAATAAGCTGTAAGAATGTCAGGCAGTTGAACAAATAGCTGTTATACTAACTGCTCTTGTAAACTAAGTCTTCTTGAGCATTAAAAATTCCAAATAGTTCACTAAAAATCTTTCAATTCTTAGATCTCTTTAAAAATCACAAACTTTCTGACTCTTCAGGGGTTATATTTCTTTTACCTTTAATGGGATAATTATTTTTTTCCTCTTAGTTGTTATATCTTACCCTCTCACCCTTTAGCTCATCCTATAGGAAGCAAGGTTTATATAGATTTAATATTTGCTAATAAGTAATAATTAATTGCTGTTGACAATAAGCTTTCTTCTTAGGTAATGGGTGTACTTCTCAAATCTAAAGGTAAACTGGTGACTAAGGTACATTACTTTTTGCTTTAAAAATCTCAGTTACTTGCATGTGTTCACTTGATACAAACCCTGTTCTACAATACTTTTTTTTTTTTGCCTCAGGACCCTAGTTTGGTAGACACTGTTATGACAGAACAGATGGAAAGTCACAGCTTGCCTTGTCCTGTGTGAATCATTCCTTGTTAAATAATCACTTTTGAGGATGCTCTGTGACACCACTGGCTTGCTCTTTGCTCTTTATACACAATTGTGTTACAAAAGTTTGTTTTGGGACTGGCGTTGGTGGTGCACGCCTTTAAACCCAGCACTCAGGAGGCAGGGGCAAGCGATCTCTGTGAGTTGGAGGCCAGCCTGGTCTACAGAGCAAGTTCCAGAACAGCCTCCAAAACAATGCAGAGAAACCCTGTCTCGAAAAACCAAAAAACATTTTTTGTTTTCTAAACCGATAAAGGCAGTACACAGAGGAATAAGCAAGAACAAACTTTTGGTTGCTGGGTTTCCTAAGCTAGAAGACAGTAGAAACACATAAATTATCCTTTTAAAGCTGGTCTCTCTTCCATGTGGTGTAAAGCTTTGGTGTTTTTCAGTCAGCTCTTTAAATCTACCACAACAAAGTAGAGATTCATTCTACTTTTGGGAGATAGGCTTTCAGCAGAGTCAAGAAAAACATTTTAGCAAAAAAGGGTGTGTTGAACCATGCTCTGCAGACATGATTTCCAACCTGGAGTTTGATAAAAACTTTGTAACTTCCCTGGACTCAAGTCATAAGTTGAGTAAGCTCTGAGAATTGTTTCCTCTGGTTGCAGTTACACCCTGAATTTACATTTCCCTAGTTCTGCTTTCTTTTTTCTTTCCCTTAACCATAATTAGACTTTTTTTCTTTAATGCTAGAATGACAGGGAATCTGCACACTATTTTTAGTAGGGATTGGTCCTATTAGTAGAGAGCTATTAAGTCTTTTGCTAGATCATGTTCTGAGTCACTGATAATTCAAGCAACTAACAGAAAGGAGATATGAGCAGAGTTGTTGCAGCTTTAGTCTGTGATGTGCTGGGACCTGTATTGGTTCAGACAGGATTGCCAGCTGGCAGTGGTAGCAGAAATTAAGTCTTTCAGGAAGGGGGAACTAATTGTAGAGGACTACTAATTAATACACAGATTCTTGGGCAACAAGAAATACTGTATTCTTCCCTAAGGAGATATGTGGGAATTACCTTCTCTAGGTCCAGTGTGACATGGTTAGAAAAACAACTGAATTTGTCTTGCCCATTGAGGTATGAGAGCTACACAGGAGGAGTCCATTTTGCATGAGAGTTTATTACAGGCTATCTCCTTGCCTATATTCTTTTCTTTAACAGTTTTTAAATTTTTCTTTTTCCAGCAATGATGTTGTCCACTGGACATGTACTGACCAAGGAGGCAGGTCTGAGAACATAGCTGAAGCTGAAAACAGGAAAGCTGGGGGCAAGGAAGAGCCTTGAATTTTGAGGTGGGACGTTGACTCTAAGATGTCCTTGAGCAGTGGAGCCTCCGGAGGGAAAGGAGTGGATGCAAACCCGGTTGAGACATACGACAGTGGGGATGAATGGGACATTGGAGTAGGGAATCTCATCATTGACCTGGACGCCGATCTGGAAAAGGACCAGCAGAAACTGGAAATGTCAGGCTCGAAGGAGGTGGGGATTCCAGCCCCCAATGCTGTGGCCACACTACCAGACAACATCAAGTTTGTGACCCCAGTGCCAGGTCCTCAAGGGAAGGAAGGCAAATCAAAATCCAAAAGGAGTAAGAGTGGCAAAGACACTAACAAGCCCACTCCAGGGACTTCCTTGTTCTCTCCAAGTGAGGGAGCAGCAAACAAGAAAGAAGTGCAGAGTCGCTCGGGAGATGGCACCAGTGCAGGAGGCCTGGTTGCTGCTGTTGGCCCCAAGGGCTCAGAAAAGGCTGCTAAGGCATCACGCAGTATAGCTGGCTCCAAAAAGGAAAAGGAGAACAGCTCATCTAAGAACAAGAAGGAGAGAAGTGAAGGAGTGGGGACTTGTTTGGAAAAGGATCCCGGTGTCCTCCAGCCAGTTCCCCTGGGAGGACGGGGTGGTCAATATGATGGAAGTGCAGGGATGGATCCAGGAACCGTGGAGCCACTTGGGAGTATAGCTATTGAACCTGGGACAGCGCTCAATCCTTTGGGAACTAAGCCGGAGCCAGAGGAAGGGGAGAATGAGTGTCGGCCACTAAAGAAAGTCAAGTCTGAAAAGGTAAGAGGTGGCCAGATCTGACTGCCCACTGCCCGTCAAAACTGCCCTGGACTAACTGCCAAGTGTTGTGTGCACTCTGTAGGAGGCTCATTAGTTTGTGGGTAATGACCAATTACAAGGTCAGAGTAGCTGGTAAATGTGATTTTGTTCCAAATTAAAGGATTCCCTACAGAGTCATTTGTAGCAGGCCCAGAACTCTTGGAATAAAACTTTGGGAGTCAGCTACTTGGTAGAATGAATTTTCCCACACCTTGGTATTGTCACATGTCAGACACTTGTTGTTAGAGGCAAGCATTAAATCTTCACGTGATTTCTTGCTTGGATGGAGTTTCATTGTCAGAATCATAATAACTTGTAAATATAATAGACTTTCAGTTACGTTTAAACGGAATGATTTTTTATTATTATTTAATTTCTTTAACTTTATGAGCATTGGTGTCAGATCCCCAGAAATTGAAGTTGCCATATGGGTGCTGGTCCTTTAGAAGAGCAGCCAGTGCTCTTAACTGCTAAGCCATCTCTCCAACCTGCTAACTGATGTTCTTAAGGGGATAAATAGTATTGCTGGGTCTCTCGCAGGACAAAGAGTTAATTGTTATGGCCTATCTGCTAAATGTTCTATTGGTAGCTACCAAAAGATAAAGCAATATAGAGACCAGTCTAGTAAACAAGGAGCAGGAGGTACTTACTGACTGTACTATACAGCTATTAATCTGGTCTTTTGACTTACCGTGGTAGTTTTGAAAGTTTGGCCTCAAAAGATTCTTTGGCCCCTGAAAGTATTGCTCTCTTCCAGTTATCTCCTGCAACCATTGGAAATCAAAGTCTCCTGGTGGTTTTATTGCTGCCAAATAGTGAATGATCCCTCCCTTTCTGCTTGACTTGGAATCATAGGTGCCTACAGACCCAGGAGGCACTGAGTTCCTTCTTCCAGGAAAGTGATCTTAGCTGATGTTTCAGGAAATGAAGTTTGTAGGGCTATAGCAGAATGTTTCCAGTCTAGGGTCATCTCAGGCTGCCTCAAACTTGAGCAGCCTACAGTTGCCTACAAAGCAGCTGGCCTGTTGATGAGCTGTTCTTTGGCTCTTGATTTTCTGCTTTGCTCTGCTCACCCTATGCATTCAGCTGATCACAGCAGATGCGGCAAAAATTGATTTCTCTGTAATTACATCAGCTGCAGCAGGGAATACCTATTTCCATATGTAAGTGTTAATAAATAAAGGCTGGATATATGATTTGGGTGGTGGTGCCCTCTTATTGCTTGGATTTTTAATGGTAGCTTGTGCTTTTTTTGCTGTAGGTATTTTGGTTTCTGTCTCTAGCACATCTGTGGCTTTTAGCAACATCTGGGCACTTTCAGTAACAGGGCTGTGAATTTCTTCCAGTTATATAACACAATGGTTGATTCCCTTTTGCCAGTGGCAGCTGCCAGAGAGGCTGTCAGTGTTTGGGTGGCAGATGCTGTAGTCCACCTCAGTAGAGTCAAGTTCCAGCTGGTTATTGGCATGGTTCATCCTGTGCTGGCTGTGATTTGTCATTTTCTCTGGGGTGCAGATGGATAATGCTGTTTTAAAGAGGCCTGGGAGTACCAGGAGTTCTTGCTACTGTTCCAGGCCCATTAGACTGTTCTGTTCCCTAGATCTGGCTTCAGAAAGTCTCTGCCATATTTTCATGTTCACAATCATTCACAATCATTGTTCTTCCTGTGTGGAAAGGTGCTTCTGAGGGTGGTCTTAATTTTCTCATTATGTAGAGTACTTGTTGGAATCTTCTAAATTCAGTTGCAGCCTGTGGGTGAGGATTGATATTGCTTAGCTTTGTGTTGTATTCATGATTTTCTTTAAGCCGCATAGGCTGGGTGGCCACCTTTAAGCTAAATGGCCTGAAAGATACTGTACCTTTAGCTGTTACATCTTGGTGCTATTGAGTTTTACCCCTTAATGTAACTTTGATGTAAGTAAGCTTTACCTCTCTGGTAGACTAAGAATGGAGTATTCAAATGAGAGAGAAGGGGGAGAATAATATATTTTGGAAGAAAATAATTTCTGGGAAGTATTTTGAGAAGCATACAATTTATTGTGCAGTTCAATGTTACCATAAGCACAAGTTTACTTTTTTGTTTGTGATTTTTCTTTTCATACAGATCTTGTTATATAACCCTGACTTGCCTGGAACTTACTATATAAACCAAGCTATTCTTTTGTTTGTTTGTTTGTTTGTTTGATTGGTTTTTGGTTTTGGTTTTGGTTTTTTCAAGAGTGTGTCTCTATGTTGGCCTACCCTGGCTGTCCTGGAACTTGCTTTGTAAACCAAGCTGGCCTTAAACTCAGAGAGATCTGCCCTCTGCCTCCAGAGTGCTGGAACTAGTGCACCACTACACTTGGCTAGACCAGGTTGTTCTTGAACTTAGGGTAGTTCTGCCTCTGTCTCTGTAGTGCTGAGATTACTAGCATAAACCGCCCACCTGGCTGAGTCTGTTTTCTAAAAATCCTTACCTTGTGCTCTGGACACACTTGCTCAAAGGTGCTTTACCATATTGTCTTTGGTTAATAAAATATTTAAGTAAATGTTTGGAAGTTGCTAGGAGATTTGAACACACTCTACAGGGGAAAAAAAAACATTTCTGGAATGGAAAGGGGAGGAGGCAAAGTGAAATAAAGGAAAGGGTCTGGGGTTGTAGCTCAGGGGAAGAGGTTGTTGGCCAGAACACAAAGGTAGGAAGAGGTAGATAAGAAAGAAAAGGTAGGAGCTTTGCAGGGAGCATCAGGTTTTAAGAACTTGGAACCCCAGGGTTTTACATGCAATAGCTGCTCAGGGAGTGTTGATATGTGTTGTAGTCTAGTTTGTAAGCCGAGTCTATGAAACCTCTTCAAGATCAACCCCCCCCCCCATATGGGCTTGCCTCTGATATAACTGGTTTGGAATGTTACTTTTTGTAGGGACAATCAACAGAACCCAAACAGCAAATCATGTGTGATGTAATCAAGCTGGGAGCTATCATGAAGAGGGGAAACTGAAAATGTGGAAGATATCTTGACTAAGGATATCACATGCTCTGCTGCCTCTTTTTTTTTTCTCTCTCTCTCCAATATTTATTTATTTTTTATTTTATGTATTTGGGTGTTTTGTCTGGATGTATATCTGTGTACATGTATTCAGCACCCAGAGAGACCAGAAGATGTGTTGAGTTCTCTGGAACTGGAATTATAGATAATTGTTATTAACTCTGTGGGTTCTAGGAAATGAAATTGGGTTCTCTGCCACAACAACAAATGCCCACAACCACTGAGTCATCTCTCCAGCCCCAGCTGCCCCCTTTTCCAAATAGGAGAGGAGTCTGTGGTGCTAGTTAGAAGTGTAGTCCCATGTTGAGCTAATATTAGCTAATCGGGGGTTGGATATTCAAATTACCTACCCCAGTGTTTTCTCTATGAAGGTAATGAAAATTCCTTGTGACTGAAGAATTTTCTGTCAGCCTAGGATGTGTACTCCACCCCCCTTACCCCCTCACCCCCCCACCCCCACCCCGGGAATCCATGTTTGCTCCACCACACCTTCCTGGCAGAGTTTACTGGAGAGACTGACATGGCTCTTAACAGCCATTGCTGCCCTGAATCGTTGAAGGCTCCTGAAGACATGGGGGAGGGAATGTCGAGGAATAAACACATGGAACCTCTGGCTCCTGCCTGCTTCCTTGCTTTTGTTTTGATTGATAGGTTGTTAGGTTAAGGATAGGAGAGGTAGGGAGGGGGAGATAAGATGCCTTTCTGAGTGTCCTGAGCTTACTGCTTTTGTCGCCACTCTGACAGGCAAGAAAAAAGGAATTCACAACAAGACAGCAGTGACCTATTGGTGTATATATTCAGGAGTTTCCGATGAGGCATTTATTTACATTTTTTTTCAAGTCAACTCTAGTGGTTAGGATGTAGAATTTTGCAATTCCAATCTTCCTTTTCCTTAGCAGTTGCTTTTGATTTTACACTCTGCTTTGGCAGTATTTGGGCATCAGTTTGCTTATTTACCACTCTCCTCATTAATTTAGAATACAAAGAAAACAGTTAAGGGTGCCTTAGCTTTTTTGCCTTCAGATTTTGGATTCTGTCTTACATGTGTTCAGAGAGCATCTTCCTTTGCCCCTGGCTTCCCACGCTAGTTTATGCCTTCTAGCTCATTTCTTTTGTGTTGCAACCCTTCATTGCCCAACCCAATTCAGGTCTCTTATTCTTTCCAATCCAAGGCTTTCCTAATGCCTTCTTCCTGCCTTGCTGCCCTTTTCTGTAATTGACAGTATAGCAGTCAGCCTTGTTTCCTGAAGCTAAATGTCCTAAAGCATTTTCCTTCACCAGAAAACTAAAAAAGCTGACTCTTACGTGGGTTCAAGTTGCATTGACTAACTTAAGCAGAATTTATTTTTATTCAGCAGCTCTTGTTTTCTTTATGGGTGAGCCCAGAGAAAGATTATCTTGTCCAATTTCCCCATTTTGAAGACAGGAAGCTAAGATTAGAGAGGTCGTGTGACTTTCCCATGCTTTCAGAGATTAGGTCAAAGCCTAGCATGGACGCTAGTGTTGGTTTTTTTTTTTTTTTTAATTGTTGTTTGGGAGATTTTGTCTGTTTTTGCTTTTGAGTCTGGGTCTTTGTGCCTACTGAGCCTTGAATTCACTTTGTATCCCAGGCTGGCTTCAAATTCACAGCAGTTCTTCCTTGGTCTCCTGAGTGCTGGGATCACAGGTATGAACTGGTTAAAGCCAGCTCCCCCCCAAACAAAGCAAAACAAAACAGTTTTTCTCTGTATAACAGTGTAGCTGCCCTGTAACTTGCTTTTAGACTAGGCTGGCCTCTGCCTCCAAAGTGCTGGAATTAAAAGTGTGTGCCACCACTGCCCGGCAAAGACAATTTTTTGTTTTGTTTTTTTGTAAACACGGTGGTCTTTCTGTGCACACGTTGACCTGTCTGTCTGTATGTCTGTGTGCGTACTTGTGCAGGAACTTGAAGGTCAGATGTTCTGCTCTAGTACTTTGCTTTATTCCCGTGACATAGGGTTGCTCAGTTAAACTAGAGGCAGGCTGGCTGGCAGTCAGCAAGCAGGCAGTCTTTCTATCTTCTTGACTCTCCCTGCCCCCCAAGGGCACTTTTACCCACTGAACCCTCTTGAGCACCAAATGGTTTGTATTTCTCTAGATTTCTTTTTTGTTTTTCGAGACAGGATTTCTCTTTGTAACCCTGGCTTTATAGACCAGGCTGCCCTCAAAACTCACAGAGATCCGCCTGCATCTGCTTCCCAAGTGCTGGGTTTAAAAATGTGCACCACCACCACCTTCTGGCTACTCTAGATTTCTTTTTTTTTTGTTTTTTGTTTTTTTTTGTTTTACGAGACAGGGTTTCTCTGTATTGTTTTGGAGGATGTCGGTCCAGCCCGGCCTCGAACTGACAGAGATCCGCCTGCCTCTGCCTCCAGAGTGCTGGGATTAAAGGCGTGCGCCACCACCTCCCGGCCTACTCTAGATTTCTTGATGAATCTGTAATTGTCACAGGGATTCTCTATTGACCCATTTTAAAAACTGGATTGTAACTTTCCAGGTGCCCCATAACTACTCATACTTGTTTTTTACAGCAACTTGAACATAATAGACATACAGTCAACAAAGCATCTTTTGTTGTTGTTGCTGTTTTGTTTTTCAAGACAGTTTTTCTGTGTAATCCTGACTGTTCTGGAACTCGCTCTATAGACCTCAAATTCAGAGATCCACCTGCCTCTGCCTCCCGATTAAAGGTATGCACCACCACTGTTGGGCAATAAAGCATCTTTGAGTTTGGGGTTCTTAAATAGGTGATATTTTTAAGGAGTTAGCATTTATAGAGGAGTGGGTGTGGTTCAGTCACCAAAGTCTGCTTACTTTGGAACACAAAGACATGAGTTTGATTCCCCAAAGCCCATGTAAAAAGTCAGTGTGATAACAGAGCACACCTGATTCAGTGCTAGGAAGTGGAGACAGGCAGATCCCTGGGGCTTACAGGCCAGTTGGTCTAGACACATTGATGAGCAACACACACACACACACACGCACACGCACACGCACACGCACACACACACACACACACACACACACACACACACCCTGGACACACAAATTAAAAAAAAACAAAAAGAATGGGAGCTGGAGAGATGGCTCAGCGGTTACAGAGCACTGACTGTTCTTCCAGAGGACCCAAGTTCAATTCCCAGCAACCACCTTGAATGAGATCTGGTGCCCTCTGCTGGCATGCAGAAGACTGTATAATAAATAAAAAAAATATTAAAAAAAAAAGAATGACTATAAAGAGAAGCCTTTTTCTTTGAGAGAAGCCTTCCTGCCAGCCTGATTCTAGAGCCGCATCAGTCCCAAATAAACACACAGGAGGCTATATTAATTATGAAGCTATTGGCCTTGTTTGTTTCTTACTGGCTAGCTCTGACTTAAGTAATTACCCCATAATTGTTAATCTAAGTATGTCTCTTACTGGAGAAGTTTCCGGGCTTCCTACCCCATGGCGTTACATCTCGACTCTCTAATGTTTCTCCTTCCCAGAGTCCTCCTGGACTCCTAGTCCCACCTATCTAGATTCCTATTGGCTCAACAGTGCTTTATTGACATAAGACTTCCCCAACAAATGACCATTCATAGATAGGACATAATCTGTCTTTTGTAGGATAGGATAATTGCTTTTAAGCTGCTTCTTTGAACTTGACTCCTTAAGATACATATATGCCAAAATATTTCTTTCAGCCAAATTTTCATTGAAGTCATTGAGATATTGCCAGGTCCTTTTTTGAATTGACATAAATTAACTACCCATCCTAAGAAGTACATTAATTTGATATGTTTATACAATTTATAATAATAACCAAGTAAGGATAATTAGCATTTCTAGCTCCTTAAACATTTTTCATTTCTTTGTGTTGGAACCTTCAAATTCTTTTCTTCTAATGCTTTAAACTATAGTCATCCTATATTGTGTAGACTTTAGGATTTACTTGTCCCATGTAACTTTAAGTTGTGTGTGACTTTCCTGTTTGGCAGTTACATGAGCAGAAGACCCTGTCCAATGCTTCTTACCAGAACATATCACTCATAGGCAGATTGTCAAGGTACTATGAATATTAATTGTTTTTTTTTACACATTTTTTACACATTTTGGGGGGATGGCATATGGAGGTCAGAGGACAAGCTACAGGACTCAGTGCTCTCTTTTCACCATGTGGGTTCCAGGATCAAACTCAGGCCATCAGGCTTAAAAAGCAGATACCTTTCTTTACTTGTTTAACATATTTACTGGGCCAGAACTACTGTTGGTGTTTTTTGAGACAGGGTTTCTCTGTATAGTCCTGACTGTCCTTGAGTTTATTCTGTAGATCAAGCTGGCCTCGTACTCAGACCAATTGAAATAAATGTTGGGATTAAAGGTATATACCACCATCGCCCAGCAATAATACTGTTTTATAGAGAGAAGATAGGCTGTTGGATATCATTGTTCCTTTCCTTCATATACTAAATAGCTGTATCTTAGATTCTAGGTACTACACTTGGGGATGGAATATATATATATATTGATGAGTAAAGCAGAGACTGTCCCTCCTTTCTTAGAGCTAACAGTTTACCAACTAAAGTAGAGCGCCTAAAAGTATGCATATAAAACTTAAGTAAGTAAGACTTTCAAAATGTGGAGTTGTTGGACTGGCAAAATGGCCTAGTAGTTAAAATCATTGTCAGGAGGATCTTACTACCTGAGTTCAACCCCCACCCCCACCTCCACCCCTGCTGCCTCAAAACCTGTAGTAGAAGAAGAGAACTGGCTCCAGAAAGTTGTTGTGTGACCTCTGTATCTGTTCTGTGACGCATGTGCCCACAGTCATAGGCACAGATAATCACATGCACTCATACACAACAGGTGTGTGTGTGTGTGTGTGTGTGTGTGTGTGTGTGTGTGTGTGTAAATTGTTGACCCCACACCAGATTACAGCATAGTTTTTTGGGATAAGGACCCAGAAGTCTTCACTTTCAAGTCTGTTCAAATAACTGCGGTATACATTAAAGAACTTTTGAGAACCTTTGTATATTTTCCTTATGAGGTACATATTGGGAGCCATTTCTAACTTTAAAACCAGCTTTAATGTAAATTTCATATCATTTTGTGATTTTTGTGATTAAGATTAAGAATATACTCTGGAGCTGGCAAGGTCGCTTAGTAGGTTAAGGGTCCCTACCAAGTCTAATGACCTAAGTTTGATTCCCAGAACCCACACAACTGACTCTCAAATTGTCCTCTGATCTTAACACCTAAACCATGGCAAATGCATGTGTGCTGACACAGGTGCACTCACTCTCCTCCCTTGCCCCCTCTTTCTAATTTTTTCTTATTTAAAGAATGTGTTCTGTAGCCTGGAGTTTGTGTATCAGCTCTGTGCTTCTGAGTCTTGATCAAGTTATTTAACTGTTCTGTGCCAGCTGTCTCATGGAAAAAGAATATGCACATAGGTTATTGCAAGGTAATTGTTGGGCCTTGTGGCACACACCTATAATCCCAGCACTTGAGAGGCAGAGACAGGCAGATCTCTATGTGTTCAAGGCCAGCCTGGTCCACATAGGAAGTTCTAAGATAACTAAGGCTACATAGCAAAATCTTGTTTACAAAACAAAAAGTTACATTAGTTAACTAAGAGAAAACATTTAGAATGGTATGTAACATATAGGCAGCATGCAGTAACTATTAGAAAATAATCATTTAAGTTGAAGTATGTGTCAGTCTTTCATGGGCCGTAGTGGTCTGACATATAACAGTCCACTGCACAAGAACCCCAACAGGAACAGGTAAACTTATTGCCTAAGACTTTCAGCACTATGCCCAGAAGTTCCAAACCTAGGCTGAGAAATTTTTATGCTGATGCTATATTCTACAGTTTCAAAAGACCAAGAATGGGTTTCAGAGGTACTGAAGTAGCCTCATTGCATTTCACATTTCATATAAATTGCATTTCTTTTTGGCCGAATCCCTGGAGTATGTTGGATGGATGTTTCCATGGGTCTGCTAGAGTATACAGTCTCATGGCAGAGCATGGAAAAACAGTGCTTTTGTTGCTACATTAAGCATGCAAAGAAAAAATAAAATCTAAGTCCTGGTCCTTAATTTTCCTACCCTGATGTGAATTTGTATTTTTTCCATTTGGGAACAAGAGCTTTTACCAGCAGGGCTTATCCAGGGAGGCAGCAGGCCTTGTGCTTTCAGGCTAGAAGTGGCAATAACACACACAGCTGAGATCTGCCACTGCTGACTGCCTGAGCCCTCCTCTCTGTGGTTTGCACTCTTCAAGCTATGCTTGAGTAACCTGCCTCCAGAGCTGCTGACAGGGCTGTGTTCAGAGGCCTTGGAAATTACACTGTTCATTTCCTTATCATCCTCTGACCTGCAGTGCAGAGCCTTCTGGTGCAGGAACAAAGCAGAAAAAATCCAGACAGCTTCTCGCCAGCATGTGTCAAGAGCTACAAAGAAGGAAATTGGACTTGTTCACTTAAAAATCATGGGGTTAGGCTTTGATTTTTGGATCCTGCTGAGAGTTATTTGTGTGTGTGAGCATGTTTTATCTCTGTATTTGTATAGAATGATTCTGTACACGGCAATGCTATGGAGGAGGAGTGTCTGAAAGTAGAGAGCAGGGGAAGATTGCTTTCTTCTTCAGTTAATTTCCCAGTTGTACCATTGGGGTGTACTTGGAAGAATTAGCATCAGGAAGGTGCCAGACCATATTAATATTTTAAAGTATATTTCTCTTGATACAGTTTAGTCATGGATGAGAGCACCCACATAAGAAACGTCCTTGGCTGTCTGAGGAGACATTTGTATCAAATGCTTTTCCCTGGTTACTCATCCTAGATGATGCTGGTGTCGTTGCTTATTTTGCCTTAGATGTTAGATCTGTCTCAGTAAGAGGCAAAGTTCATATGAGATAGGGAACAGGGGCTGGAGAGATGGCTCAGCTTTCTTTTTTTTTTTTTTTTGATTTTTTCGAGACAGGGTTTCTCTGTATTATTTTGGAGGCTGTCCTGGAACTCGCTGTGTAGACCAGGCTGGCCTCGAATTCACAGAGATCCTCCTGCCTCTGCCTCCCCAGTGCTGGGATTAAAGGCATGCACCACCAACGCCTGGCATGGCTCAGCTCTTAAAGGTTAGGCTCACAACCAAAAATATAAGAGATAGAAAACAGAATGCTGGAAAAGAATCAGGGAGGGTAATTTAGAGCATTTTGAAATTTGCTATTTATAGGGCAAAATTATACTTCAGGGGGCTAGAGAGTTAAGGCTTAGGAGTTAAGAGCACTTGCTGCTCTTACAGAGGATAGACATTCCCAGCATCTATGTCAAGTGGCTTATAACCAATCACCTATAACTCCATTTGCAAGGGATCTAACACTCTTTTCTGGCCTCTGCCGGCACCACACGTCTGGCATTCATACAGACACCCACATACACATAAAACTAAGGAGAAGATGTAATAGATCTTAAAGAGTGTATCTGTGTCCATTAAGGGGGTTGGTATTACACAGTGACCTTTCTTTTAGCATTTTTCTTTTGTCATAGGAGAACAACAGGAAAGGGTTTTTTTCAGTATGAAGGTGAAAAATCAAGATGGTAAAGGGGTTCTTGCTCACTCTACGTGTATCTGTTCATAATTCTTTCTTGGTCTTCAGTTTTTATGGCCTTAATGTCAGTGGTACCTTTTTGGCTTCAGAACAGGAAAAGGAGGGAGGGAAGGAAGCCCTTAGCTTTTAGACCCTTGGAGATATTTTTAAGCCCTTAGTGTCTGTCTTTTGAAAGTACTCCAGAGAAGTGTTTTCACATGAAGTGGTAACTAAGGTGAGAATGAAAGCAGCCCTGTGCCTTCAGCATCAGCAGCTTTTGATGCCTGGTTTTATAAAGACTCCAGTGCCAGATTCAGCTGAGGCTCCCAGGTTAACCCTTGGACTCTGTTTCCTACTATGTGCATTTTAACATTAGCTTTCCTGCCTATTGTGGTGGTGCATATTTGTAATCCCAACACTTGGGAGGCTGATGGGGCAGGAGCTTGAGAATTCAAGGTAAGCTTCTTATAGTAGATGCTGTTTCCAGAAGAAACAATGAAACCCCCAAACATTAGCTGCCCTATTGACTGATTCAAATTTCAGATCCACTATTATTGTGTCCCCTTCTTCTAAAAGTGAAAATGAGAGGCCAGAGGGTTTTTGTTTTGTTTTTGTTTTTCGAGACAGAGTTTCTGGCTTTGGAGGCTGTGCTGGAATTAGCTCTTGTGCTGGTCTCTTAACTCAGAGATTCGCCTGCCTCTGCCTCCCGTGTGCTAGGATTAAAGGTGTGCTCCACCACTGCCTGGCGAGGGACCAGAGTCTTAAGACCACTTGCTGCTCTTGCAGAGGATCCCAGTTCAGTTCCCAGCACCCACATGATAGCTCGCAGCCGTCTGTATCTCCAATTCCATAGCATTAGGCACCTTTTTCTGGCCTGCATAAGCACTGTATGAACGTAGTGCACAAGCATACATACAGGCAGAACAGCCATACATATAAAAATAAGTATTAAAATTTTTAAAAGATTTATTTTATTACATATACAGTGTTCTGCCTACATACCATAAGAGGGCACCAGATTGAATTGTAGATGGTTGTGAGCTACCATGTGGTTGCTGGGAATTGAACTCAGGACCTCTGGAAGAGCTGTCAGTACTCTTAACCTCTGAGTCATCTCTCCAGCCCATATTAATTTTTTTTAATTAAAATTTTATTGTTTTTTGTTTTTTTAGGACAAGGTTTCTTTGTGTAGCCCTGGCTGTACTAGAACTCTGTAGACCAGGCTGGCCTCCAACTCACAAAGATCCACCTGTCTCTGCCTCCCAAGTGCTGGATCTGTATTAAACTTTAAGTAAAAATGAAATTTACCAAAAAACTTTAAAGAGTAAAAAGTAACCCTGAAGCAGGGAGGTGGTGGTGCATGCACCTTTAATCCCAGTACTTAGAAAGTGGAGGCCAAGGCAGATGGAGCTCTGTAAGCCTGGTCTACAGAGTGAGTTTCAGAACAGCCACGTTTGTAGCTCTGGCTACAAAGATACACCGACTCAAACCACCACCTACACACACAAAAGTAACCCCGGGACATAGATGTAACTTTTCTTTTTTCCCTTTGCTGTACAGATTATCTTTTCTCTTTGTTGACAAATTGAGGTGCCCCAAATTGGAGGGATTATCTAAGGGTTTAGAATTTAAAATGTTTTTACTTTTAGTGTGTGTGTGTGTGTGTGTACTACAGTGTACATGTAGTGCTCAAGAAACAATTTGCAAGAGTTGTTCCTCCTACCATGTGGATCCCAGGGATTGAGCTCAGGTCAGTTTGAAACCTTGAGAATAGAAGAAATACTCAAAATATTTACCTTTTCAAGTTTCCCCTTCTGTGACAGACAGATAAGGAAGCTTAATTACTCAGTATTAAGTACTTAGATATTGTTAAGTATTCAAAAATTGTCTTCACAGTCGTATGTACCTAGAGTCTTCATCTGAGGCAGGAGGATCACTTGAGCTCCAGCAGTTGAAGATCAAGTTGGGCAACACAGCAAGGGGGGGGGCTGTTTCTATTGTATTATTCATAGTTGTGAGCTACAGAGATAAAGGTTGTTATGAAATTAAGGAAAAAGACTGTCCTTGGAGACCTTGAAAATTGATTGCCAGAAATACTTAGCATGTATCATTTTATGATAGGTAGTACAATATTGTAACTCCTACTAATTTCCAAGAAGACTTGGAGAAATGGGTTTAGAACTATTGGGGGTTAGGCTAATATTTGGTTGATTATTTCATCTATCAGTGACTCTTTTAAGTAAAAAGTCATTTGGAAGAACCAAAGCTCTTACATAGAGCCATTTCCTTTAAAACCAGTTTTTTTTTGCTTTTTTTTAACCTTAAAAAAATATTTACTTGGTGTGTGTGTGTATGTGCATGTGTGCTGGTGTGAGTACTACATTGCACAGTGAAGGTGAGCGGGCAACTTTATGGGTTGGTTCTCTCCTTCTACCTTCATTATTGGTTCCAGGGGTCAAATTTAGGTCACCAGGCTTGGACACCCAGTGCCCTTAGCACTGAATTTTCTCAACTGGCCTCAGTCTTAAGCCTTTTGAGGAATTAGCATAAGTAGTCAAGAAGAATGAGTATCAGGATACTTCTTTTCCTGAACTCGACCTGTAGACCAGGCTGGCTTTGAACTCACAGAGATCCGCCTGCCTCTGCCTCCCTAGTGCTGAGATCAAAGGCGTGTGCCACCAACGCCCAGCTATCTCTTGGTTTTTTTTTAAATGGTTTTTTTTGTTGTTGTTTTTATTAAAACAAAATATTATTTTTTAATTTTTGGTTTTGTGAGATAGGGTTTCTCTGTGTAGCTTTGGAGCCTATCCTGGCACTTGCTCTGTAGACCAGACTGTCCTAGAACTCAGAGATCCACTTGCTTCTGCTGTGATTAAAGGCATGTGCCACCACTGCCCAGCCATCTCTTAGTTTTTTTTTTTAATTTTTGTCTTTAGTAAACATAATTTCTTTGAAACCCAAAAGAGAATTAAATATTTTGAGCTACAAACTATTTTCTACTAGTATATTGTTTGTCTGCTTCCTTTGGGGTTTGTTTGTTTACACACGGGGTCTTTTGTAACCCAGGCTGGCCTCATAGTCATTGTATAGGAGGATGACCTTGAAATTCAAATCTTTCTGCCTCACAAGGTCTATGCAGACAGACACCATCAAGCCTGACTTCTCTGCTGAGATTTTAAGTGTCTTACTTAAGGAAGAATGATTAGAATTTAATTGTTAACAGAGATGAACAGACACCTAAGTATATTGTGAAGTTTTTAAAAAAAATATTGTGGAATGATAATTTTGACAAAATTAACAATCTTATACAATGAAATTTAAAACAGCTTTCAGCATTGATATGTGTATCATTTCTATTCTGAAAATTTATATTAGTTCTCTAATCTTGTTGAGTCTTTAAAAAGATTTTTGTAGTATCTCAAGTGCATACATACCACTGAGTAGGAAGACAGAAAATTGGCAATTGTGTGGTGGGGGAACCGTCACACAAGTGACTACACATTTGTACACACCACATTAGAGCAGATCAATTCTACCCTCTGCAGACTCCCAAACATCTGGTGGAATGTCTGTTATAGACAAAGCATGCCATAAGGCATTTCATGTATTGCTTATACATATGTGCTTGGATTGAGAATGTTGGGATTTGAAATTAAACAATCTCAGAAAAAGGCTGACAATTTTCCTTCTCTTATCTCTTACAAATACCAGGTGGTAAAAATCTGAGTGTGATTTATGCAGACTGGAACTGGCCTTCAGAGTTACTTAGGGAAATGACATGCTAAAAGATTAGTGTTAAGAGAAGCTTTTTCCTTTGCTAGCCGCTTTGGTTTATCCCCCGCCAGTCGCCTGGGCTCTGCCTCGCCAGCCTGGTTCTAGATCCGCATGAGTCCCAAATAAACACACAGGAGGCTATATTAATTATGAAGCTGTTGGCCTTGTTTGTCTCTTACTGGCTAGCTCTGCCTTAAGTAATTACCCCATAATTGTTAATCTAAGTATGTTTCTTACCGGAGAATAGTTCCCAGCGTCCTACCCCCATGGCGTCACATGTTGACTCTCCTGTGTTTCTCCTACCCAGAATCCTCCTGGATTCCTAGCCCCACCTATCTAGATTCCTATTGGCCAGACAGTGCTTTATTAGCATAAGACTTCCCCAACATCTCCTCTTTTCTGTTTAAACAAAAAGAAAGGTCTTAACTTTAACACAGTCAAATTGTATATAACAGAACAGTTATCAAATAAGAACATAGTTACAATATTTTAGCAAGATTTAAAGAAAATATCATCCATACCATCCTTATGAGTTCAAAGTTCTATATGTAACTTATCTCTTATCATAACTAAGGAAAACTATAACTATCTGTCTTCAACTCCATCAAAGACCACAGAAGGATAATATATAAACACTAGGATTGACAGAGACATCTTACTGCCTGGACAGTCACCCGAAGTTCCTCTGTAACGTTGGGGTATCCATCTTCAGCCCATAGGCCACAATGTGTCTGGAACACTTCTCAGCAAAGCAGGAAATTTCAAACTGTCCATCTGCATTGGCAGTCTGTCAGTCATTTTTCTTTGTCCTGCAGAAAGTCTCGTAGACTCTTCATCAAGCAGGAACCCTGTAAGACTGAGTTCAGTAGTCACTTTCCTGTGGGTCCTGCATGTCCAGATGATACAACAACAGTCAAACAATCTAGGCAAGAGCAGTTTCTTGCCCAAATGGCTAATCTTGCCATGTTGAAAGCAAACTCCATAACAAGTTTCTTCGATGCCCATCTTCCTCTCAGACGTAATTGGTGCTGCCAGGAGCAGACATTTCTCATTGTCAAGAAAAACCCTAAACCATTTTAAATGCCATGTTCTGAAGGTCTTTGAGAGGTTTGAAGACTGTCCATCTCAAATATATTTCTGTATATCTAGAACACCTAACTTATGTAACTAGAAATTCTATTATAAGTAACTATCTATAGTCTGTATTCAATTATGCATTACATTTTAAAAGATCAGTATAAACACAATACTTAATCAAGAGAAATATAAGCATCACAAAATTGACCTTGAATTTGTATCAATAAATGAAAAACAATACCCATACCATAATTCCCTTTTTTACCATTAAAAAA
This sequence comes from Mesocricetus auratus, assembly GCF_017639785.1. Classification (NCBI taxonomy): domain Eukaryota; kingdom Metazoa; phylum Chordata; class Mammalia; order Rodentia; family Cricetidae; genus Mesocricetus; species Mesocricetus auratus. The sequence continues at coordinate 5,795,121 of NW_024429267.1, read as the reverse complement.
ATTGGCTGTGATCATTAGCCAATTATAAACAATCCCATTTAAATGAAAACAAAGATTTATAAACAAGATGGGAATTGGGACGTCGCTCATTCCAAACTGCTTCCTGCTGGAAGGGGGCGCTGTTCACACCATGGGGATCATGACAAAACTCAGAAACCTGTATAAGTCCGTATTTTCGGGGTCTGTAAGGCTGTATCATCTTAGCTGTCTCAGTCATTGAAACACCTGGTCCACTGCTTCCGGGGGTCTTGGTTCGTGAAACCACAAAAGCCTGGAAGGAATCCTTAGCTTTTCATTTTCTGTAGAAACATAAATAAAAACTCCTTTTCCGAGTAACATATCCTTATGCTTAAATTTTGAAGTCAAGGTATTTTCAAAAGATATAAGTTGTATTAATTTAGCAGCATTTATAAGCAAGTGTACTTTAGTAGCAGTTCCTTCCTGAGCAAGCAAAAAACTGAAAAACATAGTAGCGTACAGTATCCAGACTCTCTGTGTATTTTCCATCTTTACGTGGCTTATTTATTTATTTATTATTACTTTATTTATTTTACTTTTATTTATTTTTCTCTGAGACAGGGTTTCTTTGGAAACCTGCCTGCCTCTGCCTCTGGAGCAATCCTACCGGCGTGCGCCACCACAACGCCAGCTTTTGTATTTATTTACCACTGTGCCGTTTCATTTTCTCTCTCAATCTCACGTATATTTTTAAACACACTGTAAACGTTTAGAGATTTTCTTCATCCAAGTCTGACTTTACTGTAAATCTTTATGTTTTTCTGACCACGTGTCTTATCTGTAAAACCGCGGCTGTTTTAAACTGCCGGTTTTTTTTTTCAAGATGGCGGGCGTAAGCGTGCCAGCTTACTGCCTCAGTCCATGCTGACATCCAGCAAAAGCTGCCACTTCCAGCTGTACGTACACACCTATCAATCGTTAGCAGAGTCTCTTAAAACAACCTTTTTTTTTTCTTTTTATGCCGAGTCAGGAAGACTCCGGTAAGCGAGCCACGTGAATCTCGGCTTGTCGATAGCAAAACAGAGCACACCTGAGAAAATGCTGCTACCAAAATCTATGCTTCTCTCCGTTCTTCTGTTTCTAAAATTCCTTTAAAGCTTTTGTTGTTTTGCGTGGAAATTCAATCCCGCTTCTGACAACCATTCTGTTAAGAGAAGCTTTTTCCTTTGCTAGCCGCTTTGGTTTATCCCCCGCCAGTCGCCTGGGCTCTGCCTCGCCAGCCTGGTTCTAGATCCGCATGAGTCCCAAATAAACACACAGGAGGCTATATTAATTATGAAGCTGTTGGCCTTGTTTGTCTCTTACTGGCTAGCTCTGCCTTAAGTAATTACCCCATAATTGTTAATCTAAGTATGTTTCTTACCGGAGAATAGTTCCCAGCGTCCTACCCCCATGGCGTCACATGTTGACTCTCCTGTGTTTCTCCTACCCAGAATCCTCCTGGATTCCTAGCCCCACCTATCTAGATTCCTATTGGCCAGACAGTGCTTTATTAGCATAAGACTTCCCCAACAGATTAGTATATATAAAGTCTAGACTTTATCCTAAGACAAGCAAAATACTTGTGTAATAGGAGGTACATAGGGAATTGGGGTGATAGTCAGTAAAGTGCTTGCCAGCTAAGCAGGAGACCTGTGTTCTGTCTCTAAGCATCATGCAGAAAGCTGGGTGTGGTTATGCTAATGCTGAAGAAGCCAGAGACAGATGGATCCTTGGGGTGGCTGGCCAGCTAACCTAATCAGCAACAAGTGCAGGTCCCAATAAGAGCCCTATCTTTAAAAACAAAAACAAAAAACGGGGACCTCTGGCCTCCACATGTACCCACAAATACATTCATACATAACAAACACAGGTTAAAGAAACAAAGTGGAATAGACACCAAGTAGGTTAATAGCCAATTCAGATCTCCTGTCTATGGCTCTGTCTAGGGTGTATACCTAATGGCTAGACTATAAGGCCCAAACTGTACAAATTGCTCATTCTCTCCTGCCTCCATCTGCTGGGTACTGAGTACTATAAGTACAGGCTTGTGTTTTCTTCTCTCCTTCCTTTCTCTTTTCTTTCTTTTTTTTTTTGGGGGGGGCGCAGCTGCGTGTAGTTCATTTCATTATGTTAAATGGCACTTGGGAGGCAAAGACGGGAGCATTATGTCACCTTCAAGGCCAGCCTGATAACCTAGTGAATTCTAGACCAGACTAGAGAGCAGGCTACCTACCTCACCCCCCCTCCTATTCTCTCTCTCTCTCTCAAAGAAAAGAAAAATGTATAGTTACCGGTTTAACATACAAAATTATCTTGATTCACATGATCTTTTTAGTGGAAATTTAAGGTCCAGTCATAGAGTCCAGTGTGATATAGAATACTGACTTTAAAAGTATTTACTCTTAAATTCAGCCATCCTTCATAATATCTAAATTCCTTCTGTTTTTTAGGTTTCCTTGGTCACTGCAGTAGTCAGACCATTTCTATGATAATCTCAGGTTTCACAGCTTTATAAAACCATCCTGTAGACTGACCATCAGACCTGTTCTGCTACCAGTGTTGGCTCCTGTGACTCCCTTTTGTTTTGTTTTGTTTGCTTGTTTGTTTTTGAGATACAGTTTCTCTGTGTAACAGCTCTGGCTGTTCTGGAACTCAGAGAGATCCACCTGCCTCTGCATCCCGAGTGCTGGGATTAAAGGCTACTCTCCTTTCTCCTTAAACCAGCACCTTGGGTAGCTCCTTTGAGGTCCTCCTCAGCAGTCCTTTCTGACTTGAAATCTAAACCACACTCTTATTTCTGAACTTTTATTTTCGGTTGTTGGTTCTCATTTCCCTGTCCCCCACCTCTCTTTTGGATGGGTTCTCACATATCTGATGTTAACCTAAAACTCAGTTTGTCGCTAAGGCTGGCCTCAAACTCATGATCCTCCTGCCCCCACCTCTAGAGTGGAGACACATCAGCTTTGTTGTTGGTCTTCTATTAAATAGACTTTTTTGCTTACTTATTGGCTTACTTACTTTCCTGTTACTTTGAAAAAGACACCGTTATCAAGACAACTTATAGAAGGGTTTATTGGGGGCTTGCTTGCAGTTTCAAAAAGGAAACCTTTTTGTTGTTGTTGTTTTAGTCCGTTATTATGACAGGGAGTATGGCAGTAGGCAAGCAGGCATGGTGCTGAAGCTTCACTATGCTAACTAAGAGCTAACATCTTATCCACAAGCCCCAGACAGACAAGAGAGTCAACTGGGAATAGCTTGGGCTTGGGCTTTTGAAACCTCAGTGCCCCTTTGACAAACTTCCTCCAACAAGGCCACCATACCTCCTAATCCTTCTTTAATAGTTCCACCAACTTTGGATGGAACGTTCAAATGTGTGGGCCTATGGAGGCCATTCTCATTCAAACCACCGCAGTTAATACTCTTACCTCCTTCTCAACTGAAAGCAATTAACCAGGAAAGGCAGTTGCTTTTGCATGTTCTACCTTATGCATTTGCCATAATGAAAAAAAGAAATAAGGAAAAGGACATGATTGCTCCTAGGTGTGGTGGTGGAGAAGGTTTATTGCAGATAAAAGGGAGAGCAGAGATAATCTGGGAGACACCAGAGGGTTTATCACCCGGCTGAGCTGGGCCATGTGGGGAGAAGGGAAGGGGGAGAGAAGACAGGGGAACCAGGTTTAGCAGGCCAAATGTCCAAAAAGGGCAGCTAACCAAAATGTCTGGATTATATAGGGGGAAGAACGTCTGTGGGTAAGGGTAGCCCAGCCCCTGGGTAGAGGGCAGGGCATGCCAGCTATACCCATAACAGGCTGAGACTGAGGGTTGCTGAGAGAATCTGGAGACCAGTTCCATTTTGATATGTTAAATGGGCACCTCAGCTGTTTGTTGAGTGGGGGGTTGAAACTTAATAGAGATGTGGCTCAGCAGTAAAGGGCACTTGCCACTCTGTTTGTTTGTTTTGTTTTTTGAGACAGGGTTTCTCTGTATTGCTTTGGAGCCTGTCCTGGAACTCACTCTGTAGACCAGGCTGGCTTTGAACTCACAGAGATCCACCTGCTTCTGCCTCCCAAGTGCTGGGACTAAAGGTGTGTGCCATCAATGCCTGGTGCACTTGCTGTTCTTGCGGAGCACCCAGGTTCAATTCCCAGCACACATATGGTTACTTATGACCATTATAACTTCAGGGGATTGGGTATCCTGTTTTGACAAATTGGGCACCAGGTACACATGGGTTTCATACATACATACAAGCTAAACATTCATACACATAAAATAAGATAAATTAAAAATAAAATGTAAAGCCAGGCATTGGTGGCACAAGCCTTTAATCCCAGCACTTGGGAGGCAGAGACAGTTCTCTCTGTGAGTTCAAGGCCAGCCAGCCTGGTCTACAGAGTGAATTCCAGACGGCCAGGGCTACGCAGAGAAACCCTGTCTCAAAAACAAATACTTTTCTTCCAAGTTCTGTCAACAGGGCGTTGGAATTGAAGGTTCAGGAATAAGCTCTGTAAGGTAAAGATGAGTTGTCCACAGCTGTAGCTTCCTTCCTAAGTTAATCTGCTGTGTTCCACAGAGGAGAGGGTGGCTTGCTCTTAGTCACTCAGCCATCACTGGCCCTTTCATCTGATGCCCACCGAAGTTACTTCTGACAGGGTGTTTTCTTTATCATAAAATGTAAGTTTATCTTAAGTTTGTATGGCTGCTGGGCCCTTCAATATGGGAGAATATAGTTTCCAAGAGAAGTTATTGGATGGGGCCCAAGCTAAAAGTAATAGATGAAGTCACCTACCTCATGTCTTGAGAGGAATCCAAGAAAAGGTGCTGTTTTGAAGCTTGAAAAATCACATAAAGAGAGGGCAGGTCTTGAGCCAAGCAGCTTTTGAGGTGGTAACCAGCTCAAACAAGAATGGGCATGTGCCAGCTAAGTCTCTTGTCCTGACTCCAGAGTTAACTGAGGAGAGCAGTGTGTGGCATGCCCTTTAAGTAAGAGGGTTGTTTGTGGCTTTGGCTGTCTGAGACTGGAAATAGAGTAGGAAGAGTTTGGAATTATTCTCTGAGGCTGGGGAACCCCCCTCCCCTGTTTACTCACTGTTTTATAGCTTTTCTAGGACAGCCTTTTAGTATTCTGGTTTGCCAAGACTAAAGCCAGAGGGGGGTTAATTAGAATCAAGGCCTATAACCTTTCTGAAAATACCCTAATCAAGAATTCTATTTATTTGGAAGTACTTAAGTTTTCTTGTCAGTTTGGTGGGGATTTTTTTGTTTGTTTGTTTTTTGTTTTTTGTTTTTGGAGGAGGGTTGGTTTTTCAAGACAGGGTTTCTTCTCTGTATTGCTTTGGAGCCTGTCCTGAAACTCGCTCTGTAGACCAGGCTGACCTCAAACCCACAGAGATCTGCCTGCCTCTGCCTCCCCACTGCTGGGATTAAAGGCGTGAGCCACCAATGCCAGGCCATCAGTTTGGTTTTTTAAAAGAGGGTAGACAGCTATCGTGGCCAAGCAAAGCTGGCAGCAAGGAAAGAGATGCCATGGTGCTTGTGGACCCAGCTGCCTCTGCTTTGTTCCTTTTACTTCCCTATGCTGAGAATTGAACGCAGAGCCTTTCACAAGCTAGGCAAGTGCTGCTTTCTTCTCGGAGCAAATCCTGCAAGCAACAGCTGCCCCCATTGTTTTTAATTACATTTACTGCTTGTGTGTGGAGGGCAGTGCCCCAGGCACAAGTGTTGAGGTCAAAAGCAGTCTCCTGGCTTTCTTCCACCGTGTGGGTTCAGGGATCGAGCTCAGATCACCTCCTCCCCACTCCCACCCCTGTTAGTCTTTACTGCTCCTGGCTGCCACCAAAGTTTGCCCCACAGGGTTGTGGGCTGGATTTCTTAATCCCTGTCATGGAGTACCAAGTTCCAGCTGAGTTATCTAGGCCCTGGGATAACCGAGGCATTTGGTCACTGTAGACAAAAGCCTGTTTTGTCAAAGAGAAGATTAGGGCAAAGTACAAGCATTGCTATCTATGATGCCTTCGGGGCCAACTGTCTATTTGGCAAGAGGGGTTGCCTTGACCTTGTGAGTTAACTGCAATCTGTACTTTTGTTTCTTTGGTTTTTCTACTAAAGAGGTTTCAGCATTCAGGCTTCAAAACTTAACCATTAATGTTTCTTTAAACTTTTTTTTTGAGACAGCTCAGCAATTGAAGGTGCTTGCCACCTATCTGTGTTCAATCCCTGGCACTCACATGGTGGAAGATTTTCTCTAACCTATACACACATACTATGGACAGCATATACACATAAAATATAATACAAATTTTTAAATAGGGGCAGCTGTTGATTGTAGGCTTAGCTCTGTGGAGAGCCCTTGTCTATCACGTGTACACATGCACAAAATAAATATAAAAAGACTATAAAAATAGTGGACCTATTGAAGAAAATAATTGGCCATGTGCAGAAAATAAAAATCACATTTAATTGGGTCATACTGTTTGTTTGCTCCTGTTTTTCTTGAGATAAGGTCTCACAAGCTTAAGCTGGCCTTAAACTCCATATATGGCCAAGGCTGGCACTGAACTTCTGATCCTCCTGCCCCTGCTTCCAGAATGCTGGGATGAAGGGTTTGGGTACCTCCCCTCCCCCTTTCTGAGATGGGTGCTGGCATGCATTGTGCCACTGTATCATTGACCTAACCCCAGACCTTTTTATGTTTTACTTTGAAACAGGATCCTACTAAGTCATCCAGGCTAGTCTAGAACTCCCTCTACAGAGGCCTTGAATTTGTAGTCTTCCTGCCTCAACTGGGATTACAAGCATCCATACTAGGCCCAACTGTGTTTTTAATCTTGGAAGGAATTTCTGTAATTCAGTAGAACTGGTGGAGACTATTGGTCAGGACTAGCTTGGGCATGATTTATACCTCATGAATCTCAATTCTGTTTCTTTAAGCATCTTTAATTTTCCCATTAGAGAACTGACCTGGTTTGGCCTAGCTTGCCTAGATTTTATTACATCTGATGAGATCTCACCCTGAAGTCTGAAATTCATTTTATTTATGTTTTTTATAATTTGTTTTTAATCTTCGTTGTTACTGTGTTCAGAAACCTGGGTGTTTATTATTTTAAAACTGGTGGTGGTAAGTAGGTATAGGGAGGGAGTTCTTTTAAAATGCTTAATGTTTACTTCTTGGAAGGAGGTGTCTGTGGTATCTGGTAATTTAGTAATTTACTTTCATTTAAGGAGCTAATCAGGAAATAGTTTTGAGATCTATTGCATAAAAGGAAAAGGACCACCAGTTGTCATGGGGGCATGATTGTAATCCCAACACCAGGGCGACTGAGGCAGGAGGAACATGGCTTGGGCTAGAGTCCAGGTAGGGCTACGTAGGGAAACTGTTTCTGAGAGGAGGGGAGGGACGGGTGCAGGGGACAGGAAAGACTGGTGAGATGGTAAAAGATCACAATAGTGTGTTATGGACAGACTGCTCCATCGGAACCTTTGCTTTTCCTCTACAGTAACACTCAGTTAAGGAGGCTCCACAGAAATGAGTTCACATGTTTTTGTATTATTTGTTGTGTGGCTTTATAGATTCAAGATCCTGCTTATTAGGTGTTTAGTTTTATATTTAACTTTTAGTAGATTTGTGGTAAGAACACAGAAATTTTAGTCAAGTACTGTACTGTTTTGATGTTAAAAGCAGACAAACAGGATTGGAGGGATGGCTCAGCAGTTGAGAGCATTGACTGACCTCCCAGAGGATCCAGGTTTAATTCCCACTATCCACTTGGTGCACAGACGTGTGTGCAGACAAAAATCTCCATACACAAGAACAATATAGTAGTTTAAGAGTGTTACCTAAGGTTTTTCCTCCCTTGAGACCACCACTACTGCTATCCAGAGTTCTGTTTAACTTTTCCCTTTTAAATTTTTTTGCTTTTGTTTTGTGAAACAGGGTGCAGTCTTGGCTGGTCTGGAATTAGCTGTGTATACCAAGCCAGTCTCAAACTCCTGAGTGATAGTATTAAAGCCATGCAGCACCATCTTCATTCAGCCCTACCTCCTGCACCCCCTTTGAGACAGGGTCTCACTATATACCCCTGGCTGGCCTTGAACTCCCCATGTAGATCAGGTTGACCACAAACAGATCCACTTGTCTGTGATTCCTGAGTATTGGAATTAAAGGCATGTGCCACCATACCTAGTTAACTTGTTATTAAGAGGGGGGAGAAAAGGGGAGAGGAGCATAAAGGAGAGAAGGAGACAGAGAAAGACCATGACTCTCCACCTATAGTGGGGCAACTCTTTGGAGTCAGTTATTCCTTAAATCATATAGAAAGCTCTTGGTCTTGGTGTCAGACTTAGTGACAAGCTCCTTAACCCATTGGTTCTTAGTTGACACTGAAGGGCAAGAATCAGTCTAACCTGTGTGACTGGCAGTCTAATAAGGCATCAGTAAACAGTTGTTGAGTGTGAATTTATTTAGTGAGACTTGGAAATGGCTAGAAGGTATTTTTTTCAGAGGAATATTCCCTGCTAACGTCACTGCAATTCCTTTGGGACTTGAAGGTTTCACAGTTCCCATTAAAACATACACACTGGAGAGAGATAATACTTAACAGCTATTATCAGCTACTTTCTAATCTTAGAGAGACCTTGCAGGCTAAGATTTGGTTGTGAAAGAAAAGAAAGGGGTACAGAGTGTCATGACAGCAAATCCTGCTGTTTCCTATTTGCCTCTGAATTATTGTGTTTGTTTTGTTTTGAGACAGGGTTTCACTGTGTGGCTGGACTTGGCCTTCTGACTTAGCTTCCCAAGTGTTGTGACAGCAAATGGGAGCCACCATACCCAGCTTTACTGATTGATTCTTTTTCTCAATTTGTAATGAGTATTATTCCTCTGGGCATATCAGAGCACTATTAAGGAATATTGATTCTTCTGTGCACCCATAGATTAGATCATACAGTGTGCATGGTGGTGCACACTTGTTTTCCCAGCACTCAGGAGGCTGAGGCAGGATGTTAAGAGTTTGAGACCATCATGGGCTACATATAATGAGTTCAGACTGTATCACTGTGTTTTGTTTTTTGCTTTGTTTGGTGTTTTTGTTTGTTTCAAGAAGGGGTTTCTTTGTGTAGCCCTGGCTGTTGATCAGGCTGGCATCAAACTCAGAGGACCCGCCTGTCTCTGCCTACTTATTTTCTTCACAGACAGTGCCAGGTAGTTTCATAAGGCCCTGTGTGAACTGTATCTTAACTGTATCTTATTCCTCTTAAACTGTATCTCCTGCGTTTCTTCTTCCTTTCCAGCCATATTTGACGCGGAACAACAGATCCTGTTGCCTTAGAGTTCTTACACTGAAAGTTCTAGTATAATTCTTTTTTCACAGATGAGTAACACCCATCAACTCCTTCATCTTTCTGCCTTCTTTTTTCAAATGCCATCCTGATGTTAAATTTACAACTCATTTCTGTGCTCTTCTCATGACCCATTATTTATTTTTGTTTTTTTTAAATCTATTTTATTTATTTATTTATTATTTTTGGTTAATCGAGACAGGGTTTCTCTGTGGCTTTAGAGGCTTTCCTGGAACTAGCTCTGTAGACCAGGCTGGTCTCAAACTCACAGAGCTCTGCTTGCCTCTGCCTCTGAGTGCTCGGATTAAAGACATGTGTCACCAACGCCTGGCCCCACTGTTGTTTCTCAAAGTACTAATCTGTCTCTTGTTCACTGCTTTATTGTGTTTATCATTTTTCTTTCCCTGCTAGAATAAAATTTTTAACAGGGCTTCTGCTTTAGGTTTTTGGTTTTGGTTTTATGTATGTTTCCAAAACACTTATAATAGTACCTGGCCTAAGGAATAATAGTCAGCCATGTGAATGAACTGTGCACTGTAGTAAATAATCTAATTTTTAGCTGGTATGTGCCTCTGTTGATTCATTTATGAAATGCTGGTTTTGTTCTTTGTTTTTTCATTTTAAAGGCTTTTCTTAGCTATCTGGAGCCCTGGTGTGTCTGTTCATGTTTTCAATAACTTTAAGTTGTGTCACTGAGCAGTGCAGTAGAAATGCTATGACTGTCCACGGGACACGTTTATGGTGAGCTTCATAGTCAGATGGCCCTTACTTATCCTTAGGTCTTTCTGTACAGGGTTCTCCTTCCTTAAAAAGCCTCTTCCAATTCTCCTGGAGGGTGGATTCTATCAGATTTTCCTGAGTCAAGTGAGAGAGATATATAGGTTCAGTGTTTAGTATTCAGCATTCTCTGCCCACATTTAATCTCCTTAAGTATAATATTCATGTCCTCTACCATGCCTGAAGCATTCTAGTCCAGAAAGCCTATGTGAGCCACTTGGGAGAATTAAACCTCTAATCTCTTGAATGGAGGAAAGTGTCTGAGTGAGAAAAATTAAGGATAGAACTGCTTCTTACACACTTCTAATCAGCTTTATTCATTCTAAATCATCAGTTCTGAGCCAGAATTAATAGATGCTACCAATTCTTAGGTTTGGGGGGAAAGAGTCTGTAGCTTATTATTTTCTCCATTGCAGGCTTAGTATTCACTCTAACAGCCTATGTTGGATTAGACTCTTATCCAGTCATTTATTTTTCTGGGTTCCAGAGTTCTGTCATCAAATCCAGACTTCTTTTCCCTTCTTGTGTGGTTTTTAAATCCTTTATAATAATTTTAGGATGCTTTTGCGTATTATTGCAGACTTTTTAAAAGATGGTTTTCATTTTGTTTTGTTTATATTTTATTTATTATGTGTATGCTTGTGTATTGAATGTAGGCACACACATGTGTGAGTGGAGGTAAGAGAACAATTTCCACCAAGTGGTTCCATGGATGAAACTCAGGTAGGTCATCAGACTTACCTGAGAGCTGTCTCATCAAGCCTGCAACCTACACACTCTCCCTCCCTCCTTCCTTCCCTTCCTCCCTCCCTCCCTCCCTCCTTTCCTTTCCTTTCCTTTCCTTTCCTTTCCTTTCCTTTCCTTTCCTTTCCTTTCCTTTCCTTTCCTCCCTCCCTCCCTCCCTCCCTCCCTCCCTCCCTCCCTCCCTCCCTCCCTCCCTCCCTCCCTCCCTCCCTCCACCCCAGCACTAATCCCTAGCAACCACTATTCTGTCCTCCATCTCCATTTAAATATCTGTTATATCTAAAGTTATCTGAGTGAAATTACACAGTATTTTGTAAATTTGGTATAATTTTCTAGAGATTTTTCCAGGTTTTTAATTTGTGTGTGTGGGGGGGAGAGCACTCGAGTATGTGTGGGGTCAGGACACGTTTATGGAGTTGGTTCTCTCTGCTTTATTACTTTTTCTTTGTTAGTTTGTCAGGGTTTCTGTGTAGCCTTGGCTGTCCTGGAACTCGGATCTGTAGAGCAGGCTGGCCTCTAATTCACAGAGATCCGCCTGCCTCTGCCTCCTGAGTGCTGGGACTAAAGGCATGCACTGCCACTGCTCACCTTCCTTTATTACTTTTGACTGCTGAGTAGTACTCTATGTGTATGTAGGTGCACAACAGTTTGGACTTCTTTCCTCTCACCTCTCTCCCTTTTCCCCTCTCTTTCTGTGTACTTGCACACTTGTATACATGTGTACAGATGGAGGCCAGAAACCAATGTTGGTGTCTTTGGATTTGGGAGGAGTTAGAATGAGGAGTAGGGAGTGACTATAATCAAATACATTGCATGAAATTCTCAAGAGACTCAATTAAAATATTTTTAATACAAACCCATTTTTTTAATTTAAGTTAGAAACAAGCTTGTTTCACATGTCAATTCCAGCTTTCTCTCCTTCCCCTAATTAAAATATTTTACAAAAGTAAAAATGGAGTTGTGGATATAGGTGAGTAGTATGTAGCTTACTGGGTTCTCAGTTCTATCCTTAGAACTTAATCATTAGTTTTACTCAAGTCATTGTTTTCCCAAACCTCATATTTTATGGCATGACATTTATCACAGCATTTAAGCTAAATTTTCCTCCTAATTGTTGGAATTACATGAGAGAGCCAACATGATTGGATTCTAAGTTGGTGCTTTTTCCTTGTTGCCCAGACTGTCAGGTTGTAGGTGTGCTGCATATTTCAGGGTGCTTCGTGGACATTGGACATTATAGAAAGGTATAGTTTACCTGTTACGACAGAACTGTGTCAGCTATAATGAGGTAAGATTGGCTGGTTAGCAAGGTTAAATGAGACTAGAAACCTACCTCTAAGGGCTGATGATATAGTTCAGTTGGTAGAGTACTTGGCAAATATGCAGAAGTCCTAGGTTCAGTCCTCAACACCTTATAAAACTAAATACCTGTAGTCCCAGCATTTAGATGGTAGAGGCAGGAAGAATGAAGACAAAGGCCATCCTTGGTCATATAATGACTTTGAGGCTATCCTGGGCTAAATGAGACTTTCAGAAAAAGAAAATAAAGAGAAGAAACTATTTTTATCCAACTCGGGTTTCTCTAGTTATATTTCCAGCCCGGTTCTTTTGCAATCAGGTTTGCTTAATAAGAGGTGGGGAGAATGTTAGTATGTTGAGAAAAGGTTCCAAATACATAGGAGTTTTCATTGCTTGTTTGGTTGTGCTGGGGGCAAGATTTTTAAAAATCCATTTATTATGATATGTCCATACAGTATAGTCATAGAATTAAGTGTATAGATTGATAAATTTTGATAAATGGGTGTACTTGTTCGACCACCATCTAAGCCATGATATAGTTGAACTCCTTCCAACCCCGGAATGTTCTCTTGTGTCCTTTCCAATCACCTGCTCCATTACAATCAACTACTAGCCTGATCTCTTAACACTATAGATGAGCTTGCCAATTCTAAATTGTGTATAAAAGAATCGTGCAGTTCTTTCAGTATCCAGCTTTTTTCACTAACTATAATGTCCTTGAATGACATCTCCGTTGTGTTTTTATGATGGTTGCTGTTCCTTCCTCTTTTGGTAATGGTGGGTTGTGAGCTGCCATGTGGATGCTGGGAATTGAACCCAGGTCCTCTGGAAGAACAGCCAGTGCTCTTAACCACTGAACCATCTCTTGAGCCCCTGAACATCCACTTCTATAATGCTTTTTATAAAAGGACAGCCTAGTCTACAGAGAGAGTTCCAGGACAGCTAGGGCTGCACAGAGAAACCCTGTCTCGGAACCTCTCCCCCCCCTGCAAAGAACTTTCTAAAAGCTTGTTATTGGGAAAACAAAGATGTTTGTGAAGCCATTTTCTATTTGTCTAACATTCTTTGAACAAGAGTTTAGTGAATGCCAGGGACCGGGTAGTTTTGGTGACTGAGATATATCAATGAAGAAAACAGTCAAAAACCCCATTTTTATAGAACACACCTGTAATCTCAGTGCTCATAATGCGTAGGTGGGAGGATCATTATGTGTTTAAGGTCAGACCATGCTAGGCTACAGATTAAGATCAGTCTCTCTCCTCTCTCTCTCTTCTCCTCTATCTCTGTCTCTGTCTCTCCCCCTCTCTCCTCTCTCTCTTCTCCTCTATCTCTGTCTCTGTCTCTCCTCCTCCTCCTCCTCCTCCTCTCTCTCTCTCTCTCTCTCTCTCTCCATTGATATGCACCTTGTACTTGGGGAGTGTTTAGGAGTTCAAGATCAGCTTGAACTTTCTAAAAGTTTATCTCAAAAACAACTAAATGATAGATAACTTTGTACAAAAACCCAGGCTCAGGAACACAAAAGACAAAAACGAAAATGAGGATGTAACTGAAGTTTCACAGTGGCTTGTTAGTTAAGCATACACATGCGGGCATGCTAATAATGACAAGGTAATGGTGTCTAATAGTGCCTAAAAAATACTTTGTAGCAGACAAAGAAATGTATTGGGGGTACTTTTAGGGTTGTAGGATGGCTTAGCAGTTAAGATCATTGGTTTCTCTTCCAGAAGGCCAGGTTCAATTCCTAGCACCCACATGGTGAGGTTCACAACAGTCTATAACTCCAGTTCCAGGGGTGTCCAGTGCCTTTTACTGGTCTTTGAGGGCACTGCATACATTTGGTACTCAGACACACAATCAGGAAAAACACCCATACACACATAAAAATTTTTAATCAAAACAGAAAGTAAACTTTTAAAGACTCTTCAAAAACTGTTTGGCATTGTGGTAACTTAGTGATAGAATGCATGCCTGATTGAGGGCCTGTATATGTCAGTTCCTTCCCATCCTGTCTCTATTCTGTTAGTTACCCTGGTATGAAAAATACACAATACATTTAAGTATAAGTCCTGCATAATGACACAGGTCTGAAATCTCAGGACATGAGAGATGGATCAGATGTTCGTAAATAGCCCGTTTAAAAAAAGAAAAGACAAAATAAAACAACAGAAAGGCATGTGAAAAACCATTCATTTGTTTGTTCATTTTAAGAAGGGCTGTGAGGGGAAATGGAGCAAAAAAAGGAAGATGACACTGAGTTTTTAAATCATACTAAAGAATGTAATAAATAGCACGGGGAAATGTTGTTATAGTTGTTGATTTAATGATGATGCTGTGTTCAGGCTTATGTCAGGTTTAGGTGTCTAGTCTTATTTGCAAGGAAGAGTTTTCAGAAGAAATGGCTCCAAACAGATGACACTGACTCCTCAGTTCTATCTTCAGCTCCCATCTCACTGTGTCAAGGTTTGGATTTCAATCTTTGCTACATGTGTGGGGTGTTCAAGGAGTCTAGAAGGGGGATTCACTTTGAATTTTTTTCAACATCTACTAATACAACATAGAAAGCAGAGCATAGCCCTATAAAATTAGAGACTTGCTTATTGTAATGTCTCACTTATAAATATCCTCTGTTGGGGCTAGAGAGATGGCCCAGAGGTTAAGAGCACTGACTGCTCTTCCAGAGGTCTTGAGTCCAATTCCCAGCAACCACATGGTGGTTCACAACCATCTGTAATGAGATCTGATGCCCTTTTCTGGCTACAGGCTTATATGCAGGCAGAGCACTGCATAAATAATAAATAAAATAATAAATCTTAAAAAGAAAGAAAAGAAAAAGGATGAGTGGGACAGTGGTTGTGCTTGCCTTCAATCCCAGCACTTGGGGTTATGTGGGTGACAACCTTATATATGCATATACCCACATACAGATACATAATTACAAATAATTAAAAAATAAATCTTAATTTAAGAAAAGGTGATGGTGGCTCACGCCTTTAATCCCAGTACTTAGGAGGCAGAGGCAAGGCAGATGGATCTCTGTGAGTTCCAGGCCAGCCTGGTCTACAGAGCAAGTTCCATGACAGCCAGAGTTGTTACACAGAAAGACCCTAACCCCCCCCCCCCAAAAAAAAAAACCGAACAAAAAAGTGATGATAGTGAGACTTAAGATCTGGGCACAATAAGTAGAAGGCTAAAAATAACCTTTAGGTTAGTCATTGAGGAATGGAAGTGAGGGAACACTTTAGAGTTTAAAAGTGACTAGTGACAATAAGCAGTGTGTAAGAAAGATTGGCCAAGTCATAGAGAATATGCCAGAAACGGAGTGCATCATTGCCAGTCAGGACTTGAGATGCCCTGCCTGTGAGCATTTAAGTCTTGGAAACAGATCTTACACAAGATGGTTGTTACACATTCGTCCTAGAGCTCAGTAACCATCTAAACTCAGCCTTCCTCTTACCTTCCAGGTCTTTTGTTTTGCTTTCTTTTTAGCTGGGGATTCTTTGGCTTTCTGAGTATCAGATGCTGTTCCATTTAAATAGAGTTTATTTCTTGTTCATTCATGTTCCTTTCTTACATAGGGAAACCCATATAGTCTACTCCTAAAATCAGACTATGCTTACATGTTCATTATTTTGATCCTACCATGAAAAACTCAGTCCCTTCTTTCCAGCAAATTGTCTCTTAAATTTTCTGCCCATCTATGTGCATTACGCACGTTTTTGGAGAAGAGGGGGAAAAGAAAAGAGATGGGAAAGACTTTGCAGTGGAATGCCAGGAAAGGGGAATAAAAATAGATGAGATGATGACAGGGCTAAAGCGGTGCCTCAGTGCTTAAGAGCACTGTCTGCTCTTTCAGAGGACCTGGTTTAAGTCCCAGCTCTCCAAGGTAGGATCTGATGTCCTCTTATGGCCTCCACAGGCACCAGACATGCACTTGGTGCGCAGACATACATACAGGCAGAGCACCCATATACATTTTTAAAAGAGAGAGAGTAATGGTTATGAAGAAGAAATTATGGTTTCTGTTTTGAGGTAGAATCTCACTGTGTAGTTCAAGCTCAAACTCAGTGTTTCTCCTGTCTCGGCCCCTTAACAAGCATGAACCACCATATTCAGTTTAGGACTTTTTAATTCACTAGTTTAGAGAAACAAGAAATAGGACAGAGATGACTGACTCTACAGAGTATGCATTTTGAATATTAAATTTCATATATTTATTTCATGGAATTTGAAAGCTTTCTTGACTTTAAATGAACCTATGGACTTAAGACAGTGAAACAACAGCTTTAGAATGATTGTAGGTTCAATGTCACTGATGCTTTTTTTTTAAGTCCTTTAATAACTCACTAATCAAAATTCTGTTTTTTAAGTTATTTTTTAATTTTTGGTTTTCTAAGTGCAAGGATTCCAAGCCTGTCCTACCATGCCCAGTTTTTTGTAGTGCTGGAGATTGAACTCAGGGTCCTGTGCATGGTTGACCCAGCACTTCAGCTGAGCTGCACCCCTAGCACTAAATAAACAAATTTTAATCAATGGCCACTGGTCCTACATACCTGTGACTGTTCATTTAGTTAATACTTTCTGTTGTTACCATTCATGCTCCGTCCATATAGACATTTTTCTTCTCTAGCCTTGCCTCAGTTGGTTCCTTAGCCTAGATGCTCCTGCCTAGGACCTGATATATTCAGGTACCATCTAGAAGAGAGAATTATGCACAGAAAATGTTTATTACAGACCTGGGAAGATAGCTCATTTGATAAAGTATGTGTTTCACAACCATGAGGATCCATGTCCTGCTCTGGAAGTGAAAAGGCTTGGTGTGGTGTCATATGCTTATAATCCTTGTGTTGAAGATTTTGTATCAACCTTGACATTTACATTTGAATAGACTTGGTTTAGAAATATTGACATCTTCAAGAACATAAAACAAGAGAAGGGGCAAAATTGATTTATCACCCAGATCTGTGCCATTCCAAGGCTGCACATCTTACCAGCATGCTTGCCTGCCTCTATGATTTTATGTTGACTAATGGCGGCATTAATGTAAAGTCTACAAGAGACTCAGATTTCACTCCTAAGCATTTATAATGCAGCCTCACCTACTTTTGGAGTTCCTGACTGAGTGAGGTGTAGATAGTTAGACTAAATTCTCAAATTCTACTAATCATGCTAGACAAGTAGGATTAAAAGGGGGGGTACTTTGTAAATTTGCAGTATGGCGCCATGGGTTGAGACAGCGTTTCTCTATGTGACCCTAATAATCCTGGAACTTACTCTGTAGACCAGGCTAGCCTTGAACTCACATAGATTCACCTTCCTCTGCCTCCTGAATACTGGGATTAAAGATGTGCGCCACCAAAAATTATTTTCAGTAATTTAAGAAACAGCATAATTGAACTGTAACTTGAGTTTCACATTTATAAGCAGAACCTAGCAAAGATTAATATTACAAGCAGATACTGTGTGTTTGGGTGTGTGTCTGCGTATCTGTGTCCAGAGGGACAGAGACTATTTGCTAAGCAAAGAAAGAAGCTTATTTTTGATGTCTAATTATCCAAGGGAGAGAATAGCAATCTACTTTTTAAAAAGGGTTACAAAGATAATTCCAAATTAGTATAGGAAGCAAATGCATATTCTCATAATATGTAATTGTCCTACTGACTCTGAGACAGTGTTTTAATTAGAAAAACTGCTTGTGTGATGCATTAGCTTGAGGTAATTGCAAAAGTCATTTTGTGTTATGTGTAGTGCATGTTGAATCACTGTTTCTTTGGTCTTTTAAAGTTATGGGAGCTTAGCTGGGTGGTGGTAATCCTAGCACTTGGGAGGCAGAAGCAGGCTGATCTCTGTGAGTTTGAGAGAATCCTGATCTACAGAGAAAGTTCCAGGACAGCCAGGGCTACATATAGGGGGAAAAAAAGGTTCTGGGACCATTGTTATAAGGGAGAAATTAACAGTGAAGGCTAACTTGTACTTTATAAAAGTACTGGAAATAAAAGTCAGGTGGTGTTGTGTGCACACACCTGAACATGTGAGGGTGCATGTGTGGATGTCAGAGGACAAGCTCACATATTATTGAGCCTCCCCTTTCACCTTATTTGATACAGGGTCTCTGTTGTTTGACTCTGTGTGCCAGGTTAGCTGGCCTTCAAGGTTCCAGGGATTCCCATATCTACCTCCTATATTGTCCTGTGAACACATACAGGATTACAGACTCCTGTTACTATACTTGGCACAGGTCCTCACATCTGCACCTCAAGTGTTTTACCCACTGAGTCATCTCTCAGCCCTAAGATTTTTGTTGTTTGTTTTGTAGATAGTTGAAAACGGGTGTAATGTCTGAATAAGTGGCCATGATGACAAGACAATCCTAGTTATCTTGCTCTCACTCCCACTACACCCCTTTCTCCCTTTTCTTTTGAGACATTTTCTTACATAGCCCAGGCTAGCTTCAAACTCCATGTCTAGTGGAAGCTAACCTTGAAGCTGGCTTTTCCTGTCTCCACCTCGAAGATGCTAGAATTGTAAGCGTGAACCACTCACTACATATGGCTTCTAGCTGCATCTTGAAAGTCATTGAACTTATTTTAGTAGAATGATTTTATTCAATTTTATTCAATTGATTCAGTTTATTCAATTTTATTCAATTGATTTTATTCAATTGTTAAATGTTAACAAAGGAACCATAACACTCAAAAAAAGAGATGAAATAAGGTTTAAAAGGAGGTCCTTCAGCTACTAGTGAAGAGTAAGAGAGATGATGTTCCCAGTTATGCTGGATAACCCTTACTGCAGCACACATTCTGAGCCACCTTTTAGAACTGGTGCAGACAGGCTATGTGACACCCACAGAGTATAAACTTAGGTGCATGGAATTCCATTCTGCTGGGTGCTGCAGTGGACACTCAGGCAGGCAGCCCAATGCAGTTGACCGAACAGAAGGCTTCTGTGCTCAGCTTCAGGAATGAAAAATCGGGATTCTCTAGCATGTGTTTTTGCTGCACATTCATAAGAAGTAAAGGAAAGGAGCTGTTTAAATAATGTTGTGAGAAAATATACATTTATGTTAATTTCTTTAGACATTATTTTATGTGTGAGTGTTTTGCTCACATGTATGTCTATGTATCATGTGCATTATAATTTTTTTTTTTTTTTTTGGTTTTTCGAGACAGGGTTTCTCTGTGGCTTTGGAGGCTGTCCTGGAACTCACTTGGTAGAACAGGCTGGTCTCGAACTCACAGAGAACCGCCTGCCTTTGCCTCCCGAGTGCTGGGATTAAAGGCGTGTGCCACCAACGCCCGGCTCTATAATTTATTTTTTATTTTATGTGTATCAATGTTTTGCCTGTATGTATGTCTGTGTATCATATGCATTCAGTGCAAGGCCAGAAGAGGGCATTGGATCCCCTGTGACTATAACTACTGCAGGTGGTAATGAGCCCCATGTTGGTTCTGGGAATCAAACCCAAGTCGTGGAATAGCAACCAGTGGGTGCTTTGAACAGATGAGTAATCTCTCCAGCTCCCTTTTAAAGATTTTTTAAAAGCATCCTTTATTATCTATTCTTTTAGTAAGGCTAATGTAGATTGGTACCTCCGTTAAAAGAGACCAATAGTCCATTAAAAGCTTTACCAAGGAATTTTTCCAAACATTGTGGACTAATTGTGATAAGATTTTTCTTCTCTCACTTATCTTTTAACAGATGGTTTTAAACATACAGAAAAATTGAGAAAAGTAAATTCATTACCTCAGACCTAGATTGAAGAAATAGTTATGCCATATTTACTTTACACCTGGCACAGGGTAAGAACAATAGCTGTTTGTTTGATTGTTTATTTATAAATTTCATTTTACATTCCAACCACAGGTCTCCTGCCCCTCCCCCCACCTCCTCCCAATGGGTAAGGGCTCCCATGAGGAATCAACAAAGTCTGGCACATTAAGTTGGGGCAGAACCATGCATTAAGGTTGAGCATGGCATCCCACCATAGGGAATGGTCTCTCATGTTTCAGGGATAGATCCTGGTCCTACTACCAGAAGCACCTCAGATAGTCCAAACTTCACAACTGTCTCCCACATTCAGAGGGCCTAGTTCCATCCTATTTGCAAGAGCAAAAGTAAATGACTTAGTGATACAGTTCAAGAACAGAGAGAGAGCAATGAAAGACATAGCTTGATAGAGGGGGATCATTATGGGGTTAGGGAGAAACCTGGTGCCAGGGAAACTCCCAGGAATCTGCAAGGATGACCCCAGCTAAGACTCCTAATAATAATGGAGAGAGTTCCTGAACTGGCCTTCTCCTGCAGTCAGATTGTCAAGTACCCAAATTATCATCTTAGCACCTTCATCCAGTAACTGATGGAAGCATATGCAGAGATCCACAGCCAAGCAATGGGCCAAGCTCTGGGAGTCTAGTGGGAGAAAGGTAGGAGGGATATTGGGGGGGAGGATCAAGAAAAAAGAAAAAGAATAGCTGTCACTGTCGGTCTGGTGTTACCATAATAACTTCACAATAATCCCATAAGTTAGGTCCCTT
This sequence comes from Mesocricetus auratus, assembly GCF_017639785.1. Taxonomy (NCBI): domain Eukaryota; kingdom Metazoa; phylum Chordata; class Mammalia; order Rodentia; family Cricetidae; genus Mesocricetus; species Mesocricetus auratus. The sequence goes on along the minus strand of NW_024429267.1, from coordinate 5,774,431 downwards.
TTATAGATGGGAAGTCTGAATGGCAGGTAAAGCCAGGAACTTGGACAAAATTGGTGTTAAGTCTTTGTTTGGTCAGAAATGCCAAGGGATATTAGCTTTTTTGCTGCAAATGTCTCTTTGAAAAAGTGACATTTAGGCTAGATAAGAATGAAGTAGGAGAAGGCAGATCTGTGAAGGCGTACTCCAAAAGTATTAAAATATTGAAAAGTATTGAATAACTAGCTTGGATGATGACTTACTGTGCTGCAGGATTGTTTGCATCATTTACTAAAAAATGATTTGATGGTACATACCTTTAATCCCACAAGGCCAGGCTGGTCTGCGCGCGCGCATGTGTGTGTGTGTGTGTGTGTGTGTTTCCCACAAAGAAAAAAAAAAGATTTGGTGAAAAGTGTTCCATGAGACTTTCCACTAGACTACTGGTGCTTAGACAAAAGAAATTCAAACTGCTTAGATTTTAGTAGGTCTGGTTTCCTGTCTCATAATCATCCTTCCCTCTAACTTGACTCTCTCATTCTACAAAAACTTACAGTGACTGCCATGTGCTGGCACTGTTCTAGGTACTATAAGTGCATTCAAGACTGTTACATAATGGTTGTTCAAGTGTAACCAGGTCATGCTTTTCTAATTAACTGCAACCTTTGGAATGGAGACTTTTCTGATTTGCTAAAAGAAGTCTTATGGACTTATGACAAGCCCTGACTTCAACCCAGAATCACTGAACATATATCCCACTCCGGGAATGAGAGATGAAAAAAATAAATATACAATTTGGCATAAAATGAATTAAGTGGGGCTGAGAGATGTCTCAGTGGATAAAGGCACTTATGGCTTAGCCTAAAGACCTGAGTTCAGTCCCTAGAACAGATCTAATGGAAGGAAGATCCAACATCTTTTTTGTTTGTTTGTTTGTTTTTGTTTTTCAAGATGGGGTTTCTCTGTACTGTTTTGGAGGCTGTCCTGGAACTGGCTCTGTAGACCAGTCTTTCCTCGAACTCACAGAGATCTACCTGCCTCTGCCTCCCAAGTGCTGGGATTAAAGGCATGAGCCACCAACGCCCAGCTGGAAGATCCAACTTCTACAAGTTGTCTTCTTAACTTCCTATGTGACCATGATTTGTGCACATACTCTCTAAATAAATGTCATAAAAATTTAACAATTGTGTGGAATATTAGACGATAACAAATGTTATGGAGTAAATAAAATAGAGGTGAGGTCATAAAAATGTAATGTAGGTGTGTGTGATTTATTTTTGATTGCAAGTCTAGCTGAGACATCTCTCCAGCCGTGGAAATATAATTTGTAATGCAAGCATTTAAAAAAAAGGATTCCCAGAGGTGGGGATATTTCTGTTTGCGACTCATTTGTGTTTGGTTTTGGTTTTGGTTTTTTGAGACAGGGTTTCTCTGTGGCTTTGGAGGCTATCCTGGAATGCGTTTCTTGTAGACCAGGCTGGCCTTGAATTCAGAGATCCACATGCCTCTGCCTCCCAAGTGCTGGGATTAAAGGCGTGCACCACCACCGCCTGGCAAAATATTATTTTTTTAATTTTTGGTTTTGTGATATAGGGTTTCTCTGTGTAGCTTTGGAGCCTGTCCTGAAATTGGCTCTGTAGATCAGGCTGGCCTTGAACTCACAGAGATCTGCCTGCCTCTGCCTCCCAAGTGCTGGGATTAAAGGTGTGTGCCACCACTGCCCAGCCTGTTTGCAACTCTCATCAAGGCTTTTTCCTCTTCACCCTTTTGTACTTGATATATTTTGTTTAGATTTTTTTCCTCAACTCCTGCCCAATTTTTACCTGGCTTTTCACCTGTTTGGCATTTAATTTTGCCTGTGTATGTTGTTTCACTGTGTTCTAGACAGCACTGTCTAGACATAAAATAAAAGTTATTTATTATCATTGAGTTTTTAAAGACAGTCTCATATGACCCAAGCCAATATAGAACTCATAGGGATCCTCAGTGCTGGGATTTATAGGTGTGCGTTACGACACCTGGTCCATCATTCTATTTTAAAATCAAGGTTATTGCTGGGCGGTGGTGGTGCACGTCTTTAATACCAGCACTTGGGAGGCAGAGGCATGTGGATCTCTTAGTTCAAGGCCAGCCTGGTCTACAAGAAACATATTCCAGGATAGCCTCCAAAGCTACAGAGAAACCCTGTCTCAAAAAAAAAAAATCAAGGTTATTATAGAAAATCCAGGATATTCTTTGTGACCTGATGGTGAATGTGAGGAAATGAGGATACCAATACCTGAAAATTATCCTTCTTGGGGACTTGTGAAACAAGACTATTATTCCGTTCATTGGCTTCCTTCCTCTGTCCTCACAAAAGACCACCAATATTTACTGATACTGTTTCAAATTTCCTGTTGACTAAGGACATTTAGTGTTTTAGCTTGTTTTTTCTTTCATGGTAATGTTTTTTGGCACTGATGGTCACATTTGAGAATTGACTTTTTCAGGTGTTTGCTGTCAGTTTTTAATCTTAGTGGCTTTTTTTTTTGTGTATTTTACAATAAGGATATAATTTGGAAAAGGAACCTACAGAAATGAATTAATAGAAGTCCTGTCTCACCACTTGTAGACCCAGCACATATATGTTTCTGATGAATCACTGATTTTAGTATTTAATATTTATGAATGCTCATATTGAACAAACACAGACTCTGCCAGGGAACCCAAAAGCTAATTCACATACTTGATATGTGATTTTCTTCCTCCTTCACATTATTGGTGGTTACAGGGAAGAATATACAAGCAAGAGGAAAGCTAGACTATGTCAGCTGTGCTGCCTGGGAAGTTGCCTGGGAGTTCAGCTGCCAGGTTTTGCTGCTTTGTGCAGCTGCCGTAAATAACCTGCTCTCATCAGGTCAAAGATGACAAATTTCCACATGGTTGCATGTTCTTATCCTCTTTGCCCTAATGTTGTCTCTCTCTTTCTCTTTCACTAATTGCTTAGCAGTTGCTGGTGCAATTAAAACGAGTTGTGTTTGCAGCCTCTGTGGTCTGCTGTCAGTGCCCTCTCTCTGAGGTTTTCATCTTACTGCTAGGGATGGGTGAACATTGATTTTTGAAGCAAGGAGAGGGAGGTACCCAGGGCTGCAATTAAACGAATTTCTCTAAAAGCAGCATCTTGCAGACTTGGAGTTCTCTTGACACTAATCATTTTACTAAACCAGCCACTATCCTTCCATGTGCTGTTCAGTAATGGAACTAGTATTTGGCAGCACAGTAAATAGAAATGATTCCTGCGCCGGGCGGGCGTTGGTGGCGCACACCTTTAATCCCAGCACTTGGGAGGCAGAGGCAGGTGGATCTCTGTGAGTTCGAGGCCAGCCTGGTCTACAGAGTGAGTTCCAGGACAGCTTCCAAAACCACAGAGAAACCCTGTCTCGAGAATCAAAAAAAAAAAAAAAAATTCCTGCTTGACTTGTTGTGGTTGGTGATATAGAAAGTGCTTTTCATTTTTAGGTGGTGTCTTAGGGTTTCTGTTGCTGTGAAGAGATACTTGACCATGGCAACTCTCATAAAGGAAAGCACTTAATTGTGGCTCTCTTACAAGTTCCGAAGTTCAGTTCATTGTTAGGATGGGATATGGTTACGGGCAGGCAGACATGGTGCTGGACAGGTAGCAGAGTGTTCTGTATCTTGTAGGCAGCAGGAAGTGAACTGAAACACTGGCCATGGCTTAAGCCCACCTCCACACTTCCTCTAACAAGACCACACCTACTCCAGCAAGGCCATACTGTCTACTAATGCCATTCCCTTTGGGGGCCATTTTCTTTCAAACTACCACACCTAGGAAACAACATGAATGACAGTCTCAACATGCAGAAGAGTCAAAATCAAATTCAAGGGATTCTATGGAAAATAAGAATCCAGAGTTAAGAGAGATATAGACATATAACTCAGTTTCTCTCTCTCTCTCTCTCTCTCTCTCTCTCTCTCTCTCTCTCTCTCTCTCTCTCTCTCTCTCTCTCTCTCTCTCTCACACACACACACACGAAAGGAAACATTTTTACCTTTTTTGGTTTGGTTTGGTTTTCGAGACAGGGTTTCTCTGTATTATTTTGGAGGCTGTCCTGGAACTCAGTCTGGGGAACAGGGTGGCCTCCAACTCACAGAGATCCACCTGCCTCTGCCTCCTGAGTGCTGGGATTAAAGGCATGCACCACCACTGCCCGGCCAGATTATTTCTTGAAACTGGAAAAGCAAGAAAACAGATTCTTGGGCTAGAAAGATAGCTCAGAGCTTTAGAGCTCACTCTGTAGACCAGGCTGTCTGTACAGACCTCCAGATCTCTATGGTTAACTAGTGGCAAGCTCCATTCTCTGATCTTAGACAGGCTTTATCTGTACAAGCATGATATCACCACAGGTATTTAATATTCAGCACCATATATGCTCATCATCACTTTTCTCCAGCTCCTAGTCTAAAATTCCCAATTTTCATACTTGACTCCAGAGTGCTAGATTACACATATGTGCCAATATGCCTTTTAGCACCTAATGTTTTTATGGTTCATCCATGTGCGAGCCTGTATCAATACATTCATATCTCCATATTTGTGGGTTTCACATCTGGATCCAACCACCCAAAGTTCAGAAATATTTGGGGTAGGAACTTCAGAAATTAAAAATAAACAAAATATTCCAATTGTCATATACTAGGTCTTCCTGCTGAATTCATGTAAAAGTGATGTGTAAACATTATATTTGATCTTACTAGTGATCTGAAGTATATAGGAGGAGCCAGGCACAGTGGCACACTTGTAATCCCAGTACTCAGGTAGGGGCAGGAAGATTGTTGCAGGTTCGAGTCCAGCCTGGTCTATATAGTGAGTTTTGGGCCTGCCAGGGCTACAATGAGACCCTGTCTTAAATAAAACAAAATGGTGCAAGGGAGGATATATGTACACACACACACACACACACCACACTGTTTTATATGAAGACTTAAGCATCTTTGGATTTTTATAGATGAATGAGCTGTAACTAGTCTTCCACGGATATAGAGGGGGTGACTGTACTGCTTTCTTTTTATTGCTTGATTCATGTTTTGTATCACTTAGCATATTTAGTTTGTCCATTCATTACTTTGTAGTCTTCTTGACTATGACAAATAATACTGCTGTGAACATATGTATTGTGTGGCCATGTCTTTAATTCTCCTAAGCATATTTTTAAGGGTGGAAGTAACTGGTTTTAACTTTGTGAGGTGCACCATTTTATATTCTCATCAGAAACTTCCAAGCATACTGTTGTAGTTAATTTAATTGTTGACTTGACACAACCTACAGTCATCTTCGAAGAAAGAAAGCCTTGATTGATGAATGTAGATCAGACTGGCTTGTAGACATGTCTATGAAAAGGGATTGTTCTTGACTGTTTATGTGGGGACCCACCTAGCCCACTCTGCACAGTACTATAACACTGACAACATTGGCTACTACCATCAACCTTAGTACCTAGGCCATACTGGAATCTACAACCTGAGCTGCTGTCAAGAACTAAGAAATACTGTCGTGTGTGTGTGTGTGTGTGTGTGTGTGTGTGTGTACGTGTGTACGTGTGTACGTGTGTACATGCGCACACGTGTGTGGGCATTTCATGGGTGGGTAGGTAGGTAGGTAAGTTAGTGTTGTTAACTTGACCCACCTGGAAAGAAATTTTTAGTGAGAGATTGTGTAATGGGCAGTCCTATAAGCATGTCTGTGCTGAGTTGTCTTAGGTTACTAGTTGTCTTTAATTTTAACCTTTCCATATTTTGTTAGCAGGGGGCTGGAGTTGTGGCTCAGCTGGTAAAGTATTTGCCTAGCATACAAAAACTCTGGATTCCTTGCCAAACACCACATAAAAACAGGGCAACATTTGAGAAGCAAGAGGGTTAAATGTTCAAGGTCATCTTCAGCTACATCTCACTTTAAGGCTATCTGGACCCCCCCCCCCCCAAAATAAGTATATTGTAGACATGAAGAAGTGTTTGTAATATTGTGCAAGGTATGACTTCTATTAGTTCCAGAATAATGATATTTTTCTTCAAAATGATATTTTCTTTGCTTTCTATTTTCCTCTATGAGTTGTCTCTTCCTATTATTATTATTTGTTTGTTCGTTTTTTGTTTTTCAAGACAGGGTTTTTCTGTGGCTTTGGAGGCTGTCCTGGAACTAGCTTTTGTAGACCAGGCTGGTCTCGAACTCACAGAAATCTGCCTGCCTCTGCCTCCCAAGTGCTGGGATTAAAGGCGTGTGCCACCAATGCCCGGCTTTCTTCCTATTTTTTTCTAGAAAAGATTCCAGAAGGAAAATCCTCTGCTGTTTATTCAGTATTTTAGGAAGCAATGTGCAAAACAGAAGACAGCAAAATATAAGAAGTGTTTCATTGTTTAGAGAAGCTGAAGGAATTAAGTTAATCTTACCACCCCTAGTTGTTGCAGTGTCAGCCTTGCCTGTACATTTCAGTGTCCTGAGGTCAAGGAGGATAGCTTGGTTTTCTTAGTTTTAAATTATGAAATATGTCCCATACTGTTTCTCCAGTTAATTGGTATTGTCACTTTTTTTTTTTTCCAAGACAGGGTTTCTCTGTATTCTTTTGGAGGCTGTCCTGGAACTAGCTCTTGTAGACCAGGCTAGTCTCGAACTCACAGAGCTCTGACTGCCTCCGCTTCCCAAGTGCTGGTATTAAAGGGGTGTGCCACCAACGCCCAGCTGTCACCTTAATTTTTTTCCCATTGTGGTGGGTACATAATACTTTCTTAAATATGACCACGAGTGTGGTTAATGACAACATGAGCACCTATCTTGTGTTACATACTTATGCTGGCTAGTTTTATGTCAACTTGACACAAGCTAGAGTCATTTAGAAAGGAACGCTCAATTGACAAAATTCCTCCATACGACTGGCCTATAAGAAAGTCTCTAGGGTATTTTTGTGATTAATGTGATTTAATCTCAGCACCTGGGAGGCAGAAACAGGTGAGTTTGAGACCAGCCTGATCTACAAAGCAAGTTCCATGACAGCCAGGGCTATAAAGAAATCCTGTCTTGAAAAAAAAAGTGGGGGGATCAGACTGAGCAAGTCAACAAGCAGCACTCCTCCCATGGCCTCTGCATCAGTTCCTACCTCCAGGATCCCGATTTGAGTTTCTGCCCTGACTTCCCTGGATTGTGGACTATAAACTATAGATTAAGATTAAAGCCTTTCCTCCCCAAGTTGCTTTTAATTGTGATGTTTTATCACACCAATAAAAAATCTTAAGGCAGTAATCAAATCTGTCTTCTCTTTCTTGCACCTTCATTCTTAAAAGAAATAGACACCCCCCCCCAAGTACAGATTATAGGAAGAAAGGCTACCCATCCATGAATATCTGGGCTGCACAAATTGGCCTTCAAGGGGAAGGTGAAAACAGTGTTAGGAAAGGAGGGTAGGTAGATCTGCAAGGTATTACGAGAGGAAGGGTAAATTGATCAGAAATTGATCAAAATCACCTTCCAAATTCTCATTTCTTTATACATGTACAGCACTGTGAGCCATGTGGCAAAGCGCCAAATTATTTCATTACCATCTTAACAAGTCCAGACTTGCCATCCAAAGGGAGAGTCCATATTTACATATTTAGATGGGTATTCTCAACAGCACATTCATTCTCCTTGGTGACAAGCATCCAAATAGAAGTGAAGTAGTGCTTTTGTCACAGGGTTTTAAGAACATGCACTTTTTTTTAACACACAGACACACACACACACACACTATTAGTCCTTTGAGGATTTTTGTGCCCTTGTTTTTGGGGGGGGTGCGGAGCTTCTGTATGTAGCCCTAGCTGCCCTGGAGCTCTCTCCTCAAACTCAAATCTGGCTGCCTTCTGCCTCCCAAGTGCTGGAATTAAGAGTATGTACCACTACTGCCTGGATTCACTTTTTTTTTTAAAGAAACATTTTTTAGATTTATTTATTTATTATGTATGCAGCATCTGCCTGTATGCTCACAGGCCAGAAGAGGATGCCAGATCTCATTACAGATGTTTGTGAGCCACTATGTGGCTACTGGGAATTGAACTCATGTCCTCTGGGAAAACAGCCAATGCTCTTACCTCTGAGCCATATCTCCAGCCCCTCACTTTATTTTTTTCCTTTTTTTCAGGAGATTAGAAAAGAAAAACTCTACAATTTACTGATACTATCACTTGAGTAACAAAAGGGATGGGTACACTGGGTCTGTTATAATGAAACAGACCGGTAGAGTTAAAACTATTGACAATTAAAAGCATAGACCTCTGTCCCCATGTACTTACTAGAAATGTATACGTATTTATTCTCTTATGTACTGGTTTCTCTATTGTATTTATGTTTTGTTTATGTAATTTCTATTTGGTTCCTCAGGTATATGCTTGCTATTTCACTTTCGCTTGTTTTATTATAATGGGGTGTGCATGTTTACAGTCCTGAGGACCACACCAAGTGTGGAGGTCAAAGGGCAACTTCATAGTTTGTTCTCTGGCTTCCTTTACATGAAGGCCAGGTTTGAACTCAGCCCCTATTTTTTTTTTCAACTTGCTTCCTTACTTTTACTTTTATTCATTCAAACCAGTCCAGTTTGGTGGCTACAAATCATACAATGAATCATAAATGAAAACAAAAGAGGAGGAGAACTTTAGAACTAGTCTGTGTTACTAGCAATGTAAAAAATGATTCAAAAATAAACCCTCTTAGTGTTGAAAGACAGTTCTCATTGTCTGAATGAGTACACTTAAGCTATTATATTAAAAATACAAGAATCTCTCGCTGCATCTTAAATATGTGTTCATTCAGCACCTGTCATACTTGGACTCCTAAAACCTGAAGTTATTCCAAAGCCATTGATTACTTACTGCCTTATCTTACTCATAATTTCAAAAGGGCTTATCATTCTCAGTGTTTTGTTTTTGTACTAAAAACTGCTTGTCTGAATGTAGAAGTTTCTATTTTGGTGGATGCACTTATAATAAAGCCCACGTTAGTAGTCTCCAGACTATAATCCCAACAACTAAGGAGGCTAAGGCAGGAGGATTGAGAGTTTGAGGCCTTTAAGGGTTTCAGACTGTGTTCAAGGCTGTGATACCAGACCTAATCTCAAAAAAAAAAAATATTAAGAACAGAACTAGTGATATAACTCTGTGGAAGACTGCTTGCCTGGCATACATAAGAACTGAGGTTTACTCCCTAGTATCATAGTCAGTCATCAATCAATAAAAAATTACAGAGAATACAGTACTAATGTTTTATTAAACTCATAAAGAAATCAAGGCAGGACTGGAAAGATGACTTAGCCATTAAAGAATAGGCCTTAAATGCTGGGCTAGTAATTAAGGCAAAGAGAGTATGAATCAGCTCACCCCTCTCCCCATGTGGGTTCTGGGGAGCAAATATCCAACTCTTTCTCAGTGTGGTAATCTTAGCTGAGAGGTCCAAGCCAGCCTGGTCTACCTAGTGAGTTCCAGGCCAGCCAGGGGCATGTAACAAAACCGTCTCAAAAACATAAAAATTAATTAATCCCAACCTAAACTGTTATTAGCCTGAATTTGGTACTGATGCCTGACCCATGTGTCAAATAACAGTACTAAATGTTTTTCATATATTTCATTTAATTTTTAAAAATTATTTTATTTACTTTTACTTTATGTGCATTGGTGTTTTGCCTGGCATGTCTGTGTGAGGGTGTTAGATCCCTTGGCACTGAAGTTATAAAGTTCTGCACTGCCATGTGGGTGCTGGGAATTGAAACCTGGTCCTCTGGCAGAGCAGCCAGTGCTCTTAACTGCTGAGCCATCTCTCTAGCCCCAACTTAATTCTTACATACCAGTATGGTTTTCCCCTTGGTGAAAACGTTGAGCTTAAAAAGAAGTTTGATGACTTGTACAGCAAGTAGTGAAGGGGTGATTGAACACGAGGTAGCTTTTGTTTCTTCGTGATTACCTCTTTAAAGTTTCTTTTCATTTTCTTTTTTTGAGGCAGGGTCTCACTGTGTAGCTTTGGCTGTCTTGGAATTCCCTATGTAGGTCAGGCTGGCCTCAATCTTAGAGATCCACCTGCCTCTGCCTACTGAGTTCTGAGATAAAAGACATGCCCCACTATGCCTATGATTTCCTTTAGTAACAATCAGATCCATTCCCTCTACTCTTGTTACATTTCAGGAGCATAGTTTTATGTGAGATTTTCCTTTCTCTGGGGTTAAATTTATAAATAAAATGGTTTTTAAAAATTCACGTTGAAAATAGACTCAAACCCTGATACATTGCAGGATTTTGGCAAGAAAAGCTCGCCTTTCAGAAAACTCTTGATGATGTTCACAGTTAAGTGTCACAGGCAAGTGACAGTGAAAACTGAGACTAATGGTGCTAGTGTAAAATTAGATGTGGTTTATCAGGCCTCATGGTACAAGCCTGTTATTCTATCTATTCTAGAAGCCAAGGTAGGAATGTCACAAGTTCAAGGACAGCCTGGACTATTAATGAAAAATATAAAAACAGGATAGATGAAAAACATTAAAAAATATGTGGCATGTTACTAGAAAGTGGAAGGGCTAACCAAGTTTGGGCTGATCTCAAGAGAAGTTGGAGAAGGAAAGAAAATACTGCATATGTCCCCTTTTAACTTACAAACTTAAAATACTAGCTTCCAACTACTTGCTGTTTAGAAATACTAAACTTGACTGGCAGTGGTGGTGTACACCTTTGATCCCAGCACTGCCCAGCCAAGCAAAGGCAAGTGAATCTCCTAAGTTAGAGGCCAACCTGGTCAATAGAGTGAGTACAGGACAGCCAGGGCTACACAGAGAAACCCTTTCTCAAAAAGGAAAAAAACAACAAACTCCTGCCAGGCATGATAATCCCAACATTCAGAAGGCCATAACAGGATTGCTGAGAATGCCAAACCAGCCAGGGCTGCCTAGCATGATCCTGCCTTAGAAAAGGAAGTTGGGAGAAAGGATCAATCTACCTGTGTGTAAAGAATTCTAGTGGCCTCACTTTGTAGGGACTCTGACTCTGCTCAGTATTCAAGTTTTAGGGCCTTAACTGTTTGAATATTATCTATGAAGCAACACCGTTCATGCACATGAAAGGAGGGGGCCATGTCAGACAAACCAGTGTGTGTGTGTGTGTGTGTGTGTGTGTGTGTGTGTGTGTGTGTGTGTGTGTGTGTGTGTGTGTGTTGATATTGTTTGCCTAGGAAATGAATCCAGAACCATTGTGGATCTGCTTCAGCGAAGATAAACCATAGTTTTGTCAATGTCAATTTCCATGTGACAACCAGACACTTTCCTTATAAGCTCATAACTCCAACATATATAGGTTTTGGCGAAAAATGTGAGGGAAATAATGGACAGAATTAGCCCTATTCTCTCTTTTAAAAGTCAAATAAATCTTAGGGGGGGGTCTCAGAGGGACAAAGGCCAGTTCTCTCTCTTTAAATATCTCCAGACAGCTTGACTTCTTTGTCAGTGGAGGAAACAAATGTACTGTATACTCAGAGAAAGGACTCCCTCTCGTCCTTTCTCCTTCCCCCCTTCAGAGTGTGTAGAAGTGGAGATCAGTGGGCAACCTCAGGTATCCCCCATCTTCCACTTGGATTGAGACTCTGTCTCTTTGCTGTTTTTTTACTATGTACACCAGGCTAGCTGACCCACAGGCTTCCATCAGTTCTCTTGTTTCAACCTTCTATCATCTAGAAGACATACTGGTTTTACAGCCTTACCCAACCCCATCTAGCTTTTACATGGCTTCTAGGGATCCAGTCTAAGATCATCAGGCTTATACAGCTAACACTTTATCCATTGAGCTGTCTCCCAGCCCAGCCCTTTTTTGGGGGTGTGTGAGACAGGGTTTCTCTGTATAATAATCATGGCTGTCCTGGAACTCACTTTGTAAATCCAACTGAGATCCGAGTGCCTCTGCCTCCCAGGTGCTGGGATTAAGGACTTGTAATACCACCACCTCCCTGCGGGCTCAGCCCTTTGTAAGCGAAGTGTTTTTTGAAATGGCAGTTTGTAGAAAATTGACCCTAGCAGTCTTAGTTAGGGTTTCTATTGCTGTGAAGAGACACCATAACCACAGCAACTCTTATAAATGAAAACATTTAATTAAGGGGGCTCTCACAGTTTCAGAGGTTCAGTTCATTATCATTGTGGAGGGGAATATGGCAGCATACAGGCAGATGTGGTGCTGTGGTGAGAGTCCTACATCTTAACTCAGAGATAACAGGAGGTCAACTGACTGTCACTCTGAGGGAAGCTTGAACAAGAGTCTTCAAAGTCCACCCCCACAGTGACACACTTCCTCCAAAAAGGCCACACTTCCCAATAGTGCCACTCCCTTTGGGGACCTTTTTTTTTTTTCAAACCACTCACTAATATTGTAGTAGTTCAAATTTTTCTAAAAACTTGAATAAATATACTATCTGTATACCTATCACAGTATTTTTATGAATGAAAAATAATAAGTCACTTGAATTCAGTGAATAGCATTTGATTAGCTGCATTGTTGATTTATTTTGTCTGATTTGTTTGTTTGTAAATATGTGTATGGATGCATGGGCATGTGTCAAGGTCTGATGACAACTCAAATTCCTTGGATTTCAACTCAGGTCATTAGACTTTGTGGACTATGGCCCTCACATGCATGCCAAGTTCTTTCCTGTCTTAGACATTTGTATATCCTGTTCTCTCAGTCTACCCTTTGGTTCTCCATGTAACTGGTACTTTCTCATCTTGGGTCTCAGTTTAAATCCGGCCTCTTCAGAGATACCATCCCTGGCTGTCAAATTCTCAGAAGTATATTCTCCCTACCCCAACCTTCTCTGGTGGTCGGGTGACTCAATATATAGTCCCAGATGACTTGGAACAGTTCTCCTGTATCAGCCTTTTTGAGTACTGGGATCACAATGGTGAGACAAATGGCTAGCTCTAGTTGTTTCTAATTTCTGTATGTTTACTGGTCTCTTCCATTTACCATGCTATAGTCAGTATATAGTATAAAATTTTTCCAAGGAAAGAACTCAATAATTATTTAATCAATGATCAAACACTTTATATCCAGGTCTTGAAAAACAATATGAAGCACTGAGTTCCGGGGCTCCTCTTATCTCTCCTGACAGTACATGTAGCATTTGTAGTGAAGAAAGGAGGCACTTACCTGCAATGCTGCTGTGTCTCAGGCAGCTCTGAGTTAATATTTTATTATCTCTAGTCTTCAGCTTGTCATGTCTTGTTTTTTCTCTTCTGTGGCTTGTCACCCTCCCACTTGACTCTGACTCAGATTCTTCACACTGAAAGAATATATCAGAGAAGTGAGGTGTCCCTGAGAGCAGGGAGGAAGGATGGAATGACAAGAGCCACCAGAAATCTCTTTTAGAACTCTAATCACTCCAAGGTCACAGTTTAAAGTCTAGAATGAGTGGGACTTGGAGTGCCTCTTGTTCTTGTTCAGTGCCCTCAGTTTGAGTGCTTAGCTGGCAGGCAGGCACCTTTTCCTCCTCAGATACTGTCAGAGCAACATGAAGGTCAGGCAGAGAGAGACAAATGAGAGCAGCTCAGGGAAAGGGGGTTACCACGGTAACAAGCAGGCAGGCCTGCTATTTGGAAGCAGGCCTAATCTTTCTCCTCCTTCTCAGTCCTGGAAGATGGGTATTGTGTAGCTGACCTGCATCCTTGGGGTAGGATTCGTAATCCCTTTCTGACAGTTCCTAGTGACACTGGAATGAGCTACTTTGCATTTTAATTTGATAAACAGCAGCCACAGTTTTCTCAGAAGTGCTAGAAACATGGCTTTTTCTGGCTCTGTTCCAAGCAGATTTCTGGTTGCCACAGAGAAGAGTTTAGGATTGTTGTTTCTTTCTCAATAAAGATTTTGGATATTTGCATATTTGTGAAACAGGCTCATTGGTTCAGGACAACTAGAATCGGACTTAGGTATGTTGTCCTTGGGTTATAAATACATATATTTGCCTTTTGAAGACCAGTTGGGAGGCAGAGGCTGTTATGAGCCAGTTAGTCACTCAGCAGGCATGCAATAGATGGGCATGGTGGTATATTCCTCTGATTGCAGCACCTGGAAGATGCGATGTGTCATACATCTTTGTGTACCTGTTCTGTCATCTTACGGGGGTTTGGGGGGAAGGGCATTCAGACAGGATCTCACTGTGTAACCCATTTGCCAAGACCTCCTCTCTCTGCCTTCTAAGTGCTGAGCTTAATAGCCATGCCCTATCATGCTTGATTTTGGTGGTTTGCTGATGGTAGTGGTATTGATTATTTATCCGTTTTCTTTTGATTTGGTTTTTGAGACTAGGTTTCATGTAACAGTTGAATCTGGCCCGGAACTCACTATGTAATGGAAAATGACTTTGAACCCTGATCCTCCTTTTGCCTCCCAAGTGCTGAGTTACAATCATGTACTGTCACACTTGTCTTAATTTTTTTTAACAAGATTAATTTGCTTAACTAGAGAAGTACTGAATAGCAAATGCCCTCATGGACAGAATATTTAAAGTTTTGATGAGTTGAAGTGTCTTAAGTCCAGATTAATCATAGTGGAAAATAGAATTCGCATTCAAAATCAGTGATTTGTGTGTCTAAGGTACTAAATGAAAGTGTACTAGAAAACCACAGACAGCTAGTTGTCCACATTTTCACATGTGTAGGCTTTAAAGCTAACACTGACAGGAACTAGAATCCTATACTGTGAGCTGTTTACGTTTTCCTTCCTGCATATATCTTCAGCTACATTGTGAACTTGAGGCCATCCTGGATTATGTGAGATCCCACCTTAAAAAAAAAGAAAGGCAGCTGCTAAAAGTAACTATTATGGGCTTGAAGGAATAAGTGAAATAAATGTATGTAAAATTCTTTTGCAAGTGCTTGACATACCCACATAATAAGCAGTAAACTTGCTTTTGTCTCCATGGTTACTGTCAATTTCAGACTTCCTTGTGGTCTTTTCTTTCTAGATTTATTCCTTCAAATACTGCTATTCTATTCCTTGTTTTCTGTTCTTTCTGTGTGTAATATCTGTAGCTAGTCAGTAGTGGCACACAGGTTTAATTCCAGCACTTGGGAGGTAGGTAGAGGCAGTCGAATCCCTTGAGTTTGAGGCCAACCTGGTCTACAGAGTGAATTCCAGGACAGCCATGGATACACAGTGAAACCCTGTCTCAGAGAGAGAGAGGGAGAAGAGAGAGGAGGGGGGGGTGAGGAATTCTAAGCAACGCATGCTACATGCCCACATCTTTCCAACTCCTTTTACCCCAGTAGAGTTATTAGATGAGTAGATTAGTGTGCCTTAATTTAAATTAAGGTATTGAGGAAGGGCTTTATAGAGTGCTAGGTATTTGACAACCAATGGAGATGGAGGTGGTATACCACAAGAATGTCTTCAATCCAGTCTTGTTCCACATTTTTATTCTAACATAAGTCAATAACTAAAAAATACTACAAACTTGTGGACAATGTTATGGTCTAGACTTTTTCAACAGTGATAGAAAGTGGCTCAAGCTAGTTTAAACCATCAGAATTGTACATTCTTAAAAATGGGCTTTACTAGCTTAAAGTAAAAGCCCAAATATCATCCAGTTTCTTGCCATTGCATGGATGTTTGACATCATGGTACCTGAAGAAGCTAGAAGAAGTCATCAGGATTCCCTGGAACTGGAGTTACAGATAATTGTTAGCAGCCATGTGGGTTCTGGCAAGTGAATCTGAGTCCTCTGCAAGAGCAGCCAGTGTTCTTTTCCTTCAGCCCAGGAGAGGTTTCTTTATATGCCAAAGTGGCCCCAGGAAGCTATACATCTTTATATCTTAAGGTACCAAAGGGAAAAATAATCTAGAGCTGGAGAATTTATTTCATGCAGTTAGGTTAGACCTAGGCCTGTTCTGTAGTAGAGTGTGGTCATGGGAATGCACTTCCTACAGAAAAGAGAAACTCCTTTACAAGAAGGGAAGGAAAGTCAAACCTGAGCCAGTTTTAGTTGTGCAGACTTATAATCCTACCACCAGGAAGATGGAGGCATGAAGATAATGCATTTGAGGTCAACTTGGGCTTCATGAGTCCCTTTCTAAAATAAAGAAAATTTAAGAGCCTCCAAAATGGCTGGAAAAAGGCATGTACTGTCAAGCCTAGCAAATTTAATACCTGGAACCCACATGATGGAAGGAGAGAACTGACACCTGCAAGTTGGTCTCTGACCTCCACAGTATGACAAACACACGACCTCCCCCACACAATAAACAAATTAATATAAAAATGAAGGAAAAGCCGGGTGTTGGTGGCGCATGCCTTTAATCCCAGCACTCAGGAGGCAGAGGCAGGCAGATCTCTGTGAGTTCGAGACTAGCCTGGTCTACAAGAGCTAGTTCCAGGACAGCCTCCAAAGCCACAGAGAAACCCTGTCTCAAAAAACAAAAACAAAAAATTGAAGGGAAAAAAAGCCACCTGAACCACTGTAAACACTGCAGATGATATCCGAACACTGCATGTCTAAAAGAGTCATAGTGCCACAAGAACACCAGAAAGATGTGCTTAACAAGACACTATTACTACTATTATTGTTGGATGATATTAAACTTTAATTGTGTATAGTGGTTCTATCTACAAATCATTTTATCTTCAGTTAGTCATGATGATGATGAAATAAGATACCGTTGATGTTTTATAGAGGATATTGTGTATGTAATATACATTATATAGCAAAGCATGCCCATAGTCCCAGCTTCTTGGAGGAGTGAGACAAAAGGATCACTTGGCGCCAGGAATTCAGCTTGGGCAACATTGAAAGACAAGCCTATCTTAGGGAATGGAAGGGGACAAGGGAAGGAAGGAAGGTAGTTATAGTATGATGAGTTTGTGACTACCCAGCTGTTTAGAAATACGGTTGAGATTCCTACCAGTCTCTTTTAGTTTACAACAATTTTTCTGTTGCTTGTAATAAAATTGTCATGGCCCAAGTATCTTATATAGGAAGTTTGCTTGGTTTATAGTTTCAAAGGAGAAAATGTCTATCATGTCCGGGAGGCAAGGCAGCAAGTAGAACATGCTGAGAGTCCATATCTCAACAATAAGCACAAAGTGGAGAGAGCAAACTATGAGTGGAATGAGACTATAAAGACTCAGAGCCTACCCCAGTGACATACTTCTCGCAGCAATGTCACACTTCACAGTCCTCCAAAAATCAGTGCCCCCATCTGGGGGCCAAACTTTTAAATGCCTGAGCCTATGGGGACGTTCTCATTCAAACTACAATTTATGTAATTTGTGCTACTTGAAATTCTGTCTCAAATAAACATTACATTGTTTTTACTGTGGGTCTATGTGTGGGAGAAGTCAGGACAAGGGAGTTCTCTCCATCCATCATGTAGATCCTGAGGATTGTCAAGCACAGGTCATCAAGCTTGGCAGTGTCACCTGCTAAGCCATCTCTAGTAATGCCTCTCAAGTGTGGTTTTTTTTCTTTTAACCTTTGAAAGAGATTAAAGGTTAGAGCCAAATTCCAGCACTGTAAAGCCATAGTAGGGATATTTCAATTTGCATTTTCTGTGTGTGTGTGCACGCGCGTGCGTGCATGCGTGCATGCATGCATACACTTGTGTATAAAGGCAAGAGGTCAGTGTAGGATGTCCTCCTTTATTGCTTGCATATTCTCTCTCCCTGTCCTCCCTCTCTTTTTTGGACAGAATCTCTAATTGAACCCACAGTTTGTCATTTTGACCATCATGGCTGGCCCATCTGTCTCTACTTCCTTTTGTTGGAGTTAAAGATATGCATCATCACACCCAGCTTTTTCTGTGTACAGAAGATTTGAACTCAGATTCTCATGTTTGCACGATACCCACTCAACCATCTCCCCAGACCATATGTATGGAGTTTGTTGTTACTTTTTTTTGTTTTGTTTTGGTTTTTGGTTTTGGTTTTTTGAGACAGGATTTCTCTATGTAGTTTTGGAGCCTGTCCTTGAACTTGTTCTATAGACCAGGCTGTCCTCTAACTCATATAGATCCGCCTACCTCTGCCTCCCTGGTGCTGGGATTAAAGGTGTGTACCACCATTGCCTGACTTGCTGCTGTTGTTTTTTAATTGACATAAAGTCGCATTGTACAGCCCTAGCTGGCCTAGAACTTACAGAGATCTGCCTGCCTCCACCTCCAGAGTACTGGAATTAACTATAGGCATGTATCATCATGCCTGACTTGTGTGGAAAGTTTAAAGGGTCTTTCAAGGATCTACCACATCATAAAAAGAAATTACAAATTTGTGATTTTTCGAGAGAGCAGAGCAGACGACTCATACAACTTGCACTTTCATTTTATGAAAAAGAAGTGTTGGTGTGTGCGTGAACAGAAAGATATGAATAGCTTTTTTGGCAGCTCTCCAGGGAACAGAATTAGTCAAAGAATCAGTGTATGAACATTCTTTGAACTCTGAAACTGTTAATCTGAAGTAGTGGTAACTTTCTAAACCAAAAAATCAGAGCCAGCTACCAAAAAAAAAAAAATGGAGGCAGTATCTAAACAGCTTTAAGACTGTTTTTTTTCCAAGTCTAAAAAGGTGTATGTGGGGAAGAAAAATAGTTTATAGACAGAGTGGTGACCATGTATTAATATCCCCGGACCAGAATTCATCAGAGCTGTCTAGCAACTTGGAGTGTGGGCTGTGTGTGGCTCTCTTCAAAGGTCTCTATTCAAAGACCGTATTCAGCATTCTTGTTAGTCTCATCTCTTCATTAGGGTTCATCACTAGATTAAAGCCAACTGATAATCTTTCATAAGGGAAAGGAACCAAATCTATAACACATTTTCGAGGCTTGCTGATTAATGTCATGTGTTCAGAGGGGATCAGTTTATGTGTGTATTAAATACTTTTTTGTTTTGTTTTTTGCATTTTTTAATTTTAATTTTAAATAGCTTGTTTTACATGCCAATCCCAGTTCCCTCTCCCTCCCCTCCTCCCGCACCC
This sequence comes from Mesocricetus auratus, assembly GCF_017639785.1. Taxonomy (NCBI): domain Eukaryota; kingdom Metazoa; phylum Chordata; class Mammalia; order Rodentia; family Cricetidae; genus Mesocricetus; species Mesocricetus auratus. The sequence goes on along the minus strand of NW_024429267.1, from coordinate 5,755,453 downwards.
CCTCCTCAATCCCCCCCCCATCCTCCCACCCTATTGCCAATTCCTTCCACATAGGGGATATCTAGAGTCTGTCATTTCACTCAGGGTAGGGTCCAGGCTGAGAGAGCATCCCTCTTTGTGTTATGGACACAGGATGTCTGTTAGTATTCGAGGGATAAACACTGATCCACTGCTCAGGACCCCATAGGTTGCCCAGGCCTCCTCACTGATTCTCACATTCAGGGGGTCTGGATCAGTCCCATGCTGGCCTCTCAGCTGTCGGTCTGGGGTCCAAGAGCTCTCCCCTGTTCGGATCAGCTGTCTCTGCTGGTTTTGCCAGCCCATTCTTTGCCAATTTGCTCATCGCTCTCTCTCTCTGTCGCTGGGTTCCTTGGGTTCAGTTCAGTGTGTAACTGCGGGTGTTTGCCTCTGCTTCCATCAGTCACTGGATGAAGGGTCCAGGATGGTTGTAGGCATCAAGTTCATTATCAGGAATGGGCATTCGGGGTGGTCTCTACACTATTGCTTAGCTTGCCAATTGGTGTCATCCCTTTAGATCACTAGAAGTCACAATGGTGCCTGATCTGTCTTCTAACCTATGATTCCCTCTATCCTACCCCCCCCCAGTCAACCTTCCTGTTCCCCCATGACCTACTCTCTCTTCCTCTTCTCCCCCTCTCTATTTCCCAGCTCCCCCTCTCCCCCCACCCCTCGACGTATTCCCCATCTGTTCAGAGGATCTTGCCTCTTTTCTCTTCTCTTGGGTACCATGCATATCTTTTATGTTCTTTCCTGTTTCCCAGACTCTGTCATTGGAAGTGCAGACTGGCACTCTCCAAGTGTAAAATCCATATATGAATGAGTACATACCATGTGTGTCTTTTTGTGACTGGGCTACCTCACTCAGGATGGTTTCTTCCAGTGCTATCCATTTACCTGCGAATTTCAAGATTCCATTGTTTTTTTCTGCTGAGTAATACTCCATTGTGTAAATGTACCACATTTTCTCTATCCACTGTTCAGTTGAGGGGCATCTAGGTTGCTTCCAGGTTCTGGCTATTACAAATAATGCTGCTATGAACATCGTGGAGCAGATGCCCTTGTTGTATGAATTTGCCTCTTTTGGATATATGCCTAAGAGTGGAATTGCTGGGTCTTGTGGTAGATTGATTCCCATTTTCCTGAGGAATCTCCATACTGATTTCCAAAGTGGCTGTACGAGTTGGCACTCCCACCAGCAGTGGAGGAGTGTTCCCCTCTCTCCACATCCTCTCCAGCATAAATTGTCTTTGGTGTTTTTGATTTTTGCCATTCTGACAGGAGTAAGATGGTATCTCAAAGTTGTTTTGATTTGCATTTCCCTGATGGCTAAGGATGTTGAACACTTTCTTAAGTATCTCTTGGCCATTTTAGCCTCCTCTATTAAGAATTCTCTGTTTAGTTCTGTACCCCACCTTTTAATTTGATCCTTTGGTGTTTTGGAGACTTGCTTCTTGAGTTCTTTGTATATTTTGGAGATTAGCCTTATGTCAGATGTGGGGTTAGTGAATATCTTTTCCCATTCTGTGGACTGCCTTTTTGTCTTGTTGACTGTGTCCTTTGCCTTACAGAAGCTTTTTAGTTTCATGAGGTCCCATTTGTTAATTGTCGATCTCAGTGTCTGTGCCACTGGTGTTATGTTCAGGAAGTGGTCTCCTGTACCAACTCGTTGAAGAGTATCTCCCACTTTGTCTTCTAAAAGTTTCAGTGTGGCTGTATTTATGTTGATCCATTTGGACTTAAGTTTTGTACAAGGCGATAAACATGGATCTATCTGCAGTCTTCTGCATACCAGTACCCAGTTATGCCAGCACCATTTGTTGAAGATGCTTTCTTTTTTCCATTGTATAGTTTTAGCTTCTTTGTCAAAAACAAGTGTTCATAGGTGTATGGGTTAAAATCAGGGTTTTCAATCCGGTTCCATTGGTCAACCTGCCTATTTTTGTGTCAATACCAAGCTGTTTTCAGGACTATAGCTCTGTAATAGAGCTTGACGTCAGGTATGGTGATGCCTCCTGAAGTTCCTTTTTTGTATAGGGTTGTTTTGGCTATCCTGGGCCTTTTGTTTTTCCATATAAGGTTGATTAATGTTCTTTCCAGGTCTGTGAAGAATTATGCCAGAATTTTGATAGGGATTGCATTGAATCTGTAGACTGCTTTTGGCAAGATTGCCATTTTTATTATGTTGATCCTACCAATCCAAGAGCAGGGGAGATCTTTCCATTTTCTGGTATCCTCTTTGATTTCTTTCTTTAAAGACTCAAAGTTCTTGATATACAGGTCTTTCACTTCCTTGGTTAACATTATCCCCAAATATTTGATGCTGTTTATGGCTATTGTAAAGGGTGAGGTTTCTCTGATTTCTTTCTCAGTCACTTTATCATCTGTATATAATAGGGCCACTGATTTTTTTGAGTTTACCTTGTATCCTGCCACTTTGCTAAAGGTGTATATCAGCTCTAGGAGTTCCCTTGCGGAGTTTTTTGGGTCACTTATATAAACTATCATATCATCTGCAAATAGTGAAAGCTTGACTTCTTCTTTTCCTATTTGTATCCCCTTGATCTCCTTTTGTTGTCTTATTGCTGTAGCTAGAACTTCAAGTACAATATTGAAGAGATATGGAGAGAGTGGACAGCCTTGTCTTGTTCCTGATTTTAGAGGAATTGCATTGAGTTTCTCTCCATTTAGTTTGATGTTAGCTGTTGGTTTACTGTATATTGCTTTTATTATATTCAGGTTTGTTCCTGTTATCCCTGATCTCTCTAGGACCTTTATCATGAAGGGGTGCTGGATTTTATCAAAGGCTTTTTCAGCATCTAGTGAGATGATCATGTGGTTTTTCTTTCGCAGTTTGTTTATATGGTGGATTACATTGATAGATTTTCTAATGTTGAACCATCCCTGCATTCCTGGAATGAAGCCTACTTGATCATGGTGGATGATTTTTCTGATGTGTTCTTGAATCCGGTTTGCAAGTATTTTATAAGTATTTATAAGATCTAAACAGAAAGATCAGGAGTTCAAGGGCATCCTCTGCTAGCTACATAGGGAGTTTGAGGCCAACCTAGGTCACACTAGATCCTTTTTAAAACAAACAAAAGTAAGTAAATAAATGAGATGAAAATATAGCTTTTAGCCTAAGATGTTGTCATCTAAATCACAGATTTACAGTTTGAGAAGAAGAAACAAGTCTTAAATTCAGAACACCTGTGCTCTGACAGCAAAGGATATGAAAATAGATTAAATATGGAAAATAGTATGTTCTCTGATGCTCTTCCTATATCTCAGCTAGTACTTTCTCTTTTCTTACAGATGGAGTCCCCTGTCTCTACCCCAGCGGTGCTGCCACTGCACCTTTTAGTGCCAGTGGTCAATAATGACATCTCATCTCCCTGTGAGCAGATCATGGTCCGTACACGGTCAGTTGGAGTCAACACTTGTGACGTGGCTCTAGCCACAGAGCCTGAGTGCTTAGGCCCCTGTGAACCTGGAACCAGTGTCAACCTTGAAGGCATTGTGTGGCAGGAAACAGAAGATGGTAAGTCCATCCCTTCTCAATTGCTTCTGCAAAGGAGCCAATAGAGGCTTACTGGAAATAGTGCCAAGCAAAAATAGAAACATCGCCAGGCACTTATAAGAGCATTCAGAGTCTGCATTCTCTTGGCAGTACCCACACAAAGGCATACATTTAGCACACTTAACCATTCCTAGAGATGATTTGTTTGTTATAGTTCTGGCAATTGCAAGTAGGCAAATTCTCTAGCCCTGCATATACCCTTAGCTCAGAGTGTCAACTTTTTAGACTATTTCCCTTTTATAGCTCGTAAGCAGTCACTTAATAAATGTTTGCTGTGTCATTTAAATTATGTTTGTACTCTCTATACCTTCCCTTATGTTTTATGGGGATTTAGATTACTGGTAGAGTTTTTCAGTCAGACTTTAAGAGAAAACAGTAATAAAAGAGCAGCTGAAGAAATTGAGGGAATGGAGAAGTCACTTGTTTTATTTTGTTGTCTTTGTTTTTCAAGACAAGGCTTCTATATGTGGCTTTGGAACCTGTCCTGGGACTCGTTCTGTAGACCAGGCTGTCCTCAAACTGAGATCCACCTGTCTCTGCCTCCTGAGTGCTGGATTAAATGCATGTGCCACCACCACCCAGTGTTTTCTTGTCTTTTTAAAATGTGTGTTGGTGTTTTACCTGCATTTTTGTGAGGGTGTTGGATCTCCTGGTACTGGAGTTATAAACAGTTTGGAACAGCCAAGTGGTTGCTGGGATTTGAAACTGGGCCCTTCGAAGAGCAGCCACTGCTCTTAACCACTGAACCATCTCCCCAGCTCCTTTTTTCTCCTCCCTTAAGACAGGGTCTCATTGTGTACCCGTGGCTAGCCTATAACTCCCTGGACCAGACTGGCCATGAACACATAGCAGAAGATCTGCATCTGCTTCTGCTGGAACTAAAAGCATCCACCACACAAATTGCTTGGTCTCATGTTGCCCATGCTGGCCGCAAACTTGATATGTAGCTAATGATGACTTTTAATTCTTGTTCTTCCTGTCTCCAGTTTTCAATAACTGAGATTGCAGAAATGCATTGCCACATCTGACACTTTTTTTAAAAATTTTATTTATTTATTATGTATACTGTCTTCTGCTTATGTGCCAGCAGGGGGCACCAGATCTCACTCAAGGTGGTTGTGAGCCACCATGTGGTTGCTGGGAATTGAACTCAGGACCTCTGGAATGGTCAGTGCTCTTAACTGCTGAGCCATCTCTCCAGCCCCCACATCTGACACTTAAATGATGGCATAGTGAATTTCAAGTCACTCCCCCTCTTTTTTTTTTTTTTTTTTGTTGTTGTTGTTTTTGTTTTTGTTTTTGTTTTTGTTTGTCAGACAGGGTTTCTCTGTATTGTTTTGGGGGCTGTCCTGAAACTTACTCTGTAGACCAGGCTGGCCTCAAACTCACAGAGATCCGCCTGCCTCTGCCTCTGCCTCCCGAGTGCTGGGATTAAAGGCGTGCGCCACCAAGGCCCGACATCTTCCCATTTTTTAATACTCTAAGGTACAGCCAGCTCCTTCCTCCCACTTGTTGCCTCACTGCCCACCACCTACATGCTTGATGTTTCTTTCCCTAGGTATGAGCAGTCTTTATAGGCACAGTCAGTAGAAATGTTCATGTAGCCTTGTTTGGGGCTTTCACTAAGCAGCTGTCTTGGTATAAGCTGCTGCTGTTGCCCAAGGCTGCCATGAAGACTTCTTGTATGTTCCTTTTGCTCTGCAAAACAGAAACCCTTCTGTTTTGGAATTTTTCAAACCTAAACAAAAAGGAATGGAAGTGCAAAGACACTTAACCAGTTACTTCAGATCCTTGGTTACATTTAGTGCCACTTTGAGTGCAATGGGTTCTTTAATAATAAAGTTCTCATCAAAGCATCAGTGATTGGAGAATGTAGGTATCAGAGTTCCATTGTCTCTGCACCAGTACCCAGATTTTGAAAGAGTCCTCACTCTGCATTTAGAGACCCATAGGAACACAGCTGGTTATCGCTGATACTACAGAACTGAAATGTTAGTCTGCATTTCATGCTGGCCATTCTCATAGCAATCTGTTCTCATAGTTTTTTTTTTTGTTGTTGTTGTTGTATCATTCAGAATTATCAAAAGTTTTCCATTCAGTAAGTGCTAATGTATTTCAGGTAAAAAGGATATAGAAACTAATGCAAAAAAGATATACTCTGGATGTGTATTTACAGTATGCATTCTGGAAATAACAAATTAGATGTCTAATTTTTAATATGTAAGGCTGAGAAAATGGCTCAGGAATTAAGAATACTGGTTGCTCTTCTCAAGGATCTGAGTTTGAGTCATAATGTCCACATGGCAGTTTACAACCTTCTGTAGCTCCAGTCCCAGGGAATCCTATGTACTATTTTGGCCTCCTTGGGCTCCAAGCACACACATAGTGCAGACAAAATATCCATACACATAAAATAAACTTTGATACAATAAAATATAAAAAGATGCCTGTGGCTAAATAATCTGAGCAGACACATTGTATTAGAATGACAAATGTGTTTGGATAGTAGCATACATATAAATAGAGCACTCACACACATTAAATAAATAAATAAATAAATGAATGAATGAATGAATGAAAAAAATAAAAAGATAAATGAATAAATATTTTTAAAATACATGGGCGAGGCGGCTTGAGAAGTGGCTTATCAGTTAAGAACAATGGCTGCTGTTTCAGAGGACCCAATTTTGGTTCTCAACACCCAATTAGGGCAACTTACAACCACCTATAACTCTAGCTCTGGGGATCTGGCGGCCTATTCTGGCCTCCACAGGTACTGTATTCATGTGGTATAAATTTAAAGAAAATTTATTTTAATACCAAACTAAGAAAATCTTTTCACGAGTGAAACAAACCCTTTCACTTGCCCAACAACAATGAATATGTTTTTTCTTTGGGGATGCCTACATTCTCTCCCTGCCATGGATGTTTAATTTGCCATGCTGGAAGTAGACAAACACTTTACCACAGAGCTATATCCTGTCTCTGTTGTCTATATTTTCCACTGTTTATAGAATTCTATGAAATTGGAACTCTGTTCACCATTGAATCCCCAATGCTTGACATCTGGTACCCATAAGAAACACTCAAAAATATGATTTGTTTGTGTCATATGATGTGTGTGTGTTTGTATGTGTGTCTGTAAGTAGTACATGCATATGAGTGCAGGTGTGCACATGTGCTATATTATATGTGCACAGGCCAAAACAGGACATCTTCATGTCTTTTGTTCTTTAATTGTCTTACTGCCTCAAGATAAGGCATCTCACCACACCCAAGCTTGGCTGGCCAGTGAGCTCTTAGGATCTCCCTCCCAGCGGTGGAGTTACAGGCATACACGGCCATGTCCACCTCTTTTTGTTTTTGGTTTTTTTTGTTGTTGTTGTTTTTGTTTGTTTGTTTGTTTTTAAAGCAGGAACTAATATAGTCCAGATTTACTTCAAACTCACTATATATTGAGCCAAGGATGATCTTGAATATCTGGTCCTCTGTTTCCACCACCCAAGTAAAAAAACAATTGTTTGAGGAAGCTGGAGAGATAGCTAAGTGATCAAGAGTACTTGCTTTTCTACCATGAGAACCAGAGTTCAAATCCTACAACCAGCACCAGAAACCCAATAGATAACTATACCTCCATCTCCAAGAGACTGATCCCCTCTTCTGGCCTTTTCAATCACCTGTGCACATAGCATACACATGGACACAGGCTTGCACATGCAAACACACACATACGCAAATAAAACAATAATTTATTATATTTACCCAGATTGGTATTCCAAGAGTCCATCCACTATTCACTTCTATCTGAAGAACCAACTTGGTAAATCTAGAGCCAGTCTGTTCTTTTTCTGTTAAAATAATAAGTGTTTTGCTTTGTGTGCCTGTGGAAGTCAGAAGAGGGTTTTGAATCCCCTGTTGTGGAGATTGTAAGCTCCATGTGGTACTGGGTCCTGAACCTGGGTTCTCTGAAGAGCAACAAGTGCTCTTAACGCTAAGTCATATCTCCACCTCCTATTATGACAATCTTAGTTAGCAATAATCCTTTGAACTTACATGTCATGGCAAAGCTTTCAGATATCTCCAAAGATATTGTGTTCTCAGAAACATGAGTATGAAGAACCCTCGGCAGCAGACATGAAAATAAGGCATGTGGAGTAGCAGCCCCCTTTCTGACTCTGCTACCTCCCCAGCTGCTTTGCATGCTGTGTTCCTTTGAAATTTTTTATTTAAAACTTTTGTTGTTAGAAAAATAACCACTTCAATAATCATGTATGTAGATTTAATCAACCCCCCCATGTAGAAATACTCTTATATAACATCTTCGGAATTACTCTGGTCTTCATGTACCTGTTTTAAAAATAATAGATTATAATCCCTACAGCCATGTTTCTAAAGCTGGGTCACATACCCATGCCAATAGGTATGAAAATCCACACAGTAATCCTGTTCTGCCTTCCAAAATGGAATTCTCCCTTACTGATAAATATTCAGTTTTCCACTTGTGTTGTAGTACAGTACAAATATTTCTGAACCAGAGTTATAGGAAATTTTGTTACAGAACATGTGCTACCTTTAACTACCTCTTTGGTGTAGGGTAAATTAGTTCCTATTTCTGTATTTCTAATTTACAAAAGAAGAGGGATTTAGACTAACTGATTTTACTCTCTATTATTGTTGTTGTTATTATTATTATTATATTATTACTATAATTATTGAGGTACTCTGTCCAAAGTGGTAGCCTGTATTCACATGTGAGAACCTGACATGTGCCAAGGAACTGAGGGACTGAAGTTTTCAATTTTCATGGGGCCAGCTATAGTGGCACACCTATGACCCCAGCACTCAGGAGGTTGAGGTAGGAAGACTGTCTTTTAAAAACCTAATGATGTGCTGTGAGCAGTCAAGAGCACTGGCTGTTCTTCCAGAAGACCCAGGTTCAATTTCTAGCACCTACATGGCAGCCCATAACTGTCTGTACTTTCAGTTCCAGGGGATCTGATACCCTCACACCGATGTACATGAAGTAAAATTTAATTATTTTTAAAAATTAGTGAAATCTAGAAATGGATGGTGTATATACTGTGGTCCAGCACTGGGAAGGCTAAGGAAGAAAGAGTTGCCAATATAAGGCTAGCTTTAGGTGCTAAATTAGCAAGACCCTGTCTCGAAGAATAATAAATAAATAAATAAATTTAATTTCATTGGGCATTTAGAGGGGGAGGGAGGGAGAGAGAGAGAGAGAGAGAGAGAGAGAGTTAGTTTATACCTGTGAACATATGTGTGTTTACACATTCTCTAAAAAGAAAGGACATCAATTAGGGTGGCAAGATGGTTCAACACACGCCTGACAACCTAAGTTCAGTCCTAGGAACCCACAGTGAAAGGAGAGAACAAGTCCTGAATATTGTCCTCTGACCTCCATATGCGCTCTGTAGCTTGCACCTTACCCCGCCACCCCTATACACACACATAATAAGATTTTTTTCTTTTTAATTTAAAGGAAGAACAGTGATTTTGTGAGAAAATAGTGAGGGCTAATAAGTAGCTGACATCTATACAGACCCAGAGTGACTTCTGTACTCAGGCTTCTTTTAGACAAACCTGTTTTAGACTCTGGGGGTAAGCCTTGCCCTTTGGTCTGTGGGTTAGTCTTTTCTGTATCAGGGGTTTTTGCTTTACCATGAAGTTTGGCTTGCTTATGTAACTCCACTAAGAACATGCCCAGTGATTCTTCATGGCCATTTGTTTACAGGTCCCTTCTCAAAAGAGAAAGAGCCCTCCATGACTTTTTTTTTTTTTTTTAAGAAAAGGATAGTTACCCTTTGTGATTCTAATGTAGAAGAGTTTGTGTACAAACTGTTAAATACTGAATTTTCAATATTTGTCATGTAAAAGTAGTACTTGGCTACTGGTTTTTCTTACATGCTACAATTAATGGCCTTTCCCTTTCAGTCTTGCTTCAGGCAGCACTCACCTGGAGAGAGATGGTTTGTACTGACCAATCATTCTCCACTGCTTAGGCTGTTGCATACTGGCTGAATTCATGAAAGCCTAGCAGCCATTGTCTGACACCACCAATCTTCATAGCAACAGACCACTACATGGCAACAGCAGCCACACAAAAGAAACATTAGGGAAATCAATACCTACTTTATCCTATCCCTTCCTCCACCCCACCCCACCCCCCAAAAAAATTGACAACCAACACATTCTTCCCATCTAGCAGCTTCCTTCCAGGGGGACGTGATATGTTTCTATACCCTAGTGGTTTATGTTACCTGTCCACTATCATATATTTAAATCCTGAAGCCCTAAGGAAAAATTTGAGTCATGGGCTCTTTTGAGTTTCATTTTCCAAATTGTAAAATAGACTACTGTTCTTCAAGGGTGAGAGACATGTTCCTTTAGTACACTCTGTCCCTCCTGACACACACACACATACAGACACACAGACACACACACACACACCAACACACCAACACACCAACACACACCAGCAGAGTACATGGAGGCCAGGCTACAGACTTGTAAATAGGTAAAGTTATTTTGAAAATGAGATGAGATTCTCCTCAGATCATGTAGAACACAGACCTATTTTGTATTTTATAAGTCATTTATTTCCTAAGTAAGTGATACCTAGGCCATAAATACAGTTCTGACATGACCTGTTGTTATAGCCTAGCCCTGACTTAACTTGAAAGTCAGAGTCTTGGTGCTTTCTTGCCTTGTTGATAACTTCATATTACTAGTGTGTGCTCTGTGCTCTGCTTTTGTCCTTTGTAAAGAGAGAAAGTTCCTTGTAGCTCTTTTTTTTTTTTTTTTTTTTTTTTTTTTTGAGACAGGGTTTCTCTGTGGCTTTGGAGGCTGTCCTGGAACTCGCTCTGTAGAGCAGGCTGGCCTCGAACTCACAGAGATCCGCCTGCCTCTGCCTCCCAAGTGCTGGGATTAAAGGCGAGCGCCACCAACGCCCGGCTCCTTGTAGCTCTTAATATTTATGCTTCTGTGATCATTTGTGTGGAACAGAAAGGGGAATAGTCCTTGTCAGATTTTTTGTAATGAAATATAGACATTGATCCTTTGGCCTTAGTGCTTACACTGCTAAAAATCAGGTCTTGGCCCTGCACCATTCATAAAACTGCTTGTAGCAATGATGGGCAGAGCTATCAAAAACTTGGCAACTAGCCTTCTCTCCCAGGACAGTCAGTAGCTTTAAACCAGTTAAGGCAGAGCTTTGCTCCCAAGACTGAGACTGCTCCTGCTTCTTAGTAAGATGAGAGACAGAGACACAGAGATGAGAGAGATTCACTTCTCTACCTTCTCTCTTCCCCTCTTTCTTCCTGCCTTTCCCTCTCTCTTCTCCCTTTCCTTTTTTCCTTTTTCCCCTAAAACAAGAGGCAGTTCTCTACCCCTTCTGATACCTCATTATCCCTTCTCCCTTAGGCTTTACAGAACAAAGAAATCACAGGGCATCAACTTTATAATTTAGGCAGCTGGAGGTAATTTCCCCAGGATAGGGTGGGTAGGTAGCTTATTTCTCCTGGCATGCTAAATGGCCTTATGATATGTCTGCCAAAGCTTAGGCTTTGTTAGGGCTACTCAGTCCTCTCTGTTCCTGAGTTAAATTATAGTGAGGAACCAGACGCATGTACTTTCATAGGGGCAGGATTAGGAAAGCATGGAAAGTGTGTCATTTTTAGGTCTTGCTAATTGCTTAAGGAATTTTTGTTTAATCCTCTGCCCCAGTGCTTACTCCTGCCAAATCCTTTATTTCTTTCAGTTGTTGCCTTCATGGCCTTCTCCATAGCAACAAGTTTCAAGACACTGAGTAGACCCCACCTCACCCTGTTCTTTCCCATCCCTCAAGTTGTTTTCCTTTTTTTTTTTAAGGATATCTTTAAAAAGTCTAAAAGACTATGGAATAATTTTCTACTTTTTGGTTTTTTCGAGACAGGGTTTCTCTGTATTGTTTTGGAGGCTGTCCTGGAACTTGCTCTGTAGACCAGGCTGGCCTTGAACTCACAGAGATCCACCTGCCTCTGCCTCCCCAGTGCTGGGATCAAAGGCATGCGCCACTACCGCCTGGCTATAATTTTCTACTTTCATTGAGCTCATAGTCAAACATATTTGACCCTAAAGTAACTGAGAGAAAAACTTGCCCAGATGCCCCCACCTCTCGGAGTTCACAGATCATTTAACATTAAAATGCTTGAAATAATGCATTTTATCATTTACCAAATTTCCCTGTTTTTCAGTTTTTAGCTCTCTCCTTAAGATTACATTTTAAAATCTTTCGAATCAACTATCAGTGTAAATAATGAATGGATAAAAAAATGAACCTCCCACTTCCATGTGCTATTGCATCAGATGCTCTGCTACTGGCCTGCAGGTTGGGCCAATTGCCTAAAGACCAGGACTGGCTCATATCTCACAGATCTTCCACTGCCTGCTTTGTTATACTCCTCACTGATACATAAGAGTCACAACCCAAATATTTGGGTTTTTATCAGTAGTCTTGTTGAACAGCAATATAACTATGTACATGAACCATATGCATACGGATCATCGAAATTACAAAATGAACATACGTTATGATATCAGAATCTAGATGAAGACAGTATCTTCAGAAAACCTCATGTTTCCCTTCCAATGACTTAGGTTCCCTCCCAACAGTTTGACTGCCAATGTCATAGGTTAGTGTTGCCCATCTTGAAGTTTACATGGATGAAATCATTGTAGTATGTACTTTTTAATGTTGAGCTGCTCATCATTATACTAGTGAGACGCAGCCATGTTCTGTGTAGTTAACTTTTAAGACAGGGCCTCACTATGTAGCCCTGACTGGCCTGGAATTCACAGAGATCTACCTTCTTCTGCCTATTGAGTTCTGAGTTTAAAGGCGTGATCCACCATACCTGACCTATAATTAACTTTTTTCATTATTTGAGTGTTCTATTATGTGAATAAGCTAGGTTGTATACTTCCTTAAGATCTTGGCTGTTCTCAGCACTGTGCATTTCCACATAAATGTTAGGATCAGCTTGTTACTTTTAAAAAAAAAAATTTAAGACAGGGTTTCTCTGTGACTTTGGAGGCTGTCCTGGAGCTAGCTCTTGTAGACCAGGCTGGTCCTGAACTCACAGAGATCCACCCGCCTCTGCCTCCCGAGTGCTGGGATTAAAGGCGTGCACCACTCCCGTTGAGCTCCTTGTGACTTGTTTTAATGAAAAACAATCTGCTGTGATTTTGATTGGGCTTATAGTAAATCTACAGATTAGTCTGCAGATGATTCAAAGTTTTATCCTTCTACTTAAGCTAGTGTTAGTTACTGAGAGAGCTGGACTGAGGATCAGAGCAAGTCACTGATAGCCTTTGGGCAGCATTATTGGAGAGCAGGGCATGTGCTACAAACCAAGCTTTTCCCACTGCCCCCAGTATTCTGAATGAGCAGGTGAAGATGGTGGGTGTGTTTCTGTGCAGATGCCCTCCACACCAGTGGTTTGCTGTTATCACTACTGTTCTCCACCCACCTTGACCTAGACTTCCATCTAGCAACTACAATTTAGTGAGGCCTAGTTAAGGTAAAATGTGACTGATTTAACTGATACTTGATCTGCCTTTGAGGTTATATTAGTTTCCTAGTGCTCTTGAAACAAACCAGTAAAAACTAGCTGGCCCAGAACAGCAATGAAGTATGCTCTTAGTTGTGGAGGTTAGAGATCTGAAAGTGTTTCTAGAGCGTTTTAGACTGAAGAATGTTAGAAGCAGGAGAAGAGCTGTTATGGGGAAGGTCAAAGCACAACACTCTGTCTCTGGGCCCGATGGGGAGCCTCTGGAAGAAGGCTGTAGATCTGAGAGCATTCTTCCTTTTATTAGTAAGTTCTCATACTGGGAAATGTTGCAGCAGTGCAACGCATCCTTAACTGTGTGTCCCTCAGTTTCTTTTGCTGAGGGGTAAGCGTATTCTAGCAATGGCTAGAGGCCATCCTATCTGCTGGGATCTTTCTCTGAAAATTCCTAGAGGAAGAAAAGTGCAACTGCTTTGAGGAAATATTTGCCTGGGGTTGAGATGCAGTCACTGTCCACAGCTTTACTGCTTTACTATCTAGCAGGAGGGCCCTGGAAGACTGCATGGCTAGGGCTGGTGCACAGAAAGACTTGTAGCCAAAACATCCATACACATATAAAAGTAAAAAGAAAAAAAATAAGGTTTTGATCATTGTGTTGTGGACAGAAGGATCTCTGTTATAAGAAGTATAAGAGAGGAGAGTGTATCTTACTAGGAAAGTTAAACTGGCGACTTTCATAACCTCAAGAGAAGAGTGTACTAAACGACAGTTTGACACTTCTGTAAAAATGTCAGTAACGAGTATTCATGCTCATGGTTAGCCTAGCACTGATATTGGGCTTAGTGTTTTCTTTTTCTCTGGCCGAGCTAAGCAAATAGAGCTTTCTAGAGCACCTTTTATATTTTTAAGTGAAAAGTTTTGTCTAGATTTTGTTTTACTGGGGGCAAGGGTATTTTTAAGAAGCCAGGAAAAAATAAATAAAGGAGACAAAACCAGGTATGGTGGTTCTCCTATCCTCTATAAGGCTGAGGCAGAAAGATTGCCATGAGTTCAAAGCCAACCTGTGCTATAAAGTGAGCCTGGTCTCGGAATAACTAAATAAATAGAATCACCCAGAAATGATCACTGTTTCATACACATACATTTTTTCTTTTAAGCAGATTGGGATCCTTTCCTCTATGTTTTGAGGTCTTTGTTTGTTTAGAGGACTATGCCATGAACATTTTCTGATAACATATTAAGTAACCACATAGCATCCTGTGTTAAGGATTTATCATGATTGGTTTAGTTACTACATTGCTTTCTTTAAAGATTTATGTATTTATTATATATACAGTGTTCTGCCTGTGTGTATCCCTGCAGGTCAGAAGCGGAGACCAGATCTCATTATAGATGGTTGTGATCCACCATGTGGTTGCTGAGAATTGACTCAGGACCCCTGAAAGAGTAGCCAGAGCTCTTAACCACTCTCTTTCCAGCCCCTAATTACTGCATTATTTTCTTTATATATAATTTTAAAATGCAACTTCTACAGTTTTCTAGCACTTCACAATTTGAACTTTGTTTCTTTTTTCTAAAAAGAGACAGGGTCTCGTATATCCCAGGTTGGTCTTGAACTCAATATGTAACAGGCTGACCTTGAACTGCTGCTGATCTTCACCTCCTGTGCTGAATAACCCAAGGATACATGCCTACTAAGGAAGCATCCTCCCCATTGAGCTCCATCCCTTGCCCTGCATTTTGTTTCTTATGTCATAAATAGGCATCCCACTGGCAAAGGAAACACAGTGTGTTTTATAGTAATAACTTTCAGCTTTTCCCTTCAGAGTTGTCCCCTACTTTTTTCTCTTCCTGTCTTATGTTGCCTTTTACTTAATGGTTATTTGTGTTTCATACCTATGTCCTCTGTGGGATAGCCTTGCCTTTGCCATCTGTATGCAGCCTTATTGCTGCTGAGGTTTTTGTTTTTTGGGTTTTTTTTTTCTGGTAGAGAGCACTCTGACATAAAGTCAATATTCTGCTTCTCTGCCAAAAATAAAGCCATAGTTGTTGGTGTCATTCAAGTTAGTCCACTGCTGTGGTTTCAAATGTAGCCCATAGAATGTGTAGTGTTACACCAGGCAATAGTGAACTCCTGAGAGGCAGCACAGTTAAAAATGCAGCTGTAGCAGTGGTGCTGGCTCTCACCTTTAGTCCCAGCCCTTGAGAAGCAGAGGCAGGGGGATCTCTGTGAGTTCAAGGTCAGCCTGACCTACAGAGTGAGTGAGTTCCAGGACAGCCAGGAACTGTTTGGTTTCAAAATCCAGTCTTGAAAAACAAAACAAAAACACAGCTGTAGTAGTTTAGAGCTATACTGACTTGTATTTGATCTGACTGACAACAGCTGCATTTAAAATTGTACCTTTTGTTTTGTTTGAGACAGGGTCTTATATAGATGAGGCTGGCCTCAATGACCTACTAGGCAAGATTGACCTAGAACTCCTAATCTTTTACTGATAAATCCCAAGTGTCTAGATTATAAGCAATTCACTATACCTGACTGACTGCGCTTTCATTTGAGCTCTGTCCATGGTGCTCTGTAAGGCGGAGGAAGAGGAGCGGGTGGGGGAGAGGGAGGGGGAATATAAGTCAAAAACTTGAAGCCAATGAGGACCTGTATTTAGTTAGTTTACAGCACCCATGTCAAGCATCTCTCAACTGTCTATAACTCTAGCTCTAGAGAATGTGCAGCCTTCTCCTGGCCTCCTTGGCTGCCTGTACTCACATGCACAAGTCCACAAAAATAAAATAGTGAAAATAAATTGCTTGTTTGGTTTTTGGTTTTTCAAGACAGGGTTTCTCTGTTTAACAACCCTGGCTGTCCTGGAACTTGTTTTGTAGACCAGGGTGGCTTTGAACTCACAGAGATCCACCTGCCTTTGCCCCCTGTGTGCTGGGATTAAAGTCATATGTGTGGTTCACAAATTTAAAAAAGAAAAAAAAAACATTTGAAGTCAGTTGTTGTGGCATACTACTGCAAACCAAGCACTGGAGCAGAGGCAGATCATAGGCATATGCACACACACACATACACAGACAGCAGTCAGAGTGATCGAATCTCCTATCATGTGGGTTTCAGATTCCAAACTTAGGCCATCAGGCTTGCCTTTTCCTACTGAGCCATCTTGCTAGCCCCTGTTTACTTTGTCGGTGGTGGTGGTGGTGGTAGTTGGTGACCGTCTGAAACAGTATCACTATATAGCCCAGCCTGGCCTGGAACTTAAGATCTTATTTCATCAGGCTTCTGATTGTTAGGATTACAGGTGTGTTCACTGTTTACCATAAATGGGTACAATGACACAAACTGTACCTGTCATTGTTACCAAATAATAGCAAACTGCTTTAAGCTCCCTTTAAGATTTGTGGGATGAAGTTTTACATTTGCTTTATATGTATGTGTTGGTGTAGGTGAAATTTTATATCTTTAAATAAGGATGTGCAAATAATACAACCAATGGTTTTCTTAAACACTATTACTAATACAAATAATTAGCAGATACCATATAATTGAGACTAAATTATAGAAGTCAGTTTATCTTTAACCTTTTCTGTAGTGGAGTTTTTGGGCAAACTGGTTTTTCACTTGGAAACTAGGTCACTTCAGTAAGTGCCTCCTGGTGTGAAAAGGCCGGTAGAGGTTTCTCACGGGTGTCTTCTAGACTCCACTCTATAGCTTTAGGTTAATTGTTCTCCTTATGGCAAGGAAGTAGAAACTGTTTTGTTTCTATTCATGGCATATATGAAACTCTTGCAGCCTTATTCTTGTGAACCATTGTCACCTCTTATATACTAGAGTTCAGCCATTCAGAATTTGGTTTTGTTTTGAGACGTGGTCCCTTAAAACCCAGGTTGGCCTTGAACTTGCTTTGTATAGCCCAGGGTAACCTTTAACTCTTGACCCTTCTGTCTCTGCCTTCTAAATGTGTGGCTAAGATTTTTTTTTTGTCCTAACATAAGCTATGATCAATTCAAAGTTTTCTGTTATTACCCCATAATTCCTTACAGTACTGTAGGTTAGGACCAAATGTGTACTACAGTGCCTCCGACTGGCACAGTCCTGGCCACTACTTGGAGACTTGGGCCTCCTTTCTTCAGATTCCCAGCATAACTGAAGTAATGGTAGTTACAATAAAGTATATACAACAGCAGTTTCAATTTAACCCTGTCTTCTTTTTCTTAGGATTTATTTATTGGAGCTAGAGAAGTTTAGATTTATTTATTTACTATGTATATAGTGTTCTGTCTGTGAAATTTATTTATTATGTATACAGCATTCTGTCTGCATGTATCCCTGCAGGCCAGAAGATGGCACCAAATCTCATTATAGATGGTTGCAAGCCACTATGTGGTTGCTGGGAATTGAAGTCAGGTTCTCTGGAAGAGCAGCCAGTGCTCTTAACCTCTGAGCCATCTCTCCAGCCCCTAATCCTGTCTTTTAAAAATTACTACTAGTCTTCCTGGGCATGGGGCCACATACCTTGGTCCCCAGCACTTGGAAGACAGAGGCAGGCAGATCTCCATGAGTTGGAGGCCAGCTCATTTACATAGCAAGTTCCAAGACAGCCAAGGCTACATAGACCTTGCTTGTCTTTTTTTTTTTTTTAATTTATTACTAGTCTTGACAAATTGTGGTACATGCTGTAATAGCAGCTACTTGGGAACCCCACACAGGAAAAATCATGAGTTTGAGACCTGTCTGGGATAGTGAGACCCTATCTCAAAAATAAAACCAGCATATCTTAGTCTTTAAAGAGCCTCTTTACAGCTGGGTGGTAGTATCACTGCTTTGTGAGTTCAAGACCAGCCTGGTCTACAGATCGAGTTCCAGGGCAGCCTCCAAAGCTACATGGAGAAATCCTGTCTTAGAAACCCAAAAAACAGCCGGGCGTTGGTGTCGCACGCCTTTAATCCCAGCACTCGGGAGGCAGAGGCAGGCAGATCTCTGTGTGTTCGAGGCCAGCCTGGTCTACAGAGCGAGTTCCAGGACAGCCTCCAAAGCCACAGAGAAACCCTGTCTCGAAAAACCAAAAAAAAAAAGAAACCAAAGAGCTTTTTAATTTGGGCATATTAGAATATTCATCAATACGGCAGCTTCATCTTCCAACATGGTAAGTAAACATTACCTGTGGTAATGTCTCCTTCTTTGACTCTGTATTATAAATACTGTGAAAGCAGGAGAAATTCATTCAGCCCTACCTTCATACACACAAATAGTCCCAAGAGATGGCTCAGTTGGTACCGCACTTGCTATGCAAACCTAGTTTGATCCCTAGAATCTACATGGTGCAAGGAAAGAGCTGACTGTACAAGGTTGTCCTCTGACCTCCACATACATACCATGGCATGTGTATGCCCACATACAGTAATAATAAATAAATTTAAAATATATATTTTAAAAGCCACACAAAGAATGTTGCTTTAACTTAATAGTGAGGTACTGCAGTCTACATTATCTGTGATTTTAACTTCTTCATAATGTCCAGAATTTTTCCTAGACTGGGAAATAAAGGGCTATGAAATTGATAGCAGAGCCACCAAGAGGCTAATGAATTATACAAATTACCCCCACTATTGTAAATTTATTTACTTGTTTTTTTGGGAAGAGGAGTGCATGGGACTGTAAAGGTCAAAGAACAGCTTTCAAGAGCCATTTCTTTCCTTCTGCATAGTTGGTCCTGGGGCTCAGATCCAGGTCCTTGGGCTCAGCAGCAAGGACTTTTACCCCAAGCCTGCTCACCAGTTCTTACTTCTTACAAATTATAGTATGGTTGCTCCAGCACCATCTAGAGGAAAGTCTAAAAATATTTCAAATGCTATTGTACAGCTTCCCTATCACAGTTCTTTTAAATTTGATGCCATATCCTCTTTAACTAGATATGTCATGATAAAAATAAACTATAGATCACTCAAGTATTCTTCATTCTTTATGCCCTTATTTGTGCATAAAGCATGTCATTATGTGTGTGCGTTTATCCCAATTGTATTATAAGGGCCATGAGAGACCATGTTTTTGTGTGTGCACACACATGCATGAGTATGTATGTTGGTGACTCTGGTGTGTTTGTGTGGTATGTACAGGCTCAGGCATCTGTTGTATCGCCCTTCACCTTATCACCTTGAGTAGGTCTCTCACTGAACCTGGAGTTAGGCTGGCAGCCAGCAAGCCTCAGCATTCCCTCATAGTTCTAGATTTACATAGGCATGGATTGTAGTCAAGCACACTTACCCACTGAACCAACTCTCAAACCATGTCTAGCCACAAACTATGGATAGGATCTCATTAATTATTGAGTATTAAATGATGACTGTAGATATTACAAACTAGATATAATGGTGCAATATAGATTGTTCAGTCCCCAGGACTCACATGGTAGAAGAAAACTGACTTCTGACCTCTATGTGTGCTATGGTACAAACCTATAATCCCGGCACTTGGGCTATGAAAGTAAGAGAATCAGAACATTAAGACCAGCCTGGCTACATAGCAAGCTCACGGCTAGCTACAGTAAAGGTCCGAGACAGTAGAAAGGGGTTCATTCCCAGCACCCACAGGGTCACTAAAACTGTCTACAACTGCAATTCTAGGGGACCAGGAATCATGTTCTGGCCTCCATGATCACTAATTACTCACACAGTACATATAATACATTCATGTAGGCAAAACACTCCTACACATAAAAACAAATCACCCAGCAAGGTGGTGCATACCTTTAATCTCAGCACTGGAGAGACAGGTGAATCTTTGACTTCAAGGCCTGCCTGGTCTGTAGTGAGTTCCAGGCCAGCCAGAGCTACATAGTTAAACCCTGTCCCAAAACAAATCTGAATGTAATAGCCCCAAATGTGTAGCAACTGACAAGAGTTCATTTAGAATCAGTGCTTGAGGAAACTCTTGAGAGCTCTTCCTTGTGCTGACACGGCCCCAGCTCACCACAGCATGGTCTCTGCTGTGTGTTGTCTAATCTACATCCTGTGGGATTTTCTAAATCTGCTCCTCTTTCTCTGGTCTGCACAGACCATGACTACCACAATACATAGAATATGGTTTGAGGTTTTGATATTTAGAGTAAAGCCCAGGGCCTTGTGCATGCTAACCCTCTGCTCTCAGCTATGACCCAAACCCCTTTGCATATATTTGAAGGGGTGGGGGAGTCTGATGTTTTGAGAGACTATTGTAAATTTAGTTTTTATTGTGGATAAAGGCTTCTTTATGTTGTATGGGCTGACCTTGAACTCCTGGGCTCACATAGTCCTTCTACCTCAGCTTCCCAAGCAGTTGGAACTAATGCATGCCATCACATCTAGCCAGTGGTTGGTTGTTCAGTCTTAACAATTATATTTATCCATTCTGTATCCTGAAAATAAAATGAGACGTTCAGTTCAGTAATCATGTATCTCTGCTTTGTTTTGAATATCTAAGTAGTACTTGGCACAATGATGGAGTAAAATAGTAAGCCACACATGGATGCATATAACTCTAATTTCAGCATGTAGGAGGCATAGACAAGTAGATCCCTGTATGGCCAGCCTTGCCTACATAGTGAGCTCCAAGCCAGCTATGGATACAGAGTGAGACCATCTCAAAAAATAAATGAATAGAAGCCAGAAAGATGACCTAGTGATTAAGAACTCTTCCTGCTCTTGCTGAGGACCTGGGTTTGGTTCCCAGTACCTATGTGATGGCTCACAACTGTCTGTAACTCTACTTCCAGATGATCCAGCGCCCTCTTCTGACCTCTGTGGGCACCAGGCATGCATGTAGTACACATACATGCTAGCAGAGTACCTAAAATCTCTAAAAATACATAAGAAAAACGAGATCTAGTTCTTGTTCCCCTGTGGGGAAGAGGGTGCCTTGGCACCTTTCGTGTGTCTGACTCAGTAAAGGTGATGACTGCATAGAGAGGCATAAAGCACCGTTCATAACAGAATTGCTATCTATAAATATGCCAAGACTTCACTTATTTTGTGAACACTGAAAAATAGGAATTCTTAAAAATGAAGACCTGTTTTTCTTGCTTTTTACTACCTTAAAGATTGTGCCTGTTGGAAAAAGTAGGTCTGCAAAGTGTTATTTTTTTGTCTTTCCTTCCTGTCCTCTTATTCTCCGGCTGTCTCAACTCAGAACCTCGTGGAAGAGTGTTACACTTCAGCAAAATGTGTTTCCTGTGACACTTCAACAGCCCTCCATTTTGTCTCTCCATGTCAGAAGTGTCCCTCTTCCCTCTGCATTGGCAGCTCTCTTGACTTGTCCCCTTCAGCTCAGCTCATCCAGTACTGCTTACTGCTAAGTTTACAGAGTATAGCAGAGGAAGAAGTCATATTTATAAACATGTGTTCACCCAGCTGTTTCAAGAATAGAAACAGCATCCATCTACTTGTGTCCTCTCTGTGCAGCTGTGCTCATCCACCTTTAGAAATGTGTCTCCTGTTTCTGATCTGTTGTTGTTGTTGTTGTTACTGGTTTAGTTTAGTGCAGGGTCTCCCTATGTAGCCCTAACTGTCCTAGAACTCAGAGGTCTGCCTCTGACCTCTGGCCTCTGACCTCAGCCTCTGCCAGGACTAAACATATACACTGTCATGCCAGAGGCACTATTCTTGTTTAAACTAAGCAGAGCAGCCTATCACTAAGGAGAGGCATCTGATTGAATCATTCTGCTAACACACAGAATCTAGCTCAATTACTTAGAAAATAGCTGTTTACCAAAGAAGCTAGGGTCTTGGAAACATATAGGAATCCTATCCTTTCTTCCCTTCAGATACTTATGTCATTTATCATAGGTGAAAGGAGGGGTGATGGGTAGTCTAAGAAAATAAAAGATTAATAAACATAACAGTGCAAAAGTAAATGTTTTCTACATGTCATTAACTGCTATTAGTAAATGACCAGCTGAGGAAATAACTGATTAGTGTTACAGAAACTTTACTCCAGGATATTAAAAGTTACAGTTAAGAAAGAGAATAGTGACGTGCTGCTTTTGAGTCCCTGGTGTCCTTCCTTGTGGCACCCGTAGGTTAAGCTGTGGTGCTATAGCAGTTGCTAGTTCATACTGGAACCACCTGCTCAAGGGAGGCCCTTTTAACTGCTAGCCACAGCACCCCCATAAAAAGAAAGAGAATGATGAATCCCCCCTTTTTCTTTGGTGCCAGGTGGTAGTGGCACATGTCTTTAATCCCAGTGTGACATCACTTAAGAGTAAGGCTGGTTGGAGAGAGAGCTCAGTGGTTAAGAGAAAGAACATACTGGTTTTCTAGAGAACTCAAATTCAGTTCCTGTCACCCATGGCTTCATCAGGCACCTACAGTCAGGTGCACAGATACACTCATATTAGCCTTTTTAAAGAGTAAAAATGTACCAGACAACCTAAGCTGTACCCAAAAAAAAAAATGTGCTGGGCGTTGGTGGCACACACCTTTAATCCCAGCACTCAGGAGGCAGAGGCAGGCGGATCTCTGTGAGCTCAAGGCCAGCCTGGTCTACAGAGTGAATTCCAGGAAAGCCTCCAAAACAATAAAGAGAAACCCTGTCTCAAAACAAAACCAAAAAAAAAAGTATAAATTCTGGTTGTCATTCATTGAAATATTTGAACTCAGTTAAAATAAGTTCAAGGACAGCCTAAGATCCATGAGACTCTGCTTCAAAAAAATAAGAAATGTCTTGGTCAGGCTGTGAAATCTTTGAATTATTCTGGTGCAATCATATCTGTCCCCTTGGTAATAAGCACCACTAAACTTTCATAGAGGTTAGAGTGCTGCTCACATGAAGATTCTTTGCAGTGGCCAGCAAATTTGTCTCATCCATACTTTCTTCTATTTTTCAGGGATGTTGGTGGTAAATGTGACATGGAGGAACAAGACATATGTAGGTACACTTCTTGACTGCACAAGGCATGATTGGGCACCCCCAAGGTGAGCATGTACAGATAACCTAGTTTAGATTGGTCTGATCCTCCACATAATTAATGAATTGTTACGTCTTTATCTTACTTGAGTTGGCCCAGTTGGCCTCAAACCAAGCCTCCTGTGTGCTGGTATCACTAGCTTGAGCCACCACACAAGTAATATCCACTTTTTTTTTTCCCTCCCCCCCTCCCCCCTGCCTCCCTAAGACAAGGATTCATTCTGTAGCCCAGGCTGTCTTAGAACTTACTACATAGGCCAGACTGCCTTGAACCCAAGGTGATATTCTTACCTCAGCCTTCTAGGTGCTGGGATTACAGGTATTTGTTTGAGTCACTGTGCCTGGCCTTATTTTCAAGTTGCAGTTTAATTTTTAAATGAAAATTTCAAGCCAACCATAGTGCTATGTCCTTGTAATTCTAGCCCTTGGAGATACCAAAGATCAAGTGTTCAAAGTCAGTTTCAGCCTCATTGGGAGTTTGAGGCTAACTTAGACTACATACCTTGTCTCCAAAATGAGTGTGATAAGA
Organism: Mesocricetus auratus; assembly: GCF_017639785.1. Lineage (NCBI taxonomy): Eukaryota > Metazoa > Chordata > Mammalia > Rodentia > Cricetidae > Mesocricetus > Mesocricetus auratus. The sequence goes on along the minus strand of NW_024429267.1, from coordinate 5,731,820 downwards.
ATAAGATTTTGGGGCTAGGATATTGCATGAGGTTTAGGGATTTACTCTCTGACAGTATCACAAAAATAAAAATATAATAAAAACCATTAAAATTTTAATGTCTCTTTATATCTTATTCCTAATGTTAGTACCCAGTGTGTTAGGGCTTGAGAGCCTAAAATGTGGTGGAATGATCTAGAACTAGTATGCAAATTACATCCTAGGAGGATACTATTCAATACAGTTCCCATTTATGTTCCTAAAAGAAACCATAGTCATTAAAATGGAGGCTGGGCAGGAGAGTTGCTGCAAGTTGGAGGCCAACTTTGACTACTTAGTGAAGCCTGGGCTTCAGAAAGACAAAACTGAGTGTAGTGGCTTCTGCTAGGAGGCCTGCCTCATAAAAACAAACACGTTTTTCCCCTTATTAATATCCTGTTCTATTTGTCCTTTACCAAGGTTCTGTGACTCTCCCACTAGTGACTTGGAAATGCGTAACGGTCGAGGAAGAGGCAAACGCATGCGTCCCAACAGTAACACACCTGTCAATGAGACAGCCACAGCCTCTGACAGCAAAGGGACCAGCAACAACAGTAAAACCCGAGCAGGAGCCAACAGCAAAGGCCGTCGAGGTAGCCAGAACTCTTCAGAGCATCGCCCCCCTCCCAGCAGCAACTCTGAGGATGTCAAGGCCAGCCCTTCCTCAGCTAACAAGAGGAAAAACAAACCTCTTTCAGATATGGAGCTGAATTCTAGCTCAGAGGACTCCAAAGGTAACAAGCGTGTCCGCACAAATTCCATGGGCTCAGCCACTGGGCCCCTCCCTAGCACCAAGGTGGAACCCAATATTGTGGACAGAAATTGTCCCTCCCCAGTCCTGATTGACTGTCCCCACCCAAACTGCAACAAAAAGTACAAGCACATTAATGGACTTAAGTACCACCAAGCTCATGCCCACACGGATGATGACAGCAAACCAGAAGCTGATGGAGACAGTGAGTGTGGAGAAGAGCCCACACTCCATGCAGACCTTAGCAGCTGCAATGGTGCATCTGTCTCACAAAAAGGATCCTTATCCCCTGCCCGCTCAGCTACCCCCAAAGTTCGGCTTGTTGAGCCTCACAGCCCTTCCCCTTCAAGTAAATTCAGCACAAAAGGCCTCTGTAAGAAAAAATTGAGTGGGGAGGGAGACACAGACCTTGGGGCCTTATCCAATGATGGCTCTGACGACGGACCCTCAGTAATGGATGAAACAAGCAACGATGCCTTTGACTCTTTGGAAAGGAAGTGTATGGAAAAAGAAAAATGTAAAAAGCCCTCCAGTTTGAAACCCGAAAAGATTCCATCCAAGAGCTTAAAATCAGCCCGGCCCATTGCCCCTGCCATACCCCCACAACAGATCTACACTTTCCAGACTGCCACCTTCACAGCAGCAAGCCCAGGCTCCTCCTCAGGCTTGACCACCACAGTGGTGCAAGCAATGCCCAACAGCCCCCAACTCAAGCCCATTCAGCCCAAGCCTACTGTTATGGGAGAACCTTTCACAGTCAACCCTGCCTTGACCCCTGCCAAGGACAAGAAAAAGAAAGACAAAAAAAAGAAGGAATCATCAAAGGAACTTGAAAGTCCTCTGACCCCTGGGAAGGCGTGCCGAACAGAAGAAGGTAAAAGCCCGTTCAGAGAATCGTCAGGAGATGGAATAAAAATGGAGGGGCTTCTGAATGGCTCCTCAGACTCCCACCAAAGCCGGTTAGCGAGTATCAAGGCTGAAGCTGATAAGATTTACAGTTTTACAGACAATGCCCCCAGCCCTTCAATTGGAGGCAGCAGCCGCCTAGATAGTACTACTCCAACCCAACCCCTAACTCCTCTCCATGTAGTCACCCAGAACGGTGCTGAAGCCAGTTCAGTCAAGACCAATAGCCCTGCCTACTCTGACATCTCTGATGCTGGGGAGGATGGGGAGGGCAAGGTGGACAGTGTCAAGTCCAAGGACCCTGAACAGCTAGTTAAAGACGGGGCTAAGAAAACACTTTTCCCCTCTCAGCCACAGAACAAAGACTCGCCATATTATCAAGGCTTTGAAAGTTACTACTCTCCAGGTTATGCACAGTCCAGCCCAGGGGCTCTCAACTCAAGCAGCCAGGCAGGAATGGAGGGCCAGGCCCTCAAGACCAAGAAGGATGAGGAGCCTGAGAGCATAGAAGGGAAAGTGAAGAATGATGTCTGTGAGGAAAAGAAACCTGAGCTGAGCAGTTCCAGTCAGCAGCCCTCTGTCATCCAGCAACGGCCCAACATGTACATGCAGTCCCTGTACTACAACCAGTATGCCTATGTGCCTCCATATGGCTACAGTGACCAGAGTTACCACACCCACCTCTTGAGCACCAACACAGCGTATCGACAGCAGTATGAAGAACAACAGAAGCGGCAGAGCTTGGAGCAGCAGCAGCGGGGGCTGGACAAGAAGACAGAGATGGGTCTGAAAGAGCGGGAAGCGTCCCTCAAGGAAGAGTGGAAGCAAAAGCCATCAATCCCACCAACTCTCACCAAGGCTCCCAGCCTGACAGACCTGGTAAAGTCAGGGCCAGCCAAGGCCAAGGAGCCAGGGGCTGATCCTGCCAAGTCCGTCATCATTCCCAAACTAGATGACTCATCAAAACTCCCCAGCCAGGCCCCTGATGGCCTCAAAGGGAAGCTGAGTGAGGCCAGCCACCTGGGCAAGGAGGCCTCTGAGACTAAGACGAGCACTGAATGTGGCCGGCAGGCAGAGGTGGATCCAATACTCTGGTACCGACAGGTAACTGTGTGTAAGGAAGTGCAGACACTAACAAACTTTCTGGCACTGTTTTGTGTAGGAGTTCCATAGAATTGAGATGAGCAGGAAAGCCCTATAATTTTAGGAATTCTGTGCATTAGTAGTTTTTTAAAAAGTACTTTTACCTCCTTAAAAGATATTTTTTCCTTAAATGGGAAAGAAGGACAATAAGACAGTCTGTTTTGTCTAGAGTTAGTTGAGCCTCTACAAGCAGAGCCAGGACAAGAACCTGGGCATCTTGACTCAGCCCATGTTCCACTGGGATGAAAGCATATAGAATTCAGCAGGTTTCCTTAAAAAGGATTTTATGTTGTCAGCTGTGGTGCACATGCCTGTAATCTTAGCACTTGGAAGGCTAAAGGCAGATTGTCAAGAGTTTATAGCCACACTGAGCTACATAGTAAGTTGAAGACTAGCCTGCGTTACATAGCAGTAGTAGAGACTCTGTTCTCTAAATAAATAATAAAATTGAAAACTAATGGGGCTGAAGAGATGGCTCAGTGGTTAAGAGTGCTTGCTGCTCCTCTCTTCCTAATACTCACATATGATGGCTTCCAGCCTCCTGTAACTCCAGCTCTCTTCTAATCTCTGCGGACATTCACACAGGGGACTTAGAATGTCTTCCCTTTCCTCTTGGTATCAGTCCTTCCATTACTGATAAGAATGGTAGTGATGACTGTGGAAAACACAACTCCCCCTCTTTCTGGAGTCATTGCCCCAGAAGTCTTTCTGACATAGAGTGCACCACTGGCGGCTTTACCTTTTCTCTCCCAAATCTTGTTTCCTTAGGCTTAAGAGGGTGTTTTGTTTTGTAGTGACACAATCTCACTACATATTACTGGCAGCCTTAGAACTCTCTGTAAACTAGACTAGCCTTGAACTCATAGACATCTATCTGCCTCTGCCTCCCCAGTGTTGGAACGAACTACTTTTGTAAACAAAATTGGTAGAAGTCAAGCCTTGGGTGCTGTAATATTCTGTTCCGGTGTTTCTGCTGAGACCTTGGGTTTTAAAAGGATCTTTTGTATGTATCACTACTCAGGGCTTATTTTATGGTTTTTGCAGGAGACAGAGCCCCGGATGTGGACATATGTTTATCCTGCCAAATACTCAGACATCAAGTCAGAGGATGATCGGTGGAAAGAGGAGCGGGACCGAAAATTAAAGGAGGAAAGGAGTCGGAGTAAGGACTCTGTTCCCAAGGAAGATGGGAAAGAAAGCACAAGCACTGACTGCAAGCTGCCGGCGTCAGAGGAATCCCGCCTTGGGAGCAAGGAGCCCCGGCCAAGTGTCCATGTGCCTGTATCCTCCCCCCTCACCCAGCACCAGTCCTACATCCCCTACATGCATGGCTACTCTTACAGCCAGTCATATGACCCCAACCACCCCAGCTACCGGGGCATGCCTGCTGTGATGATGCAGAACTACCCAGGTACAGTACCTAGCGCTGGCTGTGCTGCTCTTGGGGGAGGGGATGAAGCAGTTTTCAAGTCCAGGGCTTTGTTGCCTTGGCTCTAAGTGTCAGTGAGACTGACCTGGATGACAGTCCTTTTAATTTTCAATGTGTTCATGCTGTGAAGTTGCCACTCTAACCTTAAATGACCCTAATTACAGTCAGAAAAACTACCTCTTCCTTACTCCAGCTAAAGTTGCCTCTACTGTCAGCTTTTCTTGAGTATCAGTGGTAAAACCCCTGTGCATCACAGCCAGCTTCTCTCTGCTGGGATTTCTTTCGACATGCACTCTGGTTTCTGCTGTATGTAAGGCGCTGTGGGGAATGCTAAAGAAATAGAAGAGACCAGTTCCAGTTCCCTCCACTCAAGGACTTCACAGCTTAATTCAGCAGGAGCAATACATTTGACAAATAAGGTTCAAACGAGAACAACGCAGGCATTCATCTTGGAGGCTGTGCTCAGCTGTGAGATCAGAAAGCTGTCAGGGATGCCGAGATTTTGAAGTCAGTTGGGGGGATGTCCAGTAGGTTCAGCTTGAGAAAAATTAGTTCTTACACTGCTGACAATGAGTTCTCAGTGGATCAAGGTTTAGGTTTTTTTTTAGCTTGTTAGGGAAAAAATGCTCATATTCAATTCCACTCACTAATTTATGTTGCCTGAGAAGCTAGGTAGGATTCCTCTGGGATGGAAGGAAATTTCAGGTTTTGTTGTTATTTTGTTTGTTGGTTGGTTTGAGGTTGGGAAGGGGCTTGTGATTTTTGTTTCCCTGAGACAGGATTTTACTGTGTAGCCCTGGCTAGACCAGAACTCACTGTGTAGAACGAGCTGGCCTCTAACTCATAGAGAGCCACCTGCCTGTCTCCTTCGTGCTAGGATTAAGAGTGTGTCCCACCATGCCTGGCCATAATTTAGTCTTTCAGCACACGTACTTAGCGTTCACTGATCAAATGGAGGTGAATGGCATTTCCCACATTTGGAGCCTTTGCCATCTTCTCTTCTAGCACCTCATGAAATATGTACTAGGTTTTCATGAATTGCAGCCACTCCATTGTGTTGCAGTACACAAGAGTTTATGCCTTCTGTCTGTATTTGGGCATCTGTAATCCAACCTGCCCTACTCTGCCCCGCCCCTCCTCAGCTTCTGGTAATCCCTGTTTTCCATTTAGATTTGCCTGAGCACTCATTCCTTATAGCTCCCAGCCTCCTAGAGCCTGTAGCCTTGACATTCTAAATAAAAATAAGCTTTTCAAACAGATAACAGGAGATTTTCTCACCCTTGTGGTACACCTTACCATCTATATAAAAATAAGAGTTCCATCTGTTGAGGCTTGTTCTTGTTCAGGCACTGTCTTGAATGATTTATCCATCTTTTTGCTTATTCTGTTATTTTTGTTGTCATTGAGGTAGGGTCGTGTTATGTAGTGTAGGCTGCCCTCCAACTTTCTTCCTCTTTCTTGCCTCTACTCCCAAGTACTGGAATCATAAGCTTATGCCATCACTACCCCCCAGCTTGTGTGTGTTCTTAAGCATATGCATGTGTGTGGAAGCATATGCATGTGTGTGGAGGTCAGAGGCCAATGTTACTTGTATTCTTCAACTGCTCTCCAACTTACTTTTTGAAACGGGATCTCGCACTGAACCTGAAGCTTACTGATTATGTTAGACTAACTTGCCAGTGAGCCCCATTGATTCTCTTGTGTAGCATCACAATGCTAAAATTATTGGTACAAGTGCCAGGCCTTTTATGTAGGTCCTAGTGATCTGAACTCTGGTCCTCATATTTGTATAGGAAGCACTTCAAACTGACTGAAGTGTCTCCCAGCCCATTATTTTATTGTTTTTTGTTTGTTTTGATTATATATTTATTTCATGTGTGTGCGTGCCCACAGACCATGACCCTGTGAAGGTCAGACAGAGACAACTGCAAGAGGCAGCTATTTCCTTGTACCATGTTGGTTTCAAGGATAAACTTGTTAGCCTTGGTAACAAGTGCCTCTTTACCTGCTGAGCCCTCTGTGGGTCTTGTTTTGTTAAGATTTTATTTATTATGTAGACAGTGTTCTGTCCGAGTGTATCCCTACAGGCCAGAATAGGGAACCAGATCTCATTTCAGATGGTTGTGAGCCATCATGTGGTTGCTGGGAATTGAACTCAGGACCCCTGGAAGAGCAGTCACGTTCTTAACCACTGAGCCATCTCTCCAGCCCCCTTTTGTGTTTGTTTGTTTTGGGGGGGGTTAGAGACAGGATTTCTCTGTGGCTTTGGAGGCTGTCCTAGAACTAGCTCTTGTAGACCAGACTGGTCTTGAACTTACAAAGATCCACCTGCCTCTATCTCCTGAGTGCTGGGATTAAAGGTGTGCACCACCACCACCCGGCTCCAGCCCCCCATTGTAATGATTTTTTTTTTTTTTTTTTTTTTTTTTGGTTTTTGGAGACAGGGTTTCTCTGTATTGTTTTGGAGGCTATCGGTCTAGCCCAGCCTCGAACTCACAGAGATCCGCCTGCCTCTGCCTCCTGAGTGCTGGAATTAAAGGCCTACACCACCATACCTAGCCTACCACCATTTTTTTCTTTTTAAATAAAGGAAACCAAAGTATCAATATGTAACACTAGCTGGCTTGGAACTCACTCTATATGGACCAGACTAGCTTCAAGCTCACATAGATCTACCTGCCTCTGCCCTTCTATTTGGTGGGATCAAACTTAGGTCACCAGGCTTGGCAGCAAGTGGTTGTACCCACTGAGACATCAAAATGGCCCTTGTTTTGTTTCTGTGGGGGACAGGATCTTGTATAGTCTAGGCAGACATTTAACTCACAGTTCTGCCCCAACCACCACCCTGTTGGATTACAGATGTGTGCCACCATGCCTAGCTGATATTTCATTTGATGATAATCTAAAACTCAAAAAGACTGTCACTTTATTCAGGGTTATCCAGCCCAAGGCTGTCTGATTTTTAAATCCTTTGATCTTTCCACTTTATCATAAGACTCTGAGATAATGTCAGGAACCACAGGAGATCTGAGAAGTCAGCTGTGGGAACTAAGTGCCATATTCTTTCTCCCTTCGTGTGTTCTTCTTGTAGAGTTTGTTAAAGAAGAAACCACGAGTGTTATCTCAGAGATGCTGTGGTAGAAAGTGTCTCAGATGCTACCTAGGAGAGCTGATGCCACTTGACCACACTTACTAGAGCAGTTTCTTCTGCCATTCTCATTTCTTTGACTGCTTGATTTCTCCTTCCCTAGGTTCCTATTTGCCTTCCAGCTACTCTTTCTCCCCCTATGGCAGCAAGGTATCAGGTGGCGAGGATGCTGACAAGGCACGTGCCAGCCCCAGTGTGAGCTGTAAAGCCAGCTCAGAGTCCAAAGCCCTGGACATCCTGCAGCAACATGCCAGTCACTACAAAAGCAAGTCTCCTACGGTAAGTGGGGCATCCAGCCCAGGTCTTTGTCCAAAGACAAGAAATTGAGATCCACAGCATGGGAGAAGTGGGCAAGTTCAGGTTCTGACCAAGGTCCACTTTGGCTGACTTGACATTGGCCCCATGGGAGCACCCCCTTTATTTATAGTTACCCTGCGCTTTTAAGAGTCATAATGTAGGGCCCTGGTTAGATCACTAGTGTGTGTATATCTCATTATAGTACCTTTGTGTGTCTCCTTTCCTTTCCAGATAAGTGATAAAAATTCTCAGGAGAGAGATCGGGGAGGCTGTGGGGTAGTTGGGGGTGGTGGCAGCTGTAGCAGTGTTGGGGGAGCAGGAGGTGGTGACAGGAGTGTCGACCGGCCCCGCACTTCCCCTTCCCAGCGCCTGATGTCCACACACCACCACCACCATCACTTGGGCTACTCCTTGCTCCCAGCACAGTACAACCTACCCTATGCCGCAGGTAAGGTTCTTGTCCTCGTCACCTCTAGTTTTGTTTCTCTTTCAGTAGTAGTACCTGTACAAGATCCCTTCCTTCCAAGAATATTTTTTTCTCCCTCAAACATAAGATGATTCCCACCACTTGGGAGGTTAAAGCAGGGACATAAAAATAAATTTGAGGGCTAAGAAAATTACTTAGTAAAACATTTGCTTTACAAGTGTGAGTTTCTGAATTCAATACTCAAAACCCATGTAAAAATACATGTGGTGGTGTGTGCTTGTAACTACAATGGTTAGGTGGGAGGAGAACCAGGCAGACCACTGGAGCTTGCTGTCCCACTAGCCGAGGCTACTTGGCAAAGCTCCAGGTCAGTGAAAGACCTTGTCTCAAATAAAAAGTAAGCAGCACATGAGGAATGATACCCAAGGTTGTCCTCTGACCCTCGCATGTGCAACACACACACGCAGTGTCTTAAACAAACACAAGAAGAACATCCACTTTGTCCTGGGTTCTAGAAGCCCTGAATTAAGCTGACATTTATTTCCTCCCTGGGAGCTTGGACACTTTCATATTAAGCAGAGTAAGGAACAGGTGTTTCCACCACTGAAGAGAATCAGGCAGTTGAAAACCAAGCTGTACCCTCACCCACTAGATCTGGCCAAGTATCAGGGTTGTTTTTCTGTTGGCACCCCAAAAATTCAGTGGCACTAGGGGAACCTAAGGGGAAATTCTTCCCTATATCCAGCCAGCTAGTGAAGTATGAAGGACGATTTCCTGAGTGCTACATTAAGTATGTTCTCTGCTTGCCCAGGGCTTCCTTCTACAGCCATTGTTGCCAGCCAGCAAGGCTCAACTCCCTCGCTCTACCCACCACCCAGGAGGTGAGAATGGTAAGTTTCTTTTGTTAATTTGGGGTAACAAATTAACAGGGGTAGCTGCCACCTGATCACAGAATCCCTGTGGTACTCAACTCAGGTGAGGTGTGGAAAAAGGCCCATTGGCCAAGTCTCTTGCACCAACCTTTTATGAAGCTGTGTGCATCTGAGGGCACTAGCTGGTTTTTCCCGCAGTTCTTTCTTTATTGTTGAGGGTGGTGCATATGTGCAGAGGTCAAAGACAAATTAGAGAGAGTTCCTTCCTCTAACTAGGTGGATGATGGAACTCAGCTCCAGCTTGGCAGCAAGCACCTTCCTCACCAAACCATCTCACCAGCCTTAGCTCATTCTCATAGAGCGCCATCTTGTGGGCATGGTACCAGCAGGCAACGATGACCTGTTTACCTGTCGTGTTTCCTTTGCAGAACACCAAGTGCCCAGATGAAGTCAGCTTTGTGGGCCAGACTGGCTCATTCAAGGTGGTGCTGGAGGTGCCATTTTACCATCAGTTACACGGTGTTGATCATCCTGTTTGCCATTCCTACCGTGACTGAAGGCAGACCCTTAGCTATCTTACCTCCACCAGACCCTCGGACTCCCTGACCCTCCCTCTTCCTCAGGAGCTGAAGAACTGGTACTTTGCAAAAATATTTATTCTCAGCCACAGTTATGACTGTTGTGGCATCTGTGGAAATGAAGGCATAGGAGTAACCGAGTGAACACAGCCTCATCCCAGAGAAGTTACTGCTCTGTTAACACAGCCCCCCAGTCTACTGCCAGAGCAGTACCCTACACATACCTGGGAGGGACTCCAGGCATGGGGTAAGGTCTGAAGACAGCACAGCAGCCATAATCCTTCTCACCGTCATTACCACATCAACAAGATCCCACATCTCCCCAGTGGTTTGGGCCCTGGGAACTGGCAGCCCGTGGAGAAACTAGAATCTCAGGAAAGAAGCTAGGGGCTGTTTTCCCTGTAGTTGTGAAGACACAGTCTACAAGCATGGAAACACCCCTCTATTGTGAGCACAGATGAATGCTCAGAGCCTAACCTGTAAAGGAAGAGTAAGGCATTTGCCCTGCCAGAGTCTTGTGTCCCTGTCAGGCAGTAGGTAGGAGTTCTAGCACCAGCACAGGGTTCCCCGGGGATGCTGGGAGGAGCTGGAGCATAAATGGAGGCTGTGGACCTGCTTCCTCACCAAAATTCCTGCTGCTTTTCATCTCCCAACTCCTTGCCCTAGCTCTATCTTTTTAACCCCTTGGTGCCTTTCCCAGGGGGGAAATCCCCATACTGACCTCAGCTCTTCTACTGCTTGGCTCTTACAACTCAGGCAGAATAGACTTCCTCCCAGCATGGGTAACCTCGGAGTCCACCACATCACTTTAGGGCAGGCTGTAGGAACACCCAGCGGTTCTTGAAGATGTTCAATCATCTGAGTATCTTTCTCATTTAGGGTCACAAATGTATACAGCCCAGTTCCTCTGTCTACAGATAGTTTTATTCAGTTCACTCTCTAACTCCATGTGTGCCAATATGAGGCAAGTCTTTGTAACACACATTTTTGTTTTAGGAGTCACTGACCAAGGGAGGTGATTTGCACCTTAGACCCTGAAATAGCTTATTTGAGTGTTACACACCCAAGCCACAGAGTGGACTTGGTGGGATGAGGCTTTGAGGTACCAACACCATTTCTCTCTTCTCCTGAGTTGCAAGTTTATGCTGGGAAAGTGATGACCCAGCTTTATCAGAGTCACTTCTTCCCAGGATGTGGGATGGTTTTAGCTCTCTGCTATTGCAGGGTATCATCCCTTTGTTACCTTCCCCTCCTGTCTTTCCCCTCTGGACTGAGAGAGAGAGAGAGAAAGATCCACAGATTCCAGCCTAGGCTAACAGGGAGCTTCTGACAAGAATGTCAGAAATGACAGCTTAAAAGCAGCAAAGTAGATGGCTCCGACTTTTGGGAGAGTGAGATGGTGGGAAACAGTAAGCACAAAGCCCAGGAGAAGGTGGTTTCAGGGACCCATGAGCCCTCCCTGTGCATAGACAAGCTTGCACAAGGCTGCTAGCACCTCTAACCTACAAACCTTTCCTGTTTCCAAGTGCTTATTTTTGTTCAAGATGGATTCTGGGCACTTGAAAAATCCATTTTAGATTGTTGACAGAACCCCAAGCAGCCCCTTCCCTCACCACTATTGGATCCCTCTGCCACATGATGTCCCAGTAAGCAGTACTTTGGGCAGTGATCCCCCTTTTATTCATGGAAGTAGATATTGGAGACACCAAACCTAACCCATTACCCTTACTAAGAGGGTGAGTGACTTTCAGCCTAACTATGCCTCCCCCAGAACTCCAGTGAGTAGAGCCAGGTGCCCATCTGTTCCTGTTTTTTAAATATTGTTGTGTGTTTTGTATGTATCTGTGGCACTGGCCTGCAATGTGCTTTGTACATATTGTAAAGAAACCATTGGAGCAATTTTATTTTTCATTGGATAGGCACGGCCCACATTCCTGCCTTTTCCACTTCATTTTATAACAGAGGAGGTACGTCTGTATTTGTAAGACAGCCTTAGGTTCTGCAGAAGGTAACAGCTTTGTTTCTCCTCTCCCTCCCCCTTAAAAAAGAGTCAGCTTTTTGATCCTTCTACCCAAGTGCCCCTTGAGGAACAGGCGCTACCCTGGAATGAGGTTAGTGGTAGAAAAATGACACTATGTTTCCAGCCTGATCCTCCTAGTCCCTAGTCGGAGTCCAGTCTTCCTCCCTGAAATAGTATCACGCAGCTGCAGCTGTGGAGATCCTGACTAGTGTTGAGAGATTAGCTGTCCACCGCCACATTCCACAGGGGTCTACCTGTGACACCTAGTCAGAGACAAAATCTGGTCCAGTCTGCAAAACCTCTCACTGAGCTGCCCATGCCCTTGGTGTTAAATAATCTGAGATCTGTGTGGAGAAGCTTTAAGAAGTAGGGGCCTCACCCCAAAGAGGGCAGCCATGGCCTAGGATTCGTGTCTGCTTCCTCCTCATGTATGGTGTGCCAGTTCCCTTCAGCTCTTCCCAATCTTAGACCTGTACATGTAGTTTCTACTTAGCCTTTACTCTCTATACATCTCATGGTCAAAGAAACACACAGAAGGGTAGGAGGGTACCCTCTGGAATGATCATTTCATGCATTTCCTCTTCAGGCTCCAGGGTGAGGTGGGGGCTTAGCTTAAGGAAGTTGGGAGTTAAGACTACAGAAGGGCTAGAGAATGGGATATAGGTTTGAGGCCTCCTCGTCACTTACTACACCATATACCATATCACCATCCCATTATGTACTCTGATGCCCCCCCCCAAGATTCAGCTGGGCAGCTAGCTGGCCCATAATTCTGGGCCTTTGTCATTTATTACTAGGGCATCCTAGGAAACTTTCCAGTGATTCCCTGCCATGGCCCTCCCAGGCCTTGTCCCCAGCCCCTCCTGCCCCAGCCCACCCGCTTGCCTTGGTGCTCAGCCCTCCCATTGGGATCAGATTGGGGCAAGCTGGAGGCCCGGGCTGGAGGGGCAGTGTTGCTGTTCATAGCTTTTGTTCCATTGGCGTTGCTCTGTTGGATTTAATTTCAGTCTTCCTGATTCTTCCCTTCTGTAAAGTGTACATTACCAAGTTCCTTGTTTTTTTATATATATATATAAAAAATATATATATATACAAACTGTACTCTTTTTGCCTTTGTACATTCAGGCAAGAAGAGAAAATAAATCTTTTTAAGAGACAATCACAAATCTGTGAGGGCTGCTGGTTATTTCTCCTGGAGTTTTTGCTGCTGAGCTGCTGCCTCCTCCCCTAGCTGTTCTGTTCCCCCTCAGCTTCCCTGTCTCTCTAGTCCTGCTCCATATGCACTCTCAGCTTCACTTTCCCTGGCTGACAGGAAGCTGTTAAATCCAGTGTGCAGACTACCTTCCCTTTGAGCCTTTTCCTGCCCAGCATTGTTTTCCGGCTTGGCCACTGGCTGATCCTATATCCTGGCCTCCTCTTTTTACCCTTGGATCCCATTCACCAAAGTGGCTTTGGACCCCTGGGTACTCTGGGACCTACCTCTCAGAGACCCTGGCTTTGAACATTCATTCATCTATGAAACTATGCAGCTGGTAACTCTCTGCCTGAGATTTTGCACTACTTATACCTACTAGGGAGTTAGAATGGAAGGTTTTTAGGAACAAGTGAGAAAATTACCGTCCAGACCTCCACCCCACACAACCCCCACCCATCCTAGCCTCCGAAGTTTGCTGGTCCAGGAATCACTCCTGGACTCTTGTGGTTACCCTATGAGATCAAGGGCTAAGGATTTATTGATGAGACTCTCAAAGAGTGGTACCGTCTGAAACACAGCCCAGCCAAACCATGTTCAGCCTTTCTCTTTTTCTTACCTTTCTCTGCCCCTACCCCCCCTTTGTCTTTACTTCCTTTTTCTTAATTGGCTTTGGAATTGAAATATATTTTTAAATTATTTGTTGTATTTATTGAATAAAGTTTTTAATGTCCCTGTTCTTACATTTAGACTAAAGTTTGCCTTTCACGTATATCCCTCTCCTATCCCCCTCTTGACATCCCCAAATTTTTCTACCTTCTAAGTTACTTTTTCAAATGAAGTGCTGCTGTGTGCTCCCCATGATTGTGCATTGTCAGTGGTGGTCTTCAACAGCCTAGTTTTGGGTAGGTATGTAGTTTAGTTTCTAGGTCAGCCCATTTAACTGGCTATGAGCAACATACAGCAGCAGAAACTGTTTCCCTCTGCCTTGCAAGCTTGGGCTGAAAAAGGACTGAGTCTTGTTTCTTTGTCACCTGTTTATTCAGAAATGGATTTCTCAGATTTTACATTTGAATCTTGACCTCCCTTACTGCCTTTAGGCTACCTCTAGGAGTCATCTGTTTGGAGGGTATTTTCAAGCCAATTCTAATCTGAGCTCACTTGGAAGGAATACCAGTGCAAGTGAAGCCCAAGTTTAGTGACTTGGATAAATAAAACACAGGTAAGCACCAGGAAAAAACAAAAGGTGAAAACGGGCAATGCCTAGGAGAAACTAAGGGTTGACCACAAGGCAGTTCAAATCCATAGATACATAGAAGAACATTACCTTGAGGGGAGAGGGGGAAGGGATGCAACATGAATGCAGAGTGTCCATGAGAAATCTCAGATGACACTGAGATAATTCTTCATGCCAGTGGTACAAAGGGTCCAGAAGGCCTTAGAACACTGGGCTCCAAAAGGAGGAAACCAGGAAGGAAAAGAATATACTGTTCCTTTCAAAGACTTTAAAGCAGGTATGATGGCACTGCAGAGGCTGAGGCAAGAAGGTCACCTGCCATTAAGTTAAGGCTAGAGCTATGGCGACCTTGAATCAAAAAAAAAAAACAAGTCTTCCACTATAAAGTTAGGCAGTACCATCATAAGAAACTAAAACCTAGTTTTATTTAAGCTCCAGCCTTTTACTAACAACTGGCATTCTGGGTTAGTTGCTACCACACAGGAAAGTGTTATGTATACACACTTCTCTCCAAGGGCACTTAGTGTATCCCTAGTAACCCTAGAGTTTAACATGGCCCCAGAGCCTTTCCCTGGGAAGTACATGTCACATTTGTATTATGTTAAGTTCTAGTAGTAGTAGGGAAGTTGGCCCTGGTACAGGGTACAGGGATAAAGAACAGGCCAACCACAACTTTAAATCAGTTTATTGACACAGTAACACAACACACTTGCCTCCCTGACACCCCCACACCCAATGTAGATCTCTCTCCCTTTTCCCTTTAGAACAAGCTGTTTGGTTAAAGCAGTAGAGGGCAGGCCACGTCTACAGTCCAGCCTACTCCTAGGCCCTGTAGAGCAGACACTGCTCGGAACCTCTTAGGGAGGCAGTCAGTACTGTGCTTGGCCAGCCAGAGGCGTCCAGTCCCTAAGAACAGATTCCCCCACAAATCCCAAGCCCTGAGTTTGCTAGGCTTCCTCTCTGCTCTTGCTAAGAAAGAGATCTTGGGGCCTGGGCTACAGAGGCAAGAACTCAGGTGGTAAATTAAGATGTAGTTTGGCTAGTTTCTTAAGGCCCAGGCACCCCCAAAAAAGCCCTGGTGGTGGGGGATGAATTTCAATGCCCCTATTTAAAATGCACTGGTAACATTAAACAGATTAAGCCAGCTTAACCAAATGCCAGAATAACACTAAGCTGTAAGGAAAGCTAGGTCAGACCTGCTTACACCAGGCCAGACACAAAATGCCAAGAAGCCCAAGGTGGAGTGTCAGAAACAACCCAGGAGTGTCAGACACTGCCCAGGAGCTTAAAAAAAAAAAAAGAAAGAAAGAAAGCCTATATTCAGGAGCCCCTGGGTGACAGGAAGCAAAGAAAGAAAATACCTAAGTCTTAAAAAACAAAAAAAGAAAGCCCAACTGCAAGGAAACCCAAGCCTGACAGTGCTGCCCACCAGCCCCTGCCCCCAGACCAGGTAGTCTCTCCTGCTCCAGGCAATTTCCTCCCCTAGGCTAGATGGAGCACATCACAGCGCAGTTTAAAAAGCTTCTAATGCCAGTTCATAAACATCTTCATTTACTATTGGTGATTACATGTGAATAATATGCTTATACTGTTCTTTATGGAAAACAATTTCAACGAGTCAACTCCAAGAACACAATGGGCAACCCTCAACCTGAGCCCCTCAATGTCCTTCCCTAGACAGCCAGAAACACTCTCATCTGTCCCAGGGCTGCCTAACTTCCCCTTCTCCCCCACTGTGGCTCTTGGGCAAAGCATCCTCTATGACCATTAGTCCTCATCAGACAAGTTCTGGTCCAGGGGGTAAACCATGAACATCACATCTGGCCGAGAGGGGACACAGGGATGACCTGGACGTACAATCTCAAAACCCAAGAAGCTGAATGTCTTCAGGAGTGGAGCTGCAGAAAATAAAGCATAGAGGGACTGTGTATGAGACTCAAATCCAGGAAAAATCCCAAAGATGTAACAAATTCTAGGTCCTCGGGCATTTCCCCTTGGCCACAACGCTCGCAGTTTGTAAGGCAAGTATGCACAGTATACAGCCCTCTGCTTCCTCCCCAGGCCCCACTAGCTGGGCTGTAGGTCTCAAGAGTTTTGACTGCTCACCTCTGTCTTCCCGGCCCTTCCTGAAGCAGATGAAGACGTAGTTCACTTTCATCTTCTCCTCAGCAAACTCTAGCAGTGCTAACAATCTGCAGGGATGAAGAGACTGCTCAGGTCCACTGCCACCTCCCCCAGACTTCCACCCCACCTCCAAGAGACTTGACAGAATCTCCAGAAAAGGGTTCCCATTTGAAGATGCCAACCTAGAGCCCTATATTAAGAGAAAAATACACCACAAATAGGCCAGGGAGTGTCTCCCTTTAACCGAGTTCTTCACCTGAAAGTAACACTGTCCTATCACAGGTCACAGGACAATGTGCGGCCTTCAACAGAACCCAGCTCACTGTGGGTATTACACTGTGTCCAGATGTAGTGGCTTACTCCTTTAATCCTAGCACTCAAGAAGCAAAGGCAGGTGAAAGCCTGGTCTACACAGTGAGAGCCTACCTCAAAAAAACAAAAACAGGTCAGTCAGGAGAATTGTCCTGAGACGGCTTTTTACAGATAGGCTGCACTGAGAACAGTGCCTAATCCATTGAAATTCTGCCATTCTACCTGTATTCCCTGGCCTTTGAAACTGTACCGTTGTATGGTTAATATGTTAACAATTTGCTTTAATTATAACCTACAGTAGGCCTGATTTACTGGCTAAAAAAACCTATAACGAAGCATTATCTTCTTCAGGAGTCTAGAGCTACGGGAAAAGGTACAGACTCCCATATAAAGCTGCTATCCCCAACAACCATTCTCTTCATTGTCTCCTTACCCTTCTTTACTCCCATCAGCTAATAATCCATCTGGGATTTCTATAAACAGGCTCTGGCTGGACAGGACTGCATCCCAGGAAGAGACCTTCACCTCGGTGACCTCATACTGGAAATGGACGATGTGAGGTTTCCCATCGTTCACGGGGAGGTCCTGGGTTACAGTGAGCTTCTCGTCCTGAGAAGGAAGTTAGGGCAGAGAACAGGATCACTACCACATGCTACATCCTGTGCTGTGGGCACTGGCACTCCTTGAACCATTCTCAGGATAGCATGGATCACTAAGAACCAACTGTGCTAAAAGCACTGCAAAAAACTATTCACCTGTTAATATCTCCACTTTAAATATGAGACAACAAAGCAAGAACAACTTGCTGGCCAGAACTCATCAGGGCTTTTCCTTCCCACTCTTAAAAGAAACCATCAAAACAAATGAAGTTCCAGCATTGCTGCACTGGAGACTAAGGAAGGTTTATGAGTTAAAGGCCAGCCTGGAATACACAGTAAGACCTTTTTTGTTTGTTTGATTTTGAGACAGGGTCTCACTGTACAGTCTTGGCTGGCCTGGACCTCCTAGAGATGCACTTGCCTTTGTCCCCGAGTGTTGAAATTAAAGGCATATGCTGCCAAGTGTGGCCTAAGACCTTGCCTTTAAAAAGTTTTTTAGATGGCAGCACATACCCATAACCCAGAATCCCAGCACTGAGGGGCTAAAGTCAACTTCTTACACACAGAACTCAGATACCCTGATAACTTTCCATTCCCAGACTAAGAAAAAAGCTGGACCAAGTCCTGGGCCTCGGTCAACAGCAGACCAAAAGACAACCAATAGTGCTAATGTTCTCTAGGAATCCAGAAAAGGCGTATACAAGGATCAGCTGACAAAAGTCATCAATTCCCATTCTCCCGCAGTCGCCCTACTACCTCTGCCTAAGAGAAAAACTAAGGAAAAATTGCAGCATTTGAGCAGCTGCTCAGTGGGATCTAGGAGGCTCCACCCAAGGTTCTATACCAAAATTCTCCTTACCTTATATATTAGAGCTGAGAGAGAAGGATCCCTGCCGCCCCCTCGCCCACCGGGGATCTTCGACAGTGGGTGAGGGGCATCAGGAGCACCACAGAGGCCCTGGAACAATGTGCCTGCAGCACTGGAGCTGGGGACAGTTACTCAAAGGCAAAATACTACTGCAAGAGACAGAAGGTCAGAAGTAAACAAGATATTTAGCCCAAACCCCTTCAGCCCTCAGCCCTCCCTCTGCCTAAACAAGTTTTTTTTTTTTTTTTTGGTTTTTCGAGACACGGTTTCTCTGTATTGTTTTGGAGGCTGGCCTGGAACTCGCTCTGTAGACCAGGCTGGCCTGGAACTCACAGAGATCCCCCTGCCTCTGCCTCCTGAGTGCTGGGATTAAAGGCGTGCCTAAACAAGTATTCTAAGGCTACACTACTGCCCAAGTTCTTTCTACTTGACCTTCAGAAAGGCTACTTTTTTGAGTCAAGAGGCACAAAGAGTGCCAGACAGCCAAGGCAGATGTGTCTGACCTATCAAATATTTTCGAGTGAGTTCTGACTCACTCGAACTCCAGCTTCATGTCCCCCAACTAGTCTCTTTCCTTAACCATCGGTGCCTTAGCCACCTATATGGCACAATCACTAAACTTCAAAAGGAGTGGCAACAACAGCTGAGAAACTACCAAGGCTACTCATTTTCCCATTCTCCAGGTCTGAAAAGGAACTACAATTTAAAAAAAAAAAAGCCTCAAACTGTTCTAGGGTTATGAATGAAACTAGATCTTGAACTTGGCTCCAGAATATCATGGTAGAATCTGTCCCTGATCTGCACCAAATTCTGGGCATTCCACTAACTCAGGTCCCTTCTTGACCTGAGCATGAGAACAAGGGCATGTTACTACTGTCCAAACAGACACAGGCATGAGAAAAGGGGGTGTCTGAATAAGAATCCAAGACTCAAGTGGCTTACAAATGTTTAAAAGCTCTCCAGGCCCTGTTGCCACTACATGTATGCCCTATCTGTAGCCATTTTAATCTTCAGGTGGATACAAAAGGATTCCAGACCTGTTCTACTGCCTTCTTTGGTTCTGATTTAGTGCCAAAGAGGAAAACTATCCATGTACAGCATGACTCGGCAGCAAGCCTGTCCCATAGCCACAACACACTACCACAGGGGGACTAGAAGCAGTGCTACTCTCTACAGGTGCAGCTCTCTACTGAACTGTCTTTTGGTTTTTTGTGGGTTTTATTTTTTATTTTATTTTATTTTTTATGTGCATTGGTGTTTTGCCATGGGTGTCGGGGTCCCCAAGAATCAGAGTTATAGACACCTGTGAGCTGTCGTGTGGGTGCTGGGAACTGAACCAGGGTCCTCTGGAAGAGCAGTCAGTGCCCTTAACACTGAGCCATCTCTTCAGCCCCTTGTTTTTGTTTTTTAAAACAGTCTCTCTGTATTGCTGGCTGTCCTGGAAATCGTTCTGTAGACCAGGCTGGCCTTGAAATCACAGAGATCTGCCGGTCTGCCTGGGCCTCCAGAGTGCTGGGATTAAAGGCATGCGCCACCACTGCCTGGCAACAGAAGTGTTTTATAGCAATGTCATGCTGGCAACTTGAACAAGTCAAGTGTGATATATCTACACTACAGAAATCAACATATGTTGGAAATTGGGGCTTTTTTCCTCCCTGAAATGGTGTATAGCATACTGATTGGAGTTCTTTGAAATGAAAAGCAACAAAACTAAATATACCATCTAGTCACTTAACCACCAACCGGCCTGTATCAGCATTCCAGCTCAGGCAAGAAGTTCAAGTCCTCCATGGGTCAGCTCTAAGGGATTCCAATTGGGGGACTACAAGCATACATGAATGTTTGAGAAATGGAGTGCCTGGGATGGCATCCACAACTGCAGATGGCTACATATACCCACCTCCTGCCTCCTGGAAATCCTCAGGGAAGTCTTCTCAACTCTTAACCTTCCCAACTTCTACTGGACAACAACAGGAGTTACTTTTCTACTTTACACAAAGTTGTAACCTCCCCTTCTAAAGCAGTAAGGAGCAGAAAAGCATTGTCCAGGCAACAAACAAGTCAGAAGTTTCCCATGGAAAGACATAAACCCCGTCTGAGAGGCTTCCCTTCTTAAGCCCTTGTTGAGGTTCTTCTGTAGTGGCACCAGAAGACTAACCCACTGGAGACACTAGCTGACTGGCTGGCTAGCTTCCAGTGATTGACAGGACTATTCCTGACTGGGCAAATCAGATACCCTCCATGACAGGTAAGAAGGTGTCTTGTATTTTAGAACTGCTTGGGTTCACAAAATAACGATCACCAAGGCCCTGTAATTCTAGAATTTTGCTGCCAGACGTCTACTGGAAAAGGTATTATTTTATTTTACGTGACTGAGCTAACTGAACTTTTAAGTCCTACATTCCAACCAGCATCCTGATTCTTACCTAATTTATACTCAGAAATGGCAGTAGCCAGGCCACCCCAGAAAGGATCACAATACAGTGGGTTGGAAGCAGGAGACACAATCCTCTTTGTTTTACTAGAAAAACCCGTGGAGACACCTCTTTCCGACACTAATCTGTAAGCCTATGATAATTCTGGTTTCCTTACATCTCCAAGTAAATGCAGTAAGTAAGTCAGTCCACACCTTGGTAACAAATCATTTCCCTCCACACACATATAAACTCTGCTATTCCCCTGTAAAAAGCCTGCAGAAGGCATGTGTGTACACAGGGATCTAGGTCCCATTCCCTAAGAGAAACAACTGAGTAGACATGAGTTTATAAAAATTATTTTCACTGTCCATTATAATTAGTTACTATATATCATAATATATAACTATATATTATATAATATATATTATTCAAAGAGATTACTATATTCTTTAAAATATCTAATTATGGGACAGTAACAACCTTCTCTTCTGATACTGACTTTAATGTTCAAACGATATACCCAAATCAGCCACCAATCCCATTAGTAATGTAATTTTTTGCTTTGTTTTTGTTTTTTGTTGTTTTTTTGTTTGTTTGTTTTTCGAGACAGGGTTTCTCTGTATTGTTTTGGAGGCTATCCTGGAACTAGCTCTGTAGACCAGGCTGGTCTCGAACTCACAGAGATCCACCTGCCTCTGCTGGGATTAAAGGCATGGGCCACCAACGCCCAGCTTTAGTAATGTAATTTAAATGAATTTGAAAGAACTTTGTTTTTTTTTTTGAGACAGGGTTTCTTTGTGTAGCCTTGGCTGTCCTGGAACTCAACCTATAGACCAGGTTGGCCTTAAACTCACAAAGATCCTCTTGTGTCTGTTTCCCAAGGCATGTGCTACTACCATCCAGAAAATGTACTTTTTTTTTTTTTTTTTTTTTTTTTTTAGAGACAGGGTTTCTCTCTGTAGCTTTGGAGTCTTCTCCTGGCACTTGCTCTGTAAACCAGGTTGGCCTCAAAAGCACAGAGATCTATCTGCCTGCCTCTGCCTCAAAAATGTGACTTCTTAAAGACAAGCCTTTTGACACAAATTACAAAAGCTTTCACATTCTGTTCTTTTGTTTTCTGTTCTTTTGCTTTGTTTTTCCCCAGCTTTTACCAATCCTTCCACGGACTTTTGGTTACTCCACTAGAGGGCAGAAATGGCTCAATCCCTTCCACCAAAAGAAAAAAGAAAAAAAAACCTGAGGATTTAAGTTCATTCTAGCATATGAGAGTTATGACTTAACAGGTAAAGACTTGCCCCTATGTCTGATAACCTGAGTTCAATACCCTGATCCTACATGGGAAACTTAAACAGTTTTTTAAAAAGAAATTTAAGGTCAGAGGCTGAAAAGATTAAGTATATTATACTATACCCCACACCCAATTGGCCCAGTCCTGCTTTTTAGAAGACAAGATACTGGAAATGAAGGTGTCACGTATCCAAATCCAAGGCAACTCACAAGAAATGGGAGCTTAGAGCTGGCTGGTACTGTGCCTGTTTCTTTAGTTGTTAAAGGACCTGCCTCTGGAAACACACCTCAGATCATCTATTACCATACACAGTTCACTTACTGTCCATAATTCACAGTGTCTGTAAGCTGAGTGTGAGTGCCTACTTAGTAAAGCATAGGGCCCTGGGTTTGATTCTCCAGCAATCAATGCATCTGTGAATGTTCTATCTGAAATGTCCTTAGCAAGTCATGATTTCATATGACTACCAACAGGCAGTGTATGTAGCAGATGTGTATCTGGGAAATGTTGATGCCAAACCAAATTTTTATCATACCAGATTTTTCAATCTTGATGGCATTTACTGATTAAAGAATTAACCTTATTTTTTTCATGTGTATGTTTGTTGAAAGAGTCTCATTTAGCCCTTCCTGGCCTCAATTTCACTAAGTACATGAGGATGACCTTGAACTTCTGATCCTTCTGCCTCTACCTCCCAAGTGCTGAGACTACAGGTGTGCACCACCACACCAGAGCTGTCTTTAAATATGACAAAGAACTTCTAGGGCTGGAGATGTAGCTCAGTGGTAGAGCACTTGCCTGAAATGTACAACGCCATGGGTCTGAGTGAGCCCCAGTACCACGAGGAAAAGGAAAAACTAAACAAGTGACTCACATTTGTAGCCCCAGGTCTCCAGAGGCTGAAGCAGGAGACTGCTATGAATTCAATGCTAGCTCAAGCTACACAGTGATTTAAGAGGGGTGAGACCCTGTCTAAAAAACAAAAGAAAACTTCCAGCCTACTTTGTCACATCCACCCTCTTTTTTTTTTAATTTTTAGTTTGCACAAAACACAACCTAACCTTAATACTTGGAATTCAAATTCTCTGATAGTTTAGTTTCTTTTCACTCCAATGCAGTGAAGTCTGCTCCCTTTCATCCCTACTGCCTATCAGATCAGCTGGCCTTGGTAGTATCAAAAATCACACTCCCAGTATTCTACATTCATTCCCTCCACCTCTCCTGACCCATTCATGTCCCAGGCCCTGCTTCACACAACACCCAGGGCACCCTGTTCCCTCACGTCATCCTAAGTACCCTAAGACTTGGAATATCTCTGATGAGAAACCCTTATGTAAAGCAAGCCTAATCCAGAGCTACAAGCAACTTAGCAGAAAGGACATTAAGAAGTAAGATAGTAAAGTATCAGCCACCTTCACCTAAGGTGACCACAAAGGCTGATTTCCAACTGTCAATTCCTCTCTGCATTTGAGAGAGGCTATGATTGGTGCCTGGCATAAGTCACTAAGTCACTTCATCAGGGCTGTTATATGCTCCAAAGGGAGTCTACGTAATCAGCATGATTATAAGAAAATGACATCACCATTCTGAATCATAGGCTGAAAGCAAAATTGGGTTTTGGTTGATTTCCACAAGAAACATCAGATGGCAGGCAGTTTGCTAATCCTACAGCTAACATGCACCAATGGCAGACACCACCATATCACCACCTGTGGTTGTTGGACAGCTAAGCAACTGTACTGTACTTTAAGATATTTTTTTCATTTTAAATTCTTCAGGGTAGTTTATACTGTTAGCTCTTCAAACACTTGAACCTCCCCTCTGAGGGCAGGATTACATCATTGTTTATATAGTTTTAAAGGCCTAGGAATTTTCTTAAAGCTTTTCTTACACAAGGCATTTGCTGCTGCTATTGCTGCTGCTGCAAGCAGGAAGCTGTCATGCTCAAATAATAAAATTCTTGCTCATCAACTGAACCATACAGCCTACTCTATAGCTTCCTTCCTGGCCCTTTTGTGTTGTTTGGTTTGGTTTTTCATTGTAGTTCACAAAGTCTATTGATCATGTAACCCTGGCTGGTCTCGAACTATGTAGAACAAGCTGTCCTGAAACGTTAAAGACCTGTCTGCTGATGCCTCCTGAGTGCTGGGATCAAAGGGGTACTTCACCACACCCAGCTCTATCACTTTCAATAAGCATTCCACATCATGGCATCAACCTAAGTTACTACTGTACACCAACCAGTTCAAAACAGAATGACTTTTTCCAGAAATGCTCATTTGTAACATGCCTCTGCCCTACTCTTCAGTCTCCTTCATATATATATACAGTTGAGGGCTAAATTTGGATTTCTTGGCAGAATGGGAAATTGCTATTATTAGTCCCCATTGCTTTCTAAAGCCTACACCCAAGGTAGGGGTGTTTCTGAATATACTGTCAGTCTCTCTACTGCCCCACACTCAACAAACAAAACTGCTGAGAAAGGGGAAAATAACAAAACCAAATTATTTGGGGAGAGACAGAAACTCCATTACAGACGAAACATGCAGTGAAAAGCTATTGATGGCCCTAAAATGCTCTTGGGCCTTCCCTACTCTCCCCAAAAACACCTGTGGAACCTAAATGTTTCTCCCTACAACCCATCACACAGATTGACTATAATATGACTAACCAAGCCAGTGTTGACTATACTCCACATACTGTACTGTCACACGGTCCCAAGCAGCCCCTACAAATCCAGGCAGAGAAAGGTCAAATTGACTTCCTCTTCAATTTAAATCTATTTTTCAAAAAAACATAAGAAAGGTGTCTTGTACTTGCTCTTCTTCCCTCCCCCACCTGACAGCTAGAAAGGAAGAGCCTTGTTTTCAAAACACTGCCAGCTCTTCTGCAGCTATTTCTTCCAGGAAAGTAGGCTTCCCTCTCCTCAAGTTTTCACTTGGGCCAGGGAAGTTCAAAAGCCCATCCCCCACCCAATGGGAACTAAACTCTCAGCCAGCTCCCTACACTGCACATTCAAAACACCAACACTGCTTGGGATACAGTGGGAAGAACATCCGGCTGTTATCAGAAGCCCCAGTGAGGACTCCCAACAGGATTCCTTTCAGAAAGTTAAGGGTCAGCAGAGGAGGCAGCAGGCACACTATGGAAACAAGATTGCCATAAAGCAAAGAAACTAGACACTCTGTCCACCCCACCCCACCCCCAAGTCAAAGGAGATGAGCCCGATTCAAGGACGAGCACTTGCCCAGGCCCTGGCAGGCCTGCTGACTCCTCCCTCCACCCGCCTCACATAGCCAAGCCCCTCAAATTACCAACAAGCAAGGCCCTGGGGACAAGCGAGCATGGTTTGCAACTTGGACAGCTGAAATAACCTTAGCTAACTCAATCCCCTTCTTTTTACATGTAAGTACATTGGCTAAGTGAGGCATAATTGAAACTCAGGGAAAACCCCTAAGTGTTGATCTCAAATACTCAAATGTCTTGCTCAAGCTGCAAGGACTTGGCACGTAGACCAATAGTCCAAAGGACTCCTGAGAATGACTGCTGAAATGCCCCACTTCCAACCCCCAGAGAAAAACCCAATCTCACATACCCTCCATCCTCAGTACAAACAGCTTTCCAGACCACAACAGCACCTTTTGCATCCTGCATCATCCAAGTATATACCCACCTCCACCTCCTGGGCTGTGAAGTACTGGGTTAATGAAAATGGAATCAAAACATAGGATGTAGTGGGGGACCTATATGCATAGTCTCTGAAAAGGAAAATGAAAAAGCAGGATAGGGCTGTGGGCAAGGAGGGTTTGGTAGGCTGGTGATAATGGCTCAGATACAACCATAAAGGGAGTAAGTTTCCTATATGGAAAGAAGAAACAGGAGTTGAAAGAGTTTGAGAATTGGGGGGAAATGGCTAAAAATGGAGCAATAAAGGTATGAGGTAAAGGAGAGCTTCCTTGTTTGAAAAACAGGGTTTCTCTGTATAGCCCTGGCTGTCCTGGAACTCACTATGTAGACCAGGCCTGGCCTCTAACTCAGAGATCCACCTGCCTCTGCCTCTTGAGTGCTGGGATTAAAGACGTGCACTTACCATTGTTGGCCCAGTTTCCTTCTTAACAGAGGAAAACTAAAGAATCCCTAAAGATGAACCCTTGCAAGTAGAGGAGGGGCTGACACTGAAGGAGAGTGAGGAGAAAGGATAAGCCTTAAGGTGAAAGCAACAGTATTTTTCAAACCAGGCTCCACATGAGAATTAACTGGAGCTTTTAAAATACACACCAGGCTCTAGCCTAGGCCAAATGGAGTAATCCATGAAGGGGAAGAACAGTAAATGGCTATTATTTATTTAGTTATTTATTGCTTGCTTATGTGCAGCTAGCTTAAGATATACTGCAATGTGAGGGAAACAACTGGAAAAGACAGTGCTGCTGAGCAAGCAGGGAAGAGAACAGATACGAGACCATGTAGAGTAAAAGGAGCCCAGGCTTTGAGAGGAGCCATGGCAGCAGGCCTTCCGTGAAGAACAGCAACAGTGAAGATGACACTCCTAAGAGGAAGCCACGTCTGGTTGGTTAAGAACGTTATGGGACCGCCGGGCGGTGGTGGCGCACGCCTTTAATCCCAGCACTCGGGAGGCAGAGGCAGGTGGATCTCTGTGAGTTCGAGGCTGGGCTGGACCGATAGCCTCCGAACCAATTCAGAGAAACCCTGTCTCATAAAAAAAAAAAAAAAAGAACGTTATGGGACCATGTAGAGTAAACAGGGAAGAGAACGTTATGGGACCATGTAGAGTAGAAGGAGCCCAGGCTTTGAAGAGCCATGGCAGCAGGCCTTCCGTGAAGAACAGCAACAGTGAAGATGACACTCCTAAGAGGAAGCCACGTCTGATGGTTTTGGAGAGATCGTGGCAGTTTAAGGAATGGATCTCCTTACTTAAGGTCAGAGGCCATAACAGTCAAATATGAGGATAAAAGATATGGTATTCAGACTCTGAGTTTCAAGAAACTTTTGAAGGTGTCAGCAACAAGCCCTACGGGGAGCAGGGGTTGGGTGAAGAATCATACCTGAATTGCTGCTGGAAGTCACTCCTTAACACCTAAGCTAATGGGGCTGAGTACCCTGAAGAGTTGGAAAATTATAGAATATTTTGGAGAACATCTGGGGCAGAAATATGGGCTAGCTGGGGAAACCAGAAAAAAAGAGAAATTTTGGTTGAGATGTTAAAGGACGGTAATTAAGAAATCCACTGTTTGAAAAGGATGTGCAGCCCCTCTCTTCAAACCATGGGGGAAATTGGAACTGGAATTTAAATGGGTTCTCAAGTGAAATTTAAAGATCTCAGGAAAGGGGACAAGCTACGTTGTGTGATGTAAGGATTTTAAAGATGAAGTTAAGATGAGTACCAAGTAAGACTTTATGATGTTTAAAGGGTTGGAGTATATAGAGAAAAGTGCTGGGAACATGATTAGGAAAACAGGATGGAAAGGCAGGAATGAGTCCAAAGTGTTTGAGAAATAAAAGGAATGGGGTTCCCAGACAGGGAAATGGGGCCTAACTGGAGAAGGATGGGGAAGGAGAGTGGGACCAAAAGGAGGGTGGGAATGGAGGTAAGGGGTCGAACAGAGCTTGTCTTTGGGGGAGAGCCAGACAGACAGGGCTGAGAGAGAGAAGTCTGACTGGGGTGCAGTTTTCACTAGAGGACGGATTTAAAGCGATTAAGTGACTTGTGGAGAGTAAGACTTAGAGAAGGTAAGACCCAATTCGGGAAATACGTGGTAGAAAGCTGGAGCCGATCTGCTAGGCATAAGAAAATGGGGCGACTGACTGACTGGGTCCAGGTTGGGGGGGGAGGGGGCTTGGGCGAGAAGGAAGCCCGGATGAGGGGGATGGGCCAGGCTGGAGGAAGGGGGCTAAATGAAGGAAGAAGGTCTAATTTCTGGGCTGGGGCTAGGTGGCAGGGGTGGCGAAGGGGCCAGTGGGGGCGGATGGGGCACCCCGGGGTCCGGGGACTAGCTGCTGGAAGAGGGAGGAGGCCTCTGAAGCTGCGGAGGGAGGGTGGGGGCGGGGAGCCTGCGCCGGGCCGTTACCTGTCCTGGGTGTTTATCATCCTCGGTGGCTCTGCTCAGGGTGGGAGGAGGCGGCGCGGGGAGTGGGTAGGTGGACGATTGGGTGGGTGTGGGGTCGCTCGCGCGCGCGCGGGCCGGTCTCTGCGGGCTATGTCCCTGTCAGGCCGCGGGCCGAGATCCCTCCTCTTGCCTCAGCGAGCGCCTGCCTCCAACTGACCCTCCCCGGCCGCCGCCGCACAACCGCCCCGCCCCCCCCGAGTGCCTCATCTGCATAACCCCACCCCAGCGCCGCTTGGTGTCCTGGGAAACTGGGGCCCACAACAAAGGGCAAAGCACCGCCCCGCCTAGGCGCAGGCGTACCACACAGGCTATCGTCTTGGGAAGAGGGCGGGAGCCGGGGTGGGGCGAGGGACTAGATAGAGGGTCTTGTCTGCAAGCTCAGGATCCGCTGAGGCCAGTTTTTGTTTCTGCTTTTTGTTTGTTTGTTTGATACGCAGTCTCTTGTAGCTCAGGCTAGCCCCAAACTCACTGGAGGATGACCTTGAACCCTTGATTCTCCCACCTTCACCTCCTAAACTTCCACCAAATGCTGGTTTTACAGGTGTGCCCCACTATATTGGGCACTTGCTGCTTTTGTGTGTGGCAAAACCGGTCAGTAAACCAGGAGAGTGTATTTCCTTAAACAAAACAAAACTTGAAATCTAAGACTACTACTCACATATTAGCAACATTTCCGGTATCAATCTAAATCCCGCAAATCTTGTCCTTCAATTCATAATGCAAACTAACCTGCCAAATGACTTCAAGCACCCTTGTGGCCCCAGCCATCTGGCTGGCCCCCACTGTCAGTTGAAAAAAAAAATCAATCCATTTTGGAGACAACGGCAAGTCGGTCCGTCCCCCAGCTACTGACCAAGTGCACTGTCATCTGAGACCATCACAGGCTCCTCACTAACCTGCTGACAGCTGCGTGCACTCACAATCATTCATGCAAGGCTCCTAGGGCACCGCCACTGTCCCGGCCCTCTAATCACAGAGTAGGGCCAAAAGCCCAGTCAATAATGTACACGCCCCTCAAATCCCAACCACACTCACAGGAAAATCATGGGCTTCAACCTTCTGTGCACAGTCAGCTTAGACGGCAATCAATAGAGATCGGGTAAACCTTTAATCCTAGCACCTAGGAGGCCGGGACAGGTGGACCTCTGTGAGATGAAGTCCACCTTGGTGTACACAGCAAGTTCCAGGGCAACACAGTGAGACCCTGTCTCAAACACAGACAAAAGAAAGAGGCAGAGATAGAGGAGAGGAGGAGGAAAGGAGGGAGGAGGAGGGAGAGAGGAGGACGAGAACTCTCAGACCACAGAGGTCACCTCGAATCACCCATTCAGTTAAAGTTCAGTAAACAGTTACTCACTATGTGTTTCTGGCATGGATAGGAGTCCAGGAATACTCCATAATGAGCTAGGCAATGTATCTACCTTGGATGTCACAATCTGGTCAGAATATGAGGTAAGTGTTCAGTCTGAGGGACACCAAAGAGAAAGTAACATGTAGGGGCAGTTTGAGTGCTCACCAAGACCTCCATTTCAGTAGAGCCCCAAATCTCAAGAGACCCTATCAGATCCAATGATTCTACTGCACAAACTTTTCATTTTTAATTTTTAGATCATGAGAATGCCAAGATAGTACAGAAGATTAGATGGAGCTACCAGACTAAGGTTTGTTCACCAAAATTGCAAGTGTTAAGAGAACTGTCTTGGTTATAATTAGATACTCAGACAGGACTGCTCTTCCTCTAACTTGCTGGGCACTGGTGGCACACACCTTTAATCCCAGCACTCAGGAGGCAGAGGCAATTGGATCACTGAGTTCAAGGCCAACCTGGTCTACAGAGCAAGTTCCAGGACAGCCAGGGCTATGCAAAAAGATCCTGTTTTGAAGCTTTCCTGCCCCAAATCCTCACCTTTTTTACCCCTAGCTATTAACCTACTTTTTCAAGATCAAGTCAGGTTAGCTCTTATGTTAGTACATAACAGAATCGGACTATTAAGTCTAGTCAACACCCACCTGGGCCAGCTCTTCAGGCCCCAGAAGAGGGAACCTCAGCTTTGCCAGCCCATCCTGAGAAAGTTACCCTGTGATCTGAAGGACGCTTTCTGATTAATCGGTTGGCAAATACTGAGAGCACACTATGTCAATAATAACCAATATCAACCATTTACTAAGCATTTTTGTAGGCAGATGGATGGTATGCATATGTGTGTACATGTTTCTGTATGTGCAGGTTCACCTGGGGTATGTGTGCATACATGTAGAAGCCAGAAAACTGGGGTGATATTCTTCAGGTGTCAACTACCTTACTTGCTTATTTATTCATTTACTGAGACAGAGGGTTTTTGGTTTCTTTTTGAGACAGGGTTTCTCTGTGTAGCTTTTTAGATCAGGCTGGTCTTGAACTCACAGAGATCCGCCTGCCTCTGCCTCCTGAGTGCTGGGATTAAAGGTGTGCACCACCACCACCTGGCCAGTATCACTGGTCTTAATCCTGGTGTGACAGAGTCTTTTATTGACCAGGAGTTACAAAGTAAACTAAGCTGGCTGGGTCACAAAGCCCCTGGGATCCCCACCTTCCCAGAGCTGGGGTTGCCAGTTTGAGCAAACCAGCACTGATTTTTTTTGTTTGTTTTTGTTTGGGAAGCACACTCAAGTCCCGGTACTTGCAAGGCGAGCACCTCACTAACTAAGCTATCTCCCCAGCTCCTAAAGCACTAATTTTCACAGCAGCTTTTCATTTTTATTTTAAGTGTTAATATTTATTGAGGACCTATGCACAGCAAGAAACTTGCTTGATTCCAAAGCTATCAGATAAAGTTAGAATCCACATCCAAGGTTGTCTAGGTTTCCATGAGAGGAGTCAGGAGCATCTGCCACAGTGTGCAGTTTCAGAAGTGACCATTTTTATGCATCTAGGCCATAAGTGAAAATATCACAGGGGTGAGGAGCCTCCTTTCTCTACCTATACTGTCCTGTACAACTGCCCCTATCTATTTAAATTTCAACTAACTATAATAAACTAGGGTTTTTGGTATAGCTCTGTGGTAAATGCTGGTCTAGAATGTGTGAGACTCTGGGTTGGTTCATCCCTCCCCAAAGCAAAATGCCTTATGGTGCAACATGGTAAGACAAATCTAAACAGACCTGCTTGCCAGACCTGCCTGTGTGGCTTTAACTACTCCGGTCTTCAGGAGCCCTTTTTGGCTTATGTGAAAATCAGGTAATGCCCCCACATCTCAAGTGTGAGATTACAGATGTGCACCACCATGAAGGCTATTTCATTTTGAGATGGGTTCTCACTATGAAATTCAGGTGGCCCAGAACTCTGTTGATCACCCTGCCTTAGCCACCAAGATGAGCGGTGTGTGCCGCCACACCTGACTTGAACCGAAAATTTTAAGAGGTGAGGGAACTGAACACTGAAACTGGGAATGGTCCAGGAGTCAGGTTTGAGAGGTTCTTGGTCAAAGGCAGAACACTATTTTAGACCAACAGGAAGAACACAAGTAGTGGTTCCCACCACCCTCCCGGCCCAAGGAAGCTAGAAATGACGTGATTACTACCGTCTGTCCCTCTGAGAGCCTGAGAGCTTTTCCATGAGCCTGGTTGGGAGAGCTGGGTTGGTCCAGAAGGGAATTCGATCTTGACACAGTGAGAAGGAGACAAGGGAAGGAAGACACTGGTGGCTGCCCTGCCCTCGAGAAGAGACAAACTGAAGGACGAGGACATGTTCCCCAAGGGAGGTCTCCTAGCCATGAAGAGGCCTGAACATGAGGCTGCCCAGGAGCAACAGGGCAGCCAGAGGTCAGAGTCTATGGCCTGCTGAAGGCCTGTCCTGGCCATGGGCTCCAGGCACCGTGCCCATTCTCTGATCTGCCACATTGTTCAGCAATTTCCTCCTCTGAAAGTAGAGGGGGGAGCAACGGGGGAGCAGGGCTTGTAAGAGCAAATGGAACAGAGTGGGGTGGGGCTTCCACAGGGAAGGGGCCTGGTTCATTCCCATGACTGGCTGCCCTTCCGGATGCTTGGGACTGTGGGACGTCGTGGGAAAAGGTCTTGGTAGTGCTAAGTACAGTAACTATGAGTGTGTATGTGTCCCCGAATGCACATCAGGCACGTTTTCCCCTTTAGACACAGGACTCCGCCCTTTGAGAACTAGTTACCAGTGTATGTTCCCACAGGGCTCTGTCCTGAGAGAGGCATAGAAACTAGCCCCAAAGCCTGGAAGGTACACAGAGAACCACGGGACCAATTCTCTGGGGGGATCTCTTGGCTCCTGGCAAATATAGATCACCTGACTTCCCTGGGCTTACAGGGAAGCTTCTAGAACTTCCGAGCTTCCCAGGAGAACTGGGAGCTGATGAGGGCCAGGAGCCAATCAACCAGCCATTTCCACAGTATCTATGAGGAAGCCAATAACTTTCATAACCAATCAGACAGCGGGGTCAAGCACAAACCCACAGACAGACAGAGAGGCCCAATGCTCCCCCTTCAAGAAAAAAGCTCTAAAATGACACTACAAAACTGTAGCACCCAGGTCAAAAGTAGATCCAGTCCCAGCTTGCTTGACCAACCCAATGTTTAAGAACTTTTTGAGCCAAAACAGAGATTTCACACATGAATCTACAATCTAATAATATGGCTAAGATGGGTACGGTTGGCTCATGCCTTTAATCCTTGCACTCAGGCAGATCTCTGTGAGTTGGGAGGCCAGCATGTTCTACATAGTGAGTTCCAGGCTAGCCACGACTACATAGTGAGACCCAGTCTCAAACATCAAAATAAAGTAACAATTAAATAAAGAAGCCGGGCGTTGGTGGTGCACGCCTTTAATCCCAGCACTCGGGAAGCAGAGGCAGGTGGATCTCTGTGAGTTTGAGGCCAGCCCGGTCTACAGAGTTCCAGGACAGCCTCCAAAACAATACAGAGAAACCCTGTCTCAAAAAACAAAAACAAAAAAAAAAAAAATTAAATAGGGGGCTAAAGAGATGGCTCAGAGGTTAAGAGCACTAGCTGCTCTTCCTGGGGTCCTGAGTCCAATTCCCAGCAACCATATGGTGGCTCACAACCATCCGTAATGATATCTGGTGTCCTCTTCTGACACGTAGGCAGACATGCAGTGAATGCTGTATACTTAATACATACATAAATAAAATCTTTAAAAAAATTTTTAAAAAGTAACATTGAACATCCCCCATCTCTACCCCCAGCTCTGTAATTCCAGCACTCGGGAGGCTGAAGCAGGAGAATTCCCAGGACCTATGGTGGAAGGGCATGTGTGGGTAGAAGTTAAAGGACCCATTCTCTGTCCTTTACCAAGTTACCTCAATTACAGCTTCCCAGTCATAGTCTTTCAATCCTTTGCTTCATGTGTACCCTAATGTTTTTTAATCACATACTCATCCAAATCACGTGTGTTGGCTCACACCTGTCATACCAGCACTTGGAAGGCTAAAGAAAGATTGCCTGAGTTCCTGACCAGCAAGGGCTACGATATCAGAACCTTAAAAAAAAAAAAAAGATTGATACAATTCACCACCACCCCACACTAAACCCACATACACAGTGTCTCCACAGAGCCCTGGCTGTCCTGGAACTCACTATGAAGAGCAGACTGGCCTCAAACTTAGAAATCTGACTGCCTGTGCCTTCCAAGTACTGGGTTAAAGGTAGCCTGACCATGCTTGGCCCAACAATACAAATGTTTAAAGGGCAGGGTGGTACATGCCTCTAATCCTAGCACTGAGATATGAAGGCAGGAGGGTCAGGAGGAGTTCACAGTCATCCTCAGTTACATAGTGAGTTCAGGGTAAACATGGGCCTTGTGAGATCCTGTCAATGACCTAACCCCAGCCCCTAAAAAAAACAGAAAACAAACAAATGTACCCCTCTGTAAATAACTAATGATATTCAACATCCCTCCTCTGCCCCCTGGAGGCCTCTTGAAGACACCCGAAAAACCTCCTTAGAATGCCAGGTCGGGTTCTTCCTCAGAGGTCAGTACTGATGTGGGTACAGGCAAGTAGCTTAGATAGCACAGTCTTTGTGCATGGCTCTTTGACAGTTACAGAAAGTTAACTGTGGAAGGACTGGGGGGCGGGGTTTGCCAAGTATAGGTTGGGACAGCTTACTACTTGAAGGTAGATTTTTGTCCATAGACTTCACTACACAGAACAAAACTAAATGTTCTTTGAACTGCAGGTGCAGAGCGACAAGCACACAGGTTCAACCCATACAACGGATTTCAGGATTTTTTCTGTTTTGTTGTTTGTTTGCTTAGTTACCAACAACCAGAATTAGGAATTTTTACATTAAATTCTAAGTGTCTTTCTATAGAAAAAAATACTAAGCCACATGTCATAGTTAGAGTTTCTATTGCTATGAAGAGACAACACCATGACCACAGCAACTCTTATAATGGAAAACACACTCCCCCTCCAAGACAGGGTTTCTCTGTGTAGCTCTCTCTGGCTGTCCTGGAACTCACTCTGTAGACCAGGCTGGCCTCAAACTCACAGAGATCCA
The DNA here is from genome assembly GCF_017639785.1 of Mesocricetus auratus. Classification (NCBI taxonomy): domain Eukaryota; kingdom Metazoa; phylum Chordata; class Mammalia; order Rodentia; family Cricetidae; genus Mesocricetus; species Mesocricetus auratus. Next base: position 5,697,547 of record NW_024429267.1, on the reverse strand, counting down.
CCTGGTGTGTGTGTGTCACCACTGCCTGGCAGAAAAACATTTAATTGGGGCTGCCCTACAGTTCAGAGGTTTAGTCCATCATCGAGGCAAGAAGTATGGTGGCAGGATGCAGACAGGATGCTAGGTGAGATATAGGTGAGCGTTCTACATCTGGATCCATAGGCAACAGGAAGAGACAGTGCACCACTAGCCCTGACTTGAGCTTCTGAGACCTCAAAGCCCGCCCCTAGCGACACTCTTCAACCTCGCCAATCCCTACAAGCACATGGCCATTTTCATTCAAACCACCACACGGGGCCTGCCGGGCAGCTGGGGCTGAGAACAGCTTAGCATGAACCCTGCCACTCAGTCACCACTGCTCCCTTGGCCTCATCATCTCTGGCCCCTATAGGCCTGGTTATGCAACTCTTGACCAAGCCTAGAATTTCATGGAGAACAGGGTGGTACATACCCAAACTGGAAAACATCTAGACATTCAGCTCTTGACCCAGAACAGCTCCACCAAGCAATAGTGGCTTACCTTTGGAAACTTCAGAAACATGAAAGTGATTGCCCAGAATATTCCCATTGCTTTCACTGGGTAAGGACTCCCATAGAAGTTGGATCTCCTGAAGACACATGCCCAGAGATGGAAAGAGGCTTGCCCGCTAGGCAGTGATGACACACTCCTTTAATCCCAGCTCTCTGGAGGCAGAGGCAGATGGACCTCTGTGAGTTAGAGTCAGCATAGTCGACAGAGAGAGTTCCAGGACAGCTCCAAAGTTACACTGAGAAACCCTGTCTCAAAAAAACAAAACAAACAAAAACAAAGTGAAGTAGTCAACTAGGTGGCATATGTTAGGTACTACCAAGTGCCCTTGACTGTGACAATGGCATGACCCACATCCTAAAGGAGCTTCTGGCCTAGGCAGTGGCCAGGAAAGGTTTGCAAAGATGAAATCAACAACCCCTAGTGACGTTATGACAAAGGGGTGGCTGGAAGGGGACATTCCAAATTTCAGCTACCAGGGGTGTCTACCTCTATCATTCCAGTGGGCACAACGTCTACCAGCTATAACAAATAAAACTCTGGGAATATCAGCTGAGGTTAGAAGGCACATGGCCACTCATTACTAAAGGTACTGAACCAGTGAGCTAGAAAGAAACTGAGGTCACTGACTTGATTTTTGTAGTTGTTTTGAGCCAGAGTCTCAATGTTACCCAGATGGCCTGGTACTAACATTGTCAACCAGGGTAGCCTTGAACATGAAATGATCCCTCAGTCTTTTGCATCCCAAGTGATGGGATTACACGCATGAGCCAACATACCCCACTGTGCTGTGAACACTTGAGTTTTGTATCAATTATGCATATCTGAATGATCTTGGACTTGGACACATCTTTCGGCTTCTTAGGGTTGAAGCTCCTCCAACCATAAGCTGAGGTTGCCAAATGAATCAGTTATCTTGGGGTTTAACACACACAGTTGTGTCCCTAGGATCAGTGATTTGTGTAACTGTCTAGAATGAAAAACATGCACATATATGGAAGGTGGTCTGTGTTTGTAACTACTACCTTACTCAGAACTTTGGAGCAGAAGCCCAGTTAGCTCATGTCCAGGTCAAGTCTGTCCTGGAGGATCCAAAGGAAAACAGCCAAATAGCTTTGAGCTCTTTCACCAGAAGAGGGCACCACAGCCTCATGGTCTAGGTAATGCCTCAGCTATTTCCTGCATGGTAAAAGGAACAGAGAAACCTCACCTTTACTCCACCAGGCGATGAACAAACACAAGTGGGCATAGGATGGAGGCAGGATAAGACCGGCATGGCTGTAAGCCTAGCACCTGAAGGCAGGAGCATCAAAGGCCAAGGTCACCTGGAGTTACATAGTAAACTCAAATTCATACTGGGTTCACATGAAATGGTCTCAACAACAACCAAAACCCAACTAAATTAAAAAGAACAAGTGGCTTCCTGGAGCCTCAGAGTCTGCCATATCTACAGACACAGACAAGAACACCCTGAGGTTCTGTGAAGGACAAGGCACTGGCATCTTCTGTGAATGCAAGATCCCGACCTGAAGGCACAAGGAAGGAGCCAAAGTCCAGAGTGGACTTGGTGACAAATGCCCAAGAGTGGCCATCAGCATATGGTGTATATGTATATCAGACATGTATGCAAATGCACATTAGGGAGAGCAGTCTTGGGGAAACACTTTTTTTTAAGATTTATTTATTTGTTATGTATACAGTATTCTATCTGCATGTATGCCTGCAGGCCAGAAGGGGGCATTATTACAGATGGTTGTGAGCCACTATGTGGTTGCTGGGAATTGAACTCAGGACCTCTCGAAGAGCGTCAGCACTCTTAACCTCTGAGCCATCTTCTCCAGTCCCTTGGGGAAACTCTTAGTGAAGATCTTGGCTCTGGCTTTTGCACCTTGCTCCCCTTGAACAAACGGCATCTCTACCCCAACTCTTTCTTTCCTGTAGGGCTGACTTCCAGGAGATAAGATTCTGCAGATTCTAGGAAGGTGAATCTGACTTTGGACAGAAACAGCCACTAACTCAAGTGACCCTGTCCTGGGAAACCAGGACTACATTAGCACAGTCCTGGTTGGGAAGACAGATGGGAGAATGGCAGCCAGAGGGAGAAGACTTTTGGACCATCCACCTAACTCTTCCTATTCCTGGGTATTCCTCACTTGAGCAACTCGGCCATTCAGATCCCTGACTGTACACCCCCCTCCAAAGAGCAGAAACTGAGCCTCATTCTCCAACCTGCACCAAGCGCCAGGTCCTTTGGAGCAGTGTGTTCTGTGCACCTGGAGAGATGGGTCAGGGTTAAGAGCACTCGGTGCACACGCATAGTGACCTATGGCACCCACACGCCAGCTCACAGCCCCAGTTCGAGGGGGTCAAAACCCTCTTCTAGCTTCTACAGGCACATACATGGAACATGTAAACATGTTCTCAAAATACAAATGGCACATAGATTTCTTTACAAAACTGTGTATATGTAAGCGTACTCTTCATGCAACTGCTCAAGAAGCCAGGAATGTTTGGAGCCGTAAGTGGTTGTGAGCCACCTGATGTGGGTGCTGAGCACAGAACCCAGGCCGTCTGCACTAGCAAGTGCTCTCAACTGCTGGTTGCTAACCCATTTATTCGAGGCAAGGTCTCTCGGGGTGAAGCTGGCGCTTGCTGGTGCAGCTCCCCTAGACAGGTCTCTTACCCTTTTCTGCCACCCCAATGTTAGGGTTACAGTGGACCTCCACAGCCATTCAGCTTTTTATGTGGGTTCTGGGGATCTGAACTCTGCTCCTCATGCTTGCCAAGCAAGTGTTTGCCCATCAAGCCATCTCCCTCTATGGGATTTTTCTTTCCTGAGGGTTTTTTTGTTTTGTTTTGTTTTTCTTCAAGACAGGGTTTCTCTGTGTAGCATTGGCTGTCCTGAAACCCACTCTATAGACCAGGGTTCTGGGATTAAAGAAAAGCACCACCACCACTCGGGTCTCCCTCTGTGGGATTAAAAAAGTTTATCAGTGAGGGTAGATATGTGCCACCATGCACGTGCAGAGGTCAGAGGACAACTTGGAGGAGTTGGTTCTCCTTTTCCAAGGATAAAATTCTGGATGTCAGGCTTGGTAGCAAGCACCTTTACCTGCTAGAACTATCCTGACAGTTCCCATGGAAGCTTTTACCTTCAGTTTCCATAGCTATAAGAAGTAGCTGAAAATACCTTTCTTGTTTCAAAGGACGTTTATGGCCATCACAAGGGACAGCATATGCACGCATTGCAAATGCCACATCAGGACAGGAATGTGTGATCCTCTTCTTCCTGCTGGTAGAATCCTGAGATCCCCAGAGGCTTCTCACAGGGTGTCAGGTTACTGGTGACACTAAGACAGAGGCAGCCAGATCTCTTGAGTTTGAAGCCAGGTCTGGTCTACACAGCAAGTTCCAGGGCAGCCAAGGCTACACAGTAAGGCTGTCTCAAAACAAAATGAAGAGTATTAGGATGGTCGAGTAGTCTAAGGGGCCAGACTCAAGTTCTGCTTCTTGATGGCTTGTAAGGCTGCCAGGGTCCTACTCAGTGGTAGAGCAGCGTCACATACAAGGCCTTGCACTGACCTACAGCCTCTCCTCTAAATGGTGTTCTGAAATAATCTTTCTGTACAATGTGAAGATTTGTCCCTTGGATTGGTTGAATAAAAATCTGAACGGCCAAGAGCTAGGCAGGATGGGGGGGGGTGAGAAATACAGAGTTGCAAGCCAGAGACAGAGGAAGCAGGAAAGCAGCATGGGCAGCACATTGTAAAGGTAATAGAGACACGAGGCAGAAAGTAAATTAATAGAAATGGGTAAATTTAAGTTGTAAGAGCTAGTTAGAAACAAGCCAAATCTATTGGCCGAGCTTTTATAATTAATAAGTCTCCATGTTATGACTTGGGAGCTGGAAGGAGGGAGAGAAAAATCCATGTACAAAAAATGGGTAGTTAGTACAGTGTGAAAATATCTGAGGCTATACTATGATGTCTGGGTCTCTGACCCATTTTACCTTCCTCTTTCTCCCAAGTAAAACAGTAGATGAAAAATGGAAAACAGGGACTGGAGAGAGGGCTCAGAGGTTAAGAGCCCTGGCTGCTCTTCAGAGGTCTTCAGTTTAATTCCCAGGAACCACAGGTGGCTCACAACCATCTGTAATGAGATCTGATGCCCTCTCTTAGCATGTATGCATACATTCAGACAGAACACTGTGAATATATAAGAAATAAATATTAAAAATAATAAAACTTTCAGTGACAAGCATGCTGGCTGGTGGTATAAGAGGACCACTACAAATTCAAGGCCAGCCAGCCCAGAATATACGGTGAGTTCCAGGCCAGTCTGGACTACAGAATAAGACCTTGTATGAAAACACACACACACACACACACACACACACACACACACACACACACACACACACACACACACTCTTCAATAACTATGATCCCTAAACAAGAACAGAGTATGTAAGTTTCAACCTACACTTAATTTTTTGTTAAATATAAAATGTCAGATATGGTGTCATATGCTTGAAACTTGGTACTTGGGAGGCTGAGACAACGGGGTTACTATGAGTTTGATGTCAGCCTGGGAAAATTCTAGGTCAGGAGACAAAAGTGAGACCCTAACTCATCACAAGCTATGGAAGTCCCTTCTGGCACTCTCTGTAACTTTACTCTGAGATACTTAAAGCCCATTTCTCAGGGATTATCTACAAGCTGACAGAACTCCTAAAAACCAAAAAGTCTTCATTCAGACTTCAGAAGACAGCCAGGCAGAGCAGAGTCCTGGTCCTTCTACATACCTCTGGCCCATCGGCTGGGTTCTTACCTGGTAGGGCAACCCACACAGGCTGGAGCCTACAAGTCAACTCTCCTGTAAAGGCCATCAGTGTTTCTCTCTGAGGAGGCAGCCTTCTGTCTTCTCTTTCCTTCCTTTACTCCCTTACTTCCCCTCCCCCCAATAAAGAATCCCCATCACTAAAAATTGCTGACCAAACTACAGAATTTCAAAAAGATGTGGGCAAACCAAACAATCTGTCAGCAGCCAAGTGCTCCTGGGGTGGGCGCAGGGGCAGCAGTCACAGTCCTCTCAGGCATCTTCAGCACTGGTCTCCAGCAAAGCAGGGACATATGAGTATGGTCCCCACCTTGGGGAGTCCGTACTGTTAAGAATGGGTCTGCACCCGAAGAACTTATTATTACTTGACTCTCTGGTCCTTTGAGAAAGGAAGAAACCATACTCCTATTGTCTTATTGCCGTGATAAAGACTGTGGCCAAAAACAACTGGAAGGAAAAGTTTATTCGATTTACATACCCCAGGCCACAGGCCACTGAGAAGCCACGGCAGGACCATGGAGGCAGGATGAAGCAGGATGCTGCTTTCTGGACTGCTCACCAGCGGTTGCTCAGCCTGCTTTCCTGTACAGCCCAGGACCACTGCCCGGGGTGGCACCGCCCAAAGTGACCAGGCCCTCCCACATCAGTCAATAATCAAGAAAATGCACCACAGACTTGTCTACAGGACAATGTGATGGTGGCATTTTCTCAATTCCCTCCTCCCTGATGATCCTGGCATGTGTCAAGCTGACAACACCTAACCAACACTCCTACCGTCAGAGACCAGGATGACACACACCTGCTGGCTTTTTCAGAAGAGCATACCACAGGCATTTTGGACAAGGCTGCTTCTGAGTCCAGCTTTTTACTGTACCTTGCCAGGCAACTCCTTAACTGTGGGTGGCTCTGCTTGTCAACTCCAGCTCAGTCCAGATGTGACGGCCCATTGAAGCCTGTCTGCAGAGGCACCGTGAAGAACCAGCTGGAAAGGCTGCAGGACCTCCCTCCCTCTTATCAGACTGGGCCCTGCTCAGTAAAGCATGAAGGAGTCCCCCCTCCCCCCTCCCCCTGCCCCTGGAAGCCACCGGCATGGGGGCCTTTTAAATTATGAAAGTAGCTTCCTCTGCCCCTCTCAAAAAGACCCGAGCGCCCCAACTAAATAATTCAGCACCTCAGGAAGACCCAGTGGATCCTGACACAGCTGAAGTAGGTCAGGCCATGGCTTGGCTCCGGGAAGGGGCTGTCAGGTCCACAACAGCTTCTTCTCCATGCTAGAAGGAGTTGCAGGCTGGGAAGGCCCTTGCATGCCTGGCAAGACCACACACCAGTGAGGGGTACTGGAAAGATCCAATTCCTTTCCTTCCTGGTACAAGCACAGGTACATCCCCCCTAATTTCCCTCTGGGGTACAGGTAACCTGCCCACCTGCCACCCCGTTACCACAAAGCCTATGTTTGCCTGTGCCCCTCCTAGCCCACTCACCGCCTAGATACATGACACCTCTGACACATTTGTCAGCAGTTCACAGCCTAGACCCAAGCCACACCACTGAAGGGGTGAGGTGCCAGTCCCCCGGGTGCAACCAGGGCCAGCCACAGCCACTTTCCCCAGTGGGAACCAGGAGGAGGCAGGCACTATCTACTGGTCCTACCCTCCAAGTACCAAGATAGAAAAAGAAAAAAAAAAGCAAACTCAGAACTCCAGCCTTCCACTAGGAGCTAGAAAAGACTTCAAGCCACTTCTCTTATTAAACTGAAACACCATGTCATAAGAGTCACCCTGACCATGCCAGCCCAGGCTCTCAGCACAGCCCACCTCAGGGAGCTTCTGTTCTCTTCCCAGGTATCAACTGCAGTCTACAGCCAACAGCACAGGCTAGCCTTAACCTGTCATGGGCTACGGCCAGCCTCACAGATGTACACCAAGATCAGATCTAGCACACCAACTGCAGTTTTCTTTCTTCCTAGAGGGCTTGAGAGCCACAGGGCCGATAAAGGCACACTCAGGTCCCTGACCGGGTGTGGGGGCCAAAGCTCTCTGCACTCAGAATTTCTTCACCAAGGAGGGAATTCGTCTTACATGAAGGGATGACGGACAGTAGGCACCTATATGACCCTGGTGCAGGTCATCCCCAACTGGGACTGGTTCCTCAGATAACTACAGAAGGCAGCAGTAACAACAGCAAGTCTGAGGTATCCCAACCCAGACAGCCAGCAGGCCAGGACTGTTCCCAGCTTCCCTCTGGTCATCCCTCATCCTGGCCCCCATGGAATGTACAAGCAAAAAAAAGCACAGTCGTCACTTCAGGTTTTTATTTTGCATTTCATTTATGATCCAGTTTCACATTCTCACAGGGTTAGCGGTTACAATAACCACCTCCAGACATCACCCACAGTCTGAAGTGGCCAAACATCCGAGCTGAGGTTAAAGGTACAGCACAGACATGCTTGTAAAATAAAACAAAATTGCACAATTCATCCTTCATCTCATATTCTTAAACCAATGCCCGACACAAAGGCCGATTGCTGAGGAACGGAAACCCCTTTCTTCATGCTTCAAACTAAACATTAAACTTATCTGACAGGCTGAGCAAGGTCTCTTCAATAATTAATGGTAAACACATGAAAAACCCTTTATGATCCATAAATATTTTGTTACATAGGGTACAAAAATACTTTTCAGGTTTTGGTTGGTTTCAGAGTTCAGGAAGAATGAAGAGCAGTGGCAGGGTAGGGTGCTCTGGGGGAGGGAGGCACAGCTTCTTAGGCTTGTCAGCCCTCTGGAGAAGGAGACGATCAGGACTCTGATTGAAGGTGAAAGTCAGAGGCTGAGGATCTGCTGCCAGATGAGGATGGAATCTGCGTGTATGCGTGCGCGTGTGTGCGTGTGTGTTTATGTGTGTGTGCAGCGGGGCCTTCAGGTCAGAAGTGGCTGCAAGGCTCAGGCCTCCCTGAAGTAGGGTGAGTGTAGGAGTCAGGAGTAGAGAGAGAGACTAGGCTTGACAAGCCTCCAGTGCCAAGACCTGTTGCTATGGCGACAGTGTAGGAACAAACCGTACAAGTGTCACAATTCATAAACATGCAAAATTAAATGTCCCTTTTCCTTGATGGGGAACTACAGAAGTAAGTTTGAGCAGGAGGTCAGGCTGTGCTGGGTTCCCAGTGAGGCCGGCAAGCTGGGCCTAGGTGTCCGGGTAAGAAGGCCTCCGATCCTCCTGGAAGGCCTTGGAGAACTGAGGGAGGAGGAAACGAGAGCCATCCACTGAGTCAGGCTTCAGATTCACAGTGTCTAGAGGGGAGCAGCAGTTCTGCACAGGCCTCAGGTGGCAGTAGGGCAGAGCCCTGTTTTGGCCCCACACAACCCAGGACCAACTCCAGGGTACAAGACCTGGAGGGAGGGGAGAGAGGTGGCCATGAGCACAGTGGATGGGAGGTGGCTATGGAGAAGGACAGAAAGGAGCCAACAGCATACAACGAGCTCTCAGGACTGGGCAGAGAGGACGACCCACAGCCGTGTGAGGAGCCAGCATCGAGGATGCCGGCCCCCAGCCATCACTTACTGAGGAGCTAACAGAACTGGCGATACTTCCATCCTTGCTGAGCGGTATCAGAAGAGGGATACCAGCGCACCTGCAAAAGAAGCTGCTGTCAGGGCACACTTACCAGCCACTGGCCTCCATCCTGAAGAGGGGCTGGGTGAATCTCAACAGAGTCCCTGAGGCTGTCCAGGCTGTCACTAATCACTTGGGAGAACCTGGGCCAGTTACACTTGCCTTTCAACATGGGCTTCTTTCTCCTGAAAATGGGAAAACACCACCCGGCCCGCCTCCTCCTCTTGGGGTCAGGGTTCCATGAGGGCCTGCCAGCATTTGGACCCCTATGAGCATGCATGCTTGGGCCTCGCACAACTTGTGGGTGTTGGTCTTCTCCTTCTAACACATGGGCTTCAAGGACTGAACTTGGGCTGAACCATCTTGAAAGTCCCTTGGTTTTGGGAGAGGACCTCATGAATCCCTGGACTTAACCATAAGTAAGAATGACCTTGCATTTCTGATCTTGCCTCCATCTTGTGAGTGCTGGGACTACAGGAAGGGTATCTGTGTTTTATGCAGTACTAAGGATTGAACCCAAGACTTCACACATGCCAGGTAAGCACTCCGCCAACAGTGATACCAAGCCTGATAAATTCTCAACAGGAGAATGAGTCTGACACATTTTGTACTGTTTCTTGGGATCCATCTACCCACCCCCACCCCCAAACAGGGTTTCTCTGCATAGCCCTGGCTGTCCTAGAACTTGCTCTGTAGACCAGGCTGGTCTCAAATTCAGAAATCTGCCCATCTCTGTCTCCCAAGTGCTGGAATTAAAGGCACGCACCACTATCACCCACCTTAGATCTGTTTCTTGATCTACATAAAAAAAATGCTATAAAGAGCAAGCAGGACAGGAGGTAAAATACACTAAAAAAAATCAGTGTGATCTCCAAGGGGTCTCTCTGTCTGTCTCTGTCTCTCTCTGTCTCTCTCTCTCTCACACACACACACATACACGCACGCACGCACGCACGCACGCACAGGTCCTGGCAACTCTTCAATACAGCCATTTTGACCTTTCCATCTTTCCCACACTCTTGTTTCAAGGCTCATTAAGTTCAGATACTTGAAAACCCTACTGGGGTTTCGGGCAGGAGGTGACAGCTTCAGGTTATCTTTGCCTGGGTAGCAGCTGCCTATACTGACTGTGGCAACCGCGGAAGGCCCCGTAGGGCAGAAGTCCCAAGGCAGAACTCCCAGAGACTGGTCAGTAAAATGGCATGGATCCCTCTCTGTGAGCCAGACCTGGCAAGGACAGCTGAGCTGCTGCCAGACAAAGGCTTCAGGGAAGGCGCCTGCCCTACTTACACATGGACCCAGCCTGACCCAAAGCTGCCTGGGGGAGAGTGGGGTCTGAGCACCCAGGAGAGCCTATGGTCCCCTTAGGAAAGACTGGGGTGACACTTAAGAGCCACCATAGAGAATGAGTTAGAAGCTGGGCACTCACACAATACCCATGAAGCTATAGCAGGCAGACCCAGTTGGCCCACTTGGCCACATGGGATTCCTGCCTCTTGGGTAAGCAAAAAGGGTATGACCAATGCCAGGCCCTCTGGGCAGAAGGAACTGCCTTAGGAGCTGTGCCTGTGACCCTCCCACGGCTACGTGTTACTTGTGTAGAATGCACCATTTGGGCCATATATCCTCCCAAGACAGTGATGAGAAGTTAGGGGCTAACACTTGCACACCTGGCACATAGCAGGACAGGCTCTTCCTTTCCTGGCTAACAGCCATAAGGGAGGAATTCCTCTGGCCTTTTGCTGGGCTGGGGATACCCTCTTAGCTGGTTGCCCGGCTAGACACCAGAACTTATTTCCTAAGCAAGGATGTAACAGGAAAAAACAGCACTGCCAACCAGAAGTCCAGGGCTCCAGGCAGCTCAGAATATCCTCACGGGCTCTGCCTACCACCCTTCACCCAGCAGGAACGGCCCCACAAGTATTGCCTGACAGTCTGGGAGTCCATGGCACCAGACATAGGGGACTCCGGGAAGCCTTAGGAAGCCTCCCACTCATCCTCTTCCATTCAAGAGAGCTGATGCCTCAAATGGCTGCTTGAAAAAGTCTCCCCAGACATGCTCTGGAGGTGCTCCAACTACAGCAGCAGTTCCTCAGCCCTGGAGTCAAAATGTCTTGGGGTGTCTTAGGGTGGGGGTATTCCGGGCCTAGGACAGCCAGGCCAATGATGAAAAGGGATGCACTCAGCGGGGTTGCTTTGGAACATTTCACAGATGCCTGGCATATGCTTGCGGCCTGGGTTCCTCTAAGAGCAGCCCAGTCCCTTTCTGCATCCCCTCTTCCTGCCCCAGCACAGCTCATGACACCTTCCAGGCCCAGGCCTAGCATGTGAGAGACCCTGCAGTCAACAACCACTGTTCACATCTTCCTGAGAGACTGCCTCTGTCCTACATGAGGACTGCTTCAAACCCAGAAGAGAACATAAGAACAAGCCTCAATCTCCTCTCAGATCTTAGGACCAAATAAAAAGGTCTACCAAAAAGGAAGGAATCTTGCCGGGCGTTGGTGGCGCACGCCTTTAACCCCAGCACTCGGGAGGCAGAGGCAGGCGGATCTCTGTGAGTTCGAGACCAGCCTAGACTACCAAGCGAGTTCCAGGACAGCCTCCAAAGCCACAGAGAAACCCTGTCTCGAAAAACCAAAAAAAAAAAAAAAAAAAAAAAAAAAAAGGAATCTACATGAAAAAAAATATTAATAGCCAATAAATATGGGAGCCTCACTTGGCTAGAAAAATCAACTAAAATAATATTTCAGCCAGACCAGTGAGATAGATGGCTTTGACCTGAGTTTGGTCCCTGGAACCCACAAAAAGGTGGAAGGAAAAAACTGACTCCACAAAGCTGCCCTCTGACCGTACATACCATGGCACCCCATGTTCACACGCAAACATCATCATCATAATAGCAAAATTAAAAAATTCAAGGCTGGGCATTGGTGGTACACGCCTTTAATCAATCCCAGCACTCGGGAGGTAGAGGTGGGTGGATTTATAAGTTGAATTAGAGCCAGCCTGGTCTACAGATCGAGTTTTAGGTCAGGCTCCAAAGCTACACAAAGAAACCCTGTCTTGAAAAACCAAAAAGAAAAAAGAAAAAGAAAATTTTATGAAAGATTCACATCCATTGACTTATTTATATACCTACTTCAAATGTATACATTTGTTTACTATCATGTATCATTTATGCGTATAAACATGTGGGATCGGTGCTCTCCTTTCACCCTTCTGTGGGTTTCAGAGACCAAACTCAGGTCGTCATGCTTGGAGGCAAGCACCTTTGCCTCCAGGGCCATCTTATTTAACAGGCCCAAAATCTAGGGCTTTAAAAGGAGACTGCCATCACCGGGCATGACAGCACACGTCTGTAAATTCCTGGCACTGAAGCAGAGGCAGGAGAACTGCCATGAGCTTAAGGCTTTTTGTTTAAAAAAAAAAAAAAAAAAAGAGCCAGGTGTTGGTGGGGCACGCCTTTAATCCCAGCACTTGGGAGGCAGAGGCAGGCGGATCTCTGTGAGTTCGAGGCCAGCCTGGTCTACAGAGCGAGTTCCAGAACAGCCTCCAAAACAATACAGAGAAATAGTCTCAAAAAACACAACCAAAAAGGGAAAGAAAAAGGTTTTCCTTGGAGTAGGATAAGCCAATACTAAAAGAAACCCTATCTGTCTAGTTTGAGAGAGGTACTTGCCACATGCTGCTCTTAGTTTCCATTCACGAATTTCATTTAAATTGTCAAAAGCCCCATTACACAGAAAACAGGCAAGGGGGAGTCTGTGGCATACATGCTTTCGTGCCTTCTTGCTTACAAGGAAAATTTGTTAAGACAGAGTTTCAATGTAGCACAGGCTGGCTTCAAATCTGCTATATAGCCAAGGCTGGCCCTGAACTCCTGACCCTCCTGCCTCCAACTCCCTAATGCAGAGAGTACAGACAGAGGCCACATGCCTTTCTCAGGTGAAGATTCGGGTCCTTTCAGGGCTCTCCTGCAAGTGTGGTCTGTGCAGTCACAGGGCTCTAGAAGCTGGGATGTGCCCAGCAGGGGAGCAATAGTGGGTATCAGTGCCCATACCTTCTTAGCACCTTCTATTTCTCAGCTGCTAACTTTTCTCAGTACTTGCTTAGAGTAAATGAGGCCTTGGTTCCATTCTGAGTACCATGTAAAACCAAGGTGATGCCGGCCTGTAACCTCAGCACTCTAGAGATAGAGGCGGGATGAGAAGTTCAACACCGTCCTGACCCTTGGCTACACAATGCAATTCGAAATTAGTCTGGAATACAGGAGAACTTGCCACAAAAACAAAACAAAAACCCAGAAACGCTGGGCGGTGGTGGCGCACGCCTTTAATCCCAGCACTCGGGAGGCAGAGGCAGGCGAATCTCTGTGAGTTCGAGATCAGCCTGGACTACCAAACAAGTTCCAGGACAGCCTCCAAAGCCGCAGAGAAACCCTGTCTCGAAAAAAACCACAAAAAAACCACAAAAAAAAAAAAAAAAAAAAAAAAAAAAGGCCTCCCCATCTCCTACTCCACTTCTGTGTTACTATGCAAACCTTCCCCTCGGGAAGAGCCTGACTACCTGGGAGGGATTTTTCAGCTGTCCAGGATGCTCAGCTGGAGAAAGTACCATGTTAACTACAGTTTAGCCCAGCACAATCAAAACCTGCCTGAGACAGACTTCCCTGCTGGAGTAAACCTGCTAAAATAATGGCACCTGACCTGAATTTTCCACCCTGGGGGAAGGACAACCCCTATGCTGCTAAGCCCATGAGGATACCCAGAAATGGACACGCACTCAGATTCCAAGAGAAGGTGCCCAGTGCTGTGTGAGAGAGAGAGAGAAAGAGGGAGGGAGGGAGAGAGGGGGAGGGAGGGAGAGAGGGGAGGGAGGGAGAGAGGGGGAGGGAGGGAGAGAGGGAGGGAGGGAGAGAGGGGAGGGGGAGGGAGAGGGAGGGAGGGAGGGGAGAGGGAGAGGGAGAGGGAGAGGGGGAGAGGGAGAGGGAGAGGGAGAGAGAGAGAGAGAGAGAGAGAGAGAGAGAGAGAGAGAGAGAGAGAGAGAGAGAGAGAGAGAGAGAGAGAGAGAGAGAGAGAGAGAGAGAGAGAGAGAGAGAGAGAGAGACTATCTATCTACAGCCCTGGCTGTCCTGGAACGCACTCTGTAGACCAGGATGGCCTCAAGCTCACAAATCTACCTGCCCCTGCCTTCCAGAGTACTGGAAATAATAGAGTACCCACTTCTTCTAACTTCAGCTTACTGTGAACTCTCCTCCCCAAACTTTCCCTTTCCTTTCTCCATATTCCCTTTCTATTGCCAGGTCAGGGCCAAGTAGCTCCCTCCACAAGCTCTTTTCCTGACAGTGTAGGAAACCCCTATGCTGAATGGTCACTCAAGGCTCAGGTTTTGGTAGTCAGAACAGGGTAAATGTCTACATGGTCAGCCTCAGAAACAATAATACTCGACGCCCCGCTCTGGGCCCAGCTTCTGCTCTCTCGGACATCCCCTAAAAATAGCTGGTTTTTTTCTGACCAAGTGCCCAGTCCCCAAACCTGTAATCCCAATACTTGGGAGGTTGAGTAGGAGGATTACCAGTAGTTCAAGGCCAGCCTGGCCTACATAGCAAGATTGTCTCAAAAAAAATTTTTTTTAGTTTGACATAGTGTTACATGCTTGTATAGCCCCAGTACTTGAGAAGCAGAAACAAGAGTATTAGGAACTCAAGGTCAGCCAGCCTGGACTATGAGTCCCCCCACCCCATCATTTAAAAATTCTAAATAAATAAATCTACCAACAAAACAAAATATCTACCAGCAAACATGGCTGCCAAGATGGCTCAGTGCATAAAGGTGCTTGCTCCCAGGCTGATGGCCTGAGTTTGATCCCTACAACATACATGGTAGAGAGAACTAATTCCCAAAAGTTGTCTTACAGTCATACACATAAGGATAATTAAAAACAAACCACCACCACCAAAAAAAAAAAAAAAAAAAACGCTCAGAATAAGCAGGAGTTCTAAGCTATCCAGGCAAAGTCCTGGCCTTCACTGAGGCACTCTCCAATTCTGAACAATCCAAAGGCACTGTACATCATTCTAATTTCCCAGAGTAATAACTGTCATAAAGACAGGAAGAGGCGGAGCAGACCTGCCTGCATGTCCCCAGTTTGTGCTCCTGACAGATCTCCAGGGCCTGAGCTTCCAAATATCTGCAAAGACAACAGTTTGTGGGTTTTGGGGGTGTTTGTTTTTTTTATGGGACACCAAGTCACCCATTTTAGCCCAGGCTGTCTTGAAAATTCCAGCAATCCTCCTGCCTCAGTTTCCCAAATCATAAGATTACAGACATGAGCTACCATTCCTGGCTCAAGACAACACTTTTGTTGTGGCAGTCCAGGGACAGGACCAGCCTATGCCAGGGTAGGTAGACAATGCTCGTTTGTCTTAAGCCTTCTACTCTTCTACCCCAAACAGCTTACCTGAGCATGGAGGGTGGCGGCGGCGGCGGTGGCGGCTGGGTAGGTGAGCGTAGTATGTGAAATGGCTGGCGTCAGCTCTGTGGTGTAGAGAGGGTAAGGGGCCCAGGCCTCTGGGGACGCAGGAATCAGAGCAGCCCCCATCAGGTCATCTACAACAGGAGACAACAGCCTCCATTCCATCACCAGAACACCGGTCTCCCCTCCCACCACCCACTTTCAAACAGAAAAGGGGACCCAGCATTATAACTGAACCAAGTCCCCATGCTCTGAGACCAGGGAAAGAAGCCCTGTGAACTTGCTTGGCATGGTCAACACTCTACTTCTGGAAGATCTCAAGAAAGCATAGATACCCTATATTAAAAAAGAGATATCAAGCTGGGCGCTGGTGGCGCATGCCTTTAATCCCAGCACTTGGGAGGCAGAGGCAGGTGGATCTCTGTGAGTTCGAGGCCAGCCTGGTCTACAAGAGCTAGTTCCAGGACAGCCTCCAAAGCCACAGAGAAACCCTGTCTCGAGGAAAAAAAAAATCAGAAAAAGGCTTCAGGGAAATAGTGTGATTCTCACAGCCTAGGAGCTCAACCTTCTAGAGTCTAGAGAGGAAGAAGTAGGCTGCTAAGTCTCAAGGTGGTGGCTATCGATGAAAGAAGGCACCAGAAAAGGAGACATGACTGATTAATTCCCTTAGGATCTGAATATACGCAGTTTAAGGAGAACCTGCTTGCCTGGGCCAAGCCAAAAGACAGGAGAAAAAAGGTCAGAGGCCCACTCACAAGGGTCCCGTGCAATCAAATGTGCTCCCAGGGCAGGGTGGACATTGGTGGGATTTGGTGTTGCTATTAGCTTGCTTTTGGCCATCTTGGTGTTGGCTTTGGCAAACTCTAGCCTCAGGGTCTGGGGGTTCTCAGGATCAAAGCGAATACCCTAAATGGGAAGAAAAGGAAAACAGGGTCATACAAGGACCTATACTGTCACCTGCCAGCAATATGGAGGGCCCCAGAAGCAAGCTTGCCTATAAGACTTTTGCACACAGTGCTACAGCAGAGGGAATACCGCTGACCTTGTGAGTAATGACACTCATAACAAACCAGGCAGCCAAAGATTCTGCCCTGGGATGGGTGTTTATTGAGCGTGCAGTAGGGGAGGAACAGGGACAACCCTACCTCAGAGGTTTGCGGGTCAGAGAAAGGCACGCTCTCGGTCTACTCACATTCAATGCATTTTTGGCTGCTTCTGCTCCTGCCCGGCTGTCAAAGATCACAAAACCAACAGGCTGGTAGGAAGAAAAAAAGAACACCCTTGCACGTCTCCCTGCCTTACATCTCTGCACCCCAGGCACAACACTTCACTAGCATGTCCAAGGCCTTGGGCTACATCCCCCTCCCCCCAGGACCACAAACATAAAAAACCCATCACCTAATTAAAAACAGTATTTGTCCTGCTGGCTAGAGAACACAGAAAAAATAAAGCTCTTGCCCATACCCTCCCTAAGGTAAGTCTAGAAGATTCAAGATTCACAAGCATCTAAGTTAAGTCTCCCTTCTGGGTACCACACTATGGAAGAATGCCAACACAGCACTATCCCATGGGTCATTCATACATTAATAACATCACCTTTTCTGTAGCTTTTTTTAAAAGCCGAACTGAGGAGTAAACCTAGGTCTGGTATATATCTGGCTGTAACCACAACCCCAGAAGCCTTTGCAAATGCATGCAGATAAAGTTGAAAATGGCCCCCAGAAATGCTCTAGGGCTCCTGCAGGAAGCAGGTCAGAGCTCAGCTACTATCTCTAATGTCTTCAGCCTTGGGGGTCAGGCAGGCTGTGGTTCCAGAATGCCAGAGCCAGACAAGGACCGAGACTGACAAGTCCCAGCTGGCTAGAAAAGAGGAGGGAACTGTGGAGGCCATCCTTCTGTCAGAACAGAAGCAAGACAGCAAGGAGTGGGTCTCCACCTTCAGATGTCTTCAAACAATAGGAAAAAAGTTTCAGTCCTGCCAGAAGTTAGCCTGGGCTGGGAGGAAAAGCCTAGGAGAGACATTACCTGTCTTGAAGTGAGCTTGATCAGGGACCCTTCATAGCCCTGTGGAGAGAGGTGGCCGTTTCAGGGGTCAGAAGCTGTGGCTGTGCTAACCCAGCACTGTCTCCTGCTGACTGACTCATTCTAACAGTTCTCCAAGGTCAACCCCCTCACCGAGGCTGAGTCCTGCTACCTTTGTGTTCTGAGTCACAGTACCCAGGACACTTCTGTGTGTTCGACTTTTAATTTGAGAGCAAGTGCCTTATCAAGTTTCCTCAGCTTCAAATGAAAAATAAAATAAAATAAAAAAAGAAGCTACACCAAATCTCAAGGATTCCCCACATGGCAAAGTCTGTCAAGATTGGTTGCCATCAGTCACCATCTCTACTTTACAGGTGAGTAAACCAGATGTTCAGCAGGGCCAAGAAACTGGCTCGAGATGCGATTCGGCAGAACCGTCATAAACAGAGCCAAGTCTGTGACCTCAGTTTCTGATACACCTTTCTGCAGTTCAGTCCAAAATTCATTCGTGCTGCTCAGCCGTGATCCTGGGCTCCGGGGGCTCCAGGGTCCTGACTCACCTTGAACGGCCGGAAAAGCAGGTACAGTTCTCTAGGTTTAATATCCACAGGGAGGCCACTGACAAATAGTGTCCGAACCTGGAGACAGAGACCACAGCGGTCACGGTCAGTGGGGGACAGGGAGAAAAGGGTTGTTCATCCACTAAGTAGGGCTTATAGAGAAATTGAGTATATCCTAGGTCACCATTACACATACAGTTTCGTGGCTTTGAGTCTGTTTCTTTCCCTTAGGCTTCACCTAACACCTCTGGGCAAATCTCTGAACAACAAAGACAAGGCAGGAGAGCCCTGGTACATAAATGAACCTATTCTTTCTCAGACCAAAAATCACAGCCCCACACCCCTAAGAGACTGAGAGCACCTCACTCCTCACTCCATAAAATAAGCACATAAAAATGTTATGGTTTTGCACTTGCTACACAGTCACAAGACACAGAGTCTGGATTTGAGCACCCACATAAGCTGACACCCCAAGAACACCTGTGACTACAGCTCTGAGAAGGATGGAGACAAGATTACTGTAGTGGGCTGCCCAGGGTCAGGGAATAAGTGGAAGTGACAGAGGAGGACCCTAACACCTTCTTCTGGCCACCACTCACAGACACAAACTCACACAAGTGTGAGCATATACGCACACAAACATGTACAGACACAAATAACAAAATGGGGGGATATCAAGACAGGGTTTCTCTGTGGCTTTGGAGGCTGTCCTGGAATTCACTCTATAGACCAGGCTGGCCTCAAACTCACAGAGATCCTCCTGCCTCTGCCTCCTGAGTGCTGGAATTAAAGGTGAGTGCCACCACCACAAGGCACAAGTAGTAAATCTTAAAAAAAAAAAAAAAAAAAAAAAGTCCTATTTTGCCAGAAGATATACATAAGCCCTTGGTGGAAAGCTCTGGTCTGAGAGAGGCCCAGACACACAGGTATTTATTTCTCTTATGCTCTGGAGTATGAGTGCAGGTGAGCAGGCTGCTGATGTGTTTTCTGTTTTCTGTACTAGACTCTACAGTAGCTGGGAACAAGTTATAATCCTGTCTCTAAACCTAGTATCACTTAGCAAATACTATTAAAAATTTACTAAGGGCCAAAGCCTGGCAGCGGTGGTGCAAGCATTTATCCCAGCACTTGGGAGGCAGAGGCAGGCAAAGCCCTGGGTTTGAGGATAGCCTGGTTTACAGAGCCATTCCAGGAAAGCCAGGGCCACACAGAAAAACCCTGTCTCAAAAACCAAAAACCAAACCAAATCAAATTGAGCTGGGTAAACTGGCACTCACATGTAATCCCAACACCTGGGAGGTAGAGGCAACAAGATCAGAAGTTCAAGGTCATCCTTGGCTACAGTGAGCTTGAGGCCAACCTCAGCTTTGAGAGACCTTGTCTCAAAAACAAACAAACAAACCAAAAGTTTACTAGATATGGGAACAGGTAACAAGGTGGAAATAAAACAATTATTGCAATGGGCTTAAAGGCTGGCCTCCTAGGCCTTCTAGCTTTGTTTTTGAGGAGGCTCTCTCTAAGTAGCCCTGTCTGTCCTAGAACTCACTATGCAGATCAAGCTGGTCTTAAATTCAAAGATTCACCTGCCTCTGCCTGGTGCTGGAACTAAAGGAGTGCACCACCTGGCTTTCACCTGGACTTAAAGAAATATTTCATGCATATGGCTATTCCACCTGCTTGTATGCATATGCACTAAACACATGCCTGGTGCCTGAGGCCAACATGGGTCTAGAGACACAGAAGTTTGTGAGCCACCATGTGGGTGCTGGGAATTGAACTCAGGTCCTCTGGAAGAGCATCCAGTGCTCTTAACCATTTGGGTATCTCTCCAACCCCTGACCTGGCTTTTTTGTTGTTAAGATTTTTGTTTGCTTGTTTTTTTGTTTTTTTGGCTGTCCCCAACTCAGAGGTCCACCTGCCTCTGCCTCCCAAGTGCTAGGATCAAAGGCTTCCACCACCACTGCCCAGCAGTGACCTACCTTTTTATGTAGATTCTGGGGGTCATAAATTTAATCCTCAAGCATGAAAGGCAGTATTTTGCCCGTGGCCTCTGCAGTCCCATATGTTGAGTTTTGAAAAGTAGAATCTTGCCAGGTTCCCACAAAAGGGTTTGCTGCTGTAATGAGTGCCCTCCTTGTGGTTACTAGTTGGTAATGAAGTCAGATCTAAATACTGGGTTTTTATCCTGTAACCCCTAGCCTCCTGAACCGCAAGGCAGGTACTTGAGATGACTGGTAGAACTGTTCACCTTACCCAACTTCTATTTTTGTTTCATTTATTTGTTTTTGTGGTACTAGAACCCTCTACATGCTAGGCAGGCACTCTACCACCGAGTTACAATTCCTAGTTTGTTTGCTTGTTTTGAGACAGGGTCTCTCTAGCCATGAGCATCCCAGAACTCTCTATGTAGACCAGACTGGCCTTGAACTCACAGAGACCCACCTGCCGCTGCCTCCCTAGTGCTGGGATCGACGATGTATCCCACCAGGCCCAGCACAATTCCTTGTTCTAAAAAAAATTTTTTTTGCTGGGCGGTAGTGGTGCACACCTTTAATTCCAGCACTCAGAAGGCAGAGGCAGGTGGATCTCTATGAGTTGGAGACCAGTCTGGTCCACAAGAGCTAGTTCCAGGATAGGCTCCAAAACCACAGAGAAACCCTGTCTCGAAAAAAAAATCTTTATTTGAGACAGCTATCTTGCCTAGACTAATCCTGAATGTTCAATACTTTCACCTTTTGCTCCCAGGCACTGGGATTAAAGGTCTGTCACAAAGGACTTCCACTATGCAAATAGGCTGGTGTAATCTCAGCACTCAGGAGGCAGAGGCAGGTGGAGGCCAGCCTGGTCTACAGAGCTAGTTCTAGGACAGCCTCCAAAACAATACAGAGAAACCCTGTCTCGAAAAACCAAAAAGTAGACACATCCCTTGGGGGCTGTGATGGGAAGAAGAGGTCTTCTGGCTTACTACAATTTTTTGTTTTGTTTTTTTATTTGAGACAGGGATTCTCAATGTAGCCCTGGCTGTCCTGAAACTCACTTTGTAGGCCAGGGTGGCCTTGTTGGTGTGAGGCACCACACCCTGCCTATAGTTTTGAAGCTTCTTATGTGTGTGTGCATGTGCATGTGTGTGCAGGTCATAGGACAACCTGGAGGAGTCAGTTCAATCCCTCCACCACATAAATCCCAGAGGCTTCATGGCAGAAGCCCCCTGAGCCACCTCGCCTGTCCAGTCTTCTAGTTTAGATATATTAAAAACATATCTCTCATTCATTCATTCATTCATCCATTCATTCAGTTGTAAATAATTATTCTCATGGTGTGTGTGCACGTACACCTACAGAGGAAAAGAAGAGAGCGTCAAATCCCCCGCAGAGCTGAGTCATGGTGGTAGGCTGCCTGATACAAGTACTGGGAACTGATCCTGGGTCCTCTATAAGAGAAACAAGTGTTTGTAAGTGCTGAACTATGTGGCCAGCCCTATAAAAAACACATATTCAAGGGCTGGTTTGAAAAGACTCAGTGGATAAAGACACTTGCTGACAAGGCTGATAACTTGAGTTTGATCTCTTGAACCCACACAATAGGAGAGAACTGATATCCACAAGTTGTCCTCAGACACCCCATGTGCATATACATAAAGACACACGCGCGCGCGAGCACACACGCGCACGCACACACACACACGCACACGCGCACGCGCAAATAAATAATTTTTAATTAAAATCCAGAATAATTTTAAGGTTTACAGTATCACCACTGGAGACGCAAAACCAGGAATATCAACACAAGTTGGAGGCTAACTTGCTCTACACAGCCTTTAAAACACTTGTTGGGCTAGAGAGATGGCTCAGCAGTAAAGAGCCATTGTTGCTCTTGTAGATGACCTGGGCTTGATTTCCAGTGCCCACCCGATGGGTCACAACCATCTGTAGCTACAATGCCAGAGGACCTAATGCACTCGTCTGGCCTCTGAGGTCACCAGACATAGACAGACAGACATGGACAGATACACACACGTGAGTGCGTGCACACACACACATACAATGCTCATAAATATAAGCACTCCTACATGTAAAATACATCTAGAAATTATTTAAGACAAATATAATAAAATATCCAGGTAAGCAAAGCTTCCCTGCACACTCAACTCCTCCTCTCATACTCCTACACCCAGCCTCATCTCACCACCTTCCTGTTTAAGAAAAGGAAGTGAAGCTGGGAAGAAACCCATACAAGGCCCCACATAAAGCAGGGGCTGCGATTCCAGCACTAAGCAAATAGAAGAACCAAAAGTTCAGGTCATCCTCAACTACACAGTGAGTTTGAGGCCATCCTGGGCCATCCTGTCTCAGGGCTAGAGACAGATGGCTCATTGGTTAAGAACATTAGCGGCATGAAACTGTCTATAACACCAGTTCCAGGCAATCTGGCACCCTCACACAGAAAAACATGCAAGCAAAACACCAATGCACGTAAAAATAAATCAGGAAGGAAGGAGGGAGGGAGGGAGGGAGGGAGGGAGGGAGGGAGGGAGGGAGGGAAGGGAGGGAGGGAGGGAGGAAGGAAGAAGGAAGGAAGGAAGGAAGGAAGGAAGGAAGGAAGGAAGGAAGGAAGGAAGGAAACTGATGCCCAGCCATCCCTCTATCTCTTTTTTTTTTCATCCCTCTATCTCTTAATTTTTGTGCTTAAAATCTATATTAAAGCTGGGCGTTGGTGGCGCACGCCTTTAATTCCAGCACTTGGGAGGCAGAGGCAGGCGGATCTCTGTGAGTTCGAGGCCAGCCTGGTCTACAAAGTGAGTTCCAGGACAGCCTCAAAAGCCACAGAGAAACCCTGTCTCGAAAAACCAAAAAAATAAATAAATAAATCTATATTAAAATTGTCAGGTGTGGTAGTGCACACCTTTAATTTCAGCACCTAGGAGGTAGAGGCAGGAGGTTTGCCAGTTCCAGGACAGTTAGGGCAGATAGAGAGAAACCCTGTGTCAAAAAAAAAACTATATTTAAAATCCCTTTTAATAAACTCTTAACTCTGCTTCCAAACTTTAACAATGTAAAAAGGGGAGGGGATGTTTTAAAGAAAAAGCTTTCACTCCCCCACCCACAATACAGCCATGCCTGAAAGTATTTGGTTGTCCCATAACAAGCCACAGGGAAGAAGGATCATGCTCCAGGGCTGAAGGGATGGCTCAGTGTTTAAGGCCAATTGCTGCTCTTACAGAGGACCTCATTCAGTTTCTCCTACCCACCAAATGACCTGCAACTCCAGGCCCAAGGGATCCCTCTTCTGGCTTTCATGGGCACATCCACACAAGCAGGCACACACTCATAAAATTGTTGGGGGGGGGGTACTCCATGTTCTAGAAATATGGTCAAGTTTTGGGGGCACTGATTTGAATTAGGAACCTGAAGGAGGGACAAGCAAAGTTTTACACACACACACCTTCAACAGAGTCAAGATTGTCAAAGAAAACTTATTTTGCCAAGCACACATAGCAGGGCTTATGGTCATTTTGGATGCTTTTTTTTTTTCTCCTTAGAGACATGGCACTCACTCAACCTAAGAGAAGGCTCGTTACATTCCCAGTCCTGAAAGCTCTGTATCCCGTAGGACCCCTTGGCCCTGTCCTTTGACAGCTCCTTTGGAAAGCACATAGCTGGGGCTCCAGGGTGGGCTAACCTGAGCTTGTGAACTCAGGAGCCTCTCTGCCTTTTGCTGGCAGGGTTTAAAGTATACAAGTGAATCCCCCAGGCACTAATGACTCACCTAAGGTCACACTGAATCAAAAATCTGAGTCTCTCTGCTACACCTGCTCTTGGTTACCAAGAGAGGATAAGACCTCAGTGCCAACCCTCAGATTAGCCTGGGACTTTGAGTGCAAGCTCTCTACCCACGAAGGAACCTCAGCAGTCCACTCTTCCTCCCAGAGCAGCCCCACAGAAACTTCTGCCTCGGCCCTCTCCAGAGTCTGCCTATCTCTGCCCAGGCTAATTTTAATCTGTCCCTCAAACAACAGCTTTCTGGCCAGACCTCCCCAGAGGCCCCTTAAATATCAAATTCTCAGCACAAAGTTTCCTGCTTTGTGTGGGAGTGGGGCATGAGCTCAGGGCTTTCCCTGTCTCCAACTGAAGTCCTCCTTCCTAGCCTTCTCTCTGGGCCAGTGTCCACTTCCTCTGCTTTCCACTGTTTATATTCTAAACCTCTTCAAAGACTATAGCATGGTTTCCAGCATGTACCCGACTACTCTGACAGAAACAAAGCAGTTCCAGATTAGGGAACCAGTCCCATCTGCCATGCCACGGGCCCTTCGCAGAAGCCCAGTATGGGAGGCTAAGTCACAGGAGGAGTGTAACTTGAACATTCTACCCCAGCCAATTATATCCTCCTATCTCCCTTGTTCAGAGAGGGGCAGTAGGGCTAGAGACAATCAGTAACTTGTCTTTGGTTTTCTTGGAGCAGGATTTCAGTATGTGTCGTAGGCTAACCTTGAATTGACTGTATAGCCCAGATTGGCTTCAATACTCCAATGTCAGTTTTCCAAGAAAACTTGAAAGGCAGAGGCAGACAGATTTCTGTGAGTTCAAGGCCAGGCTGGTCTACAGAATTTGTTCCATACAAGGGCTACACAGAGAAACCCTGTCTCAAAAACAAATTGGGATTACAGTTACGTGCCACCACAATCAGCTTGGCTAACTTTTACAAGGCACAAAACTTGGTTTACCAAGAAACAGAGCTCAGTGAGAACCAGATACCCAGGCAGCTAGCTGTCTGCTCCACCAGCAATCGATTTGGGCAGCTGCATTACTAGCCCATAGTTGGGTCTCCCTTCCCAAGCTGCTTATTCCAGATGACAGGAAAGTCAAAGTGATGAGAAAAGAAAAGGCAGAAGCCAGCAGACTAATGGTAGGGGGAGGTAAAAGCTCAACAGGCTGGCTAGCGGATCATAGAAAAGAGGGATTATCTGGAACCCACCAGTGGCCTGCCTCCACCATCAGACCCCACACCTCCAGGTCCCCGTCCCTCTCACCCTGCCCCTGCCCCTGCCTTCCTGGGCATCCATCCTTTGGGCCGGGTTTCCTCACTCCCCACCTCCATCCCCTCCCTGAAGTCCTGCCGTGGTTTTGGCACCCTTGCCTTGTATTGCTGCCTCCAGTCTGAGCTGATCTGGCATCCGGACTACACAAGAACCCAGAACTCCCGCACCTTCCAAAGCATCGACCAGGCCCTGACACTCAACACCCCCCCACTTCCATATTCAGGTCTTCTAAAGAAATTTGCCAGAGACCAGGTGTGGCCCAGCAAAAAAAACGACACTGCACAAGCAAAGAGAGCAGGCTGGAGCTGGTTGGAAGAGATCTGCATTTCAACTTCAGGCTTTGGCCTAGGAAAGCTGCTTCACCCTTCTGAATGTTTCAATCACACAACACAGATACCACCTACCTCCAAGATCAAGAGCTACCCTTTCTCTATACCTAACGCATATATAAGTCTCAACAAAGGGCATGAAATCATTTACCTCCACAAACTCTTACCTGTCAGCCACCAAGAGCCATCTGGTTATAAAGCTGTCTAGTGAAGCTAGATCAGGTCCAGGTCAGTCTAGAGCTCGCAATGTGGGTAGAGGGCCTCAGGAAGTCACATTAGATTCTCTCTCCTTCAGAGGAGGCAATAATTACTCCAGGTTTAAATCACCAACAACGTCACTAATTCAACTCCCTCAAATAAAACAAAACCAAAACACACCTGGGTGGTGGTGGCACACGCCTTTAATCTCAGTGCTTGGGAGGCAGAAGCAGATGGATCTCTGTGAGTTTGAGGCCAGCCTGGTGAGTTCCAAGACGACACAGTGAAACTCTGTCTTAAAACAAACAAAATCACCTCGATCGTTTAACAGATGAGGGGAAAATGAGTGTGACAACAGGGCTGTTGATGGCAGTTTGTATACTTCAGTACATGCAACCTAGCCAACCACTCTTGCATCCCAGGCTGCCATGGGGTCTATTCCTCCTGTAGCACCTTCTGGTGCCAGCCTTGGGGTAACTGGAGAGGTTACCTCAGGAGAGGCCAGATGCAGACCAGGATTCTGTACTAACAGATACTTGATACTTCAACAAAAAAGATCAACCAAAGAACTCAAGGCCTAGCTAGTCCATTGTCTTATAATAGTCTTATAACAAATGAATGCACACACATATGCACCCCTTCAAATTATTTGAAGAAAGCATTAGGGATGGTTCACACTATCCCTAGGAGGACAGAAGGTACCTCACTTGTTTTCTTGGGACTCTTTCCCACATACCTCTTCTAGAGAAGCAGCAACACAACCCAGGGGACTGTCTCGGTTCCAAAAGGTAAACAACTACATTCCTTTTAAAATGGCACCTTCAGGCAGTGGTGAAGCATGCTTTTAATCCCAACACTTGAAAGGCAGAGGCAAACAGATTTCTGTGAGTTCAAGGCCAGGCTGGTCTACAGAATGAGTTCTAGACAAGGGTTACACGGAGAAACCCTGTCTCAAAAACAAACAAATAATAAAGTAAAAACTAAAAATAGAATGGCACCTTCAGGGCAAGTAAGCACACACAGCTAGACCCATGGTCACATCCTCAGCATAGCTAAAATACAAGTCTGCAGTTAGTGGAGGGGTGGACGACTATAGAGTTATGGATGGAGACCCCTTAGATGGTGCATGCAGAGAAACAACTATTTCCATACACAACACTATGGACAGGGACATTCAGTCTTGCTGGAGGAAGTCCCAGCCCAGTCCAGGCCTGTCTAGGGGAAATGACCAGCACCCCCCAGAACTTCCCGCCCAAACAATGACGGCTCTTCCAGAGGTCCTCAGTTCAATCCCCCGTAACCACATGGTGTCTTACAACAACCTGTAATGAGATCTGGTACCATCTTCTGGCCTTCAGGCAGAACACTATACATAATAAATCGGAGACAGAGTTTCTATGTGAAGTAGCCCTAGCTATCCAGGAACTAGCTCGGTAGACCAGGCTGGCCTTGAACTCGCAGAGATCCACTGTGCTGCCCCCAAGTGCTGGGATTAAAGATGTGAGCCACCACCGCCCAGCTATAAAAAAAAAAAAGACTAAACAAGCCTTCAGTAACAAATAGTGACCACAGAGAGAGAGAGAGAGAGAGAGAGAGAGAGAGAGAGAGAGAGAGAGAGAGAGAGAGAGAGAGAGAGAGAGAGAGAGAGAGAGAGAGAGAGAGAGACAGACAGAGACAGAGACAGAGAGACAGGACCTGCCTAACACAAAACTAACTTCCAAGCAAGGCAGGGCTTTTTCTATCATCCAGAAACACTGGAGGCAGCCTGAAGATTAGAAATCAAACAGCAGCTGTGCAGCCCTCCCTCCTCTTAGGAGCTCACACAGGGCTCTAAAAGGGGAGACAGGGAGGTCTTCTTCATTAGAGGAACTATACTCAGACATATGATAGGAACCCAGCTGCTCACTAGGTCTGTATCCTCTTCTGTAAAAAGGACAGACAGAGCTGACACTGAGGGATCCTATTTCTCCAACCCAATTTTTCTTTTGGTTTTCTGAGATAGGTGTCTCATGGACTCCCTATGTAGTTGGAGATGACCTTGAACTCCTGACCTCTTGCCCCCCCAACTGTATGCTCAGCTTCTTTTCTACACAAGTTTTTACACCCCACAAAGACCTCCTTCATACCAAGCATTAAACACTCACTGCTCAATTGCTGTGGCTAAGAGAATGGGCTCCATAAATGCCAGATTTTATTATCGATGGAAAGAGTAAACACTGCTTTCAAAAACAATGTGACACCCATGACCATTAAATCCTCTTACCCTTTAACTCTGAAGGACAACCTCAGCCTTCTTCAAACCCCCAGCTTTAGGGAAGCCAAGACAGGACCTAGGACTCGAGGGGTCACTATGTAAAGGACTAAGCTTTCTTCTCTAAAAAATGTTGCTGAAGAACACCAGGGCGAGCCTGCAACTCAAAAAACCCCACCAACCCACTAGGCAGCAGCCTGCCCTGCATAAATTCTTGCCACCAGGATTGGCTCTCAGGTAGAAGGCACACACATTTTGACTTTTGTCGATAAAAATAGACTACAAGAGATAAAATTTACATACACACACTATGTAAACTCCCCATATGTATGTATGTTTGTGTGCATGTAGGTATGCATAATTTTACATAATTCTCATATAGCCCAGGCTGGTCTCAAACTTGTTATGCAGATGAGGATTACTTTGAATTCCTGGTCCTCCATATCCTGAGTGCTGGAATTACAAATAACACCTGCTAAAAGTGATTTTTAAAAGATTGCATCTTTAGCTGGATGTGGTGGTATACAAGAGGCTAAATAGAAAAGGTTGTGTGTACCAAGTCAGCCTGGACCACATACTAAGACACTGACTCAAAAAAGTCAAGAAATAAACTGGGCATGGTGGCGCACACCTTTTAGTCCCAGCACTCGGGAAGCAGAGACAGGCGGATCTCGGATCTCAGTGAGCCCTGCCTGGTCTACAGAGTGAGTTCCAGGACAGTCAGGACTGTTACACAGAGAAGCCCTGTCTTGAAAAACAAACAAAAAAAGTTAAGAAATAAAAGAGACTAGAATGCATGTGTCACCACACCTGCAATCTGAGCACTTGGGAGGCAGAGGCAAGAGGATGTCTATGAGTTTGAGGCCACTCTGGACTACATAGAGACCAGAAAGAAATCAAATGGAGAAAGAAAAGAGGGTCTGGAAGATGGCTCAGCGGTTAAATGTTAGGGGCACATGCCTCATAATCCAAATTCAATCCTCAGGACCCAGTGGTGTGTATGACTAACCCCAAAACTACCACAGCAAACTTTAAAGAGATGCTCGGAAGCTTGTGGGGTAGCTAGCCTGAAATATGTAGTGACACAGAAACAAGAGAAATCAAATCCTGTCACACTCAAAGTGACTCCCAGAAGTTGTCCTGATTGCTTCATGTTGTGACCAAGCGCCCCCCCCAAGCAAAAACTAAAATAAATGTTAAGGGAGGGAGATTTCTATAAATCTTTTCTTGGTTTTTGTTTGGTTTACTCTATCTGCAGTACTAGCGACTGAATCCAAGGCTTTGTGCAAGCCAGCCAAGTGGTCCCCCACTGAGCTATCCCCAAAGTTTTTAGCATCTCTGAAAGTTAGAAGTCAAACCGGAAAGGAAAGGCTGCTAAACCATCCACTCCATCAATGCTCAAGCTCCGCCTAGGGCTCTCAGTGTCATCTGGATGGAAAACACTACTTAGAAGGGGGAGGGGAGAGGAGGGAAATCCAAACTGGGAAAAACAAGACTCTTGTAAGCCCTTCCCACATCCTTCCCCCACTCTTAGTCCTCAGCAGCAACCTAAATAAAGAATATTTGCGCTGGAAGATACTGTATTTTTAGATGAGAAAACCAGGATCCAGGGGTCCAGTAAGCTGCCAGCAGCCACTGCACATGTGAAAAGTAACTTTAAGGCCCCCGCATGCTTGGCTCATGAATCCATGCCCATTTCCAGACCTTGATCTTATTAGCCAGTCTGCTTAGACCCCAGTGGGAAGCTGCCTGAGGCGCCCAGACACAAGCAGCTCTCAACTTCTGATCAAACAAGAGAGAGGCAATACCTTGCAGAACCCTGAGGGAGGATGGTTTGATATTGTAGTTAGTCCTAGGCAGAGCTGGTTTTAAAGAGGTAAAAGGAGCCAGCCATGGTAGCTTATACCTGTAATATTAACTTTCTGGAGGCTGAGGCAGGAGGATTGTCATGAGAATTTGAGACCAGCCAGGGAATTCTAAGACAGTATAATACCAACACTCTGGAAGCACACACCTTTGACCCCAGCACTGGGAAGGCAGAGAAGCAGAGGCAAGCTGATCTCTTTGAGTTTCAGGCCAGCATGTTCTACATAGCAAGTTTCAAGGCAGCCAGAGCTACATAGTCAAACCCTGAATGAATGAATGAATGAATGAATGAATGAATGAATGAATGAATGAATGAATGAACGAACGAACGAACGAACAAGTAAGAGGTAAAACAGACAAACTGCCACCTCCATCCTCTGTATGAGAGCAGCATTGGGTGCTAGGATGGGGTGAATTGCTAGAGCAAGTGCAGACAAACCCCCCTCAGACCACTGGGGCTGCAAGCTACATAATAGAGCAAGTTTCCCTGATATAAAAAAACACTCAACAACTCAGATGCCATCATAATACCTGGACATGAAGTGATCACCTCAGGAAAGACTCCACCAAGAAGAATCAAGACAATGGACTTGGGCTTCACCTCCAGAAGGCAACTGCCAACCAGACTCAGAAATGCAAGAAAGGACCGTTACCAACTAGGACAAGTAGCTGCAGACCTCCCCCCACCCCCACCTCATCGATAAACTGTTCCCAACATTCTAAAAGTCCAAAGTTTTCCTTTCTTTTTTCCTTGCTAGATGGCCTGGCACCATTTGTCCCAGACAGGTCCTGAACTCAGCCAGCAAAATGATTCTCCCCTCTCAACCACTCAAGGCACCTAGGACAACAGGTATGTAGACTGAACTCACACTACCAGACTCTGTTTCTGCACTGCACAGAGAGCAGTAAGGACAGCAGTAAAGAAAGAACCACTTGCCGGCTCCTTTTATAAAGGGAGGGAGAGGACAAGGTGACTGTGACTAAGACTCAGAGTAAGGGTTGGATGAGCATGGTGGTGCACACCCTTAATCACAGCACTTGGGAGGCAGAGACAGGTGGATTGCTATGAGGTTGAGGCCAGCCTCGTCTACAGAGTGGGTTCCAGGACAGCCAGGGTTACATAGAGACTCTGTCTCAAAACACAAACAAGCAAACTCAGGGTAAGATGCAAGCACTGCCTTTATCCCTCCTCCTGAGAACCTCGGTGCTTCCCCCTGCCCACAAGAAAGCAAAGGGGCAGTGTACAAAGGGACAGAGAGTAAGGCAAAAGCAAGGTGGGGGCCACGGTGGGCTCAGAGCCACGAGGAGGGTGGGTCACTGTTGGGCCACACCCTGATCTCAATGGCCAGATATTTTTTTCTTTGGTGTGCTCCAGGGAGTAGGATTCTGCTTGGATCCTAAGTTTGGGCTTGGCACAGTAGGTTACTCTCACCCCTCCCAGGGAAAGAAGGCCCTCAGTGGAGCCACTTGACTCGGGGTGGATGG
This sequence comes from Mesocricetus auratus, assembly GCF_017639785.1. Lineage (NCBI taxonomy): Eukaryota > Metazoa > Chordata > Mammalia > Rodentia > Cricetidae > Mesocricetus > Mesocricetus auratus. The sequence goes on along the minus strand of NW_024429267.1, from coordinate 5,666,346 downwards.
AATGTAGCAACATGGCCTGCAGACCCAGGACTTATAAGGTACTAAGAGAGGACACGGGGAAAGAGCATGCAGCAGTAGGCAGTGGCTGTGAACCCAGAGACACAGGCTCCCTGGAGTACAGTGCTCTGAGGACACACTTCTGCTTCCCACAGAGTCCTGGGGTGGCTCAGTGGCACCCCAACTCACCAACCAGACCTTTTCCAGGCAGTTCCTACCCAAATGACAGCTTATCCCACAGCTTGCAATCACTATCATTAATTCAGACCTGGTGGAAAGTCCTAGGCCTCAGTGTCTGCCCTGAAAACTTCAGACCCCAATTACATCCTCAGAGGCAGGCTGTGAGGGTGTGTTCTAAGCCACACTTTGCAGTTATACTCAACCATATGAACCAATCACTGGCTTGTAAGCCTGACACTCCTTTTGATATAGCAGGTGAAGGAAGCAAGTATTGGCCCCCGTTTTACAGACAAACCAGCTCCAAGATTATATGGCCTATAGCCTAGAGCTGAGGGTAAAGTCCAGATTGCCTGGAAAATTTGGGACTCTTCTCCGCTAGTCTGTAAGACATACCCCAGAGTATTGGCAATGTATAGGAGTGGGAAGGGCAGAGAATGGGGACAATCGAGCTAGGGCGACAGCACAGCTGGTCATGTATAAAGTACCAAGTAATGTTTCAGACCTCATCCTCTAAGCTATTCCTAGCCTCAGGAGAGAAGACTTCATGTTTTATGAACACAATCAGTCAAAGTCTGTCATGTGCACTGAACTATGTCTCATTTAGAAAACTAGAGCTGACACGAAGTACCACACTGTGCAGAGTTGGCGCTACAGCAGGATGCTGGAGACAGATGTGAGGGTCCTGATTTCCATGTGGCTCCAGGCAATACCAGAGGCCACACCCAGAGGCAAGGCTTCCTGGGCATTAAAGGAAGTTTCACAAGTCCACCTACTGCCCGATTCTGCTCACTGCTTGCAGCTGTGTGACCTGCCACTTGCCTGTATGCCTAGTGGTTTAGTCACCCTCCTATTGCTATGAAGAGACAGCATGACCAAGGCAACTCTATAAAAATAAACATTTAATTGGAACTTGCTTACAGCTTCAGAGGTTTAGTCCACTATCATCACTGTAGGAACATGGCAACGCACAGACACTGGAGCAGTAAGGAGCTGAGAGCTACAGCCTGATCCACAGCTCAATAGAGAGAAACACTGGGCCGGATGTGGGCTTTTGAAAACCTCAAAGCCCACCCCTAGTGACACACTTCCTCCAATAAAGCCATCTCCTAATCCTTCTAATCCTATCAAAGAGTTCCACTCCCTGGTGACTAAGCATCCATATGGCAAAGGTGGCCATAGTCAGATCATGGAGAGCTGACATGGAGCTCAGTGTGGTTTCTGCCTATGACCAATAGCAGAACAGAAGTAAGCAACTGCCAGGCAGGCTATGCCACCACACAGCAATTTAGCTCAGTTCTGGATAGCTTTGAGTCAGGGACTGCCATCTCCTCCCCTTTCCATCTGTCCAGGACCCAATGGGATAAGTGGCTTAAAACAAAGAAAAGACAGCATCTTCATGCTGCAGCCCTACTTTGGGAAATGAGAAACAGCAGCCCAGAGAAGGTGGTGGAGGCCAGCATTTTCAAACACTCAATGGAGTTTAAAAGCTGACTCTCTTAAGTAGTAAACCAGCCAAGCTGCCTACATATAGGGAAGGACATAAGGAGATCCCAGAGATGATCTCCAGGATGGCAGTAGTCACTTGAGAGCCAGACCATTCTTTTCATTAAGATGCTCACAGTGGGCTGTGGCAATGGGGTATTAAAGCAGTCAGCCTCATGTATACACGATTAAGGGTTACAGTCCTGTAGAGAATTTAAAATATAACCAAGTCATTTTCATTATTCCCAGACGATGGCAATTCTAAACACATATGATAAAAAAATCTTTTGGCTGGAGCTGATGCCTCAGTCTTCTGCCAGGTAGGTCTTAGATTGCCACCAACCCAAAACCCACGGCCTGGATTCATCCACTAGGTTATTCTGTTTCTGGGACACAGACATGACCCAGAGCACAACCCTCAAAATTTGTGATTGCAGCAGGGCAAGGTGACAATTCAGTCCCTGCACTCCAGAGGCAGAGGCAAGCAGATTCTGTGAGTTTGAGGCCAACTGGTCTACTCAGCAAGTTCTAATACAGCTAAGGTAAAGAACCCCTCTCAAAACAAAAAAACTTTTCTATTTTTTTTTGGGGGGGGGCTGTAAGGATAGATGCTCAGACAGAATATTTGATTAGCAAGTACAAAGCTCTGGGTTTGATCATCAGGAAAAACAACAACTGATTACAGACCCTTTTCTGTTCCTCCCCACTCCATTTCACCAGACCTAATGGAAAACAGAAAAAGTACAATATGTGGTGAAGCACTAACTGTAGACTCACCACCTAACAGCCCTGTAAAGCAAACCTCTCTTGTCCTTGTTTCCTCTTTTATAAAAGTGATAATGTAAGGACTTCACAGTGCTACTGTGGAAGTAGGACTTAAGATGGAGGAATACTCAGTACAATGCCAGGGGCACACACTATAGACAGGCTTACTTTTAGCAATCTAGCCTCTCTGAGCAGAGCAGACAAAGCCTCAACAACCCCTAAAGAGAGAGGAGACTTGACATTGACATCTTATAGACACCTCCTGGGTCCATTTGCCTGGGCCATGCCTAGGTAAACGCCTAGAAATATAGACTTCCTTCAAGCCGGATGTTGGTGGCACATGTCTTTAATCCCAGTACTTGAGAAGCAGAGGTAGGCAGATCTCTGGGAGTTCAAGGCCAGTCTGGTCTACAGAGCGAGTTCCAGGACAGGCTCCAAAGCTACAGAGAAACCCAGTCTCGAAAAAAAGAAAAAGACTTCCTTCTCTCATATTGAAAGGCTTGTCAACAAATGCTGAGATGTCCCAGGGTCTCTTAAATGTGTGTTTTTGTTGTTGGGGAGGGAGCTGCTTGTTCTGTTTTTGTGATTTGTTTTCTTTCTCTGTGTAGCCTTGGTTAGCCAGGAACTCGATATATAAAACAAGTTATCTGCCTGCCTCCCAAGTGCTGGGATTAAAGGTGTGGACTTCCATGCCTGTCTTTGGTAGGGAGAAAGGGGCTTCAGTAGTCCAGAGTAATCCAACTGTGGTGCTTTGAGTAAAACTGGTCCCCACAGGTTTGTAGATTTGAATGCTTAGTCACCAGAGAGTGGCACTATTTGAAAGGATGTGGCCTTGTTGGAGGAAGTGTGTCATAGGGGGTTGGCTTTGAGGTTTCAAAAGCCCATGCCAAACCGTGCGCACACCTGTGCGCATGCTTGCTTACACGAATGAGTGTGCCTTCAGGTCAGGATGTAGCTCTCAAATATTTCTCCAGCAACATGCCTGCTGCCATGCTCCCCGCTATGATAATGGACTAAACCTCCAAAACTGTAAACAAGTCTACCCCCACTAAATGCTTTCAATTTTTTTTAAATGAGTTGCCTTGATCATGGTGTGTCTACACAGCAAAAGAACACTGACTAGGACACCAACTTACAATATAGCTAATGACCTTGAACTCCCATCCCTCCTGCTGTTTCCCAATGTTTGAAGCATTCAACACCACATCTTGCTTTATTTGTTTGGTTTTGGTGTGTGCATTCAGGCAGGCTCTTGCTTTTAGAAATCCTTATGTAGCTCAGGCTGGCCTTGAACTTGAGACTCTCTCTTCCTGTCTCTACTTCTTTTCCTTCCTTCCTTCCTTTCTCTTTTTGTTTTTGTTTTGTTTTTTTGAGACAGGGTTTCTTTGTATTGTTTTGGAGGCTGTCCTGGAACTTGCTCTGTAGACCAGGCTGGCCTTGAACTCACAGAGATCCACCTGCCTCTGCCTCCGGAGTGCTGGGATTGAAGGCATGCGCCACCACCAACGGGCCTGTCTCTACCTAAGAGCTAGAATTACACACATGGCCCATCACATTCATCTTTCAAATGTTTCTGATGTCCGAGAAAAAAAAAAGGGAGATGGGGGCTGGAGAGATGGCTCAGCAGTTAACAGTCCTTACTAAGCTTGCAAGGTACCTAAGGTCAATTCCCTGAACCCACCTGTAATTCCAATTTAGGGATCTGATGCCCCCTCCAGGCTTACATGGGCACTGTACTCACATGCAATGACTCATATAGGCATACACTATATACATAACTAAAAAATAAATTGGGGGGGAGGAAGATGACCAAACCACACACTGAACCCTAGAATTCCTTTACATTCATTTAGACCAATCATTCTCAACCTTCTTAATGCTGTGTCCCTTTAATACTGTTCAGTTCCTCATTTTGTGGTGACCCAACTATAAAATTATTTCCATTGGTACTTCATGACTGTAATTTTGCTGTTATGAATCATAATGTAAATATCTGATATATAATCCCAAAGGGGCTGTGACACACCATTTGAGAACTGCTGATTTAGACTAACCTGGGCCTGTCCATCCCTGCAGACTAAATACCTCCTACTTGCCTGCACCTCAAAGAGAAAGATAAAACTCTAAGTTCTGAGAGGTACCAGGGCCCTGTTTCCGGACATCCTCTGAGGATACATCCTCTTATCCCAGCTACTACGAGAAAATGAGGGTAGCAACCACAGGTTCAATTGTAGATACCTTGGCTACCATTAACTCCTGATATTCTATAATCTACAATTAAATTAACATAAAACTTGTTTACAAACTGGAAGTGATGGCACATGCCTTTAATCCCATCACTGGGGAAGCAGAAGCAGTTAGTTTCAGGTCATCCAGGGTTACGTAGTGAGACCCTTTGTTACAAACAAAAACAAACTTCTTTAGAATCCAAATACCACACTTCAATGACCTAAGGATGCTCCCTAATTAAAAAGAATTGTAGGTTAATCCCAACACCTGGAAAGCAGAGGCAGACCAAGTTCCAGGCCAGCCTGGGCTATTAAAAACAAAATTACTGTAGGGGCCAAACCACTTGCTTAGCACCTAAAAAAAAAAAAAAATACAAAAAGTAACTATAGCCAGGTCTCCAAACTCATCAAATTACATTTTGGATAAATGTAGCTTTTAAGTACCAATCATACTGCAATAAAGTAGTTTTAAGTAGCACTGAGTGTAGTAGCATATATCTGTAATCCCAGTATTTAGAAGGCTGAGGCAGGCCGGGCAATGGTGGCCCACATCTTTAATCTGTGAGTTCCAGACCAGCCTGGTCTACAAGAGCTAGTTCCAGGACAGCCTCCAAAGCCACAGAGAAACCTTGCCTCGAAAAACCAAAAGAAAAAAGAAAAAAAAGGAAGGTTGAGGCAGGAGGATCAAGAATTTGGGGTCATGATGACTAAGCTACATGGTTTCAGGTCAGTCTAGCATTCTAAACCAGCCTGGGCAATGTAGCAAGACCCTCTCAATACATAAACACCACACACACTGCTCTCCAGAGACACTGATACTTAACCATCCAGGACAACCAGTAGGATTATCCAGGAGAATCTAAGCAGGATTTTCAGGGTCTATGTGACATCATCTGGTACTCCATCAAGACCCATCTGGAGGAAGAAAATAGCCTTAGACCAAACAGGAACTTCAGCTTCTACCATTAATTCCCCACTGTCCTCTTTAGCCTTCCAAGGGTATCAAAGCTTTTAACACAGCTCTTCAAATGCAAGAAAATGGCCGTTTCCTCCCTCCTTCGCATGGTCTCAGGCTTTTCATAATGTGTGCTATTTGTCCACATAGTAAACTACTGGTAGTTAACCAAATAAACCATGAGGTCTCATAATCCACACAGCCCTGCTCCCCAGTTTTGCTTCTGAAATAGAACCTCACTGTACAGCCAAGCTAGTCTTGAACCTAGGATTCTCCTGGCTGTCTTAGGAGTCATCCTTTCCCTTTCTACTCACTAACAACCTCCTCCTCTACTCACCCTCATCTCAGGGAGCGCTAACCTCTAACTTCCTGGTGTCACTATGGTGTCACCACTGCCAGTCAAGTCCTTCTCACACACACCCCTTACCACCTTTCATCTGTATCCCAGAGAAGGAACCTGATGATCACAATATGGATGAAGCCCCTTGGGTAGAGCAGAAAGCAAGCAGGGAAACCTGACTTAAGAGGCAGTTCAAAGTAAGGGATCCCTCCTAGAACTGAGAAAACGCATCATTCTCCTAGGAGAATGTTACCCTTAGGAAGTGAGGTGTTAAAAGCAGACGGTAGTTTTTACTTCTCTAGGCTTGTTATAGCTAATCAATAGGTGATTGGGAAGAGCCAGTTTCAGCCACAGCAGTAAATCACCAATGTTAACAGTATTATCTGGATGCAGGTTCTTAAGGATTGTAAAAGTGACTGCCTGGGACCATCTATTTTCCCCCAAGCAACTAAAGGAGAGGGAGCTGAGAGTTCCTGGGCTGCAGGTCAGAATACAGCTGAGGGGAGACCAGAACAGACCTGGATACCAGGACATCACCAGCCCTCAGTTTTCTATTTAATAACTTTCAACTATATCTTAATTTGTATTCAAGTGGTGGTGGAGAATGGCTGCCAGGGTGCACATGTAGACACTAGAGGGCAACTTCCAGGAACCCGTTCTCTCTCTTTTCATTCCAAGCATCAGGGAGGTCATCAGGCTTGGTAGCAAACACCTTTATCCGGTGAGCCATTTCACCAGTCCTATTTTATTTTAAAATGCGAAACGCTTCATGAGATTTCATTTCTTCTTTAACAGAGCCATGCTAATCTACCCTGTATTCTTCATACTCTGTAGTCTATGTGCTACCAAAATGAAGACCTGCTGAACACCAGAACTCTGTTCAACACTAAATTCAAGCCCATGTCCCTCTGCTGGTACCACTCACTACTCTGAACCACCAAGGCTATACAGCACACCTCAAGGCCCATAGGAGAAGAGTGGTGACTCTACTTCTAATACCTACCCTCTCTCCCAGAAAGGAAATGTTTAAATTAGCCAAGGTGCTCTTCGGTGGTGGTGGCACAATCCCAGCACTGGGACACACTGAGGCAGGAGGATCTCTGTGAGTTTGAGGCTAGCCTGGTCTACAGAGTGAGTTCCAGGGCATCAGGGTCTACACAGAGAAACCCTGTCTCAGAAACAACAAAACAAAACACAAAAGCAGCCAAGGCCCACATACTTTTTCCAACTCCTCGGTGTGTCCATGTGGTTAATTCCCACCCGGACCAGTGGGTCTGAGGATCTGGTCAGCCTTTCAATAAAAGTGTGAAGTCCCTGCTGAGGGCCAATCTTCTAAGAGATGCTAGATTTGGGATGGAGCCTTGCACAGCTTGAGGAGGCATTGCCCCCAAATCCCAGTTTCAGCATAAGAGATGAGAAGACAACCGAGACCACAGACACACCAGCAAATAACACACATTCATCGTTCCCCCCAGGGGACGTTCTAAAATTCAGGTAGGTCAGGATGGGGTAAAGGACCCCAAGGCAAAGGGGCCTACAGACATTAAGGTCGAAAGAGGACAAAGCCAACAGAAACCAAAACCAGGCACTACTCCAGAGCTACCAGCAGAGAGACGTGAGTGAAGTGAGTCGTTGCACATAATTCTGCCTCCTTGCCCCAAAGCAGGATCAAACCTCGACTATAAAGATGTCATGTCACTGGTGCGCTGAGGCAGGTCTCTGCTGGCCCTGCCTAGCAGTGGGCCGTTCGGTAGCAGCCCATAGCACAACCAGCAAGAAACATCAGGGCCTCTGCGGTTTCTACCCCAGACCAAAGGGAAGGGCGCTAGGGCTGGATAACTGACCCTTGGTTTCCTGGGCAAGAGCGGGCCAGGGCGGGGCAGGAAGGGTCTCTCAGCCCTGGAGTGACACAGCACACGTCAAAGGAGCTCCCTAGGAGCCTGTCCCCTTCCATATTAATTCTGCTTGCCTGCATGCCTAGATTCCATTCGCTGCTACCTTTAAAGTTTTCATCCCCTTCAAGTGCGTCGTCCTCAGCAGCCCAGGAAACCGACAGGCGCTGGTGGTCCCTTGACAGTCTCACAACCCCTTCTTCTCAGCACAGGGAGGCTGGACAAGATGATGTCGCCTCTCTTTGGAGGATCCCACCCAGGACAGTTTGGGGTACTGGCTTGGCTACTCGGTCAAAGGACGAGAACAGGGACAACTTAGCGTTTCCAAGTTCTCTCTTTTCAGACTATAATTAATTGAACTGCCGGCTCATCTCTGTAGACGCCCAAGTTCTGGGACTGACTGGGAGGAAAGCCCGCCCGGCCACTAAGACTACAGCTCTCAAGTACCTAGGCGCAGGGCAGCTGGTCCGGCCTCCAAGGTCATGGGGAGGGGTCAGGGGGGGAAAGGCTGGAGGGTGAGCATGCTTCCAACAAGCCCACCTCGATAATCTCTCTCAGCTCCTTCAAGCCAAGGCAAGGGGGGGGGGCGAGGGGGAAGGCCACCCATGAGGTTCTCCTCAGCCGAAGCGCGCGCGCAAGCCGGAGCGGGCGTGAGGAACGAGGGCAGCGGGTGTAGGAGCCGTGAGGCGCCGTAAGCCCACCACGGGGACACACGGATGGCGGCCGACGCGCGCCCTCCTCGAGCACGGGAGGGCGGGGAGACAATGCCGGCCCCGCCGGGCCAGTCCAGGCCGCACGCCCCCGCCAGCTGGACACGGGCTGCTCCTCCCCGGGGCGAAGGGCAGCGGCGGGAAGGCGCCGGGAGCGGTGGCCCGCACGACCTCGCGCCGCCTCGGGCCCCGCGCGCCCTTCTCCCGAGCCCACCTCCGCGTGCACCTCACGGGCGCCGAGCCCCGCGGCCGCACACCCACCTCCTCCTCCAGCGGGCCGCTGGGGCCCGTGCCGGTGCCCGCGCCGGTGCAGTGCTCGACGTCCGGCTTCACGTTGCTCATGGTGAGGCGGGGGGCGCAGAGACGGGAGCGGGACGCCCGGCCCCGAGGTGGGCAGGGGCGCGGCGACCGGTGCGCCCCCGAGGGGAGTGCGGGCTCGTGAGAAGACGGGCGGCCGCCGCGTCAAGCTAAGGAGAAAGGGAGGGGAGGTCACATTAAGTTTGGCGGGTGCGGGAAGCGGCCGAAAGAGAGAAGGAACCGGGAACCCAAGCGAAGCCCGAGCAGCCGCCGCCTCCGGCTTTTCACTGCGGCCCGCGAGTGCGCCCGCGGCGGCGGGGGGCGGGCGCCGGGGGAGGGGGCGGGCGCCGGAACCGGCCTCAGCTGGGGCCCGGCCCGCCCCTCCCCCGCCCCGCGGTCTCCGGGGGAACGCGCAGCCAATCCCCGTAGCCCACTGCGGGCTCGCCCCGGCCCCGGCCGCGACGCTCCGGCCCCTGCGCTTCTCCGCTCGGGCGTTTTTTCCTCTCCGCTCCCTTGGCCGACCCCCCTCTCCCTTTCTCTCCCGCACTCGGCCCTCAAACACCCCCCCCCACTGCCCTCTCCAAGACAAGTTTTTAAACTTTGATGAACTTTTAAGAGAACTTTTCTTAAAGGAGCCGCGCGGGTTTGGGTGGAGCTTGAGGTGCCCGGCGCGTTGCATCCCCAGCCGGGGCTACCGTGCTCCCGATTTCAAGCCCTGACCTGGGGTTGTAGGTTGTCCTGAGCACTCGGTTCACCCCAGATTCCTGTGGGGTTCGGCCCAGCGCGTCTCTTCGCGCGCGGCCTCTGGGGGCCGGGTTCTTGGGGGGGGGAGGTGGGGAAGGGGGAGGGCGGCAAACACCTGATCTTGAGCCTGGCACAGAGTGTTTATGCTGAGTGACCTTGAGGAAATCACTTCCCCTCTCTGGCCCGAGGCTTCCAGCCTGGAGGGTGGGAATTAGAATACAAATTCTTCCCGCATCCCCTCCCCACACCCGTCAACTCAAAAAGGAGTGGTAGGGAGCCCACTCGTTTTCGGCTAGAGGAAGGGTACCTCGAATGACCTAGAAGGTTGCGTTCGTTACCTCCACCCCACTTTTAAGACTCCTCACGCCTCGCTCTTTTTCCGCTCCAATTCCCAACCCCAGGGTGGGGGAGGGAAAAGCGGGCTGACGCCTAGGGCGGGGTCACCTAGACTCCCACCCAGTGGTGGCGGGGGGCGCGGCCTTAGGTCGGATTTTTCTCCTGCGATATAAATGCTGACCAGGACTGTCTGCTTCCTACTGATTGTAAAAACCCGCTCCTACCTTAAGTCGCACAGTAAGAGCAGTGGCCCTGACTGCTCTGCCGAGCCGCTGGAGCACTGGGGTCCTTTCCTGCGCCCCCCCTCCCCGACCATCCTTGAGATGAGGGGAGCTGACGGGGGTCTGGCGTCCCCGGTGCGATCTGCTTGCTGCTCCAACTTAACTCTTGGAACTTGGGTCTTAGTATCGGGATTCGGGGCGTGAGGTCACTTTCAGAGGCGGTGGACGTGAAAAAACCTTGATTTGCACCCCAGAACCAGTTAGGAACCTTGACCTTGGGCAGTGGCTTAGTCCCTGAGAACTTCCCTGAGCAGACCTGCCAAATATGGTTAGCTCCATCATGCGTGAGAGCTGTGCCGTGGCCGACCTTCCTGATAAATCTTGTCATCCAAATATGTATTCTCAAAGCTAAGTAAATTGAGGTTTTTGCCAGTGATATAGCCATCCATTTGGGAAATAATGTTGAATCCCTACTGTGGCCTGGGCGGAGATGGAGGGGTACTCTGTGCTTACTGATGGCACAATTCCCACCACATCCGAGCCTACGTTTGCTTGGTTCAGGTCCTGCTCTCTGTAGGAATAAAGGCTCTGACAATCCGAAATAGAGGCTACACTTTCCCAGAGTTTTCCTACTTCCAGCTTCCCTTCCTCCCTCTCCCTCTCTCTGCCTCCCTCTCCCTCAGTCCTGGAACTCACTCTGTAGACCAGGCTGGCCTCGAATTCACTGAGATTCTCCTGCCTCTGCCTCCTGAGTGCTGGGATTAAAGGAGTGAGCCACCACTGCCTGGCCTAGTCAGTTCCCTTAGGTATCCGCAATAGGATTGACTTGAATTTTTCCAACAGAAGGGCATCTTGTAGGTAAGGGCTCCATTTTGTAGAAGGGGAAGTTGACGCCCAAAGAAAGAGGCCTCTATGGGTCTCCATCGCTGCATTTTTCATGTTAGGAAGTTGGTAATGCTAATACACCACTTGGTAAATAATTTAAAATGTGAAAATGGAGAACAGTCCTGCCATCTGATGCACAAGATTATTATATCCTTATAGTCCTTTCTCGATGAATACTTTAAAAACCAAAGTTACATTCTATTCTGAACATACACTTTACACTTTTTGTTGTTGTTTGAGACAGGGTTTCTCTGTGGCTTTGGAGGCTGTCCTGGAACTAGCTCTTGTAGACCAGGCTGGTCTCGAACTCACAGAGATCCACCTGCCTCTGCCTCCCAAGTGCCACCCGCCCAACTTTACACTTTTCTGGTAACAACAAATTCTTAACTCAAATTTTGGTGTCCACCATTTTTTCCAGAAAGAGTCTGTTATGTTGAGTAGCTTGAACTCTTAATCCTCCTGCCACCGACTCTCAAAATCTAGGGCTACATGCACTCATCACTTCTAGCCATTACTACCAACACTTCCCTTGAAATTATTTGTGAGGTTGGGGCACACACGTGTCATGCTATTTATGGGGAGGTCGGAAGACAACCTGAAGAGATTTGTTTTCTCCTTCCTCCAGGGGAGTCCCAGGAATCAAAAGCCAGTCTATATAGCCTTGGTGGCAGACACCCTTGCCTGATGAACTGACTGTCTGGTGCCTTGTCCCTTCATATTTACAGAACAGATCTGAGGGTGTAGTACCAGCCTGGCATGTACAAAACTCTGAAGTACAGTCTCTAGCACTGGGGAAAAAAGATAATTGCTTAACCTCATTATATGGTACCTTTTATTTAACATTACCATCTGTTTGTTTGTATGTTTGTTTTGAGACAGGGTTTCTCTGTGTAACAACTCTGGCTGCCCTGGAAATAGCTCTGTAGACCAGGCTGACCTCGAACTCAGAGATCCACCTCCCTCTGCCTCTGCCTCTGCCTCCACCTCTCAAGTGCCTGGCGTTGTGAGGATTTTTGATGCTGCCTACTGGATCAACCCTCATCTGACTGGAAAAGGGAATTGTGGGAGTTTAAGTCTGGCTTCCTGCTTGGAGGATGGGAACTTTCACCTGTCTCCTCCAGCTGTGGCTTGCACGTAGCTCAGCCTCTAGCAATCTCTTAAGTGCCCATCATCTTTCTTCCAGTGTCACCTCTGAGCTGCTCACATTTCTATTCCGTGAGGTCTCCCCGTTCCAGCTTGCCTTCCTCAGTTCTCACTCTCCTTTCCAAATGCTCACAGTCTCTTTTGACCCTGGGAGTGCCTGTTTCTAATTCTGGGGAGTACCCTACTGGAGGAGTAGCCTCCCGCAAGAGCTTGACCAGTAGTTTTCCATTAGTAGATCTCCGACAGACCTTAGTTGACTATTCCTGGGGCTGCTTCTGGAGGATGCTTCAGGGTTGTCTGGTGCCCATGTCCCTTTCTCGGATTTTCTATGCGTATTTCTTGTTATTTACTGATTTGTTTATTTATTTTGCTGCAGGATCTGTTATGCAGACCAGGCTGTCCCCCTCAGAGTTCCACCTCTTTTCCTTCTGAATGCTGGATTAAAGGTGTGTGCCTCCACTCCCAACCACAATGTTTCCTTTTTTCTTTTTTGGTGTTTTTTGTTTGTTTGTTTGTTTGTTTGTTTGTTTTTCGAGACAGGGTTTCTTTGTGGCTTTGGAGGCTGTCCTGAAACTCACTCTGTAGACTAGGCTAGCCTTATAGAAATCCCCCTGCCTCTGCCTCCAAAGTGCTGGGATTAAAGGCATTTGTCACCACCACCCCACAGCAATGTTTCATTCTTAAGAGTAGGAAAAAAAAAATCCAGACACTGGCTACTAGAAAAGAAGAAAATAAGGTAGCCTCATTCCTGAGAAATGCCACCCTCATGTATCTGGACACTCCAAAGCAGATCGGGAATTCTGACTTAACTTCTCCAGGTAAGATATCCTGGGCAGGAACCAAAGTTGAAGATGAACTTGAGGTTCAAAGGATGGGTGTTTCTGAGTTATTGTTTTGGTCGTTGCTAATGGAGTTTAAGTTCCATCCTTTTAGGTGAAATAGGTCTGGGGGAAGAGGACAAGAGGCTATTCCCTGTAGTTAAAACACTGTTTCTCTAATCCCCCTATTGTACCTGCACTCTCTAGTTACATATTAGAAAACTGAGGCTCACAACAATTGGAGAAGCTCTCCTAGCCCTTAGTAAATATCGTTGCATGTCAGGGAAAAGACCTGAGTTTCATTGTCCAGCACTCTCACAAAAAGCACCTTTGTAATCCCAAAAGGGAGAGGCAGAGACAGGATTCCTGAGGCTCACTGGCCAACCTGGCCTTATCAGCCAGCTCAGGTCCAAGTGAAAGATATTCAAAAAACATGGTGAACTAACTGCTCCTTTAAAACATAAACATCCCTGCACACTTCCATCCCAGGAGGCAGGGGCAGGCAGGTCTTTGTGAATTCAAGGCCAGCCCAGCCTTACATAGCAAGTTATAGGACAATCAAGGATACAAACATGGGACTCTGCCTGTGGGATGTTGAGCAAGCCACTAGGCAAGTATCAATAAATAAGCTATAAAATGGAAATAGTAATGCTCATTTGCAGGAATGTCAGGTAAGAGCTAGCAGCATTTCAAGTTAGACCTGGATCATTTTGTCAAAAAGTCTCTAAGACTTTACTTATTCTTTTTCTTTCTTTCTTTCTTTCTTTTCCTTCCCTTATTCTGAGCCACCTTGTGAGCCTGGATCTCAAATTCAAATCAAAGACAAATACTGCTACTCCCAGAGTAGATTTACCAGAAGACCTGAGTCTGCCTCCAGGTGACCTGACCACAGTATGCCCTCAGGCAGGACATTTAATCTCCAAGGCTTTGCTTTCCTCAAGCAAAACTAGAGAGAGATAACTTTCAGACTGTCTAGAGGGTCACTCTAGTTTCCTGAATACTGAATGAGCTCCTAACCCTGATAATTCATTGACGGGCCAGAGTTCAAAGCAGTGGGAGGCTTGAGTATGAGGTCAGGAAAGGGATGGACTAGGAACTCCACTCCAGGCCCAGACTTCTAGGAAGACATAATCATCTCCTCCCCCCTCCCCCCACGAAAGATGTTTTTACTGCCTCTCTACACCTTTGGCTGAAAATTAGGAGACAACCAGAACAAAGAGATGTGTCTTTCATCTTTATCTCCCATCTGTGACTTCTGAGTGCCCTCCCCAGGTCCTGACAGGAGAGTTCAGGAGTGACTTGTTGGATGAGAGAAAATGGAGTGTTCAGGGGCAGGTTTGTGGTTCAGTAGAGTGCTTGCCAGGCATGCTGTGGTGGTTTGAAGGTTTGTGGCCCCCACAGGCTAATGTACTGGAATGTTTGGTTCCCAGCTGCTGGGTTATTTAGGAAGGATTAGGAGACTCGCCCTTGTTGGAGTAGGTGTGAGACGCTTTGCTGCCTGTAGATCAGGATCATCTCTCAGGCACTGCTCCAACATCATGCCTGCCTGCCCACCATGATGATGATGGTGGTGGACTAATGCTCTAAAACTAGAAAGCAAGCCCCAGTTAGGCGTTTTCTTTTAAAAAATTGCCTTAGTTTCTGGACGTTGGTGGCGCACGCCTTTAATCCCAGCACTCAGGAGGCAGAGGCAGGGGGATCTCTGTGAGTTCGAGGCCAACCTAGAAACTAAAACACGCATGCCCAAAGTCCTGAATGTGGTTCCCAGCACTACATAAACTGGGTGTCATATCACAGGCCTATTGTTCTAGCAACTCAAGGTCAACCTCTGCTGTACCAGTGTGGGTTTGAACCAGCCTGGGTTACATAAGATAACATCTCCAAATGGTTTTGTTTTTTTGTTTTTGGTTTTTCAAGACAGGGTTTCTCTGTGGCTTTGGAGGCTGTCCTGGAACTAGCTCTTGTAGACCAGGCTGGCCTCGAACTCACAGAGATCCGCCTGCCTCTGCCTCCCGAGTGCTGGGATTAAAGGCGAGCGCCACCAACGGCCGGCTGTGTTAATAGTTCTTGTGGGTGATGCACCCTTAGGCTGCTGAGCGATATTGGTGCCATATTCTTGGACTTGCCAATCTCCAGAACCATGAGCAAGATGAACCTCTATTTGCAAATTATCTAATCTTGACTGTTTTGCTACAGCAACACACAATGAACTTAAAGGGTAACTAGGAAAACAATGAAGGTGATAAATTTTTTTCCTCGGGAGGCTGAGGCAGAAGGATCTTGCTTGAATTTGAGCTAAGAAAGAAATTTTCCTTCTGGGAAAAGAATAAAATTAATCAAAGATCCTTCCATGTGGAAGTCTAAGTGATTTTTTTGTTTTGTTTTGTTCAGAAGCTCTGGTTTTGTTGTTTTCGAAATGGGTTTTAAGTTCTGGCACCCATTAAGCAGCACTTGCTAAACTTTTACTGACTGTTGAGTCCTTCCCAGGGGAACCAAAGGTCACTGAAAATACCTCTGTGGCCTGCTTCCCTGCCTGACCCCCTGCCCTCCACCCTCTCAGTCAGACGAATGACAGAATTGTTCACCAGGTATGTCAGGCTGGCCCTACTAGCCCAAGTTTGCAAGAAAGGCCAAAGGAATTGATATGGGGGTCATTGCGCTTGACTGGTATCTTAGGGTTTCTGCCACTGTGAAAAGACACCGTGACCATGGCAACTCTTATAAAGGAAACATTTAATTGAGGGGGCTTGCTTACAGTTTAGAGCTTCAGTCCATTATCTTGGGGTGGGGCAGGGTGGTGTGCAGGCAGATGTGGTGCTGGAGTAGTTGAGAGTCCTACATCTTGTCAGCAACAGGAAGTTGACTGAGACACTGAGTGATATCCTGCACATAGGAAACCTCAAAGTCTACCCCTACAGTGACATGCTTGCTTCAGCAAGGCTATACCCACTCCCATAAAGCGAAACCTAATAGTGCCACTCACTGTGAGGTTAGTGGGACCAGTTACGTTCAGACCACCACAATCAGTGTCCAGTGGGCCAAGTGGCAAATCTTTTGGGTCCTGATTCACTGTATAGAATGAAATGGGGTCGCCGGGCGTTGGTGGCGCACGCCTTTAATCCCAGCACTTGGGAGGCAGAGGCAGGCGGATCTCTGTGAGTTCGAGGCCAGCCCGGTCTACAAGAGCTAGTTCCAGGACAGCCTCCAAAGCCACAGAGAAACCCTGTCTCGAAAAACCAAAAAGAAAAAAGAAAAAAGGCCAATTCCTGGACTTTATCTAAGAATAATAAAATCAAGGGGGCTGGAGAAATGGCCCATAGGTTAAGAGGTCCTGAGTTCAATTCCCAGCAACCACAGGTGGCTCGCAACCATCTGTGATGAGACTTGGTGCCTTCCTCTAGCCTGCAGACATACATGCAGGGAGAACTCTGTATATACACTAAATAAATAAACCTGAAAAAAAAAAGAATATATCTAAATGCCTTAGACATTTCCTATTGTCCCAGCAGCCAGAAACCTAGGGCCTAGATCCATTTTTCTACCTGAAACATTTGAATTTCCAACGAAAGCTAACCGCATGCCAACTGGAAATTAGGGAGTTCACAGTTCCCACACCATGATTCTCACACTGCTGCACCTTCAGCCATGGTTACAGAAGAGCTTCCCAGATGACACCCGTGCAGTTAGCATTTGTTGAATGCTTGTCCATTGACTCCTTTTTGTTGTTTGGTTTGTTCTTTTCAAGACCTCATTATGTAGCTCTGGCTGACCTTACTGTGTAGACCAGGCTGGTCTAGAACTTACAGAGATCCACCGGCTTCTGCCTCTCAAATGCTGGGATTAAAGGCACATGCCACAGCAGGGCCAGCCTGGTCTATAGATCAAATTCCAGGATTGGCTCCATAGCTACTGAGAAACCTTGTCTTGACAACACAAACACACACACACACACACACACACACACACACAACGCCACCACTAGCCAATGTCCATTGACTTCTTAACATAGTATGTAGGCTTCTGAGTTCAGAGTGCTGATGGGCCTGCATTTGTTATACTTAATATTTGTTTGTAAGACTTGAGGCAAAAGACTAGCAGCTCGGCCTTAGAGCAAAAGCAGGCTGTTCTCCAGTTAAACCCAAATCTGTCTCCTTGTGACTTTACTTAGCTTTTCCCTACGTGATAACCATGGGTGCCTCAATGCCCTCTGCAGACAGCAAGCCCTCTTCCTAGCATCTGACAATAATTGTCTGCTCTTAGCAGGTGGTGGCGCACGCCTTTAATCCCAGCACTCAGAAGGCAGAGGCAGGTGGGTCTCTGTGAGTTTGAGACCACCCTGGTCTACAAGTGTGAGTTCCAGGACAGCCTCCAAAGCCACAGAGAAACCCTGTCTCAAAAATAAATAAATAATTGTCTGCCTTCTGAACTTTCACTAACGGGGGAGAAGTATTTGGGAAGGGAGACTGTCCAGCTGGGCCAGGCCTGTGGCAGTTCCTTGAGAGTGCAGGCATCAGAGCAGCGTGAATACTCTACACAAAATGCTCTGCAGAGAGAAGAGCTCCTGTGCTCTGCTAGTAGAAGACCACCAACGCAGGCAGCTGGCTGTGTGCTGGGCTCTCATATTTTAGCCCACTTACTCCTCATTCCTGCTCTGTGAGGTGATTTTTCTGTTTTGCCTTTGGCGTACAGAGAGGTCAAGTAACCTGCACAAGGATGCACAGCTATGACTTGAACCCAGGATGCCCCATGTGCACACTCCTGAAACCAGAGTACAGGAGGCTGATTTAATCAGAACTGAGATCTGAGTCCAATTTGCAGCTTCCTCCCAGGAGGGAATCATCTACAGAAAGACTTACATTTTTTTTTGAGACAGGGTTTCTCTGTATTATTTTGGAGGCTGTTCTGGAACTCGATCTGTAGACCAGTCTTTCCTCGAACTCACAGAGATCCGCCTGCCTCTGCCTCCCGAGTACTGGGATTAAAGGTGTGTGCCACCAATGCCGGACTGATTTACTAATTTCTTTCTTTCTTTTTTTTTTTTTGGTTTTATGAGACAGGGTTTCTCTGTATTGTTTTGGAGGC
Source organism: Mesocricetus auratus (assembly GCF_017639785.1). NCBI lineage: Eukaryota > Metazoa > Chordata > Mammalia > Rodentia > Cricetidae > Mesocricetus > Mesocricetus auratus. The sequence continues at coordinate 5,648,271 of NW_024429267.1, read as the reverse complement.
TGTTGGTCCAGCCCGGCCTCGAACTCACAGAGATCCGCCTGCCTCTGCCTCCCGAGTGCTAGGATTAAAGGCATGCACCACCACCGCCCGGCTCGATTTACTAATTTCTTATCTCACAATAATAGTCTCCTGTGTTTACAGTATATTCACCTTCCATGAATATATGCCTTCTTTTCTTCTTTCAGTTTTGAGAAGTCAGGTTTGCATGTGAACAAAACCTACATGTGAGTTCAGGATGGCCAACTTGGGCTACATGAGACCTGTCTAAAAAAAAAAAAAAAAAGAAAAGAAAAGAAAGAAAGAAAATTCACAACAAGCAAATACTGTACAAAAGAATATTGAAAACAGACTGGCATTGGTGGTACACACCTTTAATCCCAACACACAGAGGTAGAGGCAGGTGGATCTCTATGAATTTGAGGTCAGCCTGGTCTACCAAATAAGTTCCAGGACACATGGAGAAGCCCTGTCTGGACAAAGAAAAAAGAATATTGAAAACAATTTGAGCCAACTACAATGGTGCATCCCTGTAATCCCTGTTATTCCAGGAGCTAAGGCAGGAAAATTACAAGAGTAAGCCTACCCAGGATGTATACAACCATCACAAAAAGTTAAATATATGATAATTCTGTGACCAAAAGGGGCTGAAGACATAGCTCAGTGATAGAGCACTTGACTTACATTGTTGGAGACAGAAAGAGATACAGCAAATGACAACTAGTGTTCAAGAGGCCAACCTAACAGATGAGTGATTCTCTGATTGGGAGCCCCACTTGGCACAGCCATGGGATCACTGCAATTTCTCTCATGAGTCACTTCATTTCTAAGAATAGCTTTGGGTGTTTTACCACTGCTTTGTATTCATCTCATGAAGATATCCCATATACTGGGCACATACATTTGTGGGTGGTCAGGAAAATGATTTCTCTCCACACTATGTTCTCCACATTAGGGTGAGAATCTTAGAAGCCTAACCCTGACAGTATGATTAGGCCAGACAGAAGTCCTTTTGGAGTGGTCTCATGAGGAACTTTCACAGAGCAGAATTACATGTATCTGTCTTGTTATATCTTAGTGCTGTGAGAGACCAATAGCACCTAACTGACTAACCATGTCCAGAGATTATTAATCACACTTAAAAATGTAAAGTAATGCACATATGCTTTGCCTTTTCCTTAGATCCCTCAATGGTTTGGTTGTCTCCCTTTGTAACCTGTAGCAACACCTTTAAGAGATGGACAGAGCCTCCCCACAGCTGCAGCTGTGGTTAGCTACAAACTAGCTGATAAGTTTTTCTGCTTATCTTCAAAGAATGCCTGTGTCCCTGAGAATTTTGCTTGTGGTTTCTTTATTACTAACAAGTTGCTGGTGAATGGATAGATACATATGCTTGAGAACTTGTTACTGGAGAAGAAATAAGATTGGAGGAGTAAAGAATGTAGGAAAATGAAGAAGAAAAAAATAATTGGAACAAAAATGAATTGGAACAGAGAGTTGTAACTGGAATTAGAATTGAGTCAGAGAATTAGAGCTAAGAGATTATAGACAATTAAGGCAAGAAAATTAAAATTAAAGCGAACAATAGAGAAACATGACTGGAGCTGTAAGCATGTGAGTCTTTTCCATCAGATTAGAGCTATCCTTTCAATACACTGAGGCAACTAACCTGAACCTTGGCAGGAAGTCAGCAGAGCTGGACTCTGTTGGCTCCCAAAATTACATGTGCAAGGTCTTAGATTTGATTCCCAGTACCAACAAAACAAAATAAACTAGACATGAGCTGGGCAGTGGTGGCGTACACCTTTAGTCCCAGCACTCGGGAGGCAGAGGCAGGCAGATCTCTGTGAGTTCAAGGCCAGCTTAGTCTACAAAGCTACACAGTGAAACCCTTTTTCAGAAGACTCAGGTTCAATTCCCAGCACCACATGGCAGCTCACAGCTGTCTGTAACTCCAGTTCCAGGGTTTCTGACACCCTCACACAGACATGTATGCAAGAAAAACACCAATGCACATTAAAAAGGGAAAAAAGGGGTTGCCTAGTAGTGGTGGCACACACCTTTCATCCCAGCACTCCAGAGGCAGAGGCAGGTGGGTCTCTGAGTTTGAGTCCAGCCTGGGCTACAGAGAGAGTTCCAGGAAGGCCTGATTTATACAGAGAAACAGTGTCTCAAACAAATAAACAAGAAGCAGACAAGACCTTTTGACCTTGAGTCTTCTGCTTCATTCACCTTTCCTTTCTTTAAAAAAGATTTATGTGAGTGCTCTAATGACTTTTACCAGAAGAGGGCACCAGATCTCATTATAGACGGTTGTGAGTCACCATGTAGTTGCTGGGACTTGAACTCAGGACCTTTGGAAGGGCAGCCAGTGCTCTTAACTCCCCCCCATCATCTCTCCAGCCTCCTGAATCTGTAACACACGTTATTTATTTATCTATCTATCTATTTATTTGTTTGTTCATTTTGAGGCGGGGTTTCTCTGTGTAGCTTTGGAGCCTGTCTCTGCCTCCCCTGGGACTAAAGGCCTGTGCCACCACCAACTGGTGTAACACTTTTAATCCCAGCACTTGGGAGGCAGATTTTGGTGAAGTTCAAGGCCAACCTGATCTATACAGTGAAACCTCGTCTCAAAAACAAAAAAAACAAACACACATAAAAAAACAAAAACCCCACATTTTCTGTGTATGCCATAGCAGGCATGTGGGAGGTCTGAGTACAATTTGTGGAAGCTGGCTCTCTGCTTCCATCATGAGGGTGTGGGGATTCAAATCATGTACTCAGGCTACAAGTGCTAACCCTACTGAGTCATCTCATAGGCCCACGGTGAAAACCCTGCTGGAACCAGCTGTTGCTGAGTCTGATGGTTGTAGGCCATTATGTGTATGTATACCTATGTACACACACACACACACACACACACACACACACACACACACACATTTGTTTGTTTGTTTGTTTTGGTAGTTGCTATGTTTCTTTGAAGATAGGGTCTCACTAAGTAGTGCAAACTAGCCTCAAACTTGCAACCCTCCTCCGAAGTGGAGAGATAAGGTATGTGCCACCACACCCAACAAGTCATATCTGACTATAAACGTTAGTTCTAACTCTAGTCCTGGGAACTGTAAAGAGAAACTTTTTCCTTGAGTGAAGCCTTCCCGCCAGCCTGGTTCTAGAGCCACATCAGTCCCAAATAAGCACACAGGAGGCTATATTAATTATGAAGCTGTTGGCCTTGCTTGTTTCTTACTGGCTAGCTCTGACTTAAGTATTTACCCCATAATTGTTAATCTAAGTATTTTTCTTACCAGAGAGGTTTCTGGGCTTCCTACCCCATGGCGTTGCATATTGACTCTCTGTGTTTCTCCTTCCCAGAGTCCTCCTCGACTCCTAGTCCCACCTATCTTAGTTCCCTATTGGCCAAACAGTGCTTTATTGACATAATCACAGGACTTCCCACATCAGGGAACAAGCAGGCAGACTAGGGAAAACTCTTTAAAAGAAGAGAAAGGAGCCGGGCGTTGGTGGCGCATGCCTTTAATCCCAGCACTTGGGAGGCAGAGGCAGGTGGATCTCTGTGAGTTCGAGGCCAGCCTGGTCTACAAGAGCTAGTTCCAGGACAGCCTCCAAAGCTGCAGAGAAACCCTATCTCTTTAAAAAAAAAAAGATTCCCTGTTCCCAGATATGTCTAGGTTTGTGTCAAGTTGACAAAAAACAACCAAGACACATCTGTGTAATTATCGCCATAAAGAGCTAGTTTCACATGACTCTGTGAACCACAAAACTACATGTCTGTTATAGCTACTACAGTCAACCCTTGTAACTATAGTAGGAAAGCAGCCATAAGGAATAGAAAAACAAGTGGGCATGGTTGTGTCCCAGTAAAACATACCACCAGGCTGTGTGTCAGCCTGTGCCATAGAAAGCATGTAACATGCTAGTAACACACAAGGGCTCTGTGCATTAATTCCTTTTTCATGAGGAGGCTAGAATAGCCGTTTATCTCATTTGAGTCTTAGTCCCCATTGAGATTCCCTAGAACCCTCACAGAAATGCAAGTATGTGAGCCCAACTGGAAAATAAAGTATGTAGTTGGTTTGGTTGTTCTGAGATGGGGGAGGGGACCAGTAAGGTCTCTCTATGCAGCTCTGGCTGTCCTGGAACTCCCTACGTAGATGGTGCTGGCCTTGAACTCAGTCTGTCTGCCTCTGCGTCCCCAGTGCTGGGATTAAAGGTGTATGCTTCCATGCTCAACTAGAGAACAATTGTTAAAAACCTGAAGGGGCTGGAGAGATGCTCCAGTGGTTAAGGCCACTTTTTGTCTTGCAGAGGACCCAGGTTAATTTCCAGCACCTATGTGGTGGTTCACAACCATCTGTAGCTCCCTAGGGGATCCAATGCCCTCTTCTGGCCTTGGCAGGTACTGCATGTGTGTCTCATACACACACACACACACACACACACACACACACAGAAGTAAGCAAGCAAAACAAACAAACAAAAAAACCCCCACCAAACATAAAATGAGAGGGAAAGAAAAAATTAAAATTAAATGTTTGTATCAGTGTTTTTTTGTTTTTTGTTTTTTTTTTTCCGAGGCAGGGTTTCTCCGAGGCTTTGGAGGCTGCCCTGGAACTAACTCTTGTAGACCAGGCTGGCCTCGAACTCACAGAGATCCACCTGCCCACCTGCCTCTGCCTCCCGAGTGCTGGGATTAAAGGCGTGCGCCACCAACGCCCGGGTTGTATCAGTGTTATTTATTGATATTCTCCTGTACTATGATTTTCTTTTTTATTTTTTAGATAGGGTCTTGCCATGTGACCCTGGCTAACATGGAGTGCCATATACAGACCAGGATGGCCTTGAATTTATAGAAATCCTCTGGCCTCAGCCTCCCGAGAGATGAGATTACAGGCATGTGCCACTAAGTGCACAGACACACTGCCCTTTTTGAGACAGTAGCATATAGCCTAGGCTGGTCTTGAACTCACCATGCAGCTAAGGATGACCTTGAAATCCCGATCTTCCTGCTTCTACCTACCACCAGTGCTGGGTTTACCAGTGTTTACCACAATCTCCATCTGGTTATCTGGCTAGTTTCCATTGTGTGAGACCATCCTGTAGGATTTTCATTTAGACGCTGTGCTTTTCCAATTCTTCTGTTTCGTGTCATTTTTGTTCTCAGTGCCAAGGGTGAAAACAAGGCCTCACGTGTTACACAGTACTCTGCCTCTGCTCTTCATTCTTTGTACATAATCTCCGTTTTTAGTTCTCTGACTTGAGAGCTCTGGCCCTTATATGTTCTTCTCAATATAGAGGGGCTGCCAGACTGCTCCAGAGCACCCCTTCCCCAGGCTGAGGTCTAGAAACTGTTTAAGCAACTTGGTGGGGGGGACATCTATAGAATTTACCTCATTGTGTCCTATTGAGCAGTCACTATCTTTCCTTGTCTGGCTTTCAGTGTCTGAGAACCCTTGTTTCTCAATGCAATGGATGGAGATGGCATCCATGTATCTTACGTGGCAGTGTAAATCGTCTAGGCTGGAAGCAGAGACACTTATGTGTTAGTGGGTTTTGTGATTATTTTTGTTTGCTGTTTGGTTGTTTCGGAAATGGTCTTAGCATGTAGCTCAGACTAACCTTGAACTTGAGACTCTCCTGCCTTGCCTCAGTACTGTATTAGGTGTGTGCCACTGTGTCTGGCTATGATCATTTATTTATTTATTTGTTTGTTTGTTTTTTTGAGACAGGGTACCTGTGTAGACCAGGCTGGTCTCGGACTCACAGAGTTCAGCCTGACTCTGCCTCCCACTTGCTGGATTTTTTTTTTTTTCGAGACAGGGTTTCTCTGCGGCTTTGGAGGCTGTCCTGGAACTCGCTCTGTAGACCAGGCTGGCCTCGAACTCACAGAGAACCGCCTGCCTCTGCCTTCTGAGTGCTGGGATTAAAGGCGTGCGCCACCACCGCCCGGCTGTATTTTTTTAAAAAAATATTTTATTTGTTTATTGTGTATATAGTCTTCTGCCTGCAGACCAGCAGAGGGTACCAGATCTCATTCAAGGTTGTCAGCCACCATGTGGTTGCCGGGAATTGAACTAGGACCTCTGGATGAATAGTCAGTGCTCTTAACCACTGAGCCATCTCTCTAGCCCCTGGATTTTTTAAAAGACTTATTTACTTAACATACAGTATTCTGCTTGCATGTGTGCAGGCCTGAAGAGGGCACCAGGTCTCATTATAGATGGTTGTGAGCCACCATGTGGTTGCTGGGAATTGAACTCAGGACCTTTAGAAGAGCAGTCAGTGCTCTTAACCTCTGAGCCATCTCTCCAGCCCTGGATTTTTTTTTAAATTTGCTTAATTGGCTTTATTAGAAGAAAGTTTGCCATGTGCCCACTTTGCACTGGTCTTAAGGTTCTACAAGCATACAAATTTTTCCTATCAGGACTTAATATAACCCTTTTCTCTGTCTAGAATTTTCTTTGTAGCCATATATCCCTTTTTCATCTGAAAAGAGGTCTTCTTAGAAGGCAAGTGATGGCCGGGCGTTGGTGGCGCACACCTTTAATCCCAGCACTCGGGAGGCAGAGGCAGGCGAATCTCTGTGAGTTCGAGACCAGCCTGGACTACCAAGCGAGTTCCAGGACAGCCTCCAAAGCCACAGAGAAACCCTGTCTCGAAAAACCAAAAAAAAAAAAAAAAAAGAAGGCAAGTGATGGAACACGCCTTCTTTATACCCAGCACTGGGGAGGCAGAGCAGGTGATCTCTGTGAGTTTGAGGCCAGCCTGGTCTATAGAGTGAGTTCCAGGATGGCTAGGACTGTTACACAGAGAAACCCTATCTTGGGAAGAAAAAAAAAAAAAGAGGTTTTCTTAGAAAATTCTATAGTATTGAATGACTGTTTTATTTCTAACACATTTGTTTACTTTGACAGTTACAGCTACTGCTTTGTTTTGTTTTGTCTTTTTTAGCCCAGGCTGACCTCAAATTTGGGAACTATCTCAGCCTCCTGATTACTGGAAATCAGGCATGAACCACCACACTCAGCTGCTTCTACTAGACTGTAGGCAGGAAGTTCTGTTTAATTTCCTGGAGACATTTCAGGACCAGGCATGTTTGTGGGTTTTGTTTTGTTTTGTTTTTGAGACAGGGTTTCTGTGTAGTGTTGGCTGTCCTGGAACTCACTCTGTAGACCAGGCTGGCCTCGAACTCACAGAGATCCACCTGCCTCTGCCTCCCGAGTGCTGGGATTAACATGTGCCACCAATGCCCCGCTGTGGGTCTTTTCTTTAATTTCTATTTGAGATTGTTTTGAGGTAAGTCTCGTGTAGCCCAGACCTTGAACTTACTATGAAACCCTTGAACTCCTAATCCTTATTCCTTCACCTCCCAAATGTGGAGATCACAGGTGTGTGCCCAGCTTCTGAGCATTTAATTTATTAAAACTAAGCTGAATGAATGAGTACATGAAGGAATGAGGCTTTGAGTTCTTCCCAGTGCTTGTCATATAGCAATACAATCACATTGAACACGTTCATCTCATAGGAGCACACCTCTGGACTCTGACTACATCTGCCCCTCCTTTGGCCATACTGTCCCTAGTGATAGCAGGCCCCTGCACACTGGCCAGAGGAGGACTGACAGGTGAGGCTGACAAGTTCCAGGCCCAAGCCTTGGGCCTCACACAGTCCCACAGAACGGGATGCTGGGCAGAAGCTTCCATGATGTCGCTGCCTTCAAGGGGCATATCCCTCCCAGCTCTTCTCAGTGCTGCCTGCCACTCTCAGGAGAGTCTCAGCCAGGCGTAGAGGTCCATGCATCCAATCCCAGCAGAGACAGAGCAGGAGGATCACTGAACATTCGATGCCAGCTTTTGCCAACCAGCGCTCTGTAGTGTAGTGAGACCAGCACAAGAGCAAGCAAATGAAAGATACAGCCCATTTCCTAGTTCTGGATCCAAACCCATTTGTGACCATTGACAACTGTTAGGATGCACCAGGCCCTGAGCTGTCTTCGGAACCAAAAGGCAAAGCAACTATTGGCATATAAGCAGAACAAGAAAGAAGTTGTTTGATAAAGTGAAAAGTATTCCTTGATAATTCTCAGTGAATTGGAGAAGACTCAGGACACTTCTATCTCAAACTCCTAACTTTTTTTTTTTTTGGTTTTTCGAGACAGGGTTTCTCTGTGGCTTTGGAGGCTGTCCTGGAACTCGCTTGGTAGTCCAGGCTGGTCTCGAACTCACAGAGATTCGCCTGCCTCTGCCTCCCGAGTGCTGGGATTAAAGGTGTGCGCCACCAATGCCCGGCTTTCAAACTCCTAACTTTTGATGGAGGAAGAAATAGATCTCCGTGAGATGATGTATGTAGGTTGTTTAGCACTGTTTTTGAGACTTTGTATTTTTGCTTTATCTTCTGACCACCTCTAGCTAACCACCTAAGATTGACTTCCCTGGCTGGGCAATGGAGGCACAAACCTTTAATCTTAGCACTCAGGAGGCAGAGGCAGGAGGATCTCTGTGAGCTCAAGGCCAGCCTGGTCTACAGAGTGAGTTCCAGGACAGCCAACACTACACAGAAACCCTGTCTCAGAAAATCAAACTATATATTTATTACATATATAGTATTCTGCATGCAGGTATGCCTGCATGCCAGAAGAGGGCACCAGATCTCATTGTAGATAGTTATGTGTCACCATGTGGTTTCTGGGAATTGAACTCAGAGCCTCTGAAAGAGCAGGCAGCACTCTTAACCCCTGAACCATTTTTCCAGCCCCTCACCATAGCAATTCTGGGATTACACTATATCGATGTAGTGGGCATGAACTCAGGGTGCTTTTCCTTGCGGAGTCAACTCCTCAGCCCCATTTTTTTTTTTTTTTTGATGTGTAGTTTCACTGTGTGGCACAGGTTGGACTCAGGTACCCTCCCGCTTGCCACTTACTCCTCTTCAGTAGGCAGGATTGCAGGCAAGCACCACTGTGCCTAATCGCACCATTTTGTGTGTCCATCGATGAGGTGCCGGCTTGTGTGCATCATTTGACTCTGCGTCCTAGGATAGAGTGTGCACCGTCTCTATGATACTGATGAGGAAACTGAAACTTGAAAGTATGTGGCCTACCCAACATTTTATAATTCATGAGCGGTGTTCAGACCCTGCTGAACCTGCAGGTTTTGGCTTCTCTTTCTCTCTCTCAAATAGTTTCTTTTCCCTGTCAGCTCATCCTCCCTGGGCCCAGTTCTGCATTCCCACAGGATGGAAGGGGCTGTAGGTAGAGGCAGGAAGGTGTAAGACCCCTCTTTCTTAGGCCTACAGAAGGGGACTGGCCTCTCTCAAAAGGAGTAGGGCATAAGCCAAGTCTTTTTTTTTTTTTTTTTTAACGAGACAGGGTTTCTCTGTATTGTTTTGGAGGCTGTCGGTCCAGCCCGGCCTCAAACTCACAGAGATCCGCCTGCCTCTGCCTCCTGAGTGCTGGGATTAAAGGCATACACCACCAACGCCCGGCTGAGCTAAGTCATTTTGAGTGAAGAAGCCTGGGGTTGGAGTGGGAGGCTATACTTTCTAGTAGAGAAGCTAAGGGCACTAACCAAGACACCCAGCATAGTCCAGCATCCCCAGGGAAAGCCGTTGAAGTGAAAGGATTGTTTTGCTTTGTTCTGTTTGAGATTTGCTTTTATTTATTGGCCGCAGTTTCTCCTACATATTTATATGTGTGTTTGTATGTGTGTGGTGTGTGCGGGGGTATGAGCATGTATGTGCAGGAGTAAGGTGACTCAAAGGCCAGAAGAGGGTCCCCTGGAGCTGGAGTTACAGGCAGTTGTGAGTTGTCTGGTGTGGGTGTGGGGGCAGAACTCAAATCCCCTGCAAGAACAGTGAATGCTCTTTTTTTTTTTTTTTTTTTTTTTTTTTCGAGACAGGGTTTCTCTGTGGCTTTGGAGGCTGTCCTGAAACTCGCTCTATAGACCAGGCTGGCTTCGAACTCACAGAGATCCGCCTGCCTCTGCCTCCCGAGTGCTGGGATTAAAGGCTTGTGCCACCAATGCCCGGCTCAGTGAGTGCTCTTAAATGCTAATCCATCTCCAGACCCCACGTGAGGGGCATTACAGTCCTGGAAGGTGAGGCAATGAGTCCAGGAGAGCAAGCTAAACGCTGGACGATGAGGTGGACTGTTCCGAGTCAGGCTTTGAGCAACCTGGAAGGTTCTAAAGCTTCAGGAATCACCTGGGTCATGTACAGGGCAGTTCTTCAAAAGGCCAGAGACATCGGAGAATCTCAGTGGGCCTGCAGGCAGGCTGGCATCTATGAGAATGTGGCTGGACTGGTGGGATAGTAGTCTGCACAGGATCTCGAGGATGTGACTCATTTGGCAGAGTGCTCACCTAGCATGTGAGAAGCACTGGGGAGTTCAGTCCCCAGTGACATGTAAGCTGGGCATCTGGATGCAAGCCTGTAGTCATAGCGCTGGGGAGGAGGCAGAAGAATTAGAAGTTCAAGGTTATTCTTCACTACATTACAGAGTTCGAGGCCAGCCGAGGCTACGGGAGACTTTGTCAAAAACAAAACTAGATAATCCATCCATGAGGCAGAGGCCCAAAGAGGGAAGGAAGTTTGACCAAAGGGGGGGTAATAGAGCCTGACTACAAAGACCTATACCTCATGAGACAGAGTTCACTCCTGTGCAGACCCCAACATAGGCATAGAGACCGGCCCAATCTCCTTTAGCACACCTTAGTGATTAAGGTCCATCTGGGGTTATCTGGAGTCCCAGTCAAGCTTCCTTCTCACTTTGGGACCCCCAGGGCTTTCTCCCCAGTCTCAGGACCACAGTTTGCTCATTGTACTCCCAGGCCACTATGGCTCTGTCTTTCAGCTCTAAGTGACTCGAAGAAAGCCAAGGCAGGACCTTGTTCCTCTGGTTCCCCAGCTCCAGTCCAGTGTGGCACAGGGATGGGGCTGCTCTCACTGGGGCTCACACACCTGTGAAGTGAGTGTGCAGTCCTTAGAAGGCAACCTGGTCTGTAAAGATCCTTGATGTCTCCTTTTGAACCCTGTCATGCACGGACCCCAGAGGGGTTGGCGATGCAGAGATGAGGGCGGGGAGGGCCTGCTGTGGAAAATATACCAAAAGCAAAAGAGGAAAAGAAGGAATCCAGGTAGTCTGGGGCAGAGGTGCAGGAGAGAGAGAAGGTTGATCTGGTGGACCTACGGGGAGCCAAAAAGACAAAGGTGGGGGTGGGGTGGGCTTTGAATAGTGCTTGGCCTGTGATAGAGTTACCGTGTCCCATGTGTCCCAAGTAAAAGTAACCCGGCAGAAAACAACCCTTCTGCTCTCTAGCCGCACTGTCCTTGCAGGTCTCCTGGACTCTCCGAACCTTGGGTTATAGAATCAAACTGCAGTTGCATTCCTCCTTTACATTGCTTTGTCTGTGAGGTGAGTCCGTGGTCAGTACTCCTGCAGACTCTCCCACTTCCCCTGCTGGTCACCCTGGTGACCCTTCACCCAAGCATACATCCTTCCTGTATCCAAATATATATATATATATTTTTTTTAATTTTTTTGGTTTTTTCGAGACAGGGTTTCTCTGTGGCTTTGGAGCCAGTCCTGGAACTAGTTCTTGTAGACCACACTGGCCTCGAACTCACAGAGATCCACCTGCCTCTGCCTCCCGAGTGCTGGGATTAAAGGTGTGCACCACCACCAATGCCCGGCTATCCAAAATCTTACCCCTGCCCACCCCACCCCACCTGGACCCCAGCTAGGGACCCACTGTGGCGTTCTGGGAGTACCTCCCTCCTGGAAGCAGTCCTGAGAACAAGCGGAAGGCTGGGGTGGTGGGCGAGGGTCTTTCCAAGACCCCTGTGGGTGAGAGAAAGTCTCATCTGCACCTCCTCGAGTTTGCTCTTCTTCCTCACCCGTCCTCTGACTCTGAGCTGTTATTGCCCCACCCCCTTTCCTAAACTCTGGCCTGGCCTGCCTTCTTCACAAGGAGCGAGTGTTATTTAAAAGATCAGGAGATTTGCCTTAAATAGGCATGGTGTGTTGTGCCAGGGCCGAGCATGAGGGATGGGGAGAAGGCTGTTCTGGTGGAGGAGAGAATAACAGTGTCCCCAGGGTTGTGAACGGCCCTTTTGCAGCCCATGCCAAGGTCTTCACCCCCCAGTACTGGCAGCAAGTGCTGAGGGCAGACAGTTGTGTGCCTCGATGACTCCAGTTCCAGGAGCTTTGGTCCTGCCCTCCAGCTGCCTGGCTGCTCTCCCAGCACTTGCAGTGAGCTAGGGGCTCTGCTTACTGAACCCAAGGGCCACTCCAGGGGTGTGGCAGGCACCTGCCTCGATGCTGAGAGGCTGAAGGAGAGAGCCAGAGCCAAGGGGATGAAGAGAGCTAGGTGGCTGGTCTATACAGACGCACACGTGCATCCAGCACCAAGGACTCTCACCCAGCAGCCCTGCTGCTCCTCTCTGGACCTGCTGAGACTCCAGGAATGCACTAATGGGAGTCTTGACTGGGTGTGGAGGCACATACCTTTGATCCTGGCACTCAGGAGGCAGAGGCAGGTGGATTTCTGTGCACTCAAGGCCAGCCTGGTGTACATAATAAGTTCTAGGCCAACCAGGGAAGACACAGTAAGACCCTATCCAAAACAAATAAACAAAAAGCAGAAAAGGCTTTAATCCCAGCATTCCGGAGGCAGAGGCAGGTGGATCTCTATGAGTTCGAGGCCAGACTGGTCTACAAGAGCTAGTTCCAGGATAGCCTCCAAAGCCACAGCGAAACCCTGCCTCAAAAAACCAAAACCAAAACCAAACAAACAAAAAACCCACAAACAAACTAAAAAGCAGAAAAGAAAGAAATGGGGAAAAACACTTAGAGAGAGAGAGAGAGAGAGAGAGAGAGAGAGAGAGAGAGAGAGAGAGAGAGAGAGAGAGAGATCTTCCTCGCTGTGGAATTTAAGGGACAAGAACTAGGGGACAAGAAAATACTCTGAGCCCAGGCGGTGGTATATACCTTTAATCCCAGCAGGCAGGCAGATCTCTGAGTTCGAGGCCAGCCTGATCTACTCTATAGAGGTAGTTCCAGGACAGCCAGAGCTGCACAGAGAAATTCTGTCTCGAAAAGCAAAAATAAAAGGAAGAAAAAATTCTGTATTAGGTCTTTTTTTTTTCTTTTCTTTTTTTTTTTTGGTTTTTTGGTTTTTTTCGAGACACGGTTTCTCTGTATTGTTTTGGAGGCTGTCCTGGAACTCGCTGTGCAGACCAGGCTGGCCTTGAACTCACAGAGATCCACCTGCCTCTGCCTCCTGAGTGCTGGGATTAAAGGCATGCGCCACCAATGCCTGGCTGTTAATTCGTTTTGTTACCCCCCAGAGGCACCTAAGGAGTGAGTATGAGGAAGAGGGCTTATGTATGGGGGTAGGGAGTAACCCCTTTGGGTGATTTTAATAAGGGCAATGTGAGCCAATCTGGAGGGCTTCGCTCATGCTTTTGTTTAATTGAAACAAGGTATCAGCTTATAGTCTTGAATTTACAGAGACGTATCCGACTCGGCCTCGGGAATGCAGAAATTAAAGGCTTGCACTATATGAACTGTGTCCCTAGGCCTAATCGTTCTTATTCTGTTGCCTGGCTGGTAACCCTGTTTCCCTAATGGTGAAACCAAGGTTGAGAAGATTTAAGCAGAACCTCCAAGGTCACAGTCCGGACGGGGTCGAACCAGGACTTAAACATAGGGATCCGCTTTTGGGAAACCCTATAACTGAGGCTTGCGTTTCAGGCTCAGCTAGCAAGCACAGCCTTCCCCGCTGCTCATACATCGGGGTTCTTTTTCATGAAGTCGGTAACAGTTGTCCCACCCTCCTCTCAGAAAAGAACAAGGAGGCTAAGGAACCCTAAACACGAGCTTCTCTGCACACACTCAATGGAGGCTTCTGGACAACGGAAACTTCCAGTTCAACATTGACACCCCCACCCCCACCCCGCGCCAAGCTCCTGAGGTAAGGGTATGCCCCTTTCAGGCTGGAGACTTTGGGACAAAGGATTTGCGGGGGCTCCGGAGAGGAGTTGGGTGACTCCTTGGTGCCCCCTAGTGGTGCAAGTGCTTAGACAGTAGGGTCTGGCTTGGATGGCCATTAGGGATGAATAAGATATATTTTGTTTTTCAAGACATGGTTTCTCTGTGCAGCTCTAGCTATCACAGAACTCACTCTGTAGGCCAAGAAGGCCTCAAACATCAGAGATCTGCCTGCCTCTGCTGGGATTAAAGGCGTGCACCACAGCCGCCAGGTCAGTGTCCACATTTTTGCATGCATGTGTGCCTGCAGGCCAGCAGTATCCAATTATTTTTTTTTTTTTTTGGTTTTTTCGAGACAGGGTTTCTCTGTATTGTTTTGGAGGCTGTCCTGGAATCCGCTCTGTAGACCAGGCTGGCCTCGAACTCACAGAGATCCACCTGCCTCTGCCTCCCGAGTGCTGGGATTAAAGGCGTGCGCCACCAACGCCCGGCTCAGTGTCCACTTTTTTAAATGCTTGTTTGGATATTTGTGGGAATACAAAAATACCCAAGCCAGGTTTCTTGGTGCCAGGGGCTCAGCCTTGTTCTGAGATAACTTATAAATTGTTAGTTACTCCAGATGCAGATCCCAGGGGTCACAGAGTCAAGGAGCAAGCAGCCAGGCGTGGGGCTCCCTAGATGCCAGGGGTATTTTGAGAAGTGGCAGGGACTGTGGCAAGCATATCTCCTGCCTGCCTCTTAGCACAGACTGGTTCACCTTGTGCTGAGCTCTCACGCCACTCTCTCAAGGACAGGTGCATCTCTTGCTTGAAAGTGGACTATCATTGGGCTAGGCACATTGCTCAGCTGGTAGAGTGCTTGCCTAGCCTACCAGGAGGCCCAGTGTTCTGTCCCCAGACGTCATAACCCAGCATCGTGGTGTACCCTGTAATCCCACCATTCCAGAAGTGGAAGCCAAAGGATCAAGAGTTCCAGGGCGCCGGGCGCTGGTGGCCCATGCCTTTCATCCCAGCACTCGGGAGGCAGAGGCAGGCGGGTCTTTGTGAGTTCGAGACCAGCCTGGTCTATAAGAGCTAGTTCCAGGACAGCCTCCAAAGCCACAGAGAAACCCTGTCTTGAAAAACCAAAAAGAAAAAAAAAAAGTTCCAGGACACACTGCACACTACATAGGGAGTTTGAGGCCAGCCTCGAACATATGAGACCAGCCTGGAATATAAGTGATTCTGTGTCTGTAAAACAAGAAGTGGAACCAGGTGGTGGTGGTGCAGCTTTTATTCCCAGCACTTGGGAGGCAGAGGCAGGCAGAGCTTTGTGAGTTCAAGGCCAGCCTGGTCTACAGAACAAGTTCCAGGACAGCCAGGGCTACACAGAGAGACCCTGTCTTGAAAACCAAGGGTGTGGGGAGTGGAAGAAGTGGACTATTGAGCTTCGTAGGGGACAGTTCACCGTGAACTTCTGTCTTAGTGATTTCCCTCTCTCTCATCCATCTGACTCTGTCCAGCTCTCCTGTGGGATTACTAGAATGGAAACTAAGGCAGGAGAGATGCCTTGGTAGCAGCAGCATTCTTTTTTTTTTAACATTTTATTTATTTATTGTGTATACAGTCTTCTGCCTGGTGGTTGTGAGCCACCATGTGGTTGCCGGGAATTGAACTCAGGACCTCTGGAAGAACAGTCAGTGCTCTTAACCTCTGAGCCATTTCTCCAGCCCCAGCAGCAGCATTCTTTAGTGGGTGCAGGCTCCTTTAACTGTAGCCTTTTGCATTCCTCATCCTTTAATTTATTCATTCCCCAGCTGTTGCCTGCCTCACTCCACATTCTACAGCCTGCGTTGTGCTGTGTTCCACCATTAGCCGGAAAGGCTTTCTGATGAAGGAAACAGTCCCATGGCCAAGGATAGCCCAGTGCGCATGCTCAGACTCCGGAACGGATCCTTCCGCCTAGAAAGCTTAAATCCTGGGGTATGGGGGTATGGCGATAGAGCCAAGTCTGAAGGGCTAATCTAGACATTTCAGTCTAGAAATCAAGTCCAGGCCAGAGGGGGCATCCAGGCACACAGGCTCCCTCTGCTGGGCCCCTATCTGCTCTGCTTCTGGTCTTGGCTCAAATGTTCCCTCCTCAGAGTCCCTTTCTGTGGCCAT
This sequence comes from Mesocricetus auratus, assembly GCF_017639785.1. Lineage (NCBI taxonomy): Eukaryota > Metazoa > Chordata > Mammalia > Rodentia > Cricetidae > Mesocricetus > Mesocricetus auratus. The sequence goes on along the minus strand of NW_024429267.1, from coordinate 5,632,125 downwards.
CTGTGTTGACTGTTCTTGGTTGTCAACTTGACTACATCAGGAATAAACTAAAACCCAAGAGACTGGGTACACCTGTGAGGAATTTTTTTTTTAATTAAATCATTTGAATCGGGAAGATTCAATCTGGGTCACGCCTCCTGCTGGCAACCTATATGAAGGACATGGAAGAAGCGAGCGTCTTTCTTGGTCTGCCATCTCTGGCAAATCCATCCCCTCACTGGCATTAGAATCTACTTCTCCAAGATTCTGGATATACCGAAGATCAGCTGAGACACCCAGCCTCATACACTGAACAACTATTGGATTAGTGAACCTTGCATTGGTAGACAGCCATTGTTGGACAAGCCGTACCCTGTAAGCCTTTCTAATAAAGTGTGTGTGTGTGTGTGTGTGTGTGTGTGTGTGTTCATTCTATAAGTTCTGTCCCTCTAGAGAAACCCGGCTAATATGCCACCCTGTACGTGAACTCTATTTTTTCTGATTGTGTAGCACTGTCGCAGTTTCTGGGATCATTTTCCATTTTTCCACATTGTAATAGGTCTTCCTCGGCATCCTGAGGTGAGCTGTGTCAGCTCCGTGTACTGTGGGCTCTGCAGAGCCCAGCACCTAACACGTTCAGGGTGATTGATCAGTACTCATGGAAAAACAAGGTCCCACGAAAGGACAGGTGCTACCCTTTATCACCCACAGCAGGATGAACACTGAGAACTGCTCACCTTTATCACCCGCAGCAGGATGAACACTGAGAACTGCTCACCTTTACACTGAGAACTGTTCATCACCTTTGTTCTGTCTTTGCTGGCTCCGCCTCTTTCCTCCACTCTAACCCAGTCCTCACAATGGCTTCCTTGTTTAAAATCCTGAAGCTTCCTGACAGTCTTTCCTGAATTTGCTTTCCGCTCCTGTTCCTTGAGATGATTCTTGGGGAAAGGCAGAAAGGAGGGCCGGCCCTTGAGATTGGGGAGAGAATCCCCTGGGAGCACCCAGGAAGGTGACAAGATTACCAGGGTGAGGCACCTAGATAGGCTGTCCCTTCTCCCTCTACACTGATGCACTGTTGCTTGTGGATGCTGGTCTTCACAGGCTTCAGTAGCCATGGCGAAGTCCTGGGGGATGTGGCTGAACCTGTGTCATCCTGTGTGGAGACGTGACTGAGGTGAGATCCACTGTACTCCTCAGGGACATACAGTCCAGTGCAGATTAAAGTAGACCCCCCCCCCAATAGAGAATTGCTAGCCTTATCATGCCTGCCTCAGGGCCAGGGACATCTGCGGCCCTCAGGGAACACGTCTGCCTTTTGTTGCCTAGGCCTTCCAGGAGTATCTTCACCAGGATATTCCCAAGGAGAGGACTTCCAGGCACCCAGATGGTCTCAGGGGAAGACATCTTTAAGCAGATGTCTTCTCCTAGTGCGACTTCTCCTGGGAAGTAAGGAAACATCTCTTCAGGGGCTAGAGAGATAACTCTGGTTAAGAATGTGTACTGGCGCACACCTTTAATCTCAGCACTCAGGAGGCAGAGGCAGGTGGATCTTTGTATGTTCGAGGCCAGCCTGGTCTACAGAGCGAGTTCCAGGATAGGCTTCAAAGCTACAGAGAGACCCTGTCTCAAAGAACAAAACAAAGAATGTATACTGCTACTTAAGAGAGCCCAGTTCCATTCCCAGCACCCAGGTCAAGTGGCCCACAATCACCGATAACTCCAGCTGCAGGGGGACTGCACACCTCCTGCCTTCCTGGCACCCTGAAGCTGGAGTTGCAGGTGGCTGTGACTATAACCTGCCTGATACAGGTGCTGGGAACCTAGCTACTGCCCTCTGCCAGAGCACAATAGGCTGTTAACCACAGAACGATCTCTGCAGCTGCTCCTGAAGATAGTTGTTGACAGCTCTTTCCCAATCAGACTGTCAAAGCCAGAGTCTCAGGAAGAGCCCAAACTCAGAACTTCTCTAGAGTGTCTTTGTGTTAACTTTTGGGTGACAGTTACTCACCTTGTTGCTCCACTGTTTGTCGCCACCCTCAGATAACTCAGTCTTTCAAATGACAGTTGCTGTGAACAAACCCTCCCAGACCTCACACCAGGTTGCTGTGATCTGGAGCGTTGTGGTGGCTGAACAAACATCACTATGTGCACTCCCTCAGTGAGGGAAAGAGACCAGGCAGGAGGCACAGTTACACGATTCACAAGTTTATTTGACCTAAATAAATACAACCTGAGAACATCCATTCCAGTGCCTTACACATTAGCTCTCCTAAAATGAGCACATTTTGCAGCGCCCGCTCTCAGGACAGGCTCAGAAAGGTGTTTACTTGGGGCTGTGTTAGGCTGAGATCAGCTGTGAAGGTAATTAAACTTCTATCTTGAGTTTGTGTCTGGCCTGTATCCCCTGTAGGCTCCTGCTACGGTTTGGATGGTTTTCCTTATGGGTTTATGTGCTGGAAGCGTGGTCCCTAGTGCAGCAGGGTTAAGATGACGTAACTCTTAAGAGATGGGCCACATGGAAGGTAACTAAAGCAAGGGGTCCTGCCCTCAGGAATGGGTTAATGCTGTTCCACAGAATTACTGTATCCTGCGGCTCGTCTCATTATATGAGCACCCCTGCATGTGTCCCTGTTGGGTAGTGCCAGCTGCCATGAAGCCCTGGCATAGCTGAGCACAGTCTGGTTCCATGTTCTTAATCTTCTAGAATTGCAGGTTAAATAAATCATTTTCTTCATAAAGTACTCATCCTTGTGTATTTTGTTATAATAACACAAAGAATATTAAAACATTCCCCAGGGCTGGCAAGATTGCTTATGAGGCCTGCCACCAAGCCCCATGACCTGAATGTAACCCCCAGGACCCACCTGGGGGAAGAGAGAACCACCTCGCTCTGGCTGTTCTCTGATCTTCACATGTACACAGAATAAATACATGTAAAAACAGGCCCTGCCTGTGGGGTCTGCACTGCCTCTCCAGGCTACAGCTCAGGGCTCTGTGCCAGTGTCCAGCCCTTGCACAGAGCTTTGTCCATCTCCAACCTCTGACCCTGGAAGTAGTTTCTCCAGGGAAAGGGGTGACACTGAGAAAAAGTTGGTAAATAGACAGGAAACCATGTCCTTACCCCCACCAGAAGGCTGAGCGAGGGAAGAAACACAGGCCCCTCTCCCAGTTATCCCCTAGGGCCTTGACCCATAAAGAAGCCGGACGTTGGGTAGTCCACGTTTGTCTTCTCTGTCAGCTGAGTCAGAGGTTTGGGTCCATGTTCTCCAGATCTGAATTTGCCTCCTCATCATCTTGGGACTCCTAGATCAGAACCAGAAAGGCAGCCACAGGTTTGTGCCCATCCCCAGGGCCGCAGCCCGAGGGCCAACATCTCTTTCCTTCTGCCTCCACCCCAGAGGAGTGAGAAGAAAGATTTGCTGCCCTAGGACTCTACCCGCCAGGCCTTCCCTCTGTCCTAACCCTGCCCACACCGGGAAGGCCCATTTTTAGGTGACTCCTTACCAGACTGAGGCCCCTGCCCTGCCGCAGGGTGGCATAGAAGTGCAACACTTGGGGATCACAGCGAACCACCGTGGGGTCAAAGTCTAGCACACGTAGGCCCTGGAGGCTGCGGGCCCTCGAGAGGGCCACATAGGCTTGACCACTGGCAAACACGCGGCCCAGAGAGATCTCCACACAGTCCAGAGACATGCCCTGGGTGATGGAGGGACAGTTAAAGCCATCTTAGCCTGATGTCTCTTGCATTCGAATGACTTTCATCAGCCCATCCAGAGTCTCAAGGAAGAGGGGGTAAGCAGGGGACAGGAATCCAGGGTAAGAATTGAGGGACAGGGTGTGACAAAGAGCTTTAGCAATGGTCAAACAGGTGCAGAGCTAAATCTGTACAGAGCTAAACTCTACTAGCTGAATGGCCTGGACAGGTTTTTTTTAGCATATTGATTTTCTGCCTTGTGTAACACCAACTATTATAGTTTTATCTACACTTCATACGGTTGTTATAGGGATTAACCTACTCTGGTCATGGTCAGGGAATGGCAGAGGAGTGCCTAGAAATGGGGAGAAGAATGTAGACTAGGGAGTGCATTAAAGAAAGGTTTAGGGCTGGGGATGTGGCTCAGCTTGCCTAATAGGCATGAGGGCCTGGGTTCAATCCCCAGCACCCACATAAACTAGGAACGACAGGGTGCATACTTGTAAAACTAGCCTTTAGGACACTGAAGTAGGAAGATTAGAAGTTCAATGTCCTCTACAGCTACATAATGAGTTTGAGACTAGCCTAGGCTACATGAGACCCCAAGGAGAGAGGGGAAAAGAATGGAAGGAAGATTGGTAGGTTTATTTTGATCTGGAACATTCCATCCAAGGGCTATTCAGTCCCCCTAAAGCCTTTAAGACATATTCCAGAATGTCCCAGCATCTCCTGCCCACTCTCTACCCTATTTTGCTCACCCCTGCCCTGGGTAGTCACCTGGCTTTTGTGGATGGACATTGCCCAGGCCAACTGTAGGGGAAGTTGCTGCCGGCTGAGGAACTGGCCCCCAGTGACCTGTACCGTCCAGCGGTCAGTTCGGATGACTTCAGTGACACCACACAGGAACCGTACTTGGGGAAGCCCTGAGGAAGGCGTGGAGAAGTCCCACCTTTTAGCCACCCTGTGGTTTGTCCTGCTGTGAAATAAACCCAAGAAGTACGACCCTCTCCAACTCACTTACCTCTCCCTTCTGACTCAAATCCAACTACCACTCCCCGGGCTCCATTTACCAGGCCCCGAGACACTGACAAGTTCTTCACCAGCATGACCTGCGGAGGAAGAAGTACAGGGATGGAAAGGGACCCTCCCTGTGCCTGACTCTTCTCTGGCAGTTAGGATTCAAAGAGAGGGTGGACACTGTCATGGAGTTGAGTCCCAATTTTTTTTTTTGTTTGTTTTTTGAGACAGGGTTTCTCTGTAGCTTTGGAGCCTATTCTGGAACTTGCTCTGTAGACCAGGCTGGCCTGGAACTGGCCTCCCGGGTGCTAGGATTAAAGGTGTGTGCCACCACTGCTTGGCTTGAGTCCCAATTCTTAGCATGACCACCAACTGACTGTGACCTCTAGAACAAGCTGCCTTATTTTCCTGGAAATATCTTGGCCTTATCTTGTGTCAAGCGAGCTTACTATTCATCACATTGCCAGGAAAGGAGATGGCAAAGCAAGGAGGGTAAGCTACATCGCAGGACTTTGCGAAGAGTTAGATCTAGCTGGGTGTTATGGCACATGCCTTCAATTCTAGCACTCAGGAAGTAGACAGGAGGATCTCTATGAGTTCAAGGCCACCCTGGTCCACTTAACAAGTTCCAGGCCAGCTGGGCTACATGGTTATCCTGCTTCCAAAAGAAAACAAACAAACAAACAAAAAAAGGCAGGTGGGATTATATCTGCTAAGAAGATCACAAAACTTGAGGAATGACACCAGCTCCCGCCACCTCTCTTTCAGTCACAATGTGCATTTCCCATATGTGCACAATGGACTCTGAGGAAAACCTACCAGTCTTGCCCATCCCATGAAAGAAGAGTCAGAACCTGTCCATCTATAAGGTATACTGACATAGATCGCCATGGGGGAGACAGTCCACCTGGGAACTGAGTTTCAGTAAGTAAGAGAAAAAGACTTGTCAAAAGCAGCGTTGCTTGACAGGGCTCTTGATGCTCAAGAGGAAGGGGAAGCTGAAGACAGAAAAGCAGGGGAAAGTGGTCTCAGTGGTCACAGTAGGTCCATCAACTATCAAGTGGCCTTGGTAGAGTGTTAATAATCAGAGATCTATGCCGCCCCTGCTTTTTTACTCACCTGAGCCCCAAGCTTTAACTGAAGGACACGGCTAACAGGACACTGGGCATCCAGGGTCCGGGCTAGCTCAGGGTCACTGTCTATAGCCTCAAAGCTGTGCACCTCACCTGAAAAGGGAGAATTGGGAAACCAGGTTATATATTATTGACTTGTGACTCAGCTTCCAAAACTGTAGAGATCAAGATGGTTGTGGGGGATGGGCTGGGCAGCTCAGCTAAGGCCTTGGGATCTGCTCACCATAGCCTTTGGTTCATAGTTTCTTCTGTAAATGCACATAGAACTTGGGCCCAGTTTTCTTGGGATGTGGTGGGGGTGAGTGTCATACCTGTTTTGACAGCCCCTCCCAGCTGGTCTCAACAGACCCAAGCGTTCTATTTACCCGGCAGCTCCTTCAGCCGCTTCTCATTGGTAAGGGCCACATCATCCTGATGGGTGCAGAGTCTCGTGGCTATAATTCCATCTCTTCCCACTTTATGGGCAGCAGTGGCCCTGAGCTGGCGGGTGACTTCATCTGAACATCTGTGGGAGCTGCACTGTCAGATCAGAGGTCCCCTGGACACCAGAAAAGGTGGGGGCAGTATGGTCTGCCTTGGGACCCCAAAAGGGCACCAGGACAGGATTTTCTGCTACCCAACCCCCAGCCAGTCTACCGGTCCCTCAGATGTGGACATTGAGCATGGGGATAAGGATGCTGAACTCTGAATACAGGTGGAACACACCTGTGTCTGCCTCGAGAGGAACTGGCCACCTCTGAACCCACAGAGTTCATAAAGCAGCAGGATATCATGAGTGAGCATGAGCCAGAGGTTTGTAGGCCTGGAACAAGACACTGGTGTTGATACTCTGTAATACTGTCTATGCTATCATCCAACCAGCAACAAGACACTGGTGTTGATACTCTGTAATACTGTCTATGCTCATCCAACTGGCAACAAGACACTGGTGTTGATACTCTGTAATACTGTCTATGCTCATCCAACTGGCAACAAGACACTGGTGTTGATACTCTGTAATACTGTCTATGCTATCATCCAACTGGCAATCTTCTAGCCACTTGCCTACCGCCTTGGCTGAAATAGGTAGCCTGAGCATTTTTCCTTGTTCTTCTTTTTTTTCCTGAGCTCGCAAGAGTATGTATATGTGCGTGTAGAAGAGCATTTACACTTCTATAGGTTGGAAGTAAATGTTTTACTTTTAGCCTTTTTCCTCCCTATGAGACAGGATCTCACTATGTAGCTCTATCTGTCTTGGAACTCACTTTATAGACCAGGCTGGCTTTGAAATCACAGAGGCTTGCCTCTGCCTCCAAGTACAGGGATTGAAGGCCTGCGCCACTATGCCCAGCATTTTTTATCTTTTTTATTTCTTTGCTTGTTTGTGAGACAGGTCTGTCACTAAACCTAGAGCTTACTCATCAGGCCAGCAAGCTCAGAAATTCTTCTGTCTTGACCTCCCCAGCACAGAGATTTACAGGCATGTGCTGTCACCCCCAACTTTTTACATGGGCACCCAGGGATCCAAACTCAGGTCTGATGCATGCTTGTGTCATAAGCATTTTACTGACTGAACCATCTCCTCTCCCTGCTAGCCTATATTTCTATGTGAGGTATAGTATAGGTGGTAGGTTTGTTTGGTTTGGTTTAGTTTTTTATTTGTTTGTTTGTTTTGTTTTGTTTTGAGGTAATGTCTCCTTAAACAACCCAGGCTGGCCTCGAACTCACTGCGCTACCTCAGTCTCTTGCATCCTGTGTGTTGTGTGCCCAATGCCCAATAACATTCTTGACTATATTATATCCTAAGTTGTCTAATGTCCTGTCCAAACCTTGTTTCCTGTACAGACTGCTCGCTACCGAGGACAAGCATCTCTCCTACTTCCCTGGACCAGGTGTGGTTACTAAAGCCTATGAATCCTAGGACTGAGGGGGTGGAGGCAAGACTCAGTAGTTCAAGGTTACCCTTGGCCACATGGCAACTTCTGGACCAGCCTAGGCTACGTGAGACCTGCCACGCCCAAACAAAATAACGCATCCTTGTATTCTCACCCCATGGCCTTTTCCAGTACCCACCTTCCCAACCTCACAGCTTGCAGCAGAGAGATGAAGGTCTGATCTGCCTGTCTCCACACCTCAGTCAGCTCCAGAGTCACAGGCACACACTTCCTCCAACTCTTGGCCTAGTGGGGAAGGGTAGAGGTTGAGTAAGGGAGCAAAGAAGACTACCCCAGGAGGGTAGGGTCAGAGTCAGGGTGTAACTCCCCCAAAAGCACAGGTCGGGCAAGGGTGTGACCAGTACCTGGAAGCAGAATTGAGGGCGCTGGGAGCCTTTGGTCACTGGTGGCAACTGTAGGAAGTCCCCACAGATGATGAGCTGGATCCCTCCAAATGGCTTCTTCTGTTGCCGGACAGCTCTGGACAGGAGTGGAGAGTGCTATAGAGAGGGTGGGTGGGCAGGCTCCTTGGGGACATCACCAGATTCAAACCCCAGGGACTGCCCTTATTGTACCTACTGACCTGGCCACAGCTTCCAACTTGTCAAACAAGTCTGCCTCTACCATGGAGATCTCATCAATGACCAAACGTTGACAGTTCAGCCAGCCCTGCCGCACACCTGGTCGATGGGCCAGGGCCACACACTGGGCCAGGGGAGCCTGGCCTGAGCCAATGCCTGTGAGTGACACTCTTCAGTCTTTGCTGAAACCCGCCCCTCCCATCTCTCCCTCTTTTCCCATAGGCTCACACTTACCTGCAAAGGCGTGAAGGGTGGTGCCTCCGATGTGGCACGCTGCCACCCCGGTGCTGGCAGTGGCCACGGTGCCAGTCGGGGGCAGGGAGCCTAGAATTTGCTTCAGCAAATAGGACTTTCCTGTTCCTGGGCAGTAGGCAAAGTCAGAGTTGTCTGCTCCTCCGTGCCACCCGAGGGCTACCTGCAACCTCCCTCCACCCCATTCTGTCTCTGTTACCTGCACTCCCAGTAAAGAAGATGCTCTGGCCCTTCAGGACCAGCCTCAGCACAGCAGCCTGCTCCTCAGAAAGCTTCGGTTTGCTGGAATGCATGCTCAGCTTCTTCACAGGCAGGGGCCACCTTGGAGCTTCCTAGAAAGAACAGGGAGATCTCAGAACCTCCTGCCATGCTGTTTGGTTTGTGTGCATTGCAAGACAGATAGTCCTTTGCCTTGCTGTTAACTTCACTTGGAACTTTGAGCAGGTCTGGCTCATCTGGAGTTCACCCCGACAAACACTAGCCTCCACCTCTGGCTTTGCACCAGCTCAGTGCCAGGCATCTTAGCTTGGTGACCATACCTGATCGAACCTAAAGCCCTTTCAGACCTACCTGGTGCTTTTCTCAGGTGATTGGACTATCACCTGTCCCTGACCGGCTCCCCTTCTAGTCTTTCCAAAAGCTCCTCTCTTTGGGGGCTGTGACATCCGTTTCTCCTTCTTAAATTTCCTTGCCTAGTCTCTGCTGCTTTCTCTTTGAATGTGGTCTGGATCCCAGTTTCCAGTTCTCAGTTTATCCCAATCTCGGGAATTACCGGCAGGGAATCGTGGACGATTTCCACGTCCCTGTCACCAAACTCAGATGCTGTACAACGGGCATTTCAGATCACCAGCGGTCCCCTTAATACTGCCAACTATCTTCTTCCAACTTCGGGCCTCCTGGGTCTCTTCCATCCTCAACAGTAGCACACCCACTCTCTTTCTGGTCCTCACCGTACTAGGCTTTGATTCCGTTGGCCGCTTCTCCAGGGCGGAATCTGGAGCCCGGGTGGCCACGGCACGACGCAGTTCCTCCGGTTGCACTGGACTGATGGTGACAAAGTCTCGGGGTCGCGGGTCGAGCAGTTGTGCGCGAGCAGAGGCGGGTCCTGGCCCTGGGGCCGCCGCCAGCTTCAGACGCAGCGTGCGCAGGAAGCGGCGCAGGCGCTCCGGGGGACAGTCGGAGAGCAGCAGCTGCACTGAACCAGCCCGGGGGACGCCATCAACGGGGAGCCTCAGCGTGCTGCGCCCGGCCGCAGCGAAGCGGGTGAAGAGGCGCACGGCGCGCAGCGGAAAGCAACGTGGTTTCCCCACAGGTCCCGGGGCCTGCAGCCGCAGCATTAACTCTCGGCGTTCGTTTCGACCTAGGCTCAGCTCCGCAGTGCGCAGGGCCTGGCGCTTGCGAGGCTGCCCGCCAGGACTCAGCTCCTCCACGGCCACCCGGCACCGCAGCTCCGCGTCGTCACATTCACCTGTTGCCGCCTGGGTGCTAGAAAGCATCTCCAGTGCCTCTGCAGATTTGCAGAGACCGGAGCACACAAGTCACGGAAAATCGGGATGTTATAGGTGGTATGAATGCCGTGACGAAAAACAAAACAAAAACAAACAAACAAACAAAAAAACCTGTCCAGAACACTTAGGATCAGGGAGGCTGTCACTGGTAACAGAAGGAGCCACCAAGATACTACAAGCACTCTGGAGCGAGGAGAAAGCACTCTAGAAATGTCTTCTGCTGCAGTTCCCGGGGCGATGAAAGGTGGCGTCAAATGCACTTAGGGCTGTCGAGCCTCAGTTGTCCAGCAATGGCCAGATGAGAAAGTGGTTCCTGCTCAGAAAGGAAATCTGCTCCAGGAGACCCACCCAGGCCAGTACCGGACTCGTCAGGAACCGTAATGCAAGCAGAGCAATCAATCACACATTGGCTGGTGAGAAGCAAACTGGCTGGAGGTGGAAACAGGCTGAGGCAGGCACAGCCCCTTCATAAACCAATTAGGTATCAGGGTCCGTGCTTTGGAAAGGGTGAGTTCTTAGCTGGGGAATTTACGAAACCTCCAGGCCCAGTAATCCATTGTCCCTCCATCCGACCCACTTATCTGTATCTCTCCCGGCGGGGATCCCGAAAATAATCACGTTCTTTGCCTCCCACCTCAGGGATCCAACTCACTTTTTGCTTTCGGAGGAAAAAGTCGATCAGAACCGGCCGGCAGCAAAGCTACAGCTCTAAGAACATTCAAATACTAGAAATAGAAAAATCACCCTATCGCCGGCCTGTTCTTTAAATTCTCTAGCCAATCAGGGGTGGAGGCGTGGCCACGGGCGGGCCTTTCCTCTGTTTTCGACTCTAAGGACTGCTTTGTACAGTCCCCAGGAACCAGGCTTATCGCATTGCAGGACCGTGTGTTTTGGAGCTACACGAGTGGGCGTGGTGGGGTAGGGAAGCCGCTGCGGCTGCGCAGCGCGTGGCATACTGTCATCCAAAGCGGCTCTAAAGATTTGGGAACACTTCTATTAACATTGTCCCCTTTTCTCGAGCCCCCACACCTCACTGTGCTTGGCCTTAGGGAAAATATCCATCGTCCTTTGCACACCCTGTCCCCACCCACAGAATCATTGCCATCTTCTGGGCAGGCCATTCCACTTGCCAGTCAAGACCCGCTTCCCTCTCCCCTATTCTTTTCATCCTTCTCTGCCCTAGTAAGAATTATTCTATACACTTGTCTTTTTTCCCTTAAGTGTCAGGTGTCCAGAGGGTAGCGTGCGAGCAAGTCCTGTCTCAGGGAATTCTTACTTCTCTCGTGCTCAGAGAATTTAATCTTTTTCAGTTGGGGGTCTTGCTACATTGTGTAGGCTAGTCTTGAACTCCAGGGCTCAATGGATCCTCCTTCTTCATCTCCCTAAGCAGCTGTAACTACAAGCACCTGACACGATCCTGCTTTGAAAACTTACTTCTAATTATTATTTTTCCCTCATTCAAGTTTGAAATTACATAGCTGGAAGGAATCTTCCGGGTGAGTCGGGTCACATATTATTTTACAGATAATGATAACGACTACAGACTAAATTGCCTCCTTTCTCTTTCTTTCCTTCTTTGTTTCTTTGTTTCTTTCTTTTCTTCCCTCCCTCAAACCTCCCCCAATCCCCCCACCCCACTTCAGGGTACCGTGTATTCAAGGCTGACCTCAAACTTCTCAAAATTGCTACTTGCAGACACATGACACTGAGTTTCTAATCTTTCTGCTTCCATCTAAATGTGATTCCATGCATCTACCACCATGATGCGTGGTGCAACCATAGTTACATTCTATATTTAAAACTTTTTCTTCTTTAAGAATTATTTTACAGCTGGGTTCCAGAGCTACACAGAGAAATCCTGTCTCTAAAAACCAAAATAAATTACTTTATTTGTATGAATGTTTTGCCTGCTGAATGCCTTGAAACTGGTGGTCGTGAGCCACCATATGGTGGTTGAATTGTACCTCTACAAAACCTCTTTACTGCTGAGCCATCTCTCCAACCCTCAAAACTTTTCATCAGAACTGGAGAAATAACACAGAGGTTAAAATTCAAGGGATCCAACACCTTCTGGTACAAATACAAGCATGTAAGCAAAACACTCATACATATATATGTGTATATATTTAAACAAATATTAAACATTAAAAAATTGCTTTCATCATCTCACATAGAAACTTTGTACCTACTGAGACAAAAATTTACAATTTTTTTATTTTCAGACCCTGGCACCGCAACACTTTTATTATGAAAATATTCAGGCAAATACAATGCAGAATGGTTAAAAGAATTTTACAATGGGGTCCAAGTGATGGTTCAGCAGGTTAAGGCACCTGTCACCAAACCTGACAATCCAGGGACACTTTTGGTTGATGGAAAGATCCTCTCTCTCTCTCTCTCTCTCTCTCTCTCTCTCTCTCTCTCTCTCTCTCTCTCTCTCTCTCTCTCTCTCTCTCTCTCTCTCTCTCTCTCTCTCTCTCACACACACACACACACACACACACACACGTGTGCGCGTACGCACCCGCGCGCGCACACACACACTATAATTTTGTTTTGTTTTAAGACAGGGTTTCTCTGTATAACAGCCCTGGTGGTCCTGGAACTCTTTTTGTAGACCAGGCTGATGTCTAACTCACAGAGGCCTGCCTCTACTTCCCAAGTGCTGGGGTTAAAGGTGTGTGACATCACCACTCAGCCAAGAGCTTATTTTATGTATCTATTTAGTTGTGCTGGTGACAAAAGCTGATCAAATGCTCTACCACTGAGAAACACCTCTAGTCCCACTATTTTGTTTTCTTTTGTGTTTTGTTGTTGTTGCTGTTACTGTTTTTTGAGGCAGGGTTTCTCTGTGTAGACCAGGCTAACCTCAAATTCAGAGAGAGCCACCTGCCTCTGACTCTGCCTCCGGAGTTATGGGATTAAAGGTGTGGGCCACCACCAGCAGGCTACTTTTGGGGTTCTAAGATAGGGTGTTATTGTACAGTTCAGGCTGGTCTAGGACATGCTATGATACAGCCCCAGCTGGTCTGGCACTAGCAATTCTGCCTCCTAAGAGCTGCGATTACATGCCTGGTCACACACTCACGGTGTGTGTGTGTGTGTGTGTGTGTGTGTGTGTGTGTGTGTGTGTGTGTGTGGTTTTGGAGTTTTTTGTTTTAACTATTAGATTGATTCATTTTATTTATTTTATTTTATGCGTGTGTTTTGTCTGAATGTACGACTGTGTACCGAGTGTCTAACGAGAGGGCGTTACATCCCTGGAACTGGAGTCACAGATGGTTGAGCCACCCTGTGGTGCTGGGAATGGAACCCAGGTCCTCTATAAGAGCCATCTCTCCATTCCAATCAAGTATTCTGACTTATATTTTAATTTCTTTTAAATAAGCACGTGAGTAAGGAATTCTGGACTATTCTAGATACTATTTGGTATTATTTGAACATGTTAGACATTGTTCGTACCTAAACTTTTTTAAGAGCAACAACACTGAGTCCTTGTAGGAAAAGAAACCCAGAGCTCCATTTGGCCACTCTGGAGAATCAACGTTCCTTGGACTCCGCCCTAGCTCCATCTGCGGTTCTGTTATTTGGGTCTTGATTAACTACGTAGAGGGGCGGAGCCAGATCGGGAGTCTTCCCATCTGCTGTCCAACTTCCTTCTTTGCTGCTTTGGGTTTTATTGCGCATATATGATACTCTGTTTGCTGCAACTGCTGAGGTCAGTTTCAAGGGAGGCACAAAGCTGTTTTTGAATTTCCTTTTCTAAACCCAAATCCAGGGTTGGAGGCACACACTTGGAGGGAGAGGTTTCTCCCTTATAAAATTTCCTCTTGTAGAACTCTTTCCAGGCCTTTCCCATTCTCTCCCACGACAAGGTCCCAGGCCACTCTAAAGAAATAACTGTAACTTTAGCAAAGGGCAGTATCATGTGATACTAAAAAGAACTCCACCCCGCCCCTCCGAGACCTTAGGATCCGTTCTCTCCAAGTTTTTTCCTTCCTTCTTCTTTAATTTGAAGCTTGCAAAGAAAAAAGTGGTTAGAAGAGATGAACAAGGAAAGACTATTGATTTTATGATTTTGTAGCTTCCAGAGCACACACCAGGCACAGTGAGGTGCACCTCTAAGCGCATTTCGGGTGCTGAGGTAGAAGATCCAGCATAGACTACAGTGTGAGTCCAGTCTCAAAAGCAAAACACCCACATCCACACACATAAACACAATCCCCAAACAGAGCAGGACCTCGCCTGTTCTGCTTCCTTACTTTGTTAGGTGTCTGCTCCCTCTCCCCCTCTCCCCCCCATAATGCTGTTGCCTCTCCACCCCCTCTTCTCCCCTCTCCCACACACATACCTCTGTCCTTGTCTCTTTCAAGTTAATGGCTTAATTATGATTTGCTGACTACTAATTTACCTGAGCCTGACTGTCTTCACTCAGCTTTCTGATGTATCTTGATGAGAAATGCCAGTAGGCATGTCAAACTCACATTCTCCAGAATAGAACGTTTAGTCTTCTCCAGTGCCATGAACACACCTGCTTTTCTCCTGTCTTCATTCACTAAGTAGGACCAATGTTTAGGACTCCAGCTGGAAACCTACGCCTTACCTTTGATGCCCTCCTCACCTGCCACTGAAACTTGATCTTCCTCCAAAATGTATTTAGAGTCTCTTAATTTCCTCTTGCTCTCATTCCTCATCCTGTGGTTAGGTTATCACTTTTACTCTGAATTACAACAATAGTCTCCTGGCTACCTGGAGTCCCAGCTTCCAGTCTTTTTTTTTTTTTTTTTTTTTTTTTTTCTGAGACAGGGTTTCTCTGTATTGTTTTGGAGGCTATCCTGGAACTCGATCTGTAGAATAGGCTGGCCTTGAACTCACAGAGATCCACCTGCCTCTGCCTCCTGAGTGCTGGGACTAAAGGTGTGCGCCACCAACGCCCGGCTGCTCCAGCTTCCATTCTTATAATAACCCATTCTCCAAGTAGCAGCGAGCTACAT
Source organism: Mesocricetus auratus (assembly GCF_017639785.1). NCBI lineage: Eukaryota > Metazoa > Chordata > Mammalia > Rodentia > Cricetidae > Mesocricetus > Mesocricetus auratus. The sequence goes on along the minus strand of NW_024429267.1, from coordinate 5,617,051 downwards.
GCTTTTTTTTTTTTTTTTTTTTTTTGTAGACAGGGATTCTCTGTGTAGCCCTGACTGTCGTGAAACTCACTCCATAGAACAGGTTGGCCTCAAACTCACAGAGATCTGCCTGCCTCTGCCTCCAGAGTGCTGGGATTAAAGGCTTGGCACAAGTGGGATTTTTATTTTGAGTTATTTACCTTCCTGTTTAAGGAACTTCATGCAAGACAGATTGTTTCAATCTTGGAAGAAGCTGTTATATGACAGTGGGGTCCTGGCACATTGTTTTCTTCATCCTTCAAAAATTATTTTATTATTTTATGTGTATGAGTGTTTTACCTGCAGGTATGTCTGTGTACCACTTACATGCCTGGTGTCTGAGGAGGCCAGAAGAGGGCCTCAGATCCATCTGGAACTGGAGTCATAGACAGTTCTGAGCCACTATGTGGGTGCCGAGAACCAAACCTGGGTCCTCTGGAATAGCAGCAAGTGCTCCTAACCAATGAGCCATCTCCTTAGCGCTCTCCACCCTTTGGGAGTAAGAACCAGTGGCAGGAATGAGCCAGCAGTGTGCTCCACCCTCTTTCATGGAGAACTGAAAAGGTCCCAGGAGCCTAAAGGCCAGCAGAGGGCAGTGAAAGAGAAGTTTGGTCAACTGCTGTAGCTGAGACTCTGACAGCCAGAGTCAAAAGAGGTCACTATTGATCCCTCCCACACGCACACAATTCTGGGTGCTGTAGCATGGGGCACACCTGACCAGGGAAGCTCGTGTGTGTGTGTGTGTGTGTGTGTGTGTGTGTGTGTGTGTGTGTGTGTGTGTGTGGTGCTGGAGGTTTGGATGTGGCAGTCACTCTCCAGGTTTCTGTTTCTCCAGTATGAAATGAAAGTGCATGATAGAACTTAAAGGCTTTTTCGCAGGTCTCTTCACCCCACTCTCGAAACAGCAACGTGGTCAGATCAGGGCTGGATGGAGTAAAGGTAACTTGAGAACCAAAGAGAGGTTAAACCAGGGAGAAATGAGCACGGGAGTTTGGGATTTCAGGGAACCAAAGGCAGACCTCCTTAAAGGACAGGAGCCCAGACTCCGATTCTGGTCATAAACCCCAAGCTCGTGGCCCGACTCCACCCAGAAGTTTCACAGGCCAGAAACCATTGCTACTACTCGGACTTCGGGGAGGAAAGGAGGAACCAGCCAGTCGGTGGTGGTGCACATCTTTAATCCCAACACTTGGGAGACAGACGTATCTCTGTGAGTCTGCAGTGTGAGCTCCAGGTCAGCCGACTGTTACACAGAGAAACTGTCTCGAACGAAAAAACAAAAACAAAAACAAAAAACCCGGAAAGAGTAAGGACCTCTTTGTGCACTCATTTCTGAACTGCCCTGGCAGCTGGATCCAGTCCCGCAACCCAGGCCCACTGGGTTAGGCAACCTCAAAGGCATCAACCACCCACCGCCTCCCAGGCTTGCTCTGCCAGCCGCGCCCCCGCCCCGCCTCCGCCCTGCCCCACCCCGCCCGCATCTCCCTCGCCCTCGCCTCTGCCTCTGGGCCGGAAGCCCCCTCCTCCTCCGTATCTCCCATCTCCCCAGTCTGTACCCCCCCCCCAGTCCCTCTTTCTGCTTGGGTCCGGGAAGCCTCGCCCCGCCCTCTTCCTGATACTTCAGCTCCGCCCGGTTCTTCCGTCCATTCCCGGAGTTTAAGACCAGCCCCTCCCAGGATCCTCCCTGGCCCCGCCCCTGCACCCCCACCCGGCCACGCTCCTCATAACGCTGCGGGCGGGGGCTGGGGGCCGCAGCACTCCTCCCCGGCCCCGCCCCCAGCCCCCGGAAGCCCCTCCCCGGCCCCGGCCCCGCCCCCCGAAGTTTCTTGGGCCCCGGGCGGCCGGCGGGACAGAAGACAGCGAGCCGCCGCCCGGCTGCACATAGATGGAGCTAGCGAAGCCCGCGCGGCGCGGGCAGCAGTAAGCGGCTGGACGGCCGGACCTCACAGACGCGCCATGGAGGAAGAGGTGAGGGCTGGGCCAGACGAAGCAGGGTGCTGGACTGGGGTGCTGCCCGCCCTACTTCCACCGGTCTCTGCACTCTTTCCCTTTTATCCCTCAGGCAGAGCCTGGACCGATGGGGTAGAGGCGGGGTGGAGGTCTAGTCCTGCACCTCGACGACAGCACCCTAGGTTGTTTTGGGCTTTTCTCACCAACTGGAAACAGTACCTGTCATGATTCCCATTGGACTGGCAGGGACACTGAGGCTCTGTAGATGGGGTGACTTGTTGAGAGTAGATTGGATTGCCGTGACTGAATCCCGTTACACCCTTTCTTGGCTTTTCTTGCCTGCCAAGGCCGGGTCTACTCCCGAGGGGTCAGATTGCTTATGTTTGTGTGCTAGGGGAGGGACGTTCTTCGGGGTGCTGGGCCACTGTCTCAAGGAATGAGACTGTAATGGAACCTGGTGGCAGGACCGAAGGAAATCGCTTTTGTCTTCCTTGTGTAAATCTCTCAAGAGTCCCCACTGCTTTTGCCCTTGTCTTTTTGAGGATGTTAGTTGAAGGGCCAGGTCAGCTAACTCTCCCAGAAGCAAAGGCTGGATCAGCAACGCCTCCTCTGCCCTCTGCTCTTGCGGGTTTCCCGTTATCCAAAGGTTCAGCACACAGCGGTCACCTACTGCATACTCACGGAAAGATGAAAAAACAGACTTTCTTATCCTTTGAAGGGTGGGGAGGAAAGATGAAGCTTTGCCTCCTGGGGCTACCCCGGCTGGCTGGGATGCCTTCAGTGAGCTCAGCTGCCTGTGTTCTCGTCAGTGTCCACTTGCGTATTTCCTGGAGCAGCAAGTCTCTGTTCCCTCTAGGCTAGACCCTGAGTTTGTGTGGGATGGTAGATAAGTCACTTCCCCCTCTCAGTTTGCGTTCCCTCTTCTTAAAACATAGGGCCTAGCCTCCTCCCCTAGACCTAGCAGTGTGATTGTAGTCCCTGAACTCAGAGGGGTACAGGGAGGGGGCAAAGTCAGGCCACTATGGTTTGCTGTGGTTTCTCTTGCTGTCATGGGTGGGGCTGCTGCCTGCCCCTCAGGTTCCCCTCCTGTAATGGCTGTGTTCTCTGCCCAAGGCCCCTCCCCTGTTCCCAGAGGATGTGGGTCAGGATTACTCCATCTCCTGATCTGCTCTGGCCTCCAGTTAAAGGAAGTTCTCCTGGGACTTCCTGGGCTCAGCACAGCCCTAAGCTCCCTCTGATCCACAATCGTTAACATCGATACTTTCTGACTCCCAGATACCAAAACCTCCTGACTTATCCGGGTCATTAAAGTCTTGCCCATGTTACTTCCTCTGTGAAACACCCCCGCGCCCTCGTGCCCCAGGTCTTATCCATAGAGTCAAGAGGCTGTCTGCGTCTGTTCTCTCTTTGGTACCCCTAACTCTTGTCGCTTCCTACTTAATAGTGTTCACTTGTTTCCTTATGTCTCGGTGTCCATCCTTCTCTTAAATGCCTCTTGATTATGGTCATTCACTCTGCCCCTGACCTCAGGCCACCTTCCCACCTCACTTTCAGCTAGCTGATTTCCTCCCTCACGCTTTCTTTGCACTTCCTGGGTTCCAGCCTTCCTTGGCCTCCGTGTGGGATGTAGGATGGTGGTCCCTGTCAGGCTGAGGCTTGGAGAAGTGCTGGTTTGGGCTCTAGCATCTGTGTTTTCTGGTCCTCATTTTCCCAATCGTAAAACGAGAAGGGAAGGGGAATCCAGGAATTTGATAATGTGTATGCAAAAGCTTTGAAAACCAAAGATGTCAATGGAGGTGTTGTTGCTGTCCTGGAGTAAGGTTGGAAACCTTAGCTCTAGGCCTCCCTGGTTCTGCTCCATTGCCCTCCCAAAACCATGCCTTTCCCTGGCTCCCGACTGCCTACTTGCCTTGACCCTCACTGAGACAGACATGGCTGTGTCCTGTCGCAGCACTGGTTTTACGACACTGGGCTAACCTCTTACTCTTCCTGCTGTGCCTTTTCTGTAGTAAAAGGGTTGAGAATGTTGTCTTTTTAAATTTTTTGTTTTTTTATTTTATATACATGTGTGTTTTGCATGCATACACATCTGTGAACCACTTGCATGCCTGGTGCCTGTGGAAGCTAGAAGAGGACATCAGATATCCTGGAACTGGAGTTAAATATATTTGTGAGCTGCCATGTAGGTGCCAGAAATTGAACCCAGGACCTCTGGAAGAGTAGCCAGTGCTCTTAACTCTGAGCCAGCTCTCCAGAGCCACGAGAATGTAAAGTCTCTGGTGTGTTTTTTTGCCTTTATGTCTCCACGTACACCTGCCTTCTGAAAGGATTCATACAAAACCCAGGCCCTTGCCCCAGCAGAAGACTAGGATGGGGGAATTCCCCCAGGGCAAGTGCCACGAGTGTCCCAATAGACAAGAGCTCCCTGGAGTAGGAGATAGCCACCCACCCTCCTAAAGCTTCCCACAGCCAGACTGTGTACTGTAAATATGAACCTGGAAGATCCCTCAGGGAAGGACCTGTATTTTTTCCTCTCTCCATATACTTCATTCTAGAGCTCTGATAAAGTAGGTCCTTAGTATTTTTTTTTTTTCTTTTGAGACAGGGTCTCAAAAACTCCTGGCTGGTGGCCTGGTTCTCCCTATATAGAGCAGGCTGGCCTGGAACTCAGAGATCATCCTGTCTTTGCCTCCTAAGTGCTGGGGTTAAAGGCGTGTGCCACCATGCTTGCCTTGCAGTGAGTTTTTAGAATTTAGCAGACTGTCATTGGGTTTAGTCAAAGGACAGAGGTCATCACAAGGTGCCTGCCACATGCCATGCCAACAAGGTTTCTTCTGCTGGCTTCTGTCTGTTGTAATTTCATGTAAGTTTTTCATCTATCCTTTTCCTACTCGGGGTCAGAGTAACCTGTCTCTTTTTTCTCCTTGCTTTTAGAATAGCCCTGAGACACTCCCATGCCAGACACGCCCATCAGCCAGGAAGCCAGGCTGATGCCATGGGTACTTCAGGAGCTGCTTGCAGTAGGCAGGAGAAGGTCTGGGAGGGGAACAGAACAGTGGTCAGCTGGTCAATAAGAAGAGAGGAGCTGGAGAGCCTGGGCTGAGCAAGACAAAACCTCCCCTGTGAACCCTGCCAAGGGGAGGGGCGCCATGTTAAAACTTACTGGGGTGTAGCCAGACCCCTGGTGGGAGGAGGTCTAAGGGGCAGGGAGGGAGTTTGGTGGAGGGCGGAGGCAAGTGGGACCTTGGCATTTAGCCAGGCCTCCCGTAGGATGGCTGGGCTTTGCTTCACACCATCTGCAAACCCTCAGCTGTCCCCTCCCCTAACCTCCCCTAGCCCTCCTGCCCAGGCCATCCTGGTCCCACCCATCCTTACAGACCTAGGGCTAGCTTCCCTAGCTAATCTAGTATTCACTAGGCACTGGTGTGTCTACCCAGTTCAGAGGTGACAGCGATCAAGGCCTAGGTTCCAGCCTTGCCCCCCCCCCAGAGCTTCCAGCTGATGTATGTGAAGTTTTACATGTCAGATAGTGGAGGTGGCAGATAAGGGAGACCCCAGCACCTTGAGATCCCTTTTAAATGTGGGCGGTGGGTTGCACTCCCTGGAATTGGAAGAGACACTTGGAGCTCAGAGGTGGGAGATGCCAATGGTACCGCCTTCACATTCCCCAACCTTGTTCAGGAGACACTGAGAGCTCAGGGCCTATGAGGTGGCCAGCAGTGCTGGCTTGCTGACAGAAGTGTGCGTGTATATAATGTGGGCATAAAGATTCCCATCCTGGAGTTCTTCTCTTTCAGTCCTGGACCCTGTGATGGCCTGCCTGGGTCACTGAGAGACTTAGTTCCTGGACATCCCCCAGCCTATGAGAGCCTAGCACATGGCATGGTGTCAGCAGTGGCTAGGGAGAGGCAGTTGGGTACAGGATTGAATGGGAGAACCTCCCTGTTGTTGTCAAAGAGCCCTGAAGTCTCTTCCCTCTTGCCCTGGCAGAGTGTCTCATAACTGTCAGCCTCCTCACTTCCTCATTCCTGCATCCGGGAAGATCATTTGGAACCAGCCCACTTCCCTATTTCTCTTGCCATCCACAAGTTAGAAGACCAGAAGGGACATCCCACATTCCTGGAGATATGGAGACAGCAGATATAGCTCAGCTCTCGTTCTAAATTGAGACCCAGATCTGGAGAGAAGGTCCCTGAAACTCAAAGGGGGGCCAGCAGTGGTGGGCAGTGACAATAGTTACAAGAGTGACAGTTGCCAGTTACTAAGCTCAAGGTATCCTAGGATATGTGCCTTATTTTTATTTAGTAACAAACATGTATCAAGCCCTTAGCTGTGTGCCAGGCACTATCTAAGCAGCCGAGGGACAGCAGTAAACAAAATGAAGCCCCCTGCCTTTGTGGAGTCCTATTTCTATATTGATCTTAGTCAATAGGCAGAAAAGCAAGATGGATTCCTGTTCATACAGGAACTGTTAGCATCTCCATCCCCCAGGTGAACAAACGGAGACAGAAAGAGGTGGTGTTGATTGCTTCAGCTCTTCCTGGTCTGTACGACATGGGCTCCCAGTGAAGCAGCTGGTGTGGAGTTCCAGGAGGTCGAAGGGCCCTAGTGAGAAGCAGGCCGGAGCCTCTCTGCCATAACACAGAAGCCAGGCCCTGCCCAGCTCCTGACAGCTCACCACACTAATATCTGCCTGGGCTTGTCCTTCCAAAGACATCTGTGGCCACAGGGTATCTCTGGGGAGAGGCATGCCCTTAAATGGGGCCCCTTTTTGGAGCTCTATGTAAATAACAATGTAGTTGAAATTAGTCAGTGTTGATTTCCTTCCAGGGTCCTCTAGGTTCTGATGCACTCTTGGTCCTTTCTTTACCTCCCTCTTCCACACTCAGCACCTCAGGAACCTCTAAGTTCAGCACAGTGGTTATTTAGTAAAAAGGTATATCTAAATTTTTAATTTTTGCAGATAGAACCTCAGTGTTCATTAGGTATCAAAGAATAAGATTAAGTTTAGGACTCAGGGGTGAATCTGACCCCACTGGGTAGTCATGTAGACGCGTATGTGCCTATGTACCCATCACCCAGCCATCCAGCCAGTTGTGGGTGTGGCATGAGAAGTGACAGACCTGGAGGCTGCTAGGCTGCCATGGATCTACCTGCTACAGAAGATTTGAACTTAATACCTATACCAGCTTGTGATCAAAGAGACAGTTCCCAGAGTCCTCATCAGAGGAAGTAACCACCCCACAGTCCTAGCCTGGCATGGGGATGAGAACTAAGGACTCCCCTGCTTCAGGACAGGAAGCTGAATTTGGATTCTCTAGAAAGTCAGGAAGGTATGTGTGTGTGTGTGTGTGTGTGTGTGTGTGTGTATGTGTGTGCGCTCATATGGAGATCAGAAGATAGCTTGTGGAAGTTGGTTCTCTTCTTCTACCATTTGAGTTCTGGGGATCGAACTCGGGTCATTAGGTTTGGTGGGAAGATCCCTTACTCGATGAGCTATCCCATCTGTCCCTTCATAGCACTTTTCCCTAGATAACGTGTGCGTTTCTGGGCACTTGCCTGTTTAGCCACTCCGTCTCCCCACTGTACTCTACAAAGGCAGATTGCTTTTGTTCTCTCTCCTGTGACAGGTGACATTATATGGGCTCAATACATTTGTTCACCAGTTTAAGGAAGACTGGAAGGCACAGGGAAAGAAAATGAGTTCAGAGAGACGGCTTTGAATTTTGGTTCTGTCTCTGTAGCTACATGACCTGGATTTCAGATTACTGTAACGTGTGGCTAGCAGTGCTGGCCTCTTGGAGAGCAATTGTGAAAGTCGGGTGAAAGCATGTGAAGGGTCAGCACAGTGGCTCGTGTGGAAGGGAGTGACTGGTACTATTGCTGCTTTCTCTGTTATCCGCCTTGGCAGTTCCTGAGGAAGCTTCATTTAGGATGATGTACCCAACATTAGATCATCCCCTGTGTGGTCTGTGGACCATATGGCTTCATGGCAACAGCCCTCGTGATGTGTCCTGGATGATGTGTCCTGGTGCTGTCTTACAGAGTGTGAAGGAGAGGAGCGACAAGCCTCGTGGAGCACGGACCGCAGACAAGGCTGGCTGGATCAAGAAGAGCAGTGGGGGGCTCCTGGGTTTATGGAAAGACCGCTACCTGCTTCTCTGCCAAGCCCAGCTGCTGGTCTACGAGAATGAGGTGAGAACTTGCTTGACCCCATAGCAGATGGAAAGCCAGCCAGGCAGGCCAGCAGGAGGAGCTCCCTAAGACTGGGGCTGGAAGACTCTCTCCATTTTGTTTTGTTTTGTTTTGGTTTTTGGTTTTTCGAGACAGGGTTTCTCTGCATTGTTTTGGAGGCTGTCCTGGAACTAGCTCTTGTAGGCCAGGCTGGTCTCAAACTCACAGAGATCCGCCTGCCTCTGCCTCTGCCTCCCGAGTGCTGGGATGAAAGCCCACGCCACCAATGCCCGATTCCATTTTGTTTTTTATTTGGTTACTCTTTTTGTTTGGTTTGAGGCAGAGTCATACTCTGTAGACAAGGCTGACTGGCCACAAACTCACAGAGATCCACCTGCCTCTGCCTCCCAGGTGCTGGAATTAGAGGTGTGCGCCACCATACTGACCCCCACTTCACTGTTGACATGCTGTGTCACCTGGGCAAGTGTCTTATCTCCTTTGGGTCCCTGTGTGTATTATGGGGGAGATGCTTCAAATTTAGGGTTCCTGGGTGAGGGGTCTGAGACCCTCTGTGTATGTCGTATGTGAGTCTCCTCAACTACCTACCTATATGCTGGAACTTCCTGGTTTGGGCCAAAGTTTGAAACGAAGACATTTCAGTCAGCATTGGCACTAAAAATGCTAATTAACCCTTAACCTTCATACTTTTCAAACTTATTTTTAATTTATTTGTATGAGCATTTGCATTCATGTTTATATGTGCACCTTGTGTATAGTGCTGAGGGAGGCCAGAAGAGGCCTTTAGATTCTCTGGAACTGAAATTACAGGTGCTGGAAACCAAACCTGGGTTCTTCTCAAGACCAGCAAATGCTCTCTTAACTGCTGAGCCATCTGTCCAGGCCCCCTTTTGTTTTTTTATTTTTTTTATTTTTTGAAACAAGGTCTTACTCTTTAGCCCTGGCTAGCCTGGAGCACCGTATGTAGACCAAGCTGGCCTCACAGAGATCCACCTGCTTATGCCTTCTGAGTGCTAGCCTTGAATTCAAAGACATCTGCCTGCCTCTTCCTCCTAAGTGCTGGGATTAAAAGTGTGCATCACCACCATCTGACTGAAAAATTTTAAAACGTTAAATACACAACAATAATGGTAATGAATGCCTTTAATTCCAGCACTCACAGAGGCAGGAGGAACTCTGAATTGGAGGCCAGCCTGGTCTATATTAGTGAATTCCAGGACAGCAAGGACTACATAGAGAGACCCTGTCTCAAAAACAACAATAAACAAACAAATAAACAAAATAATAAATACTCCTTGCCACCTTCAACAGCAGATGTAGGCCTGAAGGGTTTTCCAGTTGGAATTGGTGCTAGAAACTTCCACTGAGGCTCGGGGTCCTTTATCAGACTTTGTAACTGGCAGGCTGTTCCAAAAGCTGAAAAACTTCAGCTTTTCTCTCTTCTTTAACACTGCGCTAACAGTTGACCCTTATTAAACATTTGTTTATTTTTTATACATGTATATGTGCACAACACATGTGTATATATAAGTATTTCATCTGTGAAGACTTGCATGTGCCAAGGCATATGTATGGAGGTTGGAAGACAGCCTTGGGTAACAGCCCTCACCTCCTACCTTGTTTGAGGCAGGGTGTCTTTTGTCTGAGTCCTGGAGGCTGGCCGGACCACAAGCCTCATGAGGTTTTTCTTATCTGTTTCCCATCTCACAGCAGAAATGCTGGGGTTATACTTAGGCTCTCGTCCCCTTCCTATGCCTAGGATTTGGACAACTAGGAATACTCGGATTTACAGCCTTTTACCTATAATCCTAGCAAGACAGGAGGATTGTCCTGAATACAGTGTAAGACTGTCTCAAAGTAAAAGCTAAAATTGTTAAGGAAGCATCAGAAAGAAAAGAAAAACACCTGGCCTGTCCTGCTGACTCCCCCAGGGTCTGGATGACTGAGAAGCTGTGGAGAACAGTGAGGGATGACGATGAGCAGGCAGCCTCCCAGATGTTCTGTACTTTCCAAATTAGGATGTGCCACAGCTGGGAAAGTGGCAGGCTGGGGTATTTTTATTAGAAAAAGAAAAGGGGGAGGAGGGCTGATATGTGTTTTCCAGTGCCAGCTGCTGTAGAGTTGAGTGACAGGCTCTCAGCTGTCAGCCCATACTTGTCCTAGACCGCCCCTCCACATCTGGCCACAGCTGGGAAGCAGGAAGGGTTTCACATTCCCTAAACATGAAAAATCCAAATCACACTTAAAAAAAATCACTATTAGAAACATAAATGTGATTCCAAGAACTTAGTACCCAGGGATGGAGCTTGGCTCCGGTGAAGGAATTGAGAAATGCTTATTAGTTCAATTCCTCTTTCTGACTAGGCGAGTGCAGACGCCTCTTGGCTGTTTCTCTGCTGTCAGAGCCTGATGTTCCAAAATTGTTGCCCCCGCCCAGTGCCTCCTGCTTTATCCTTTCCTCTGAACTGCAGAAGGCCCTGGATGATTCAGCACTTCGGGTGTTGAGGAGTTGTCCCAAGCCAGGCAGCCTTGGGGAGCTGGGTAGTGAAGACAGACTGAATTTGTTCCTAAGAGAGTACATTTGGGCTAGTAGATGTCCACTTGGGAGCCTGGGTAGGTGTGGGTGTAGTGCTGAGGCTGGAGCTTCTCCTGGATGCCCAGGAAGACTTTGGAGGTCTTACTCTAGGTTGACAAACTTGACTCTGTGAGTGAGTGAGTGAGTGAGTGAGTGTGTGTGTGTGTGTGTGTGTGTGTGTGTGTGTGTGTGACCCCAACTGGCCTTGAACTAGTTAAGAATGTCCTTGAATTTCTAATTCTCTTACCTCCGCCTCCCGAGTGCTGGGATTATAGGTGTATGCCACTGTGCTGGCTAGTTGTTATGTCATCTTGACAGAGGCTAGAGTCATTTTGGAAGAGAAAATGCCACCACCACACTAGCCTATGGGCAAGGGTGTAGTTCATTTTCTTGCTTGATTATTGATGTGGGTTGTGGGTGGGCCCATCCCACAGAAGGTGGTGCCACTCTTGGGCTGGTGGTCGTGGGTGCTATAAGAAAGCAGGATGAACAAGCCATGGGGAGCAAGCCGGTGAGCAGCATCCTCCATGGCTTCCATCAGCTCCTTCACCCAGGTTCCTGTTCCTGCCCTAACTTCCCTGAACGATGAATTTCAAGTTGTAAAATGAAGTAAACCTTTTCCTCCCTAAGTTGCTTTGGGTCATGGTGTTTATCACATGATAAAATAAGACAACTGCCAAGCTTTATGACCTGAATTCAATCTCCAGGGTCCACATGGTAGAAGGAGAGAAGTGACCCCCCTGCCCCCAAGTTACCAGCCATCAAGACAGCCACCATGCCTGGTTTGTGTGGTGCTGAGGAGGAAACCAAGGGCTTTGCAGATTAGAGGCAAGTGTTCTAGCACCTAAGCTACAGCTGCAGCCCCTGTATTCCTCTCTCGAGAGCTACTTCATGGGGCATGCCACTGGGGAGCATAAAGGAGACAGACTCACAGAGACTAGGTGAGAACAAGCCAAGAATCAGATAGAGTTGTGCTCCTCTGTGTCAAGGCTCGGTGCTCCAGGCATCAGGTGTGGTACCTGGCAGGTGCTGAACACAGCACCTTAGACCGCTTGGCCATCCTGACTATGGCGGGTGCTGTATAGATGTTTGCACGCCCTCAGTAGTGGGTAAGACACAAGCGCACTAAAGTTTGGAGAATCATGACCAGCAGCGGGGGAGCGTCCCAGAATAGGAGATATTTTCTGGTCCATATGCTTCATGGAAGAAGCTGGACGGGATTGAGGATCAGGGGTTAAAAAGAGATGCATGGAAGTAAAAATGGGAAATGACAACTGGTGGAACCTGGACAGAGAGCAGGCCACCCTAGCCTTCTAGTCCCTTTTCTCCTGAGAGAAAACAGGGCAGTGGCTAGCTACCTTATCCATATAGCCATCTGCCTTGAGTACTGAGGCCTGAGCTGAGATGTTATCTGGGTGTGGGGGTTCTTATAAAAGTCCTTTGCCTTATTTATTTATTTATTTATTTACCTACTTACTTGCTTGTTGGGTGGAGGGACAAATGCCATGCTGTTATTGTGGCAATCATAGGACAGCTTGAGGGAGTCCTTTACTCCTTCCACCATGTGGGTTCTGGGGATTGAACTCAGGTTATCAAGTTTGGCAGTAAGAACATTTGCCTGCTATCTTAGTTAGGGTTTCTATTGCTGCAATGAAACACCATGACCAAGAAAGCAAGTTGGGGAGGAAAGAGTTTCTTTGGCTTACACTTCAGCATTGCTGCTCATCACTGAAGGAAGTCAGGACAGGAACTCAGGCAGGACAGGATCTGGGAAGCAGGGGCTGATGCAGAGGTCATGGAGGATAACTGCTTGCTTCCTATGGCTTAGTCCACCTTCTTATAGAACCCAGGACCAGCAGCCCACGGATGGCACCACCCACCATGGCCTGGGCCCTCCCCCATTGATCACTAATTGAGAAAATGCCTTACAGCTGGATCTCAAGGCGACATCTTCTCAACTGAGGCTCCTTCCTCTAATGACTCCAGTTTGTGTCAAGTTAACACACAAAACCACCCAGTACACCTACTTAGCCATCTTGCTGGCTCTTGGTGCATATATATAATTTCACTGTGATCATACTTCAACTCCTATTGAACTCTTTCTTCCTAACAAGTCCCTCATTTAGTTACATATTTGGTTAGAGACTAATTTTGTTTTTGTTATGAGACAGATTCTCACTGTATAGCACCGGCTGGCTTGGAACTCAGTATGTAGACCAGCCTGGCCTTGAACCTAGAGATCCTCCTGCCTCTGCCTGTCTCAAGTGATGGGATTAAAAGTGTGTGCCACTATACCCAGTATGTTTTCATGTTCTCTCTCTCTCTCTCTCTCTCTCTCTCTCTCTCTCTCTCTCTCTCTCTCTCTCTGTGTGTGTGTGTGTGTGTGTGTGTGTGTGTGTGTGTATGTGCCCCACTACATTGAGCTAGGATTGCCTACATGGCCATAAGTAGGGGGTTATTTACTTAAGCAAGGGTATGTTAACAGTGATTACACCACCAGGAATATGACTTCTTTCTCAGCAATTACTGACTGTCCTAGCTCCTCTGGGTTGGGTGGGGCCTCAGGATCCCCTCCCCACCCATGATAGAATGCCGGTGGGCCTAGTCTTGCGGGAATCTTGCAGGTAGCCACTGCTGCTGTGAATTTATGGTTGCAACTGTCACATCATGCCCAGGAGACAGTGTTTCACAGCTCTCCTCCCCATCCTCTGGCTCTTACCTTCTCTCTACCCCACTTCTATGATATTCTCCAATCCTTAAAGGAATTGATATAGATGTCCTGTTTAGGGCTAAGTACTCAACATACTCAACAGTTAGTTATTCTTAACACTTTGATCAGTTTTGTCTCTCCGCATTCATGTTCACCACTGTAAACAGAAATTCTCTGACCAAGGCTGAGAGCAACACTAATCTTTGAATTATAAACATATATTTAAAAGGCAGTTTGACAACATGTACATTTAGCAAAACAATAGTAAGTTCCCGTCTAGGAACTTTGACCAGGTGTTTTATTTTATTTTATTTTTTGTTGTTTTGAGGTTTATTTTGAGAGGCAATGGTGGCTCATGCCATTAGTCCTAGCACTCAGGAGGTAGAGGCAGGTGGATCTCTGGGTTCTAGGCCAGCCTGGTCGTCCACAGAGTGAGTTTCAGGATAGCCAGAGCTGCACAAAGAAACTCTTGTCTCAAAAAAAAAAAAAAAAAAAAAAAAAAGAAGAAGAAAGAAAAAAGAAAAGAAAAGATGATTTATTTTATATGCTTGAATGTTTTGCCTACATGTATATATGTGGACCACATTCATGCCTGGTGTCTGTGGAGGTCAGAGGAAGTTATCAGATCCTTCCCTGGAGCTGGAATTATGGATGGTTATGAAACACCATGTGGATGCTGGGAACCAAACCCAGACTCTGAAAGAGCAACAATTATTTTTAACCTCTCAGATATCTCTCCAGACCATGACAGGTTAATAATATCAGATAAGAATTCTCTTCTATCGGGGAAGTGGTGGCACACACCTTTAATACCAGCACTTGGGAGGCAGAGGCAGGCAGATCTCTGTGAGTTCAAGACCAACCTGATTTACAAGAACTAATTCCAGGGCAAGCTCCAAAGCTACCCAGGGAAACCCTGTTTCGAAAAGCAAAAACAAACAAACAAACAAACAAAAAAGAATTCTCTTCTATAGAGCAGGCCTCAGAGCCAGTCAGAAAGAAGTTGGTTATACTCATAACAGTTGTGACACTATTGCACCAATGAGTATATACATCTTCCTGGCAGACTGATTTGTAGCTTGCAGGTTAATAGCTAGAAAAGACCATTGATGACTGTTTTCTCCCAGCTGTCCACATAACACCTTTCCAGCACTATGAAAGCTAGCCAGCTGGGAGGTAGCCCCCTGCTCAGTTCCATGATTTCTGTATGTCCTGCAGTCAAAATGTGTGATTTCTTTAGCAGGTTTGGATGTTAATAGCCTGAAGGCTGCTGAGATTCAATATATCTGGCCTAAAGTAATGGATCTCAGGGGTTTACTTACACCAGGGTCACCTGGAGTGATAGTTAAAATTCACATTGTCCCCAGCACTTGGGAAGCAGAGGCAGGTGGATCTTTGTGGGTTAGAGGCTGACTTGGTCTGCGCAGTAAGTTCCAGGACACACTGAGAAACGCTGTAGGGGTGAGCCCACAGTATTGTCCACGTCCCCTTTTGGGGTGTGGGCAGGAGTATGGGCACAGGTGAGGATAAACAGGAAAGGAAAAACAAAAGCACTCTCTCTCTTGGAAGCCTGCCACGCTTCTGATCTTCCAGCTTGTGTGTAAGTTCTTTCTCTGGTAAATAAATACATTAATTTCCATATTACATTAACCTCCCTCGTCAGCTGGTGTCAGAAGTGGGATACAGAACTAAATAGATTCTCAATAGAGGAGTTTAAAATGACTGAGAGACACTTAAGAAAGTGTTCAACATCCTTAGCCATCAGGGAAATGCAAAACAAAACAACTCTGAGATACCATCTCACTCCTGTCAGAATGGCTAAAATCAGAAACACCAATGGCAGTTTATACTGAAAAGGATGTGAAGAGAGGGGAACACTCCTCCTCTGCAGGTGGGAGTGCCAACTCGTATGTTCACAACCCCTTTGGGGGGCATGGACAATATTGTAGGCTCACCCCCTACAAAACCCTATCTTGAAAAACAAAACGAAACAAAAATTTTACTTCACATTTTCAGGCCCATGCTCCCCGAGTTTATGATTGGGTCAGAAGGTGTGCACAAAGTTGCATTTCTAGCAAGTTATCAAGTGGCATTCAGGCACTGGCCAGTGCTTTTGTAGATGTTTGCATGACCTTGGCAGTAAATGATAGGGGACCCGAGAGGCATGAGAACACTAGATCCTACACTGGGAGGGCCACTGCCTTAGAGCAAACAATTAAGAATCATCAATCTTGCCGGGCAGTGGTGGCACACGCCTTTAATCCCAGCACTGAGGAGGCAGAGGCATGTGGATCTCTGTGCGTTTGAGGCTAGCCTGATCTACATGGCAAATTCCAGGCCACTCAAGCTATACACATACATACACCACACACACACACACACACACACACACACACACACACACAGACACTACACATAGGACCTATTTCTGCTTCCCAGGAAGTTGTACCAACTGGGTCACCTCCAGAAGAGGAACCAGTTGACCACTATTAAGGGAGAGCTTATTCTAGGCAGCTTGCCCAAGAGGTATCCTATGGCCCAAACCTTCTAGTATCAGGGCAGGCAGGCAGGAAGTTTGGAAGGCTGCCTGGTGTTGTGTGACAAAAGTTTTCCTGGGGAGACAGAACACACTCATCTACTCACCGCAGAGAGGGAACCCACAACAGACCAAAATATGGACACCACCAGAGCCCAGCTTGGTGAACCAATGAGTTTTATTGGGGTTACTTACAGGAATATGGGTAAGAGGTTCCTTGCAGGAGCAGACATGACTCAAAGACAACTGTGTCACCAGAGCCCACCCAGCATGGGTGACAGCTCACAAAAGCTGGGAACCTGAGCACACTGCACAGCTGGGCAGTTTAAAAGACTGGAGAGTGAGCTGGGCGTTGGTGGTGCACGCCCTTAATCCCAGCACGCGGGAGGCAGAGGCAGGCCGATCTCTGTGAGTTCAAGGACAGCCTGGTCTACAGAGCGAGTGCCAGGATAGGCTCCAAAGCAATACAGAGAAACCCTGCCTCGAAACAAACAAACAAACAAAAAAAACAAAAAGACTGGGAGAGTGCCCTCCTCAGGTGCCTCAGTTGGTCTAAGCCTCTTCAAGCAGCTTTTCTTTGCAGCACAGCTTGTCTGGGTCTTTGCAGCTGGGCTCTGCTTACTGTGCCAGGGAAGGGGCCTACTGAATCCGGCCATTTTCAGGGAGTTCTGGAAGCTTTTTTGTTGCTGTTGCTTAAGGAGCCGAAGGATTTAGAGGAGACTTGTCACAAGACAAGTAGCCAGTGGTGGAGACCAGGCAGTGTTTGGCCAGTGACCTACATAGTGATGAAGTTAGAGTTGACAGGCTGGCAGGGAGGCGGGGGTGGGGGAGGGGTGGGTGGGGTGTTCTTACACTCTTGTCCTCTCTGTTGTGTATGGCCTTAGCCTGGGGTGAGCCGCCCCTCTGCCTAGCTAGCAGTCAGAACAGGGAGATGACAAGTGAAGGAACCACCAACTCGGCATCACCGGGTTGAAGGCAGGGCATGCAAGCCCACATGTGGCTGGTTCATGCTCTTCATGGAAAACTCTTACTGTGTTTCATGGAGTCCTGGGTTCTTCTATAGATCTCTGCCTGTCCACTGTGCCTGCAGAGACCCTCAGGCATCCTTTTCTAAGCCTCCCTAGCTTCTCCTACTTTTGCCTCTGGTTTTTGGGCCCACTGGGCCCAACCCTTAGGCACAAACCCCCACCCTAAACTCCTCCTGCTCCTCCTCCTGTTCCTCCTCCTCCCCTCTCCCCCCTCCTCTCCCTCTTCTTCTTCTCCTTCTTCTTCTGGCTTTTTCAACACAGGGTTGCTCTGTGTAGCCTTGGTTGTCCTGGAACTCGCTCTGTAGACCAGGTTGTCCTTGAACTCACAGAGATCCACCTGCCTCTGCCTCCGGAGTGCTGGGATTAAAGGCGTGCGCCACCACTGCCCGGCTTTGTATCTCAGTTCTTATCGGGGTGGTGAACTTTATGGACACCTGCCACCAGCACGTGCTGGCATGCTGGCACTGTTTCCTTGCCAGGGTCTGAATACCACATTTTCGTTATCCAGTGTTCTTGCTGATAGGATCAGAGTGTGGAATGTGTATTCAGTGATTGAGTCTCTTGGAGAATCTGGCTCTCATCAGCCCACTTTTTTGCCTCTCTCCCTCCCCAGGATGAGCAGAAATGTGTGGAGACCGTAGAACTCGGAAGCTATGAGAAGTGTCAGGACCTTCGAGCCGTCCTCAAGCGGAAGCACCGCTTCATCCTGCTGCGATCACCGGGGAACAAGGTAGGCTGCCTCCCTCTGGGCAGTCTGCAGGCTCCCTGTGAGCTGGGCTGAAGCTTACATCTGGCAGCATCCTCTGGTTGATGGGTGACGGGGGCTGTGCTGGAACTTCTCCCTTTCTCAGCCCTGAGATGACCATCGCAGGCTGTAGCTGGAAGCAGCCACTGGAAGGCAGACCCTGGATTCTGGACATAGGAGGCACAGGCTGAGAGAGGTCATCCATGGATAAGGCCCATACCCTAACCAGGCCTTCAGTACCCCAACAGAGCCTGGAGCAGAGGCAAGAATATGGCATCCTCTCCATCCTACCCCCCAGGGTTTCTCTTGGGCCCAGAGCTAGGAGGCTCATAGCCCTAGCTTTCCTCCTTTTGTGATTTGCTTTTTTCCCTGAGACTCTGTCCTTTGGTACAGGTGAAGTTTGCTGTTTGTACATTTTTTGAGGTTTATTTTTATTTTATGAGTACGAGTGTTTGCCTGCACGTGTGTCTGTTTACTACATGCATGCCTGGTGCTGCAGAGGCCAGGTTGTCAGATCTTCTGGAATTGGAGTTACAGATGGTTGTGAGCTGCCATGTGGGTACTGGGAATCGAACCCAGGTCCTCTGCAAGAACTGCTCTTCACCACTGAGCATCTCTCTAGCCCGCTTACCACTTTTTCCTGGAGGAAGTCTGCTGCGTGTTGACACACGTGTGTAGTTTCGTGGATGTCAGGAGGGAGAGCAGATCTGAAGCCAGCCAATGTGCATAGTACTTCTCGCCGGCTCCAGCCACGCCTCACCCTAACCCCTCTGCATCATGAGTAGCCTGCAGAAGTAAGGCTTCATCGCAGAAGCTGGGTGAGGGAACAGTCTGGTCTGGGCCTACTGTTTCTCTCCCGGTTTAGAAGTTAGGAGCCTGGTCTCCTGTGTTCCCCATGTTCCCCGTGGTCTCCTGTGGTCCCTGTGGTCCCGGGCACTGGGAGACATTACGGTGCTTTCCTCACTAGTCTGTTGTACCCAAGAATGTTTCACCGAGACAGGGGCAGGCTTCTGGTATCCTAAGGGTCAAGGCCAGGGCCCAGGTTCTTTTGATATCTGGGGCTTAGGGTACTTTGACGACAGAGAATGGTTTTTCAGACCCTGTAACCCTTTTCTTGTCCTGGAGACCTGCTGCCCCTCTGAGCAGGTGTGAAGTATGCATCTGTGTTTGAGAGGCACAAAGTACATTGGACTCGAAGGCCAGCAGCACCTCTGTCTGCCTGTGCATATGCGAGCTGTGGATTCCCCTTCGCAGTGCCAGGGTCGTGTGTGTGTGTGTGTGTGTGTGTGTGTGTGTGTGTGTGTGTGTGTGTTCTGTGCATGTGGGGTAACAGGAGATGTCGTTTCTTTGTCCTTTGCCCATGTCACCTCCTTTGCCAGCTCTGAGAATCAGCTAGTTGTGTGCTAGGTGGATCACCCAGCAGTAGGCCAACCCCTTCGAGAAGCCTGTCTGTGTAGCAGCCTCCCTCCCACCCCTCGACGCTCCCAGGACTTGAGGTTGGCTCTGGAGGACGGGGAGCAGGACAGCTTGGGAGTGGTGCCAGCTATGGAGAGGAAGACACAACCAGACTGCTGCTCAAGGGTCCTCGACCCTCTCACCCCACACTGGAGAGGGGCTCCCCAGAGGCCCCACGTGTCCCCCTCCTGGGCCTGCTTTTCCCATCGCCCTGGGTGTTCCCCAACTTCCTTGTGGCCTCTAGCTGGCCGGGAGGTCATGTGACCCTGGCTGTCTGGTCCTGAGGCTGCCTTTTTTCCTCTCTAATCAAATAAACAAAGACTCCAGTGTCCTGCGTGCTCCACTCCCCCTGCTGCTTCATCCCCACGCTCCTGTCCATGAGGTCACAGACAGCAACTGCCAGGAAGCAGGGCGGCCACTGCTGGGTCTTGCTGCCCTGCTGGTCCCGGCCAGCTTGGCCCTTTCCTCTTTCCGGCCTCCTCTTCCCCTCCCCCCCTTTCCTATCTGCCATTCTGCCCTCCCCCCCTCTCCCAGGCCTTGGCTGCCTGGTCTGCGGCCATTCTTCTTAGCATGGATTTTCCTGCTAGAGCTTCTTCAGAGAGCTTGTGGAGTGGAATCCACCAGGCATAGCTTCTCGGTGTCCATTCTGATTGTCCCTGTGACAGTCACCCCTGTGGTATGTGGAGTTCATTGAGTCAGGATTACACAGCACGTCATGGTAGAACTGGATGCCCACGACATTGTGTCCCCTCAGTCCCGTGAGCCCATTGGTTTCCCCTGAGGCCATATCCCTCCTAGGGAACCAATACCCGAGGCTGCCTGTGGCTGGCGGGCTGGGCCAGGGGCAACTGAAGAGAGAACTGGACACCCGACTCCTCCCTGTCCACTCCTGCAGCTACTGACTTCCGTTGTGTGTTGCTCAACTCTGAGACCCCCGTCTGTACCAGGGAGGGGCCCATAGACTCTGAACCCCTAACAGGTGCGGCAGCAGGCATCAGAGGGGCTGCCTATTCCCTTGGCACCTCACAGGACTGGGTGGCCTTTGTAGCCCCGGCATGCCGTGTGGTCTCTCCCTGAGCCCCTGCAGCCCTGAGGCCTGGGCTGAGAGGAAGTTGCCAAGGTGCCCTAGGGTTTCTGACTTAACTGCAGATCTGCTGCCAGGATCTAATTTAGCCTGGTCATGCAAATGAGCACTTGGCTGTGGCTGGCATGGAGCAGGGACCTAGGGTCCCGTATGAGGAGGAGGAGGTGCTGCCGGGAGGAAGTTATATAATGACGATGCTGAGGGGGGCCAGGCCAAGTGCACTGTTCTGCGGTGTTACATAACTGACCGGTAGAGTGGCCGGAGGTGCTATCTAATACCAGGGCGGGGGATGGGCAAGCTGGCCACACCAATGAAGAACTAGGGCATCTTGAGGTCAGAGAGTAGGCAGCGGCCCAGAAACAGAGCCAGGGAAGGAACCTAGGCCAGTTCATTCATGTATTGTCTCATTCACTCACTGTTTACTGAGTACCTACTATGTGCCAGGCCTTAGTTTTGGTCACAGTTAATTCCTTCAACATTGTTTTGCAGTAAACTGTGTTAGCCCATTTTATGGATTAGAAAAGTAAGACTGTCCAGGTGAAGGCTGGGGTACTTTTCACACACATTCCGGTCAGCTCCAGATTTATTTCCTTTGGCACGTTTCTTTGAGGCAATCTCAGGTATACAAGCTGGCTTTGAACTTGTAAATCTCCTGCCTCTGCCTTCCCCTCCTAGTGGCTGGGATTGCAGGCATGCACAGCCACACCTGGTTCTCGTGAGGCTGGGGACTGAAGCCAGGACTTGGTGCTTCTGGGCAAGCACTCCACCAATAACTAAACTACATCCCGCCCTAGATACATGTTTTAAAAACAATTTTGTTGCAGGGGAAATGACTCAGTGGTAAAGTGCTGACTATGCTAACCTGAATACAAGAGTTCAATCCTTAATACACCTGTAAAAATCATGTGGGGCAGGGCAGTGGTGGCACACGCCTTTAATCAGCACTTGGGAGCAGAGACAGGCAGATTTCCAGGACAAGCTCTAAAGCTACAGAGAAACCTTGTCTCAAAAAACAAAACA
The DNA here is from genome assembly GCF_017639785.1 of Mesocricetus auratus. Taxonomy (NCBI): domain Eukaryota; kingdom Metazoa; phylum Chordata; class Mammalia; order Rodentia; family Cricetidae; genus Mesocricetus; species Mesocricetus auratus. The sequence goes on along the minus strand of NW_024429267.1, from coordinate 5,595,738 downwards.
AGCAAACAACAAACAAAACCCCAAAACATGTGGGTATGATGCCCTGCCTGTAACCCTAGTGCATGGCAGGCAGAGACCTGGAATCTGGCTAGCCAGATCAGCTGAACTGGGGAGCCCTGAGTTCTGCAAGAGACCTACAGCCCACACATAGGACAGTGATCAAGGAAGACACTGGATCTGGGTCCTGTCATAACCTTAAACTACACACACACACACACACACACACACACACACACACACACACACACGCACACGCACACACTTAAATACATGTCAGCATCCAGACACACATTCATGCTTCAGAACATATGTGAGTATGCAGCACACACACCATATATATGTACATATGAAAAAATAAGAACTGTTGTAGGAGTGAACCCCACAAAGCTATCTACCCATGAGGGCGGAGACATGTAAACTGACACAGGTAGATATAAAATGAAGTGAAAGAGGAAGGAACCTCCTTTTTTTTTCCTGGAAGCTAGCCACGCTTCTAACTCCTGGTCTGTGCAACTCTCTCTCTCTGGTAAATAAATATATTGTTTTCCATATATAGCATCGAATATCGTTATAAACTGTGATCAAACACACACATTACTATTACTATTATTATTATTTTTAGTCATGGTCTCACTATGTAGCCCCTGCCCCTGGCTGATCTGAAACTCTATGTAGACCAGAGTGATTTCAAACTCATAGAGATTTGCCTGCCTCTACCTCCTGAGTGCTGGGATTAACGCATTATTCCATCATTCCTGACCAAAATTTCCTTAACTATTTGAGTTCGGGGGGCATTAACTACACTCTTAAGGTGGTGCTATCACCACCAAACTCCTTCAGAACTCTTTTAAAACTCACAAAACTGCAGCTGGGCGTTGGTGGTGCACGCCTTTAATCCCAGCACTTGGGAGGCAGAGACAGGTGGATCTCTGTGAGTTCGAGGCCAGGCTGGACCGACAGCCCCCAAAACAATACAGAGAAACCCTGTCTCGTAAAAACCAAAACCAACCAACCAACCAAACAAACAAGCAAAAAAAAAAAAAAAAACCCTCACAAAACTGCAACCAAATCCATTAAATACTGACTCCCATTCTCTCTTCTTCCAGACCCTCACAATCATGTTCTACTTTCTGTCTCTGGCTTTAGCTTTTCTAGGTACCTCATAGTGGGAGGCAGTCAGTCTCTAACTTGTACTTACTTCACATAGCATGTTTTCATATATTTCTCTTATCCCAAGACAGAGTCTTATGAAGCAGGACTGAATCAGAGCCCTTTCTGCAGGACAAGGCTGATTCCCTCCAAACCCCTGGAAGCTGCCAGCCGGAGGGGACCCCTCTCTTGATGTATCCCTTCCCCACTTAAAGCCCAGTGTCAGAACTGCTCTGGGTCATTTAAGCTTCACTTTGGAATCTGGGTTGGGATGCTTCCTAAAGACCCCGAATGTGAGCCCTAAAAATATCTGCCACTTTCCCCACCTGTCTCTCACAGGTCGGTGACATCAAATTCCAGGCCTCCAATGGGGAAGAAAAGGAATCCTGGATCAAAGCCCTCAATGAAGGGATCAACCGAGGCAAGAACAAGGCTTTTGATGAGGTACGGGGGTGTGGTCCTCTGGATAGTTCTGTGTTCTCTGACCCATGGGTTTAGGAGAAGATTGTGCCCACCTCACTCCAAACCACCCCTCAGTTCTGCCATTGCTACAAACACTGGGGCATACTTCATTTAATCTCCCAAAAGCCCTTCAAAGTGAGTGTTAGTGTTCAGTTTCCACCAATGAAATCAAGGCATGAGAGAATTAAGTAAATTTTTTTCTTTGAGACAGAATGTCATCTTGTACATTCTTGTTTTGAATTCACTATGTAGCCAAGGATGACCTTGAACTTCTGATTCTCCTGCCTCCAGCCCCCCAAATGCTAGGATTACAGGTGTACCACAAAGCCTGGTTTGATGAGGTGCTGGAGATTAAACTGGGACTCCCTGGATGCTAGACAAGTGCTCTACCAGCTGAGCCACATCCCCAGCCCTTAAGTTGTTCATTTTAAGCTGAAAAGCACATGGGCTGGAAGCATCTCTGTAAGAGAGCATCTGCACAGGGTCTTGGGCTCAGTCACCAACAGGGAGAGGGGAGGAAAAGGAATGAGGGTGGTGGGTAGAATCTAACTGGCTGCACTGTCTGTATGTCCTTCCAGCCCAGCCTCCGTGGGTAAATAGTGGCAGCCCCAAGGCTGGGGGCTGGGTGAGCTTAGAGCCCGTGAGCACCTTCCCTCTTCCCCTGGCTGTCCTGGAACTCCATCTGTAGACCAGGCTGACCTTGAACTCAGAGATCTGCCTGCCTCTGCTTCCCGAGTGCTGGGATTAAAGGTGTGCACCCCCACTGTCCAACCCATGAGCTCCTTCTTCAGTTGGTTCACGAGCCTAGGCCTGGCAGGGTTTCTCTGTCTTCAATGACCTTCCATTCCTGAAGCCCCTGTGCTGTGGTGGTGGCTATGGTAATAGTGGTTTTAAAAGTCAGGCTTGGATCTCTTGGGTGGTGGGGGTGGATCTCTGTGAGTGCAAGACCAGTCTGGTCCATGGAGCTAGTTTTAGACAGCCAGGGCTACACAGACAAACCCTGCCTCGGGGGGAAAAAAGTCAGGCTTGGAATGAGTGGTTAAGATGTCTCATGGGGCCAGGGTCTCCTAGGAAGAATCTGTCTTTGATATCACGGGTCCTTAGCCTGTTGGGCTAAAATGTTTTTAAAAACAACTTGGATGGGGCTGGAGAGATGGCTCAGAGGTTAAGAGCACTGACGGCTCTTCCAGACGTCTTGGGTTCAATTCCCAGCAACCACATGGTGGCTCACAACCATCTACAATTCAATCTGGTGTATATGTAATAAATAAATAAATCTTAAAAAAAAAACAACTTGGATGGCAGAAGACGATCTGAGAGAAGCCGCCTTGCTCTATCTCAGCCTATGAGTCCTGTGTGTTCACCCATGTCACTGTGTCCTATATGGGAGCAGGGATGGTGGGTCACATCATGGATGGTAAAGTGGCCATAGAAGCCATGGCCTCACAGGTTGCTGGCAGTTTTGGCAGGTTCCCTCTGGTCTTCAGTGGAGTAAGGAACAGGCAGTTCTGGCATTCAGAGTCCAGACCTCCCATGTGATGTGCCCACCTTTTCTGACTTGGAAGAGAGGTTTACCCTCCACACGGTCAGGCCCAGCCACAGAGGCCCTGCCCTTTGCTGGCCTTGGCATGGGTTAGGATAGTAACAGAGAAACAGAGATCAGGGCAATTTTTTTTTTTTTTTTTTTTTTTTTTTGGTTTTTACGAGACAGGGTTTCTCTGTATTGTTTCAGAGACTATCGGTCCAGCCCAGCCTCGAACTCACAGAGATACGCCTGCCTCTGCCTCCCGAGTGCTGGGATTAAAGGCGTGTGCCACCACCGCCCAGCCAGGGCAATATTTTAATGCATGCTAGGTACCAGAGGGTCATGATCTGGCATCCCCCTCCTGCCCCAGCTGAGCCCCAAAGCAGTTTCAGGGCTGCTTAGGCATCTGTTCTACACTGCGCTGAAGAGGAGGCTGCTGAGAATGAGAAGGAACACCTGGGACAGGGTAGACTCAGAGAAGCAGACGTCCACATAGGGAGACACATGGGGAGGGCACTGGCCCTGCCGAGCCAGGAGGCGATATGCAGACCCTGACCCTGAGTCTGGGTGGTGTTTCCTATCTTCCCAAGACCTGGCAGGGACTCACCTGCTTCTAATTCCTTCCCAGGTAAAAGTAGACAAGACCTGTGCCCTCGAGCATGTGACACGGAACCGGGTACGTGGGGGCCAGCGGCGCCGGCCACCAACGAGAATCCACTTAAAGGAGGTAAGGCCTTCCCTTGTTGGCTCGAATAGTGGGAGGTCAGCTGGGCCTGGGATTCCAGGTCCTCAGCACTAACCTGGAGTTGGGGCTTGCTAAGTGGTGTGTGCTTAGAAGAGGCCTGGGCCCTTTTTCAGTTGTGGTTCACACAGTGACTTTGGACAGAGGAAACAGGAAGCTAGGACCTGTGACTTGGCAATCTCTTCCAGCGGCCTATTCCTATTAGCTGTGACTAGTTCCAAGATTGGGGCAGGACCATGGAGGAGTAGTTGTGTTTTAAGCTGACAATACCTTAAAATCCATCAGCACCGGTTTAGTTGATAGGTGGGAGTGAGAGGGACTCTTGTTGGAACTAGCTGAGCTGAGGCACCAGGCCCAACAACTTAGCGTGTGCTGAGGGGCTCAGTTGGCTTGGGAATTAGGCTGGGGAGGAAGGGGGAAGAATTATAGAGGCCCAAAATGCAGGAGTTGGTAATATGGTTGAAGAGATGTCCCAGAGATCAGTTTGAGGTTCCAGGCTCTGTCAGGGATTGAAGAGGAAGAGAAAGGGACGTATAATACACAGTGGGAAGCAAGAGATGTCAGTTTGGGAGAAGGTATGGAAAGGGGAAAGTGCTAAGGAGTAAGCCTCTAAAAGACCTGTAAAACCGACAGGGAGAGGCTGTTCACCGCCAGGAAAAATCCACAGCAAATAAGACATTTAAGGGTTGCCAGCAGTGGCTATGGCAGAAGAGAAGGCTTTTTGTTGTGTTGTTGTTGTTGCTTTGTTTCTCGAGACAGGGTTTCTCTGTGGCTTTGGAGGCTGTCCTGGAACTCGCTCTGTAGACCAGGCTGGCCTCAAACTCACAGAAGAAATCCTCCTGCCTCTGCCTCCCGAGTGCAGTGCTGGGATTAAAGTAAAGGCATGCACCACCACCAGGCTTGAGAAGGCTTTTTAAAAGGAGTGGGCTGGCGGCCAGGACAGAGGTCAAGAAATGCTAGCAGAAGCAAGTGGACTTGGGGGCATCAACACAGGACCTGGCAGCAGGGCAAGAACTGAGGAGAGAGCAAGTGGTCACATTTGCAGCACATTTTCAAAGAGAAGGAGTTGGGTTAGGGCTGCCATGGCGCACAGAGCTTCAGGGGTCCCAAAAAGCGGGTCCATAGGCAGGAAGGAGACAGGGTTCTTGGAAGGTTTGTTGTTGATATGATGAGATAGCCTGTTCTCATCTGTCAGGAGTCACAGGGAGAGCCTGAGAGAGGGCCAGCGGGTGTACGGCAGGTTGCACCCAGCCTTGGAGAGGAGACTCTGTGAGAATTTGGGGAGGGACTGGCCTCAGTAGTGGTCCCAAGTGTTGTCCAGACCATGTGGTGAGTGTAAAAGGGTGTGAGAGTCCCAGCCTGGACTCCACCCACCCCACCCCCACACCACCTGAGGCACCTTGGAAGAGGCCTCCTGTTCATCCCTGCTTCATGGCCTCTGAAGTTCCCTGGAAGGTCCCCACACTGTGAGGAAGGTCCCAGCATCAGGCCAAGCCTAGGGTTGAAGGGCAGGATAGACCAGTCTAGGCAAGCAGAAGTAGGTGAAGTAGGCAGTTTGGGGGAACCTATATTTGACCCAGTGGTCATCCAAGGTGACACCTGGATACTGTCCTCACACACCAGGTAGCCAGTGCGGCTTCTGATGGGCTTTTGCGCCTGGACCTCGATGTCCCAGACAGTGGACCACCAGTGTTTGCTCCTGTCAATGATGTCATCGAGACCCAGCCACAGGAGCCACCTCGGGCTCTCATGCCTCCGGTCAAGCCTTCCCCAGTACCAGAGACTTGCAGCACTGATGACAACACGGATGCTCGTGCAGGGGAGAGAGCCCCGACTCCTGTCTCAGCAAGCCCTGAGGCCAAACCTGAGAGTCCCGAGGATGCAGAGACCCCAGCGGAGGGGGACAGTGACTGTAAGAGGCTCCCTAACAGCACGTTGTCTGAGAAACTGAAGGTGAGCTGGGACAACCCCAGCCCGGAGGAGTCTGCTGCAGAGGCTGCCCCCAGGGAGAGCAAAAAGCCTCCTGTGCCCCCTCCTAAGATCCTATCAGAGAAGATGAAGGCCTGTATGGGTGGGGTGGATGCCTCCAATCCATCCCAGAGTTCTGAGGCCCCTGGGACCACTGTCCCAGGCCCAACACAGGTCTCTGTGAATGGCATGGATGACAGTCCCGAGTCTGCCATGCCATCCCAGGCCATGGGCACCCCTGGAACTGCCCCAGAGGACACAACAGCACCCCCAGCACTGCCCTCCTGGGACTTGCCATCCCAGTTTCATCCTCGCTCCTCTTCCCTGGGGGACCTACTCAGAGACGGGCCTCAGCATCCAAAGCTGCTGCCCAAGGAAAAGTTGTATCGGGCCCAGCTGGAAGTGAAGGTGGCCTCGAAACAGACAGAGCGATTGCTGAACCAGGTGCTGGGCAGCGACCAACAGCCTGTGTGTGCCGAGTCGTTGCTCAGCCAGGCTGTGGAGCAGCTGAGGCAGGCCACCCAGGTCCTGCAGGAAATGAGGGATTTGGGAGAGCTGGACCAAGAAACGCCTGGGCTAGTGCAGAAACGGAAGGAGCTGGTGACCCTCTACAGGAGAAGTGCACCCTAGGCCTGCCAAGCCCAAGGCACAAACTCACCTCTCCCCAAGTCACCGCCCAGCCTTGCTAAGAAATGAGCTACAGCTCAGATGCACCACTGGGGACACCAAGCTTGGCCAGGACTTGAAGCTCCTATGTCCTTTCTACCCTACCCTGGCTAGTGGTACCAGGTATCACCTGGGGCTACCTGTCTGGCTCCCTGTTCTGGCCTCTTTTCTAGGCTCTGGGCTTGGGATGGATCACACACTCCTGTGGTCTGTGTGGTTACTGCAAACTGCCTCCGGGCTTTGGCACTGTGCTTGGAGTTTCCGGGATGGCATCATCTCTGTCCTCACCCCCAATAGTTTACATTCCTGACTTCTGTGGAGAGCACAGCTGAGCTGCCTGAGGCTCCCATCTCCTGGTCGTCAGGCAGCTTCCAACCAGCCACGCCCACTCGTTATGAGCAGCTCTAGGGGCCTTGGGTCCAGGCTGTAGGCTCATCTGTCAGCTGAGTGAAATCTGGCCCTTAGCTGGAGTCTGAAGATGGGCAGGCGTCTGGGCAAAGGAGCCATTTGCTCTGTGCGTTGTGCCTTCTGCAAACCGTGGATCTTTTCTGCAGTGTCCCTTCCCCTTTGGAGAGCAGTGATTAGATGGTCAGATCTCAAAGCTTTCAGGGCAGAAGAGGAACCCTGGCCTCCTGGTGCAGCCTCTGCTCCTGGGCCAGCCTCTGTCCAGCCTTGCACATTCCTGAAGATGCAAACCCTAGAGTGGCCTGTGTTAGCATCCGGAAAACCTCTGTGTAATTATCATTAATCAACCTTTAGAGGCCTCTGCCCCCCGCCCCCGCCTTCTGTGCCTCCCAGATGGAATTTATCTGAGTCTCTATGGTTCTTCCTCAGCTGAGACAGCTCTGATATCCACCCCCTTCCCATCACATGCTGGAGTCTGTGGCTACAACCCACCTACCAGGCCCCTGGTGGGCTGCCCCTCCTTAGCGTCCTAATGAGAGGAGCAGTTTCTCCCCTCCCCTTCCCTCCTCCCTTCCCCATCCTCTCTGGCCCTGGGGGCTCCCCTACACTCTCCAGCCCGCTGCAGCAGCCAGCAGGACTGAGGCTGGAGCCTGGGCTGGGGCACCAGGGGAGGGGCCCTCACATAGGATTTGCATGTGCACTTTTGTTTACTGGAAGAGAAGGGAGGGTCACAGCAGCCAATGGCCTTTCCACTCACCCTGCTCCCAGTCGCCAGTTGTGCCCACCAAGGCCTGCCAGCTAGGGCAGGTTGATGCCTTCGTTACTGTACTGTCACTTTCTTGCTGTGGGTAGTAGGCGGCGTCGGAGTAAACAGCAATGTCTGGCTCCCGAGCCTCCCACTATCAGCAGCCTCGGGCCACACTCCTTGGGCTCTTATGCCAGCCTGCCTTTCCCTCCATCTCAAGAGCAAGAATGTCTTCAGGTGTCCAGTCCTGATCCTCTGCCATCTTCCCTTGGGAACAATTGTCCTCTTCAGCAGCAAGGGCTGCTGGGTTTCTGCCAAGTCACCTGCTTCCAGGAATTAGAGCCCCATCCTGTGCTGTCAAGTGACTAGTTGGGCAAGTAGTCTTGGGGCTACTAGCTTAATGGTCAAATGCCATTGGCTCCCACGCTGGAGGGGTGGGTTGGGGGTGGGGACTGCACAGGATGCCTCCCTGTCACCATGGAAGGAGGCAAACAGTGTATTCTGCTTATGAACCATCTTTCTTGAAATTTGGCAATAAATCTCATTTTATGGACCGTCTCTGCCCCAAGCCTGTATGTTGGTATGGGAACTAGCACTGAGGCCAGCCCCCAGGGAGCAAGGGGCTTGTGGCAACCCATCAGTGGCAATATCAACCTTCCAAACTCAGTTCTGGAAAGGTAGTCTTCATATACTTAAATGTGTACTTTTTAAAAAGCCAACCTAGAACAGAGGTAGTGGCGCACGCCTTTAATCCCAGCACTTGGGAGGCAGAGGCAGATGGATCTTTGTGAGTTAGAGGCCACCCTGGTCTACAGATGGAGTTCTGGGACAACTAGGACTGTTGCACAGAGAAACCCTGTTTGGAAAAAACCAAGATAGATAGGTAGGTATTTTAAATAAATAAATTCAGCCTATTCTTTCTTTTGGGAACATACAGTGATAACCACAGCCGACTTAAAGTCAGCATAATAGTTTGTTGGGTTTTGTTATTTCTTTCTTTTGAGACAGGGTCTCACTCTATAGCCCTGGCTCACTATATAAACCAGGCTGGCCTCAAACTCACAGAGATCTTCCTACCTCTGTCTCTCAAGTTCTGGGATTAAAGGCGTGTACCATTCCCATTACATCCAATACTTATTTTATTTCACTTTTTTTTTGAGACAAAATTCTATTATGCAGGCTTAGCTGACCACAAATTCACAGCAATCCTCCTGCCTCAGCCCCCAGAGTGGTAGAGCTACGGGTATGTGCCACCGTGCCTGGCTCTTTGTCATTTCTCTTTTTAGTCTCCTTTAGTTTGGAGTATTTCCTCAGCATGTTTTTCTTTTTTATAAACATTGACTTTGTTGTTGTTTTTAAAGGTTTATTTATTTTATGTGCATTGTTTTTTTTTTTTTGTTTTTTTTGCTTGCATGTTTGTCTATGGCAGGGCTCAGATCCTTTAGAACTGGAGTTACAGACAGTAATGAACTGCCATGTAGGTTCTGGGTATTGAACCTGGGTCTTCTGAAAGAGCAGTCAATGCTTTTGACCGCTGAGCCATCGCTTCAACTGTTTTGTTTTCCTTTTATTTCAAATAGCTCATGCTGTCCTTAATCTTGTTAAGAATGAGAATGATGCCGGGTGGTGGTGGCGCACGCCTTTAATCCCAGCACTGGGGAGGCAGAGGCAGGCGGATCTCTGTGAGTTCGAGGCCGGGCTGGACCAACAGCCTCCAAAACAATACAGAGAAACCCTGTCTCGAAAAACCAAAAAAAAAAAAAAAAAAAGAATGAGAATGATACGGACTCTTAATTCTCCTGCCTCCACCAGCCACATGCTGGGTCTACAGGCAGACATTCTTCTGCCACCTATTTACTTCCCAGCTCTTTCTGGGTGTTGTTATAGTGTGTGTGTGTGTGTGTGTGTGTGTGTGTGTGTGTGTGTGTGTGTGTGTTGGACAGGGCTTCTCTGTTTTGCCCTGGTTGTTCTGGAACTCCAAGATCTACCGTCTTTGTTTCCTTTTGTAACTAACAAGTGCTCTGGGAGGCCTGGAGGACCAAGCAAAATGTGCTGGACCTCATTGCAAGATCCTCCAGTGTCTATCGATGATGCTGGAAGAACAAGTGTTTATACTTAGTGATCCCAAAATGGCGGTTCTGTTTAACCCTCAGAGCTTGGGCCTGGTTAGGGGTGAACCTGGACTCCGGCCATTGTAGCCCGGTTGACAAGATTGTTCAGGAAAGCCCTGGGCTAGATCTCAGGTCAGGATGTCAGGGTGTAAGTCCCACCCAGGAATTGGCTGTGAGTCTCAAGCCTTAAGGGCAAATCTCATTTTCCTCATCCACAAAAGGAGATTGCAGTGATCTCCCCCCTTGTGTGGGAAAGCACCATTGCACTTGCCAGAAATTGGCTCCCATCGTCCTCTGTGGCTCTACTGGACAGGCCCTGTGGCCAACATAACAGGAAGCACCTGACATGGGACATATGAACTGTGACCATGACCCTCGTGAATTCCCCTGCCACCAGCCTGGCATGTGACACCCGTATGGAGTCAGGGGTCTGCAGATGCTGGGAGACCTCAGGTGACATTTTATATTTATAGGTCCCCACGTCTGAGAGGAGTCTCCTTACTGATGGGAGTCTCTGTTTAACTCTGACCCAGGAACTAGCTTGCTGGGATGGTGCTGGTGGCCAACACCGGGCTAAGGAAGGATGTGGTAAGAACTTTCTTTCCCTCTGGTCTTGGGGACTGGAGGCCTGTGCAGAAAGGGGGAGCCTTCCTTTTGAACACATGCTGCTGTCACCTTGGGCGTCTGAAGTCCTGTGGGTAGTTCTGCAAACCATGACTTGGTTGCGTTTGCGCAGAACCCAGCAACAAGAGGAGGCCTGGGTGAGCAGCGGCGTCCGCGCCACCTCCACTCATGCTTAGGCCCTGGAAGCCCCCTGCATGTCTGGGGCCACTGCAGTTTGTTCTTGTTGTTGTTGCTTCCAAGTCTCAGGCTCTAGTTAACTGGGCTGTCAAAATAAATAATTAAAACAAAAAAACAACAAACATAAGAGACTAGCCAAGCATGTTGGAAGCAAATACCTTTGTTGTTGTTGTTTTTGTCTCTTTGTTTGTTCATAGAGACAGGTTTCTCTGTGTAGCTCTGGTTGTCCAAGAACTCACTCTATGGACCAGGCTGTCCTTGAACTCACAGAGATCTGTACTGCCCAGTGGGTAACACATACCTTTGATCCCAGCACTTGAGAGGCAGAGACAGGCAAATCTCTCTGTGAGTTTGAGGCCAGCCTGGTTTACAGAGCAAGTTCCAGGATAACTAGTGTTGTTAAACAGAGAAACCCTATCTCGAAAAACCAAACAAAATCAGGATTCTGGAGGAAACAGGGTCTAAGGAGGAAAAAAAAAACTCAAGGATTTTAGATTTGGAAGTGACTATTACTTAGATTCAGCTCCCAGGATGGGGGCCAAGGATGTAGCTCAACCACACAGACTTGCCTAGCATAAATGAAGTCTTCAGTTCTATCCCTGGCACCCAATAAAACCCAGTCAGGTGGCATATAATCCCAGTGCTTAGGAGGTGAGACAGAGATCAAGACAAATTGTGCCTCAGTTCAAGGCAGAGTGCCTCTATCTTTCCTGTTTGTAATGTGAACCAATTCTGTCAGGTGCTAAGTCTATTACAGAATACTTAATAAACTCAACATTCTAGCCTCACAGAGCACTGTTGAATTTTTCTCATCACAGAACCCTCATGAGAAAGACATAATGTTTACCCCCACTTAACAGCCTATGACATTCAGGATTAAGCAATTTGCCTAAGAGACCAAAGTTATTATCGGGACCAGGGCTTTGACCCTGTGGCAGGCGCTAGCCTGGGCCCACGACTGAAGGCTTCCTTCTAGTTCTCTAGAGGGTCTGTGCTTCAGGTGGATGCTCAGCCCAGACACTTGGGCTTGAACCATCCCCATTTTCCACATCTGCAGGATGCCCTAAGGCCCTGCCTGGCTCTTCACCAGCAGGCCACGGGCAGAGAGTGTGCTGCTGCGGCTCCAAGGGCCTTCCCTTATAAGGACAACAACTTAGCTGTGATGAAACCTCACGGTCGCCAGCTGGGTGGGCGGGGGAAGGGAAATGACTGAGGCTCCAAGGGCTACAGCTGAGAGCCCCAAGCCTCTGCAGGAACCCACCCACAGCCTCTCTTGTCCCATCCTGTGTGAGCTGCTCAGAGTGGGGCTTTCCAGAAGGTTTCACTGGTAGCTCTGGGGATGAAAGGAGGGTCCAGCCAGGCCTGGGAGACTGGGAGTGGGAGGCTTGGCTCAGAGAAATGAACACAATAAATTGAAGTAACAGAACCCGCTGGAGCATAAAGGTGGGGGTCCGGACCCCAGGTTTTAGGCATGGATGCCTGCAGCCCACTGATGCTAAGTCCTTTAATGGCCCAGAGTAGGGCTCAGGGAGGCTCCTGGGCAGGGAGAGGGGGGCTGGTCAGTTGACAGTGTCACCCTGTAGTCCTCCTGAAGTTCATGTCTCTAGAATTCACCAGGCCACTGTCCAGCTGGGAAACCAATCATGGAGTCACAGGATATGGAGACTGACAGCCCATCTAGCCTCAATTACCAGTTCTAGATGAGGAAGTAACAGCTCAGAGGGAGGACCCAAACTTGCTTATCTATTGTGCTAAAAATGTATGTGGTATGTGTATATATTTGGCTTTTCTTTGGTTTCTTATTAAAAGTTCCTTTTAAAGAAATCCCAAACCAGAACAGGGCGTGGTGGTACATTCCTGTAGTCTCGGCACTTGGGAGGTAGAGAGGCAAGAGGGTCAGGAGTTTAACATCATCGTCAGCTATCTGTTGAGTTTGAGGCTAGCTAGGGCATCATGAGACCCCGTTTCAAAACAAAACAAAACAAAAAAAGAAAAGAAAAAATCATCCCCAACTAGGTTAGGGTGTGAGTTGGTGGTAGAAGGCTCACCTCACTTGTAAAAGACCCTGGATTTCATCCCCAGCACTAAAACAGAAAAGAAATGAAATCCCAACTTGATAGCTACATACAATCAAAAGGTTTTTCCACACTCAGCTCTAGTTAGGTGTGGGAGTGGTGTTTCCTTAGAGACAGCATCTGGTGGGGGTGGGGGTCAACACTGGCATGAGGCCACATCTCAAGGGAAAACCTTGTGTGACAGAGAATTGGTCATTAACAGCAATGTTTATAAGCTGTGTGACCTGGGCTGGCCACTCAGCCCCTCTGAATCTGTCTTATCTACCAAGGAGGGATTTTTCTTTTTTCTTTTTTTTTTTGAGGATCATTTTGGCAAGACATCTAACCTAGGGCCTATCATACAATAAGGACTTAGCTAATGGGTAATGCATTGACTCAGTACCAGCACTGGCGTGTAGATGTCAAGTACAAGGAAACAGGGTCTTCCTGCATGTTGCTCCCTGCCACTCAGGAGACAGGAACACAGTGGGACACGTTCTTCATGCTCTTCATTAGGTGGTCAAATTCTATAGCAAAGGGCAGAGATCCTCGCTGCTTTGGGTGGGGAAATGGGATATAGCCTCATGCAGGAGGTGACCTTTACTGGGATGTGTAGGATGACTAAGAGTTTGTCCAACAGGAGTAGGGGAGGACATCTGAGACAGATGAACAGAGAATAAATTTTTATACACCTATAGTGAGTTCAATGTGGATGTCCCGTAGGGGAGGCCTCGCTAAGGGAGGGAGAGGGACCAGGCAGTGAGGCAGGAGGAGGCTGATGGTTAAGATGTTCACCCAGAATGCTTGGACTTTGTCCTCAAAGGTGTCAAGAAGGACAGGTAAAGGCTGAGGAGTGGAACCTGGACAGAAGGGAACTCATTAGGAGTTGGTCATAGTGGAACAGGTGAGGGGTGGTGGATCTGAGTGGCATGGCCACCTTGGGAACGGAGTGGTGGTGTGGGTTCTCTTAGGAGGCAGAACTGGGGCAGGAGGATTTGAATGCTTCATGCTTGGCAGTGGTGGTGCACACCTTTAATCTCAGCACTTGGGAGGCAGAGGCATCGGATCTCAGTGAGTTCAAGGTCAGCCTGGTCTACAAAGTGAGTTCCAGGACAGCTAGGACTGTTACACAGAGAAATCCTGTCTTGAAAAAGTGTGTGTGTGTGTATGTGTGTGGTGTGTGTGTGTGTGTGTGTGTGTGTGTGTGTGAGAGAGAGAGAGAGAGAGAGAGAGAGAGAGAGAGAGAGAGAGAGAGAGAGAGAGAGAGAAGACAGAAATGTCTATTCCAGTAGTTCTGAGGGAATGGGGTGCTTTCTTTTTTTTCTGGGATGGGGACTCTGTGGAAAAACAAGATAGAGAAAGGATGATGACCACATGGAGAGGTATGGTGATAGCAGAATGGAAACAGACAGAGCAGATAGTCCCAGATATCTGGACAATGGGGTTTTGTATGTTACTTAGGCTTACAGTGTGGTTAACAAGAAGACACAATGTCTTCTCAGGAGAATTCTTCTAGGGGTGACCCTTGGCTCTTAGAGAGTTAAGCCAAGCCCATGTCTTTCCTGTGAAAATTCAGTCTTCTCGTGCCAGCCAGATGGCTCAGAGGGAAAGGCACCTGCTGCCAAGCCTAATGACCTACATTTGGTCTGGGAACCCACATTGTAGAAAGAAAGGTTGTTCTCTGATCTCCATACCTGTGTGCTCCAAAATTTTTCTCTAAATAAATAGAGGCTAGAGGGATGATTGCTCAGTGATTAGGAGTGTATCATGCTCCTTCAGTGGACCTGAGTTCAGTTCCCAGCATCAATATCAGGTGACTCATAACCACCTGTAACTCCAGCTTCAGGGGATTTGATGCCTCTTTGGGGCACTCCACTTAGGCACAGACACACATTCAGAAACATTATTAAACATAACACAGAATTTTTAAATATTAAAAAAAAACAACGGCAGAACATGGTAGCCATTGTAATCTCAGCAGGGGAAGTAGAGGTGGGAAGAGCCCTGGGGCTTGTAATATATGGGACAGCCCACAACCTCTGGCCTAAACTGTCAGCAGTGCTGAGGTTGAGAACTGTGACCTACATGGGCAATGTATAGTCCCTTTGCCATAAGTGGACAGATTGTAGAGTGAATGGCTTGGCTTGTCACTATGAACGGCAAGATTGTTCCCCGCAGGCTGTGATGTCAGGATCGAACAACAGCCACTCAAACCGTTAATCTGTGGTTCTGTCAGATTTGTCCCAGCTTGACTGGCTCCGGCTCTCACACAAAAGCAAAGAGGCTTTGTTTGCTCTCTTCCTCTGGCCTCCATGCACACAGACACATACACATTTGAGAGATTTTTTAAAATTTAATTTTTATTTTTGCTTCATTTATTTTGAGACAACTCTTAAGATTTTAAAAAGACACAGACATTTCTTTGCCTACCAGCTACCCGATAACTGCTGGGAACAAGAAAGCCCTACAGTGAACACAGCAAGCCAGGCTCTGGTCAACCTTCTTAGGTCCGTAATCAGGACTCTCCATGCCCCCCTCCTGCCCACAAGCTGGCCTATGTAGCCAAGCAATCTCTGTGGCCCTGAATTTGCAGAGGCCAGGATAGCTGAATGGGCTATGCCCAGGCAGGGCTAGCCCTTCTGGTGCCTCCCTCCAGGAAGCCTTCTCTAGCTGAGTCAGCATTCTGGGACCCACCCACTTCCATTTCCTTCCTTGCCGGTAGCCTTGGGTCTGAACGGAAGCTGACCTGCCCTGCTCCATGCAGCCAGATCAGAGGTTGAGGTCTGCATGTCCTCAGAGTCCCCAGGCTTGGTGTGGCATTGGCCTGTGCTGTTCTCTGGGCTAGGGAGTGTGTCGATGGCTCCAAGAATGCTGAGGAGACCCACACTATCGAGGGTCTCTGGTGTGGGGGAGCAAAGGGCATCCCAGGCCAAGTAGCCCTCTGTTTTTCCCTGAGAGGAACTTAGCTCAGAATCACCCATCAGGCCTGAGCCAGAGTCAGCCCTACAGTGGCTCTGAGAGGCAGGATATCCATGAGTTTAGAATTTTGTTCCATTCTGGAACTCCGGGGGAATCCTAGAGTGCCTCAGTCTTTTTAAAGTGTCTGAGTTCTTCCACAGGACCGAGAGGCAGGTTGGATTTGTAGCATGGACCTTCCAGCTCTGTGATCTTTGACAGCTACCTAACCTCTCTAGTCTAGTCCTGGTTTCCTTTCTGTAGACTGAGCCCACTTAAGGTTTGAATATAGAATGAAGCCATGCCTGACCCGCACCTGGACAGTACTGGCCTCAGAAAGCAGTGGTTGTCTCTTTTGCTACAGTATTGTTATTATTATTATTATTATTTATTATATTATTCTGAGACAGGGTTTGTCTGTGTAACTGCTCTGGCTGTCCTGGAACTCTCTCTGTAGGTCAGGCTGGCCTTGAATTCACAGAGATCCACCTACCTCTGCCACCTGAGTACTGGGATTAAAGGCATGTGACACCACCACCCAGGCATGCCACTGTATTTATGAAAGCACTTCTCTGGAGAGTCTGTCCCACTCAGGCCTCCTGGGTATCTCTGTCTGTCTCTCTAAGAAAGTCTACAGGCTGCAGACAGAGGAGCATTGTCAGTAAGTGCTTGTCCAGCATGCACAAGTGCTTGAGCTCCATTTCTAGCACCCGATAAAACCAGGTGTAGTGATGAGCAAGGCCTGTGATCCCTGTGCTAGAGAGGTGAAGAAACAGATGAGAGCAAGGGTGAGGCAGGACCCCAGAGGCCCAGTGGCAAATACTTGCTTCACGAGCCTGAGCCCCCAGAGGTGGTGGGTGATTGATCGGTCCTTGGGTTCAGTCCCAGCACTGGGGGTGGGGGAGGGGGAAGGCAGGAGAAGGAAAGAAAATGAAATAAATGAGTAAAAGCGACCAAGCTACATTTTACAGATGGCGAGACCAGGGGAGGGTCATGCAGGAGAAGCGGGAATGTATCATTGCATTCATCTAGCCCAGCCCTGCCATTTGGACTTCGGTAGTTAGGAGCTCCAGACACCAACCGGCTGTTTCCCTCCATCCAGGCCTGGAATCAGGAAATAAGAGACAGGAATTGTCCTTCCTGACATCCACTCACAGCTTTGGCTTCCTGAAATACAGCTGTGGGATTTGGCAGGACATTTAGCATTCATTTAAAAACAATCCTCGGAGCTGGGACATCGCGGCTCAGCTGGTAGGGCACTGCCTCTAATGCAAGGAACCCTGGGTTTGACAACCCAGCACAGCATAAAGCTAAGAGTGGTGACTCGGCCCTGTAAGCCCAGCACTCCTCTGGTGGAGTTCAGTGTCATTGTTGGCCATGTAGCAAGTTGGAGGCCAGCACCGAGACCTTGTCTTGAAAGATAAAGACAGAAACAACACAAAGTCAGGCGCAGCAGGGCGCTCATGAAATACACTGCAGCAACTAACTGCTGGCAGGGCCCAGGGTTTTCTGTGGCTACATGGAGGAAAGCTAATGAACTTTCTGAAAGCAGTGGAAACTCAGACACAGTCAGCCTTCCCAGAAGAAGAGGATCCTTCAGGGTCCCTGGCCCTGCCCCACAGTTAAGTTCTAGCCCAGCAATTACAGAAGGAGACGGACAAGGCTGGCAGCGCAGGGGCTGCACCCTACCCCAGTTCCACCCGTGTCACGTGAGTTTGGATTGCTGCAGCCCAAGGAAACACGGGCCCAGAGGTGACCAGTGATCTCCCCACAAGCCAACAGCAGGCAGCGGCGGCAGAGCAGAGAGAGGAGCCCAGGCATCCCAGAAGCCACTGCAGCGCCCCATCCACTCTCAGAAACAGTTTCCATCTCACATTGCCTTCGGAGCTCCGCGGTGGTTGCCAAGGCAAAGTGTGCAAATCACATCTAAAGCAGAAGCAGGCCCGATGCTTACTTCCCCAGTCAATTTCCTGTTTGGAGTTCAGTGGAGTCACTTCCAGCTGTTACCCAAATCAAACGGGCTGATATACTCTGCCTCCAAGGGCGTATAATGGTGTGTGATTTAGGGAAGGGGTGAGACTGGGTATGTGGCTCTCCCCATCTGCCTGAAATCTCACCACTAACGCTATTCCTTTGTATCATTTCCCTATTGGATTCCTGAGGATTGATTCAGATCATGTAGCGGTGAGCCCTAGGTAAGCTGTGACAATGCTCTATAGCTTGTAAAGTACTTTCACTGACCTGGGAAGGAGCTTGTTTTTGTTTGGAGGCAGTCTTCACATTCTTCAGGCTAGCCCTCAAATTTACTATGTAGCCCAGGAAGACTTTAAAGTACTCATCTTCCTGCCTCTGCCTCCCCGGTGCACTTGTTTATGCTGTACTGTGGGTCCGTCCCAGGGTTTCCTGCGTGTTAGAAACACTCTTGCAGCTGAGCTACATTCCCCATCCCTAAACAGGTTTGTAAGTGTATTTACAGCTGGATATGCAGGCTCATGCCCATAACTCCAGTATCAGGAGGGTCAGTTAGCTCCAAGCCATCTTCTTCTATGGAGTGAGAGGCAGCTTGGGCTACATGTGAATTAGACTCAGGTTTTTAAATTTTTTAACGTCTCCCCAGGTGTGGTGGTGAAGTATTTAATCCCAGCACTGGGAAAACGGAGGTAGGTGGAACACTGGTGAGTTCAAGCCAGCCTGGTCAACATAGAGAATCCCAGGCTGGCCAGGACTACACAGAAAGAACTTGTCTCTACTAACTAAACAAAACTGTTTAGTCTTTCTGCAGGTTTGGGATCAGGCACAGGCACCCGAGAGTGCTAGGTAGTCCAGCCTTAACACTTCCCTAATTTATTTTTTTTAAAAAGATTTTATTTATTTATTATGTATACAATGTTATGCATGTATGCTTACACACCAGAAGAGGACACCAGATCTCATTACAGATGGTTGTGAGCCACCATGTGGTTGCTGGGAATTGGCCTCAAGACCTCTGGAAGAGCAGCCAGTGCTCTTAACCTATGAGCCATCTCTCCAGCCCCAACTTTCCTAATTTCTAATTAATACCTAATAATTGATGTCTTGACATTTGTATAATATGCAAGGATCAGATCAGAGTACTTAGCTCTTCTTTCTTTTTTAAAAAGGACTTTATTTGCAGAGTGTTGGTGGCGCACACCTTTAATCCCAGCACTCGGGAGGCAGAGGCAGGCGGATCTCTGTAAGTGTGAAGCCAGCCTCGTCTCCAGAGTGAGTTCTAGGACAGCCTCCAAGGCAATATAGAGAAACCCTGTCTCAAAAAGCCAAAGAAAAAAAAAAGGACTTTATTTTATGTGAATGAGTGTTTTTCCTGTATTCATTTGAGCCACCTCATTATGCACTTCTGAGTGATTAGCCACCATCTCTACCCCTGCTAACCTGGGCGACTGGCTTGTTTTTAGTATTTATTTTTATGTGTGTGTACGCATTTATATCTGTGTGGATGAGTGCCCACAGAGGCAGGAAAAGGGTGTTGGAGCTGTGACTTGTCCGACATGAGGTCCTCTGGGAGAGCATTATGAACTCTTGAGCCCTGGGCTGTCTCCCTAGCTTCTTTGAAGTCAACTTCTAAAAATTTTATTTTTATTACTTTTAATTATGTGCATGTGTGTGTCTGTGTCCAGGTGTCTGTAGAGGTTAGAGGTGTCAGATCCCCTGGAGCTGGAATTGCAGGCAATTGTGAGACATCCTGCATAGAATCTGGGAACTGAACTCAGGTTCTCTGAAAGATCAGTACAGGATCTTAACCACTGATACATCTCTCCAGCATGAGGTCAAAACACAAACAAACAAACAAAAAACCAAAAGAAAAAACCCCAACAACAACTTTAGGGCCAGGCACGATAGTGCACACCTTTAAATCTCAGCACTCAGGAGGCAGAGGCAGGCAGATCTCTATGAGTTCAAGGTCAACCTGGTCTGCATAAAGAGTTCCAGGCCAGCCAGGGATACATAGTGAGACCGTATCTGAAGACAAGTTTTTTTTTTAATTACATTTTTATTTATTTGTGTGTCTGGGTGTACAGGCACATGTGTCTTGGACACTTGTGGCAGTTAGAGGACAGGCTTTGAGGATCAATTCTCAGCTTCCACCATGTGGGTCACAGGGATGACTTTTGTCATCAAACTTGGTGGTAGACACCTTTACCCACTTAGCTATTTCGCTGGCTCTAAGCTGATTTAACCTTCAGATATGAGGTGGGTGATTATTGTCCTGTACTTGGCTTAGTTCACTTAACACGATACCCCCAATTCTCTTGTTGTTATTGTTGATGTTTTTTGGGAATGTGTATGTTATATACATATGTACTTGCCCACACATGTATGTATGTAAACCAGAGGTCCACACTGGGTATTGTTTACCATTCTTCACATTACCTTTTGAGATAGGGTCTTTTTTGTTGTTGTTGGGTTTTGTTGTTATTGTTTTGTTTTCTTTTTCTTTTTTTCTTTTTCTTTTTGGTTTTCCGAGACAGGGTTTCTCTGTGGCTTTGGAGGCTGTCCTGGAACTCACTTTGTAGACCAGGCTGGCCTCGAACTCACAGAGATCCGCCTGCCTCTGCCTCCCGAGTGCTGGGATTAAAGGCGTGCGCCACCAACGCCCGGCTTGTTTTGTTTTTCGAGACAGGGTTTCTCTGTATAACAGCTCTGACTGTCCTGGAACTAGCTCTGTAGACCAGGCTGGTCTCAAACTCACTGAGATCCTCCTGCCTCTGCCTCCCAAGTGTTGGAATTAAAGGCATGTGCCCAGCTTCCGATAGGGTCTTAAACTGAACCTGAAGATCACTAATTGGCTAGACCAGATGGCTGCTGATCCCTGGAGATCCTCTTGTCTCTACCTCCCAAAACTAGGATGGGGGGTCATACCACCACAACTTACTTTTGTTTGTTTGTTTGGTTTTTGGTGTTTTGAGACAGTGTTTCTCTGTATTGCTTTTTGGAGCCTGTCCTCAAGCTCGCTCTGTAGACCAGGCTGGCTTCGAACTCACAGAGATCTGCCTGCCTCTGCCTCCCGAGTGCTGGGATTAAAGGCCTGCGCCACCAACGCCAGCCACAACTGACTTTTTCTTCTTCTCATGGGTACCAGTGATCAAACTTAGGTCCTTAGGCTTGCATAGCAGGCACTTTACCCAGCGAATCATCTCCTCAGTCCTGATGTCCTCTAGTTCTATCCATGGAGCCAAGAGCCGAGGAATTACAGAATTTCATTCTTTTAATGGTCAAAGTGTGTGTGTGTGTGTGTGTGTGTGTGTGTGTGTGTGTGTGTGGTGTGTGGTGTGTGTGTGTGTGGTGTGTGTGGTGTGTGTGGTATGTGTGTGTGTGTGTGGTGTGTGTGGTGTGTGTGGTGTGTGTGGTGTGTGTGTGTGGTGTGTGTGTGTGTGTGGTGTGTGTGTGGTGTGTGTGGTATGTGTGTGTGTGTGTGTGTGTATGTGTATGTGTGTATTTCAGTTCATTATATTCATTCATCCATGGACATCTGGTTGAGTCTGTAGCTTGGCTCTTGTGGATAACACAGTAATCATAGGAGTACAGCTGTCTCCTCCATGTACTCCTTCCTTTCCTTTCCTCTGGATACACAGCTAGTAGTGAGATAGCTGGATCATATGATAAGTCTATTTTTAGTTCTTGAGGAACTTCCATACTGCTTTCCATAGTGACTGCACTCATTTCCATTTCCACCAACAGTGTATGAGAGCTTCCCTTTCTGACATCTCATTTGTTATTTATTTAGTTTGGTGTTAGCGGTTCTATCTGGTTCGAGATGATTTTTCATTGTGGTTAAACTATTTTTGGTCACAGTGAAAGGTAGAGTAGCAATTTCAACATGTCCATGGGACAAATGAGGTCACTGAGGGAGGCAGAGGACTCTTTTAGCTAATCAGAACCCAAACTTAAATGTAGCCTTCTGTCCATATCATGTGCTGCAGATACTGATAGAACGGAACTCACAGATTTAGGGAGGGAAGCAGAGGGTTGGGAGGGACAGGCTTTGGAGCTGAGAGGATGGATGGATGATAGAGCTTGGCCAAAGGACAGCATGGGTCCCCAAGGTCTGGAGGGTCTGGTGGGAGGCAAAGGTAACTTGTCAGCTAGGAGGAGCCGGATGAGTAGAAGCCTTTCTCTAGGCCCTAGCTGTCCTCTGAGCTCTGAAGATGCCATATCTCTTGGCTGACACCAGCTAGGCGCTCAGGGAGGCTCATTAGCCTGTTAGCACTGGCTGAGTCATGGGCTCACAAATGTGCTCCTCATGTGACCTGAGATGAGTCAAGAGGGGAAGTGGTGGGAGGGGATTCCCAGGATACAGGCAGCTGAGGGCCTGGGGGAAGGAGGCCTTGAGATGTGCTGGAGGCTGGGCCTCTGTACTGCTGGGCTGTGAAACCATCCTGAGGTCCGTGGGCCAAGGCAAAGAATATGAGCTCCCCTTACCGGCAGCTCCAGTGTGAGAGAAACGAAGACTATTGGGCATGGGGAAAGACCTGGCCTGGCGCCAAGTGGTATAACCACAGCAAAAGCTCAGGCCTGGCCACAGGAGCCCGGTTTCCTGAGACTTTTTGCTAGGCATTTCCTATTTGCTAGGCACTTTCTTGCATAGAAATTTAAGCAGACACTACATTTGATATACTCCTGTATAAAATAAAGCATAGGGCTGGCAAGATGGCTCAGCCCATGGGAAAACGAAGGCAAAAGGATTAGAATTCAAAGCAATCCTCAGTTCCCTAGTGAGTTCGAAGGCAGCCTGGATATATAAGAACCTTCCTCAAAGAACAAACAAACTCATTTGGGCTATGAATTAACTCAGTGGCAGAGAATTTGCTTAGTATGTATAAGGTCCTAGGTTTGAATGTTAGAACTCCCTCCAAAAACAACAAAAAAACTCCATTAATAATTGTTAGATGACTATATTTAATTAAATTAATGTATTTATTTTTGGTTTTGCAAGAAAGGGTTTCTGTGTGTAGACTGTCCTAGAACTCTGTAGACCACGCTGGCCTCAAACTCACAGAGATCTGTCTGCCTCTGCATCCCAAGTGCTGGGATTAAAAGTGAGCGCCACCACTGCCTGGCAGATCCTAATTGTCTTAAAGGCCATTTTCCAGTCATCAGAAGGCTACAGAAGTTAGTGGAATGCAGTTCAGCTCTGAAATGCCCATCACTGGTCAGTGAGCAATCCACAGCTCTCCAACTGCCTGCTGTTAACAGTCCATTACAAACCTTCCCTTCCCAAAAGCACTGACATTGTTTAACATTGTCAAAACAGCCTGGGGCTCTCACGTGGTTTTCTTCATACACATGCACAGTCACCATGAAACAGTGTCGTAAGAGGAGGAGTTAAAGGAAACGGGGAATGTTGGCCAGGAAAGAGGTGGATATTGGAGCACTTTTGGGGGAGAGGACAGTCCCCACCCCAGCCCCTGTAGCATGGCTTGCCTAGAACTCCCTATGTAGCTTGGGCTGGCCTCAAACTCATGCCAATCCTCCTATTACAGGCTGAGTGCTTCGATTAAAGGCATGAGTTGCCATGTTTGGAAAAGGGATATGAAGTTGGAAATGAGGACGTCTGGGGAATTTCTACACAGCCGGCTTTATCCTATAACTGCTGGTACCTCACCTTACTGTCCTGGGTCCTCACCTTACTGCCCATCCTGCTATCAAAAAGTGGAGTAAGAGAGGGAGGGGCTGTTGTTGGGGACAAAGTGGCTAGTGGTGGTTTCTGGTGGAGGCACTTTTCTCAGTTTCAGCTTCCTCAACTGGGATTGGGGAACAATGATGAATGTTCCTGTTGGCATGGACTAAATGTGGTCATTGGGAAACATGATTAGAGGCCACCGTAATCATTAGTTCACTGACACCAAGAGTGCCTGTAACCAAGAGCACTATGAGGCTGGCTTCTCCTCCAGAGTTTCTGTGCTTGCTTTTGAACTGGCAATCAAGTTTAGGTTGGGGCTGGGTGTGGTAGCCCAGGCCTATAATCCCAAAAGTCAGGAGACTGAGGCAGGAGGACTGGTAAATTCATCCTTGGCTACAGAACAAGTTTGAGGCTAACCTAGGCTATATGAGACCTTGTTTCCAAAAGAAGGTGGGGGGGAGGAAGGAAGGAAGGAAGGAA
This sequence comes from Mesocricetus auratus, assembly GCF_017639785.1. NCBI lineage: Eukaryota > Metazoa > Chordata > Mammalia > Rodentia > Cricetidae > Mesocricetus > Mesocricetus auratus. Next base: position 5,572,015 of record NW_024429267.1, on the reverse strand, counting down.
GGAAGGAAAGAAGGAAAGAAGGAAAGAAGGAAAGAAGGAAAAGGAAAAAAACCAGATGATTCATTCCTTTTGAGACAAGGTTTCTTTGTGCAGCCCTGGCTGTCCTGTAACTTGCTCTGAAGACCAGGCTGGCCTTGAACTCAGAGATTCACCTGCCTCTGCCTCCCAAGTGCTGAGATTAAAGGTGTGCACCACCACTGCATTTTTAGGGGGGGTTTGTTTTGTTTTGTTTAGACAGGGGCTCATTATATAGCTCTGGATGGCATTCAACACAATATGTAGATCAGGCTAGCTCAAACTCACAGAGAGCCTTTTGCCCCTGCTTCCTATGTGTGGGATTAAGGATGTGTGTCATCACACAAGGAAGATAGAGCCTCCATCCTAAGTTTTCTTTCTGACTGGCAAGACACTTCCCTTAGAGGCTCCTCGTGTCAAGTCTTGGAACCAGCGTGCCTGACATCCCCAATGGCTTGTCCCTCTGGGGATGACCGAAGACTGCACGATCAGAGGGTCATGCTCTGACTGAGCCCGGAGTCTTCCCTCAGTCCCTGAGGCCCAGAGGTGGCTGGCTGCCAGTTTCAATGTTCAGCTCCACGCAACTGGGTTTCTGATTAGGCCTCAAGGCTGGTGTGGGAGGCCCAGAAATGAACAGCCTCCTCAGGGAGGCCCAGTATCTGTCTCTTGCCCTTGGTGTCACAGACAGTGAGCAAAGTTGAAACTAAGCCTGACAAGAGACTAGGAACTGGGACCCAAAGTGAGGAGCTCAAACTGAGAGAGGAAGGGGCACCCACACAGGCAGGCCAGGAGCTCACACCCCTTTCCAGAGCCAAGTCCTGGTAGCCATATTTTCTCCCCCACAGCCTTATCCTTTCCCCCTCTGCTGCCTCAGGCCAGCAACTGGGTCTGGCTCCTACCCTGTTTCCCTGGGCTAGCATTACCAAGGATGACCTACCCCCATATACAGGGTAACCATGTTTAAGAGCCACTGTGCATGGAAACCATAGGGCCCCAGTAGGATTGGGTGAGCTGCCTCGGGCCCAATGGGTACTAAGCACCATTGTGAAGTTTCAGCCATTCATTCATCACTTTCCGGATGTTTTGCTCCCTGAATAATAATAATAACTATCATCATCATTATTATTATTATTATTTTGTTTTTTGAGACAGGGTTTCTCTGTGTAGCTTTGGAGACTGTCATGGAACTAGCTCTGTAGACCAGTCTGGCCTTGAACTCACAGAGATCCACCTGCCTCTGCCTGTTAAGTGCTGGGACTAAAGGCATGCACCACCACCTCCTGGCTCTTCCTAAATTATTTCCACTTAATATTTTCCCATAGCCAGTCCTTTGAAATATCTTAGGTGGTACACCATGGGCATACCTGCAATCCGTACAGCCTCAAGACCTCAGTACTTAGGAGGCTGAACCAAGAGGCTTGTGGGAAGTTCAAAACCAGATTGGGCTTCATAATGAACCCCTGTCTTTAAAATGATAACAATAATAATAAAGACCATCTAGGGTGGCACATGAAAGCACTCTGAGAAGTAGAGTCTGGAGAATCAGGAGTTCAAGGCCAGCCTCAGTTACATGAGATCCTGTATCCCCAAAACAAGATTTGGGCAGGCAAGATAGCTCCTTGTAGGGGAAAGGTCCTTGTGACCAAGCCTGATAAACGGAGTTTGACCTTGAGACTCACAAGGCAGAAGGAGACAACTCCTACAAGTTGTCCTCTGACTTCCACACATAATTTTCTCACACACACTCAATTGCACACACAGTGAGTCTATAAAAAATAAATCTTAGTTCATAACCCCAAGCTATGCCATCTGTCTGAAAAGTCATGATTGAGGAGCTGATTTCTTTTTTTCTGATTAACATTTGGATCAATGTATAGTTCACCCACAAACTTGCTTTGTGGATTTTTTTCCTTTTTTTTTTTTGTTTGAAACAGAGTTCCATGTAGTCAAGGCTAGCCTTGAACTTACTATGTTGTTGAGGATGACCTTGAGTTATAGATCCTTTACTTCTCAAGGGCTGGGATTACAGGTATGAGCTACTACACTTGGTTCATGGTCTATATTTGTTTGTTTTGTTTTGATACTACGTTAAACTATGTAACCCTAGTTGGCTTGGAATTCTATGTAGAAGGTGCTGGCTGGCCTGGAACTCTATGTAGATGGTACCGGGTGGTCTTTAGTAGACCATGCTGGCCTGGAACTCTATGTATACTGTGCTGACTGGCCTGGAATTCACAGAAATCTGCCTGGTCCAGTTTCCTGAGTGCTAGGGCTATAAGGATTATGTGTACCTATGGGCCATGTTTTAAAGTTTATCTTGAGAATGAGTGGAGAGAATAAAGGTCCTGGTGTCAGGCCACATAAATAGGTCCCTCTACTTTGTTGTGTGATCTTGGGAATGTTACTTGAACTCTCTGGAATTCACACCCCTCACCCTGTCCTCCCAGACAAGGCTTCTCTGTTTAGTCCTATCTGTCCTGGAACTCACTCTGTAGACCACGCTGGCCTCTGACTTTCTTAATCTATACAATGGGATCCTTTCTTCCCCATCTGTGGCAGGGTACAGTGATCTGAACATACAGTTTGACCATGGGGGCCTTCCTCCTGCCTCAGGTTCCTGCCACTGTCCCTGCAGGATGTGAGATGGCAGCCAGGCTCAGCCCTCTCCCTAACCTCAGAGAGCCAGCTATTGCATCCCTCTGAGGTCCTACTCCGTGGTGTGCCTGGCAGGACGTGAACATACCTTTGCTTTTGTGCCCAGGTTTACCAATCCCAAGGGGAAGTGCTTCCTGGTGTCCTCCCTAAGTCTCCCTGCTGTGGTGTCAGCTCCGGGCCTTGTGTTTTGTTCTCACTGGATGTGGGATTGGGTAAAGGCCTTTTCTCAGAAGGGATGGTTGGAGCCAATTCCCACACTGGTTCTCCCTTGCTGGTGCCCTTGAGCAAGTCACTGCCTCTCTCTGGACACGGGTTTTCTCATGTGTAAAGTGAAGGAGCCATCCATCTTCATGAAATGGACCATCTTCCATCACCACTCCCTCCCTGCAGAGGCAGGGGGAGTCAGGGCAGGGCTCTAACATTTTCCTATTGCGCTACTGGTTTCTGTTTCTCTTCCGGTTGAGGATGGGGACCGAGATATGGATGGGGTATAGAGGAAGTTGCTGCTGATGCTAGCAGACTAGCTGCCAGGGAGCCCTCCCCAACTGGAAACTCCCTCTTTGTCTCTTCCTCAGACCCCAGATAGAAGGGTCTAGGTGTCTCTAAGGATTGGCCGGGGGCAACATGCCTGTTGTCTCCATCTGCAGACAACCTTCTGGATCCAAGTCTGAGTTTCCAAGGAAGGAGGAAGTCAAAGATCATCTGACTCACTCCCCCCTCCCCATCCCCACTTTCACAGAAGTAGAAACTGAGGCCCAGAGAAGTATGGCCAGTTTAGGTCATGCAGTGACTTGGCAGTACCAAGGAGCAAGAACTTAGAGTCCTGACCCTGGGCAGGGGAAACCATGCTTCCTGCCACCACCCCCTGCATGGCACAGGGGAGCAGGGCTGCTGTGAAAAATGCTCTGACTCGTAACAGGAAGTGTGGGTTCTTCAGTCTGAGTTGACAGCCACAGCAGCCACACACACACACACACACACACACACACACACACACACACACACACACCCTCCTTCAAACACAGCTGCATGCACATGCACAGAGCCACCTATTTGTTCTTCATAGTGTGCAAGCATGCCATAGATGGGAACACATCTGTAGCTCCCACTGGTTCCAGGCTTACACCCCGTGCCCTCTGACCCACATCACATTTCGTATTGGAGAATGGGCTCCAGGAGAGGAAGTGAAACCAGGACGCCAGGCCCGCCTCTCATGAGACGTCACAGTTCAGCAAAGGTTCACACACACCAGCCAGGCCTTGTGGCTAGTGTCTGCCAGTCCTGGAACGCGGAGGAGCTTCCCATGTGCCAATAGGACAGACTGGCAGAGAAACACACACTGAGGACTGCTCAGGGTGCCATACTCAAGACACTTAGTGCCAGACACTGCATTTGACCCATCTGATTAGAGAGGCCAAAGAAATGGAGGCTTGTCTGCAGTGGCTCAGCGTGTAAATGGCATAGTCTGGATTAGAACCTGGGGTCAGATATACTCATCTGTGTGGTAAAGCAGCTGATTGGAACAGTGGAACTGTGTGAGCCTGTCAAATATGACAGGACCTCTCATAGGCAAGATACAGGGAGCAGGGTTTCTGGGAGTCTTGGTGGCTGTGAGAAAAGTGTCCCAGATAAGGTGACATTGGAAGCTGCTTTAAGAATGAATGGAATTGAAACTGGGTGATGGTGACCCATGCCTTTAGTCCTAGCACTCAGGAGGCAAAGGCGGATGGATCTCTGTGAGTTACAGGCCAGCCTGATCTACAAAGTGAGTTCTGGGATAGCCATGACTATTTCATTGAGACCCTGTCTCAAAAAAACAAACCAACAACCCAAAAAACAAACAAACAAAAAATGAATGGAATTGAACTAGGGTGTGGCTCAGTTGGCAGAGTGCTCACCTAGTATGCATGGAGCTCTGTATTCAATCCCTATAAAGTATGTAGAATGTGGGACATGACTGTAAATCCCAGCTCTCGGGAAGTACAGGCAGGAGGTCATCCTCAGCTATATACTGTAAGGTCAGCCTGGGCTACACGAGAGCTCTGGGATGAGGTTGAGGTTTTAGTGTACCCTAGTAGGTCCTAAAGGAGGGATGCGTGGTTCTGTCAGTTCCAAAGGCCACTCAAGAAGGAGCTGTTACAGGGGTCCAGACCGAGGTCATGTGGCTAGAAGCAGACCTTCAGCAGTGGGAAGGAGCAGAAGGACAGGGCTGAAAGTAAAGATGCTGGGGGCACTCAGGCTCCTAACAGGGATGATGATGCAGCCACCAGGCAGGACTTCTGAGACCTCATTGTCTGCCTCTAGCCTAGCACAGGACTCTCGGCTCAGATTGGCAAGCCCTAGAGACAGTTCCAGCCAGATCCCCTACCCACCGTAGTTTGTGGGCCCTACCCACCGTAGTCACCCCTCCTCCAAGGCAGGGCAGGACTTCGTTGTTCTTTTCTAACTAAGGTGCCACACTTAACCTCCCCTGGCAGAGCTAGTGGGACCAGGCTGGCTGCACAGGCTGGCTCTGTGTCCTCACTGCTCTAAGTGATCTGGATAGTCACATCTCCAGCACGGGGCCTGGGGTGGTCCTAGAGATTGGCCATACCTGGATGTGTGCCTTAGCTGCAAGGGCAGCTGGGAAGGGGATTATCCAGCCTGGTTCATCTCCAGGGTAGAACTGGGTTCTTCCTTGAATTGGGAATGCCCCACACCTAGGGAGGTCTTCCAGACACCGTTCTGGGGCCTCAGAGGAATGGCGGTGAGAACTAAATCTCATAATCCATATAATACATTTTGCAAAACACTGAATATTTGAAAAAATGCTTCAGGGACTGGAGAGACTTCATAAGTGAGGTGCTTGCTATGCAAGCATGAGGATCTGTGTGGGGAGCCCTAAGACCCTCCATAAAAAGCTGTGAATGGTGACACGTTAGCAGCTCCTACGCTGGTAGAGGTGGAGACAGGCTGATTAAAGGAGCTTGCTGGCCAGCCAATCTAGCTAAATCAGTGAGCTGTGGGTGCAGGAAAAAAAGCAAAAATACCCCCCAAAACAAAATCTGTCTCAGGAAGATACCCTATTTTGACCTCTGACCTTTACAAGCACTGGTGACTCGGGTAGCCACTCCTGCAAGCAAACACATTTAACACACATTCACACACTCTCTCTCTCTCTCTCTCTCTCTCTCTCTCTCTCTCTCTCACACACACACACACACACACACACACAGAGAATGCTCAGTAAATGTAAGCCACCATCCTAGTAAACTCTGTATGCTTGCTAGTAATCTTGTCATTTGGAAGGTGGAAGGAGGAGTATAGAGTTTGAGGATAACATGGGTAAGAAGTACGCTTGGTTTTTGCTTCCTGTTTTATCTCAGTGCCTACAAGGGTGCCTGGCACACAACAGGAGCTCTGTCTAGCCTTTCTGTGTTTTGTCTGTTTGCATTTATTTATCTATGTTTTGAGCCAGAGTCTCATGTAGCCAAGGCCGGCTCCAGCCTTCCTCTGTTCTCTTTTTTGGTGTCCTGGCTGTAGCCTTAGTGGTTTCTGAAGAGGACATAAATGCTGCGCAGCACAAGTCAGAGGCCCACAGCTCAGCTGGACTGCCTGTTTACTGAGTGGTCTCTGGGTCACCTCCCTGTCCGCCCAGGTACAATAGCCCCAGCTGTCTAAAAATGTGCAAAACTGGTTGCAAATTAGCGAAAAGCCTTCAGCCCTCAAGCTGAGCTGGAAGGAAGCAGCTGATCAAGCCCACCCTGGGAGATCTGCTTTTGATGGGAGCCAAGGAGAAAGCTTTCCCTTTCCCTCAATGGGAATGGCTTCCTTCATTTCCTATATCCACGAGGTAATGTGTTTGTGTGTGTGTGTGTGTGTGTGTGTGTGTGTGTGTACAAGGCAGCCAGAGAACAACGTCAGCTATCTTCCTCCATTGCTCTGAGTTGTTTTTAAAATTACGCTTATTTACTTATTTTCGTGGGTAGAAGGCACACCATGATGCTCATAGGGAGAGGACAACTTGCAGGAGTCAGTTCTCTCTTTCCACCATTTGGGTCTTGGGACTCAAACCCAGGTGTCAGCGACAAGCGCCTTTTCCCAACTGAACCGTCTCCCTGACCCTCTCCACCTTGTTCTGAGACAAGGTCTCTCATTAAATCTGGAGCTCACCGAGTTGGTTAAATTGGCTGGCCTGCAAGCTCCAGGGACCCTCTGCTCTCCCTTTCCCCGGTAGTGGGATCACAGCCACACACCACAGCACCCAGCTTCTATGTGGGGGCTGGGCATTGAACTCAGGGCCGACTAAGCCCTATCCCAGCCCCAGATGCTCTGCTTATGCAGAACATCTGTGATGGTGACAGGGCCTCTTCATGAGGGGAAGGGTAGGCAGCTGACCCGAGTCACCAGCTGCTAGGAACAGGCTGGCACAAGGCCTCATGAAGAAGTCAGGCCCATCCCTAGAGGTGGCCCTGGCCTCCCCTTCCTCAGCAGCTCCCAGAGGGGAGTGGAGGGACAGGACACTTTTGCCAGGACCTAAGCCTGTTTGTTCATCATGGGAGACCGAAAGGCCACCTGGCACACTTCTCCACTGTGCAGACTCAGGTGCCTGGAATTGCTGGCCTACCTGAGTTTTGGGATGAGAAAGGGGGTGCTACTTGGTCACTTTTATTGACTCCTGGCCTACCTCTTAGGATGGAACTGGCTTCCTTCTTTCATGTTTTAGACAAGGACTTGAAGCACAGCTACCAATTCTGCCACCATGCTCTCATGTGTGGGACTGACTGGGGCTGAGACACCCACAGAGAAGCTCTTTGCTCGCTGGTGGGACAGGAGGCAGCTTCCCAGAAAAGGTGAGATCTGAGCCAGCTTTTAAGCAATGTGCAGGATCTAATGCTTCTGAAGAGGGAGGGAAGGAAGGACGGGGGGAGAGGGGAAGGGATTGGGGCTGGCAAAGCAGGTGTGGCAGTGTGGCATGTTCAGAGTGTCGGGTAACTCTAAATGGCCAGGAAGGGCAGGCTGGGAGCTGGGAGGCCTTGCCTGCTATCCAAGGTTCTAGGTTTAGTTTTGTGGCGCCTAAATGACCTTGGCTCACAACAATTCACATTCCTCTGCATATTCATGAACTATCCTCTCCCCTGCCCAGTTTCCCCCATCTTCCTTTTCTCTGCCCTCCCCTTTCCTGTTTAATCCCCTTTGTTCCCTTAGACAATTTTACTTCTACTTTCATTTTACTTACACACACACACACACACACACACACACACACACCTCTCTCTGTCTCTGTCTGTCTGTCTGTCTGTCTGTCTCTCTGTTTTTCAAGACTGGATTTCTCCGTGTAGCCTTGGCTGTCCTGGAACTTACTCTATAGACCAGGCTGGCCTCAAACTCACAGAGATCTCCCTGTCTCTGCCTCCTGCCTCTGCCTCCAGAGTGCTGAGATTAAAGGCTTGTGTCACCACTGTCCAGCACACATGACTTTTTTTTTTTTAAGTGAGAGAGAGGGAAAAAAAGGGGGGGGGAGAAAAGCTACAATATTTGTCTTTCTGAAACTGGCTTAGTTAGGTAACGTGATTCCAGTTGTGCCCATTTTCCTGGAAACAACATAGCCTTATTTTTCTATTTTGTACATTTGTCACATTTTCTTATCCATTTCTTTGTTGTTGGACACTTAAACTGGCTCTGTAGCTTAGCTGTTGTCCCTGCTCCTCAGCCCTCTTGAGACAAAGTCATGCTGTACAACCCAGGCTGGCCTGAAACTTAATCCCTGCCTTGCCTCATCCTGTCAAGGGCTGGAATTACGTGCATACGCCACTCTAGCTGCTTCTTGTTTTCTATGTGAGTTTTCTATGTGATTATTTAGTGTGGGGGGTGAGGAGGGAGGGAGAGAGAACAACTTGTGGGAATCACTTTTCTCCTTCCTGGCATCATAAGGCTTGGTGGCAGTGGCTTTCCCTGATGAACCATATCGATGGCCCTTCTTGTGACATGGTTGATTCCATGGCCAATGGTGAACCTAGAGGCCTTCCTGCATACTTCATCTTGCAGGAGCTTCGCCTATATGGAGCGATGACAGCCACACCCGTGTCCAATTGTCTCCCTTGATGACACCTCCTCAGGAGTCTAAGCTTTGGCTTCTGCATTCTCCCTCCTGAGCTGACAACACGCGTGCTAGCCTCCCAGGGCCAAAATGACAAGACAGTTGCAGGAAGGATGGGTGGGCGATGAGTCAGGATCCAGGCAAATGTCACTTCCCAGCCTGACCTCCCTACAAGACACAGCACTCCCTGTGAGCCTAGGCGTCTGCATCTGCAGGTGCAGATGAGATAAGTAGCTTTGTGCATGTGCTCCAGGCAAGGCTTCCTGTTAAGCAATACAGAAAGGATTGATGAGGGCCTCTAGTGTGCTAGGGATGTTATCAGACAGGTGAGGATGTAAAGAAGTCATGTGATTGGCCAAAATCACATACAGAAGAGTGGCCGAGCTCTTCACAACCACAGTCCACTCTCATTTACTTCCTTACTTAGGTTTTTGTTTTGTTTTGGAGACAGGGTCTCATGTAGCTCAGGCTGGTCCCAGTCTGCTATGTACCTGAGAATGGCCTTGAACTTCTGATCCTCAGCCACCACTTTCCAGGTGATGAGATTATAGGCATGTATTATCACAACCAGTGTACCAAGTGCTAGGGCTCTAACTCAGGGCATTGTGGATGCTAGACAGGGTCTCTACCAACTGAGCTACTTCCTTATGTATTTACTATGTTACTTATTTGCTCAAGTGTGTGTTTGTGTGTGCACTGAGCCTTGGAGTGTAGCTGGAGGTCAGATGACAACTTGGTGGGATTGGGTCAGTTCTCACTTTCCACCATTATGGGTCCTGGGGATGGAACTCAGATAGTCAGACTTGACAGCCAGCACCTTTACCCACCGAGCTGTCTAACCTGCTCCTTATTTACTTTTGAGTCTAAATTAGTAGCTCAGGCTGGTCTCCAACTCAAGATCCCTTGACCTACGCCTCACACAGGTGTGCACCATTCAGCCAGAACCTTCTGTGCAGGCATCAGCAGGAGGAGACAGCGGGCCTGAGAGGACAGGCCGTGTAGAGCTGAATGCAGTACCAGTTCTGAGAACGAGCTGGATGGTAATGCTGTTATCAATGGAGGCCAGGCCCTGCCAACCGGAAGGCTCTGCTGACCTGAATGCAGGGTCTCGGGCAGTGGGAGTCCAGACAGGGTGCTCTAAACAAAATGCTGAGAAGGAGGGCCTCCAAAACAGGATTCTGAAAGACCACATCCAACAGGAGAGGCAAGGTCTGCCCAGGGCCTTGAGGAAGGATGGGGGTACTGGGCCACCATTGAGCAGGTTCTTTATAAAAGGCCTGGGAGCAAGTGGAACAAGCTGGGCACACTCAGCTGACCAGAGAGCTAGGCTAGAGGTCCAGAAGCAGGGCACTAATGCAGCAGCCAGCTACCTAGGGCAGCCTCTGGGATCAGATATAGGTTCCTTTCTTAATACCCAGCAGGCTGAGTCCATGCCCCATCCCACAGTAGCACCAGGAGGTAGCCAGCCCCAAGTAGGGAAGACTGGCTCATAGCAGAGTGCTTTCCCGGAGAAGGCTGGTGCTTTTCTAGACCTGCCAGGGAGCTAGCTCTGGAGTACAGTCTTGGGTACTAGACGTGTGCATGCACAGGCCCTGGAGAAAGAGGCTATGACTACTAGGCTGTGTGGATGCAAGGATGAAAACTAGCAATCGTGCTAGCAGACCATAAGCCCCGAAGGCAATCCCATCCATTACTCACAAGGAAGCCTGTGGATTCCACCTCCACACCAGGGCTTCTTGTTCCTTCACACTGCTCTTTGAGCCCCCATCGTCTCTCCTGGGAAACCCCAGCACCTCTACCCCCTACCCTTGTCCTCGCTGTCTGTCCTTACCCTGCCAAACCCTAAGTTGTTTACAGTTAAAGCTTTATTTATTTTATGTGTATGAGTGTTTCGCCTGCATGTATGTCTGTGAACAAAGCATGTTCCTGGTGCCTAAAGAGGTCAGAAGAGGGTGTCAGATCCCCTGGAACTGGAGTTATGGATGGTTGGGAGCTACTGTTCAGGTACTGAGAATCACACTCAAGGTCATCAAGAGCAAGTGCTCTTACCTGCTGAGCCATCTCTCCAGCCCTCATTTGCTTACTTTTCATGTAAGATCTGGCTATGCTAGAGACAGGATCGTGTGTGTGTGTGTGTGTGTGTGTGTGTGTGTGTGTGTGTGTGTGTGGTTTTTTGGGACAGGGTTTCTCTGTATTACTTTGGAGGCTGTCCTGGAACTTGCTCTGTAGACCAGGCTGGCCTGGAACTCACAGAGATCTGCCTGCCTCTGCCTTCCGAGTGCTGGGAAAGAAATCAACTCTTACCATGAGGATTGCCTCAAGTTCACAGTCAACCTGTTCTATATATCTGGTTCTACCTCAAAAACAAACAAACAAAAAAACCCATCCAGGCATGGTGGCATACTCCAGAGGTAGAGGCAGGGGATCTCTGAGTTCAAGACCAGCCTGGTCTACAGAGGAAGTTCCAGGACAGCCAGGGCTATGTAGAGAGACCCTGTCAAAAACAAAAAAACAAACAAACAAACAAAAAAAAAAAGAAAAGAAAAAGAAAGAAAGAAAAAAAAAGAATATTGGAAGAGAGACTCATCCAACACTTCCTGTTTTGAGTCCCCTAATCTCTAAACTGTTCCACCCCAGCAAACACAGATTACTCCTTTCTCTGCCCAGCATTGAAATAAATGTGTTCTATGGATGGACCCTTGAGTTGTTTCCAGTTCTTTGTTACAGTTAAAAAAAACAACCAACCCAAACCCCTCCTTCCCACACACACCTGTAAAGACACAGATTCTTAGAGAGTTGTTGTCGTAAAGAGTATGCACTTTATTTTATCTTTTTCCAGGGCTGGGGATTGAGCCTAGGACCTCTGCTAAAAAGACTACCACCAATCTAAGTTCCTGACACTGGTGTTTTCATTTGTACATTAAAAAACAAACAAACCAATCGGCTCCTCTCTGGCTGTTTTAGTGCTTGGTGCCATCATCTCCCGACTCCCTGCTTGTTTTCCTTATTTGCAGACTTATTTCTCTTTGATGAGCTCTAATTTAATGTGACTGAATCTTACCAGGCTGTGTACCACCATGACCAAAACCAAAAAAAGTTTGGAAAGAACACATTGGTGAATTAATCCTGGTCTCCATCTTAAAGAGTTCGAATCCAGCCAGGGATTTGGGTGGGGGTCCTGCTGCTGGGACGGGCGGGCAGTGAGGGCTGCAAAGCTGTCATATGTAGCTGATGCCAGACCAGGAGCCTCCTTGGGCAGAGGAGCTGTCTGTGTCTTAGGTTTGGAGCAATCTGGAAAGAGGCCTCCTAGGAGGAAAAGTTCCACCTCAGCTTTGCATTGGCTACACTGTCTGAAACACAGTCATTGAATTCTCACAGCTAGGTATTAATACGTCTTAGATAGCGTTTCTATTGCTGAGATGAAACAACATGACCAAAAAGTAACTTTTGAAGGAAAGGCTTACACTTCAGAATTATAGTCCATCACTGACGGAAGCCAGAGCAGGGGCTCAAACAGGGCAGGAACTGGAGGCAGGAGTTGATGCAGAGGTCACAGGGGGTGCTGCTTACTGAATTGCTCCTCATTCCTTGCTCAGCCTGCTGTGTTATAGAACCCAGGACCACCAGCCCTGGGATGGCAACACCTACAATGGGTTCAGCCCTCCCCCAGTTAATCACTAATTAAGAAAATGCACTACAGGGCTTGCCTACAGACTGTTCATTCAAGTGACTCTAGCTTGTGTCAAGTTGACATAAAACTAGTCAGTACAGGTATTATTATTATTATCATTAGACAGGGCTTCTCTGTGTAGCTTTGTAGACCAGGCTGGCCTTGAACTCGCAGAGATGCCCCTGCCTCTGAGTCCTGAGTGCTGGGACTAAAAGCATGTGCCACCACCATATGGCTAAGCATTATTATTTTAAGATTTATTTTTTTTTTTAGTTTTAAAAATAAAAAAAAATCTGAGTGTTTGTCTGCATGTATGTATGTATGTATACCATACGAATGCCTGGTTTCCACAGGGGCCACAGGAGGGTGTTGAATTTCTTGGGAGTGGAGTTACAGACAGTTGTGAGATCTCATGGCTACTGGAAAGTAAACCTGGGTCTCTGTAAGAGCAGTAAGTGCTTCCTAATCACTGCACCATCTCTCTAAGCCCTAATTTATGCTTCAATTTTTACTTTATGTATATGTGTTTGTCTTCTCATCCATGTTCTAGGCAAGCATCTCTTTTCCTTTTGCTTGTCAGTATCAGAAAGGAAGGAAGGAAGGAAAGGAAGAAAGACTAAACAAAAACCAACCCAGGACTGGGGAGGAAGGTTGGGTATTAGATGAAATCCTGGGTTCAGTTTCCAGCACTCACAAAACCCAGAGCTGTAATCTCAGGCCTCGTTACAATCAAAGGTAGAGGCAAGAGGACCAGAATTTTGATGCCATACTTGTCTACATATTGAGATAGAGGATAGCCTGGGCTACATGGGGCCCCATTAAAAACAAGAAACAGGGCCAGCAGATAAGGGTATTGTTGCTGCCAAGCCTGGAGACCTGTGTTCAATCCCCAAGGCACATACAGTGGAAAGAAAAAAAAAAAAAAACGAATTCCTGTAAGTTATCCTCTGACTCCCACTGGAGTCTCCTCCTTCACCAATAGATCCCAAAGCTTCTCCCTCCTCGTGTCCCTGTGGCCTGAGTCACAGTCTTATTAGTGTTGAGGACATGCTTGTACTCACGCTTACGCCTATCACAGCACCGCTATGCTGCCTCTGGCTCCCCCTGGTGTCCAGGACCTGAGCTTCAGCAGGCCCAGCCGGTTCCACCCGGCTGCGTTGAGTTCCATTCGCTCTGGTCAAGATCCTGCACAAGAGTTCACACTTTTATGTGGTGTTGGAGATGGAAGCCAAGACTTTGTGCACCATAGACAAGAGTTCTACAACCAAGCTACGTCTTCAGCTGCTTCTATATTTATGAAAGGTAGAATACAGGATTTATTCTGTGTTCTATAATACTGTAATGGGAGGCCACAGAAACGGTTACTATGTCAGTTGGGGGAATTGGAATTACCTTTAGGTTATGAAGTTGGGTACTCTTTGTCCGGCCTGGCTTCACACTGTTGTGGATACAGTCTAGAAAGGATGTGGAGAGGGAAGCATGAAAGAAGATGGATAATGGGGCATTTGTTTGTTTGTTTGTTTGTTTATTAGAGGCAGGGTCTTACTATGTAGCTGGACCCGGAACTTGCTATGGTGCCTAGCTTAGCCTCTGTTATCCTGAGTGCTAGGATTACACATGTGTACACACATATATCAAGTGGAAGGCATGAATCATAGTGTTCTGTAGCACAGTAGGACAACTGTGTTTGCCATTAATAAACTGAAAATGTCAAAATAGCTCATAGATGGGAATTTGAACATTTTTAGCACAAAGAAACAGTTTAGCACAAAGTGTCTGAGGTGATGTATTTGTCAGACCTTGATTCAGACCATGACATGCTGTATAAGTCTAGTGAAGTGTTACAATGTGCCTTGTAAATTCATACAGCCACCATGTGCTGGTTAAAATGTGTTTTAGGTGGTTGTGGTGGCCCACACTTTTAATCCCTGCACTGGGGGTGAGCAGAGGCAATGGAGTTGTACATCTGTGAGTTCTAGGCCAGTTTGGTTTACACAGTCAGTTCCAGGTCAGCCAGGGCTGCACAGTAAAATGGTGTCTCAAATATATATACTTAATATAATTTTAATACAATTGTAAAGGTGGAGGGCTGAAGAGATGGCTTAGCAGTTAAGAGCATGCACTGCTCTTGTAGACTATATGAGTTCAGATACTAGTTCCCTCATTTGGTCTCCAAAGTCACCCACATACATCACACACAGGCACCTACACATGCACATAAATTCTTTTTTTTTTTTTTCAAGACAGGGTTTCTCTGTGTAGACCTGGCTGTCCTGGAACTCACAGAGATTCACATGCCTCTGCCTCCTGAGTGTAGGGATAAAGGTATGTGCCACCACATCAAATTTATTATTATTATTATTATTATTATTGTTATTATTGAAATAAGATTTCTCTGCTTTGGAGCCTGTCCTGGAACTCTCGATGTAGACCAGGCTGGCCTTGAACTCACTGAGATCCACCTGTCTCTGCCTCCCAAGTACTGAGATTAAAGTCATGTACCACCACTACCTAGCAAAAAAATTTTTTTAATGAAACAAAAAGAAAAAAATTGAGAAAACATAGTGGTAGAGTGCTTTTCTAGCCTACCTGGGGACTCTAGGTTTAGTTCCCAGAACCACATACACGTACCCATGCATTCATACACATAAGAAAATAAAGAACCAAGGATGGTAATCCATACCTGTAAATCCAGCACCAGGGAAGTTAAGGCAGGAGGGTTGCTGTGAATCTGAGGCCAACCTCGACTACATAGTGAATTCCAGAGAAGCCTGGACTATACCATGAGACTTGTTCTAAAAATGAGAACTGAGGGACTGGAAAGATGACTCTGTGGTTAAGAGCTAGTACTGCTCTTGCAGATGACTTGAGGTCAGTTCCCGGAACCCATGTCAGACACTCTGACTGACTGTCAGTCCAGCCCAAGGGATCTGACACTCTTTCTGGCCTTTGTAGGTACCTGTACACACACACACACACACACACACACACACACACACACACACACACACACACACTAAACAAAAATAATTAAAAAAATATATGTATATAAAATAAGTCAGTGGTGGTGATGTCATACGCCTTTAATCCCAGCATTCAGGAGGCAGAGGCAGGCGGATCTCTGTGAGTTCAAGACCAGCCTGGTCTATAAGAGCTAGTTCCAGGACAGCCTCCAAAGCCACAGAGAAACCCTGCCTCAAAACCTCCTCCTCCCAAATAAAATAAAATAAACAAATTAGGAAAGAACAAAATCTAATTAAGGAAAAAAAGATTAATGAAGTTCATGCTATTCAGATAAACTGAAACACACACAAAATACACACAAGTAAACATGCACACATAAGAGAGATGGGAAAATGAACATGGAGTGGATATTTCTTGACTTGAGGAATGAGGACTGCTGGGAAATGGTGGAAGACTAGGAGGCAGAGGCAGGCAGATCTCTGAGGCCAGCCTGCTCTACAGAGTGATTTCCAGGACAAGCAGGGCTACACAGAGAAACCCTGTCTGGAAAAAAACAAAAACAAAACAAAGAATGAGGAATGATAGTTTTTGGTGATGCAATTATTATTTTATATGTGTGGATGTGTTACCTGCATGTATGTCTGTATACCACATGTGTGCCTGATGTTGGAGGAGGTCAGAAGAGGGCACCGGATCCCCTGGAACTGGAGTTGCCATGTGGGTACTGGGAATCACACCCAGGCTCTCTGGAAGACCAGCAAGTGCTCTTAATCATCGAATCAGCTATCCAGTTCCCCATGGTTAGGTTTTTTGTTTGTTTGGTTGTTTTGTTTTGTTTTGTTTTTTTGAGTCAGGGTTTCTCTGTGTAGCTCTGGCTATCCTGGAACTCACTCTGTAGACCAGGCTGGCCTTGTACTCATAGAGATCTGCCTGCCTCTGCCTCCTGAGTGCTGGGATTAAAAAGGGTTGTTTTTTAAAACACATTTTGTTTATAGAGATAGATAATGACTTTTAGATAAAATAATTTTCTGGACATGATGGTATACATCTGCCACCTGTAATTCCAGAATTTGGGAGACTGAAGCAGGAGAAAAGAAAGTTTGGGGCCAGCCTGGATGACAGTGAATTCCAGACCAACCCAAGATGTAGTGAGACCTTTTCTCAAAAACAAGTGTAAAACAAAACAAAATCAAAATGACTGTTCTGGGAGCTGGAGAGAGGGCTGGGTGGCTAAGGATGGGTGCTGCTCTGGGAGCTGGAGAGAGGGCTGGGTGGCTAAGGATGGGTGCTGCTCTTGCAGAGGGCTTGAGTTCAGTTCCCAGCACCCCTGTCAGTTGTCAAATAGCTGCCTGTAACTCAGCTGGGGGGGGGTCTGGTACCTCTGGTCCTACATGCACATAACCACACACACACATCCATCTGCACACAATGAAAGGTAATATAATTTTTTAAAAACTGCTTTAGGATAACTTGGGAGGAGGAAAAGGAAGCTGTCCTTGAGCTGTTACTTGCTGAAGCTGGGTGATGGTTGTGTGTTCATGTTTTCTTCTCTTTATTTATTTTTTTGCACATTTGTCAATTTCTACAATAAAAAATATGTTGGGGGGTGGTGGCGCACGCCTTTGATCCCAGCACTCGGGAGGCAGAGGCAGGCGGATCTCTGTGAGTTTGAGGCCAGCCTGGTCTACAGGGGAAGTTCCAGGACAGGGTCCAAAGCAATACAGAGAAACCCTGTCTCAAAAAACCAAAAACCAAACCAAACCAAACCAAACCAAAACAAAACAAAAAACCCAATCCCCTCCCCCAACAACAAGTCAAAACAAAAGACCAAGACAAAATTCAGATCTGGAGCTGGGGTGATGGCTGAGAAGGTAAGAGCATTTACTGCTCTTGGAGAGGACCCAGGACCGTCTTTCCCATCACCCACACAGCAGCTCACAACTGTCTACTTCACTTGGGGATAGGGGACAGGCAGGAATCCATACCCTCCCTCTGGCTTCCACAGGAACTGCATACATATGCACATATATGCCTAAATGCAGAGAGAATACTCATTTACATAAAATAATTTTTAAATTAAAAATAACGTCAAATCTGCAATATGGAAAAACGTTAATATGTGGCACTATTCTTTTATCTTTTCTGTAGATTTGATATTTTCTAACTAGCAGGACAGGGCAAAAATCATCCCTCTACATAGAGAGACTTTGTCTCCACACCCCAAACCATTCCTTTGTCTTTAATTTATCTGTTCTAGAGGGAGGTCCCCAGGGCCATTCCGAGCAGTCCTTCTGAGCTGGGATAAATCTTCTGGTCATATGCCACCAGTCAGAGCACCTCCTCCAGCAAGGGCAGGTGGAACTAAAATCCGGAGACATCTGGACAGTGTCCGAACGTCACATGAACAAGTGACGTTGCAAACATCTGCATCCAGTCTCCCACCATGGGCCAGTCTAACTTCGCCTAGATTTGAATTTCAGTTTCCCTCATCATCCTCCTCCCTTTTCTCTTTCTGCTCATCGAACACAGAACAAAACAGCACAAGGAGAGGCAAGGAAGAGGGGTAACGAAAGAACTCAACGAGTAAAACACTGCCGTGCTCAAACGCTTTGGCTAGTGTGAGTTTCTGAGCTTCTGGGGAAGACAATGGGCAGCTCCAGGGCATCCCAGGATGTTGTAGGGCGGTCAGAGAGGCCACACACACTTGATTCTGGAGGGAGGCTGAGGGGGGAGGTCACATGTGCCCATGTGTTGGAGACCAACCTGGGCAACATAGCTAGATTTGGTCTCAAAAACAAACAAAAAATATGTCAACCAAACAACAATAATAAACAAAGGAGGAAAAACATATTTTTCTTTTGAGAGTATGAAATTACAAGGAAATGGACTCAAAGTGGGGAGCAGTGAGGCTAGTCACAGAATTATAAAATTGTGACCATGTCCTAGCAATTAAAGGCTACTGTGAGATGGAGATGTGAATAAGGTAGGTGACACAATTAATGCTGGGAATATGACACTTCAGCTGGGCTCCATAAAGAATGACAAGGAACTGGCCTGCTGAGGGAGAATGGATTGGAAGATTTGTTCCATGCAGAAGGGAATAGCGGCTTCTTAGACCCTTAGGCAGCACAGAGGGTGGTTCATTTTGCTGGAGGAATTTTTACAAAGTTAACTTTATTGATTTTGTTTAGTTTTGATTTATTTTTTTTCCTTCTGGTTAAGAAATATTTTCCCCTTTACTGCCAGACTGGATTCCAGAATGCCAGCCTCAGGCTGCTGCCACCGCAGAGCACATTGACTGAGACAGCTGTACCTTCTGCCTTCACATCTGGCATCGCCCAGGGCTGGCTCTCTCTCTCTCTCTCTCTCTCTCTCTCTCTCTCTCTCTCTCTCTCTCTCTCTCTCTCTCTCTCTCTCTCTCGTTTGTTTGCTTTTGGTTTTTGGCCAATCCAAGTTGGCGTAATGGATACCCCATTGTCGTTGTAACCTGATTTTTTTTTTTTTTCTGGTAGTGAATACAATACATCTGACCACTCATCTTATGTCTGCAGGCTTGGTATGGTAGTGGGGTCTGAAGGTCCCAGGAGAATTGCAAGCAGGGGACCTAGAGCAGCTTAAAGGCACAGCAGGAATGGGAGCTGTAGGTGGGATATGGGTGTGCGGATCAGACTCACAGCTGTACTGACAGAGAGCAGGATCTACAGAGAGATGCGGAACCTCTGCCTCCTACTCCCCTGCTCTGCGCGCTCCTGGCTCCGCGCACTCTTTGCCTCAGCGGCTACGCGCCTTGCACGAGCAGAGCAGCCGGATGGAGGAGGAGCTGGCTTGGGAGACCCATGGTCGTGAGTCCCGGTGTCGAGGGCGGGTGGACATGGTGGGGGCCCGAGGGCCGTGGGGGAGACCCCGTGTTCACAAAGGGCGGCCCAGGGAGAGGCTGGCCCTTCTCTTGGCCGCCTTGGTCTTGGGGTTTTTCTGTGGCTCTGGAAAGAATGTTGCACAGGCGTAGGGCACAGCGGCCACACATCTGGGACTCAGGGTGTCCCGGGAGCAGCAAGCCAGGGGTGACAGCCATCCTTGTAAATAACTCACTTTGTGTGCCAAGCTTAGGGGCAGGTCAGGCCGGTCGTCTTTTACCTTTGGGACCATGTGGGCAAGGCCTACTGCCATTTCCACTTATCAGATGAGAAAGCTGAGGGACGGGATGAGGTCACATGACTGTATAACGAACGGTAGAAATATAGAGATGCTGAATCAGGGATAGGAGCGCAGTTCAGCAGGTAGAATGCTTGTTTAATATATGCACAAGGCCTTGGGTTCCACCTCACAGGCCATGTAAAGTCAGACACGGTGGCACACATCTGTAATCCTTGGGGGGAAGTAGAGGCAGGAGGATCAGGAATTCAACATCATCTTCCATCCTTGGCTACATAGGGAGTCCAAGGCCAGCCTGAGCTACATGAGACCCTGTCAACCACCACCGCCAAACAAAAACAACCCCCCAAAACCTAAAGACCCCAGTTTGCCCAGAAAATTGGGGATGTAGACACCATATCAGAGGAGGAAGCAGAACCTAGAAAAGAGGTGCTGTGGTTAGCTCCAGCCCTGAGTGGAATAAGGAGCTTCAGAACCTCTTTCAGAATGTACTCAGGCCCCCTGATGTGTGGAAGGCCTGTGGCCACCAGCTCTCCTGGGAGCGCTTTGGAAAGAGGACTGTGCCATTGCCACCTCCAAGGATTCTTAGCCCTGCTGCCCAGGCTGAGCCCTGACCACTGAACCCAGGAGTGCATACTCAAATCCCCGTATCTTGCCGACTGGGTTCAAAACTCTGAAGCCAGCTGTCACTGTCTGCCCAGATGAATGAGAAACGGGTGCTGGGCTCCGCCAAGCATAAGTGTTGTTTTTAAGACTTTTGCCTTTTAATTAATTGACTGATTTTTTGTTGTTGTTGTTGTTTTTACGAGACAGGGTTTCTCTGTATTGTTTTGGAAGCTGTTAGTCCAGCCCGGCCTCGAACTCACAGAGATTCGCCTGCCTCAGCCTCCTGAGTGCTGGGATTAAAGGCGTGTGCCTTGCTTTGCTATCTTTATTAGTTAGTGTGTATGTGTGCACGCATACGTGTGCACACGTGCACACAGGCACTCTGGTGTGCTTGTGGTGGTCAGAGGACAACTTTCTAGTCAGTTCTTCCCTTTCACTATGTGGGTCTTCGGGACTGAGCTCTGGCTGTCAGGCTTGGTGACAAATGTTCTCACCATCCCAGCCATCTCACCAGCTCTTCCCCCTTTTTAGGCTTTGCTTTCTTTTGTGTGTACGTGTATGAGTGTGTGCGTGGGTGGGTGCCCGGAAAAGCACATGGATCCCCTGAAGCTAGAGTGACAGGCAGTTGTGAGCTCCCGACATGGGTGTTGGGCACTGAACTCCGATCTTCTGAAGGAGTAGTAAGTGCTCTTTACCTGCTGACCCGTCTTTGAAGTACATTTTCTTTTATTTATTTTGTGTATGTGTAGGTATGCTTGTACCAGGGTGGGTGATACAAGGGCAACTTGCAGGAGAGAATGTCCTCCTTCTACCATTAGGTCCTGGGATCAGGCTTAGCAGCAAGTATCTCTTCCCTCTGACCCATCCTGCCAGTCCCTTTTTATAATTAGGTTCTAGGCATCTGAACGCTTGTGGTCACTCTTCCCAGGTAAGCACTTTAGCCAAGCTTCCTCCCTATACCCAGAGGAGCTTTGAGGAAGGAGAGAGAATACAGAGAAGGGAGCCTTCTGTGGAGGTGGAAGGGTTAGGATTTAGGGGCAAGGAGAGAAGAGGTGGAAAATGAGGACCAGGAATGTCTAAAGCTTGGAGGCCCTGCCTCTCTCTGGCCTTCCCCTGGGTGGTGCACTAAATCCTCAGTCTTCTACACTGTGTAGTCTTAGCAAAGGTGGCCACCGTCTCCAGTGGGAATGAATTCCATCCTTCCCCAAGTGCGTCCCTAACAGTGTGGGGTTCCTTCCTCTCACCCCAAATCCCACTTTCTCCCCAGTGCTTCCCCTGGAGAGACAGCTCCATGAGGCCTCTCGCTGGAACCAGGTGGGGAGGATGAAGGAGCTGTTTGAGAAGAGGGTTAACATCAGGGCTAGAAACCATGTAAGTATGAGTACCCCGCGGTGCTGCCAACCAGTGGGACAAGTCACTGTGCCACAAGAGGTGTGCTTGTGTGCATGGACTTGGGTGGTGGTGGGGACGGGGTGGGGTGGGGTGGTGGAGACATATGCATGCTCTGTCTTTGTTGCTAGCCTAAGGGTCAGGATCCCAAGCCAGGCTTTGGCAAGTCCAGACTTCAGACTTTGAACCCGTGTGGCCCATCTAAGAGACAAAGGTGAGGAGGTGCATGTGGGCAGGATTCTGGGGACCACGAGGAACCAGACAGGCAGAAAAGTAGGGTCCATGGCCCTGCTGGGGAAGAGGGTAGAGGAAGAGGCATATCTTCTAAGTGGACATTGAAGACGGGCCCAGCTACCATGCAGGGTGGCCCCTTTCTGACTCAGAACTTCTGTCTCTGAGGAACAGACACTGGATGCAGGACCCCTGGCCACAGCAGAGGGTACACTGTCCGGGGTGAGGGGTAGCAGTATGACTTCAGTCTTCAGGGCCAGCTCGGGAGGTGTGGGAATAGTAACAAGAACTATGACTGTGTTTGCCGTGCTGGTTTTCAGAGCACTCAGCTGCCAGCTTCCTCGTGGCTGTCATTCAGTCCTGGAGAGCTGGGGAGAATAGGAAGTGTTGGCCCTGTGTATAGTTCAAGGCAGGTGCAGTGGGACACAGGCAGGTCGCTTAGGTCACACAGCAAGTGGTTGGTGACTGAAACTTTGGTTTCAGCTCCTGAACAAGTAAGTATCTGCAGGGAAGCATGGCCTAGTAGGGTGGTAGTGTTTTGTCTGTTTGTCCATCCATCCATCCGTCTGTCTGTCCGTCCATCCATCTATCCACTAATTATATTTACACACACACTCATTGATGTCTTCATTCATTCATTAAGTGTATTCTCTCATGAACACTGGCTTATTCACTCATTCACTAAGAATTTATGAAGAGCATACCATATGCTAGGTACTGAGAACAGAGCAGAAACCATGACAGCCGTGGTCCCAGCCTACATGGAGTCTGGTGGGGGAGCAAAGATATGCTAACTGTCTCATTCCCACGGTGATAAACTGTCTCATAAGCAAAGGGAAGGGTCCAAAAGGTTTTGTCCCACCTGGAGGGTGGAGGTCCGTGGCGTGAGGTGAAGGAATGTTTCAGGCAGAAGCCCTGAGGAAAAAGAACTGGCATCCACGATTACACTGAAAAGCTGTTTTCCTTTGCTGCCTCTCATGAGCTGAGACAGTAGACAAGTGGACTATACAGAGGAGACTGGTGGCCCGGCCTGCTCAGATGGACGGAGGGCCAGAAACCAGGATGAACTCCCAGGGTGGTGGAGAGTGGGCCAGACAGGCTGGCCCTTTCTGCTCATTGTGAGGGAAGAACCAGACACTCTGTTCCCCTTGGGAACATTGAGAGCTGTCTTAGGTCACATGTGGCCTCCCAGTAGGAAGGAAGGTTTGGAGCTGGAAACCATCTGTCCCCTCTGAGAAGCAGTGGAGGGCAGTGCCAGGCGACACAGGGGCTTGTAGGCTCAGGCTCAGGCGTTTGCCCCGAGAGCAGTGGGGAGCTGTGAAGTTTTAGGCAGGGACAGATGGGTCCAGTCAGTGGACCTTATAATATTTTTTTTGGCTGTACCATATCAGGGAAAAGGGACCCCAATAAGGGCTGGATCCCCAGCCAGCTGGTCACCAGAGCCACAAACAGCCCTTCCTCCCTGCAGGCCAGCTGTCTTGGTAGGGACAGTGCTGGGGTCAGGCCAGGCAGCCCAGTGGAGTGACAAGTTTCCTCTCCTCCTGGCAGGTGGGCAGAGTGGCCCTGCACTGGGCTGCAGGTGCTGGACACGAGCAGGCTGTGCGGCTGCTCTTGGAGCATGGAGCTGCTGTGGACGACGTGGACTCGGTAGGGAGGTGTGTGTGTGTGTCCACGTGCGTACACACACGCCTGCACATGAGCAGCATGTGTCTGCCTGTCTTCCTGTCTCAGGGGTAAGGGCATCCTCATTCTGTCTGACCTGTGAACAAGTTGTCCTTGGTGAGCTTGCAGATGCTTAGGTACAGGCTGGGCCCAAGTCAGTCCTAGGGATTGTTAATACTGGACCCATTCCATTTTCCCTGGCAGGAGAAGAAAGTGTTCTCTATTATCAATGGCCTTTCAGTCCTGGGAACATTTTAGTCCTTCAACATATCATGTGATAAGGGAGACTGGCAAGCCATGGAACTGATAATCATGTGGATCAATGATGGCCTGCTTAGTAAAAGCACCAAGAAGAGGGTCTCCTGTGATAGGCCATGCGGCTCTGCCCCGGTCAGCACCTGAACAGGAACTTGCTAAAAACTATGTCCTGGAGCAGATCGGGCAAATCCGTAGATGGCACTCTGCTTGAAAGGGAGGGAGCCCCAAAGACAGGATCTACAGAATTGCCCCCACAGGTTTAGGAGAAGGGGTGAATCTGACAGTGCCATTTGATACAGACATTCTTAAAAATGGATACTTAGAGCCAGGTGGTGGTGGCCCATGCCTCCCATGCCTTTAATCCCAACACTTAGGAGGCAGAGGCAGGCAGATCTCTATGAGTCCAAGGCCAGCCTGCTCTACAGAGCAAGTTGTAGGGTGTCCAGAGCTGCGCAGAGAAACCCAGTCTTGAAAAACCAAAATAAATAAATAAATAAAATAAAGATACTTAGGACTAGAGGTGTGGCTCAGCTGTGGAGTGACTGTCTAGCTTGCATGAGGTCCTGGGTTTTATCCTCAGCATGGGGGCAGAGGAGGAAGGAAGGGAGGGAGGGAGGGAGAGAGAGGGAGGGAGGAAAAAGTATATATAGAGAGAAGGTCTAAAGTAAATCAATCTTTTTACGAAGCCAGCAAACCTTCTGGTGTTTAAGTGCCTACAGCCTGGGGCTCTCTGGACCGAGTGGGCTGTAGGTGAATGGTTCGGCCACGTGGACACAGCCACTCCTTTGCAGCCCCCCTTTCTCCCCGCCTCCCCACGCCCTCTCCCCTAGTTTGGGATGAATGCACTTCTCCTGTCTGCCTGGTTCGGCCACTTGCAGATCGTGCAGCTTCTCGTCAACGCTGGGGCCAAGGTCCACTGTGAGAGCAAGGTAAGGCCGCAGCTTGCAGCCCCAGCCCCTCTGCTTGCCCACCCTCCACTTGGTTTCCCACCTGCTTCTGTCTGTGGCTGCGCCTGGCCCTCTGGAACCGTGCAGCCCCGCTGAGCTGAAGCCTGTCTTAGGGTGGAGAAAGGGAGATTGTGTTTTCATCGGGAGATTGTCCCCCCTCCCTGCTCCGGGGTGGAAATTCTCCAGCTGTCTGGCCAGCTGATTTCCATACTTACAGGCAGGGCTCTACCTAGCACCCCACAGGGCAGTGAGAGGGTGCACTGAGCAGGAGGTCTTCCTTAGGCCTCCTGCCAGGCTCTGCCCTCCTTACCCTCAGGGTGGCAGGTGGAAGAAAACCCCCAGTACAAACTCTTACACTTTGGGTGGATCGCTTTATCACCCAAGTCAGTTTTCTGTTTGGAAACAACGGGTGAGCTTACCTACCTCAAGGTGGTGGGTGTAACGTCCCAGGTTGGATGGGTGCTGGCCCCTTAGGAACCTGGCCTCCCTCAGTAGTTGGTGTGTGAGTGACTTGAGGGGGCAGGGCCCACAAATCTGGTGCCTGGAATCCCTCCACTGGCCTTGAACTCCTCATGTAGCAGAGGATGGCCTTGACCCTCTGCCTCCACCATCCAGGTTCGGGGATGCCATCATGCCTTGTTTATTCTGTGCTGGGATAAAACCCAGGACTTTGTGCATGCCAGGCTAGCACTACCCACTGAGCTCCATCCCCAGTCAAAATCAGTTTCCTGTTATAGTACCAAACACCCCTCAAAGATGTCTGCATCCGAATCTCAGACCTGTTAACTCCCAGAATCTAACACGACAAAAGCAATTTTGCAAATAAGATTATTGATGTTGAAATGGGAAGGTGTCATCGTCGTCGTGGTGGTGGTGTCCCGGTGTCCCCGTGTCCCTATGTCCCTGTGTCCCCGTCCGGTCCCAACAGTCCCATCCCTCTCCCCTTCCGCTAATGGGTTATCCACATGGGCCCCTTGTGATCACAGGAGTTCACACAGGAAAGAGAACCCACACCGCAGTTCATAACTGTCTGGAACTCCAGTAACCCTAACCTAGCCTTCTCCCTAAGTCTCTTGAAGATATGTGCCCTTGCCCACCCATTTTAGTCATTCTTTAATTTTAAATTTTTATTTATTAGTTGATTGATATTTTGATTTTGTGGTGTGTGTATGCGTGTGATGTGTGTGGTGTGTGTGTGTGGTGTGTGGTGTGTGTGTGGTGTGTGTATGTGGTGTGTGGTGTGTGTATGTGGTGTGTGTGTATGTGTGTGGTATGTGTGTGGTGTGTGTGTGGTATGTG